>NW_024870950.1:0-1492500 GCF_019054845.1 Dipodomys spectabilis | reverse complement strand
ACCTGGCCCAATAACCGTATAATAATTATTTTGCTAGCTGTGTGTTCCATGAAGGAGTGAATGGTTTCTTCTGAAGGTTGAGTCAGCCTGGCTTTGTGAAACTCATTTTTGCAGGCCGGTTCACGTCTGTGGATCTGTGCTGGGATGGAATTTGCCAGGAGAAGCCAGTGGTCATTATGGGCTTCAGGAGCTGCACTTGCAATGGCTCAGCTCCCTGCTGGCAGTAGAGTCCTTCATCTCTCTCCCCAGGGCCGAGCCAACTCTGGGATCTAAAAGGAAAACAAGCTCCTCATGCAAACCACAGTACAGAGCGATTTTTGAATGCATCCTGCTCCACATCCTCCTGGAGGGGTGGAGGATGGAGTGAGGGTGGTTTGTGTTTCCTCAGAGTAGAAAAATGAAAGAAAAAGACCAGCAAGGGCTAAGATCTGTGCTGGTCTTATATACCGGTGGTTTAATTCGATTGTCTATTGGCACTTTTGACCTAATCTGAAAATGAGAAAACTGATGATCAGAGAAACTTTCACTTGGCTCAAATCAGAGAGCTAATTAGAACAAAAGCCAGCCGGGCATTTGAACCAGATCTTTATTGCTCAAATGACCACAGTCGCACACTACTTCCCAGAGGTATTCATTGGTCAGCTGCTCAGGAGATTGGCTCCTGGCTGGAAAAAGACCCCGACACCTCACGAAGGCAAGCTTCAATGGAGCCCCATTTTTATTCTTTCTCCTTAGGTCCAGCGCCAGGATGGAAAGATCAATAGACCCTTTGGTTTGTCGTCACATACACTTTGGTCACCTGGGTTGGTCTGTTTGAGCTCCCACCTTGCAGGATCCCGTGCTTCGGGTATGATAAACCAGAGAATTCACCTACTGCAGCTGGTGTGTTCAAAACGCATTCTCCAGAGAAGAGGCCGCTGGGAATCCCTAATTAGTAACATGTTGTCAGCTTTCATTCTTTTCTGGTTGAAATTGGGCCGGCAGAATCCTCGGGTAAAAGATATTTTGTTAAAAACTCCTTTACAAAACATATTTTTAATTGGATTTTAAAATTGAAAAAAAAAAAGAAAGAAAAGAAAAGAAAGGAAAAAGGTAACTAAGCACAAACTAGCATGACCCAGATTGGGCTGAGCTGAGGAGAAAGGAAAAGGGAGGAAGCCAGGATGGAGAATGTGACCATCAGTTAGTAGTAGGAAAAAATGTCCTTCCCCACAGAACTTCCTAGCTCCCAGGTGATGTGTTCTATTTTGTGCTTAGCATTCTGATCTTCCGTCAGTTTTCATGATAGGGAAAGAACAGGAAGGGGTAGATGTCTGGGATAGGAGCTCAGGATCAAGACAGAGATCTAGAATTAGACAAAGCTGGCCCAGAGATGAACCAAAATTTATGTCTCAGCCAAGTCTACAGAAGGAAGGTGGAGTAGAATCCACTATGGTGATCAAACCCCATTTCCTACTCCAGGAAAAGAGCTCTACTACATTGCCCAGTATTCCTTTCAAGTTCAGGTAGGGTCATGTGATTGTTTCTGGCCAATAGAATGTGAGTGCCTTAGAGGCGGTCATTCCCAAGCTCTCCTCGGGAAGTTTTCTACTGGCTCCATTTCCTTCTTTTCATCTGCTAGCTAAATAGGGGATGCAGGACTAAGAAAGGGCAGAGTCACAGTCTGGAGCTCCCAGGCTGCACATGCGTGTATTTAACCAGCATGCCCTCATCGAAGATTATCAGCATAAAAACGTAAGTTTTTCTATTGATCACCTACCCCAACTCATGAAAAAAACATCAAGTGTTAGGTAGCAGGTAGAGTGGGCATAATGGACAGAGGAAGATGTGGGGATCTTTCATAAGAGAAAGTTGTAGATAGGATGTGGCAAGCATAGAAGAGAGAGCCACGGATGTGCAGGAGCAGACGTGCAAGGAAACTAAACCGACACTGGCCCGCGCACGCGCTCTGCCACACGACCCAGTCCTCCCCCTCCCCACCATCATGAATGCCGCACACGCGCTCTGCCACACGACCCAGTCCTCCCCCTCCCCACCATCATGAATGCCACGCCAGAGTCCTACGGCTTTTCCACTCCAGGTCCAGTGTGGAACCCTTAAAAAAAAAAAAAACTAGTACAAGCTCATGTTGACGATAAGAAAAGATCCTGACAGGGAGCAGATGATTTCTCCCAAGTCACCAGGCCATCCTCTGTCACTCTGCCTCAAGTCTGGCTGTTGGCCGCGGCAAGGACGGGCCCATCTCAGCCCACACATCACAGGCTTTGCATCTTCCTAGTGCCAAGAATCCTAGCCAGCCGGCCGGCTAGCCACCATCTACCCATTCTGTATTCATCTGCTCAGACACACCTCCTGCGCGCTCTGCATCTCATACTGAGTGGCACCTAACACTAGAAGCATCGGTCTGGAAAGGAGAGATGGTAACAGAAAGACATCAACTGCACGAGAGGTCAGCAAGGCCGTCGCTAGAGCAGAGTGCAAAGCAGCTCAGACTCTGGGCAAATTATTATGTTGCCCACATGAAGCTCAGTCTAGGACAGAGGGCCTGAAGACAGAGATGGGTGATGAAATCAGAAATGCTGGGTCATGGGACAGGGTCTGCAGTGGGCAGCAAAAGTAAAAAAAAAAAAAGTGAATTGCAGAGCTGGACAAATGAACAAGACCAAAATGGACAAGAATAAAACGAGACTGATTGGTTTTGAGCAGGAGTCACCCTCGTTACCACTGGTCTGCCCTCCCAGGAGGGGAGACCACAGTCATATGACAGTTTCATTTCCCCCAGGACATTCTTGGCATCTTCCTTCTTCTCTTTTCTTCCCACTATCTGGGGGTTTGTGCCTTCCCCAGAGGAAGTGCAGTGTGCGAGGTGCTGGGACCGCTGCAGAGCCCTGGGAGGGGGCCCCTGCCGGCCCTGCCACCTCCGACCTGAACTCGCTGTGTGGATGGAGAGACTGGAAATCAACGACCTGGGCTCTTATAAAAAACCTGTGCAGGCTGTGGATGCCAAGTGATGCTATCAATTGATTAACACACAGCCTGCCAGCTTCCTGCTAGATAAGAGGGCGCACAATCCAGCGGGGAAGGCTCCAGTCCATTACGGAATGAGGAGTTCATCACCTCCATCCCCACCTGCCCCTTCCCGCACGCACCACCGCACTCCCGGGGCTCATTTCTGCACCGCAGTGCCGTGCGGAGCGTGCTCACAGCGTGGCTCTGACCACGACCGGGTGGAGCTGCAGGAGGAAAGACTAGCTTCACGGTGCCCGGCCATGCTGGGCTGTCTGTCCTTGTGCACAGGGTGGAGAGTCCTACAGAACAACGGGACTTCCTCCCTCCCTCCCTCCCCCCTTCCTCCTTCCCTCCCTCCCTCCTTCCTTCCTTCCTTCTTTCCCTCTTTTCCTCTCTCCCTCCCTCCATCTCTTCTTTCCCTTTGCCCTCCTTTCTCTCCCTCCCTTCCTCCCTCCTTCCTATCCTTTGTCCCCCCCTCCCTCCTGCCCTCCTTTTCTCTCTCCTTTCCTTCCTTCCTTCCTTCCTTCCTTCCTTCCTTCCTTCCTTCCTTCCTTCCTTCCTTTCCTTCCCTCTCTCCTTTCCTCCCTCCTTTCTTTCCCTTTGCTCTCCTTTCCCTCCCTCTTTCCCATCCTTCGTTTCTTCCTTCCTTCCTTTCCTTTTTTCCTCTCTTTCTCATGATAGGTCAGGAAAAGAAAGGAGAGGAGGCAAGGAAGAAAAGAGACACTGCCATCACTCTGGCTGTGGTGGGGCAGACTGGCTGGAGTGGGAGCCACATTGTAGGAGAAAGGCTTAGAGGAAGAGACACTCCAGCCCCTCACCAGCAAGAGGAGCAGTGGAAAGAGGGTGGGAACCACCAGGCCGGGAGGCTTCTGTGGGGAAGGCGCGGCTGGGAATGATGTGAAGTGTCTTCTCTCTTCCAGCTGAAGCCAGAGCCAGGGAAGCTGCAGGAGGAGGACGGTTCCACACTCCACGCAGGGCAGGGTGACGGCCTAGGGCGGGGGCCACAGCCAGGCCGCTGGGCCAGCAGGAGGCCTGTGAGAACCCAGCTGGGAGGGATCGGGCCTCAGAGCCATCCTGTGGGGGTGATGTGCGTGACTGAGCCTCACAGGCCACTCTGCCTCTGGTCTGGCTCTCGCTGGCCCCCACGGGGCATGGAGGGAGGGCCAGTCACCTCTCACAGCACCACAGGCAGCCTGACATAGACCACAGAAGGATGTGTGTGTGTGTGTGTGTGTGTGTGTGTGTGAGAGAGAGAGAGAGAGAGAGAGAGAGAGAGAGAGAGAGAGAGAGAGAGAGAGATGGTGGGGCCAGAAGGAGCTCATGCTCCCTTGGACAATTTCCATTCACTCCCCATGGTCCCACATCATTTATGGGATACGCGCTGGCTTCCTCCAGGAATGAAAGCCTTTTCTTCAAGCCCATCTACAAACCCTACTCTGCCACAGACTGGCTGTGTGACTGGAGTTAAGTGTTTGCACCTCTTTGTACCTCACCATTGAACAGGAGTAAGAACAGTGTTGCCCTCCCAGGTTGTGCGAGGAGTAATCAACAGCCACCTTCACGGGGCAGGGACAGTGAGTGGCGTGCGGGAAACGCGGCTCTGCCCAGTGAGTCCTCCCACTGGTTATTATGGCGTGACTGTTTGCTTATTTATCTTTCTTACAGGGATGTGCGGATTCTCCCGATAGGCCCAATGCCTCTTGTGGAACAGAGCTGAGATTTATCACTCCGAATATCCCTTTCAGAACCTAGCGTCTAGCATGTCGTACAAACGTGCACGGACTATAGGTTGAATTCAGTCCGTGAGGAAAAATATTTTGTCATATATATATATATATATGGATTTTTTTTTTTAGATTAGGTGACTTAAAAACACCATTAAACTTACAATGTGTCTTTTTTGGGGGGATTGGGCAAGTAGGAAGATTTGCTGGGCTAGATCCTCCTGGACTTTCCTTCTTTCCAAAGGACTTACTACCACTAAAAGCAGCACACAGACTGGGTGTCTGGCCAGACAGAAGTCAGTTGAAAAGAGTCCATTGGACGGCCAGTGGCTGGCAGAGAATACACACGAGTGAATTAGCAAATTAGCAGAGCTGATTTCTGCTGAAAAACAAATAAAACATCCATCGGGAAATGGGAGAGGTTCTTCAGTGACGAGCCGCCCCGGGATTCTGGCAGGCACAAGCCGGACCACTGAAGGCACGGGGGAGGCGCTGGCGAGGCAGTGATTGATTTCTCCAACACGCCACCAGGAGAAAAGGCCAAAGGAGACAATAGAGAGAGTGTGCAGCCGTGCAGCGTGTGGCTCTCCGATAGTCTGCTTCCCCACGGCTTCTCCTGCCAGCTTATAGGATCCCGCTTCCACTTGGGGCTCATCTCTCCTGAGTTTTAGAGCCCAGTAAAACGATTACCCACAGCCCTGCGCTTCCACGTAAGAGTGACAAGGTGATGGGAAATCAAGAGAGTCATCTGTCCAAGAGGCTATTTCCACTCCTGTTTTGAAAAGGTTTTGCAGATCACCTGCTAATCATCCCGATCAGTGAAAGATGCTTTGTAAATCTCAGGATTTTCTGAATAAATACAGATGCAGGGCACGTGCTTACTAGCATGAACACACCAGCCTCCACAGCTCACCCAAGGCCCGATTTCACATCCGCTGATTTTTCTGTGTCTAGGGTATAGGAAATGTGAGTTCTGGGAGATAGATTTATAAAAAGAAGAAGAAGGGGGAAAAAAAAGGTTCTCTGGGATGCAGGTGTTCTGTGGACAAAGGTTTAATTATCACTAGTTCAACTAACGAAATAGCTAGGTTTACAGCAGGAATTATCAGTGCCTTTAATGGGCTAATTAATGATGAGCTCCAGGGTGGAGATACAGCATGAAATACTTTTCAAATTCACTTGGCCCTCAGCCAGCCTCGGCAACAAACCTTTAGATGAATCAACAACTCTCCTAAAACAAATAAATCTTTATTGCTCTGCTCTGGGTGGTCTAGGCCTGCCTGGGTGAAGAATACACTTTATCACAGAGCAATATTTGTCACTGCTCTTAGGTCATCAGTCCCTCCAGGCCCTCCACATACAGTGTGTGTTTTGAGAAGAATAGTTAGCATATTCTAAACAACCTAAATATGCTGCCCAGATTTGGCAATCCAGTTCAATCCAGTCATTTTTTTTCCTTCACTAAGTGGTAAGGGTGACATGGAGGATGATGGAGAGAAAGTTAAGGTTCCTCTATTAAAGAAAATCAAGCTGGGAATGTGACTTAGTGGTAGAATGCTTGCCTAGCATGCATGAAGCCCTGGGTTCGATTCCTCAGTTCCACACACACAGAAAAAGCCAGAAGTGGTGCTGTGCCTCAAGTGGTAGAGTGCTAGCCTTGAGCAAAAGAAGCTCAGGGACAGAGCCCAGGCCCCAAGTTCAAGCCCCAGGACTGGCCACAAAGAAAAAAGAAAGAAAGAAAATCTATTAACATCTCCCCCCGCTAAAAGATTGTCTTCTATGTTTTCGTCAAGACTTTTAAACTAGGAGCCATGCAGTTAGAGAAACTCCAGTTTCCATGCTAAGAACATGCCTCTAATCATGGACCAGAATGGAAGTATGTCCTGCAGGACCGGGCTTTTTATAAAGCTCAACACCAGGTGAATCTTACCTGTGACACGGTGGTTATTTGAGAACATTAAGGACTCACAGGGAAGAGCCGGTGGGAGGCCACTGGGGACATTTCTCTCTCTCCATCTGTGTGGTGAATGCTTGCGTGTACCCGGATGTAAAAATTCAGAGCTGAAATGCCCAGAAGAATTCTAGACCTAACTACATTATTTAATCTCAATAGTAAAACAAATTCTCAAAAGAACAGGAATGGCTAGAGGGATGCATTTTCCCCTGTTTGGAGCAACTCTGACTTTATTATCTGTAAGTGGTACGAAGGGGCTTCGGTTCTACACGTGGGTTTATAAGTACAAGGTATCTGATCTACGTCGCCCCTACCATCCGCCTCCCCCACCTCTCCCAACCCCATCCACCCCTCTGCTTGCCCAGCTCCATTTTCACATACTCGCAGTGAATATCCCGACTGCTCTCACCCACCCTTCCTCCCTTGAGCATTGGTCTGCCTGCCCCTCCCCTGACCTCCCCCCATCCCCACACGTTCATGTTACCTGTTCAACTGTAAGTTAACTCTGTTGTTTTTTTTAAATTAAGGAAAAGAACAAAAAGAAGCTCTTTTATCCATTTAGATCTAGTTCAAAGATATGAACAGTCTTCACTATAGCCATTGAAGGAAAATCTTTATTGCCCACATTGGAAAAGGCTAGTTAGGGAATGAAAGAGAGATAGATAGACAGGCAGATAGACAGAGAAAGAGAGACAGAGAGACAGGAGAGAGAGACAGTGAGACAAAATCAGAGACAGAAGGAGAGAGAGACAGACAGAGAGAGACAGAGAGAGAGAAAGAGAGCTCCCTGCCTACATCGACTGAATCCTTTTTAGACTGGGGAGATTGACCCTTTGTGAGGGTTCTGGGGGCTCCTGAGCACCCTGATTGTGAGGAACCTTGGGTTCAAAGATGCCCTCCCCCTCCTGCGGGCACCCGATGGTAAACAGCCCTGTGTTCATCCCTGCATATGGATGAAACTTCCTGTCTGCATTGTAAATGAGACTCTTTGCACGCCGTGCAGCGGATGAGGCTGGTGTTCACAGCGCTCCGATCAAGAAGATAGAGGAAATTAGACAGCCTGTCAATCCGCACATCCGAGAGGAATGTGTTGCAAATCAGTGGGAGAAGCATTTGCATTGAGAATCGAAAAGTCAAAGTCTCGGGCCTTAAAAAAAAAAGAAAAATCTGTCCCTTGAGGCCTGGAGTTGGCCTGCCCACGTGCCTGGCATTGTCCCTGCAGATCAGTCATCCTGCCCATCCCCGCTTGGAGAAGCAGGCAGAGAAAGTGGGTTCCCTTTAGATTCTGCACATGTAGACTAGTGAACTCTGAACTGCTTCTTCCAGGCAATGGAGAACACGAGACCTTTTCCATGGACTTTGGGACCAGCATAGAGGAAAGCAAGCACGTGGTATTGGATGTCCACAAATACGGCATTTTCTTCACCCTCTCGAGAGGTGGGTACTGGCTGAAACTGCTTGGAATTGAGGAGTAACTGCCGTCCAAGGCCAGCGTGGACTCAGGCATCTCCCATGTAAATGGGCGGTCACAAGGCTCCATCATGCTAATTCCTAGGTCAGTCAATCAATTGTATTGTGTTCTTATTAATATGATGACAGAGAGACCAAAAGGGCCGATGTGCAAGTAAAAGTAGCCTTCAAAGGAAAATCTGCTTTGACCCACTGGTAGTCACCATCCTTCCCAGAGCAAATCAAGTGGATCAATAGCCTCTAACATCAGAGCAGAGGCTCTCGGTGCCATTCCCAAGGTGAAGTTACGATAGGGTCATAAATCCATCCATTCACCCATCCACCTGCACATACAGTCATCCATCCATCCATACATACACTCATCTATCTATCCATCCATCCATACATACATACATTCATCCATCCATCCAGCCATTCCTCCATGCATCCATCCATCCATACATTCATCTACCCATCCATCCATCCATCTATCCATACATACATATATACATACATTCATCCATCCAGCCAGCCATTCCTCCTTGCATCCATACATCCATACATCCATACATTCATCTACCCATCCATCCATCTACCCATCCATACATCCATACATTCATATATCCATCCATCCATACATACATACATACATTCCTCCATCCATCCATCCATCCATACATTCATCTACTCATCCATCCATCCATCTATCCATCCATACATATATACATACATTCATCCAGTCATCCATTCATTCCTCCATCCATCCATCCATCCATCTATCCATACATACATACATACATTCATCCACCCATCCCTCCATTCATCCACCCATCAATCCATCTATCCATCCATCCACCTAACCATAAATTTATCCAGCTACCCATTCATCTATCTATCCATCCATAAGAGTCAACCCAACCATCCATCCATGCTGTGTGTACTGAATATGTGTGACACACCTGTTCTTGAGATATGAGAGATGATAGAAAGCTGAGACCCACAGGAGTCTACACTGAAGAATGTGCAGATGAACACCTGTCATCACATGAGGCAAGAGTGTCAGTAGAAGGAGAGGCTGTCCCAGCAAAGGATGGGGCCGAAGTAGCTAGTCCATTGTAAGGGACTCCTGAGGGGAAGAAAACTGTCACCTTTAAAGGAGGAGATGGGCAGATGGTCTGGAGAGGAGTTCACACAGTCAAAGTGATGACAGGGAGAAGCTGAGCATGTGAGTCATTTATAAAACAGAAGGTGAGGTGAGAAATCTCGCATTGTGCCTTTCAAGCATCTGCAACAGGGCAAGTTAGAGAGATGTCCAGAAAGCATTTGTATTTCAGTCCCCAGGCAGGGAAGAGGATGTGGTCATGTAACTTTAAAAAAAGAAAAAGCAAAAGGGGCTGGGAAGGTGGCTCAGTGGTAGAGTGCTTGCCTTGCATGCATGAGGCCCTGGGTTTGATTCCTCAGCACCACATAAGCAGAAAAAGCCAAAAGTGGCGCTGTGGCTCAAGTGGTAGAGCGCTAGCCTTGAGCTGAAGAGCTGAGGGACAGCGCTCAGGTCCAAAGTTCAAGCCCCACAACCGACAAAAAAAAAAGAAAAGAAAAGAAAGAAAAAAAGCAAAAGGACCCAGGATGCACCAATGAGGCCCAGTAGTGACGATGCCTCAGGCAGTCTGCTGCATGACTGCGCCTCTCCCCTGTGCCCTGCACACAGTCCCAGCTGCAGTGTCCCTTGGTCTCTACAGAACAGCCCACCATTTGACTGAGGCCACAATAAAGTCATTATCTCAGAGGCTGGAATTCATTAGACCTGTACGGGCTGGAGCAGCAGCAGCCCACAGTGATACGTGGCCAGAGACATTCCTCTGCCCAGAAGTACACAAGCTCTGAGATTTGCTGGTTTTAATTGGATACATAAAGGATGCCACACTCAGCCCAGGCAACTCCCGGCCGCCATTAAAAAGAATGAGACAGATCTATATGTACTGGCATGAACAGATATCGCAGAGTAAGGCGAAGCGCAGATGGAAATATATGCATACACATGCATCTATATGCACACGCATAAATATATTATCACACACAACTTGGACGAACATATGGCGAATTTGGAGGGAGGCTGGAAAGACTGCTGGGGATTTACCCTATCTGTGTTAGGTGCATCAAGAGCGTCACACAGAGATATGTTTATTTTGCAGTAAGAAAAAATGGTGATGCTGATGAGGATACAATCAGATATAAATCTGATATTGCCAATAGTCCTGAGCTGTCATGCCCCCACAAAGGTATCCTCAGTTACACAGATGGGACAGACTGCAGACTGCAGCTCCAGGATGGGGACTTGGATAGCAGACTCCTGGAATTAATTAATCAGGCATAGATGTGAGGAGCGAACCTTGCTCCTCCACACGAACAAGCACGCACCATCTCTCTTACCCGGGTTTAACTGCATGCTTAGTAGGGGATCTTGGGTGAAGGACACAGGCAGAGAGTCAGTCATCCAATGCGAGTTCGAGTCGGTTCTGAACCTGTCACCCCACGCCCCTGTTTCTCTCTGGTGACATCAATCACCAACGTCCCCATAGATCCTCCCATTCCCATGCTTGGCGTCCCAGGCCTCCCTGTCTGAAATGAGCTCAGGTCTGCACGTGTCATTGCTGTGGTCAGGTACCTAACAGCTAGCAGGTAATCATAAAAGGAAGTGTTCTGCTCTGGATGAGTGACTTACACCGACTGCTGAACCATTTTTTCTTAAAAGGGTTTGTTTAGCTAAACTCAATAAACCAAGGCTTGAGATGTCTCCTCCTAGCTTCTCTCTTCCTTTTTTTCTCTTTCTTTCTCTTCTTCCTCTTCTTCCTCCTCCTCCTCTTCCTCCTCTCCCCCTCTTTATTCTTCTTCTTATTTTCTTCCTCCTCCTCCGGCTCCTCCTCCTCTCATTCCTCCTCCTCTTCCCACTCCCTCTAGCTCTCCCTCTCCCTCTCCCTCTCCTTCTCCTCCTCCTCCTCCTTCCTTCTTCTTCATGAGGCTTGAACTCTGGGCCAGAGTACCTATTCTGAGCTCTTTTTGCTCAAGGCTAGTGCTCTACCACTTTGAGCCATAGCACTACTTCCTGTTTCCTGGTGGTTCATCAGAGATAAGAGTCTCACAGACTTTGCTGCCTGGACTGGCTTTGAACCGCCATCCTTGGATCTCAGCCTCCAGAGTAGCTAGGATTATAGGCGTAGGCCACCAGTGCCCGGAGAGATTCTTGTTTTCTTACTGGCTGTCCACAGGGTGGACACCCTGAGAACACTCTTCCTTGCACATGGCCTCCTACAATTCAGTCAGCCTCAAGACACAGGTTCCCGTTCAGTTTCCATTTCTTCTACCATACTGCTTTTAAGGACTCAAGTGGTCAGATTGGGCCCTCTCAGACAATTCATGTTCTGCTCTAAGGTCTACGAACCCAATGGCATCTACAGTCCCTAGGCAGAGAGAAATCATTTTTCTATTCCCATGCACCACTTGTGACAGCAAATATGACTGGGGAGTCCTACAATTTCACTCACTGCTGACAATTACCCCCTGGAGTTGGTGCAGTCTCTACAGAGAGAGCGTCAATGTGCCAAGACAGCCCTCACCTTGGTGCGGGCCTTCCACTGTTCTGACTGGCCACAAATTGGGAGCTTTGTATCTCCCCCTTAGGTTGGAGAACTTTCTAGAAGGACTCATAAAAGGCAAAGAAACATTTAATGTACCTATAAAACAAACAAACAAACAAAAAACAGCCAGAAACAAGTCAAGCTGAAGAGATGCCGAGGACAGGCACTGGGACACACATGGCACCTACAGTCACCAGCACAGACCCCCTTCCTGTCTGATGGAGAGTCATTAGGTAGGCAGGGCTGACGAATTCATTAACAACTGGCAGCTGAATGCAATCTCTAGTCTCCCTGTTTCTCTTCCTGGAGGTCAGGGGGTGTGGCCGGAAGTCAGAGTTGGTCCCTCTGGAAATCAGCCCCTAGTCTCCAGTCACCTCATTAGCATAACCTCTGGTCTGGCAGTGTTGAGCGAGGCCTCTGAGGGATAATGAGCTCTCAGGCCTGTCACTCAGGAAACCCCAAAGGTTTTGGAAGCCTTTGTACAGGACCCAGAGTAAGAGACCAAACACATATTACTGAATAAAGTGCTCTCCCTTTTTTTTTTTGTTCCTTTATGGTGACATATTCACAGGTTCCAGAGACTAGAGCATTGGACATTTCGGAGAATCATTATTTCACCTGCCACGAATCTTTTCTACTTTTCTCCTCTCCCAATCATCTCAACCAATAAGTTAAATATGGTGACAAGGACCTGTGATCCTAGCTACATGGAGGATATAGATAGGAGGATTGTAGCCTGAAGTGAGCCCTGAGCAAAATCTCCAGACCCTATTTGAAAAATAATCAAACGGCAGAAAGGGCTGGAGGTATGGCTCAAGTGGTAGAGCCTACCAGGTGCTAGAGACAGAGTTCACACCCACCTACCTGTATCACAAAAAATAAAAAGAGGAAACAGTAAAGGCATAGAAAAATCTACACCTTTACAGAACTCTTCTCTTGGGAGGATGGAAGCCCTATATAAATAAGTCATTAAAATGGATGATTTGATCTAACGTGGTTCTGGATGATTCCCCACGGATCCTTCCACAGTAGAACTATGAGATGACCTCTTTCTTGCAGTCTTGTGAGATGTCCTTAGATAAAAGTTCTCATTCAACCAGGCCCACATTTCTGATCCACATATACCACTGTGGTTGTTCAAAAGTTACTGTGCACTGGTGTATTTGTCACACAGCAGTAGCTAACTAAAGCATACTTCATATCAAGTGGTGATATCTTTATGGAAAAAAGAAAAGCACAGCAAAAAAAAAAAAAAAACAGGATTGCAGAGTACAGTGGGGCTCAATTTGGCGAAGGGATTATTTGGGAATTTTATATGCTACCACAGCAAATACTGGCATCGAGCAGTGCAATCAGTAGGCTTAGAACTAACTGCCTTCACAGTGAGTCAGTTTCAAACACACAACTTAAATCCCTTTACTCTACTTTATTCCCCTCCCTGTTTTCACAGCTGTTCCCAGAAATTCTCTGAGTTCTGTTCACAGATCAGTTCCTGGCTATGCCATTACATAACATACCTTGTGTATCAGCCTTCATCTGAGTGCATGAAGCATTCCATAGGAATCAAGTTTGCAGAGTTTTCTGGGGAGGATTTAATGAGAGCCTGCTTAATGAACAACGAGCTGTGAACATTCAATAGAGCCTTGGATGTGAAGCAAGTCGCACCCCGATACCCACGGCCACTTCCATATGCAAATTCATCTGTGCAACCAAGTGTTTTGATTTTCCAGAATCCGACCCTCCAATCATGATAAATCCCTTTGATGATGATTATTTTCCTTACAAGTTACAACTTAAGATCCACCTCGGAGCAGTGGGCCTAAGAATATTGGTAGATGTAATTCTTGGTCTTGCTTGGGACAGAAACTTAAGTGAGTGTAACGATTTATAAGAGCAAATAAAAGCTTCTGAATAATAATAATAAAAATAAAAACATCTTTCCTCCAGCTCCCAATGCTCTTAAGTTGTTCGACCCTCATACCAAAATGCACTGCCAGTATCTGTATTTGAAAAGGTTCTTAAATGCTAGTACGTAAATTCTCCCTCTCTGACAAAGGGAGGTTCAGACACAGGCAAAGGATTAATTGACCTCTCCATGCTTCCGACTCCCCAGGTTTAAAGCAAATAATAACACAGTTAAAAAGGTTCCTTTTATTTTATATTTTAGGCTGTTTCGCTGCTGTAGGTACTGACCACACATTTGAAGGCGTCCACTCTGAAATGGGTCGGATGCTGCCCCCTGCGTCCCTCCATTCCTCATTCTTCCAGAGCCTGTTACACTAGCCCTGTCACCTGATAGTGACTTCTGAAAACCCAGCAATGGTGCCATGCACCACTGGTGCAAGAGGGTGTGCAGAAACACACACATTCTCAAAGATAACGGCATATGGCATGCAGTGGAGCGGGCTGAATGGTGGTTCCCTGCTGTAGACTATTTGCCGAAGCCTAAACAACGTCACGATCTTAGCAGGTAGGAACGTTAGGACTTGATTAGGACAGGAGAATGAGTTGCCTTTTGTTCATTCTTAGGGAAGTGTTGGGTCAGGGACCCATGCCACAGGAAATGAAACCAGAGTGGTTGGCACCTGGACTATGCATTCCCCAGCCTCTAAAAGTGCAAGAAACAAACCTGTCATTTACGAGCTACTTGGCTTATGATATAGTGCTACACAGCCTAAACTAAGATACTCTTCAGAAATAGGCATCCGTGTCAGGAGCCGCAGAATTATGACGATTACTTTATAAGGCGAAAGATGTGCGTGAGTTAGTAATGTGGAGGACTGTTTCCTTGGATTACCCAAGTTGACTTTAAATACTATTGTAGAGAGAGGCAGGGGCATTTTAAAGATAAGACACAGAGGAGAAGGTGATAGGGGGATCAAGAAGAGAGAGATGGGGCCACAGGCCAAGGCATGCTGGTGAGAGTGAGAAGCTAGAAGAAGTTAGATGTGCAAGTTCCTCTCCCGCACCCAGAGGAGGCACAGCCCGACAGAATCTCAGTGTCAGATCGCCGCCCTCCAGAATTCTGAAAGAATAAATGACCACTGTGTTAGGGCATGCCGTTTGTGGTAGTTGTTATATCAGCATCAGGAAACTAATACAGTGCTGAGCGAGAGAGGTGGGGAGTGGGTGGCGATCCATTAACATCATGGTGAGGTGCCGTTCACCAGGAGGAATGTGTCCCTTTCTCAGGCTGACCGGCCTATCCTATGGTCCCAGGTCATGGTAAGCTGGGGGTGACAAGCTCCCCCCCCCCCTGCAGAGTGTGGCCCAGGCTGCATGTCACACCTGCTTCCCAGTCCCCTTCCTCTTTGCTCGAAGCCCTTCTTTCTTCCAACCAGACTGGTCTCCTTGAGAAGCTGGGTGCTCCCAGATAGAAAAGAGGTCCGCAGGCTCATCAGGGTGTCTCCCCACCTCCCACCCCTCGGTGCGCTCTAGGAAGCACAGGACTTCTTCAGCGAGGACGACAGGACCACCTCACCACAATTTCTCACTCACAAATGCAGCGAGCGCTCAAGATGCCGACGGGAAGCTTTTAGGTCACGGCTGAGGCCCCTGCCTTCACTGGCTGGAGGAACTGAAAGCTGGGCTCATCAGAGAGGGTGTGGGAGAAAGTTGGCTGTTGCCTGAGGACCCTGCAGACCAATACCCAGGGTGATGTGGGACGTTCATGTTCATGCGTGTTTCCCAGGGCTGCCACAAACAGCACCCTCAGGAAGTTAGAATAGATAAGGAAGGATGTCTTCTGTGGCTTTGGAGACCACAGGCCAGCTACAGGGGATTGGCAGGTGAAGGCCCCTCCAGAGGCTCTGAGAACCCCTTTCCATGGTGGTTCCTAGCTTCTGGGGCCTGCAGTCAATCCTTGGGGGTCCTTATTCCAGTGCTTCTCTTCCCCCCCCTCCCTCTCCCTCTCCCTCTCCCTCTCCCTCTCCCTCTCTCTCTCTCTCTCTCTCTCTCTCTCTCTCTCTCTCTCTCCCCCCCCCCCTCCTCTTTTCTTCTTATAAGGACACTGGTCATTAGATATGGCACCCAACTCCAGATGCCAATCACTAATCTGCCCTGAGCTGAATTCTTCAGTTCTGAGTGGACAGGAGTTCTAGAGACACAGGCCACAGCTGTCGCTGCTCCTTTATCAGAACTGAATCCAGTAGAAAGTCCTGATGTTACTCTCCCAAACGCACGCGATCTCAGCACACCCCATGTCTGCTGCCATTGCCTGGTGGGGAATTCTCCCTGTACACATCTCACAACCCGGTCCTTGTACTTCACCACCGTGGCTGCAAATGTGCCCAGTATCAAAATGACATCAAACTATTGAACTTAGTTCCATCAGGACAAAAAAAATAAGTGGGATAATTTCCCTTTGATTTACATGGCATATTTTCTGTCTCTCTATATATGCTGACTTTGAAATGCCCTTGGGCACTGAACAATGAGACCCTGTGTACTCCTTGGGAAAGAAACCTTTCATTATATTGGATACTGTATTTTTTCCCTGCTCCTCAATTTGAATGTTATAATTGGATTGGTGAGATTATTTATTAGCAACACTGTGGGGTCTCTCCCCCTACTTCAGCTGCTGGAAGGGTCTCTTAATTTGCTCCTGTCTTTCGACTTCTGAGAAGTGGCTGCAAGGTATGCATCCCATCCAAACTCATTTCTTCCCAACATTTATCTCAGAGTATCATTTTCTTAATAATTCTAAGGACAACTCAGAATATGTTTCCACCACTAGCAATTTTTAACTTCAACGAAATAGACATCACCTGCTTCCCTTGTTTCCTGAGTTCTCCTCCCAGAGCCTAGTGTTCATATTAAAGAAATAAAAGCAGAAGGCTGGGTCACTGGCTGCAGGCAAGTTCAGAAATAAGTTGGTTTATGAATGAGTTTGAGTGCAAAATGTCCATGTTTCATTATGTGTACCCTTTGTTTATTTTTGCGTAACAACCACCTTGTTTATAGTCTGTGCATTCACTCGGCAATTTTTTGTTGAGTGGCTACAGTCGTCGAAAAGTATGCTAAGCAGATAAACTTCCTCGTTAAATCCCGTGATATATCAAGCACAACCAGAAGGCTACTGAAATTTTGCTTAAAATAGCCTATATTTTCCAAAAGATCTTTTTTTTTTTTTAAAAAAAAAAAAGGTAGTAAAAAGTGTTTACTGCAAAATTAAAGCCAATAAAATTCTCAACGACTGAGAAACCTAAGCTACTATAATCCCCAGTCTAAAATCTTCTTTCTTTCTTTGAGAGGTTAGTTCTCTGCCGGGCAGCAGTGACGGCCAGCCTGCCATGGGGCAGTGTCATTCATGTGGATTGTCTGACTCCCTCAATAAAACGTGAATTCCTTTCTCTCTTTGCTCAAAGAGGAACTGCTTTGTTTTCTCTTCTTGGACAAGGAAAATCACATGAATGGCTCCGCTTCCCTTTTCACTAGTGTTACCAGCAAGCTTGTGTGGCCCAGTTAAAGCTGTCGTCGAATACTGTTTGGTCTGCATATTTCCCTTATGGTCATTCCTTAATTTGGACCCCATTTTGTAACACACAGTAGCATCCCCATCTTATTTTTATTCTTAATTCTTAAACCATTGTTTTGGGTTTTTAAATATCCCATGAATCATTTATGAAATTAGGCCGAGTATTAATAAATAAATGAAATAATTAGATCTATAATTTCTGTCTCTAACATATTAACTGGCTCGTTACAAGGACTCAGTAAATCTCAGCCCTCAAGATAGGTCAAATTCTTCCACTTTTGTTCTTTGAAATTCTGCATAAAAAAGGTTGAGCCCCAGCGTTGGATATCCAGGGGCAGGCTTTTGCCTTCTGTTTGGACCATCTTTACCTGGCAATCAATCTCACTATAGCCTGAATTTACTGAAGAAGATATTTGAAATCTTTTCCAGGAAGAAGTAGAATAGAACTAATATGCCCAATCCTCCTTTACCTTCCAGTCTTAATTCTCACAGCCGGCAGGGAGAGGCATATTTTCTGTCTCTCTATATCCACTCCACTGGTCACTGAGGCTTCAGAGTTGGATGGTGAGAGACAGACTTCCTGTTCATCCTTTTACAGCTGCATGACTTAGATCGTTACTAATTTCTTGTAGCCTTTGCTTTCTTACCTGGGAGGAAATAACTAGTACCTTGTCTCTGGGGATATTTTGATGATTAAATGAGAATCACATGCAACACACGGAGCTGAATGTCTGGAATAGAATAACTGCCCAATAATTCTTAGTTTAATGGTTACAGGGATGGATGGATGACAGATAAATGAGTGGATGAATGGATGACTATGTGGATGAATGGATAGGTGGCATTTGGATGGAAGGATGAGGGATGGACAGACAGATGAATGGTTGAATGGATGGATGAATGGTTGAATGGGCAGATGAATGGAACATAACTTGACAGATTGATGATGGATGGATCAATGGACAAATATTCATACCATGCCCAGGCAAGAGAGTACCATATGAGATGAGGGGAACCTGTTCTCTGTATCTTCTTGCCATAGTTTGGAACAGACAACACTCCCTTCCCTTGGCTATAGGCTATGATTTTGTGTGCATGCCCACACAGATATACACACACACACATACACACTCACAATGGAGTACTGGGGTATTAGGATTTGAACTTAGGACTTTTCTTGCTAAACAGGAAGTCTATCATTCAGGCACGCTTCTAGCCCCTTTTGGTGCTGATTAACTTTGAGTTGGTGGTCTCACGTCCTTTTTCAGCATGTGCCTGGACTCCAGTTTGCCTACTTTAGGCTTTCTGTTGCAGCTAGGGTGACAAGGATGTGCCACCACACCCAGCTATGGGCTCAGAACGAGACCTTGAACCGTGATCCTCCTATTCGGAGCTTTCCAAGTAGCTAGGATTACAGCCTGCGCCTACCAATTCACATTTAAACAAACAAACAAAAAAATCCAAAGTAACATCAGAGAAAGATCTTGATTCTTACCAAAATGGACCTTATAGAACTGACCCTTTCTTTTCTGGAAAACAACCAATAATAGACGTAATCTGGAAGTTGCAGGTATGGATTTCTTTCTCTGTCCCCAAGGTTTCGGATGCAACGAAGGATCAGAAGGGTACCAGTGGCTTCTCTACTGTGAGGTGACCATTTGGAAGGACTTGTGGATGGTCTGGGCTGCTCCGTCCTTGTGTTCTCAGTCATGAGAGAGGAGGAAGTATGTCAAGGGAGGAAGATTAGAATTTATAAAAATGGCCCCAGAAAAAGGGACCTGCTGTCCCTAGGGGAAGAATCTTCTGATCACTGGTTTGTCCGGAAGCTCTTGCTTCCTGCCCAAGCCATAATGAGAGGACAAACAGCCACTCCCAGTGTGCTGGGACCTGGGCCCAGGGACCTGAAACCAAGGACACAGCAGGGTGTGAGAAGATGCCCAGCCTAGGGGCAGCTGGCTCAGGCTATGGACCCATCGTCACAACCAGGCCTGCTGTTAAGTGTGGCCACCGTGGCTGGCAAGACCAGGAAAATGAGAGCTTTAGGGGCATCCTGAGAAGGCTGAGGGCTGGAAGACCCGGGGCCATAAGGCTGTGGAGACAGAGGAGTAGAGGAAAAACACATTCACAGCAAACACAGCAAAGAAATCCAAGCAGCAGGCAGGCAAAGGTAGCTTCTGGAACATGGGAGGGGGCCTGGGAGATCTTGCTGAAAGACACAGAAATGAGAGAAGGGGTTTGAAGAAAGGAGAAGGAACAGGAACAAGGAGGAACAGCACCATTTTTCCCTTAGGAGACAGGGAAAGGTATGTCTCTAGGAAGCAGTGTGATTCAGGGTCCCAAAGTGAGCAAGGAGATTCCTTAGAGTTAAAGTAAAACAAGCAGAAGGGGAAACACGGAGTGCTGACTCTGATGCCAGCTGCTGTCCTCATCCCCTTCTTTGGATTTCATTTTCCAGCCGTCCCTCCATTCTAGAAACCTTCTTTAGCTTCATTTCAACACAGAGGAAGCTGGCAAAACCAGGGAAGGAGACAGCAGAGAGCTCTCAACCTCAGAGTCAGCGCTGGATCAATGCCTCACAGTGCCTTCCACAGGAGACTCAGCTCGCAACCAACAGACAGGACCTTCCCCTTGGGATTCCCTGAAACTGTATGAGGTTGGGAACACAGTCAAGGACTACAGAAGGAAAGGGAGAAGAGTAGTACACCAGGTAAGAGCCTGGATGGGTCAACACATTGACAGTGCAGCCCTGGCTGGGTAGACTGATCGCACCCCTCAGCTACCATGGCTGGGGCCCTCTCCAAGAGGCCCTCAGCCTCCTGAGTGCCTTCCAGTTCCTGGCTAGCTACAGCCTGGCCCTGGACAGCATACAACAGGAAGTCCCGGGGAGATTGGCCAAGGCCTCTGTTACCTTGGCCGGAGCATGTAATTTATTCACAGTGGGGCCTGGTGGTTGTCCGGCCGTTGGGTTCTCTGGAGATGTGTGCCAGTGTGGGCTCTGGTTTTGAGATCACACCACTCTTGTGTCCTCAGAAGGTTCAAACTTGGATTGTCTTTTCAGTTCTGGTTCGTTTCCTCTGGCCAGTGTCCATTCTAGTTCTCCTGAGAAGAATTCACTTGGTAGAGAAGTCTGTCTGTGGCTTTCAGAGTGATGCGCCAGAAAGAGGGTTATGAAGACCCAGTGGGGAAAAGATCGCACAGCGGAAGGGAATGGCAGAGTGTGCTAAGCAAGGAAGAACCAGGGATGAGGCCCTGCATTGAGCTATAATCACTGCATTGAGGCAGAGCTACTGCAAAGAAGGTTCTAGAATCAAGGTAATAAGGGAGCTCTGTCACTTAGGAAAGCTATTAGACTTTCTCTCTCTTTTTTTTGTTGGTTGTGGAATTTGAGGTTGGGGCCTGGTTTCTGTCCCTGAGCTCTTTTGTTCAATGCTAGTGCTCTACCACTTTGAGCCACAGTGCCGGTTCCCATTTTCTGGTGGTTCATTGGAGATAAGAGTCTCGAGGATTGAAAACCCAGAAATGAACCCACAGACCTATAGCCATCTAATCTCTGATAAGGGAGCTAAAAAAATAGAATGGAAGAAAGACAGCCTCTTCAGTAAATGGTGCTGGCAAAATTGGTTAACTACTTGTAGAAAACTAAAGCTAGATCCTTATATATCACCCTGCACCAGAATCAACTCCAAATGGATCAAAGACCTCGGAGTCAAAGCAGACACTCTGAAAACATTACAGGATGGAATAGGAGAAACCCTAGGTCTCCTTGGCACAGGCCGAAATTTTCTTTAAAAAGACCCAGAAACACAACAAATCAAAGAAAGGTTGGACAAATGGGACTGCATGAAATTGCAGAGCTTCTGCATGGCAAAGGACATAGCTAGCAAGATCAATAGAAAGCCCACGGACTGGGAGAAGATCTTTACTAGCCATACAACGGACAAGGGTCTCATATCTAAAATAAACCTGGAACTCAAAAAATTAAATCCCCCAACAACAAATCCTCAAAGAAACAACTGCCCCATAAATAAGTGGGCTAAAGACTTAAAGACAAACTTCTCTGAAGAGGAAAGAAGGATGGCCAATAGACACATGAAGAAATGCTCAACCTCTCTAGCCATAAAAGAAATGCAAATCAAAGCAACATTGAGATAGCACCTCACCCCAGTTAGAATGGCTATAATCAAGAACTCTAATAACAACAGATGCTGGAGGGGATGTGGACAGAAGGGAACCTTACTGCATTGTTGGTGGGAGTGTAAACTTGTTCAACCACTTTGGAAAGTAGTATGGAGGTTCCTCAAAAGACTCCACATAGAGCTCCCTTATGACCCAGCAATCCCACTTTTAGGCATTTACCCAAATGTTCACAAACAAGACCACACTAAAGTTACCAGCACAACTATGTTTATTGAAGCATTATTTACCATAGCTAAGATATGGAACCAACCCAGATGCCCCTCCATAGATGAATGGATCAAGAAAATGTGGTATATATACACAATGGAATTCTATGCCTCCATCAGAAAGAATGGCATTGCCCTATTTGTTAGGAAATGGAAAGACTTGGAGAAAATTATATTAAGTGAAGTAAGCCAGGTCCAGAGAAACATAGGTCCCATAGTTTCCCTTATTTGCAATAACTAGTATATGTCTGAGTCAAGCAGAAAAGGTCAGATAAGTTGATGTTAGGGGAATGAACCCCAAGTTTTTTCTTTCATGCTATTGTTTCTAATATATTTATAAGATGATTTCTTTGTTGTTTTGTATGTTCCTCCCCCACAGTATAACCCGTTTTCACTGTATTTGATGTTGGTATAATTTGTGGAGGGGAAGGGAAAAAACAAATTGTTTAAATAGGGATACAGGTGGACCCATTGCAACAATGAGATGTACAAGTCGTTATGTCGAAAAATGAACTTTACAACTTTGGCCGGGAGGTGGAGGGAGGGTGGGGGGGGCGGGGGGGTGCAAGTAGTCGGGAGATGGGAAGGGATGGGAAGGGAAACAAAGGAGGAGGCAACAATGCTTGATAAGAAATGTACTCACTACCTTGCCCATGTAATTGTAACCCCTCAGTATGGTATTTTTACAATTAAAAAATAAAGTCTCTACGACTTTCCTGCCTGGGCTGTCTTCAACTTGTGGTCCTCAGATCTCAGCCTCCCAAGTAGCTAGGATTACAGGAATGACCATTAGACTTTTCGGCGCCTCTGTGTCTCCATTCATAACATAGCTACAGTAACTGTGCTTATCTCTTGTGTTGGCTGTGAGTTAAATGCATGTGAAGGGCTTCAAACCACCATGGCCCATAGTAAAGAGCATGCTTGATAAATGTGACCTCTTCTTTACAGGAAATATCTTTCCCTCATTTGGGGGCTTCTGTGCCCACATTTGGAAAATAAAACCGTGAGATCATTTCCAGAGATCTTTTGATGAAGTCACTGTATAATTGCAGGGTCTTAGTAGGGGTATCTAATTGGTCTCTGGAGGTAAGATAACCCCCAACTGCCCATTTATTGTCATGACAACTCTTCAAAATGTCCTCTGCTTCCTTGCGGAGGGACCCGCACTGGGGGGGGGGGGGGGGGGGGGGGTCTGTCCTAGAGTGCTCTAGAATCCAAAATTCCATCTGAACTGGAGTCAACGTTCAGGGCTCAGCCCACCAAAGGGCCAAGGTGCAGCTGCTGGGTCCTGTTTATTGTCAAGTCCCACAAGACTCAAGACCTGGAAAGCCACCTTGTCTTAGACAGCATCATGGCATGGGAGCGCCATTCTTCTGAGTTCCCTGTGCACTGAATATACCACTGTTGCCATCGGGAAATTTTAACAGCTTAGGTGCCTAGGGCTGCCCCTCCCATGGGGCCCCCTGTGGTTCCTGCCTGTCGGTCCAAGGTCACCGCTTGTCTATGTGTGTGCACGTGTGTGTACACAGGGGTGTGTGGTTGGATCAGGGAGGGGTTCTTCTGCGTTTGAAGCTGCTATCGCTGAGGGGGTGCCTCTATTAGCACCCACTGTGGAAAAAGTAGCGGAGCCAATTACAAATGGTTTCAGAACCGGCACACCCACCCAGAGGAACCAGCCAAACCCAGAGCAGCGGCACTAACACCCTCCCCCCCTGCCCAGGCAGCGGGCGCTGACTCAGGAAAATCTCCCAGCACCACACTGGGTGGTGATTTTTCTCTGCCTTCCCTCTGTGTCTCTCACAGATGATGTATGAATTGCCTTATTTACCTTTTCCTTTCAAACCTTCTCCTTTATTATTTTTATTAATGTCATGCCAACCCTGAGAAGGTGTTTCCTTTGCAAAAAGAAAAGAAGGGGGAAAGGAGATAAAATAATCCCTCAACACTTTATTCCTACAGCACAGGGAATAGTAACGTGTGTGTGTGTGTGTGTGTGTGTGTGTGTGTGAGAGAGAGAGAGAGAGAGAGAGAGGCAGACAGATAGACAAAGAGACAGAGACAGAAAGACAGGGTGAAAGCTAAACTGGATTAGTGACAGAAATCTAAAATCTATACATAAAGAGTAATAAGTCCAGGTCATCATTTCAGAAAGGGAAGAGTATGCAGGAAAATTTTACCATCTTTTTTTCTTTCTTTTTTAAACATTTTAAAATTAATTTTACTAATTTTTTGTTTATGTGATACCAAGGAATCGAACCCAGGGCCTCATGTATGTGAGGCAAGCACTCCACCACTAAGCCACATTCCCAGTCCCAAGTTTTATCATCTTTATTGACAAAAAAAAAAGTTTCATTCAACACATTTTACTTTAGAAAATAATGGGGGAGTGAGTGCCTTTGTAGCCATGAGAGACAGGAGAGCAGCGTTTGTTAAGTAAGAAGGTACTAGGCATTTATTCAGGGGGCCAGGGAATCTGTGCACCTCCCTGGGAGCTGTATGGGTCCTGACGTGCAAAACATAAAACTGAAGAGAGAAACTCAATAAACTGCCCGAGGCTGTAGCTCACTTCAGAGCCAACTCTGCAACCCATACCCCTTCCGCCTTAAGCTGTGAGGCATGGGTTCTAACCTTCCTCCTCCGTGTCTGTCTGGAACCCTAGCCATACACGGACCATTGGCAGCCAGCTGACTTTTATAAATAAATGCAGCAACTCAAGGGGAAAGGAGAGTTGAGATTGAGATGTCATCTTTCTGACCTGTTCTTGTACACACATGGCTTCTCCAACTGCTGTTTTTGATTCCTAGGGGGTTTACTACCTGTCACGATCCTCTTTTCCACCATCTTTGGATGAGATGTCCATTTTTATCTCCCATCCCAAAAAAACATGTCTCTTTGGCTCCTCCACTGATCTTGCCTTTCAGAAGTCCAGACTGTCCCAAGTCTTGGGGTAGAGGACTGTTCAGTCCCTCAGTGAGTTCCACCACTGCCAGTCCGTTTCCAAGACATTCCTAATTACTTTTGGAGGGAGGCGGGGGGCGACTTCCCGGCTTCACACATTTGCACATGCCCTTCGGAGTTTGGGGCCTTGCGTCAGCAGAGTAATGGTCTGCATGTGCCATGAAAGGGGTCCTAAATCAGAAGAAGGCTCAGACTTTGGCCTCCAAAGACACCTCCATGTGTCCCTCCAGGCCTCCTCCCTGGGCAAGAAAGCTCTCAGCCTGGAAGGAGGGGATTTTCAAGGACCTTAGGAAGGTGAGGCTGTGCCATTTATAAAAATAACTCGTTCACGGTTCCCAGGTCATTCATATTTGAATGTGTGGGAAATAATGGCAAAACCATCATAGAGGAACCGATGTGCCCAAATCAGGTTTTGTGGCAGGAAAAACTGTGGGTTTGCTTGTATTGATTTCATTCTTCCAAGCGGTGAGGATGAATGGCTGTGTGTGTGTGTGTGTGTGTGTGTGTGTGTGTGTGTGTGTGTGTTCCGGGATGGAGTCTGTGCAGCCTGATGCCAAGAGCTTCTCACACAGGGGGTCCCCATTCACGCGCATGTGCATCCAGCCACCGTGGGTGTCAAGCAACCAGAGGTAGGGGCGATGTCTGGTACAGAGGAGCCAGCTGCTCCCCAGCTATGCGAACCCAGGGCTATGTCAGCTACTGGGGTGTAGTCACCTCTCCTGCCATGCAGAGAGATACCTGGAAGAGCCATCCGCAGCGTTACATGTGCGCATGTGCGTACGCGTGTGTACACAAGCTCAATCTCACACCAGATCTCCCTACCCTACAGCAGGCCTGCAGCTAGGGCAACACTTCCAGGTATCTACAGCAGGACACTCATCCTTCAACCCAGTCCCACTGTAGAGATGTAGCATCTTGTAACAGATAGAACACAGGACTTGAGAGTCATGAGACACGGCTGGGAAACCCGGTTCTGCAACTGTCTAGCTGTGTAGCCAAAGGCATGTCAGGAAACCTCTCCGAGCCATCAGCTCTCCCATGGGAGAGGGTATGAGATCGGCAAGAGAGAGTCTCCCCTTAAAGAACTATCCTGAGGATTTGAGATCACGTGTGTACAGATCCCCAGGGGAATTACCGGAGTCTAATAGATGATCAGGGAAACAGAGCTGCTTGCAAGTGGTCTTGCAGCTGAGAGCCAGTGCATGAGGAAGAATCTAGAAAATGATTGCAAGTAGCATTTATGAAGTCAGATGGCTTAGGTTGTGAATCTAGGCGCACATGTGACCGGTGACGAGGTCCCAGGCAAGTGACAGTCTCCCAGTATGCCTCAGTTTCCTGCTCTGTAATACAGATGAATATCACAAGAACCCCAGCTTCGTGAGCTCACGGTGGGGTTTTGTTGAATGAAACCGACTTTTAAAGGCACTCAGCTTATGTCGTGCTTCAGATATAAAATGCGCCCTGCAGGGGTTAACGTGTGAAAGTCTAGGTCCCCATCTGGTAGAGCTATTTTGGGAAGTTCTGGACATTTTAGGAGGTGGGGTCTCACTGGAGGAAGTAATCACAGGGGGAGGTGTCCTGAAGGGTTTGTTCCTTGTCCCTAGTTTTTGTCCCTCTATCCCCTGCCCCTGTCTCTCTGCTTCCTGTCTGCTCTGGGCCGCTATGAGATTCTGTTCAAGCACAGGGGGGGCCAATAAAGTTACATACAATAAAGTTACAATCCATCCTCCTTTACATGATTTAGTTCAGGTATTTAGTCACAGCCACAGAGAGCTAAACTAACCCCGGAGAAACGAACACTAAAGAAAATGACGCACAGGATGCTTTCGGTATATGCTAGTTAATACTATTGCCTCCAGTCCAATACAGGCTGTTCCCTCCATGGGGCAGGCCCTCGTCCTTCTCAGAACTGTACATCTCCCAGACAAGCAAAAGCATAATCGTAAATCCTTATCAAATGAGAGAAAGGGATCAATAGGAATAACACCACCTTCCTCGCCACCCCTTGTTGCAAGAGTGGATCAAAGTTTGCTCTCCAAGTCTACATGAACCTTCCTGCCCTACGTTTTCCTACGTTTAATTTCTGAAATGTTGACCAGCTATTTTCAAATAAATCACAGCCGAGCATTTAGCATTCAGGCCCAATTCATAGGGCTTTTCATTACATGGTGGGGGGGGGGGCAGTGGAGGATCAGCTCTTCTGGTTTGCTGTAGAACAGCAAACATGTCTCATTGTCTATTCATAGTTCTGTCTCTGCAAAGGGACCTAAAACACACAGCTTGTCATTCAAACATGGAAGGAAATTCTTTAAAAAAGAAGAAGAAGATGAATTGTTCTTTAAACTTCTGGGGTTTTTTTGGAGGGGGGGACTGAAGACTGGGGAGGGGCTTGTAGGTATAGATTCAGAGATAATAGCCTTGCAATAAAAGATGAGCTAGCCTAAAAATAAGACAGAAGTATTCACAGCCTGAATGTAAATATGGGGTCTACATGGGATTTTTGAAACACCTTCTAATTCCCACCTGGTTGGCTGGGAATTAAAGACTTATCAGCTTGCTACCCAGAGCTCTGATTTCCCTAAGCTCTTCTGTGCATGGTTGTTGGCACTGCCATTTTTCCTCCAACACAATGATTGAAAATGTAGAAACTGCCAGCAGAAACTAAGATGCGTAAACTCCTGTCAATATTTGCTGTATGCCAACTCTAACACTCTGATCCTCAGCTACCCGGTTCAGTACCCTGGAGGCCTTGGTAGGTGTCCTACAGCATCAGGGGCTCTGTTACTTTAAGGGTGTTGCTTTAATCTGCCAGTGTAAGGCACCCACGGAGGGACTGGCAATCAGAGGAGGAATGTTCTCCCTCCTGCGAGTCATATTACAGCAACTTTTCTCCTCTATGCAGGCTCTCTCCTCCTAGGAGTCTCTCTGAGTTCTGACTCGTTGGGTCCTTTGTGAACACGTCCTCACTACTCCGCTTAAGGGTGTATGAAAGGTGCCCGGCATAGACTGTGAAGTTACCATCTCCACACCTTTGAAGATAGTGCATTTCAGGAAAGAGAACCTACTCACGAGGAGCAGATGACACCAGAGCCTGTGCTTAATAACTGGCAACTCGTCACCATCATGATCCACATAGACTTCCAGACTGCTGACCTCCTAGTCGTCCCTGGCTTGTGATGGTGAATAGCACTACTTGTCAAATAATTTCCAGTCCTCCCTCTCTCAGACATGAGGGGGCTGTCCCTCCTGCTTTTTTGACCCTGTCTCAGCCAATCAGAGGTGAGTAGACATCACATCCATCACGGCTACAGGAAGCTATAGAAGCCCACTAGAGACCCTCACCATATCCCTTCTCCTCAGCCACAGTGTTCACAGGCACCCGGGTTGAGATGCAGTCTCGAGGTGACAAGCAGTGGATACCAACCCTTACTGCATGCATAGGTGACATGAGCTGCTGCTCGGTCCAGGGAAGTATAAAACAGGGAAGCAAAGATCCTGGGGTCCCAGCCCCCAGATCTAGAGTGGGACTCTAATGTTGAGGGCCAGGGAGCCAGAGTAGCCAGGAGCCCCCGAAGCCCATCGGGCAGGGTGAACCTGTGTCCTCACAGAGCAAGAGGCGTCCACGGGTAGCCAGTCCTGGAACCCGGAGCTGTGCCTGCACCATAACAGAGTGCATTGCTTTCCTTGAGGCCAATGCCCGAGAGTCAGGACAGACTCAAGATGCCTGGAACGAATCCCAACTTCGGCCCGATTCCTGAGCACTCACGACAAGGAGAAAACACAGCAATCTTTAAAATGTCTTCACAGTACCAAGTGAAGACCAGCATCGCTATTCAGGTTTATAGACCCTGGCGATTGAGGCTCAGGGATGTTTAGGAAATGCCCTAAAGCAAGTGATAGACAGAACAATGGTGAAGAATGTAATACACGCTGGTTTGGGCTGACACTCTCAAGCTCTTGTTCTTGTACCCAGCAGGGCTAAGCCCTTCCTGCCCTTCCTGTGGCTGAGTGCACCTGCGATGTACTTTGGTAGAAAACTTATCAATTCTATTTTAACAGAGGACCTGTCTTGGAGTGTGCCTTTCATTTTCCAAGGTCTTCCAAGGTCACCACCAATACAGGGTTTCCCAAACTGTTCTCTGGAGCCTGAGGGTTCCATCAGCTCTTCTTCAGAGCCAGGGAACAGAGATCTAAGGACTTGTGACCCATTCTTGTCCTTGTCTTAGAGTAACCAATCCCTTCTTTGCTTTGTGTGAAATCATTTTTTATAAGATGTTCTCTTTTTCTTCTCTGTCACTTTTGCCATCTTGGGGTTGAATCCAGGGTCTCAGATCAATGCTTCACCCAGCATTTTAATTTTGACTTGTAGTTTTTATTTTCTTTTATTGAGACGGGCTCTCACTTTCTTTGCCCACACGAACCTTGAATTACGATCCTGCTGTTTCCCTTTCCTGAGTAACAATTGGGAGTGTAGGCATACATGACCAGGTACAGCCACAAGAGATGCCTGGAACAGTTTTCCACAGCTCGGAAACTTTGGGGAGCTGTGGGCCAGGGGGTCTCTCGGGCCCCTTCTTTTAGCATTCCATAACCTGAACCCCCTGTTTTCTTCCTCCAGGACGATGAGATAGTGTTCTTTTACCCTGACTGTATGTTTTCCAGCTTCCTGATCCATCGGTTTTCATCGTAGGTTCTAAAACCGCTAAAGGTCCTCAGCTCTCACCTTCGCTCCTTGGCTCTGTGCCCACTGAGGCTGATTTCCTCCGGGAGACGGAGATCACAAAGACAAGCCACTTCCCCATCAGGCTTTGATTTAAAGTCACCAAATGCTACTGATTCGGAAACAGCTAAAGTTAAAGCGGTTTCCCGGTGCCGCGAGAGCCGGAGGGGCTGCGGGCGAGCCCAGAGCTCCGCTGGGTTCTTCCCCTGCAGCTTCAATTTTCTTAGCTTGGGCTGCTTCACCCAGGAACTCTGGCTGGAGTCACACTTTAAATAATTTAAACATCAAGTAAAAGTGAGAGAGTGGGTGCCCTAGCCCTCCACATCCAATCTGTCGCCTGGACGCAGAGCCCTTCTGCCAGTGCAGAGCTGGGGTGGGGCTGTTTGCTTAAGAAAGCCAGGGCCTTGAACACGTGCCTACAGCAGCATCTCAGGTACAGGGTCCCTTTGCCTGGACATGTCCAGGAACTTGGTAGTATTCTCTTCAGGACATCAAAAGCCCCCCACCTGTGTCCCCTTGGAAGTGTAACTAGTGAATTGTCACCTCCTCAGTTTCATGAGTGCTTGGAAGGGAAGCAACTTAGGTGCATCAGGATGTGCTTGATCGCAGACATCCTCTTCTATGCCTCCTAGTCATGAGCTAAGTCCATTCTCCCAGCAGTGCTATGGACAGTGAACATCTCCCATTTGACAGAAGAAGAAGCTGAGATGTTGAGAGGGTAAATCTTTTTCCCCGAAGGGGAAACAAGATCCTTACTAGAAAGATCTGAGCTACCATGGAAGGACTCCAACGCCCAGAGACTGGGCATGGCACACCAACGATGTTCTGACCACGTGACCCAGGACGTCCTGACCACGTGACTGTACTTTGGAAAGCCGGTTGGGTGGCTTCCCATGGCGTTGAGTAACCTCAGGAAAATCCCTGGGCTCCCTGGGCTGGAAGGTGAAGTAACGAACAACACAGAGCTTTGATCTCGTACAACTCTCAGGAGGGAAGGGGGGGAGGAGGGGGCTTCTCTCATGGTGTCCAAGAATCTGAGTTCTGCAGCCAGCTGGTATAGATTCGACCCCCTTCCAACTCTGGTCAGCTCTGACCCTGGGACGGCTACCTAACCGTTCTATGCCTCCATTTTCTCATCTATGAAATGGTGGCAATAACCACATTACATTGGTGGGCTATGATGAAGACCAAATTCACACACACACACACACACACACACACACACACACAGAGGACAGTGTCCGGTTCACAGTAGGTGCTTTATAAGGCTTCCCTTCAAAATTTCTCTATGACAGGGCCACTGCGATGCTCTTGCTGTGCACACAAAGACCAGAGAGGGTCATTAACTTGCCTGCCACCCCACAGCACAGGCCAGTACACCTGGACGGGGTATCTGGAACTCATGTGATGTAGAAGCAACATGGGATCTCCTCAGGAGCATCAGAGGCAGGAGGACTCTTGCGATTCGCGATCAAAGCACGAATGCCTGGCATACTACTGCAACCCCAGGGACTCGCTCAGCACAACTCAGGGTGAAAAGAGAGAGAGAGAGAGAGAGTGAGCCCAGGGTCCACCACCTGCCTTGTCTGATCACGACGCATGGAAAGCGGACTGCTGCTCGCAGGAGCCTCCGTTCCTGCCTTTAAGGACGAGTCCCAGCTGCTGCCCTGCTCCCTGGCCTGTGGCCCGCTTACGCAGCCTCTCCTCTCTGTCCTCTTTCTCTCCTCCTCTACCCGCGTTCTTGTCACTTGTCATCACTAATCATCCCCTGGCCTTTGGGATGAAGGCAGACCGTGCCCTGGGTGGGCTGGCAAGCGTCCAAGCCAGGCGACAGAGCTCTCACGTACCCAGATTTCCTGCCTGTGGTTTGTAATGCTGTAATTGTGCTGGATCACGCTTCCTGTCCAAACCGGGGGAGGGGGGTGCGGGAGGGGGGGTGAGGATGCGTTCTGTTCCCCCAGGACGGTGCAGGCCGCCAGCTGTGCACCTACCCTGAGCCCTCTTGGGCCCTCCTGGCCAGAGCTTTCCCGTTCCCTGTCTGAGCAGAGCACACAGAGGCCAGCAACCTGTAGAAGGCATTTTATTTATTTATTTATTGCATTGAAGAAACACCCAGGTGCATGCAGTTGACACGTTGAGCCCAGGAGGGTTGCAAGCCTACTGGAAGAGTTCAGCCTCTCCCGGTGTTGGATGTCTGGGTGTCAACGTTTTACAACAGCCCACTGACTCTCTCGTCTCCCTTCCTGACAGCTACACGTCTGTCAATGCCTACGCCACTTCTGTGTGTGTGTGTGTGTGTGTGTGTGTGTGTGTGTGTGTGTGTGTGTGTGTGTGTTCTTACCACCCATTTCACACTCCACACTTGAGCCTTTCACTGGGCTTGGATCTCTCCAGAGGGTAACACTGAAGTTTTCTTTCTGGCCTAAGAAATCCTTCCAGCCCAGACTAGGTCCCTGGCCATGTTATATGTCCTACCTGCACTGGTCCTACCTGCATGGCCCCTGGCTGAGCTCTCCACAGATCTAGGAGGCCCAGGTCCAGCTGGGTCGATGATCCCTGTATCCCCACCTCCCCCCACACCTCTGCCTACTACCGCCACCAGCTCCGATCCCCATGGTTCTGAAATATGGGTAAAAGCTGGAAATGGCTTTGCTCATGGGTTGTTCAGTTGAAGGCAGGCCCCTGCCCCCATACGCCCACTCCATAGTAGCCCAATGGAGAGAAAATGAATTTTTCTAGTAGTGATAGAGTAGAAATGAGCTCTGAGCTTGGTGCCAAGCGGACTGGGTGTGAATCCAACCTGCCATATTCACACACCTGTAGGAGCCTGTTTCCATACTGGCGGCCGGCACGTGGTGGCAGCCAGGGACCAGCTGCTGTGAACGTTGCTATGGCTCCCAGGAGTGAGACAGGATTTGGAGAGAATCAGACATGAGCCTGGGACCCTGCTAAGCCTTTCCCAGCTTTGCTGATCGTATTTCATCTTCACCGTGACTGCTTGGATGCAGGTGTTGCTTCCATTGTCATATCTTAGACAAGTAAATGAAGACTCAGAGAGGTTAAGTAACTTCCCAAGACCATTCTGTTGGTAATGCTGGAGTCTCACTCCAAACAGCTCTGTCCTAACCATTGGATTTGACTTTCCTCATACCCAGTGAAATGACGGTTTAAAGGCAAGAACACATGGGAAATACTTGGGATGTAGATTGGGGAAAAAAGGAACACAGACTTCTGTGAGAAAAACTTGGTGTGCAAAGGACCAGGATTCCTAAAGCCCAGCTCTTCCGTGCATGCTGTCCCTATTCACCATAAGTTAATAAGATCATAAAATATCATTGGGTCTTAATGGGACCCCGTGGGGGTTAATTACATGGTTGAGAATTGTCCTCCAGCTCCACCAGTGTTGGTATAATAGATGTACCTTCAGGAAAAAATATATAGCACATTGATCTCTAAAAGGAAAAGGAAAGATGCCCCAAGTGTAGATGAGGAAGGGGAAAGTCTGCACTCAGCATTTAACCCCCCATTAATCCTCAGGACACACTTCCTACAGGATCTCTGGGTCCTTCCTGTTGTGGGCTATGGAATTCTAGAGTTCAAGGCTTCCAGCCAGAGCGACTTCCCAACCACACTACACAGGATCCTCCTCCCTCCTTTTTCGAAGATGCCCAGAAAAAAACAAAAAACAAAAAAAAAACATACAAAACAAAAACCCAACCATCTTCCCACCTTGTGTATACTTTTACCACGAATGATAACCATGCCTGGTTCACCAGCCAGTCTGGTCTTTCTAGGACAAGGACCTTCAATGAACTTGGATCTCCGAGACTCAGTTTCCCCATCTAAAAGTAGAGGTAATACTCTGATGCCAGTAAGAGAGCTTCATTTCAGGCAGGTCCAGAAGAAAGCCTAACACTTGCTAGAGCTTTCTTTGTGTGTCCTATGTAAAAGTCTGCCGTACCTAACAAATACCTCTCTATCTCATTGGCTTTTACCTGACACCAATCTCACCTAGGCGAGAGAGGTTACTCTCCCGCTCTTCATTTTCCCGGCTCCAGGGAAATAAAGGTGAAAAGCCTAGAATCACATCCCTCAAAGAGCTCCCCTTCCATTGGGAAGAGCCTGGGACAAACGGTCCTTGGAAGGCAATCGAGTCAGTGTGCTGAGCACTGTGAACATAGAGAGGGGCAATCGAGTCAGTGTGCTGAGCACTGTGACACACAGAGAGGGGGTCAGAGGCATCTAGGGAACCGGAGGGACGCTGTCCTTCAGAGCCTGGGTTGAGGTCGAGGTGGTCCCAGCCCCAGGTCACGGGCCTCTACGGTTTCGTGCTCTTGGTCTCCTTAGTCACATGCCAGGCTTCCCTGGGGTTGAAGCAAGCTGCTCTCTTCACACAAGCCTTTCTTTGTGTGCAAGACAGAACTGCAGTGACTTGTTCCACGGGAGAACAAAACTCATAACAATGAAGGTTTTGCCTGCTGCAGTGTGGCTCACACCTGTAATCCTGTTTATTCAGGATGCTGAGAACTGAGGATCACAGTTAGAAGCCAAACTAGGCAAGAAAGCCTGTGAGATTCATATTCCATCAGCCACCAAAAAGAAAACAAAAAATAAACAGAAGTGGTTCAAGTGGTAGAGTGCCAGTCGAGTAAAAATGCTAAGGGACAACACGCAGGCCCTGAGTTCAAGCCTCAGTAACCAGCACACACACACACACACACACACACACACACACACACACACACACACACACACACACACACACACACACACACACACACACACAAATGATGGAGGATTGATTGTCCTGCAAAGTGCTTCTAAAAGGGCAGTTCTGAGGTGCTGCTCCCGAGAGCCTGCACAAGTAGAAGAAATAACCACCAGCAAAACAGAACCAGTGATTACCGGAGCAGCTGTATGATACAATGAGTCTCCCTGTGCCTGGCACAGGGTGGAGGCACCAACAGGCACTTGGACTTTACCTCTGCCCTTTGAGAAGTGACAGTCAAGCCCGGAAGGCCTGGCTTACTTGAGGGGCAAGTGGAATGTACACTGAGGTCAACGATCAGGAAAGAGCTCCAGGAGGCGGAGAGAGCTTCTTGGGTTAAGATTAGTCCAGCCATGGCTTGCTTGCCGGGGCTTTGGGCAAAAGTCATTTAATTGAGCTGAGTGTTGTAAGGCTGAACTCGATTAAGGTTTTACATGTTCAGAGCGCCTCAGGTTTTACACGCTCAGAGCTCCTCAGGTTTTACACGCTCATTGCTCCTGGAGGACCCTTGCTTCCTAAATATCACGTGGTTGAACAACTTGGTATAATGATATATCCCTGTGGGCATCCTGGTTAGACTTCTAAATTCCAAAGAGAAGACACAATGTCTTCTGCTTCAAAAACCTTTCCTAACTCAGGGCAAAGGAGGAGTAAAGGGGTGGGGTGGGCAGGATTTAGAATGATAACAACCCTAGAGTCATGGTAAACAACAACAAATTACTATTCTAACATATTTCTCTCCCAGCAGCTAATGTTTTCACTTGACTCCTTGGAATTTTTCTGATCCATTGAGCAAGATTGTCTAATGGCAGATACCATTTGGGTATTAGAAGCCCGGGCTTTCTATGTGGTAGACCCCCAACTGGCGTCCATTTGGACCAATTTCCTGCACCCTCAGACTACGCTGTTGTCACAGAAGTCCTTCCACATTCTCAGCGGCAACCTCAGCTTCTATGGCTTACTTATGATGGGTAAATTCCCCAACTTGGGCCAAGACACTGCTGAGGGCTGAGCTCCACCCTAGATCAGGAGTCATTATAGAACACGATGGAAAGAACTGACACACATACGACTTATTTCCACTTCCACACCACTCTGTTGGTATGAGTTCATTCATTCACTCGTTCTAAAATGTTTCCTGTTGAACACTTCCTCTGGACAGCCACTTACTCCACTGGTGAATAAAAGATCATAAGTGTCCTAAGAGTTAAGTGACAAGAGGAAGGGACCACAAGAGGAGTCTGGAGGGAATTGGCTCCAGGACCCTTCCCTAGCATATCCAAATCGCTGGATACTCGAGTTCTGTACATTAAGTGGCATTGCATTTGCACACTAGCCAAATATATAAGCAATGCAAAGTCACTATTATACTTCAGATCAACTCGACCTGCTGTATAATGTCTGATACAGAGTAAATGCTATGTAAACTGTGTTGTTGAGAGAATGTTGATGAGAAAAATAGGACAATTGAAACTCTTTCCCCTAATTATTATTATGTTTAATCTACAGCTGGTTGAATCTGAAGCTATGGAATCCTGTGATACCAAAGGCCAATGGTAAAAAACAAGGTGACAAGGAGAGTCACGGTGAGCTCAGCAAACTAGAAGCTCCAGTGTATGGAGAGGTCAAATGACTCGTGGAAGGTCATCAACTATCATCAACAGCATCATCCAACCAGGCCTATGAACTGACCCACCTTCATGGAAATGAATGTATCAGGCCAATAATCCAATAACGGTCCAAACGAAGTGTTACTTTCACAACCCAGAGAGTGTTGGAAAAGTGTGCTGTGGTTTTCTTCATTTTCTTGTTCTTGAAGAAGAGAACTGAACCTGGACTCATCAACATGAACCCATCCCCTGATGTCTTGTGTACAACACACACACATATACACACACACACACACACACACACACCTATCTTGGAGCTACCACAATTTCCCTGTCATTCAAGCCAGCTCAGGCAGGCACTGGGGATTTGGGAGCTTCGGAAGGCATTCCCTGGCATCCAGCTGTGCCCATCCCCATCAGCAGTGGCTTTTTCCTCTTTGATAAAGCCCCTGATCCCTGTTCAGGTCAGTTTCAGTGGGCTAGCAGGGAGCCTGCAAGGAGATATAAGCGACTTAACCCTTCCACGGGGGAGTTAATTTGCTGCGTAGGCTGGGGGCTATGCGGTACCTTCTCGCTCAGATTTCCTGCTCCTCTCTGAAGGATTATGCTTTCCTCTGGGATTGGCCTGCTTTTTTAGATGGGGATTTATTTGAAACGGGCAAATGAAACTTATCTAGCCATTAGTTTGTTATAATTCTTCCTGTCTGGTCAGCCAAATGAGAGCTCAGATGAAGACCCCAGAGTGACCAGGTACCTATCCCACATTAACCCACGATTCTGGAATTTCTAGGCACAGCAAGAGGAAAGAAGCATGAACCCTTAAGATATGGCTCTCCTCCCCCACCCCCAATCATACTTGCTTGTACCACACTTGGTAATTTCTCTAGGAGCTTTAGTTTTGTTTTATTTTGAAGGCTAGTTTCCACCACCGCTCAATGTCAACAGATACTTCTTGAAAGAAACACATTATTATTTCCCATTGACCAAATGTAGAAATCATATGGTTATCATGTAAGGGGAAAAAAATCTGTCATTACTTTCTTTCCTCCCCAATTTTTTAATCCCATTGGATATGGGAATTAGATAAGATTAAGTTCTTAGGCAACACTGTCTTATGGGGTGAGCAGATTCTCTGTTGTCCCTCTGTGTCAGGACAACATTTATATCTGCTTAAGTAGGAGACAATGTTGCCAACACACACACACACACACACACACACACACACACACACACACAGATAGCCACACGAGGTTTGCTTTAAGCAGAGCTGTGTGAGATGACTTTAAGGTGACAATTTCTAAATGAGAGCAAAACTGTGTAATAAGATTTAAAAAATTGGACCCATTCTTAGTTCACCAGCTCCCCAGCCAGTGACAAAATACGCCATTAGTGGCCACAGCACGATTCTGAAAATATACCTTCCTTAGGATTTAACGCTTTTTTTTTTTCCATGTGAGCTAAAAATTACAAAGCCCCGGATTTCATCGCTCTTGCAATCTATTCTTTTCCCCTGACTTCCTGTTTTCATGAAATTTTAATCAGGCACTTAAAATAAATAGCTATGCAGAGCTCCTCTGCCTCCCCCAATACCCAGAATGGATGTTTGGAGTAAAGTGATAGTTGAGAGACCTTGAGAACAGTGAATCCCGCTCAGACTTGGCAAGACTACAGAAATGACAACACAGCCCCATCCACGGTCATGCTCAAAGGGACAGAGTGGTCGTGAAGGATCAAAGACATAATAGGTTGGCCTCTCTTCTTCCTCCCCCAACTATTGACAGCAACTTGGCCAATTTAGAAGGCAGGCAAACACAACAAAATTATTCCAGGAGAAAGAAACAGAAACGAAGGAATAAATCACAGCAAACTTTTCCAGTCTCTTTAAAGTAATTAGGCCTTTGTTATAGGCTGCTAATTCTTATTACCAATGTTTTCTTCACCATGCCGCTTTAAGTCCTCTTCTTTTAAATAAAAAGATGAGTAGAGTTTAAAAGCAGCTAAGATTTCTGTTTTGTTTCTCTCCATTTCAATGAATGAGTCTATTCATAAATGACAGAAGAGAAAAAGTTTAAAGGGTTGGGTCACATAAACCCATCTATCTAGGAGTGATGCTTTTCTAATAATAACTTCAGCCTTTGTTATCAAGGTGAAAACACTAAGTGGAAGAATACGTAGCTACTAAACATTTGACAAGTCAAATTCCCCCACTAAGTAGTACAGTAGAGACAAATAAGTATATAAACAATTGCATACTACAATAAAACAATTTGAAGGTGAGGACTTTTTAGTACTTGTTCCATTTGCAAATAGAATTTATTTGATTATAGGTTTTTGTGATTTGCTTATGTATGTGAGAAGAGGGGAATTAGAACTCAGAGCTTCCTGCTTGCCAGGCAAGCACTCTACTACTTGAGACACACTCTACAGCCCTTTTACTTCAGTCATTGTTTTCAGACCAGTTCTCAAGTTTTTGTCCAAATTTTTGTCTCAAGTTTGTGATCCTTCCTATTTCTACCTCCCAAGTAGCTTGGATTACAGACCTGTGTAACCACACCAGATTCTACATGATTTGAGGTTTAATAATAACCTCACAGAGCAGCAACTTACAATGCTTCTGAAAATGTAGCAGTGGGTTTTTGTGAGCTAGTAAAGTCCAGGACCTGATTTTAGAGATGTGAGAAATGGCAATGGTCATTTGTGGCTTAGTACACTTACTTTTGGATCTACGCTGATTAGGTCATGACCTTCTCAAAATTTCCCCATTACAATTGACCACAAAAGACCACTGCTTTTGTTGTTGTGTTGTCTTGGTTTTATTTTGTTGTTGTTGTTTTGGTTGTGTTTTATTTTGTTTTTTGTCTCTTAGTCTTTTTTTTCTCCTTTCTTTTGTTATAGACAGTTATCCCTTTCTTTGTCTCCAAATACAGCTCTTAGCTAGCTTTCCTACCTTAAGGAAAATGTACATATAATCTGAAGAAGACAGAAATCAACTCTCTAGTCAGAAAAAGCAGTCATTCAGCTGTATGGAATATAATATCAAAAAGAACGAGCTTGAGAATATGTCCCTCCTACAGGCCCAGAGGATAAAGTTTCACTAGAGAAAAGAAATGAAACTCGATTTCCTTTCCTACGGCTAAGACTTGGTGACCCCTTAGAACAAAGGGCCCGGGATGGAAGGAAGCTCTGTCATTTGGTTACAGTCCTTGAGATCAATCCTCAAGCTGTGCGGAGTGAGCATCTGTAAGAATTCTCACAGCAGTTTGAAGAAGAGAACGTTGTCCAGGCATTTGGATGAGCCACCAGAGTTCTCTGAGGAGAGGGTGCATCCAACAGGGTTCCAAGACCAACAGAGAAGAAGGCAAGAGCTTCAGATTGAAATTAAATCTGAAGCCTTCGGTTCAACTTGCCAGGAGGTTCATATTCCTACAGTTTTCTCTGCCCTCTTTAATTCCTTGGCCAGGTCTGATTCCAAGCTCCCAGCAGCCTTTGGCCCCTTCTTGTGGCAGCCCTAGCAAGGAGTGGTCTGGGTTTCTGGCCTGATCCTCATGCAGAAGGCCCATGAATGCCTGCGGCTGAATCCTCCTAGCTTCTGTGAACCGCACACACTAGCAACAGACCCTGTCCTGCTGGCCCCGGGAGTCATCCTGCTCCTGGCATCAAACTGTGACACTTGGGTAGGAACTGAGCAACACCATCCAATCCAAGCAAAACTGAGCAGAGAGCAGAGCAGGGTGCGCTCCCTCCCCCCAGCCGCCCCTGTCTACTAAACTCTAGATTCCGCATGAAGGATCTTGGCCGAACTACAGCTAGTTAACGTCACAACTGTATCTCAAATAACCCATTCTCTTAATAAAACACAGTTTGACTTAAAGGCTTTGAGATATCAATTTGAAGGGAGGGTGAAAACAATAAAAGCAAGCCAGAGGGAAGGCAGTGAAAAACCTCCTGCCATATTAGTGCTCTTATTGAATGCATATGCTTAGATGCACTCCTGACAGACTTAATCCCAGACTCTGCAATTCAAATTGGCCGCCTTCAGCTTCTTTATTTACGATCCCTAACTACTCTGGGCTTCTCAGAAATGCCAGTTATCCCTGGGAGCTGGTTGCCTCTCCTTCAGTCTCAATCAAAGTAGGTGGTGACCCTGAGCAGGATTTCCCTGCGTTTGCATATTTATAGGGTCTCCTCCAGCTCCACTAAGCCTAGCTGGGTGCCAGCAAAAGGAAATCAAGCTGTCAGAAGTTTCTATTTTTGCTCTTACCTATCCTCTCAGTCAGCCTACCCAGGCTCTTCTCCCAACTGATAATAAAACTACTCTGAGGGTTCGCTTGCCTGCTACATTAGGGGTACCCTTAGGCAGACTGGGATGTGGGAAGTGGATGTAAAAGTTCTGGCTCTAGAATGGAAGATTCCAGACTCCAGCTGGGCCCTAATATATCCGTTCTACCTTCCCCTGGGCGAAGGAGGCAGGAGGTTTATTTTGGACTCACACGTACCTGAGTTTAAACCCAGTCTCCCGTTGGAAAACAACTTTGCTATCTGAGCCCCACTTGTCTTATGTATTAATAAACAGACAGACAAAAAAAATATAGAAAAGAGAAGAAACTCTCCATTGGGGAAAGTTAAACAAAGCATATTTAGAACTCTGTGCTATTTTAACAACTTCTTGTGATTTTTTAAGAGTGCATTGATAATAATAACAATAATATTTTTCTTAGTACCTCAGAGGGTGTTTTGGGAAAGGTTGAATAGCATGCTATGTGGAGAAGTGTCTAACAGGTAGTTGACATTTAAAGAATGTTGAGTGAAGGCAGAGAGAGGAGCGTGGATGCTAAGCACATGATAAGTGTTGGATAAGTGTTGTTGGGGCTTAATTTCAGACAAGGGACGATGTGAGTTGCAGGCATCGAGCTCCAGGAGAGACATTTTTGTCTTAAACCAAACAAAAAGCTAGAAGAAATCCTCAACCACAGCCTCGAGTGAGGCCCAGTTGAATGGACTAATAACGCCATATGTTTATAGAACATTCAAGCCAGAAGACAACCCAAACAGTGCCTTTTAAAGTGCTGTTTATCTTCTAAAGTTCGATTTTATCGTAATGTTTCTTCACACACCCCACTCTCATGTAGCAGGCTTCCTGAGATCTTGCAAGCAACCCACATAGGCTGGCCAGGGGGCCGGTCACAATCTACAGACACTCCTCTCCAGACACCAAAACGCCAAGGTGGAGAGGTTCACCAAGATGGCACTCATACACTGAGCACTCTAGATGAAAGGCTGGGGTACGAGCTGTCTTACTTTGACAGCCACGGAGCTTTTAGGTTCTGCTCCGGCTTGAGGAACAGCCAGATCTCTCCAGCTTCAGAAAACAGTGAACTAAAAGACAGACAATGGAGCGTGGATACGTGGCAGTCCCTGTCCTCTGTACCGGTTCCCTCTACAAAGAGCCCCGGGAAGCATTTCCTATGCCAGGCACCTTTGGGTGCTACAAAGTGTAAGGAAGCAGGTAACAATGAGATGATTGGTAGGAGACCCTGTCCCGTTAGCTGGGCATGTGATGGGCTGGAAGGCCCCGGAGTGGGCTGAAGACCTCTGGGGAGAGGGCTCTGCACTGGGCTGATCCCTTATGATACGAACTTCGGCTAAACGCTGATCCCATAAGTAGACGTCAATACTGCGTGGGTTCTCCTGATACTAAAATACATTTTCTCATTTGTCCACAGTTCCCACTGAGCCGGATTTCTTGTGACTTCCTTTCCTGGATCTGATAAACATTCTCCAGCAACACCTGGCTCTCCAAGGACTTGGGGAAGGGTGGAGAGGGAAGGGGGCCCAACGCTGGTCTGAGAATGTCCAGGGGAAGAGGGTAGGCGCACAGAAGAGCCCACCCAGCCCTCCAGCTTCTAGAACCTCTCACGAATCTGGCAACACCTGCTCCCTGAGACAACTCCTGGTCCGAGAGATGGCTCCTTTAAACCAAGAAGAGGGTGAGTGCTTGGAACAACTTAGAGAAGAGTTTTACTATTCACAGGAGAGAAAGAAGCAGCAGATGTACACGGCTGAAAAGCTAATGCATTCAGGGGGAAGTTTCTCCCAGTTCCAATCACTGCACTTCACTAACTTACTATAGCAGGCAGAGTTTTGGTGCTCGGTATCCAAACTGAGCCTTCTCTCCTCAGAAGGGAAGTCAGGAACCATCAGACATCTGTGAACTCAGACAGGACTTAACTAGGAATTAAAAGTGACCAGTGTCTTGATCAGTTCACAAAGAATAGGACAGACACGTCCCCGGGCTCTTTCGAGCTTTTAATGTTAGCTGGGTGTCGGTGGCTCGTGACAGTAGCTATTCGGGAGGCTGAGATCCAAAGATCACAGTTCAAAGCCAGCCTAAGCAGGCAAATCCAAAGGACTCTTACCTTCAATTAACCAGCCAAAAAGACCGAAATGGAAGTGTGGCTCAAATTGTAGAGTGCCAGCCTTGAACATGGAAAGAGGAAGAAGAGACTCTGAGTTCAAACCTCAGGACTAGCACAAAAAGAAAAAAAAAAACAAACCAACAAGCTGAACTGGAATTGTATGAAAGTCAGGAGCCTCTGTCAGGACTTGTAACAGAAAAGGTGTATAAGGAAATCTGTGTGTGTGTGTGTGTGTGTGTGTGTGTGTATGCGTGTGCGCGTGTGTGTAGTACCAGGCCTAGAAGATGGACAAAAATAATGCTGATCAACCACTCCATGCCAAAGATGTCTTTGAAGAGGCTCATGAGCCTCCTCTCCATCCCCAAGTGGCCCCCACAACTGTGTGGTCAGTACCAGCTATGCACAGTTAAAATAAAGCAAACAAAGATCCGAAGATCCAATATCATGGTTGCAATCTGGCCTGTGGGTCTGGGTCGTGGCCAACATCAGAACTGTCACATAACCTCCTGGCCTCTAAAAATAGAGATTCTGTGGTACATATAATTTTTATAAGATGACTAATACAGGAATGCCCTTTGGGATAACTTAGTGCCTTCGTTTCTCTCTTTTCTCTCTATATTTATCTATGTCTTCACTGGCTTCTTTGTATAAAAGTTAGACCATGTAGCCATGGACCAAAGCAAATTAGCAAAGAAAGACTAAGTAATTTTTCAATCAACAAAAGAGACATTTGTATATTTTTAAAAAGGGACAGGATCTGTATTTTACTTTTCTGTCTCTAAAGATCACTTTCCCGCTGGGTCTGTCAGATGGGACTTCTTGCAACCCTGCTTCCTCTCTACTTTATTCAGAGCTAAGTCAAAAACTGTCGGGTAATACAAAAGTCCTGGGGACTCCCCAGAAGCTCTCTGACAGCAACATTGCTGCTCTAAGCCCAATGAGGACTGGGGTAATGAGGACTGGGGTAATTCTGAATCATGAAAATCTTAGTTGGAATTTTAATCTTCTCTTCTTTGAATTGAGAGAGAAAAAAAATCAGAGAAGGAGAAGGAAAAGGGAGAATAAGGAAGTATAGGAGAAAGGGAGGGAGGAAGAAGAGGAAGACACGAAGAAAGGGAGAAGGGGAGGAGGAAGGAGAGGAAGAGGTGACAAGAGAAGGAGGAAGAGGTGAAGAAGGAGACTAAGGAGGAGAAGGAAGAGGAGGAGGAGGAGATGGATGAAGAGAAGGAGAAAGAGAAAAAGAAGGAAGAAAGGAAGAAGGAAGAAAAGAAGTGGAAGAAGAGGAAGAGGAAGAAGAAGAAAGAAGAAAAAGGAGGAGGGGAGAAGGAGGAGAAAGAAAGAAGGAAAGAAAGAAAGAAAGAGAAAGGAAGGAAGGAAGGAAGGAAGAGAAAGAGAGAGAGGAAGGAAGGAAGGAAGGAAGGAAGGAAGGCAGGCAGGAAGGAAGGAAGGAAGGAAGGAAGAGAGGAAGGAAGGAAGGAAGGAAGGAAGGAAGGAAGGAAGGAAGGAGGAAGGAAAGAAGAAGGAGAAGATGACCACATTCACTTTGATTGCACTCCTCACTGCCTAGTGCATGGCATGCTCTCTTGTCCAGCGGCAGGGGTGCCAGGAAGTGGCATGACCTGCTAGAAGGAAAGTGACTCAGACCCATGTCTCACTTTCTGTCGCCTCCATTTCCATACCAGGGGCCTCCAGCCGCCTCCAATCTGGTTAGCACTCACATGAGGACTTGAAGTGATGGATTTTCCTACTCAGTGGTGTCCCCCCTTGGGAAAGAACATTCTCCATCCACAGCCCTCAAAACAATAACTGCTCTGAGGGCCAATGTCCCCAGCTGGGGGCGTGTGAGGGAGGAGCTGAGGCTTCCAGGGAGAGAGAGGCCAGCAAGGCCTGAGAAACCCAAGCCCTGGACACTCCACCCCCAGGAGGCTCTTGTGAATCCCTTGCTGCCACCACACTTGTGAGCTAATCTGACAAAAACGCTGACTGCAGTTGTATTTTAAGCCACAATCTGTTGAGGAGTGAGTCCAGCATCCACTTGGGCAGGTGACTGACCCAAAGCTGGCCACTCAGAAGTACAACCTGGGGACATGCAATAAGACTTTATTTCTGGCTTTTGAGGTTGAATATGAGTTCATTTTACACCTTTCAACGAACACAGAACCTTAATGTGAGCTACTTGCTCCTCTCCTCTCTCCCCTTCTCTCTCTCTCTCTCTCTCTCTCATTCATTCACTCACTTGCTAGGCAGGCTCTCTACTGCTGAACCACGTTTCCTGCCCTTCTTCACTGTGGATATTGGGATAGAGTTTTACTCTTCACCCAAACCATGACTACGATCCTCCTATTTCTGCTCCCATCATAGCTAAAATGGCCACGCTGCACCAGCATGCTCAGCTCCTTCCCTGGAAATAGAATTGACAGAACTTCATGATCGTTTTGGCTCGGGCTGGGCTGTCCCTGCCATCTTCTCAATCTCATCCTCCCATGGAGCTGGGATGGTAGCATCGAGTTACCACACCCGGCTTATTTTCCATCTTAAATTAAAATGCAAGCGCCACATGTAGCTCTGCATCTGCTTTGTCCTCCCTTTCCTTACTGCCTTACCAAGTAGTGGTTTTAGTCTTGGGATAAAAAGAGGTTAGTGCAGCTGCATACTTGAATTTAAACATCTCAGGATGACACTGAAAACGTGCTAGAAATCTGTCCTGGCGTGCAGAGCCGTGAAGCTAACCACTCACACTGCACACAAGTTCTACAAGGCATCCAATACCCTTTTATTCCAAGATGGCAGAATTCTGTGTAAGTTGCAGAATAGTACTATTTACACCTGCCTTAGGAAACTAGCCACTACAACTGCTCTCTTCGAGGAATTTTCCATGTGGAACCCAGACATGAGGAAAGTGAGGGGGGGGGAAGGGGGTTAGGAATAAACATCTAAACTTTAAGCCCAGACATACAGTTAGATAGATAGATTGACAAATGAATCGAAAGATGAATAGGTAGACATATTGACCAATAGATAAAGGGAAACTCTTGTAGTTATGAGGCTTCTGGTTCTTCTGCCCTGTTGATCATCATGGTGTTGTAGCATGGCTTTTGGCAGTGCTATTTTGAGTGACCAGAATACTTTTTATAAAAATTTGGCCCATGTAGTCTATGTAATTTCGGAAGACAGAATTCACTACCAGTTTCTACCCGTCAAAAACAGCAAGCGAGTCATCCATGCATTTCCCAAGACATGGGAGAAGCATCTATGTATGTGTGTGTGTGTGTGTTCATGTGTGTGTAATCATGTGAATGTGGGTACTGAGAGGTCCTTTATGACCACATCTACAAAGTCCTGGGAAGAATGACTTGACAAACCACCATGGCATCTTAACCAAGTAGGTCATCATTTGCTGAACCTATGCACAGCTCAGATGTGCTGGAAATGGAAAGGAATGACATTTGGACATTCAGACATGCAGTTTCAACATCAGAGTTTCTTCTCTGAAGTTTCTCCAGTAGTTAACCCCAAATATACAAACATCTATCCCTCCTCCTCCTCCTCCTCCTCCTCCTCTCATCATTGCTAGCCTTTAATCATCATTACAGGAGGCATGCAGAGTCTTTTCTTGTGTATTCCAGCTCATGCATACTACTTTAGAAGTTGTTTTTTTAATAAAGGGAGGCATTACTGCAAGACCCACTTTACAGATGAGAATACTGGCACTCACAAAGGTCAAACAACATGTTCACACAGCAATAAGTTAGTGCGGCTGGGCTTTAAGCCCAGAAACATTATTCTATTCCTGGCCAGACTTGCTCAAGCAAGGAGGCTCCTCGGGCTTAGATTCTGCTTTGAAACTCATCAGTGTTTTTCAAGTGGCAACAGGTTGTTGTTCGTTGTACAGAGACTTGGGAACAGGTGTCTCCTAGAAATTCTTGAGATGCCATGAGATCTGTCACCTTGAAATGTCAAAGCAGCAAAATTCAAACCCAAGGACCCTAGGTGCCAGGGAGACAGCTGGCATCTCTTTACTCCCCAAAATGAGGTCAGGGATGGAATGTGAAACTGAGGAGCCTCAAAATGGAAGTCCCTGCCCCAGAGATCTTGCTATAGTCCAGGCCCTGGGCCCCTGGCATGAGGTAGGTTCACATGGCCTTGGTGTGGGGTGGGTACTAGTTCACCCCATTTCACAGATAAGTAGACTGAATCTCAGAGATGAAAGAACTTTGCCCTATAGTTTTTGACCTGCAAAGTCAGAAATGGAGTCATTAGCAGTCTGGTTTCAAGGTATGATTTTTTTTTCTACAGATTGCGCTGAGAGAAGAACTGAAGGCCTCGTTTTCATTCGAATTTCAAAAGGAAAAGCGTGAAAGGAGACAGCTCTGGACAATATTAAGGGTTATCAGAAATGACAATGATAAAATTCTATGCTTCAGCGGGAAGTAACGCAGATGGGTGTGTTTGTGTGTGCATTTGCGTGGTGTGTGGGATGAAAGGGACAATGATGACTAAAATCTATTGTATTCATACTACTTCACTGAACGGAGGATCCTTTGCACAACTACTTAAAATTATTATTTTTTAATCAGTTTGGCTTGAACTCTGGGCCTGGGCGCTGTCCCTCAGCTCTTCAGCTCAAGGCGAGCGCTCTACCACTTGAGCCACAGCACCACTTCTGGGTTTCTGGTGGTTAATTGGAGATAAGAGTCTCACGGACTTTCCTGCCTGAGCTGGTTAGGAACTGCAGATCTTCAAATGTCAGCCTCTTGAGTGGCTAGGGTTACAGGCATGAGCCACCGGTGCCTGGCATAAAATTAATTTTAAAAAAATCATTGAGGGAGGAAGGTTCTTAGGACAAATAATTCTAAGAAAAAAAACCTCATTATTTGTACAAAAGAGTAAAGTCAGAGTCCTATATTAAATGCAAAGATAGACTCAAGATGTATTGAAGACTTAAATGTCAGGTTTTATCAAAGTTATTTAAAAAGGTGAAGAACTAACTAATACTTATAAAGAAAGCATTTACAAACATAGAAGCAAAGAAGGATTAAGCATGAACATACCTCATTCACAAACTATTACACTGCAAACATAAATATAATCAAAAGGCAAGATATTTTTGTCACAAATACGACAAAGGGTTAATGTACCATATATACGTAGATATGAGAAATCTCCAAGAAACTCAGCAATGATCCAGGACTAGAAAAAGGCGAGAAAAGAGTGGGCAATTCACAGAAGAAATAAAAATGGCCATAAAATAAAAAATATGGGAAAATGTTCAACGTGAAACAAAAACATGAATGTAAGATATTGGAAACACTGGTGTGTGCTTGTGTGTCAAAGAAGGCTTATAAAACGAACAATTCTAATAAAATCACCACAGTGAAACTAGCTTGTATTAGATTGTGTGCAAGTATAAGGTGGTTTTATCTTTCTGGAAAGCAATTTCATTTTGCATACTGAGTTTTTCTTCCCTTAATCACACTTGTACAAGTAATCCTGTTTGTTAGAATTTATACAACTGAAATAGACTTAGCATGACGTGGAGAGATGCTCAGTACAGTATCATCTATAATAGAGAGAGAGATTGTCTATTCAGTAATGATTTAATGATTAAACCATCCCACTTATGAAGTTTAAAGTTCATCAGCAGGTAGGCCTTTTAACATAGTTAACGTATTTGGGGGAACTAGTAAATTGCGCATCGCCTTGGACTTGGTGGAGAAACGCAGGCCGCGTAACTTTGAGTACGCGTGCTCGTAGCCACGTAAAGTACCTCTGCAGTTGTTGTGTATGAAAAGACCCCAAGCCAGGAGTTTTCCCCTGATCAGATTGTGAGAGATTTCTAGTGTCTCTGGGGTCATCTCTTCTAAGTATTAGACTATCCTACTTCTGTCATTAAGATGTTTTCATGAGAGCATGTCCGGATTATACGGTCCTGGAGAAACTCCTGTTGTGAGTGTCCCCACCAACACAAAGACACCTCAGACGTAGTCACAGCCCCAGTGCCGAAGCGTCCCCAGGAAGCCGTGGCACGGGAGAGTCATTCCCTGGGTTGGACAGAGCCTCGTTACCCCTAGAGAGACCAGCTGCAGACACGTCGGGATTCTAGGCCAGGCCCCCGTGCGGAGTACCTCTGATTGACTGGAGACCCTGAGCTGTGGCTCCACGCACTACCAGCCGTACTGTGAGAACCAGACAATCCCGAAGCCAATTTGGCCTCCTCTTGCCATCATTGCTCTCAATATGCGGACACAGGTCTACCAAAGACACTCTAGCTGGCGTGAGAGAAGCTGGCTGGAGGGTTAGGTGGGTGTATGAGGCCTTTTTCCCATCAGCATCCTTCTATGCTCATCTTTCACAGAAGTCTGCTGCTTATCGTGAACTCACAGCGAGGCCCTGTGAGACAAGCCGGCTCCTGGCTGGGTGTCTGCTTCCTAGTGCACATCATAGAGGTCGCAATGTGACGTCTACACTTCCCAGGCTGTAAGCAGCCAACTGTGCATGTGGTGTGGGCATATGGACTTCGCTTCTTTTGCATGTAGGAGGAGCAGGTGTCGGGGAGTGGTGGGGAGAAAGAAGTAAGGGAGCTTAGCAGTGAGAGAGTTTAGCAGTGTCTGTCACAGGACAAAGTTAAGGTTAGATGCTGTTACTGCTGCTGCTACTACTACGTTTCACTGATGCTGAGGTTTGAACTCAGACCTTGCATTTGTTTGGCTTGCTTGCCTAGTTGAAGTTCTTCCACTTGAGACACAACTCCAACCCTGGTTTTTGCTAGTTCTCCTGGAGATGGAAGCTCACAGCCTTTGCTGTTTGGGCTGGCTTTGAACTGTGATCCTCCTATTTCAGTCTCCTGAGTAGCTAGGATTACAAGTATAAGATATCAGAGCCTGGCTTCTACTTCAGGTAATACTACACTTACAAGCACTATTAAATTAGTTTACTCTTGCTACTGCTGCTACTGTTACCTGAGCAACTCACATGCATTTCCCACCAAGAGACATTCCAGAATGGAAGGAAGTCATCTTCACCTAATCCTTTTTGTCTTCTCCACAAACTCTGAACTGTCAAATACATTTGACACACACATGTGTTTGTTTAATCATTCTTTCCGGTCTTCTCCTTACACTCTTAAATATCAAATATAATTGTCCATTCCTGTATGTGTGTCTCTAACTCCAAATCTTGAGTGAAGCAGTCATGGAGGCTGACTGGAGGAATCTGGTAATAGATCCTAGTTGGGGCTCTATTGTTCTTTTAAGGAGGAGGAAACTGAGGCTCAGAGCAAGGAGGTTGTGTGTCTGAGCTCATTACAGCTGGTGAGTGGTGCGACCCTGAATCAGACCAAGTCCAGGGCTTCTGCTGGCAGCTGAAGTGCTAGAGTATGAAACGATTAAGAGGCCCCTAGTCCAGGCATGAGCTCACTGAAGGTGGGTTTTGAATAAGATGCTGAGCTGGTTCACCCCAGTTCTCTTTGTTCCAATCCCTGCCATCACTGGTGAAATTTCCCTCCACCTACCAATAAGAACGTAATAGCAAGTGACCACTATCTGTCTGTGTGGGATGCCTGGGAGGCCCCTCGGGGAACAGCAAATGGCAGCCAGAAGCAGCAGGAAGGCCTGGGGAGCCACAGTGCCATGGGGCGGGGCGGGGGGGGGGGGGGGAGGCGGTGTGTGTGCGCGTGTGTGGTCAGGAGCACAAACAGGAAAGAGGTCCCTGAACCTGCAGGGCCTTGTGCTAGCTGGCTCTGTGTCCCCAAGGCCCCCTGAGTGTGGGTTATTTTTGGAACGGGCCACGTGAGGAGTGAGCGCCTGCTGGATTAGATAGGAGTCAAGGCCGGCTTCCAGGCTGGTATCTCCCAAGCACTAGGTCAGCAGCCCCCAAACCACCAGGCCTGTGGCCGGATTCCAAATCACAACCACCCCGCCCAGGCCCAGACCTCCCCAGGACCCTGGATAACAAAGGGAATCATCAAGAGAAAGGGGGAACTGCGCTTCCTTCCCCTCCACCGTTCCTCTGCAACCCGAATCTGCAGCAGAGGCGTATTTGATGACCTTAGCAAGATGCTCTGGCCCAAAGAATCCTGCAAATGTGGGCTTTCTGGGGCCTGTGCTTTAAGGCAGACAGGGCTTCTGGGCTGGGAGGGGTGGCCTTCCTTCCCCTGGGGGAATAATACCTCAACCTTTCAGCACTTCTCAGCGCCGTCCCTGGCCTTGGCTGGTCTTCGGGGACCAGAAAAGCAGATCATGATGGACTTTAAGAAAAGGAGTTTCAAGGTGGTTGGTTTCTACATAATTAAGACTCGAGTGTGTGCGCGTGTGTGCGTGTGTGTGTGTGTGTGTGTGTGTGTGTGCATGTGTGTGCCTATTCTTCGTCTCTGTCTCATAACCACTTAAGCAATAATATAACTCAGGGAAATGCTTAGGTTTTTGGGGGGTTTTGTTTTTTGGAAGCAGGACTATGTCACTTTACATGTTGTATTTCACTAGGGAAAGTTATTCAAATGGTAACATGGTGAGCAGCACAAAAGTAACACAAGTCCTCTCTTCCCAGACATTTAAAAGGACAAGTAAAAGAGCCAGCCCGGTCCACCGCATCCTCCCCGTCCACATCTGCCAGGATTATTTCTCAGCATCTTGAAGGCAGGTAAATGTGGAAAGAGGGTGGAGTTAAGAGCTGGAATGGAAAGGGAACCAATTCTGTAATCTAGGAGTGGCAGTGACCCCCACCAAGCCGCCTTGTTGATTCCCCATCCTGTGTATAAAATATAAATGGTGCCCCTGCTAACGTCTTGACACTAAGACAACAAGAGCTGCACACACAAAGCGCTTACAGCTGACCTAGAACGACGCTCAGATAATGGCTGGCCGTTCTTGAGACGCAGCCCTGGTACTGGTCCAGAGCTTCCTTTCCCTGTAGTTTCCTATGGACAGAAGAAGACATCTCAGCCCCATAGTTAATGCTCCTCTGTCTAAATGCTCATAGTCTGGGATAGAACGCTCAAGTCCAGCCAAGTTTCCACACTAGCTCTATAGCTGAGCAATTCCTAAGCCCTCTTTCTGATAATCAACAAATGCAGCCGAGAGCATTGAATCTTTGACTAAAAGAGGAGAAAAGTTGATGGTCAACTTTTGAAAAGCAGCAGAGCAGGTAGAGAAAGGGGAACAGGCTTGTGTATAAAAAAGAATTTATGCAGAAATGAAAGGAACTACTGGTTGAACTTGAGCCGTTCAACAAGGAGGAACTAGCTAAATGTGGCTATAAAACTTTATATTGATTAAAATTAAGTACAATTAAGCATTCAGTACCTGCAGTCTCATTTCAAATGCTTAACAGTCACATGCCATAAGTGTCAACTGCATTAGACAGCACAGATCTAGAACATTCCTACATTAGAGAAAGTCCTAGATAGACACCATTTGAGATTAAGAGATTCCAAATTATTTCAAATTTGTTTTCCTCAGTGATACTTTATCATTAATTTTTCTATTAAAAACTCCAATACCAGCTAGGCACTGGTGGCTCACACCTGTAATCCTAGCTATTCATATATACTATGCCGATATATATATATATACACACACACACACACACACACACACACACACACACACACATATACTATGCCGATAAGGCAAAGAAAAATACTAAGATATCATTTTACATGTTGATCACGTGTGTAAATTACATTTATGTTTGTGCATTTATTCATAGTATTTTATTATTGTGATTCAAAAATGGCAAAGCTAAAATCAGAGAAAGAGGTGCTCAGCCTATAAAGTCCTCTGGCCCCTCGTCACGTAATTTCTCTCTCTGCTTCTGAGGATGCCGGATGTTAAAAGGAGGTACAAGGAATGTTTCAAGCTTAAATGTTTCAAACCATCTGTATCTGGCAAATCATCTTGGGCCAGGGATCTCTGATTCCCTAAAACCAGGACAGAATCCTTTATTCCCCAATGACCACTCAGCAACTCAGCATCAATCTCCATTGTTTGCTGCCTTTTATATTCCTAAGATAGTCAAAAGATGATTTTTCAACCTTCTCATCCTTAGGTTCTACCCTTAAATGTGTGTGGGGGTGGGTGAGGGAGTGGGAGTAAGCCAGGTAAGAAGGACAGAGAGATATTTATACGTGCACATGCACACACACACACACATACACTATATATGCACATGTACACATATACATATGCATATATACAAGGAAAAGTTTTAGACCTCAACAACCAGCAAATCAAACCTGAGGAAAACTTTGTGTGTATAGTAGCTAAAGATGGAGAATGCAGTGTCTAGCATTTGTAAGGCCTCTGACTCATCAGGAGGGCCCCAGTGTAAGGTGACAATGGCACTTCTAGAAGGGGTCAGAGGAGCAGTTGCTTGTGTTCATGCTCAGGAAGCCGGCCCAGAAATATATCGACATTTTCCCATAAACTACTTGAGAAAGAAAGTAATTCCAATAAAAAAGAAAACATTCCAAAAAAATCTACCAATAATTGGGGAAGGGGGTGCATGTACCCCTTCCCCGTGTCTTCTTATTTTTGGTTTACCTCTGATCTCAATGTTTAAGTGTGACATATCCTTTATCAATCATTTTGACATGTAGAAGTAGAGAGGAATGGTAAGGACCACAGACCAAGGGCTAGCCGTTGAGGGACTGTTGGTCAAAGGACACAAAATTTCAGTCAAAAGTGAGGAGTCACTTCAAGAGACCTATTGTATTGTTTGGAAGATAAAAGGAACCTAAGACTTGAATCTGGCATTACTGTGACTGTGTGGCTATGTCCACCTTACAAAATAACCCAAGCCATCTTATTTGGAGTATCATTGCTTGATAATAAAAGGGAAAAATAAAAATCAATGAGAGAATTCTTTGGACATACTCCTAAAGCTACACCCAGAGAAAGAGATCCCGGGTCACGTACGTACCCTGATTCGTGCCATTTTCCATAAGGGGTGGGGTGACACGGAATGGGAAAGGAGGTAGAACATTACAGCATGCTCAAAAACTGCAGGAAGAGATAATACGTTTAACACTACGATCAGAGTGGTCTATTTTTATGGAATCTTACAAAAACCAAAGCGCTTCCATTTCACGTAAGATTGTGAAAGTGTGAAGCTAAGTAACTTGGTTTACATGGAATCTGATCGTTTGCAGGATGGAGTTGAGCAGGAACTCCCGGTCCTTCTGTCATGGCCGGCCTGCAGTCAAACATCCTCCTGTCAAGAACAGGGTGAAGGGTTGAAAGCTGTCTTGCAGAGTAACACCCACCCGGTTGTTTACCAAGCAGTAAAATCTGTGGCATTGGGGGTGACAAGCATGGACTTGGTTAGCACCAAGGCTTCAGATCTCATCTGTACAGCTTACCAGCTATGGGGCCTAGGACAAGAAAAGTTTGCTTTCTCCTTTAGTTTCCTCTTCTGTGAAACAGAGGACATGACTCAAGGACCTGCCCAGGTGTATGTGTGTGGACCACAGAGAGAGGGTACGTGAAGTACTGACCCCGCCAAGTGACCCGCTACTGACATTTCCGTGGAAGTGACATTGGAGAAGAGAGACGTAAGTGACACATCTATGAAGTGGAAGCCAGATAAGAAGGAAGCTAAATCCAGTGTGTGTCATTTCCTAAGCCAGACATGGAAACATACGATTTGCCGGTGATGGCACAGAACAATTCAATCCGTCTCTGTTGGGAAGTACAAGACATAGATCCAGGGTCACGGGATGTGAATATCACCAAGGGGTGTTCTCACTGAAAAAAGTTGCTTTCTGAAATAATGTGCGTCTAGCCCTTGAGTAAAGATGGACACAGGCAGGGAGGGGGAGATGGGGCTGATGATCGAGACACGCTCACTCCAAATGTATACACTCCTGTCATCTATACACACACGTCCTTACACACACATACCTACTCATGTCCATACCTGCACATGCACACATACATGCACACACACATACCCTACACATCCTATACATACCCACCTCTACACACCTCAGAAAAACTCAGAGCCTACACATGTGTGATCACACACAGACATATATATACCCTCCATATCCTCGTAACTACATACATACCTAACTCTACACATATTGACAAAACCCCTACACACATACACACACACATGTGTGCACACACACCACTTGATCTTGATAAAAATGCCCTTAGAAATACCTTTGTGGAAAACTCTAAAAAATTCATTTTAAAGCCAACTGACATATTGTCTACTAGGCATTACTACATAGATTCAAAAATGAGCTCCCTTGTGAACTGATTCACTCTTGAAGATTATTTGAGATTCATCAGATTGATCTCGGATCCCAGGAAGTTCTGTTGCTGAGGTCTTAAAGGCCATGTTAACAAGAATGATTTACCCAGAGAGCAGCAGATCACAACAGTCCCAGAAATTATATAATGTCTACAACTGGCCTTTTCTCCCTACCTTCTCTATCCAGTCTAACCGTGCATTTTGGTTTAAAATGTGTATGTGGGAGAGAGGGGGGGAGGGAGAAGGTAGATAGAGGGAAAGAGGTGGGAGAAAATAGCATGCCCAGTATTAATATTTTGTTTCCTACATGAATTACTGATCCCTGTGCTCAGACATGAAACGGCTTCAAGACCAACCGGTATCAGTCTCTTTAATAAACGTATCATGGCTTGATGTAGTGGTTGTTTTCTTTTTTAGACTTGATTTATCTGTCACTTTCTTTCTAAATTTGATTTATTGGTCAATTTCATTTCAAGATTTGATTTATTGGTCAATTTCTCTTCAAGATTTGATTAAAACACATTACATAAGTCTTTTCAGATCTATTTCTAAATATCATATATATTTCTAAGTATGGATGTTTAAAGTCTTTATTCATAGATGCTCTTGATTGATGGCTAGTTTTTCATTACATTTTTTATACTACAGGTAGTCATTTATTCTGTAATCAGAATCAGCATAAACAAACCATAAAATCCAATTGTGTAATGAATTACTCGTATCTTCGATTCAGAGAGGGAAGAAGCTTAAGACCATAGCAAGGTAAAAACAGCCTGTGCCTGTGCATGTATGCGGGTGGGCAGGGGTGGGGGTGGGGGTGATGGTTGGCTGGGTAAGATTTATAGATACCTATGAAGGGATTCCACAGGAAAGGAGTCTAACGTGGTAGCTCCCAAACTTTCTGTAGTCCATGGCTTCATGGATGGCCAAGATGAGGGAGACTCTTACATTGCTCTGGAAGACTGTGTGTGAATGGAAACCTGATGTCAGTTTCTTCTCTTAGTCATTTGCCATACATTTCTCTCCCTTCAGATCTTGAGGCTTAAACTCTGTGCCTGGGTGCTGTCCTGAGCTGTTTGTGATTAAGACTAGCAGTCTACCACTTGAGTCACAGCTCCACTTCTGGCTTTTTCTTTTTTTTCTTTTTTGTCAGTCCTGGGGCTTGAACTCTGGACCTGGGCACTGTCCCCGAGCTCTTCAGCTCAAGGGGAGTGTTCTACCACTTGAACCACAGCACCACTTCCAGTTTTCTGGTGGTTTATTGGCGATAAGAGTTTCACCGGCTGGGCGCCAGTGGCTCACGCCTGTAACCCTAGCTACTCAGGAGGCTGAGATCTGAGGATTGTGGTTCAAAGCTGGCCCGGGCAAGAAAGTCCATGAGACTCTTATCTCCAATAAACCACTAGAAAACCGGAAGTGGCGCTGTGGCTCAAGTGGTAGAGCGCTCGCCTTGAGCTGAAAAGCCCAGCCCCAGAGTTCAAGCCCCACGACCGACCAAAAAAAAAAGAGTTTCAGGGACTTTCCTGTCCGGGCTGGCTCAGCCTCCTGAGTGGCTAGGATGAAAGGCGTGAGCCACTGGCACCTGACTTTCCCCACGGATTTCTACAAGGAGGGCAGGCACACCGATGCCTGCCCACCAGGCTGATGGCACATGACAAGTCAGTACAGCAGGACCAAGGACGTTGAGAGTCAGAGTGCCCATACCCCAGCAGCCTCATTGGATTTAAAAAAGAAAAATAGTGTCAATGTGTACCTCGGAGGCAAGGGGATCTATGTTAGCATATAGAATTTTCTGGAAAGAAATGATCATGTGTCATACTATCCCACTCTTGGATTTGTTCCATCATCTGTAAAATAAGGATAATATTCCTTATGTCGGAAGGTAGCTGGCCAGGTGAAACGAACATTCAAAGCAGAGCCCAGGGCTGGTGAGAAGGTCACTGGGGTCTATTTTAAAAAGTGGTGGTGAATACACAGGACAGCTGGGCACTTACAGATGGGCCCCAGTGTGCCCAGTGTACAAATATCATCACCCGCTACATGTTCCGTGTACCTCGGGAACCGACACAAGCGCTCATCCTCTATGGATTGCAGACCGAGCTCCCACGGCATATTTCACATTGTTGATACTCGGCCCCTGCTCAGCTCGGAGCAGTCATACTTGCTGAACAACCAGCCTTCCAAGGGGCAGGGAAAGCCCTGATTTTGCCAATGAGGCACGAGAGTCGAGTAGCGCAGCAGAGCCTCAAACAACCTTCAAAAACGTCTGTTTCTTCATCATCCCAAGTGAAGTACAATTGGCACCATGGCATTCTGGCTGCGTGACCTTGGTCAAGTGAGATAATCTCTCCATGTCTCAATTAATAATAACCACACAACAGGACATAACGTATACAAAGAGCTTAGGCCCATGCTGGGCACACAGCCAGTGTGTGCTCAGATTTGGCTCTATAGGGATTTTTTTTTCTTTTTATGATGGGTTCTGTGCTTTCTTTACACACATACAAGTTCTTCTACCCTTCTGACAGGCTTCAGCCAGTGGGATCTTTTTCTTTTTCTTCTCCTTTTTTAAATTCCATTACTACTGCCAGCTATATCGACACTTGGATTGTTGAGGGAGAGCTAAGCAAGACTTTTCTGCCAAGGTAATTTCCCGAAGTTTCCACTTTGGGAGGAGAAAATGAGACAATGGCCAAGATCAGCAGTTTGGGGATGGAGGAGGAGAAAGTTCACTTCTCTTTGCCAATCATCTTGTCAAAATTTTCCAGTATTCCCTGGGCAGAGAGGGGGTAGAAGCTGCTATGTCCATGAACGAGAAGAAATGGATCTACCAGTAGAATCAGTCTGAAAGACTGATTTTTGGTTATGAGGGAAGGGAAGGGAAGGGAAGTGACTGGAAAGGAAAGTGGAAAGGGAAGGAAGAGGGAAGGGAAAAGAAAGGAAGGAAGGAAAGGAGGGAGGGAGAGAGGGAAGGAGGGAGGGAGGGAGGTTAGTTTATCAACCCACCCTCAAGAAAATGTCATGGTTTAATATTGTTGATTGATCTTTTTGGTTAAGTATATTGATTGGATTTGTCATATTATTAAAATTAAAAATTAACAAGGGAACTAATTTTATGTCATTGTTTTCTCAAGACATGAAATAAGGCTTGGATCAAATTTTGGGGGAAATCATCTCTATTATATTAAGAGAGTGAGAATCAGCCATGGTGGTGCAGACTCTTAATTTCAGCATTCAGGCAGATGAGATAGGAGGAATGAGAGTTCTAGGCCAGCTTGGCTACATAGTGAATTCTAATCCAATTTGCACTACACAGCAGACGCTGACTCATAGGTAAGTAGGTAGGTAGGTAGGTGATAGATAGATAGATCAATAGATAGATAGACAGATAGATAGATAGATAGATAGATAGATAGATAGATAGATAGATAGATAGATAGATAGATAAATAGAGTAAGGCATGGAGATTGTCCTGACTTCTGGAGGTTGTATGGTATAAGAGCCCGTAGAAAGTTATAATACTCTACGAGGCCCTAGGATACATGGCTGAATAACAAAGATTCCTTTCCTCCTCAACATCCAGCATGGGATAAACTTGAATGATAGAGATGATTGTAATAACCTCTCCCAAGGTTGTCAGGGATTGTGAACCTGGTTCTCATGTTGGAAACAGGAACTGTGGTTCTAGGAGTCATTTTGACTTTGAGGGATGATCACTTGGGACACATCCTGCAAATCCTGCCTCACTCATCAGCAGGTTGTTTGTTTGTCCTTGGCCAGACACAGGGACCTTTCTTCTGAACCAACAGAACACCACAGAAAGCCCTTTGCAGGCTGCGTCTTGTCAAGCTTTCCTGGTTTCTGGGGGGCTGTTGACTTTGATTTAATTGCCATTTCTAAAACCACAATATAACTCCTTGAACACAAGAATTGAGCCTGAGGACTTTGACCGTGGTTTGAGTGGGCTGAGCTATTAACCAAATTTGCACTGCCAAGAATACAATGTTTAGAGGCCCTGGGATCCCAGTTACTGATGGTTTTATACACACACTCACACTCATACACACACACACACACACACACACACACACAAACTACTCTCATTGGAAGGAACCACTGCTAAAAGTAGACAGCAGTTTGGTTTACCACTGAAATCACCCAGATTGTTCACATCACAAAACTTTAAAGGCCCCAATAAAGCCCATCTCCACGCAAAGTCTACACTGACGACAGTTTGGCAAAAATTACACTGGATCTTCCAAAGGAGAAGTTCCCCTGGGGCAGATTTCAAGTCACACTTCCACCTTAAGTGGCCCACACCATTTCTGGACCTGTTACTTCCTTCCCATCCAGTGGTTAAAAACAGGAAACAAGTACCAGGTGATTGAAAAACTTGAGCCTTCCACTGTTTTATTGACTTGTCACTGCAGATAAATTGACTATAATTTACTTCAAGAGTAAATTACAAGATGTTCATAAAAGAAAAAAAAAGAAACTGTTGTACATTACGGTCCCTAATTAAGATGTTAAACATGATTCCTTTCTTAAATTGGAGGAACCAACGGAAATGAAAGATGCTGATGGTGCGGAATTTCACTCTGCTTTTATTCCATCCTTTCTATCACATTGGGTTATTGTTTGCCGATCTGATGGGCAGACATGGTGGAAGCAGAGTATAGAGGCCAAGAAGGGCCCACTCTATCATTGTGTTGGTTTTGCTTGGTTCATTGTGTGCTTCTCCATCACTGGCCCTATTCTTTACAGAAATTCCATAGCCACACATTGCTTTGTAGAACTGATGGCTGAATCAGAAAACTAAAAGGATTTGGGATGTGAAAAGAAAATCTACACAAGCTTAAAATGGAACCACACACACACACACACACACACACACACACACACACTCCTGCACATCCATTCACTGAGAATAAAAATAGCCTATTCAGGTACACAAGAGTCATAGGTAGGAGGATCAAAGTCTAAAGGTTATCTGAGGTTGTCCAAAGCAAAAGTGTGAGACCCTGTCCAAAAGGCAAGCTAAAACATAAAGGGCTGTGGGCATCACTCAAGCGGTAGAATGCTTGCCTAGCATGTGTAAGACTCTGAGTTCAAACCTAAGTACCACACCAAAAAAGAAAAAGAAAAAGAAAAAGAAAAGACTGAGCTATTTTGTTTGATTTTCTTAAAACACATACAACATCCACAAGACTGCTCCACAAGTGATCTGATCCAGCCCAAAAGAACTAGTAAGAGCAAATGCCCTCCTCTCCAAAATAGGGCTTGGATCCAGCCCCATTCCTAGATCTGGTAAACAGAGTAAATATCTGGTAAATATCTCCCCCTCCCTTAAAAAAAAGTAAAAGAACTATAACGAAACCCAGATCTCATCTGTAGGGCAACAGGTCTTTCCATGTCCAGGGAGACAGAGGTAGAATTTCAGCCCCCGACCCCCATCCCTGTCTTCAGAAATAGTATCTTCTACCAACCAGCCACCATCATGGAGCTTCCCTTATTTTCCAAAGAGCTGGGCTCGCCGTCTTGTATCGACAGACTCCAGAGCTTAGATTTATTACAGAATGGTAATCAGGCAAAAGAATAAATACACTGCATCTTTAATGCATTCATCACCTGAGAAAGCAAAATGAACTACAGTGAAGAAGACAATATGTTTTCGGATGTTGGGGTGGGAGAAGAGGGAGTTGGTTTCTCAATAAAATCCAGTTGCTGGAATCCATTTTGTGTGCAAATGGGAGACAGGACAGTTTACCAGGGCGGGGGGGGGGGGGTGGTGTGTTGGTGGAGAGCTCTTCACAAGTCAGATGGGGCCAGGTATCTGTGGATGTCCCCAGTGTCCCTGCTGGCTTTTGCTGGGCTCCTGTTGTAACTCCTATAATAACTTGAGCCATAAGCTGGCTAGAAAAGCAGATATTGCAATCAAACCATCTTAGGTTCAAATTCCTCCTCTAACTAGAAAATGGGGAGTCCTGGGAGAGTTCACCCATCACTTGGAGACACATTTGTCTGGTGGGAGGTGGGTTCAAAAGGTGTCTTCTTTTCCTTCTCCTCCTTCTCCTCTTCCTCTCTGCTCCTTCCTCCTTCCTCCCTGCTCCTTCCTCCCTGCTCCTTCCTCCTCCTCCTTATTCCTCCTCCTCCTCCTCCTCATCTTCCTTCTTCTTCTTCTTTTTCTTCTAATTCTAATTTTTATTCTTATAATTCTTCTTCTCCTCCTTTTGCTTCATTAAATTCTCATGAAAACAGACCTGGGCAGAGGCTGCAAACATGTCAGCAAAAATTAGACACCAGGCTTTCCTGGCAGTTGCATGCCCCTGAGCCCAGGAGGGAGAGTTGTCTACCTTCTGAGACTTGGGTCTGACCTGGCAGGCTGAGAGGGGGCCCTATTCCCACCTGAGTTCTCAAGCACTGACAACCTGGAAACTAGAAATGAGCTACCTTGTCACCTCTGTAATAGGCCAGCAAATTAGGCAAGTGTAAGTCATCCTCTAAGTGTTCCCAAGCTGGCCTTGGGAATCAAGGACTGTTTGAAGAGACAATGACAAACAGTAATCCTAAAGAATGTTTACTGAACTCTTTTAGAGACTTTAGGAGATAGCTTCCTTTCTTCCTTATAATCATTGTGGGGGGAGAGAGGTCTTCAGCCACATCCCTCACCCCTGCTCCCACCCCTGTTCAGCTCATCTAGTGACTTGGCACTTTTAACTTGGCACGGCGGTACATGCCTATAATCCCAGCTACTCAGGAAGCAGAAACAGGAAGACTTGCCCTTGAGGCAATATCAGGCTCAAGAATAAACAATTTTCAAAAGCGATCCAGATTCTGTCTCTAAAACAATTTGCTCGTGGTGATATATGCCTGAAATCCTTGCTACTCAGGAGGTGTAGGACCAAAGTCCAAGGTTGGCCTAGGCCAAAGCACAAAATCCTATCTGGAAAAGAAGAAAAGGAAAAAAAAAGTAGGTGGCTAGAATGATTACAGGGTGTCACAACCTCCCCTTTCTCCTGAGTTTTCCACCTCTAGTCCACAGCTGTCGCTTGTGGTTACAGTCAGAGCAGCCACCTCACTGATACAGTCATACTTCTCTGATGACCACTGGTCTTATTTTTTCATACTAGCTTCTTAGGCCGTGGTGTAAGAGCAGACTCTCTGGGTAGGTGGGAGTTTGGCTAGTGGGTCCTAATTTGAAAGAACTTGCATTCCCTCCTGCAGATATTCCCATTGTGACCAATTTCATAGTAAGTCTCCGAATGCGAATGGAGAAGACACCTTGGGTAATTGTCTCTTGCAAGCCCAGAGACCAGAGCTCCAGTACGCCACTGATAGCCAATCTAGCCAGCATCCACTGGGAATGCCTTGTGCTAAATGTTGAGTCCGGGAAGGAACAGGTAGGATGATTGGTTCGCCGTCTGACATGGAACAAAACAGAAATCTGTCCTTCAGTGTGATGGGTGACAGGCAGAGAAGGTGGTACCAGAGGTTTAAATAATAATAATAATAATAATAATGAAAAGAGGGCTCAGCCAGCACCTGCCTTTCTCTGTGGGATCCCCTGAGTCCTGAGGAGGAATATGGATCATCAGTGTTTTCTTGCACCAAAGGAGACATGGTCAGGTCACATGGTGATGGTGGAAACAGTCAGCTGGATTGTATGACCCAGCTGAATTCCATCAGTTGGCTCTAGCACCCCAAAGATGAAAATAGGAAACATCTCTAGAGGCGATCGCACTTTGGCAAGATCACAAAGCTGGAGAGCTCTGACACGGAGCGTCTGTGTGGTTTTCTCCCCATCCTACTCCATACCCTAACCCCGGCTCCCTGAAGAACGCCTGTGTTTCCAGGAGGAAAAGTGATCCCTCTAAACTAACAGTAACGGTTCCCCAAGATATGTGGGCTGCAGAGAGCAGGAGCCTCCAGGAGGACCAGGGGATGAGGACCAACAAGAGGGGGACCACGGTGGGGGGGACCTCGAGGAAGGAGACCAGGGGACCAGGGGAGAAAGAACCAGCACCACCCTGCTAGCTTCGTATTTCTCTTTTATACAGTGCTCCCACATGAACGTCCATTTCAGAAATGATTCCTCGGCTGAAACAAAACAAAATAACACGACTTTGAAAACCTCCGGATTTGTGCCAAACCTTTACATGTGTGGAGAGAGGCGGTCACTGATGCTTAGGGAGCTGCTAAGTGGTCATTCCACCATTCTAATTTCCTTTCTCACCTGGCAGAATCTACACTCACTACAAGACAAGGATATCTGGGAGGAAATTTTTCAGAACATGCACTCAAGTCCATTCATCCACGCTAAGCTTCTAAGCACGGCAGAAAATGCATTAGTAATAATAATAATAATTAATGATTATCCAGGGACCACGGAATGGGACATTGCTTTAAGTTCTTTCAGCTGAGGTCATGGGCCACAGCTCCGCTGAATGTCCAGGCTTAGCATGGTTTTCACACCACCCAGTCACATCCTGATTAATGCTAGAAACACTGGAGCCAATTACCTTTGGCGTAATTTCTCTACAGGTTTGTGTACCCCTGTTCTGCAGCTTCAACTCCCCCCCCCACCGGCCCTGTCCCCCAGCCCCAAATTCAAAACGGTTAAAGAAGTGCAACTCCCAAATCTCCTCCTGTCCGCACCACCTCTCACCCTTCCCACCTCCAGTCTTCATTTTCTTCCTCCTCCGACTGGGGCCACATTGCTGTTTTAAGATATAACTCACAAATTAAAAACCCAAAGAAGAAACGCGTTTCTCTGTCAATGGCTTAAGGGATTCCACCTCTAAGCTGCCACTAAAGCTTGCTTAGTCTTTTTTACATTTGTAGCATTTTGGAGCAATTTGCTGGAGTCAAAGAAAGTAGTGAAATTTCCACAACCAACTTCAAAGCCCCCAAATCCTGTATCAGTGGAGGGGAATCTGGGAGCAACACCAGAGGGGAGGTTTTTCAAAGAGGCCTGTGGAGAAACGTGCCAGGAATATATTTTTTTTTTTGCCCTGCATCTGCGATTGATGTTAATGGCAGACACGTGACCCAATCCCTGAGCTGTTCTTTGGAAAATGCCCCTCCCTTCTTTTCCCCCAGCCTAGTGGGCTGAAGCTACTCACATGACTCAGACAAGCTAGAACAGACAAACTGCTGTCTCAGCTCTACAAGCAATGCTGGCCTTAATTTGATGAATGCACCTACATCTCTTAACTGGTGAAAAGAGCAGAGCAAAGTCAGGTGGGCCAAGACCAGGGGTTCTCTGGACAGCTTTGCACTTGGAAAATGGATTTTGGAAGTAGGTGAACATGGAACATTACCCAGCAGGGCTCCGGCCACGCTCCTTCCCTCTCTTCTTCTTTTTTTTTTGTTCCTGTCTTGGCCTGGCTTTCCAAATGCTTCTCTACCTAACTCTAATCTGTTCATCCTTGTCTGTGCTCAGAGCAGACTTTTCTTCCCAACTCACACGTGTATATTACTCCACTTATTCTAGCCCCAAGTTCAGTTTCCAGAATATAAGTCGGGTACAGTGTTCATTGGGTTCAATGTTAAAGTAATTAAAGCATAACCTGGTACTGATAGCTTACACTTATAATCCTCACTACTCAAGAGGCTGAGCTCTGAGGAGCTTGATCCAAAGCCAGGCCAGTCAGGAAAGTCCATGAGACTCTTATCTCCATTTTACCAGCCAGTAACATAGCACTAGAGTGTTGAGCCAAAAAGCTAAGAGACATCACCCAGGCCCTGAGTCCCAGCTCCAGTACCAGCACATACACACAAAAAAAGAGAAAATGAATAATTAAAGCAGAATTATTTTGACATCAAGGCCATTACAGGAAAAAAAAAGATGCATTTTTCAATAGATCTCTATTAGAAGATTTTTCAGAGAAAAGAACTCTGGTACAGATGACTTTTACCAACCTGTCCAGGAAAGGAAATTTAGTCCACAGAAATCTGAGACTGGAAGTCTTTTGCAAAGCTGGAACAGCGAGAGAACAACTTCTAATTTGTGGCAAATTGCAAAAGCACTCATCTTCAACATGTCACAAACTTTGACAGGCCCTTGTCACCCATTGTTTGCTTATTTGCATAGCTGATTGCATATTCAGGAATTCCTTGTTGTTCCGGAAAAGATGAGCACACAGCTCCTGAGGGCTGCTCTCCTATTCGGAGCTGTGTTAGACACAAGAATAAATGAGGCTTGAACACCACGCTCACAGTGCAGTGTCCAGCCGGAGATGGAAAATTTAAAACGTAATTGTCTTACAAGGTACAGTGATGAGTGTCCGTCATACGGGCCCATGATGGTGTGGTATGCTTTAGTGGAGAATCACAAGGGCCTGACAGGATGTGATCAAGCATTCTGGTTAGCTTCAGCCAGCACCATGTCCCTCTGATCCTATTTCTATTGTAAACCCCACCACATATAGCCTAAGTTCCTGATGATGATAATGACAAATAACATACGTATCTCTGGCATCTGTGAAAGTCAAGACAAATACTTTGAGACCATGCCTTTGTAACTTGCTAACTAAATGCCATCATTCTCTTCTCTAGGCAGAATTCACTGTTCAAATTAGCCATGTTAGTTCAAGTCTTGTTTTCCTTCAGTTCACACTCTGGGTCTAGACAAAACTGGCCACTAGGCGGATTGCATAGACCCATCGAAGCCCCTGACCCAAGGTCAAGGGACTGAATTTCAAAAGAGAAGCATGGTAAGACTCCCTGGGGAAATCAGGGGACTGTGTCCCTCCCAGCTGCTGTGGCTGCTCAGTGGCCAGGGCAGGTGTCCAGATTCAGTTTGCCTTGCCTGGGATCCTTCTCTGGTTCAGCCTTCCTGTGACACACAGAGTTGATGGTCACAGAGGGTTGGGGAAGCCAGGTGGAGTGGGAAAAGTACAACAACGGGCAGTTGTTGCCCCTTTCCATTTTTAACTGGACCTGGAAAACGCTGAGTCACCAGAGAGACAATAGGATGGAGGAACATTGCCAGAGTCCTCTGGAACATTCTGGGTCTCCGTAGATGGCAGTGTCTCCAGTGTACTTCTCTAGCAGATCTCAGTCCTGGATTTACAGTAGAACATCTGGGAATTGTTTAAAACTGAACATACTGATGCTCAGCTCCCCCGGTTCCGATGGAACTGATAGAGGGCAGAGCATCATCGTTTTGAAAGCTCTGTCCTTCCCGGAGCACCCAAGGCTGACCATCCATTCTCCAGCTTCAGACGACGGCTGTTCAAAGCCCCAACCTATCCCATTCCTATACCCCAAACGAGTCTTGATGAATGACTCGAGTCCTGGGTTCCAATCTTCTTGAATTCACTATTGCTCAGAAAAATCTAGGGAGGCAGTGAGCTGGCAGGAAGGCCCGCCTCTAGCCACCACTGCTTGAGAGACAAGCCAATCAGCCATCTCTTTTGAGAACCAGAAGTTCAGAAGAGAGGGTGCTGTGGAGGGTGGTTCAAAACCAGCCTGGACTGGCTGTGAGACTCTTATCTCCAAAAAACCGGAAATGGCACTGCGGCTCAAGTGGTAGAATGCTCACCTTGAGCTAAAGAGCTCAGGGACAAAAAAATAATTTTTTTTTTAAAAAGGACCGAAGCCCAAAGGCAGGGTGTTTATGTCCAAAGAATCATTGGCCAAAATCTATAAAGTAAGTACATTATGTACAGCGCTGCCACCACCTTGGACAGCACCTCCAGTCACAAATGGTTGGGCCAAATGAGGCAGAGACCCTGCGTTTTCTAACAGAGCAAAGCATTCCACACTGGGGTCCTGACACCCCAAGGGGGGACCCATAAAGGAAGTTAACTGTACCTCTCCTGAGTGTCCATCAACGGAATGATACCAGTGCTCCCGAGGATAGCGTGAACTAAACACACAGAGTCCAGAAGTGTATGCGTGCACACGTGTGTGTGCACACAAATGGGTGTGAGACAAAAAGGTCCTTTCATGCTAAAATAATAACAAAATAAAATGCCAGGATTTCAGTACTTCAGGTGATCAGTTTTCAAAACTGCCTTCTACAATGCCAGTACCACAAGAGAGTTGATTAAACCTCAGGATTACATTTATGGAAGTTTGAAAAATATTGAGTAATAGCTGTGCTGCTATCATATATGTATATGATTATATATTATATCTAATAATATAATATTAAATATAAATATATAAAATATGTCATATATAATACTTTATAATCATATACATATAAAGGATAATGTATGTATACATATGTTAGAAAGGCCATAAAATGAATGATTTCAGAACTGTCTAACTTTAATTCAATAATCATTAAACCAGGAGATTCCTCAAAGCACAGCCTTTTTATTTTTCAAAGATGGTCAGATTTTGCTTTTAAAGAAGAGGGTACACAGTATCCATAAGCTGATTTTCTGTGTTTTCTTTTTCAATTTTCCAATTTTAGAGGTTATTTTAAAGCAGAAGAGAAAGAAATGGCACAGTTATTCTAATATAAAGCAAGGCCTGCGAGATGTCAAAGTCAAATTGTCATCCCATAGAATGCTGGCCACAGCCAAGCATGGTGGGCGGTGGAGTGTTTACCCTCTGCCAGGTGTCTTACATACATTACCATATTTAATCCAGGTGGTTTGCATGCATTATCATATTTAATCCTCTCCCCACACCTTTGAGGGACTACCCACATCTTACAGATGTGGAAACTGTGTTCCTTTTAGTGTTAGTACAGATTTTTGCTGACAACTTTTTATTAAATGCGGCTTTCATTGCAGTGATTCAACACTGATTTATCTTCCCTCTTCAGCGATTTCCTGCGAGCAGGCTGTTCACCTGACACTTTCCACACTATAGGGTTTTAAGGAAATGTGCCATCTAGTATTTTTTTTAAGTGCCGCTGGAAAGCTAGTCTTTACTTTTCGAGTGGGGAAGGGCTGCTCCGTTCTCTACCAAAATCAAACTTCAGAAGCATTGGTTTGTCGAGGTGGGTGGGGTCTTAGCTTGAGACAATGCTAGCTCTGAGGTAGATGGCGGGTTAAACATCAAGGTCTGTGTTCACACAAGTTTGGGAAATAGCAGGTGCTCCATGTTGATGACATTTATGGAATGACCAACTTGCGTCTACTTTTTTATACTGTATCGGTCTTAAGATGTAAAGATTTTATTACACGGTGCTGCGTTTCTTTGTTTCTTTATAGTGTTTTATGGAGTATGGAGGTTGAACTCAAAGCCTTGGGTTGTTAAGTAAGTACTCTACCACCTGTGCCACACCTCCCACCCTTTTTGCCTTATTTTTTTAGAAAGAGTTTCTCATTGTTGTCCAGGGCTACCCTCAGACCAAGATCCTCGGATATATGCCCCGTGCAGAGCCGAGATCACAGGCATGCATCACCACTTCTGATTTGTTTGTTGAGATGGGGAGGTCTCACCAACTTTTTCTCCCAGGTTAGCCTCAAACATCAGTCCTCCCAGCTTCTGTCTCCAAAGTTTCTGGGATTATCGGTGTAAGCTGCCATTCCTGAGGCTTGTCGTGCCTCGTTTCTAGGTAGAATTCTGTAGCTCTGTTCTGTTCTCATATAACAAGGAAATATGTCATAGCGCTGGTCCTTTATGTACTAATCATATGATATGTATTTTCTCCTGGACTTCCTCAACCCCATGCAAAAGAGATGACCGAGAAAGAGAAGGCACTTGCGCTTCAACTATGGGAGCTGAGATTAAAACACCCTCCCCCATACCAACCCTCTGAGTGTGTAACTGAGGAGGATGGAGGATGGCCTGACCAGGAGGAGAGCAGCATGGTACCTGCTTAGAAACAGCCGCATGATTACAATGTGAGATCAAATAACAGTAGGGCTGCCTCATGTCTGAGTTTTCCCCACTGCATGAAGGGGATTAACATACCTGCTCCTCTAGTGTTCTAAGGATCAAAGATGCCTGGCTTCCATGGTTGGATGTCGTAGATGACCTCCAAAAGTCGAGCAGGGGTGGGAGACACCCCGGTCCTCATGGCTTGGCATTTCCTCTAATTCCTGTTGAACCAGTGCAGCCTCTCATGACCAGAAGAAATGCTCCATGCCAATGCTCCTTCTGAGTCTATCAAAGCAGACTGGGAGAGGCCCTCTATTTCTGCATTCTCACCTTCATTCTGGCCATCTTTGGAGAGGCTGAGCTTCTGGCCACTGCTGACCCTGCATCCTGAAGTACCCAGAATGTAGAGACAAGAGGCTGGCATCATGGTGGTGAGTTTATCTTGCTGACACCTTTGTAAAAACGATTCCCAATCACAGAAAATAAAACTCTGCTAATGAGCACATAACAAGTAACAACTAGGAAGCAGAATATCTTCTCTGACCAAAAAAAATAAAGGATTCAGCTAGTGAAATCATCTGGTGTTACTTTAAAATGCTCACTTGCTTTACTAACATTCATCCATTTCATGCCTTCACTAAATATCGCATTGAGCACCTATAATTTGCTGTGTTTACTATGTTTGTAATTTAGAGAATATATTGATTTGTGTCTTACTTTATTGCAGCGTTTTGGGGTATGTTTTTGGAGGTGTATGTCAGGGGCCCTCTTCTCCCTAGAGAATATTATCAAACTTTGCTTCGGTATTAATGAATCCTAAAGTTAAATACCTGAAACTCAGGTGGATAGATGATAATATTTACATTGATATCTGTAATCAATTTCACCTCTACTTTTATACCATGCATCATTTTTCAAATGTAAAGATTTCATTATTCACTGCCTTACTTCTAGATAGAATTCTATAACCCTATTCATTTCTCAGCTTAACAGCTTAATACCTAAAGTTGGGAAAAAAAATAAAACAAACAAGGATATATGTAATGAGAAAGCTTTAGGGTTCACTTAATAAATAACACATTTTCACTTTGGCAAATATTAGATGTAGTTTAACAAACAATGCCTGTCCAAATCCTGTCTCCCCGTTTTAAACCCAATCATCCTGAGAAATACACGAATTACTTTTGCTCAGCAGTATTAATCACGCGTTATTTTTTTCTTTAAAAATTAATTAAAGGTTCTAGATGGAATAAATATTTCATGAGATCAACAGCAAAGTGGGAAAATACCATGTGTTTGGAGTTTTAGTACCCTCTGAATACAGAAATTTATTTGCAGCCAGCAGAAAATAGACAGCCAGCATAAAAACACGGCAGAGTCCCCCTAGTAAAATTATTTATCAAGCTAACAAGGGAAGGACCCTTCTAGTAACAACAAGGCAGAGAGGAAAAGACATGGCTTTATATTTTACCTTTGGGTTAGCAAACCAGTAAAAATGCCAGCCGACAAGCACTTCCCATAAACATTTCTTTCTAAATGAGCTTCCTTGTTAGGGGGAAGAGAAAAAAAGTCTTTCAAGCTAAGGAGGAGTACCATAGCTTTCCGACAGAGAATTCTAGCTTGTATCTTCTGACTCTTTGGTGGCCAAATAACAACACTGGAAAACTAAGGTAGAGAGGATTCTGAATGGAGTTTAAAGAATGAATTAGAAGTTCATTCAAGGAAATATGTTCAGGTCCTGACCACTGTACCCTCCTACTTGGATGTTTCTCAGAAATCACAATTTGGGAAGATACTTTTGTCTAGGACTAGCCTTAACAGGCTCCGGAACAAACAACACCACATAAACCCAGACACACAGCTACTTATACATGAACCAGCAGTGCCTCTACTGCCCAAGATCCACTGCTATATATTTTCTCAAATATTTATATTAGGAGCAAACCCCCAAAGTCTGTTTGCAAAGTTCAGTTTAACGACACCAATCTTTGAGAATAAATTACATGTGACCTTATTGTGGTTTGTAATAGCAAACAAAAAAATAAGAAATAGAAGTAGTGGAAGAAGGAAGTGAGGGGAGAAAGGAGAGAGAGAAGGAGAGAGCAAAAAGAGCAGAGAGAAAAACGAGAGAAAGAATGGAGAGAGAGAGGAAAAGGGAGAGAGACCCTACAAACACTGAATGGCTCAACCCTAATGGATCATTAAGAAATAGTAAAAAACAAAGTACATTCTCAAAATAAATGCATCTTCAATCACTCTACAAATAACATCACAATGAAACCGAAACACTGGAATCTTGTCTTTCCTAGAGTTAAAAATCCATAGTTAAGAGTGACAGTGGAAGGGACTTTTTCTACTTGTGGAAGGACACACAGAGGTGCTACTAAAACACCGAAAGACACTGGCTACCAGTGACCTCCACCCACCTCCCCGGCTTAGGAAATACAAGTTTCTCAGCAATAGCATGGGCAAGTTTTCCATTACTAATATCAGCCAGCAAACATCATCAGGAAATAGAAGGAGGAAAAAAAAAATCCCTACAAACAAATTCTTCCTTATTTATTTTTCTCCTCTCTAGAACAGGGTGACATTTCGAGACGCCTCTGTGAAACTTCCCACTCTCAGGCCGGGCTCACATCCTAGCCTGTGCATTTCTTCCAGGGTCAAAGCCCGAATTCTCCAGCTTGAATCATAGCAGCTTGGTTTGGGAGTAGAATCTGCAGGGCTGGCTTGTCATAAAGGATGCCTACAGCTTTGTTTACCACTTAAGTCTGGGGTCTTGTAGAATGGTACCCAAGCAAGCAAAGATCAGAGCCAAGAGATGTGACTCTCTAAGCGACTCTGTCCCTCGGCTGCCCAGGAGACTCGAATGGCTGGACCACCACACTACACTTTTATCAATGATTTTGTTCCACCAACAGCTAAGCTGGGGCTTTGAAGGCATCAGGGTTGTTAGTTTTGAGGCGGTGGTTTGGACCCCTACAATATCCAGCAGGTAAAGATGCCTGTCATGAGTCCAGGAAATCAAAGGGATGCCAAAGGACTTCGAGTGGACAGCGACTCTTCGGGTTTCTGCAAAGGAGAGTAGGCCGGGGCCCTCATAGCTGGACAGCAGGGTACCCTCAACTCTGGCTCATGCAGAAATAAGGTCCCCATGTTGTCCCCTACCGAGGATGCCAGCCCAGCTACCACCCTCTCAAAACACCTGATAAAGCAGGTGGTAGATCATACATTCGCCCTTCACATTCTAGTAGGCAAGAGCAAGACACTGTTCAGAAATTTGAAGGGACATAAAAGAAAAAGGAAGTCTTGAAACGCTGAGGAAAACCAATAACAAATACGCAACATGGCCTTGGAGCCTGGGAACAGAACTGCAAGTATGTGCTACCCACAGAAGCAAAGAATGAGCGGCAGTGCTGAGCTGGGGTCAGAAAGGTCAGCACTGGTGGAGGAATTTCTCTTGGCTACCCTGTGTATGGAGGGGGGAAGGGATGGGCAAGCATCCTTCCAGCAAACTCCACGCCTTCTGAAACGCAGTGCCAAATTCCAGGGTTACCTGCATAGGGTGCACTTAAAGACTGCTTTGAAGGGATCCTAATAATGTCACGTGTCAGAGAGGGGGGTGGAGGCACAAAGTAAGTAGAAAGTTGTTTTCTCATGTTCAAAATATTCAGTAAGAAGCTCCCACATTAGTGCTCTCTCTCTCTTTTTCTTGTAAATCAAGGATGAATTTGAAAATATAAACACCCTAGAGGCATACCACAGCAACATAGACTTGAACCTATTAACTAGCAGGTAGAGGGTAGGGTAGAGGGAGCAACACACATGTCAGACCCTTTTAAATCACTGCAATCCCCAACTCCACTCTGCTGTTAGTGGCAAGCAGGATACAGAACAGAAACTTGGTCTGTAAAACCCAATTTAAAGGCAGATGACCCTCAGGGTCAAATTCTGGGAGCATTTGAGATCAATTCCATTCTCATCCTCAGTGGCTACCTGCTAGCGGGTGAACTACCTGTGCTGTTCAGGGATGCAGGTGAATAACCACGTTATTAGATACTGCCTGCTGAGGAAAACACAATCTAACCACCTAACAAAATCCTCTAGACTGTCATTCTCAACCCATTGCTGGTTTAAATTACAGCACACAGGCTGGGATGATTAATTAAGGTGTTAATATCTTCCAGCCACTTACACCAGAGGTTGCTCTGCAGTGACCGCGCTGTCTCTGATAGCCATGCCTGTAAATGCTACTGTAGCTGGTTGGGAATTTTCCCACTCAGCCTCCCAATGGCACTCTCCCTCCTCTCCCCATTTGGGGACCAGTTCTCAAGTGAAGGCATGTGCATGCTGTTAATACACTAATACTAGAGTACTGTTCCCACCGACACTGCAAAGAGAGCCCCACTGCCCATGCCTTGTCCCGGTGGTTTCCAAAAATGACAAAATGCATAAGCGAAATCAAACAGAACACTTCAACCCTGGTGCTTAGTTCCTTTATTGCTGATCATTTCGCTAGGTGCCAGGAAAGGGAAACGACACAAGAAACAAACAAAAAAACCAGATGCCAAAGAACAACTTGCAGTGATTTGGGGAAGGAGGAAATGAAAGCTTCTGGAAGCAGCAGGTGAAGGGAGTTTAACCACTGGCATCTGGAGATGTCAGTGCTACATCCAAGCCTTTGGCAGGTGACTGAGTGTGTACTTTTACAAGGAACGTTCTTCCCAGGAGCGTGGTGTCGTTTTTAAGTAATGAATGCTGGACTTCTGCAGAAATCCCTCCCTCTTTTTAACCCTCCCCCATAAATGCATACTCCTTTAGGTTCACCCTTTCAATAGCATCCTAGGGTTGGTGGAAAATACTACAGGTTCAATAATAATAATAATAATACAGGCTCATATGGCATCATTATGCCAGTTACTGGGGCAAAATTAATTGATTAAGTCAGCTCAGTGGTGGGCCAGTATGGGCAGAGAGAATATGTATGGGAAGGAGTGGTTACCACGACTATGGTTAGGAAGGATCATTACTTAAATAAAACAACAATACAACAAACCAATTAGATGAGTATGGAGAAAGAACCCGTTTCAATGGAACTGTTTCCTCTAATTTTCTCAGTGCCAAAAGATATACGGACGTCATAGGTTGGAGACATATTCTTGGAATTTGTGCTAGATTGGTCCCAGCCAGACAAGTGCTTCTACTTTTCATCTGGAAAGTGGGGATTTATTCGAGACACCCACTGTGTAGAAGCTCTGAGAAGCCTTCGGTCAGGAGAGTTATGAGCAGCCATGTGGGCTTTTCAGATGAACCAAAAAATCATAATCTACAGTCTGGGTTTCATACCACCTTTGTATGGAAACACAGCCTTGCCATTTCTGTTAAAATGCCTTAATACTTTCCACAAACAAGGGATACCAGGCAGACCTGGCTCCATATATGTGAACTAAATGGTTCACACACTGTTAAAACACACACATGTAGAGTGGGCATTAGGAGCCCATGTTCACATTTTATTTCTGGATGTTTATGAGTAAGATAGGAAACCAGGTAAACAAAAGAGAAGATTTCCGAGTACTTTGACTGGTTTTGTTTCACGGCAGTTTAGTTTTACTCTCAGCTCATAAATTAGTGATGTCTTCCTTCCTTACATTTGACAACTTTTTGAATTTAACTCATTGGCAAAAGTATGGACAGGATAAAATACATCCAGATTGGAGACTAGGGGGGGAAATTGATGAGTGTATTAGAACCCAGGTGCTGTTTCTACAAGCCCTCTCAGTGACCCCTGCAGGTGCTAGGAAAGCCACAGACAGCCTCTCTGCACCTGCCCCCTCTGCACTGCCCCAGACAGCTCTTCAAGGCTTGGTTGCCTTCAGAGAGGTCTTAGCAGAGTATAGATATGAACTGGAGAAGGCCCATGGCCTTTTGCCAAGACCATGTTTCAACACAGGAGAAACAAGAGCATCGCTGGAAGGTCTACTTTCCACTTGGGTGAAATCCTTCAGAGCTGATCATCTTGTGACGATTCAGACCGGGAGACCGCCTTGGAGGCTAACTCAAAAGCCACCCTGACTGGGCGGGTAGAGGGCAAGCAAAACCAGGAGCATCGCTGTTTCTATGGTAACAGTCACACCTGTAGCAGTGATGCTCCTAGTCAAATAGTTTTGTCTGGCGGGAGTCAGACAGGTAGTGCCAGAGTGCCGATCTGCAGGTTAAAAGACTTCTTGGAAAGCACAGCCCAGAAAAACCACACGTTTGGGTCGGTTAAAAAAGGTGAGGTCAGAACACATGCTAATAGAAAACATTAGCCAGGATCAAGAGATATTACCAAAATGGAGAATTTAATTTTTCTTTTTTTTTTTGCAATACCACTTGGGATGTGCCTTTTCTAATATGCCTGTGAACCATAATATAATCTAGACTGTGTTTTGGAGAAGAAATAAAAGGTAATTAAATAGCTCCCCAAATGGTTTCTGATTTAATTTTCAGAACCTAACCCAGAAAACAGACAGAAGTAAGCGAAGAGTCGCGTACATGGTGGAAATTAACAAGAGAACAGAAAACCCAGTGGTTTACCATGTCTGGCTCACACTACTGAAATTCTTTAACCAAAGTGACTTCACAGAAAATAAACTAAGTAACTCTCCCAAGAGCACCAGGCATAGACCTTTTTCATCAGGCAGCTTATAATATCTAATATCACAGAGGAACTTCAAGGAATTGTCCTCCTCCTCCCCAAATTCCCCATCTGACCAGCTCCTCTCCTCTCCCGAGCGCTCACCTGTCAATCATGCTCACAGCTGAAATTTGATTTCTCTCCACCAGTAACCTTATATGAAATATTACCAAGGGGTCAAGATCCGAGTGAACCTTGCTTTTAGAGTTCATTAACTCTTTGTTCAAAATGGATGGTTTCCATGTCACAGAAAACTGGCCACAGAGCCTAGACTGTCACATTTCAGAGGCAACTTCTAAATTGCAATTATCAAGACCAGGATAAGAAAGCAGATAAAAGGTTGAAACTGCATGCACACATACGGACATGCAAAGGAACCACTGAAAGTGTACACACTGAGCTATGATCTGTGCATAGGAGCAACTAAGGAAAAATGTTCATTTGGGATGAGGTGAGCAGCAAAGGCACCAGATTACACCTTCCCGGTCCAATTGTTGCAAATGAGATGCTCATCATCATACAGGTAAGTAATCAGATACTATTTTTCCAATACAGGAGTCGGGGAAGAGGTGCTGTTTTCCCCTCCACATGGCTTCAAGGGTCTTCTTTGCAAAGAGTAGCAATTTGACAGTGTGACTTTCACCCACCTCAGTTTCACGTAAAAAAAAATAAAAGAAAGTATTTCATGCAAATTTCTCAGCAAGCAAAACTGGTAATGAAGAACAAAAATCAAATTTCATTCCACTAGCCAATGAGAGGCCACAAGAATACATAAAGGCTATGATACTAAATAATTATTGGCGTGAACATGTTGCTCTAGCTCTCCACACCAAGACAGTCCTCATTTAAGTCAGGCTGGGAGACTTGTCATTGAAAACCATTTAAAAAGCTCAGTTTCTTTCTTTCTTTCTTTTTTTTAGTAGATGAAAATTTTATTTCTGCCTCCCACTGGTCTGTTCTCCTGACCTTTTTGCTTCCAGCCAAAGCAAGAACGACTCTACAGCTACGATTTCGTTCCGGAAAGAAGCACAGACTGAGCTTTGAAATTACAGTAAATTTTCCATCTATGAGCTGAGACCAGAGTATTAGGAGATCATGAATTAGGGATGTTTACGGGAGCAGAGGTAGAGCATACCAGAGACCATGGAGGGCAGTGGCCCAAATTGACTCAAATTATCTGACATTCCAAGGAAGGACTGTCTTTTTCTGTTTCCACAGGGTGAAGGATGTGGGAGGTATTACACTGGACAGACACATACCTATATGACAACATTAAAACTACAAATAAACGCATGCCAGGCCTCACAAACATTATTTCTATCCGTCGCCTGCTCCTGGGGTCCCTGAGTGACCCCATGGACGGTTCTCATAAAACCCAAATACTAAAACCAGGAACTTTGCTACACCTAATGAAATAGCAGAAGTGTTGGCTGGCTTGCTTGCTTTTCCCATCCAGGCAAACTCACTCAAACAGGCACATGCAAATCAAAAATCAAGATGTACCTCTGACTTCAGGCCACAGGATTTTTTCACATCACTGATGTAGAGGACTCCCTTGGGTACCTGATTTAGCAAATATATTAAAATAAACAAAGGGTAATTAATCATCATGAATTGTGTTCCGAGGACAGTATGTTACAGGCAGCCTAATTATCTATGATAAAAGGGTACAGGTAGACTAAAGCAGAGCGATTTGATTGGACTTGCTTTTGGCCAGATGAGCGTACTTCATGGACGGAAATGACCCATGATGTCCCCTTGTGTTCTCTTAACTATGGCTTCCCTCCTAGGAGGCCTTAATAGCCATCAACCCATTGGGCCAGTGCTCTAAGCATCTGTGAAGCTGTCCCCAGTTGTAAAGGGAACCTAAGCACTGCACAGAATAATTGAACCATCACTGTGCTGGCCCAGTGGTCCAGGTTCTGCAGGTAGGTTAGTAGGACCTGTTTTCCTCCATATTCAGCCCCCTCCATTTCACTGGTCTTTCAGTGTTGCTGTCAATCGTAACTACAAATAAAATCATTATATATCATCCCCTTTTCTTATTAATGTCTTTTCGGCATAAGTCAGTAGTAGGGAATACTTAGGACAGTGATATAAAAGTCATTTAAAAAAAAGAGAGAGAGAGACTTTTGCTTCACAGTGAATAACAAAAGCACAATAATTCAAAGTACTTAGCTTTCTATGCCTCTTTTTTAAAAAAAACACCTTATTGCTATTAGCTGTACTAATGGAAATGACAAAATAATCATTTGCCATGCAGAGTCTAATATTTTCCAGACGGCAGCTTAATAACAAAGCAGACCTGTCATTTCTTCCTATGTTTAGTTACACTACACCAGATCAGACTGTCAAAATACATTTAAAATCTCATTTTAAGAATTCAACAGGGTTACAGCACATCTGTGTATGACAACTGAAATAAACTAGTAAGTCAATGTAATTTTTTCCCCAACAAGGATATTCAGTTATTTTTTCCTGAATCCTCTATGCATTGACATGAATTACCTTACAAGTGGTGTGAACAAATAACACAATGTTCACTTGCATGCTGCATTCTGTAGATCGTTGTGACTGAACACAATCTTTATTCACTTAAGTTGTCACTTAGCATAACTCTCCAGTTCTTTCCAATGCTTTTTATCTAAGTAATAAGACTACACTGAAGGGCTTGGACAAATAAATTTCTACCTCTATCTCTTTCTCTGCCATTTGAAAGGACATTATTTGTCTTCATTCATATTTCATATTAAAATACGCTGGTATTGGGGCTTGAACTCAGGGCTTTGAGCTCTCCCTTGGTTTTTTGTTTGTGTTTTTTCCATTCCATCCCACAAACCACACTTCCACTCTGGCATTTTGCTGGTTAATTGGAGATAAGAATCTCACAGACTTTCCTGCCCAGGCTGGCTTTGAACCTTGATCCTCAGATCTCAGCCTCCTGCGTAGCTATGACTAAAGGTGTAAGCTAGCAGCACCCAGCTTAAAAACACTTTTAAAACCTTAAAGTACAAAGTTTTCTTCTTCACAGATTAATCAATCCCTTACCAAGCATACTACGGCTACCAAAAAGGAAAAAAAAACAAGAAATATACTGAAAGTATACAATTTGCAAGTGCATCAATAATATAAATTGCTCTCCATTTGAAGTTCAAAGAGTTAATCTCCAAACACAATAAAAATAAAAATTGCCCATTTAAGATTTCTTTTTTAAAAAATCTCTGGGAACAACAGATTTTTCTGGAAATTGAAGCAAACAAGACTTTTAAAGCCGCAGCGATTGTAGAGGGAATATTATCGCAATTCCTCTGGGAGACTTGCAAACATATGCTAAGCTTTGGCAAGGAATATTTACATGAGATCATATACTTGTGAGACATTTTTCAATTTTAGAAAAATATTACAAAGCAATAATTGGACACCAGCTTTTTAAAAAATGCTCCCTTTTTCCTTCCTGACCTTACCATTGATATAGTCCGTCAGTAGTTATTTTTGGAGGGGGAAAAAAAAAACCCAGCCTCATTAAATGCAATATTTGGCATGGTGCCGAAAAATCTCATAAAATAGATGATGTCCTTTTTAGTTCATTGGTGTCATTTTCCTCAGAATGATCTCTCTCTCTAGCCACCTGGGAAACTCATTCTGTTATCTAGACATTTACTTGAAAAAGCTGGAGGGGTGTGTGTGTGTGTGTGTGTGTGTGTGTGTGTGTGTGTGTGTGTGTGTGTGTGTGTGTGTGTGTGTATTGGGAGGGGTCTGTTTGCACACCTGAATAGAGTCCAAAAACCACTGTGGTTTTTGTGTTCTCAGTACTTTTGCCCAGACAGTCACTGGGGAAGGGTAGAGGCAAGGGGCTCTCACTTGGGAGTGAGAGATTTCAGAGCTGGCCCAGGCTGGTGTAATCTAAGCCAGATGCTTGACAGCTTGAAGTCTCTTGTGTTAACCACCACGGAAGAGTTGGGGGTTTTTGTTATTGTTGTTTTGTTTTGTCTTGTTTTCTTTCTTTCTTTTTTATAATAGCACAAGATTCAAAAGGGGCCTCATCTTCACAAGTGCACCCAGAAAGTGTGTCACAGATTGCCGGGCTGTGTCTCCATACACCCCCAAGTCACAGAGAGTGTGGCAGACAGGATGTCACCTGCTTTTTACATGAGAGGATTGTTTTTCCACTCAGGCTCTACTCCTGTCCACCAATGCCTCTGCCCTTGTGATCATCTTCCTTTCTTAAAGTGGGAGCTGCAGATCTATCTTTCAATAGCTTTCCCCTCTCTGCAACGCGTTATGTCAAAGGGCCCTCAACTAACCAATCATGTGTGGAACGCACTGCCCCAAAAGTGTAGAAAGACCCAGTATCATCTCTAAATAGTTCCAATCTCAGAATGATAGCCCTAGGTTTTTGTTTTTTCTTGTTCTATAAAAAAATAAATAAATAAAACAAAAAAACCCCAAACACCAAGATGTATGTTTTTAAAATCTGAAGATAAAAGTGCCTGGGAGGCTTACTTCATTCTTTTAGCTCCAGTCCACTTATGTGCATATTAATACATTCTTCCCTAACCGAGAGGTGAGGGAGAGAAAGAAAGGGAGAGGGGGAGATTTGTTTATGCACATGTGGTCATGCTTGTGTGACTTGATCAGTCCCACTATGGACCGGTCCTTCCTGAATTCGGTCCCTCTGAAACTTCCTTCTGCAGACACAGCCGCCTGAGATCCCCGAGCCGCGTTAGACGCGGGCCTCCCCGCAAGCGCCTCCGCCCCGGGCCCCGCGAGGCGCAGGATCCTCCAGTCTGTGCGCCCGGCTTGGCCCCGCGTTGCGCGGCTGGCTGTGAACCGCCCGCGAACGCCGAGCCCGGGCGCCTTGGGGGAGACTTTTCACCTAGAGTTTCCCCTGGTCCCCTTCTCTTTGTCCTTTCTGGTTCTGTCCCCAATGGGGGTCGGGGAGGGGGGGCTGAAAAATGGGCCACGGAGATGAATAGGGTGAGCTCGGGTGCAGCCGGCTCGGGGAGCTGGCGGGTGCCAGGCCGGCTCCCCTCTTTCCGCCGGCATCTGGCTGGCGCCCCGCAGCGCGGCCCCGCAGGTACTTGGGGGGGGGGGGGGAGCGCAGGGAGACTTGGAGGTTAAGAAAAACTTGGAACCGAAGTCCCACTCGGATCGGAGCTCTCCTGCAGGGACGCAGGAGCGGGGTAGGGGCCGGGGCGTGGGGCGCGCGGCCTCGGGGCGCCCGTGGTCCCCCCACCCCGGGTGCCGGGCAGGGTGCGGGGCATCTCCCAGGGCGCGCGCCCCGCGCGGCGCGTCCCGGCCCGGGGCGCATGGGCCTCGGCGGCGCCGCCGGTCTGCGCTGGGGAACGGGCTGGTGGCGTGGGGCTGGCGCTGGCCCCGGGCGCGCGCGGATCCACACACTTGGCTGGGGGAGCAGGCCACGCGGGGCAGGGGTATAGTGGAGGTCGGCGGGGACCGGGGTGCCGGGGAGGAGCATGCATGGGAACCACGCAGCTGTCTCCTCCACCTCCCTGCCGGCTCCCCTCGCCTTTGCACTTGCAGGGGTCAGGGAGTCAGGCCCCAGTGTGGACCACGGCCCCGTGGCCTGAGGGCCGTGCTCTCCCCACCCCCAGGCTCCCTCGTGGGCCCAAGGGCCCAGGCATGCGAGGAAATTAAGAAGAGGGGCACTGGTCGAACAGGGCCCAAATCCTGGGGCTGAGGATCTAACGGTCTCTAGCAGGCTGAAGAGAGCTCAGGGCCTGTTCGTCAGCCACTCTACAAACAGGTCCCGGCTGGCCAGGACCCTAGGTGACCTGAGCTGACCCCTGAAGATCGCAGGGTCAGAGGTCAGGGTTGGCCTTTGTTAATAATGTGTCTTCCCCGGAGCCTGCGCTTCCTCTCCCCCGTCCTCTAGGCCCGGGTTGGGGCTGTCTTTTGTGGTGGGCCCCCTTTAACTTCTGCCCAAACCATCACAGGTCAGAAACCCCCTTCTGCCTCGCTCCAGAAGCGGCCCTGGCCACAGAGAACCTGCCTCTGAATCCTGAGATTCGCAGGCCAGGATTCTTGTTGAAATTCTAGAAGGATATGGGTTTCTACTCCTTCCTGCCTTGCTTAGTTCCGTTTCATGGCCTTTCGTGGTCCTGGACCCAAATAATCAACCACAAGGAAAAACCAACCAACCAACCCCTTGTGGAGGCTTGGAACCAGGCAGGACTGGGAATCAGAATATGGAGAAAAGAGAAATTCAGAAGCAAAATCTTCAGTTTATAGCTGTCATTCAGGCCTGGGCTGGGGGTGAGGGCTGGAGAGAAGTGTGTGAATGTGTTTGTGTGTGCACGTGTGTGTGTGTGCACGCGCATGCGCTGAGAAACAGGCAAACCCTGAAAACTATTTCCTCTCCTCCTTCTCTTTCTTCCAAACCAGGACAGGCCTCCCGCATCCTCCTTTTCTGGATTAATGTCCCTTTGTAGTCATAACTAAAGATCCCAGATGAGTCTGCGCAGAAGGGAGGGATGCGATTTCACAATCCCAAGTCCTAATTATAGGGGGAAATTGTTATCTAACAGAAAGAAAGGAAAAGAAACTGCACTGTGTGGAATCCACAGAGGCGATTCCAATCAGAGCATCTCTGTGGAAAATGGTGCTGTGGGAGTTTCTTAAAAACTGCCCAACTCTACTGCAAATTCACATCAAGATGACTTCTCTGAGCCTTGGGTGTGCCCCTTCTATCAGCCTTGTTCTTTGAGGACGACTTACGGGACACACACACACAAAGCTTTCAATTTTAAACAATAGAAATGGTCATGTGCAATGATCAGATAACCACTGGCATCACACCTCAGCCTGAACCGTACAATCTCCCATCGGCATATTCATAAATGTCCTCCCCCTAAATTAAGATGCTATCCATTTTTTTTCAAAGCTTTCTATTTGGGTTGAGAACCCCAAAATAGTTCTCCAAAAGAAACTCCACATGTGCATATTTTTAGAGTCATGGACAGCCAAGAAACTTGTTTGCACCTGGCTATGTGAACATTGGCTCTGACTCAGGCCACTGACGAAGTGGAGTTAACTAGAGTTACTTATTCCTGGGACTCTTGCCTTCGAAGGCCTTCTCTCTCTGATTTTTCTGCTTCAGAAGGACCTGTGAAGGGTTTAGGGAACAGAAACGAAGAGCTCTGCCATGCCTTGGTGAAGGCAAGTTTAATTTTTTAAAATCATTATTAGTGAGAGTGGTGCTTTTTTGTTCCTCTCTGAAGGGTAAAGATGCTCCCCATTTGTGTGTCCGACTGAATTTCTTTATGCCCCAACAATCAGGAGACAGCTTGGGAGACTGGAATTCTCTCACCCTGCCCCTTACCTAGGCTAGGACAGGGGGAGAAAAAAGCCAGACACAGCTGGGCCTGTTCAGGGCAGGAAGGAGTACAACGATGCCAAGAGATAATACCCTTTCTCTGGGGTTTCATGTCTGGATTTTGAAGATTTATATGAAAAGTGAGAAAAACTCTTATGGGATGGTGGGTTAAAGCTCTTCTACTTAAAAAGAAAAAAGAAAAAAACAAAGCAAACAAGTCCTGATTCAGATGGATACATCCTGGACCCCTAGGAAGTAAAACCAACACAAACAAACAAATAAAATAACTCCAACTCTTTCAGCATTTTTCTTCTCTTTCCCATCCTGACAAGAAGGCATGGAGCTACCTCTCATTATTTAATCATCATTCTAGGCAATAACCCAGAAGGGTGAAAATCATAGCTACTCACTGCAGAGAAAACTTCCTTAAAAGTACCCGTGCGCCCCCCCCCCCCCCCCACACACACACACCAAAAACAAAAAACAAGACATTTCTTCCAGGAAAGTAACTACATTCTTTTTAAAAATTTTTTCAAAATCAAAGTGAATTGCAGTGCAAAGCCTTGTAAATCTGCAATACAATGTGGAAGCTGATTTCCTATCCCCTTTTCTGGAGGTTTAGGCAAGTGCTCGGGCCTCAGAGCTGAAGTGTGTGTTTTTCTGACACCCAAATCAGACCAGCTGGCTAAAGGTTGTTCCTGAAGTATTTTCATCTACCATTCAACCTCAGTTAGTCTGTAACTACCAGTAAGTAGCTATGAGATTTTTAAATATATTGATTGGTTCAGTACACTGCTAGGGTATTTAATCAAGCCAAGAGTATGGAAAATGGAAACACATTGGGATAATCAAAACAAAGCAAAGACAATAAATGCACATACTTGGGAACCTTGGAATGTGTGATAAGCAACTTTGGGTATTGACTGGTGGAAAGGCTTGGACTGTAGCAACCAGACTGCTGTGGGTCCAGTGTTCATGCGGGTGTGTGTGTGGTGTGGGGGTACCATTTGCCCTCTGCTCATGCTTTTAGCTTTAACGTTGGTGGTTTGGCAAGGGACACTTGCCAGAATTTGTGTTACCAAATAAAAGTGACTGGGGTAAAGGTATAAGATCAGTGCATGAGCACTGTGCGTTCAGTAATAAACAGAGAATTTCCATCAGGCCACTGCTATGAAAAGAGAGCTCTGGTTACTGCGAATTGACATCTAAAGAGAGGAGTTATCTTCTAGGCAGAGTTAAGACCTCTGCCTAGTTGATGTCAATACATTAATGTGTCAGATACATTATATAATATATATATATACATATATATATTTACATATATATATATATTTACATATATATATATATATATATATATATTTACATATATATATATCACTGTTTTGGTTTAAAAAAAAGCATGGAAAAAGCCCAGGGAATTAAGAGGAGGTATTTTTTTTGAGCCTCAGTGACTACAGAGAAGAAGGTGTGTGTTTAGTTAACTTGTATCTTGTGCCATACATTGTTTTTACTGACAATTCTATCTGATAAGTGACATGTTTCACATCATAGAAACAGCACCAGCTAAAAAACTAGGTTGTCCCCCTCTGCTAACACACCGCTGGCTTCTGTCAGGAGAAAGGACTCGATTTTTGCTGCTTCTGTCGTTAGTAAAATTCTCCAAAAAGAAACAATGGAGCATGGAAATGTATTCTTCAGAATGCGCACATCTACATATACATGCTTTAAAAATGCTAGCTCTTACCTTTTAGGGAACTTTTATTTCCTTACCGTGTACATTATATCTATCTACATATATACGTAATTTGTAAGTTATTTTTTACAAGCAGTATTCCAGATTGAAAACTAACACCTGTTTGCTTATGTGCATAGTACATCCAAAAGCATGCACGTGCTTTTCTATGGATCCATACAGAACACGGCTCAGTTCATTACTAGTTAGTAGGGAGGTTACACAGTTAATATCCTCCTCTGACACAATAATTTTTTTTCTGTAAAAAGTGAACTCAATGGAACTCAAGTTGTTTTCTCGGACTGTAAATAATAATAAATATAATAATAAATAGTAATGATTCATACTAATTTTTTAATGTACAGATCTCACATAAATTTCATTTGGGGAACACATCTGTAAGAAGGAATGGCCGGGACTTCGAAAATGTGGTGTTTCCAGGGGTACCTCCAGCTTGCCAGTGGGCTCAGTTCTGTAATTGGAATGAAAGGAATTTTAACACTACTTCCACAAATACTCCACACAGCCTAACTCGGGGATTGGGGGGCCGAGATTAGATTTCCTTGTATGATTCTTTTTTCTTAAATTTTAGAGACGTATTTGGAATGATGGGGGCCTGCACAGTATTTAGTTCTTTGTGAAAAACAAGCATACAATTTAAAAAAAAAAAATCATGTGTGTTTGCCACAATCTCCCGAAATCTTTAGTAATTAGTTCCAAAAAATTCATTTCACTACAAGTTAACTTTTTCTTAAAGCCAGTATAACCCAAGCTATATTTTAAAAAAAATATTAAAAAACAGGCTTCTCTGCTTTATTTTGTAATATCTGGGGGTCCAAACTGGCGTATTCTAATGAACCATCTTATGGATTTAATTCTAATCGTTTGTTATTGTGTCACTGTATTTTCTCCCCCCATTCAAGTTCCAGTCTTCGAGGATAACCGCAATAACCATATCTTCAATGTCACCTGGGGTTTGAGAATGTGTTTACCTAAAATCATTGTGGGATGCTGAGCTTTCTGTAGAAATGACAGGCCTATTCCTATGTCTTCACAGGGCAGGTACGTCTCTGTCTCTCTCTGTCTCTGTCTCTCTCAATTGTGATCCGAGAATAAAAAAAAAATCTCTGAAGCCTAGGAAGAGCTAACTCAAGCACGAAAGGGTAGGGTTTTTTTTGTTTTGTTTTGTTTTTTGTTGTTATTAAGTGGAACCAAGTGTGATTTCAGAACCTCATCTAGACTGGCACAGAAAGGAAGGTGAAAATATAAAGGGTAAATGCTGTGTCTTCATGATCAGTGAAAGGGGACAGGAAGGCCAGTGATAAACTGCCCAGAATTCATCAGTGCTGAGCACAACCTGTTTTCTTCAAAACAAGACCTTTCTTCGTGCAGTTACAATATTATCCTTTAAAAAATAAAAACGAATGGAAGAGAAAATAAAACTATCATCATGTTTGGCTATGTTTTCAAGACAGTGCTGGCTTTGTCTAACGTTCTATTTAGCCTCAGTATGGAAAGGACATGCATTTGTAACATTAGTTGCTATGAATTTGTGTCAATTTAAAGTAGGTCAGTGCTTAGGAGTTGTGGTGAAGGTAGCTGAAACCTTCCCCAAACTCATCTACAAGTTAGCGCCTACCCAAAGACCCTTTTAGGGTCACAAACCAGTTAATCAAAGCACTGCTTTCAGTCCCCAAAAACCTCATTTTTATATTATATTTTGGAGACCAGTGTGACCTCACTCATGACCAGCTTGTCTTAAGTGGAGAGAGAGACAGAGAGAGAGAGAGAGAGAGAGAGTGTTCACTAAGTATTGTCAGTGAAAGCCAGATACGAGAACTGGGAAGTAAGAAAAAAAAACCACATAGTTTTTTTCTTTTTCCTACATAACACAAACGACCTGCACAGTTAAAAGGAAAAAAAAATTTAAAAAGCAAAACAAAACAAACAACTTTGATTTGTCCCAAAGTATTTATGTACAGACTTGTCAGGCCTTGCTAACAAGAAAATCATGACATGTAAAAGGAAGAAAGAAAAATAATCAATTATAACAAAAAAGCAAAAATCGTTTATCTTTATCATTAAGTATATGTGTGGCCCAAGCCATCTTGGTGGGTCACATTTGTGGGTTCCTCTTTTTTCTACATGGGTTAGAGAACTTAGGGGTCATGATTCGAAAGTCCAGCTCAACTGTTTTATTTTTTTTTTTATTTAGTTTTTCATTTTTCACAAAAGTCCAATGATAGCCCAAGTCATCTGAAAACTGAAAAACTTTGGGGACAAAAAATAGTTGAGAGGTCGTAATTTACATCTCTATTAAATATTACTAATTACAATATGGGGCCAGACTCCTCAGAGCACAAAACAGCCTATAATTTCACCCTGAATTATTGCCTTCCTACTCTTCCATTAATCATTCCTCTGGAGAAAAAGAGAATTCCATGCAGTTGTTGGGCCCAGTTAAACTGTACGCTAAGAAATTGAGTACGGAATCAAAAAAATGCAGTTTATTATTGTAGATTATTCTTTTTTCTTGATATAACCAGAATTGAAAATGAAAGAAAAGCACATAGGAACGTCACGCATCGTTAGTTAGTAACTCAAGATATAAAACAATTTTGCACAGCAAAATATGAAAAAAAGGAAAAATAACTGACAAGATTTTTTTATATTTATTGTGGTAAGATTTGCTTTTCATTTTTTTTAAAGACAGGATGTCAGTCCCTGAAAATAACATTTACTGATTATTGCCTTTAAAACTGTGGATTTTTTTTAAGTTACAGAAAATCCAGTTTTGCACCACAATACAACTGTAAAAAAAATCTGCATCATCTTAAAACTGTGCAGTAATGCCATTTTTTATAACTGCATAAATTTTATTAGCGTTCTAAACAGTTTTGCGATTGTTTTGTATATTATATGCTTGCAGGTTATGTCTTAGTGCAATTCAGTCCCAAATATTTAAATTTTGAAAAAAAAAACATACATTTTTGAATGTAAAATACCCCTACAGATATAAACAGGGGTTTCTCCCCTTTTAATACTTTGGTTTTCAATACAGTCAGTGGTATAGCAAAGACTACACATACCCAACTTATATTAAAGTTGCAAGCACATGCTATATAAGCTACTTTTTTAAACAGTCCCCCCTTTGCAAACTCTACCCCCCTTAACATCACAACAGTAAACAATTTAGTGCATCGATCTTTTAAAAAAAATCTACAGCTACACAGACCTAACTCTTTCAAATGTATCTATAACATTCCTTTATCTGTAGCATACATTTTAACTGGGCTAACAGATTAGAAAAAACTATAATTAAATTATATACTAGAAACCCATAGCATTCCACATTTGACAATGACCAAAAGCCAAAAAATATATATATAATAATTAAACAAAAAAAAAAGAATGGGGCAGATTTCTTTCTCTCTTTTTTTTTTCTTGAAAAAATAAATTTTAGACTGCTTTCAGCAATAGCACAATTTAAATCCCCCTCAGCGAAGTGGAGCATTATTCTTAATTAAAAAGGAAGCATTCCTAAGAGTTTGTGAAATTTGTAACCCATTCTGGTATCTCTGACAAGCAATTCCTTCAGTGCATTTACTCAGGGAGGCTGCAGGTTTGAGTAACTCAAAAAAAAATTTTTTTTGGAGCAGATGCAAACTTTCATAGGAAGAAGGCTCTAGGGTTGCATTTTCTTGTTGTTGTTTTGTTTTGTTTTTGTTCAGAACTCAAAAAAAGTCATGAGGCAGTAAAATAAAAGTATGAGGACCATGCTCTAAGTCTTCCAATGTCCATTTCCAAGCCAAAAGGAAAGAAAAAAAGGAAAAAATAATTATACCATACATGTCCAGCATGCAGGCTTTTTTATTAATATAATGTCTCTTTTCCATAAAGTCTTTGAAACAGTTACAGTTCATTGTTGCTAAGACAAAGTAGCAAGCATAATAATATGTGAGATGACAGTGAGTTTTTTATGGCAGACTAAACTCTCAGATTTGGCCCCAGAGGGCCAGACTCCACCAATCACACCCGCAAGGCTGATGAAGGCTTGGTTGTGGCAGGTTCACAAGGATTTTCTTTTTCTCTCCTCTACTTTAGCATGACAATGCTAATTAAAAAAAATACCTCTTGGAACTCAGCCTGCTGCAAGTCTATAACTTTTCACATTTTTTTTTCTTTTGAGAGCTCAATCTCCCATGAAGACCTCAGGAGGAGAAAAAGAAAAAGAAAAAAAAAAAACACAAAACCCCAAACTTGGCTTTTTCTTTCTTTTATCTTGGAGGAAGGTGGGTGGAGAGAAGGAGGAAGGTGAAAAGCTGGGTAACACAGCAAGCTCCAAAAAGTAAAATTAAAGGGGGGGGGGGAATCCAAAGTAACACACACACACACACACACACGCACACACACACGCACACACACGCACACGCACGCACACACACGCGCGGGGGGGCATCCGCTCAGGAACTGAAAAAGAAGGGGGGGGTGATGCAAATAACGCCGGTTTCAAAAGTGAGCCATGTTTCACATGAAGAATTCTGCTGAGATCTTTGACCACGGTTGCAAGTCCGGTGTGGGGAGGGGAAAGGGGAGGCGGTGGTGTGTAAAAACACAAACAAAAACAACACACACAACAACAACAACAAAAAAACACCCGGACGAGCGAGCCGGGGACGGGGATGGTTTCAGCTGGGCAATCCGGGGGAGCCGGACACCCCTTTTCCCTCCCCAACTTTCCACGGCCCCCGCCCCCACCAGGAATCAGTCAGGGTGTGTGTGTGTGTGTGTGTGTGTGTGCGCACACGTGTGTGCGCGCGCAGGGGGGAGCGCGCGCGCCTGGGTGCGAGCGCGCGCGCGCGGAGGGGACCCCGGGGAGGGGGTGAGTGGTGAGTAGGGGGGGCGGGCGATCTCGGCAGAGGAGGGGGCGCGGGGTGGGGAGGGGGCCGGGCCCCCGCGGTGGCGAGCCGTGGTCGCGCGGGTGTCAAGAACTCACATGAAAAACTCGGGAGAGGACGGGTTGTCGCTGCTGGAGCCGTTTTCTCGGAAGCCGCTGCTCACCAGCTTCTCGTATTTCTCCTTGTACGCGTCCCTCTCCCGCACCAGCCTGGAGATCTCCTGCTTGAGGTGGTCGACCTGCTGCAGCAGCTGGTTCTTCTCCGACTCCAGGACGTGTCTCTGCTGCACCCTCTTGAAGCGGCAGGACTGCGCATAGCCGCGGTTTTTCAGGGTCCGCCTCTTCTGCTTCAGCCGGATCACCTCCTCCTTGCTGACCCCGCGCAGCTGCCGGTTCAGCTCGCGCACCGACATGGTCACCAGCTGCTCGTCGGAGAAGCGGTCGTCGAAGTGCAGGCCGCCGCCGGCGGCGTGGTGCGGGTGCAGGGCGCCCCCCGCCCCCGCCGCGCCCCCGCCGCCGCCGCCGCCGCCGCCGCCCCCGGCGCTGGCCGGGGCCCCGCCGCCGCCGCCGCCGCCTCCTCCGCCCGCGCCGCCCGCGCCGCCCGCGCCGGCCGAGGCGGACGCGCTGCCCGCGGCCGTCGGGGGGTGGTGGTGATGGCCGCCGGCCGGGTGGTGGTGGTGGTGGTGATGGTGGTAGTGCGGGCCCGCGCCGCTCTGCGCCGCGGCCGCCGCGATCACGGCGGACACCACGGCGGCGGCGGGGCCCATCTCCTCGCCGCCGCCGCCCAGGGACGCGCCGGCGCCGGCCCCGGCCGCCGCGGCCAGCTGCTGCGCCCCGCGCGCGTAGCCATCGAAGCCGCCCTGGAGCTGGTGGCTGTTGCTGATGAGCGCCTCGACCGCGTCCTCGGGGCTGAAGCCCAGCGCCTCGGGGTTGAGCTGCTGCGGGTAGCCGGTCATCCAGTAGTAGTCTTCCAGGTGCGCCTTCTGCTCGCTGCCCGAGCCCGGGCTGGGCGCCGAGAAGCTGGGGGACGGGGGCACCGAGCTGCAGGGCGTGCTCATGGGGGTGGACGACAGCGAGCCCCCGGCGATCAGACGGCCGCACTGGCTGATGATGCGGTCGGTCTCCACCGGTTCCTTTTTCACTTCGAACTTCATCAGATCGAAGTCATTAACATATTCCATGGCCAGGGGACTGGTGGGCAGGTCGGAGTTGCTCATGGCCAGTTCCGATGCCATCCTCCTGCCGCCGCTGCCGCCGCCGCCGCCGCCGCCGCCGCCGCCGCTCCTCCAGATGGGCTGCAGGAGAGGGGCCAGCGGGCCGGGCTGGGCGGCCAGCGGGTGAGCCAGCTTGCCGGGCTGGGGCGCTTCTAGCTCGCGCGCCGGCGATGGCTGGCCCGAAACCTCGGAGCGCGCGCACCCCCCCCCCCGCCCTGCCCGCGCCCCCCGCGCCCGCCCTCCCTCCCTCCCTCCCCCCCGCTCACGCCAATGTGCTGGCTCGCGCGCCCCGGCCCCTCCTCGGCTGGCTCGCCTCCGTGCGCGCCGAGCCGGCGGCGGCGGCGGCGGAGCGGCGGAGCGGGCTCGGGAAGGTCCTCCGCGGGCGGCGGCGGCGGCGCGGCGGCGAAGCCGGAGGTGCCCGGCCCGGGAACGCGGCGTCCCCCGCTCGCCGGCCGGGCTGCAGGCGGGGCGCGCGCGGCGGCGGCGGCGGCGGCCGCTGGGGTGCTGGAGACGCGGCGGGCGGCGGTCCGGGCGGCGCGGGCCTCGGCGCGGGGGAGTTAACACTTCATGCTGCTCGCCTCCTCTTCTGCCTGGCTCTTTTAATTTCCCCCCCTTCTCGCTCGCTCTCTGTCTCTTCTCGCTCGCTCTGTCTGTCTGTCTGTCTGTCTCTCTCAGTGCAAAGTACAAGACCGAGGCGGCTGGAGAGAGGGAGCTCGGAGAGCGTGGGGAGGGGGAGGACTTGAGTTCTTTCTTGCTTCTTTTTTTTTTTTTAAAGCAAAAGAAAAAAAGAAAAAAATAGCCCAGTCCCGGGGCCGAGGCGGGCGGCGAGCGGAGGGAGCGGGGAGGCCGGGCCGGAGAGCCGCCCGAGCGGCCGCTCCGGGAGGAGAAAAGGTTTTTAAAGCCTCTGATCCAGCAAGAAGAGTTTAAAGCAATTGCCGAGTTTTATAGCGCGCGTGACGTCAGGCCCCGGTGGGAAATTGACTGGCACTCGCGGCCAATGGGCGCGCGCGGCCGCGGCGGCCATTAGCATAATAGTATAGAAACAAGGAAACTTTTCCGAGCTGTCAATCAGGGTCCAATCAGCTGACTGTCAGCTGGGACGGGCCCGGCTTAACCCTCGCGGCGCCGCGGCGCCTCCCAGGGACGCGGGGAGGCAGCGGGGCCCTGCGCAAAGTTTAGTGCGGGAGACGGAGTTGTGTTGGGGGCGGGGGGAGGAGGTTGGTTTTGTGTTTTTGCGGAGGAGAGGCTGGAATCCGGTGGATTCCGGAGGACAAGTTCCTGGCTTTTCTTTGGAGCGCGAGGGAGGGCGGCCTGCCTTCCGACCCCCCCCTCCAGCCCGCCGCTCTGCAGGCACTGCCCCCCCCCCCCCAACGGTGGGTTCGCTTTGCAGCCCGGCCCTCCTCGTGCCCGGGCATCTGTCTTTCTGTTGCCCGGATCTGTTCTTTCTCGGAGTCTGGTGCGGGTCTAACTTGGCCCAACTCTTTGTCCCTCCGGCGGATGACAGTGCGCGGGGAGGATGCGCGGGGCGCCCCGGGGTCCGGACCGTACGCGCGCGCTCAGCCCCGCGGCCTCGCGCCCGGGCGGCGTGGAGTCCCGCGGGGAGGAAGAAGCCCGTGGGATCACCCCGCTCAAAGGGAGGTGAAATAAGTTGTTGGAGGCCCTTTGGCGCCGGGACTGGCCGCGACTCACTGCGCCGAGCGGACCCCGGGAACGCTCCGCCCGGCGCAGCCCTCGATCCCCAGCCCGGGCTGGAGTTTGGGCTTTGCAATCGCCCCCCGTCCCCGCACACACGCACGCACACGCGCACGTCCCCCCACGAAATCGAGGCCCCTGTGCACCGGGGGCTCGCGCGCCCTTTGCACTTTTACGATTCACTTAATTTTTTTTTTTCGGGACTGGATCGCGGCCGGGGAGGCGACGCGGGGAGAGCAAACAATGCCCAGCCCTCCGGGGCGCCCCTGGAAGGGTTAAACTTTAAACCGCTCCCCCCATCCCTCCAAACCCCCCCCCCCCGCCCGGAAACCCAGCGTGGGGGTGGGGCGCTTCCCCCCGTCTTGGACACCAAAGCCAATAACTAGTTCGATTTTCTAAATCGCTTCTTTGAACGCTGTGAAAAATGCATGCATATATAATATATATAGAGAGAGGGGGAGGTAGAAAAAGGAAAGAAAACCCAAGAAGGAAAAAGGAAAGGAAAGAAACGGGCAACTCTCTTCTAAGATTTTAAAGAGATAGGCCGGGCGGTGGAGGACAGACAGACAGCCGGCCGGAAGCCGAGCCAGGCTCGCAGAGGCCAGCCCCCCTGCTCGGAAGCGGGGCCGGCCGACCCCGCCGCCCGGGAGCCGCGTCTCGGGGTTCGTCTTACTTGTGTCAACTTTACGGGGAGGGGAGACGCTGCGAAGGCGCGCCTGGAAACGACAGCCGCGACCACAAGCCGCCCGGGCGCGGGGCCGGCGGACGGCGGTCGGGGCCGGTTTTTACCGCAACAGCGCCACCTCTCGGCGAAGGTCAGTGGAACCTGAGCGGGGTCCGGCGCGTGGCGGTGCGGGGCGAAGCGGCGGCTGGCTCTCCCCGTGGGAGGGGAGAGGAGGTGCCGGGGGTGGGCCGCCACGGGAGGATCCCCCAGACCCCCGTGGCCAGAGCACGCGTGAAGAGCAGAGGCAGGAGCTGGCTTCGCTCCCGTCACCGAGCACAGGCCCGGGACGGATGCAGAAGCCTGGAGGCGCTGACTCCAGCCCAGCTCTCCTTGGAGCAGAGCAGATCCCCCGCAGACGGGGGAGCCCCCCAACTTTGAAACTACAACAACTGTCAGGATGGATGTGTCAGCGAGGCTTTCCTGCGCCTGTCCACAGAAGTCAGCGATCAACGAGATGTCTCCAGGAAGGCCAAGTGCGGGGCTGTGAACTTGTTTGTCTGAGAAGGCCTCGCTGAGAAGCTGACTTCTGACACTTGGGCACCTGTGAAGCTCGCCTTTCGAACGCTGGGCCTCCTCACCCCGCGAAACCCAGCACTCAGAACAGAGCGAGTCCTTAGGTAGCTCCCACCGGTGGGCTCCACACTCCAGGGCAGACCCAGGGTGATTTCTCTGATCCTTGGCGGTCTGAGGCTTCAGCACACCCAGATATCCCCAAACTGGGAGACTCCCCAAAAGGTTGGTAGGGACATCTTAATCCTCCAAGGCCACTGCCTTGGCGTTTTCTAGACAGACAGCTGCAGAGCTGCCAGAAGTTGTTTAGAAGGGCATTTCTGGTTTGATAGAAGTACTTTGTTCGAGTGGAATGAACTGGGTTTAGTGCCAGTTCGGGGAAGAAAGTGAAGATTATGTCAATATTTATGCAACCTAAGAGACTTCCTTGCTTTCCTCCTCTTTAACAATATTTTACCTAGTAATGAAGTTAAGGGATTATAGTTTGGTGTGCAGAGGAACCCTCACTGCTGAACTGACATAAACATTCTTTCTGCTGCATAGACCTGCCCGCAGCAGCCGTTATGGGACGGCCTTCAAGTTGGTTTTTTGTGTGTGTAAAATATGAATTTATGTGTGTTTGGGGAGGATTAATTTTTGTTTGTGTGCATAAGATAATTTTTTTAAAGTCCTTTTGCATCACATGATGGTCAAGAGCTCAAATGGGATCCCTCCCTCTCCACAGAGTCTTTCTGGCCAGGAATTCTGAAACCGCTCCATTTATAAATAAACATTTCATAAACAAAATTTGCTAATGACGAAGACCATGCCATGTCGTTTCATGGCCCTGGACCTAATTGTTGCAATTATATATCATTTCTAGAAATTAAATGCCCATGTTTGGGCAGCTAACTGTATTATTATCTGCACATTTTTTATGGTTTATTTTTGCTCATGGCTGTCAAGCTGTGGTATTTTTCTTTCTCCCATTGCAGTCTTTTATACTCTCCTATTTTCCCTGGGGGTGGGGAGAAGAGAAGAGAAGATTGGAATGATTTTTTTTGGGGGGGGGTGTATGTCAGGAGTGTTCTCAGGCTTGCAACTTAATTCTCATTGTTGTCCCTTTTACTTTATTATTTAGTGACTCGTGGGGGTGTCTAAACATTTATGGTTCTCTGTTAACGCCATTTCTTTGATAACAATTGGGCTCTCTCATTTTAATTAGTACTCTTCAGGTTTCTGATTTTCTACAATTACAGCAGCCCTCATCTCCTTAGACTTTATTGCTTGCATTGTTTGTTTCACTTCTATTCAAGCCAATCTAATCCAAATACAATATGAACTGTGTTTTCTTACAGCTTAATATCCCTTCACCATATATACTCTAGTAATCTCTGTAGAACAATATACAGTAATTTAGCAACCATGCATTTGTCATTATTGACCAATTCAAACCAGTAGCATTGAAGGTTCTGAAAGCAATGAGTATTTATAGAAGATTTCTGAAGGGGAGGAGAGCCTGGGTTGAATCACATAGAAGGTTTCGAAACAGTCACATCAAAAACACAATTATAGTTTCGTGTCAGTACATACATAACAACTTCATGCCAAAAAAGACAAAAGAAGAGAAAAAGAAAAAGGGGGTTTAAAAAAGCCCTGCACGTCCAAACTGCAAAGATTAAAAGCTAAGAAGAATATATATTTTCCTCACCGAGAGTTATTGCAGTTCAAGTATATATTATGTTGGATCCAGACATATATAATCAGAAGAGAACGGAATGTATCAAGAATAGCGTCCGAGCTCTTTGTTTATATAGGAGTTTATTTTATGGCCAAGAACTAACTGTAGTCCACTAAATTCAGTATGAAGCCAAGTAAATTGATTCGAGAGAGCGCTCTGAAGTCTAGCAGAGGCAAGGCATCACTGTTCTTAGGGCTAGTGTTAGACAAATCCTTTTTACCAGTCCTCAGTTAGCAGGGTAAGTAAATCACAAATCACTGTTAGCAGATTCATGGGAGAAAATTAATAGAATCAGACGAGATAATCTGATAAGGGGGAAATTGCTGAGGAAACAGACTTGCCTGGCATTGGAGAACGAGAGACAAGAGTTTGATTACTAGGAGTCGTTATGAATAGGTGAATTATGTACTAAATAATCATCAGAGTAATTCAGCATTTATTAATTCTTTTCTCCTTAAGCAATTCACGGTTGTAAGTTAAAGCCACTCTCTCTTTGAAGACACATCTTTTATAATTTTTATTAGAGGTAATTTATTATTTGCATTACCTGTATTTACTTCGTAATTGAACATTTTGCATTCAAATTTATGTAATGCATTATGCTTGAGAATATATTTCTGCCTGATTAGCATAAATAGTCACTTACCTCATGAATTACTAACAAAGTTTATCTCAAAATATAGGGTTTTTTATTAAGTGGGACACAAACATATGTACAATAAATTCTGATTTTCCGGTGTAGTTAGAGAACAACTCACGTTAGGTTAGGGAAGCAGCAGAAAGAACCAAGCGGGGGGTGGGGGGGGGATGTAAACTAAAGACGCATAAGACTTGGAGGTTTCTGTCTGTAGGTATCATTTAGTTGGGGTGGAGGTGGGGGCCGGGGGCAGTGGGGAGGGAGATGCTGTGTCCTGGATTATTTATTGTGAATTCTGGAGAAAGAAAAGAAGCCATGATTGATGACTGTCACTCCAGTGGATGAGACCTCAAATGGAGAGGCTGGGAGAGGGGTTGTTCATGGCATTGCATTTCTGTTTTGTTGGTTTGTTCTTGTTTTGCAGGGTTTTCTTAGGACACAGGACACACCATTACAGGAAACACTTGTATTGCACAGGAGCTGTGACAAGCCGAGATGTATGCTGGGAAAGTGGGCCAGATTTTGTCCATCCTCTGGCCCCTGGTTGGCACAAAGGGGACTTTTAGAGGTGTGGGCATTGGAACCAAAGGACTTCTTTGGTTTTAGGCAATAGGCATAAATATAAAAGCATGAGGTCGACTTCCTATTCTTGCTATTCCAAATCAACTAATTGCTATTCTGTCTCTGTCTGTTTCTGTCTCTATCTCTGTCTCTGTCTCTCTCTCTTGCCCTTTCTTGAGGGCACAGCTCAGATTGTTCTTTTCCTTCAATTAGGGGCCGCTTATGATTTGTTCTTTCATTGTGATCCTTTTTTGATCCTATTCATGGCTTTTACCGGTGAGGGAATTTGTCTGCAAAGCAATCAACTCTTCAAAGACTTTTATTGTGGTGAACTCTTTTGTTTTTGTTTTTAAAGCTAGAATTTATAAACAAAAATGAAGGCTGGTACACGAAGACTTTCTGCAGGCTGAGCCTTTCATCCACGGTGACAAGGAAACAGCTCAGAGATGGCGCTGTCTCTGTGTGCACACCCTCCTTCCTGCCCCCCAGCCATGCTGCAGTTTGTACTTTGGATTTCATGTAACATTTAGCAGCCCTTGGACCTGGGGGGAAGATACGGACCAACCTTAAATACTCCTGTGATTCTGGGGAAAGTCTACCTATGCAGGTAGCTTAGGGGTTTCTCTGGGGCCTGAGCAGAAGGGTCTCTGATACCATTTTATATTTTTGCTGCTTCCTAGGTGTGGCTGGACTTTTTCCTCATGCATTGTTTCTGCCTCAAAAACAACAAATATACCCCAGCAACACCCTCAGGATCACCTCCATCCTCACAAGGTGTCCCTGATCCCATGAAGAACAGAAAACTGGGTTCATACCTCTACCTACCCTCCCCAAATAAAAATCAAAGTCAACGTGACAGGCCTTCTCATAGCATTATTTTTCACTTAGTCATGTTATAACAGAGGTGTCCATTCCTTACTGAAATCAAATGATTGGACAACACAGAAATAACTGGATCACAAACCAGAGATCCACTGGTCCCAGGCTCCCCGACAGGGCCCTGATTTGGTGTATACTTTGTATTCAATGGAGTTATCCCAGGCATAGGGTTCTTTAACGTATCTTCCCCTTCAGCACACATCCAGGACAATCTCAACAGCCAAGAGTGAGCCCTACTCGATTTGGAAGCTGAATTCATCTCCTGGAGGGGCTAGGAGACCCATGCTTCCCATTATTCTTCCAACCAATGGCAAGTCTAAATCTGCCTCCATGCCCCGCCCCTGGGCAGGGGAGTGGGAAGGTCTTTTGGACAAACTTCTCTGCTGGGCACCACAGCCCCGCTGGGCTGCTCACGTCCCATAGAAACATTTTAATTCCTTGGACGACCAGACGAAAAGAAACAACTACAATTTAGCACGGATTATATGTGTCATCACACCAACGCAGCCTGAAGATATAATTTTCAATATGTATTTTTTTTATACAAGAGTCCACAAAAGCCAAAATGCCTGAGGATCCACAAAAACCTACACACACCTCTCAAAAATCACGTGCTTGTTCTCCAGTGGAAGGGGCTCACTACTTCACAGTTTTTACCTTCTACCTCGTCTACCACCTTCCTACAGTTTTTGATGTTGTCAAGAATATTTTTTCCATTGTTTGTTTTGCTCGTCTTAAGCTAACATGCTGATCTGTGGTCTCAGGTGCCAAAGGGTCTTCTTGCCAAAGAAGTAAAAAGTAGACCACCTTTCCCTGCCTTTTGCCGCTCAGTCTTTAACCTTTCCACACACACCTCTGTCTCTTCTCATTGCTGCACAGAGAGTACAAATCTCAGAACTCAAAGGCCCACACGTAATCCTCACCACACCATGCTCTTTGTTCTACAGGATGTCTGCTCTGGACGCAGACTATAATTTCATGAGTCTCTCCAGCAGACACATAACACCAGTGACTCAGAGTGCGCATAGGATGGAGGTGGATTGCAGGCCCTGGTTTTCCTTCTCACATTTCCCGCCCCCTTGTACATGTGTGTGTTTATGGTTTTGACCCCAAGTATAGAAATACACAACAATCCCCCAGCGGATGCCATCTCGTTCATCTCAGCCTGTTTCTTGCTTGTCTAACTCTCTCTGGCCATGGGATTTGTTGCTGACTAGTTTTAATTTGCTTCCTACTTTGACACTGGTTGCAAATGAAATAGATGCATTTCTTTTAGATGACCTAACCTGTCTCAGGCAGGTCCCTCATCCGTCCAGTGGGATAGTGCCGCGAGTGGAGACTGACTGCGTCTGTAAAGGGGCTCATGCATTGAGGGCTCAGAACGGCTCATAGGTAATTACGCTTCCCTTTGAGTTGTTAAGAGGCCAGGAAAACTTGGACCATCCCAGGAGAGGAAGCCCCTCTCAGGCACCCAGTATCCACACAAAGTGACCCCTCTGGGATCATTTGAGACCCCGAAGGAGAGGAGAAAAACTGGGAGAGAGCAAGGAAGGGGTGGCTTTGTCCACAAAGAAATGTACTCATTTCCTGACTTACACACAGAGTAACCCCTCTGTACATTTATGATAACAATAAATGTAAAAAAGACCCCAAATGGACATTGAAAATCCACATGACTGATCTGGTAGACAGCATCCCCCATGGGGACACACACACACACACACACACACACACACACACACACACACACACACACTTTTTTTCTAATGAATTCTGAAGTGCCAACACTTTCTGGTGCTATAGGTAAAGCTCTCTGTTGAAGAGATTACTGAAGAAGCATTCTGCATTTCACATTTGCCTTCACCTTGTGAACCTTTGCCCTGTCAAAACACACAGCAATTGTCCAATGCTGAGACCTCAGAGGCTCATAAAAAATAGATAAAAATCTGGAAAAACTAAGCAGGAGAGCCGTGTGTGTGTGTGTGTGTGTGTGTGTGTGTGTGTGTGTGTGTGTGTGTGTGTGTGTAAAAGCATATTGGAGATCAGTTCTTTTCCTCTGTGGATTTTTTTTCCCCTCCTGTATAGATCACCAACTTTCTTGCCATTTCCTGGTGCCAATTTTAAAGCAGGAGACTTAGATGCATTTTCTTGAGTAGAGAAATTCAGTCTCAAGGGCTCACCTTTGAGTGCAACTTGTCCTCTTCCCCCCCTCCCCTGGCAGTCTCTCTTAAAGGGATTATGTAGTTTTTGCAAAAACCTCCTAGAGAAACTTGGGGACTAGAGCAGAAAGCAGCCCTGTGAGTTATTTATGACCGGCTGTGGAGAGCTGGGCTCCAGCCTGGCGTAGTCAGCGGACCCAGGTAGGGCCCCTCAGGGACCAGAGAGGCCGATATGGTGGGGACTGGTTGGGGAAGAGCCATTGTTCACTCATGGTCCATGAATTGCTGCTGACTAGAGACGGAGCCCAGGGGCTGTGGCAGTGAGACGCATTCTGGGGATACAGATGCTGAGGTCAATGCTTACATCTGCGTATTCGTCCTGTGCCCTCAGCAGAGCTCTTCACCGCCTTCCCCCAAATTCATTTCCAGGCTGCAAATGGACTGGGTTGCAGGAAAAGATCGGAACATCATCTGGGTGACCAGGAGCTGTTCCCAGCACTTGGGTGATAGTGGGAAGCAGACAGTCGGGGGGAGGGGGGGGTGGGAGGCAGAGGACCATGGACAGCCTGGCATGCTGGAAGGCTGTGGAATGGGGCGGATCCTTGTGGCCAAGACCCTCTGAGGTCAAAGCAAGAGAGCCCGGGAGGCGGGTTCAGAAGGACAGAGCCAAACCCGCCTGCATGTCCAGGCCAGAAGAGGTGTGAAGCGTGTTCCTGCCCAGGTGTGAGGTCTTGGCACTGACCTCTGTGGGCCTCAGAGTCTTCCTGGGTTAGAAGTGGGGGTGGGGAGGATTGGGATCATGTGGTGCTTACAGGCCAGGAGGCAAGGTGCTTGTCCCCGGGAGCACTGAGTCTGTGGGACCCCGTGCACAGTCGTCACATGCTGTCTCCCTGGGGGCCTGGAGTACACTAGGATTGGGGGAGTGGCTCTCTCCTCTGTCCCTGTGCCCGGCTGTAAGCTCTGTGTGTGCCGGGCTGTAAGCTCTGTGTGTGCCGGGCTGTAAGCTCTGTGTGTGCCGGAAGCTGCCTTCTTGCTTCACTCTGAAGAGTGCCACGGTGTTGCTCACCTGGAACGCTTTTCCTGTCTCTACCTTTCCATCCTCCCTCCTGGCTGAGTCTTGGGTCTCCCCTTAGAAGACTTACCTGAGTTCCTTGTCTTGTTTATTTTTGTGTTTCTGGGGATCGAATTTATGGTCTTAAGCTTGCTCAGCAATGGCTCTGTCACTTGAGCTATGCCCTCATCTCCCCTCTCCCTGTTGCTTGTTTGTTTTCTGTGTTTCAGAACAGGTTTCGCTAATGTTGTCTGGGCTGGTCTCAACTTTGAGATCCTCCTGCCTCTACTTTTTGAGTGGCTGGGACTACAGACAGGTGCCACCACACCCAGCTTACCAAACTCCTGCCTAGTGGCTCCCAGCGCAGGCCTGATGCTCAGGGGATAGCTTCACTGTGTTTGCGTCCTCTCCTCCCTTCATTTTCCAAAGTGCTTGGCACAGTACATGCTCAACATGTATACCGACGAAAACAATGAAACGAGGACTCTGGTTTCTCACTTCTCCTCTCCTTCCTTCCTTCCTTCCTTCCTTCCTTCTTTCCTTCCTTCCTTTCCTCCTTCCTCTCTCCTCCTTTCTTTCTCTCTTCCGCTCTTCCCTCCCTCCATCTTTCTTTTCTTTCTTGGAGTTCTAAGCCACACAAAATGTCCTCCCAAATGTCCCAGGAAGCCCAGCTTTGGTGGGCAGAATGACTGGTGGCTGAGTTACAACATGACAGTTCTTGCATTCACGTCCCCCTGGACCAACTGGCCCAGCCCTCCATGACCAGGGTGCTAATGTGGCTCCTTCCTTGGCCTGCATCTTCTTGAGACGGAACTGGATGGAAAGCAACGCTGAGATGTGCAGCCCTGGAGCCGGGGTGGAAGGCAATGAGTCTTTCTGGGATGAGCTTGTGGGTGTGAGGGAGATGGGATTAAGAGCCGCGTTCCAGCCCTGCCTGCTGCTGTCTACAGGGCCTGCCGCAGGCTTTCATCGCAGCCGCGTCGCCAGGGCTTGGAGGCACCTGGACGGACGGACGCTGTGTGGGAACCCTGCCGTCCCAGGGCGAAGCCTGCTCCTCAGATGCAAAGCTGCACGGAGGCACTGAGCAGCGTGTGGTGCCTGACAGGCCTGGAATCAAGGTCAGATGTGGAGGCTGAGCCACCAGCTCTGAGCGTCCTCTCCGCTCCAGCCTTCCAGGGGCTGGCTCAGCCTCTCCCGGGAGCCCCTGGCACGGCTCTGGGAAGCACTCAGCGCTGGGGTCAGTAGGGCAGAGGACTGGGTGTCTGACCTTGCACGAGGCCTCTATGTCTGTCTGTCTGTCTGTCTGTCTGTCTGTCTGTGTAGAGCAATGTCACGCAGTCCTCTGCCCACTGCAGATGGAAAGACTTTGACCTCAATTGGCTTAAATATAAAGAGACCTGGCTGGCCCGAGCAGCCGCTGGGGGCTGGGAGCAGGGGCCCTGTGGTGTTGCTGACGCTGGCTTCCTCCTCGTGTGTGAGCTCAGGACCGGGACCCCTGTGGGGTCCTCCCGGGCGAGGCCCAGGGGGTCAGTGCGAGTCTCTCACAGGCTACAAGGTCCTGTCTGGCTGGATCATTTGATGGGTTCCAACCTCACCCCTGCACCAGCCCCTGTGACAGGACGCTGGCTGCAGTACCCGGTTAGCTCAGACCTGGTCTCAGGAAGGGGGAGAGGCAGGAGCGGAGGCTCCCTGAGGGTGGCAGAGGACGGTCCCCCGAGGGACCCCGTGGAGTGCGCCACCAAATGATACCACCATTCAGCCAACAGGGACCTGAGGTGCAGGCGCCACCCTCCGCGTGGCCACGCTGGAGAGTCAGCCACACGCACTTGATGCGAAGTGTGCGGCTGGTGGTCCCCTTGCCCTCGGGAAGGAGGGACCTGGGGTCACCCCCTGAGGTCCTCCTTGGGGGTCTTTCCAAGATCACCCAGCTGGTGAGTGGCCCCAAGTATGAATCCAGGCAAATGGGCAAAGGTCACACCCCTGACTCTTTCCCTGTATTGTCCATCGCAAGAAGAAGGTACATAAGAGACCAATAGACAAACACCTAATAGAACATAAAGCAATGTGATATAATGTACCATAACCTAATAGTGTCCAATCATGGGATGTAGAATGTTTTATAATATGGGAGAGTCATAGCATATCCTATCAGAACAAACTTTGGTAAGTACCCATCCCAAGAATGCCTGCTGTGGGTGCAGTCCAGGGGAGAGAGTTAGCTGAGAGCTGGGCTGACCAGATGCCTTGTTCAACGTGCACTAGGTGAACTCTTCATACCGGCATCGTTGTTGTAACATCCCCATGTTTGTTTCAGTCTTACAAGAAGAGTGAATGATCCAGGAGGAAGTTTGAGGAAAGGGCAGGTGAGATGGAACTTCTAGACCTCTAGCTGTTCTGATAGCAGGCGAGACCTTGGCTACTGAGGCTGTATTCTTGGACGGCCTGGGTGGGAAAGTTCTGAGGAAATCTGTTTTATAGGCAGATGGAGAGGGATGCAGTGGCAAACAAAAATGATGTCGAGCCTTGAAATTTATATCCATCTTTGGATATAATTTTTCTCCATCTTTGGAGAATTGCCACCTTAAACAGGCGCTTATTCCATAAGAAACATGCTTTGGTCAGCTTTTGGGGTTGTGTTAAGGTGGACAAGGTGAGGTGAGGAGCAAAGGTTCTGTGTTAAACTTAGCCTAAGCTTTCTTCTGCCTTCTCAGGGTAGAAATTACCTTGGGTTCCCTTACTTCCCTCCATCCTCCCCTCCTGCAGCTCAGCGTCATTGTGAGACATTTAATCAAAGCATAAAAGCAATTATAAAGATGCTCCTGAAATTATGTTCACATCTGTAATCAGAATTGCTATCATCTCCCTCCCTCCACCCTCTTGGTGTAATCCTGGTGTGATTTCAGTTCCCTGTAGGTGATTAAGAGTCTAGTCACTAATACAACACTCGCCAACTTCATTGGCATTTATCGTCAGAAAGATCTATACGCTGAATACGACTAAAATGCAGACTTGGCTATTGCACAAGCCTGTACATTTTCGTGCCTTGAAATTGCTTCCCAAACCTGTGCACCATCACAGGGTTGTTGTTTGTTTTCCACATCTTAAGGAAGAAGGGTTTAGTACAAAGTTCTTTGAGTGATCAAACTTCTAAAAAGTATCTCTCTGTTCTTACTTTTCTACTAGTATTAGTAAATTTAGTGATGATAATGATGATGGTAAGTATAATAATAAAATACTACTTTTCTGGACATCCAGGAGATGGAAAAATGATATGCACACTATCCAAGCAACCAGCACACAGAAAAGTTAACTTTTGTGGGGAACCATGCCAAAGGAAGCTGTGGCAATATTTCAACAGCTAGCTCACAGGAGAGGCGTGGGGAGTACATCAATCCCTCTGTATCTGTGGTTTTCCTTTCCCAAGTTTCAGTCACTTGCCATCAGCTGAGGTCCACAAATATAAAATGGAACATTCCAGAAACAAAAGTCCACACATGTTCAATTCCCAGGACCATTTCAAATAGTATGATGAAATCTCCAGCCATTCTACTTCGTCCCACCTGACCTAGAACTGACCCATTCCTTTGTACAGTGGATCCACTTTGTGCATGAAGCTTGGCCATCAAATCAACTACCTTAGACTTGGAGTACTTACATAACTCAATTAGTAATTATGCCTATTTATGCCACTAATTAGTAATTACTGGCATATAGCTGTCACCCAACTTTGGTGGGAAGCACACAAAGGAAGATCATGCTCCAGGTCAGCTGGGCATAAAAGTGAAAGCTGATCTCAAAAATAACCAAAACAAACATACCCACAGAATTGGCTGCATGGCTCAAGGCGTACAGTACCTGCCTGGCAAGCATGAGGTCCTGCGTGTAATACCCATTACTGACCAGAGAGGGAGGAAGGGAGGCGAGGGCATGGAAAGAGGGAGGAGCAATGCTCTTCAGGTATATGGGAGTCCCAAGTCTCAGGGAACATCCATGGACTTGGGAACCCCTAGGTTCTGAAGAATAAACAAGAAGCAAGATGATGTCCTCTTTCCAGATGATGTCCTCTTTCCTCAAGTTCCAAGTGTGAAAGGGCGGTGACCAGCTGACCTGCTATTGTGATCACAAAGGCAGATCACGTATTGAACGTATGTTGTGTATCAGACATTGTGATAGTCTGAGGTATGAAAGGAAAGCTATTCAGGAGGATCGTAGTTCAAAGCCAGCCCAGGCAGGAAAGTCTCTGAGACTCTTATCTCGAATGAACCACCAGACAATTGGAAGTGGCATTGTGGCTCAAATGGTAGAGTGCTAGCATTGCACTGAAAAGCTGAGGGACAATGTCCAGACCCAGAGTTCAAGCCCCACAACCAATAAAAACAACAACAACAACAAAAATCCTGTCCCTTATTCATATGTCACCATCCATCTATCATCCATCCATCCATCATTTATGAATAAATGAATGTTTGTTCATTCATTCATCTATCTATCCTTCTTGTCCATCCATTACCGCATATTTTTGCCTTTTAGAAATGAGTGCATCAACACACCCTTCGGGTGCTTCTTCATGACAAGAAGAATCAATGTTATTTTCTACCTGTTTTAAGTGGGAAATAAAGTTGAAAATCTGAGTGGAAAGTTAAGCTGTTGAGGTGATATTCTCCCATCCCCAATGGTCACTTAATTTATTTTATGGTGTTGCTTTCTAGAAGCAACACACTATACACACACACATACATGCATGCACACACGCATATACATATATGTACACATATGCTATCCTGATAGTAAGGACACATGGGATGCACTGTGATCTCTTGATCTCATGTATGGAAAAATGCAGATTCTCCTAATAATTTCTGAGGTTCCACGAGGCTCCATGGTGATAGAACATATCGCATAGTCAGAGCCCAGGTCAATGGGCTCATTCTCTCTGGTCTTTCCATTATTCCATGAAAACCAATTTATTTTCATGGAATCAGGCATTCTCTTGAGATATTATGTGAAACTCACTAAAAGGAAACAAAACCCAATGCTGCCATGTGGTGAACACTTTTATTGTTCTTTATAGTGCTGGGCTCCTCCAGCCACTAGGAATAAAATGCTCAATTCTGAGTGCTGGTGACTCATACCTGTAATCCTAGCTATGCAGAAACAGATCCAGAAGATCGTGGTTTGAGGCAAAGCCAGGCAGAAGAACAGGATAAAGCTATGGCTCAAGTAGTATAGTGCTAGTTGAGTGAGCAAGCAAGCTAAGGCACTGTAAGGTCCTGAGTCCAAGCCCAGATACCAGCAAGATAGACAGATGATTGATAGATGGATGATAGGTAGATGATAGATAGATGTTAGATGAGAGATAGGTGATAGACAGATGATAGAGGATAGAGGATAGAGGATAGACAGATATAAATTTCACTGGTTAGTCACCTTCTGTTAGTGTTTTGTCAGATTTGTTTCTATACAGGTTTTCCACAAAATTCTCATGTTATACAACCAAAAGTCAGGAGAAGAAAAGGTGCTCTAAACCAAATGAAGAAAGGATAAAGAGACAGGTACAAAAGAAGACAGAGTTTACTTCTGGGCTTATACAGATGTCTTCTAGGAACAGAGTGGAGATGGGGTGATAGGTATGAATCACAGCAACAGTGGGTCAGGTGCTTTGTTGTTTCAAAGTTGACTGGGATGAAGAAGTCAGACCTGGGCTCAGGGTGTGTATCGTAAGTTATGGAGTTTAAGAACAGCTCCTCACAACATACTCAGGGTTTCAGCTTCCCTCTTTGTTCCAAGAGAGTTAGAACTTCTCCTAGTACAAACACTTCACTTCAATGAGATCATCCACCATCATGTACTTTGTTATTGTGGATGCCAACGGTTTTTGCATCGTGTTTGGAATTTCCATTGGGAGAGCAAACGTTTTGCCTAGGCCCCCGTGGAACTGCAAGCACTAGGACTGGATTCCAGATACACAGTCATGTATGAAATGGGTGGCCCCCATCTGCGGGAGATTCCATTACAGAAGCGATCAGGGCAGGGTTTCAGATCTGCACTCAACAGATAAGTGAAGCTACTGCCATGATCATTACTGAGAGGATGTGTAGAAACCTGCAATTTGGCTCATTTTGCTTCTAAGACCCCAGAGGTAGAAGTTCATTCCTTGGGAAGGAGACCTATGGCTCAGAAAGACACTGAGAGAAAAATCATATACTAAAGTGACCTTTTCCCCCAACTGTTCTGCACCCACGCAAATCTAATTAGCCAGGTTCTAATTGGGTTGAAATCCGAGCATAATGAGAAAAGTTGCTCTGCAAAGATGTCAGAGTCGGCAGGGTTCCCTGGTTATTCTCTCTCGGCGAGTTCTGTATTCAATTTTCTTGGTTTACTGGTCACAAGCTGGGTTTTCAGATGGGATGGCTCCACATCCAGCTCCTCCTGAGCCTCGAAACCCAGCTGTGGTTTCCAGCCAGCAACCAGGAAGCTGGGAAGGGGCCCGGCATGCCTAAGGGCACCCAGGCTTTGAGTTCCTCTTTCGTGAACCCACCGTGTGTTTACTTGAACAGGAAGACCAAAAAAAAAAAAAAAAAAAAAGAAAAATTCACGAAGCCACTGTTGGGCAATCGTGTTGGGCTACCTGCCAAGGTGGTGGGTGCAGCAGGGCCTGGGGAGAGAGCACATGTGTAGGGGAGAAGGCTCTGGGCGCTGAGTTTCTGAGGGCTGCGGGGGAGTGCTGCAAGATGAGGAGCCTGGAGCTCAGGCCGGCATGTGGTGAACATCTACCCACACCAGGGAGCAAAGATGACACCACAGTGTGCAGGCGGCGGTGGTGCAGGCTTGGAAAACAAAACCTGCCTTCTCATCCACTCGCTGCTGGGAAGCCAGGACTGGTGGAAGGGTCTGGTTCAGGCCCAGAGACACCAAAACCACTTGGCTTTTAAATGATGGGACTTGAGGGCTAAGCTAAGCTCTGAGAAATCCCACAAAATGAACCCCAGGTCCTTTCATGGTAGTGCACACTTTTAACGGTGATGGAAGATACAGAAGAGAATTGGTAGGCCGGGTCATGTCTTTTGCATTCCAGTAGCTCCCCCTCACCCCCAACCCTGCAAGGTTTATGTGGACCTCCTACATAAGATACTCGCATCTTCATAAATGATTGTCATGCAACCATCTATGTAAAACTAAGGAAGAAAAGATGCACCATGTGGTAGAGGATGGAACAAAGGAAACAACCGGTCCTTTCGGAAGGTGCCCAAGCCAGGGAGGGCTTCAAGGCCGGGCCAGCAATTCCCCAACACAGATGTCCACTCAGATAAGTGAGCGCTCTGTGCTGCAGGCTTTCTTACTTGCAGCCAAGAGCATTCCCACTTACCCAGATCCTCGAGAGTACTTTCACAATTCCCTTCCTAGTCTTCTAACACCCTTTATAGAGTTAATTTCTGACTGGATCTGTCTTTTTTCTTCACACATCTGTGAGCTTTTTGTGATCGGAATGGTATCTTATCTTCATATTCCCCAGAGTCCAATTTATAACTGAATAAATGAAGATGGACTACATGAATGAATGAATGAATGAATGAAATCAACAGATTTGGAAATTAGATATTTTTGTGAATATAAGAGAACCCGTTTTCTGGGTGGTCTCTGAAGCCAAGAGGAGATTTCCTGGTGTCAGGATCCAATGATCCAATTTTTGCTCCAGTCTTGAAATGTCTTATGAGGCTAGAAATCACGTTCATAATTTGTTACTGTAATTTAAACCAGATTACATGCCTCCTTCCCCCAAGATGACACCGGAAAAACTTGACATCGTATGCTGATGCATGATGTGTTCCTGCATCGTTTTTTCCCCCTCTTTTATTTTAATTTCTTATCGGCACAAACATTCTTTTTGGTTTTGGTTTTACTAGCAGTCACACTGTATGTGAAGAGCTCAGATAAGTTCTTAAATTAAAAAAAAAATCCCATTATGATTCTCTCTCTGATCATTGAAGAATGCCTGAGGGAGTCAACTGCCTTAAAATGCACTACACCCTGTTCATGAAAAAAAACCTAACAAATTTTCAAGGCATGGAAGGCCCGAGTATGCCCGTTTCCCCAGTACTCCTGGGGTCAAAGGTGACAGTCTTCTGTCATGAAGAGAGGAAAGGGCAGCAACCACAGCAGCAACAAAAACTAGTTCAACATTTCCCTAAAAAAGGTGAGCCTTCTTTCCTCCTTACATTCCATTTAGAAGGGAAAGGCAGCTTTTCAACCAAGCATTGTGGGCCAACTTGATAGGGGAAGACAATTGTGAAGGGACTGGATCTTCAATGGAGCCTCCTTCCCTCCAGCACAGAGGTACAGCGCCCTGCACGGGCCTTCCTCTGGATAACCATCTTACCACCTTTCTTAAAGATACAGATTCGCTGGCCCAGGACACACACCATTCACCCACTTAAAGAATTCTGGACTTTTCAAATATATTCCCTAGGCTATGCGGCTACTACCATGATCTTAATCCCAAACTTTTTTTTTTGTCACTCCCATGAAAGCTTCTATCCTTTGGGAAACAATTCACAGGCTACCTTTGTTCTGGCCTCCGTGAGCCATCAATCAACTTTCTGTCTCTACAAGTGCTTCTGTGCTGGACATTTCATATTAATGGGATCCTATACTATGTGTTCCTCTGGGACTGACACCTTCTGCTCAGCATCACTGGGATTTATTCATGGGGTGCTGGACACTGGTATTTCTTTCCTTCTTAGGGGTGATTATTATATATATATATGTATATATATACTATATATAATATATAGTAGAATAATATTCTACTATATTACTGTATGTATGTATATTGTGCAGTCTATATTCCTTTCTTCTCTGGGATGCTGGATACTCTAGCACCGGCCTCTCTGTTCATTTCTTGGTAGACATTTGGGTGTTTTTTCACCTGTTGTGCTGTTATGAACATTCATGTGGAAGCCTTTGTGTGGCTGTGTTTCATTTTTCCTGATCTATAGGAAGAGTAGAACTTCTGGGCTCCATGGTAGTGCAAACTTTGTTTCAGAGGTGGTATAACTATTTCCCAGTTTTCCCAAACAATGGTCTTGATTTTTCCTTTTTCTCCCCATAGTCAGGTTTCCTCATTCCAGTGGCAAGAAACAGTCTCTCACATCCAACAGATACCTCGAGGGCCTGTGTCATGAACAGAGAAGACAGAAGGCAGTGTAGGAAGCTGGCACCGGACCACGAGTTACCGCGCACGGCCCACGGTTGTGCTGTACACCTGGAGTGAAGGCAGAGCTGGTACTGGGATGACACACTCTGCAGACTGCTCCTGCCTCGTTGCTTCCTCTTGTGGATTATTTTCCAGTGTCTCTGGTTTTCCTTGGACATGCCGCTTCCTGATTTCTCCTACTCTACATTGCACTCCTGCCTCTGTCTACTTTTCTGCCCACTGATCTTTCTCCTTTGTCCTTTGATGACAGCACTTTAGCAGGGTTGATGTTATATTTTGGCCGCTCATTCTGGTATCTAGAATGGTGTAACTCCTTGGAACAACTAACGTACAGTTTAATCAAATGAATAAATACCAGGAAGCTGCAACATGGGTTGTGCAGGGGGCGGGGAGGGGCGGAGGTCAAGGGGTGGGGGGGCAGACAAATAGAGGGAGAAAGGGAGCCTGAATACATTCAAGGAATGATTCCATGTGCATAGATGAAAATGGAGCCAGATAAATTGCAGGGATGGGTGGGGTTGGGAGAGATGGGGAAGAATCATGAAAGGAGTAACACCGATCAAGATGAGCACGCTCACAAACTGACACTGAATAGAAATCCCTGTGTCCAGCTGCTGGAAGATAATGAAATATAATTTAAAACATGCACATCTAGTCCCCAACTCTGGTTGAGCCTCAGTTTGAGCCACACTCATGTAGCTGTCCATGTATTTCCCTCCTCCCCCCTCCAGCCTTGCTCATCTCAGAGACTCAGTAGGCAGCCCCGGGCCCACGACGAGAGCAGGCCGGGCAGGGGGGAGTCAAAGCCGGCTCAGAACTGGCCAGGGCCCCTCACACTCTGACCTAATAGCTTAGGCAGTGTCCTGTTTGAGTCGGCGTATTTCCCCCCAGTGAGGAAAGGTGGAAGGTACTGGGCATAATTCATATCCTATCTGCTGGAAGCAGTCCATTCTTTACCCCCTGCTCCCGGTTTGTGAACTGCTGGGCCTCCTGGCTGGTCCATACACTCAGTCACCCTTGAACAATGATCGCAGGAACTAGGACAAAATATTCACCCTGCACCAGCACGGGCTCTGTACCCACACCTCGTTCATTTTTCTGTCACTGGAGTCTGGAGCCCGGAAATGGGTAGAAGGATGGTTAATCCTCTGAGGGTCACGGATCTGTCCTAAGTCCATCAAAGCTTTTAGAAATGCAATACTATTCCTGTTCATTTCCTTTTTTTGTAGAAAAATGTAAAAGTTTACAGGTCAAGGCATGGAAGGAGCCTTACACCTCTGTATTTTCCACAGGTCAGATTTGACACCCACAGTGAACTGCAGAGCCAGCTGTCAGAAAGTGCTTCTCCCTTGAATGGCCAAACCTGGGAGCTCAGAGGCAGCCCTCGGATCTCCTGGGTTATTCAATTGTTATTAGCAGGATATCCAGCTACCCATGGGCACAGCAAGCTCTTCTGTGAGAATAGGAGGAGCTCATAGGATGGAGCTTGGATGGTGCACTGGATCCCATTGTGATGTCTATGCAGAATTCTGAACTCTCAGTTTCCGGGCCCTTTAGGGGCTACAGAGGACCCAAGTGCACTGAGATCATGTACACATTTCTGCCAGGACAGTCTCAAGAACTACCTTGAATTCTTACAGGCATCCAGGCCTCAAGAAAAATCCAGAACCCCCAATATAAACAGAAGTCACAAGAAGCAATTCGTGACTGGGCAGCAAAGGAGAGTTCTGTGAGGGCGGCAGTGCTGGCTGGAGTCCTCCCATCTGACTGGGGGTACTGTCAGCAACACTCAGTGATCACCTGGAGATGGGTGTCAGGAGGTCATGACAGAAGTCCCAGCTGGAAAAACGGACGTGGGGGTCACAGGAGAAGGGAGTGTGTGTGGAAATGGAGGCTCCATCTAAGAAGAGAAATGAAAGAAGGTATTTGTGTTGGGTGATTCCATTTTTCAAGGTCAAAGATTCACTCCCAAAGGTCAGATGTGTCAGAAGTAACCTACACTGTGAATCCTGGGGAGATGAGCCAAAGCTTCCTGTCAGCTGCTAACAGCTGTCAGATGAGGGACCACAAATCCTCTTGGCTATCTTCGTCCTGCCCTTAGTAACCATCCTCAAAACCCCTTTTCTAGATCTTTCTGGAGAAGACCCATCTTACAAAAAACTGACCAGAACCCTAAAATTTATTTCCTTTTTCTTTTTTTTTTTGTTGGTTGTGGGGCTTGAACTCTGGGCCTGGGTGCTGTCTTTGTGCTCTTTAACTCAAGGAGAGCGCTCTACCGCTTGAGCCACAGCGCCACTTTCAGTTTTCTAGTAGTTTATTGGAGATAAAAGTCTCACGGACTTTTCCTGCCTGGGCTGGCCTTGAACTGCAGATCTCAGCTAGGATGACAGGCATGAGCCACTGGCGCCTGGCTTTTTTTTTTCATTTTTATACAACATTTCATTCTTTGTCTCACTATGAACACATTTTGTCCAACATAGAAAATTTAGAGAAAAAAAAACAAAAAAAAGGATAAAGTTATGAACGAGGATCCTGGCATAGAGATAGTGGCTGCCAGTAGTGTTTGCCTTCGAGTTCTTCATTGCACTGTGTACCCAAACACACAGACAGGAATTTAAATATATAACTAAAGATGTCTGTAGCAGAATTGGGATTGGAGTGAATGCAGCTTTTATGTCCAACTTTTGGCTCTTCCTTGCTCATCAATATTTTCTTGGGTCATTGAACATGTCTTTATTGCCCACATAAAATTTAATTGTATAAACTAATTTATTTGATTCTTTTATTTATTTAGGGACATTAAGTTCCTTTCCAGTTTTTCAGAAATATTCCTGCTACTTTGTTTTCTGTGCTTGAATGTTATTTTTAAAAACCTGATCATCACACTAAGATAAATATCAGGAAATATAGAATTGGAGTCCGGGGGTCTAGCTCAGTAGTAGAGCACTTACCTAGCATGTGTGAGGTTCTGAGTTTGATCTTCAGCATTGACAAATAATTGGATTATTATGTGAAGATTATAAATATTTTAGGGATCTGATATGACAACACTTTTTTTCTAGAAAATTCACATATCTTTATGCATGTGATAATGCAATGTGTTGCAGATTTTTAAAATCTATGTCAATTGAAACACATTTATCTCTTTTTAAACTTCATTTTATAGCCTTCCCTGGTATTATTTTTTATCCCTGTTCCAACCTCCCCACCCCCCAACCTCAAACTTCATGGTGTCACTCCAAAGTCCCCAAGTAACAAACAAAGGACTCATTAAAAAGTTGTGCACACATGTACATTTAACTATAATGATAACCGCAACAGGCCCACAAAGTTACACAGCACTATGTCAAATAAAGACATAATAAAGACCTGCTACAGATAAGATGTGACTTCCTACAGGAAACAATGGAGGGCTTCCTTTGAGAGCCTTGTGTGAACCTTCAGTTCTACAAAGGGCCTGCTCCGGCATTGCCTCTGTGTGTGATTCACAGCCCAGGAGAGCAGGGCCCGCTTAGTTGGCTCTTGGGGTGAAGAGAGAACAGAAGATCAGAGTCACTGAAGACCCCAGCTTCCAGGCTCTGCGCAAGGGAACATCACACCTGCCTTCTTCCATTCCCAAGGTTCCCCTTGTCCAAGTCTACACCTCGAGAACTCAGCGTCAAAGGTCAGACTGGCCCCAGCCTGCCTGCAGCCACGCCACCAACAGAGAGACCTGAACCCTGCTCTGCCTACTTGGAGTTCCACGTCCGAGTCAGTCTGGTCCCCCGTTCCTCTAGCAACCACCCCTAAAGCAGGGTCTGCTGGGATAGCACCTCCTGCTCCTCGGGGCCCCCACTGCTGCGTCCCTCTGTGTCCCTGAACACAGTGCTCGCTGCGGCCTCACACGGACTGAGGAAAACCCCACAGAGCAAGGGGTGCCCGGCTGTGGCATCCACCCCTCCTCCTGGGACCCGACCCCCAGGGGCCATTTCATTGTGTGTCCAGGGGCTGCGCTGCTCCAGGCATTCACGCCTGACATGGGTTTCACCTTCCTCCCAGCGGGCCCACGCACGGCCACAAGTGAGTCACCAGTGAAAAACAGGGCCATCGCCTTAACGATGGGGCTCTGGGCCCCCCAACCACACTTGTGTTTTCATCTAAGTGTGGGGATGATTCAGCGGAAACTTCTGGTCAAACGGATCACCATAGCAACTTTCAATAGATATTCAGCATGCAAATGAGAGACTGGGAAGGGACGATTTGCGCTGTCCTCAGACCTCCATCCCCGGAGCAGGGTGTGGACTGTGTCCCAGACACTTTGAAGGGGTGGGGCACTCAGCCCAAATGTAAACTGCACCTGGCCAGGTCTGTGGGGGCTGAGATGTCAGGAGATAAACCAAGGCCCGCGGTTGACTTCCTCACGTTGCAGCTGTGTTGAACAGGGAAGGCGTCTAGAGTCAAGCAGGGATTCACACTTGCCCTTGGTCACACATAAATCTCAGGAACCTGGCCAAAGGCTGAAAATGGTGCGAGTCATAGGACCTCTATGTGTAAATGAAGAGTAAATGTGGTTTGTTAGGAGGACCCATGAAACAGGCCCTCCCCAGGGGTGGTGATGGTTGCTGGGCTATCCTATTTGGACAGCTGGAAGCCAACCTTCAGTGTCCAGGTACCAGTCCCCTGGTGAAGGGCCACAGTATGGAAATGCCATGCTGAGCTGAGGGGGTGCAGATGCTGATGATGTGATTCGTGTCCTCCGAGAGGCTCCAGGAGTCAGAGAAGAGGCTGCAGCAGCGCTCTGGGTTTTCTGGTTAAGGTTGGGGTGTGTCTCTTAGGCCTGACTTAACTGGAAGCTGGAGGGCTGGAGAGCGCCACTAATGTGGCCACTAATGTGTCCATTTTCTGCTGCTTTCACTAGCTACCACAGATAGTTGATTTGCTAACACGTGCATTCCAGGGACATATTCACACCACAATGGAACAGCAACCATGATCTGCCTCTGAGGACACAGGTTCCGGTGGAGAAGATAGAGAAGGGATCCGCACCAAACAGCAAACAAAACAACAGGAAAAAAAAAAGCTACAAATTGTCGGGACAAAAATTGAATGATAGTTGCAAGGCACTGGTGGCTCATACCTATAATCCTACGTACTTAGGAGGCTGAGTTCTGAGGACTGTGGCCCAAAGCCAGCAGGAGCAGGAACATTTGGAAGATTTTTATCACCAGTTGGCTACCAAAAACTGAAGGTAGAGTGCCAGCCTTCAGCAAAAAAGCTAAGGTATAGCACACAGGCCCTGAATTCAAGCCCTACTGCCAACACACACACACACATACACACACACACACAGAGCAGCAAGATGCTGTTAACATACTCCCAGTATCTTATGCTGTTACAATGATTCATTCTCATCAGAGTATGTTCCAGAAACTCTCCTGGAACATGACCATAAGGTACCCCCTTGGTCTGGGGAGCTCTGCTGCGTATTCCTGCAGGGGAGGACTCCTATATCCCAAGCCAAGATGATCAGTTCCCTCTGGTGCCTCTCCTGAGCTAACCTCCAGCTGGGGAAAGTTGAGGGACCACTGGTCATAACCAGTTTTGCCAATGCCTGCTTTAGTCAATAAATTACATGATCAAAATGTCTGTAATGGACTTGGGTTAAATGGCGAAGATAGACATTATTATACCTGCTTTCTTGGTTTAGTCCAACTCTGACATGGTAGTACACTGGGTACCAGTATCGTCTGAAGAGACTGGGGAGATACTTAAATAACATCCAATGGGAGGGGGAAGTACAGCCAGGTATTTATGTATGCAGGTATCTATGTGTCCATGTTCATTTAATGACTGGAGTATCCTCCATCAGAACATAGACTACCATAGCCACATCTACTGGTTAATTTGTCTTTTTCTCAATAATAATGAAAAGTGATTCTAGAAGATTCTGGGCCATGCTACAGAGCTGATCCTACCCTGGAGAGCAAAGGCAGTTTTTTTTTACACTTAGAAAATAGGTGGTTGGGACTGGTCAGGTAAAATGGTGACATCCAAAGCTCTGATCTCCAGAGTATCACCAATCATTGCAGCATCAAGTTTCAGGTTTGGCAACAGGCACACAAAAAATGTTCTCAAGGTGCACTGATCACAGAAAGAAAAAAGAATCCAAGCTTCGAGGAGAATCAGCACTGCCTCTCCCAACCTACCTCTCACACACACAAGAAGGGTGGGACACAGCCTGGAACTCTTTGGGAGAAGGCGTTGTCCCTGGCAAGAGACGTGGACATCAGATAGCATCATCTGAGGTATTAACACGGCAGCAGAGAGCTTGACACGCTGTTTACATGATGCCCAACAGGAAGATGGAAACATGTCAAATAATTTCTGACAAGTCAGGTCACCATTTTCCCTCCCTTCTTGCCAACATGAAAGGAGAGGGGAGAAGGAGGGAGGGGGGAGAGAGAGAGAGAGAAAGAGACAGACAGACAGACAGAGACAGAGAGACAGAGACAGACAGAGACAGAGACAGAGACAAAGAGACAGAGACAGACAGACAGACAGACAGACAGAGTATGGAGTTTATGAGTAGATACTTTCCAGTTGGGACAAACAGGCAAACTGAGGGGAATCCACCCACCTCACAGAACACACACACATATTCACAGGCCACCTGCTTTGAATTGCGGTCCCTGCCTTCCAGGATGTAAGGCAGATGGACAGACAGACAAGCTGAGCTGAGGCCACAACGCCGAGTCCCATGGACCAGTGGCAGAAGCAAGCGAGTGCACACAGGAGGCCCAGGGACCAGTGCCAAGTTGCATCATAGGCAGAGAGATACAAGCTGGAGATACCAGGAAGGAGCTGCCACCCTGCCGCAGACATTCCTCTTGACGTGAAAATGGTTATCGTGGGAAAATGCTGTTGGGCTACTTTTCTCCTAGTTGGAGATTTCCATTTTTAATTACATGTCAGGTGACTGTTATTTCAGATCATCTGGGCCTCCGGGCCTCTAAAAGGCTGAATGCAGCTACACGTAGGCGCACAGAGGAACCCTTCTCTCCAACTCTGGGGGCGGGAGGGGGTAGCTATTCTAGGAGTGTGCGATGTCGGAAATGAGTCACCCCAGCTACAAAGATGGCAGCCAAGGGTCACTGGAGGAGACGGATGACCGATAGAGGTGCCTGGCTATGAGCATTGACTCCATGTCCAAGCGACTGCGAGCTCCTCTTTCCGGTTCGCATTCAAGTTCCTCCTGGGTTGGGACGTGCAGTGAGTCTGTTCCAAGCTCAATTAGACAACACAGTCTAGCACCCAGCAGCTCCCGTGGAACGAGAGCTCCAAAAATGTACAATTCTTGTTGCTGCTCATTTCTCCCTTCCACGTGGGTGCTTGTTTCTTGGAACACAGAGCAACCATATTGGCCTCCATTCTAACAGAATGATAGCACCGTCAGGAGCTCATATTCCTGCTCACATTTCCTGGTCATGCTGCTTGGTACACAGTGCTGGGTCCTAGAGCAGAGCCACGCGGTGGGCCTTCCCTGACCTTGAACCCTCTCGGAATTCAGGCAGACTAGTTGGGAGCAACCAAACACCCGGCCTAAGACCTTGCTTAGAAGGAAGCCACACAGAGAATGTTACTGGAATCCTGGAGCTCTCCAGCGAAGAAGCCCCAGAGCTGTCCCAGCTCACCACAGTAAACAGCCTGCCCCCTCTGTCAAAGCTCCCAAATGAATCAGACCCCAAAGGGAATGGTCAGTCTTTGCCAGTCGAGTGGTGTTTTCGGGTGCCTCCGGGTTTCCGGGATTCACTGGGAGAAGTCTGTGTGTCAGAGTGATGAAGCTCAATTCACTAAATGTCTCCTCGGTGCCAAGCCTTGGCACTATAGGTTTGGTGCAAGATGGACTTTTGCCTTCCAAACACGGGGTGGCCAGAGGAATTCCCTCCCCTATTCTAGATGGAAGCGGAGACCCTGAGAAGTATTGCCATCAGAAGGCAGCAGGAATCTCATTCGAAGTTACCTTTGCTTTATGAAGGCTCTGTCTCTTCTAGGTCAGGTAAGACTGGACCAAGAAGACTGCCCTGGACTTTAGGCAATGGGCTGGTCCTGGGATTTGAACTCAGGGCCAGGGCCCTGTCTCTGAGCTTCTTTGTGCGCAAGACTAACACTCAACCACAGCGCCAGTTCCTGCGTTTTCTGAGTCCTTTATTGGAGATTATCATCTCAGCCAGCCCAGACTGGCTCCAAACTGTGATCAGTTCTGAGCCTCCTGAACTGCTAGGATGACAGGCGTGAGCCACTGGCACCTGGCTTATAGGGAAGAATGCAAGTAGACGTGTAATGGGATAGATTTCAGACTTCCACCTAAAGGATCTGAAACTTGTACAGAGAGCTAAGGTTGGCTGAGGCTGGAACAGTAACAATTCCAGTTAGGTAGGCAAGACCAGGGCCAGGCAAGACCAGATCAATATTTTCCGGGGCAAGTGGCATCTGAGGATTACTTAGAAGGTCTCAGCAGACCTAGGGTGGAGGCAGACACAGTCACAACATTCAATGCCCGCTTCAGAACACCACAGATCCACCCAGATAGCCTCCAAAGCATACCAGCCTGCTTTCAGAGTAAATAGTTAACTCTTCTGGGCTGGCAGAAATGATTATTCAAAAGTTGGTCCCCACATACAAATGCAAATGACATCTGAGACACATGAATGCTAATTTCACCAACGAAGTCTGTAGACAAATGCTAGTCATTAGAAACATTTCCGTGCATTTATATTAGGCCGTCCTCTAAAAGACTTTTCAGACAAATATGTCATCAAGATATTCAAAACCATGTAATCTTATCCAAAGTTTCATCTATCAACAATACGGTCTTCATCTCATGCAGCTGTGTGTCAGAATGCGTGCGGAGATTACTCAGCTGATACGCAGTTGGGGAGGGGCTAGAGTCTTGGGGGTCCACAGAGCACCTCGACAGTGGGGCTTGGCTTTTCAGGGCGGTCCAGGCCTTTCAGCCATAGGGAGAGATGCTGGGTGGGGAAAGGGTGACCTCTAATAGGTCAGAGGAAAAGCCCTGGGTGACTATTTCTTTGGTGTACTGCTCTAGCTCTGGGCCTGGAAGCCCCAGTGCTACCAAAATGACAGATTAAGTTAAAAGCCCAGGGTTTAATAGCTGGTGATCTTGTCTTTGCCATCTTCCGCAAGGCAAAACCTTCTCCCTGTAGGCTGCACTGGGAGGCTGGGAGGAGGTCAGGAGACAGCATTTTGCCTGACTGCTTGAGCACCATGACTTGAGGAGCCATGAACAGCAGATTGGAGATTGGAGTTGTTGTGGCCATTGAAGTTTTCTTGATAACTGCCACACAAGGCCACGTCTGCCATCTTGGAAGGGCTGAGTGACCTGTGTGAAGGGTGAGGCAGAAGGCACTGGAAAACGACCCCTGTCCAGCACCACACTGTTGCTGACGGTGTTGGCTCTGATGGAAGCTGGTCTGAGCTTAAATCTGATTGTCGTGACTCAATGGCTGTGTTAACTTCAGAAAGTCACCTGAACTTCCTATACCTTAGTTATTTGTTTATTGAACATAGATACTAAAAAAGTGCCTTAGATTTTTACAGAGGATTACAGCCTAGTAAAATGTTTAGAACAACCTTACATATGCTACATGCATGATGAATGCTATTGGTGTGTGTGTGTGTGTGTGTGTGTGTGTGTGTGTGTGTGTGTGCGCTGCTACTATGGTTTGAACTCAGGGCCTGGATGGTGTCACTTAGCCCTTTGCTCAAGGATAGCACTCTACCACTAGAGCTCTAATTCTGGTGTTTTGCTGGTTAATTGGAGAAAAGAGTCTCATGGACTTTCCTGCTTAGGCTGGCTTTGAACTGGGATCTTCAGATCTAAGACTCCTAAGCAGACTGGAGTACAGGCATGAGCCACTGACACCTGGCTCAGGAACACTGTTTGAGAGGGATGAGAAGAAGGCAGGAAACTGGGAAGCTGATGAGCACTTCCAAGACTCACTGGTCTGACATTCCTGCAGACATCTAAACATAGGTTTCCAGATACAAAGCATCCCGGATCGCAGGAGATAAGTCAGCCATGCAGAAGAATTTCAAACTCTTTTAGAATCAGTACTCTAGGAGGTCAGTGATTTCAAATATGATGTCCTGGTCTGGTCTTTGACCCAAATGTGGCTTGAAGTTTTCACTTATGCCATGCCATGTGAGTACGTTGCCTCCTTATTTTCAGTACCTTCTGAGTCTAGAGTCTGGAGAAAGATGTGGACATTCTGATCTAGCATGGCAACTACTAGATTTCTCTGCTCACCCAAAGAGGTTAACTGGGATGGTCACTGAGGCCAGGCAGAAGAAAAACAAATAAGAGTTCCCTTCTCTCAGAGGTCAAGATTCCATTTTTGACTTTAGGCCGCCAAGCATGGGTGACCTGAGAAAGGGCCTGTAGCATGTCTGGCCAAGCATGATGGGGAAAAAAACAAATACCTATAATTTATTTATTTGCCTGGTTTGCTATTTCCCAATCATCCTCCTTCATCTAAAGACACAGTTACAGTCTTTGGGGTGTAGTATAGCATAGAAAGTGTTTAGCAAAATACCCCCAGATTTACATAGCAAGTATCAAGTTTATCTGAGTAAATAAACAATGGTGTTCTCTGAGCTGCATCTCTACCCACTCAACCAGAAGTTCATTGTCTCTGCCAGGATGAAGGAGCTGTGTTCTCGGGGTCGTATAACCACAGAGTGCTGCCTGTCTGGGGGCTGTGGGGGTGGATTTTCCACGCTGTTTCTCACTGCCAATGTACATGACTTCAAATGCCAAGGATCACCCAAAGTCTTGGCCTGGACATAGAACTTTGGATGACCTCGTGGTTAGGGTTTCAAACCCTCAAGTTGTTACAGCTTTAACGACTGCCAGGACTTTTCTAGATGAGTCGATGCTTAAGGTATGATCTGTGTCTTAGAGGCCTGAGGTTGAATTTGATATCAGTTTCTCTACTTGAACATTGAGCAGAGGATGAGTCCTGGTCTTTGCTTTGAATTTGCTGCTGGTGTCTTGGAGAGAGAGAGAGAGAAAGAGAGAGAGAGAGAGAGAGTGTGTGTGTGTATGTGTGTGTGCGCACACGCACATGCACATATACACATTCATGTGTTTGTTTCTGTGTATGAGAATGTGTGGGAATATTTTGCTGTGGGTGAGAAGAGAGAAAAAGCCAGAAGGGCAAAGACAGAAAAGGAGGAGAACACAGGAAAGGGAGTTTCAAAGATCCCGGTGGACTCATAAAAGAGTTTGTGTGGATTGTTTCGTGTTTCTTTCCTGGTACAGGACTTTGTACCCAGCCCTATTTAAGGGTCTGGAAGTACTTCACTGACCCCGCTCTCCAAAGCCCCCACTACTTAGACTTCATCATTTTATAGGGTCATTATCACTCAACAAGTAATTAAAAAGAGATCATTTCAGATTAGCTAGTTAGTCCAATTCTACACAAAGCGATGCTTTTCTTCTCTGCAGGGCTCATTTTCTCCCACTAGAGGGGCTGTACCCATGTTTTCACCCCCATCCCCAACCCCTGTAGGGCAGGCATTTCTAGAAAGCAAGCTCTGGACAGGAAGGCCCGGACTTTTCCTGGGACTCCTCCATCTTGGTTTTAGTTTGTTCTTTACATTCCCTCTGTATCAGTAGTTCCCCACTAGAGGGTCCTTTTGCCCTGGGGAAGACATCTGGCAAAGCCTGAGGCATTTTTGGTGGCCAATATTGGGGAAGACTACTAGAATCTACTAGAAGCCAAGACACTTCCATGGCCAGGAGATGAAAGAATGATCAGCTCCCAAATGTCAGCAGTGTTGACGCTGGGCTCCTTTGGGCATTTTTCTTAAGCCCAGCATTTAGCCTCCCGTCCATATTCAATATTTGCCAGATTGTCTACCAATGTTCAGTGCAAAAGAAGGCAATAGAATGTTTGCTGAGTGAGTATGTGTGACCATCTCTGACTGACAAGGTAGGTATGTGGAGTCATTTGCTCTTCCTGAGCCTTGACAACCATCTTCCCAACAAAGAGTGATTAAGTCCGGGTGGTAACAGCGCGGAGGTTGAGAAGCTAAACATGAAGCAGAATTGGGATTCCAGGGCATGGTAGGGAGTGTGTGTGTGTGTGTGTGTGTGTGTGAGAGAGAGAGAGAGAGAGAGAGGGAGAGAGAGAGAGAGAGAGAGAGAAAGAGAGAGAGAGAGAGAGAGAGAGATGGGGGGGAATCTTCCAGAAAACATTGCCCTTTTGAGACAGGCCTTCACCACAATGATTTGTCTCTTTCCATAGGAAAACTACCTCCCTAGTTTAGAACTAATGCAGCCCAAGCTGAGGGCTGTGGACAACCACTTTCTACAGGACTTGAAGAAGCAGGGGGCTGGGAGGCTCACAAGGCTAGGGACTTGAAGTGCACCTTGGCGACCGGTGTCCCTGCAGAGCCCTGGCGGTCCAGCCCCTCCTGGCCCAGCACGTTTGCTAGCAGCATGCTCCCCAACCACCCTCGAGACCGCCTGAAATTTACTGTGTGAATTCCGCCCGGGTAAAATCCACCGGGCTCACTGACAAACCTCTTCTTACAGGACAGTGGCTCATACCTGAACGAGATACTACTGGGGCTTGAGCAAAGGGTGTTGGGTAGGAAAACAGAAACGAAATATCTGGGAAATCTGAGATATTGTTTGAAAACAACAGCTTTTTTTTAGGGTGTTTGATTTACTATTCAACTGAGCACAGCTGCTGTTTGGAAAATAGGATGCCTGCCAAGCCAAGAGAGCTGGTGGAGAGGGTCCGGGAGTGTAGAAACAACAGCAAAAAAAAAAAAGAAAGAAAAAACCAGAAAAAAACCCTAACAGGGTTTGTTTGCACACTTCACATGTTAGCTTGACTTTAAGAAATCAGTGCAGCTGACCGGTCCTGAGAGGCCATGGCTCCGGTCTCCTTCAGTGGCTATTAATCTGCTGAACTCTTTGGTTTTGTCTCATCTTTATCTTAATTAAAGAGATTTAGGGGACTGCCCTGCCCTTAGAGTACAATTTTTTTTAAAAATAAAATCAGTGCTTTGACTGCCTTCTTGTTGTGTTTGATTTTCTGCATCCTGGCATCTGGACACTCCTGTCTGACCGCTCACTCGGCCTACCCCCAGACACTTTCCTCTCTGCAAAATGAGATCCCGTCCGCACTGAGCCTTGCTCTTCATTTCTGCTCTCCTCTCAGCCTCTGGGAACCACTAATCTGCTTTGTCTCCTTATGGATTTATCTCCTCTGAATCTTTCCTAGAACTGGGATCATACCATACGCGATCTTTTGTGTCTGCCTTCTTTAGCTTAGCTTAGTAACTTCAGGGTCATCTATGATGCGGTGCGTGTCAGTGTCTTTTTTGTGACTGAATACTGTTTCATTGGATGGATGTACCACACTTTGTCTGTTCCTTGGTTGATGACCTTTCTAGCTGTTGTGAACAGTGCTGCCACATTTTTTGCAGAAGTGTGTGTTTGAAGACCTGTTTTCCATTCTTAGGGATATTTACTAAGAAGTGGAATTGCTATATCATATGGTTATTATTCTGTATCTATTTTCGGGGGTAATTAGGAATTAAAAAAAATCACAACTCGCCTTGGTGTCTTATTCGCTGGCATGTTTGTCCCCCTCTCACCTCCAAGTGAGTCCAGAGTTAAACCAAGAGTCACCTCTAAGACAACGCTGGCTCTGTTCCAGGAGTTAGAAGGCTGAGAGAAGGCCAAGACTGTAGAGAGGCCCCAGGAACAGGTAGTTACACCCAATATGACACCTGGGTCCAATCCCACACAAACTCGATGGGGTGGCCATTATTTTTTTCCTGCAGGATGAAGAAATAGGGATCCTGAGAGGTGAAACCACTAGGCAGAGCTAAGAAATAATGGATCTTATTAGTCCAAAGGTCCACAAGCCTTCTTGAAAACATGCAATCAGAAGCGATTTCACCAATTCCAAAAGTCTATCCATTCCCTCTGAGAGAAAGCCAGAACTCTTAGAAGGAGATGTTCCAAGCCCAAAGACGACCTGCCCCTCCTCTCTTTCTTAATCTTGGATGAGGAGTTTATCTGATCCGAAAACTGACAGTGGGCAAGGGGTAATTCCTCCAGTCCAGAGATGAGCTTTATCTGAACGATCACTAGCAGGCGCGTGTTACTGGGTATGAACTCATCCTTAAAAATTACTTTTTTTTTTCCTGCTCTGGTTCCTTCTCATGGCTTAGTGCATCTTTCTGAAGAGAATGTGGTTCTTCCCGCCTCCTCCTTCCTATTGGAGATGCCCCTTTTCAGAGAAGTAAGGGCAGGAAGAGAAGCCAGCCACATCTCTCCAAGCACTCACCTTATCTAGTATAAATTCTCATAATGCATTATCATGAATGTCCTGGGAATCCAGTGGTGATGCTGTCTTTGGATGAGGAACATAGAGCCTTCAGAGGGGTTAAGGGTTGCATGAAATTTCCCAGTCAGTAGGTAGAAGAGTCAAGAATCAAAGCTTGAACTGTCTGAATCTACAGCCCATGTCACACAGTTACTGCGACAAGCCAACTTCTTTTGGATGCTCCAGTACTCTGACCTTGTGCTTTCCTACCAGGCTTTATTTCATATTTCATTTATTTATTCGTTTCATTTTCTTTTAGCAGGCAGGAAAAGCAGCTTGGGCTCAGTTAAGTCTCATACCTAACCCAAGCTCATATGGCTTTTGGAGAAAAGTCTTTTGCTGGAGGGCCACATGGTTCAAAGCACTGCTATGTTGTTCAGTATGGCGCTGGACTCCTTTATCCCAGGAGCAGGACCACAAAGACTAGCTGATCGCATCATACATTTCTAATAATTTCATCTTACCCTGATTCTAGTTAGCCATTTATCATGGAAGAAGCAGATTCACACATCAGGAAGGAATTGTTGGAGGAGAGATGGTTTTCTGAATTGCTTGTGGTTAGTGACTTTTTTTTTCTTCAGGGAATAAGGAGACAGGGCCTCATTGTATCTGTTGACCTTTGAACTCACAGTCCTCTTGACTCTACCTTCTGAATGCTGGGATTAGGGATATGCACCAGGACACCCAGCTCTATAACTTTCTTAACCTGAATTAGAAAGAAATTTTGATGGGACTACGGTTTGTCCCAGAAAAGGCTGGGATATAACACCTTTGTGCTAGGAAATGTGGGTGGCCAGAATTTTTGCACATGTGTGCATACAAGTCTGTGCAGGAGGAGTGGTTTGAAAGTTTTTGCACATGCATTTGTGAGGCTGTGTGAAGAGAATGGGCTTCTTAGAATGGAGGACAGAGAGGGATGAGAAGGTTCCCTACAGTAGCTGCTGCCTGCAGGTGTGGGATTAGAAGTATCTCTGGGAAGTTCTAGAAGAGGAGGGCACCTCTGTGGTCTCCACAGAGGCCTCGTGGCTTGACAGTTTTTTGGAGTCTGTCTCTACTTTTAGATTCGGAATCAAAAGTTTGTGTTGGGGGGGGTCAGTGAACTTACATTTTCATCTGCTTCTTGTGTGATTCTGGTGTGGAGATGTGAACTATGCATGGAGAACTTCTGGCTTGGGGACCATCCAGAAATTAACCGACAGGTGTCTGTTTTGAGTATCTACTTTAAAGGAGACAAATCAGCCATGTTTCCCCATGTCTGTGGGGGACACATTGTCTAGAACCTGGGTGTCTGGTTGACCTTTGACAGGAAAATTTAATTCTGTTCCCTGTATGTTGAGTATTTCCAAATACAGTCCCAAATCACCTCCCTAGCTTATGATGAACCCTCATCCTTCAGTAAGATGACGAACGAACAGTTTGAACATATGTCCTCTTTCAGAAAATGAATAAAGAGCAAAGAACAAGGAAAACGTGTATTACAGGCCGCTTTCAGCAACCCCCTTCCTCCCGAAGTCCATCATATGTGCTGAGAGCACACTTAAAATTACATCTCGACTAAATGAATGCTCGCTATTCCAACCAGAACTCGCGAAGCACGGTGACAGCCTTCCTGGCTAGGAGGAAGAAGTTCTTCCAAGTTCCACTTAGGATCCCTAGAATCCTGCCCTGGCTGGCAGGATTTTCTGTTTGTTCCTTTCTTTCTTGTAACCTCTGAATAGGTGAAGGTAGGCTGGCTTCCAGAAACTCTTTGGCAATCCACTCCTTCATCCTTGACCAACCAAATCCTGACTTCCTATGACATTGGAATGCAGCCTACAGCCCCTAAAAAAGGTGTGTGTGGGAGGCGGGGGGAGTGGGAAGGGAGACTTATTTGACAGTGTTACAAGGAAACAAGCTAGAAGCAAACGTTTGACACTCCAGCCCAGGAATGCTGTAAAAATTTAATTAGGTGGATCCATTAGTCATGCCCGCACGGAGGTTTCATACGGGACTTACAGAAACGCAGGCTGTTGAGGGGACCTTTCAGACCTTCCTGTAAATGTCATGTCTCTCATTATTGGGAAATGTGGTCTCATTGCAATCATCGAGCCTGGCTTTGTATTTACAAAATATGGTCAGGATGAGATTAACATCCTGCACTGAAGAGGGCTGTCGGGTCTGGAGAAGAGACCACTTTTTATGAGGGAGTTGGCCCAGCCAGACAGCATCTGATTCAGAGAGCTTGAGAGGATGGCGGCCTTGCCTCTTAGCACTTCCTAAGCTGAATTCTCAGGTCTAAAGGTGGCAGGAATGAGCTAGGTGGATTGTACAAAGATGAACCCGGGCCTCTGTGCGTGTTGAAACACACAGACAGGTTCTCAAGCTCTGACTCAGGGGAGAGGAAAAGGTTTGAACTCAGAAAGCAGACTTCTGAAAGCCCAGGATCTGTTAGACATATACAGGTTGACTTGTGAGCAGATTTGCATATAAAACAACGCCATGTTGACTTTTCAGCCTCCACTGGCTCATGGTGGTAGAAGGTAGAACAGGGACAATATGCAATATCATTCATCACAGAGTGAGATGTGCTAAGCCTCGGAGATTCACCGGGGATATGCAACTCTTTAGCCTAGGGAGTTATTCACATGGACTGTGGGCCGGATCCCATTCTGTGGGATTCAGTCTCCTTTGGTGCTAAAGGTTCAGCCGAAATAAGAATGTCCAATGTAACATTATTATGTTAGGGCCACAGTCCCCTGGAGATGGGCTCTGTCCTCATCTCTGCACATTCCTTTATTTGTTCACGTTATTATTTCAACAAACACGTATTTCTTTACACTCTGGATTGAGGCATAAAATTTCGTAAGACAACAGTCCCTGCCCTAGAGGAGGTCAGAGTCTAATGAGGGAGACTGATTTCTACACAAATAACCACAGTACAGTATGATCCTAGTGATAATGATACTATTACTTGAGTACCTAGCACCAACAATTTATTTACATTAGTTCACATATGTTTTTAAAGGTAACTTAGCACAACCAGATTTTTTTGGTTTGTATGTGATGAAACTGAACTGGACCAATTCTAAAGTTTTCTGGATGTCATGTTAAATGCGAGAGCTAAGATTTGAATCTAGGATAGTCTGACTCATTAGGCTGTTCAGCCTCTCCTCCCCCCATTAACCCCCACACCAGCATAGATCATTGCAATGAAGAACTGTACATCACAATGAAGAACTGCAGTGCTGGGACACAGCATGAGAGATCTTAAGGGGAAAGAGTCAACACAGGTACAGAGGCTCTAAAGGGGTGAATAGGAGCCCACACACAGATTCAGAAAGGAAATTTAAAGTTTGTAAGGAAAACCTGCCACATTTTAACTAATATTTCTGGATCATGTTACTTGCAGATCAACCTTAGTTTGATATAAAGGATCAATGCGGTCAAGAATTCAATGCAAGGGATGGGAATGTGGCTTAGTGGTAGAATGCTTGCCTAGCATGCACGAAGCCCTGGGTTCAATTCCTCAGTTCCACATTAAACAGAAAAAGCCAAAAGTGGCACTGTGGCTTAAGTGGTAGAGTGCTAGCTTTGAGCAAAAGAAGCTCAGGGACAGTACCTAGGCCCTGAGTTCAAGCCCCAGGACTGGCAAAAAAAAATTCACTGTATATACTACAATATTCAACAAACTAAGAGAAAGGGAGGGTTGGGGTTGAGTGATATTGCTGGTCAAAATGCATTGTATGCATAAACTGCTTTGTTAAACGGCAACTACTCTGTACAACTACTTAAAGATAATTTTTGTAAAAGCCACCAGACAACAATTAAAACAAATAATTTTATGCCACACACTTCTTAATACTCAACTAATACTACATGTGCTTGTTTCCTGACTATGGCTTACCTCCAATACTGGAATTAGTTGTCAGTCAAACTGTTTTTTTTTAATCATATTTTATATCACTGATGATAGACTCTCCCTTCAAATCCTTTGGTTTGGTGAAGCTTTGGGTTCCTTTGTCTCCTCCACCCCACACTCTTTGCATACGGGAATATTTCAGGCCTTATCAGGCCATGGCTCTGTCCAGACTGTCGGATGAATTGGAAAACCACTTTAGGTATATGTGAATAGAGAAAGGTACCTAACTCTGAGGAAATGCAAGACCCCTGGGAGGAAATTCGTGGATAATGCAATGACCACAGAAACAGAGTGTCTCGGGCATCAGGAGGAAGTGGATGATCCTCGCTGGGTTTCAGATATGCAGAGAAAAATCTGAGTTTTCTCAAAGTCTTACATCTTTGACCCTTGAGCTCTTTGGTGCTAGGTCAGTAGCCATCTTGGTTGAATGAGATCGCTTGGGCGAAGGAAGGAAAAGAATAGTCTAAGACCTGTGTTGCCTGCTCTTCTCAATTTCTTGGGATTTCGGCAGTTTTAGGGCTCCATTTTAACTTTAGTCTGTCACCTCCACTTGGGCACCCGAGGCAGGTTCCTTTTTTCCTTTTTTGTAAGGGGACTGATCAGAAGCAAAGAAAGGCTGGCACTGTGGCCTTAGAGTAATATCTGTGCCTGCAGCTGAGTATACCATCCCTCATTTGCCTCATGCTTATCTTCCTCTGGGACCCACCCAGGTTCTCAAGAATCCCATTAACGTAACTGCATTCAGCCACCCAAGAACTGAGGGTCTCAGGGATGGGTAAGGGAGAAACACTGACTGATACCCAAGCCGTCTAAACTTATCTGCCCTTCAACTAGCCTGGGAGCTTTGTCTTAGTGACTTTTTACCTTTTAGTATATATGTACATGGGTGTACATTTTAGGTTGCAACACAGGAGTTTCAATATGTCCTTGTTGGTATGTCATTTTTGTTCCATGAGTGTAACGTGTCTAAGACTTCCAGAACACTGACTGCTCCTTCTCCTTCCATGCATTGACTGACCAATGAATAATGTTGCTGGTCTCTATCCAAAGGAACATGAACAACACAGACCATGAATCAGGACCACCCTTCCCTTCATGTCTTCAGCCCATTTCCCCTTTACCCCCTGGAGTTGTTTTTTTGTTTTTGTTTTTGTTTTCTCCCTCTCTAAACTACTAATCCTGACCACTTCTGCTGGAGCTCAGGTCTAGAAAGCAGAATTGAAGGCTGGTCTTCTGAAGAACTCTGTGCTGACAATGACTCCTTCCTTGTGGAGGTGCTTTCAATAGTGTGTGTGTGTGTGTGTGTGTGTGTATGAGTGCACACATGCGCATGCGTGTTTCTCCTCGGATATGTGGACGTCTGAACACATTTTGGATGTCACGCTTGGCATCCAATGGACAGAGTTCAGTGATACTGCTTAATGTCATGTAGGTCATGGGACAGTGAAACAGGGTCCAGCAATAACTGAGGTTGATAGATCCAGTCCTGGTCTTACAGTCTCTTTCGTGTATCAATTTTATTCCCAGGCCCAAGAGAGTGGATGGCCCCAAAGAGAAACTGAATAGAAATATTTGTTGAATGAATACATGACATCTTGTACTGGGCAGAAACATGAGAAGAAAAAAATCAAGATTACCTGCAGGTGTATAATGTTCCGTTTCAGGAAATAATTTTCCTGGAGGTTGATATAGTGGAAGATCCATGGAAATGTTTTTTTATTGAATAGATAAACTAGCTTCATAATTAGCATACCTATTGCCAATTAACACATGTGCTTTCTAAAGTACTTATAATCCATTTCTGTGTCTATAAGTCAGCAGAGTGTTTGCCCTTTGCCAGCTTATTGCTCTATTAATTTGCTGCCTAATATGTTTTTTATTAGCTGCATGAACTACAGCCATTTAGTGCCTCCAGACTCAGTTTCTTCAAGAAGCATCTAAAGATGTCTGCTTCCAGAGACCTGTGGGGTGCTTGGAAGGAACCTGGGTTAGGCTGGGATGGGGCTGAGAGTGTCCCACGATCTCTCAGTCATTTTTCTTGCTTATTTCACCATCCCAACAATCCTGTGACGCCATTAGCAAATATAATCTTAAGAAAATAGAAAAAGAATCTGAAGATCAGTACGGGCACTAGTTGCTTTTTTTTTAAATGCACCTTTTCATCAGTGAAGATAAGTCACTGTTTTTCAGGACTGAGCTTGACTCATGAGAAGAAATGCATTTCTTTCAATGCTTTTCTAGAAGTTTCTAAAATATTGAAATCAAGTTAATCCAAACCAGTTGCACAAGTCTCCATGCTTTTGAATTCAAAGTTGGCCACTACTTTCAGAGATTTCCAAGGCAGTGGGGGGCTGGTAAGGCTCAGAATTGTGTTTCAACAAATGATGGGATCCTCTACCAGGTGGAGGCCTGATGGCTCACAAACAGAACCTTCTCCATGTTGCCTTTCTAACCTCTCTCAATAGAACTCACACAGTGGCCTGGAGCCAGATGGGAGCTGCCTTTGGGGGGAAGGTTCATGGCTGAACATCTCCAAGAGCTAGTGAGTCACTCTGTCCTGGCACAGAGTCCCCAAGCTCTTGGGGGAAACAAATAGACTTTGTTGAAGGGGCAATATCCTGGGCATGAATAGTTCCTAGTCAACTCTTCCATGGATGCCTGTAACCTATGCTTGCCCCTTTCTTGACCCCTTGGCCTAGAGAAACCACAATAACTTGGCATTAGGGGTGGATATTTGGATCTCAGATCTTTATTGTCAGCAGAGAACAAAGATGGCGGATTCAGAGAACTCTCACGGAGGCCATCTTGGGTACCAGCTTCAGCTTTCTCACTGAGGCCTGGGGAAGCAAGACTCAGACTCTCAGCTCTGACATTCTCTCCTCTCTTAGCTGGGCAGTAAATTCTCTCACTTTATTCACCTTTGTGTCAGGAACTTCTCTAGGAAACACTCGGTTTTAGGGAATATTTTATTTTCTTGGCAGCTGTCATGAAAATCTCTTATGAGTAGATACCTACTCTTTGGAGAGCAGAATATATAGGAAGGTCTCTTGGGGGACAGGTGATAGGAACTGATATTCCTGGTCCTGAAAGTGAACAAGCTGAAGGGCAAGGGGACAGAGTTGTGGGTTACTCCTCATGGGGAAGGCAGGGGAAATGGGAGTGGGTGTGGGAGGGAAAGCAGGGGATGCTTGGAAGTCAGCCATAGCCCTTTTGTTAGACACCTTCCCATAGCCAGGAACCTTTTAGTAAAGTCACTGAATACAAAGAATTTCAACAAATGGATTTAGTTTGAAAAATCCCTTTAAGAAACGAGCTTTTGAGTCAGCGGATGGGGCTGGAATTCTAAGGCCCACCCAGGTGATTTGTGAGCCTAGAAGCTAGGCAAAATGTGAGGAAATAAATATTGGGGGAATTCGGAGCAATTCTGGGGCTAATGCAGGACCCTTATAGGCCTATGTGGTTAGACTTTGGAGATCTGAGTGATATTATTAAAGCCTACTGCTTGCCTGCCACACTGACGGTGGCATTTTCCCCTCTCTGACAATAATGAGGGGTTTGGGCCATAACAGCTGAGGTTCGTTGGGGTGGTGGGTACGAGATAGATTCCAAGGGGGAGGCTGTGCAGCCTAGATGAGCCGTGGCCTTGTTTATGAGCTTCTTGGAGCAGGACAGTGCACTGGGATGGGATGGCAGGCACCCCGTGCGTCTTATACTCATTAACCCAGACAGAGGTCAGAACTCCATCTTGGCTGCTGCCAGAGAACAACAACTTGTCAAAACTTTGGGCGAGAGCACAAGGTTCCAGCTCATTGGAACCCAGTTCCTAGATGAGCACTGGCAGAAGAGGAGGTTGTGTTGAGGGGCCCCAGAGAGGCCCAGCAGATGTTGTGCAGGCCTTGTCTCAGCAGAGCTGCAGCTCGAGCTGAGCTGGGCTTGTCATGAAAACAGGGCCCCTGGGAGGACACCGGTGAAGGCCCCCCCGAGCTAGGAGCCCCAGCCCTCCCGCTGGGCTGACCTGGACCCTGGCCAGTTCTGCTTGCAAGGGAATGCTGGGGACAGGCAAGGAGTCTCGCATGGGCAATTCTTGCAAAAGATGCAGCAATGCTTTTGGATGACATCCCATAGTCACAGAGATTCCAGTGGGGCTGGGCTGGGAGGGAGCTGGAGGTTGGTGTCTAGGGAGAGGCCTGGGGCTCCTGCAGCACCTCCATTCTGGGGAAGGAGTCGGCTAAGCTGTGTAATCCAAAACAGGTCTCAGAGTGGCTCAGCCTGCTGGGGCCGGGAGAATCATCACAGCTTCCCTCGGGCCAAACAAATGCCTGCCTTGGGACTGGAAGGCATTCCAGGAGGAAAGGAGGGGCTTGTATGGTTACAGCATATGTGTGTTCACATGTGTGTACACACCTTGACATAGTCAAGTGTGTATGTTGCATGTGTGTGTGTGTGTGTGTGCATGGCTCTTGTGGTGGGAGACTATGTGAAGCATGTGTTTGTGTGTGAGCATGGATATACGTAAGAGGTGGGTGGGAAAGCCTGACGAGTGTGTTCTATGTCAGTGAGCGTGCTTTCTTCACGTGCTTGTGTCCTTAGCATTTCAGTGTGTGTGTGTGTGTGTGTGTGTGTGGTATGATGGAAAGTGCACTTACGTAGGCATGACTGATGTGATCACTGTATAAACACGTTCACATGTATGGTTTCTGCATGTGTGTGTATGTGAGCTACAACACAGTCTTCTGATTGGGCAATTTAGTAAATAAGAGCTGTACTTATTCCTTGGTCGTACTGGGTATTAGACCAGAGCCTCGTGCTTCCTAGGTAGCACCACCACCACTTGAGCCACGCCCTCAACCTTTTTTGCTGCAGTAATTTGGGGACAGGCTCTCCCACTTATGTTGCCCAACCTGGACTGTACCCCTCCTATTTATGCATCCTGCATAGCGGGGATCAGAGGAGCTACCACATCCAGCTTATTGGTTGACCTGGGGTTTCACTAACTTTTAGCCTGCATTGGCTTCCAAATTGTGATCCTTCTGATCTCCTCCCCCTGAGTAGCTGGGATTACAAGTGTCAGCCACTGGGCCCAGCATAGTAGAACTATGGATTGCAATATACTAGGTACCATTCTGGGAAGACAGATCCAAACCCCCTTCACATCACGTGAGTTCTCCTCTGACCGACGGCATGAGATGGGGACCAGTGGTGCCCGTGTCAATATGAATGAACGGGAAACCCCAAAATCCCAGAGCATCTCAGAAAAAAACATGACCTGAAACACTGTGAGACTGCCAGACTTAGGGGAGACAGCCCATGGAGAGAAGAGAGCTGCACGCTGGAGAACAATGGCCCGAGAGGTGTCTGTCTACTCATCTCCAGCACTGGTGTACAGCAGGTCACATGGCCCTGGGGAACAAGGGTTGTAGATAGAATTAAGACAGCTAATTAGCTGACTTTAAGAAGGAGAGATGATCCCAGATTATCTGGGTGAGCCCAATGTAATCATGCAGGAGCTTAAAAGTGCAAGTGAGGGCAGAAGAAAAGAGTCACAATGAGTTGCATTAGACCAACCCTTACTGACTGTGAGCAGGAAGATGCTACGAAAAGCCAGAGCATGCAAGGAGCGTCTAGAAGATGGGAAGGCAAGCTACATGGTGATTCCATTAGAGCCTCCATCAGGAACGTAACACTGCCAACAACTTGAGTTTAGCATGGTGAGATGCATATAACTGTGACCTACGAAATGGCTGGAGTATTGGTTTTGACAGTGGGATTTAAGACAAACTGCTAAAGAAGCAACCAGGTATAAGGTATAAGGTCAAAGTCTCAGACCAAGAGAAATTGGTCTGACAGCCAGAAGGATCCAGATAGGGCTTGAAGGGATGGAGAAGTCTTAAGGATGGATGCCGTAGAATGAGACACATCCATCCAGTTTCTGTTATAGCTCAAGAAGTTCACATACTCCCAGGACTAGGGAGGCTGAGGTAAGAGGAGTGTGAATTTGAGGCCAGAGCAAGTTTGAGGTAAAAAAGAAAAAGAGGAGGAGAAAGAAGAGGAAGAGGAAGAAGAGATGTTATTCTTAGTTATAGTACCTACAGATTGGGCATCTGGTCCACCTTGACTCTTTAATACAATGAGGAGTCTATTTTACCACACTCTGTAGTTTCATGGACTATGATCCCTACTGTTAATTTTAGGGGAAATAACACCAAGACTATATCAGGCATTCAGGTACCAATGCAACACAGCTCTGATTGGAAGACGTGTCCTCAATGCAAACCTGACCTCCTGGGACCTGCCTAGGCAGGGCTCTGGTGACGGTGAACTTCAGCAGGATGGCCCTGCAAGTTCATCCTGACTCCAGACAGAGCCATTGTTCTTGGATGGCATCCTGCTGTCAGCACCCTGGGGGGCCGAGGCCAGCCAGTGTCCCAGCATCAATAGCAATAAAATGAATAATTACATATTTCCCACTCAGCTCATTGTTGGGGGCTGAGAGGAAGATCCACAAATAGGGTTGCGGCTAATGAAGCTCATGAGAGGAACTGGATGTAAGCTGAGGGACAGCTAGGGGTGAGCTCCATTACTGCAATCAGCGCACTGTGCAAAGAGCACTTAAGGCTCTATCTGGGCATTCCTGATACCCATCTGAGACAGACAACTGTCTTATGCAGGGTGGGATGATAGCAGCTCATTTTAAGGAGTCTAGTCTGCAAACTGTCCTCTTCCTCCAGTGCCCTCTTTCCTCCTACACCCCTTGTCTCCCTTCTTGACTCCCCACTGCTTCCTTTTTAATAGCTGTGCTCATGTGGATCATGAGTCAGGTCAGGCACCCTACAAATCTAATGTCTGGTGTATGCACAACATTATAGACGTACCCACAACTCCACATCCCATGGGGAGGGGTTCTTGCTGGATGTCTCTCTCTCTCTCTCTCTCTCTCTCTCTCTCTCTCTGCCAGCCACAAGGCTATTTGTGCTCATCTTTGTGGGATTTTATGTGGCAAATAAAAATCCCCTACTGCAGAGAAGAGGATTCCCAGCTCTTTGACTCAGACCTTCTTGATCTTCCTCAACCTTCCCAAGAGCCACTGGGTCCCTTGTTTGTGTGTAGCTCCTGGATCTATCCATCTCTTCCTCTCCCTGTACCTCTCCACTACTCTCTCCTACCCTTCCCCTTCCCCTATTCTCTCTCTCTCTCTCTCTTCCTCTGCATCATTCCCCTCCCACACTGAAGCTACCATTTTGTCACCCCACTGTGGGTAAAGCAATTCTGCTCAGAGCTGGGGAAATTCCAGTTCCTAGGTTTTAGAAGCTCAACTATGTTATACTTCTTCTAGCACCTTACTCTTTTATTCGCTCACTTATTTTTCTACTTTGGCTCTTTGGAAATGAATAGCCAAACTTCTGTCACAAAGTCATGTTAGACTGTGTGCATGCTGTGTGTGTGTGTGTGTGTGTGTGTGTGTGTGTGTGTGTGCGTGTGTGTGTGTGCGTGTGTGTGTTACTTATCTTTCCCTTCTTACTCTTACTCTACAGCATTTGATGTTACAGTTTTATTGAAGACTTTGAAATGTTGAAAACGACTGTGTTTTGACCCATTATTAATGACTCGAGGGGACAGTAGTAAAGGCTGACATTTGTGACAATCAACTACACCCTCAGATTTTGCCAAATGCCTCAGCGGTGTGGGGTGAGTGCTCATGTTCCTAGTTAGACGAACTGCTCTCTTGATGAATACATTTATAACTTCTTATAAGCTGGAGCTTTTGCCTAGGAGAGGTGAAGTGTCTTGCTAGGGCTCAGACAGCTCTTAGGAGATCTAGGACCAAGTTCAGCTTGCAGCTCCTGCTCACAGCCCCTTCCCAGAGCTCTGCAGTGGCTCCATGGATTGTTAGAGAACATTCTGTGTGGCCTGAAGTGGGGGCAGCCATGCTGCTTAATGTCCGGTGGATATGTACAGTAAGACCCCTTTCCTCAGTGCAGAGGGCTGTGTGGTCTGGCTGCATAAAGAACAACACACTCTCTGTTATGAAGAAAACCACAGCTTGAATTAAAAAAAAAAAAAGCTGTAGGGACTCGTCTGATTCATCAGGATGACTCATACCTGGGCTCTCTCTGCCTTGACTCGGCTTCCCGTGGCCTGTGGTGGCTTGCCCAGGGCCAGGGCAGTGTGAAAAGCGAGAACTCCCTCTTGCATGTTCTTCCAGGGATGGATCCGCCCGTCTGGGTGCAGGGCAAGCTTGCTACAGCCAGCCATCAAGATAACTTTATCAGGGACACAGAATCGGATTTCACTGACTCCAGCATACAGCTACTGGAAGGCGAGGAGAAGTTTCCCACCCCATGCTGGCCAGCTCAGGATGCCCCCAGGAAGACAGAGCTCGTTCATGGGCCCAGGAAACTGTGTCTGGCTTCAGTGTGCAGAGAAAAGCAATTCAGCCACTTTTTCCCCAGACTGGAACTGCAGGGGGGAAAGGATCTTCAGGTAGAGGCAGAAAAGGTTGATCCCTGGTAAACACAGGAAGCTGCAGAGTTCATCTCTTCATCCATAAAACCCATGCTGCTGCTGCGATTACACTGGACCTCTGGGAAGCCACGGGCATGATTCTCCATTACCTGTGGATCGACGGCTTTGTAATCATGCTCTCTTCCTTTACTTGAGGACAGGAGGGTGTAATCGTTGTGCTTGGCGTCTTACATTCTTTAGTATAGAGTTAATCTGCAGATCTGATTTGCTGGGTGACTGGCTTGACAGAGAAACCAGTGAATTTCCACTGTCCCATGAGGGATCTTTGACACCCCCAACTGCCCCCCCCACCCCCGGAGTAGACAGTTGCCCAAATTCCACCCATTCAAAAAAGAATGGGCTAATTAAGCCTGCCAGCCTAATTTTGTGCTTTCTAATTTTGCCCTTTAAAATGCATCATAATTATCAGATGCAAAATACATTTTCCAACGCAGAGACACGGATGGGTGTTATTTTTAAATGTGGGGGTCTAAGGCTAGAGTTAGCCAGAGAAGCAGGCAATGTTTTCACTTGCGTCATGTGGGCAGGAAAAGGCATTGTCTCGCTGATCCCCTGCACTGCAATTGGGAGGAAAACAGCATTTATTTCAAATGGTCGAGACGGACATGGTTGTGTGGCTGTCCCTGCTGGTGCTTGGACAAGGTGGGTGCCTGCCGCCCCAGCTTCCGGTGAAGGTGTAGAAACGCGTGGTTCTGCTCATACTGCAGGAAGTCAGGGCAGGGGCGAGAATGAACGTGGAAGAGCCTTGCTGCCAAGAGCCATCTGAGGCAACATTTTCCTTGTGATGTTTATTGTTTTCATTTATTAATGAAAAAAAAAGTGTTCCCAAAGCTTTCAGAAGGAGTTGTAGTGATTCTACTCAGAGTGAAGGTTCTCCATTAAACTCCCCAAAGCCGTAAGTAATTATACATTGTATTACATTTAACATATATTTCAAGAAAGCTAGGCGCTGGTGGGTCACCCCTGTCATCCTAGCTACTCAGGAGGCTGAGATCTGAGGATCGCAGTTCAAAGCCAGCCCAGGCAGGAACGTCCGTGAGACTCATCTCCAATTAACCACCAGAAAACCAGAAGTGGAGCTGTGGCTCAAATAGCAGAGTGCTACATATATATATATATATATATATATATATATATATATATATGAGAGTACATATATATTAAGAGAGTCAAGATGGCGTCACTAGAAGGTGCTGGCCTAGCTGAGAGAGCCTGCAGACTTTACGGTGGGTAGCCTCAGCGCATCTGCGCAGGTGGTGGTGGGGTCCTTCTTGTTCCACTTTTCGCCTGACTCTGTGATGTAGCTGTCTGTGCAGCAGCCTGGGTGTCTCGCGAGCTTGGTTTTAGTATATGCACCTTGATTCCTAGCTGCTAGGATTCCCTTTACCTCTATTTAAGGGCTTCTCAATCTTTTTCTCCCCCCCTGTTAGGGACTATCCTCAATGGACAAAAGTACTTGAAAAATTATGTTCCTGTACCCTCAGATAACCCAGCTCTCCTTCGTCTAGCTGGACTTGTCTGCACTGGCCTTCAGAGATAAACCACTCCCTTGGAGAAGAATCATAGAACCTCTTGCTACGAAGGAGCAGGTGGGATGGGGAAAGGGCACCCTGTGTTGACCTAGTGACCATTTAATGGGTAGTAAAGTGAAGGAGTTGAAGCAATTCCCAGCATTCCCAGGGAAATAGACCCTCGGGAGACTCCCCACATGACGAGCCTTGAGTTCTAGCCCTGTGTCAGCCACTAAGCCTGCAGAATCTTTATCTGTCCTTTCTCCTGTGGGGTGGTCCCTCTCTCCATCTATGCCATGCGTAAGAATTTATGATTTCCCCAGCCCTCCTTCTGTCTTAAACCACCTAGGCTTCTCGTGTTTGAGACTTGAGAAACAGGGAATGCAAAAATGGCTTTGTTAGGTTGATGTATCATCCACAGCCATGAGCTGCTGATGCCGTGAGGACAAATTCATACGCCAGGCGACCTCACACTCCAAAGGATTCAAAGTTTCCATCCCTACAGAAAATTCCCTTGTTCCAGTCTTTGGTCAATTCTCCACCTCAAAGCCAACCGCTGGTTTCATTTCTGTTGTTATAGGTTAGTTTTGCGTATTTAAAAATGCTTCTGGAAACAAAATCATACAATATGTACTTTCATGTCCAACTTCTGTCTCTCAGCTGCTATTTTTGACATTTTTCTGTTGTTTCATGAATTTAGTTTATCCCCCCTCCCCCTTTCTTTTTGATGAGCAAAAAAATGACCCAAGGATTTCACAAACAGAAGTCTGGAGATAATGTGACTGATTGGTGATGGTAGCTAGCCTAGTTCTACACTGATCTTCAGAGATCAGACATAGGAAATCATGAACACATTTTGCTCCTCTGTTTCTATTGATGGTCACTTTCTAGTATTTGGCTGCTAGGAGGAAAGCTCCTATGCTTATGATAGACTTCACGGCCTTAGTGCTTCTATTTCTCTTAGATATATACTTGGAAGTAGGGTTGGTTGTGACCTCAGTAGATAGATGGGTGTATGAATTTTTGAAAAATGGTTGAAGAGCTTTCCTAAGCATCTTTACTATGGCTCCTGTCAGGGCCATGGTACGGCGTTCCAGTGGTTCCACATCTTCTCCATAGTTTATAGCCTTGCTCTTCCCCTCCTTAACCATGCCAGTGAGTCTATCCTGGTTCACAATTTCTATATACATCTTGATCTCTTTAGTTTCCTTTACCATTGAATCAAGTACCATTATAAAGAACTGAAGACACTATAAACCCCTCTTGCATAACTATATATTTTTGCAAATGACTGGTAGATTAAAACATGCTTCATTTCATGAATCCACTCATTCCAGATCATTTCATTCCTTTTCTTACACAAATATTGCTGGATACTTAGACGCCTCTGGATGAGATTCCTATCATTATGGTAAAGAAAAGTAAGACTTAACTTTGCATTTTCTGTAGGAAGGGCAGAGCCGATGGGACGCGACCTGGAGATGTGCTCCAATGGAAGAAGCAAGTGTTTAGGGATCGTGGATAGAGGATAAATAATTCCCACCCTATCAAGCACAAGAAGAGATGGACGTTCCTTTCTTTGTTTGTTTTTGCATCAGTATGCCAAGTGGTCTCTTGGTTTGGAGGCACCTGGCACAGATTGGGCCAGGAGGTTTAAATCTTTACTTCCCTATGTGAAGTGGGGCAGACGTCTTGAGCTATGGCAGTATGGAGGCACTGAGGGCTTCAGAATCACACCGATTGCCTGGGCCCGAGAGATGCAGTGTATTTGACTCATAAAATAGGTATCCCAGAGATTAGGCACAGAACATAAGTTCAAGTCCCTTCTCTAGTACTTTGCAGGTGTGGCACCTTCTCAGTATCTCATGTATTAAGTAGTGGAAACAATGGCTCTTGTAAAGGTTCCATAACATGATCCTTATTGTTACTGTTGTTAGCAATATCTCCTCTGCAGATTCCCACTCCTTTCTTTGTCCCTAATTTTCACAACGACATTGCTTGATTTGGGATGCCATTTACTGTAGGTATTTCTTGGTGGAGGTGGTGCCCATAGAACCACATGAAGGTAGAAAGAGCAAAAGGCTCTAACCAAACATAATATATGTTATGAACTGCATTTCCCGAGTCTAAGTTTAAAAAGTCTAGCTTTGGTCTCTGGCCTAAAGCAACTATCATGAAGGTGCTGTGATTTCATTATCTATCTCCTAGTTTCAAAAAGAAACCTCAACCATCAATTGAGTGAAATCTAAGAAACAATTCTCTTTAAGAATTCAGGCAAGGTCTCCTTCTATTCACACTTATTACCAAATCCAAAATAAACACAGCGATGCTTAGTAACTCTCAGGGTGTCAGCCTGTGTGTGTCCTTGGAAATTCAGAAGTTAGCATTGGCAGGTTCTTTCAAGGCTGACTACACTTGTCAGGGTAAGTTGAAAGATTTACCCAATTTAAATCCTTTCCCTGGCCTTCTGGCCTACTGTTCTCCGACCTACCACAGACCAAAATAGTCATTTTGTTTGTCAAATGCATGCTGGGCCATTGCACAAGAGCCTCACATTGGGCTGCAAAGATCTTCAAGAAGGATTAGAACAAATCCCCTCTCATTACTGGCTCTTTCTTCTGTAGTTCAGGGCCTGTCTCAAACTTCAGCCTTCTCTATCTGCCCCCTTTAAGTTCTAATATGTCTTACATGAACTAAGGTAAATTGTTCTGGGTTTATAAAGAGTTATATGGCCTTGGCATTGAGGCCTCCCCTCCCCCGTCTTGTTCCCCTCTGTTCCTCTCCTCTCCTCTTTTCCTTTCCTCTTTCTTTCTTGCTTTCTTTCTGTTGGTACTGGGGTTTTAATTTAGGGCCTTAAACTTGCCAGGCAGATGTTCTGTAACTGAAGCATGCCTCCACCTCTTTTATACACATGTGTGCGTGTGTGTGTGTGTGTGTGTGTGTGTGTGTGTGTGTGTGTGCTAGTTCTGTGTTTGTGTGCGCATGCTAGTCCTGGGGCTTCAACTCAGGGCCTGGGTGCTGTCTCTGAGTTTCTTTGATCAAGGTTCATTCTCTACCGCTTGAACCACAGCTCTGCTCCCTGTTTTTGATGTGCTTAATAAATGAATAGAGACGTTTATTTATGATGGATATACCCTAGCCCGTCCCAGAGCCGTGCCCAGCCCAGCCTCGTCTATACCCCACAGCCAGGTGATTCTGTTCCTCCAATGTGCTAGTTTTTTTTAACTGTTACCCACTCATTTTACCCATTAAGAAAGCGAAATTTCTCCGTACAGCCCTGCTCAGCACTACTGACCTTGCTGCTTTCCTCAGGCTTATTCCAGCTCTCTTCCCTATGGCTAACTTTTCTCTAGGCACTTTAAACATTATGAATGCCTTCCAGAATATTCTTGCTCACCATTCACTGCCCAGCTCAAAAACATCTTCTTTTTGAGCAAGCAGCCCTTGATGCAGACTTTAAATCTATTCAGCCAAGACAAGATCAAGACTTGGGATAAATAACGTAAAAATGACAATAGATCATTTAAAAATAATAATGCTATAGAGTACAAAACAGTGGTTAAAGGGGCCATTTTACAATTACTCCTGTGAGTTAATGTTTATCCTGGCCCTTCCCTGTGACACGCATGTGACTGTCACTTCCACTGTTCTCCTGCCCACACAGGCAGCTCTGACACATAGTAGGTGCTCTGGAGTATTTCCTGAATGAACAATTGGTTCTTTGAATAGAGATGAACACACACAAAAGGCTCATCCTGTAAATGGTGGCGTTGAAGGCATATAAATTATTTAAAAAGTTAGACCTTTGACAGGAACAAAGTGATCCTGAAGTCCTGCGAGGCTCCTGTGTGTACCATGGTTGGAAAGTCACCTTTCAGTGTGGATATTGATTTACAGTTTGCATCCTTGAGCACAAAGGATTCTGTACTGGCAGAGGGGAAAAAAATCAAATTTCTGCATCTCAGTGAAGGAGAAAGAGAAGTTAGGTCTCATATTATCTATCAGAAGGCTGTGTGTGTGTGTGTGTGTGTGTGTGTGTTAAGGTTTCACATTGAGTGGCATTAGTGCTAAAAAGGAAAACAACTCAAGCTACATTTTTTCACTAGAGATTATTTTTGCCTATTTAAAAAATTGAAGTAGTGGAACATTCTTTTGTATGTGCCTCCTTTGCTCAGTATTGCATTTAAACCCTCAATACTGAGGCATAGGTATAGTGTGCTTCTTCTTATTGCTGTGTACTATTCCATTGTGTGTATATGTGTATAATGTAACCTAGATATGTCATACATACATATATATGTGACATACAAATATATTGTTTATTGATTTCATTTGGATGGACATTTGAGCTTATTCTTTCTAATTACTTATTACTAATAATGAAGCTTCTAGCCGGGTGCTGGTGGCTCATGCCTGTCATTCTAGCTACTCAGGAGGCTGAGATCTGAGGATCACAGTTCAAAGCCAGCCTGGACAGGAAAAGTCTGTGAGACTCTATCTCTGATTAAACACCAGAAAACCAGAAGTGGAGTTGTGGCTCAAGTGGTAAAACACTCGCCTTGAGCTGAAAAGCTCAGGGACAGTGCCCAGGCCCAGAGATCCAGCCCTACAACTGACCAAAAACAAACAAATAATGAAGCTTGTATACTTATTCTTTTACACATCTTTTGTGTATATATTATGCTTTCATTTCTTTTGGGTAATCCTCTGAAAGAGCTGTTGCTAGGTCACAGGGCATGTGTAGGTTATTTTTGTACTATTGCTGGAGTGATTTCCAAGTGCGTGCTACCATTCTGCACACCTACTACATCCATTGCAATATGTGGGACTATTTGTGTCTTTGGTCTTAAGCACCCTGGTGAGTCTATAATATATCTCCTGGTTTGAGTTTATGTTTTCTTAATGATTATCACTGAGTCCTTTATGCTGGTACCATTGTTGCAACTCGGGACCTTGACGCCTGGCTCTGTTTTCTTGCTCATGACTGCTGCTCTACCTCTTGATCCACATGGTCCAGTCCTGCTCTACGTGATAGAGTCTCACATGTTTTTGATTTCTTTTAATAATTTCGTTTTCATTACTTTCTTTTGCTTCTGAGAAGACTTTGGGTAGTATCCTTTCTGCTTCGTTATAGATGTATTTTGATCTCTTTACAACTCTCTATTTAGGTGCTTCTTCAATTTCCCTATTATCACTGATTTGGTCAATTTGATTTTCATGTTTTGGCAGGCGTGTATGTGTACATTTGTATGTGTGTGTACATATTTGTGTTTATTTGGCGTTAAGGTTGGTGGACTTCAACAAATCTGAGCAAGTCCCACTATGATTTCTGCAAAACTCTTCTGCTCCCATCTTTCTCCTTCCTCTTTCTGCTTCTTCAGTCACAGGTGTGTCAGTCTGACCAAGTGAGGCCCAGCCCTGAGAATCTGCTCAATCCTGTCTTCAGCTTTGTTTGCTCTGATAGTTGAGTCTTTAATATTTTTCCATCATTTCTTCAACATTGTTTAGTCTTCTATTAAACTTCTAATAGTTCTTAACATTTCATTCCATATCTTTCATATAGAATTTCCTTTTTATCATATGCTTTTAATTTCTTTATCTTGACAAATTACCTGGATGTGAATCTTTTCCTTTAATTTGCTGAATGTTGTGATGATTTAATTTTGTGTGGTCACATGATTGGGATAGTTTGTCCAGACAGCCGGTAAAACATTTGTGAGTGGACCTGCGAGTGCACTTCAGAAAGAGATCAGCTTTTGAATCAGTAAAGTCAATAAAGGAACTTTTCCACACCAGTACAGTGAGGCACCGTCCAAAACACAGAGGCCTTAAGTAAAAAGCCAGAAGGATGTATTTTTTGTCTCTTCTTGAGTTGGGAAGTCATTCTTCTCTTTCTCTCAGAGCTCTAGGTCTTAGACCTTTATTGACTTGAACTTAACTTGGACAAGGACCATCGACTACCCTGTTCTCAGGCCTTTAATTTTGAACTAGAATCAGACAAACAGCTTTTATGTACTTTCTGCTTGCAGATGGAAGTTTTAGACTCCTCAGCCTCCATAGACTTGGGAGACAACACTTCATAATAAATTTCTCCCCTTTCTGATTTTTCTCCATACATATGAGTATATATATATGCGCTGTTTAATATCTAAATATAGTATATACACTGTATTTATACAATATAAATATGAATTTTACCAACTCTATACTCTGTCTGTTATCATAGACCAGATAGATATGTGTGTGCTTTTATGTGAGCAAATTCTTATTTTGCTAGTTCTCTTACGTCAGTCGGTATGGTATTTGTTTCTGTGAAGGAATTTTCTCTGATCACACTTTTCTAATTCTTCACATATCTTTTCATTTTGTTTTTTGTTTTTTGGTTTGATGCTGGCTTTTGAGGAAGGTAAAGTTTTGAGTGCTTAACTCCTCCGTTGCTTCTTTATAAAGTGTCAGTAAAGAGTGGGCAAACATTTGCCATCAGAACATCACAGTATTTCCAAGGCTTTGCTAAGCTCCACTGGGATTCTAGGAAATGCGACAGTCTAGGTAGAAGATTCTCACATATATTGGTCTTGCAACTCTATCACATGCATTTTATTTACAGTAGTGGAAATTAAAATTCAACATCTTAAATCGATTATCTCATTTACTTAAAATGATCATAGTCTATTGCAAATGAACATAAAGTATTTTGTGGAATCAACAACAACGGTATTTGCAGATCTTTTCTGAAAAGTATGGTTCTGTCTTCTACTTGGAAATTCTCTAATTCTGAGAAAATATCAGGGAGATTCTTAAAGCTGCTTGTGTATTCTGCCTGTTGCACTATGTTTTATTTGAAACATATGAAGAAAATCCTACTTCTCAGAGTTATGTAGTTCAAAAGTATTTAAACAGCATTTTTAGATAATTATAGATATTTTTGTTTGATACCAAACCAAACTTGACAGGTGGTGATTTCTTAGAGGCAATATGCAATGTAGAAACCATATCAATAAACTTCTCATGCTGTGTCACATTAAAACCCCCAGACCTATCTTGAGTCTGGAATAAACATTTAACTCATGCGTACGTTTTTAACATCATGTTACAGAAACACTGCCGTGACTGAAAGCTCCCAACTCTGTCAACATTACAGGAAATTGTATCCAGTCAGAGAGTCAATGGGCCCTGCGATGTGACTTGTACAATGTCCCAATATAACTGTTCCATATATTTCGGGGGCCTAGTTTTATAGCTGCTTATAGCAGAAGGATTTCTGCAATCTTGGCGAGAATGTATATAGTTCTAACACCTATACGGATATCTGCAGAAATGCAGTTTAAAAAAAAAATGGGCCATCTCCATCACCAGTTTTCATCTTTTAAAGAGCCAGTCTCTAGAAAGAAGTACTCCACAGCTGACAGTGAGTCTTTTGCAATTGTTCTCTCATTCCGTTTCTATTACGTGATTTTCATTTTGAGGCTCAGAGTCAAAGGCCCACACAGCCGAGTCAAACCTGCAGCATGGAGCTGAAGAAATTAACACAAGTATTTTCACGACTTAAATATAGTAGTCCCCTGTTCTGGCCAAAATAGTCTGAAGGCCAGTCTTCTTCAGTAACAGTTGGACAGGTGAAGGGCAAGGTTGACAAGCACTCAGAGCCCTGCCTGAGCCAGTCCCTGGGCTAGGCCCGAGAACACAGCATTGGAGAAAGCCACATGACCCATGTCCTCAGCACCAAGGGCACCATGAGAACAATTTGGTCTATGTAGGCTTATTCAGTCAATCAACACATTTGTGTTTGGACTGGAGAAAGAACTGTTTCCTCGCCAGTAAATAGAGCACTGATCGGTCGTCAGTCTTGCAAGGTGCTGGGGCTGACATGCGCTGACATGTATAAGCTGCTTGTTAAAAAGTTTTGCAGGCCAGTGGTTAAGCACAGCCGTTATTAAAGATTAAATTATGTACATATCATCAAACAAATCATATTAAAGCAAAGATAATGAATCCTCAAAACTTCCTCATAATTTGACACCTACCCAGGCTCCGATCTTCTGTGTCTGTAGGACAGGAATGGGATACTATGAGTTGTGACTGTTCACCTCTTGCCATTCTGTGCTGGAAGATCCCTACCGCACGCACAACTGAACATCAGACATTGTAAGAGGGCCCTAGACCACAAAGACAGGCAAACACTACCTATAATAGCCACACTGATTCTCTCGAATTAAGAACATGTTGGAAGCTGGCTCAGGCCAGTGGCTCACGCCTGTCATCCTAGCTACTCAGGAGGCTGAGATCTGAGGATCACAGTTCAAGCCAGCCTGGGCAGGAAAAGTCCATGAGACTCTTATCTACAAGAAACCACCAGAGAACCAGAAGTGGTACTGTGGCTCAAGTAGCAGCACGCTTTCCTTGACCTGAAGAGCTGAGGGACAGCACCCAGGCCCAGAGTTCAAGCCCTATGATCGACAAAAAAAAAAAAAAAGAACATGTTGGAAATGATATAAATAATACAGATTCATCCTACAATTGTACATGGTCTCCAACTATTGAGTGCTGGATAGTACAGCATTTTGAGTAAATATTCTTTCTGTATTTGAAAGTTATTAGCAGAGTGAGTTAAACAAGAAATAAACTGAACCAGAAGCACACCTCATTTCACTTTCATTTTACTCATTACTGTAAAGGAAAATATTAACAAATCTTCATGTGGGAGCTACCCCTACCTGCTTTGAAACAATAGGTTGGTCATGGGTGTCCGTGCGTGACAGAGAAGTGGAAGCATCTTTCGAGAATCAATGGGCTTTATGGAATTTACAAAAAGTATTGAATATTTCATTATTACTTGCAAATGTGCCTTATATTATTTATATCGGCAACATTTATAATAAATGTGTGTGTGCATCTGGATGTATTAATTGCCTCTCCTCTTCCACTCTGGGAGTGGGCTGTTGAACATCGACTCACCACTGCCTAACTCACAATGCTAAGACTGGGCCAAAAGAGCCCTGGGAGGGCTTTCTGCTGAGGACAGTACACTACAGTAAGGGCTACAGTAGTAAGGGCTCAGCCAATTGGAGGAAAGGAAAACCGCTGGGGGAGGGGTGGGGGGAGGCCTTATCGGGTGGCTTTAGTGGATTAGAAAGGTATAAAATGAGGAAATTGAGGTAGAGTTCTGGGATGTCTTTCCAACCCTCCACCCCTTTCTTGCTTTCTTTGTGGAATTTTGGTTTACAGAGGTTGTTGTCAGGCTGGTGAATACTTATACATTTTAATTAATGTACTTAAACTTATTTACTATTTCCTTTTTATTTACTATTTCCTTTCTACTTAAAAAGGGGAGGGCTTTTTTTTCTTTACCAGAAATATTTAAAGAATGCTCTCTGTTTGCCTTTGAGTGCATTCTGATGAGGTGACTTTGAGCCATACAGATTTGAGTGTTGGGTAGTTCTGCTTCAGAGCTTTCTGGCTTTGGTTTGTTTATTTGGAATATAGAGGAGACACTGTAGCCACAGGCCTCTTAATTCTCAGGAGCCATTCCTTTCAAGGCAGCCAGATACAATGCTTAACAAAGACATTAATTCTTTGAAGAGTAATTTTCCTTTTTATTGGAACTATAGGTCACTGGAATATTCTAGAAGTTTTAGAAATTTGTGTAGGGGTTAAAAGTCCTAGAGAATATCCTTAATGAGTGAGCCTACCTAGACTCATACAAACTGATGAATTTATTTTGCAGCTAAATTGGTTAAGGAAAGGGCGTTTATCTTCTTTGGAAAATTGCGTTATATTTTATTCATTTAATATGTTTTATTTATAGCTTATTTTATGTTTTAATTTTTTTGACAGGACTAGAATTTGAACTCAGGGTTTCACATTTGTTCAGCTTATTTGCTCAGCAGATACACTACAAATTGAGCCATGCCCCCAGCCCAGATTTTTGCTGGTTAACTGGAGATGGAGTCTCATGGACTTTCCTGAATGGGCTGGTTATGAACTGTGATCCTCTTGTAGCCTCCTGTGTAGCTAGGATTATAGGCTATCAGTATCCAGCTTCAATTGCTTTTTGTCAAAGCTGCAAAATAAATTCAATGGAGGATGGATACATTTTTCAAAAATGGTGCTGAAGCAACAAAACACCCATAGACAAAAAGTATATACATGATTTCAACCTCAAACTCATACCTTGCACAAAAGCTACCTTATAAAGGACCAAGACTGCAAGAAAAAAATTAATAGCAGAACTCCTTTACGCCTGAGGTCTACTCAAAGAGACCTTGGACTTGACATTAAAAGTACCATCTATGGAAGGAAAGACTAATCAACTGATCCCCACTAAACGTAAAAACTTTTGTTCTATGTTAGATCCCATGCAGAGTACAAAAAGCAACCTCCGGATTGAAGTAAAGATTCACAACAAGTGTAGCAAAGGACTTGTATTAAGAACATGTGAAGAACTAGTTAATGATTTTTTTAAAAGAAACCCAATTAGAAAATGGATAAAAGATAAAAATACATGAATAGGCATTTCACCAAAGAGGATACACAGGCAGCAAATAAACATGTGAAAATATGTTCAAAATCACTAGCCAGTAATTAAGTACAAATGAAAACCACTGAAATATGATTGAATATCTGGCAGAACGGCTAAGATTTCAAAAAGAACAGTGGCGACACCAAAACACAGTGAAGATGTAGAGAAACAAGATGACTCCTACATTTGTGGTAGAAATGGAAAACAGTGCAACCATTTTACATCCTAATTTCTTAAACAAGTACATATGCAATTGACATGCGACCCAGTCATCACACCCTTGAATGTTTATCCAGGAAAATAAAAATGTATGTTCACACAAAAACCTGTACATGAATATTCAGAGCAATGTTATTCAAAATAGCCCCAAACTGGAAGTAACCCAGATATCTTTCAGCAGGTGAACGGGTCAACAGCTCCATGCTACAGTGACACTGCAGCTATAACTCAGCAATGGAAAGGAAGCAGCATGCAATAGTTTAGGATGTATCCAGATAATTACATAGGGTAGGGGAAAACCAATCCATTTCCAGAGGTTGTATCCTTCATGTTTCCATATCCATAGCATTCTTGATGTGAGAAAAATGGTAGAAACAGAAATAAGAGTAGTGTTTCCTAGGGGTCAGAGAAAGGGTAGGGAGGGAGATTAGCCGGGCAGCACAGGTATTCACGTGGAGCTGGGCCTGTTCTGTGTATTGACTATGGTGCTGACCGTGGAAGCCAACTCATAGAATAAAACTGCACAGTGTTCCTTACCAGCTGGTCGATTCTAGCTGGGGTAAGATGCTAGGATTTTCCCCATTAGGGGAAATGGGATGAAGTCTACATGACATCTTCCTGCATCCTTTTAAACAACAACAACAACTTCTCATGTATCTACAGTCTTCTAAAAAAATTAATTTAAAAAGTAATGTGATATGCCAGCAAAACAAACAGATTAACCAAGTTGATTCATTTTAACTACTTTTACTGTGATTGAGTCCAGGGCAATGCAGCCCAGATTCAGTAGATGGGATGGCCAGGGAAGACTGGATTCAAGTCTAGAGCTGCGCTTTTGACACGTTCATTTATTAGAGGCCACTTGGGAACGATGATTACGTGTGGAGATTGAGACAAGAGAGGACTTTCCGCAGGATCACCCCTGAGGGAGCAGTGGACTGCAAAACGATCATCAGAACTCGACCAACTCACATCTACTTGGGAACGTTGAGTCCAATTTGAGTTCTAACTTGGGAGGCAGTGACAGTCATGGTAGAGAGAGACCTCAATTTGAGGTAACAGCTGTTTTTCCTCTAAAACAGGAGGGTAGAGGGGCTCAAGTCAGCCTTTAGTGAACTGATCCATGGAAGGAGTTTATACAGATTCTCTCATTGAGCGCAGTAAGAAACACAGTGCCACCTCCAAATGGTGCAGAGGTAATACATGGAGTCAGAGATGGTCGGTCTACGGGGCCAGGCCAGGCCAGGCATCTGCTCTTCCACCACTGCCTTCCTCAGGATGCCTGTCCAGGGCCGGCTCCCTCCTTTTGGGAAAGCTATGTGGAGTCCTAACCTGGGGGCCACTCTGTGGCTTGTACAGAGGGAACCCCTCTGGTCTTAGTTTTACCAAATTACATAATACTTCAATGGCAGATCTTCCAGGTCATTTCCCTTGGCATTACCAGGCGAGCTCAAGATTAGAATCCCATGGATTCTAAAGGAGAAGGACTCCAGTGGAGGCCTGGACGGCTGTACAGATGCCACTCACAGGCAACAGTCAGATGCGATTTCTCCATCAGCTACATCTCATTACCCTACCAGGGCTCCCTTGTGTCTGTCAATGAGAAACAACATGGAATCGCTCGCCACGGATTGCAGCTCCTCCAGCACTCCTTTCTCCTCTCTGAGCCTGGCCCACCACCAGCCCTTCCCTGCCAAAGACCCTTCCCTGACAACCCGCCCCCCCACCCCCACTGTGATTTCAGAGTAGGAACTATAAGGTGCTTGGGGCACAATGAGCATCCTTTTTTCCTGGGGTGGAGCAGAAGAAAAAGGGTTGGGATAAAAGAGGAATGAAGGTTAGCTGCAAATGCCACAGAACCACAGGTCTGGCTTTGGATGGACGAACTCATGGACCTCATTTCTAACACAGAGGATTGGCCAGGTGTCTACCCCTCATGAACAGCTAGATGGGTTTTAGATGCTGGAGCCCAGGAGAACTGGGAAGGCAGGGAGGCTGAACCACATTTTTCCTAGTAAAATTTGTCCTTGTAAAGCACATTGTCTATGGAATGAAGACACGAAGGTACTAAGATTCCTTTCACCTCCTGATCCTGCTGCTGTGGACATTAGACAGCACTCAATCTCTCAGAGCCTTAGTTTCTCATCTGAAAATAAAAAATGGGAACACTATCCCCAAGCATTTAGAGATGTTTTGATGACCAAATGCAATTACAAACAGCCCAATAGTTAGACTTCACTGAATGCTGGTTGTTGGCAGTATTAATATAATCTGAAGTTGAATAAGAGGCTCATTTTCTAATATTTATATTATCTTCTTACCTATAGGATTGGGGATATAGTTAAAAAAAAACAGGGATTCTTGAGAGTATCAAGTCTATGCCAGTGCTTTTCAGGGAAGAATGAGGAGGTCTGGGGGGAGAATGTTCTTGAAATGAGCCATCATTGATATGCATGGGCTAAAGGCTCCTGCCAAGAATTTCCCAGTGAGGACAATGGGGTAGGATTCCATGATAATGTGGGCTCTAAGTGATGGGTAGATTCAGCACTCTGTGTCTCACTCCTGTGAGAGAGAGGGGGGGGAAAGAGAGAGAGAGAGAGAGAGGGAGAGGGAGAGGGAGAGGGAGAGGGAGAGGGAGAGAGAGTATACACCTGGATTCCTTTCTCACTGGAACAGACTAAGGCAAGAGAATTTCTTTTCATGCTCTAATATGAATTCATCCTCTCCCCCAAAACCTTTTGGATCCTACCAAGTTCTCCAAGATGACTCAACCTTCACACTGCGGAAAGGAAGGGATGAGAAATTCCCCCTGGGCGGTGTTCTCGCCAACACTTAGCTTTGTTGGAATTTCCAGTTCTGAGGATTATTTTGGCTGTGGAATGGCTTCCCAATGTTGGTTTCATTTGAACTTCCTTGTACCAGTCCTATTGGGCTTTGGTTAGCTCATCTGTGAGCCTAATCCTATATCTTGCTCATAATATATCCACTTGTTTCTTTCTTATCCACTGTAAGATATTTAATAGCTATTCTATTGTTAGCATCTCTGTGTGGCTTTGTGGTTTTTTTAAAAGTCTTTTGTTGAATACAATTTTCAAATTTTAATCAAGATGAATGGATACATCATTTCTTTTAAAGAATATGCATGTTGGATAGTAGGTAAGAGATATTTTTCCTATCGTGGGGCATGAAACTGTATGTTGGGCTAAATATTTAGGTTTATGTCTCACATTTGGGTCTTCATCTAGCTGGAATTAACTTTTGTATGTGTGAAGTGAGGAGGCAATCTTATTTCTCTTCTTTTGAAATGCCAGCTACTACAGGCCTCTGCTGGGTTTTGTGCCTATGTAATCTATATTGTTTTCACACATGCTCACATCTGTTTTGGAAGTATCTATTCAATTCCATTGGTCTGTTTTTCTCTCCTGATAAGGAGGGGCTTTATAATAAACTTTAGATTTATAATAAACCTTGATACCTGGTTAGGTCCTTTATTTGTTTAACTTATTAAAATATTGTTGACTATTCCCTCCCCTTTTTATTTCCCATATGTAACATTAGTAATTATTTTCATAAGTTCCTTGTTGGAATTTTGATTGGAATTGCTTTGAATTTAAGCACTCAAAAATTTGGGAAGAATTTGTAATTTGCTCATCTAGGACCACTACAGAGATCTGCATATGCTGAGATTTTTCTCTTATAAGAGTGGCTAATATTTTTTTTTAATTTTCATGAAGTTTGTGTACATTTCTGTTACATTTTCCCCTATGTATTTATCATGTTGGTTGGTATTATCATTATATATTATTAAATGTACATTTGTAATTATGTGGTATTGGTTTAAAAAGGAACAATTGATTTTTGTAAGTAACTTTCTACGAGTTTAAGTTTACCCTTGAAATACTTTGAAATATGACTGGGGATGTAGATGGGGCCAAAATGTCATATTCATTGTTTCTAAGTAGGGTGACTGTGGGCAAATTTTTTGTGTGCTTCTTTATACTTCTCAATGCTTTCAATTTCATATGTTTTATATCATCTCTCTAATAATCAGAGGAAGAAGTTAAAATTAAATAACATAATAAAGGTGCTGACCAACGTTTTCTTGAAGCCTAATATTTGTCAAGCAGGTATCTAGTGCTTCATTTGCATAATTTTTCCATACTGCTGGATTTTGAACTCAAGATTTCACCCTTGCTAGGCAGATGACTTACACGTGATTTAATTTTTATCTTGATCATAGTTTTGTAGAAGGTGCTGTCACATGTTCAAAGTAAGGATATTAAGGCAGTGATGGGCATAACTAGATCGTCACCCATGAGTGGAATAGGGTTTCATGGTGTTGTGTGCTCTAGTCAATCTCAGAAGGGCACATTCCTATAGGAAGTTCTCCTTCCAGCCTTTAATCTATGAAGACATCACTCTCATTGTCTTTGGACAGAGCCTCAGGGATGACAGAGAAGCAAGCTAGAGCCTCCTTCCTGGGGCTCAGTTCTATGTCTTCTGGTGGAAAAATGGGATGCCAGGCATGGTAACCTGAGCTTGGGCTTAAGACTCTTGGAACTGAGGACCATGAAAATTTAAAGGGACGAGGAAAACCTAGAAAGACCAGAACTTTTCTATGTTCCTCAGATAGCAACAGTTCCTCTATTCAAGACAAAGAAGATTATGATCCAGAAAGTACAACCTGAGGAAAGAGAAGGCTTACCCTTCAAGCACAAGAACTTCTGCCTTCAGTTTCGTCTTCCTAAGTGTAATAATCATAAATATGACTTGAAAGGTTTTAAGTAATCTAAACCCACAAATGTACAGAGCAGGGCCAGGAGAGGCAGGATGATTTAGAGTAACTTCAATGCCTCTGTGAATCTTTCTCCAGTGCATTAATGATCACTGAAAAGTTAACATACAACCTATAGTAATTGCATCTGAGTCTGCAAACAGGTTGTCTGAGTAGATAACACATTAGGGGATACCTCTAGAAAAATCATTAACAGTCATGATCACTAGGCACAAAATGGCACCATTGTCCCTAGCTTCTCTTCCTTGACTTCCATGTCATCTCCAGTCCCTTGCCCTGCCTCATCTCTAAGGACTCGGCTATTCCTGGAAGGCTAAAGGTTCTTCTGCCTTTGTGGAGGTCTTCTTTTATTAAGAAGAATGAAGAAAAGTTGTATGACTACCTCAGTGTAAAAAAACAAACATAATGTAGGCAGGATTCAATAATACCTAGTAGTATCTTCTGATTTTAGGAGAAACTACAACTGAAACATTTCTGTGGCCTACTAAAGTATCAAAGTATCCTGGGCCCTAAATATTGTGCTGTTTGTACCTAATGGATAAGGCATGCTGACTCTCCTCCTTCTCTTCCCTCCTTATTCCCTTCCTCCCCTCCTTCCTCCCTCCCTTCCTTCCTCCCCTCCTTCTTCCCTTCTTCCTTTCCTTCCCTCATACTTCCCTTCCTCCCTTCCTTCTGTCCCTCCCCTCTCTCTCCCTCTTCCTTCCTTCTTTCTTTCTTTCCTTCCTTCTTTCTTTTTCCTTTTTCCTTCCCTCCTTAGAACTGGCTCACATATATTCTCTTTTTTTTTTTTTTTTGGATCATGGGGCCTGAACTCTGGGCTTGAGCGCTGTCCCTCAGCTCTTCAGCTCAAGGCGAGCACTTTACCACTTGAGCCACAGCACCACTTCCAGCTTTTTCTGCTTATGTGGCGCTGAGGAATCTAACCCAGGGCCTCGTGCATGGTAGGCAAGCAATCTACCACTGAGCCACCTTCCCAGCCCCATATTTTCAGTTTTCTCTCTCTCTTGCTTCCAGCCTTTTGTGCTTTAAGGAACAAATATACATTTCTTATTGTTACTTGAAGTTTAACTGTAAACTGAGTTGTTCCTGGCTCTCTATGAGATTTGGGCTGTATTTTTCAGTCTGGTCTATCATCAGTGGCTTGGATTATGTGCACGGTTTTCTTTGTAAGCTTCACCCCTAACTGCAACTCCTTGCAAGGGGTGCAGGAAGATCCTCTGGTGCCATTTCCTAATGCGGGGCCAGCGTCGGTGTGCACGGAGCTTTCCTTGGGAGTTTGGGGCTTCTGCTGGCACATCCAGTGACATGGGACAAAGGAAATGACCACACAGCCTCATCTTGTATGGTAGAAGTCACCGGGGGTGCATGGCAGCTAAGGGGGGGGAGCAGACACCGCAGCTTTTCTCCTGCTCCTCTGAGCACAACTGGAGCTGCACAGCTGTTTCCCCTCATCTGTGGAGCATGGTGCACGTGTTCAGAAATGGCTTCAGCGGGTCACGAACTCTTGCGATTTGCTTTTCTAAATGATAGCCTTCCCAATGTAGCACTGGAGTGAAAAGGCAGCGTTGGCCATCACAAGCAGCCCAGGTGACGGTGGGAAGTGCCAGCTGCAAACCGCAAACCCTCTGGGGATGGGGTGGCCATGCATGACCCAGACAGCAACCTGGATCTGAGCCAACAGACTCTGTAATACCAACTCTGTGACAAGCCTCCGCCCCAAGACACCTCCATCCAGGGAGCTGCCGGTGAAGAAGGCTTAAGGGGCACCTGGCACCAGTCCCCGGGTCCCTACAGAGACTTCCAGTTTACCTTCTTCTGTTTATCAGCGTTTCTCTACATGCACCATGCAGACGGTCACAGAGACACTGAATCCAAATTCTCACTGGCTTAAGGGCTATGTATTACCAATGGTTCTATGATAAGGAGTGAACTTTCCTTCAGTGGGATAGTCTGGAGATATTTTTGGTTGTCCCGTGTAGAGGAATTGCTGCTGGTATTTAGTGGGTGAACACCAAGGATTCTGCTCAGCCTATCACCCTGTACTACCCAGGGAGCCTTCTACAGCAAAGAGTCATGAATAGAACACTTCCCAGTGTTAACGAAGCCCATGACACACTAAGGTCCAACAAAGTTCTATTCCAAATAGGAAAACAGGCGTTGGAGAATTTGGTATCTTGGACTTGGCCATCTCTTGAGTCCTATTTATTTATTTATTTCAAAGGAGGGTTGGTCATTTCTACCTTGCAGATGACACCACAGAATTAAAGACCTCTTGTCAGTAGCTCACATGATTAGCACATCAATCTTCAGGAAATCTCTTGTCCTCAGATATCCACATGCTAGTTTTTAACCCTCTGAAAAGGTTAGGATGTTTTGCTAGTATCTTAAAAATATTACTCAGACCCAGGCCACATGGGTAGGGTAGCTCCCATTTGTGCTGCTTGACTGGTTCTGAGAACTTGAACCCAGATTCTGGAATCCAAAGGTCCAGGAGTTTTGTTTGTGCTCCCCAACAGAGCGGGCAGCCAGAGTCCAGTGTTCTTTAACTATCTGTGTCTTTGGGTTTGCCAAAGCAATGGGAAACATGGAAAACAAGATAATACTACTTAAGCCGACGGTGTTGCTGGGGTCCCCAGGTCTCGTGGAAGGAGAGGCCGATAACATCGGGCTTTGTTTAAGTCCCTTCCCTGGCTTCCTTTCTACTGAGCCTATTGAGTCAAAGTCCAAGTCTCTCGTTGGACTTAGAGTGACCTGAGACGCTCCCCGTCCTCTCTGCCTCGCTGTGAGCACACTCTCCTGGGACTCCGGGCCTGCCATGCCTTCTCTGGTCACGGAGTCTTTTCACATGCCGTTCCCTTGGCTCCAGATGCCGCACGCCGTCCGCTTCACCTTGACAACCTCCGGTCTTCCAAGTCTATTCTAGAGTGTCCCTCCCAGCCCATTCTAAAGAAGCTCAGCTTGTACCAGCCTGTGTTTCCACAATGCCCATGCTCAGGCTCATGGCACCTCACTGCCCACTGTTCAAATACTGAGACCAATGCCTTTGTAGTCAAAGATTCATGAGCGTTGAGACCCCAAGGCCAAGTTCTAGCCACGCTTTCCCTCCCCCAAACACTGTTTTGCTACAGTGATCATTGTAATCGATTTCTGATTCGCAATGAATTTTCAGACTCCTCATCTGGGGAGGAAAGCCAACATTCACCTTGCTCATGCTTCCCATTATGATGAGCCATCTAACAGTCCTGCTATCTGCTAGTGATTCTTTATTGCCTTTGTTACACCCTAAACTCCAAAACGCAGGGACAAGCTTTGGAGCGTAGAGAGCCCGGCAGCTAGGAGATTCACCATACTCACATCAAATGCTGATGCCACTTACTTATCAAAACTCCAAGAGGGAAGAGGTAATGTTTTTAAAAAAATTCCCATTGAACTGCTTCAGTCTCAAATGATAGATAAGATATATATGGCAAAGAGAGAGGAAGAGGAAACCCTCAGAACCAACAGGCTGGGCCTGCACCATCCAAACTCTGGCATCTTGGGATGCAAGGGGGACCTCCAGGGACCGTCATTTATCTCCTCCCTGCTAAGGCTACTTTGTAAATGGTTTGAGGAGAGGGATGCCATGGGCAGAGTCTCAGCACACCTACCCTGTAGATAAAGAGAAGCTTCTAGGGCTGAGGTGTATGGGGGTATCTCGTGGGTCAGGGAGCTGAGCTACAGATCCAGGTACTTTGTGCTAAGATGGGGTGGAAATCGAGAGAAAGCCCTGTGGTTTCCATTGATATGGTAGCCTGAGATGGCCCTGATGCTCCCTTTTGGTATTTGTGCCCACGAGTGTACACTGGGCCCGTTGGAGTGTTCACTGCTAATAATCAGATATGGTAAAAGGGAATGGACTGGAAGTTACCAAGGGAAGGTGGGCTTCTTTCTTGTTCTTTCTCTCTCTCTCTTTCTCTGTCTCTGTCTCTGTCTCTCTCTGTCTCTCTGTCTCTCTCTGTCTCTCTGTCTCTCTGTTTCTCTGTCTCTCTCTCTCTCTCTCTCTGACCCTGGCTCACAGCTGTCACTCTGTGTATTGCCTTTCAAAGACAGGCCTATGGCAAGACACGGAGGGACTGGCCTCTAGCTCATAGCCATCCAGGAGCTGAGGCTTTGGAAGAACAAGGCACGATGCCAGTAGCCATGTGATTGGACTTGGGCAAAGGCCTCGCTTCCCTTGAGCCTTCAAGTGAGACCACAGCTCTGACCAGTGAACGGAGGCACTGGAGTTCGGATCTGAAATGTCCTCTGAAGCCTACGTGTCCTGTCCTCAGCCACGGTGCTTTAGGCGGGGTTGGAGCCCTTTCCAAAGCATGGCCTCTGAAGGGGATCTCAGGGCCCTGGTCTCCTCCTCTCCCGCCGTTCACACCCCGGCCCTGCTCTCCCGCTCTCAGGCGCTGCCACAGATCCAAAGCAGGAGACTGAAGCCTCCGACATCAGCCCTTCCTCTGCTTCGGCTGCCCTCTCCTAGGTGTTACTGCAGTCAGGGAACTCTTTCAAACACGCCATCCTAGCAACCAGCTGAGCCACATTCAGGGATCCTAATCCACACAGACCAAGTGTTTGTTGTTTCAGATCCCTAAAGCTGAGGGGCACTTGCTGACACAACTTCCATCACTAATGCAGCCTGTGAGGGCAATACTTCAACCTAGACAGGTAGCTTATGGGAAAAATATTCAACCGTTTGTCAGATGCCAATTTCACAGATTTCAGTTCTGGCTTCTTGTTGGCTAATTATGAACAGGCATATCAATTTTCAGGTTTTCCTGACGTCCTTCTCTGTGAACTATGTATTTCTGAACACAGAGACACAGTCTCGCTCATCTCTTTATGCAAAGCACAAAGCCTGACCCCCTAAGAGCGGCTCAATCCCAATGTCATATTGGCTCACCATTGCAAAGCTCTTGGGAGAAGGACCTGGCATTGAAGTTCCCAAGGAAGGAGCAGGCAACCGCACTCAGAACCCTCCATCCCAATTCTAGAATGTTCATGCTTTCTTTCTCCACTAACATACAGGGCCACTGTAAGCAGGTGGCTTAGAACAATATTCCCAGTAAGGAATTTCCTCTACTGCTGTCTGTTAAGGACTGAGAAACCGCCTCGGCCTCACTGTGAATGGCTTTCCAGGGCATAGTTCTTCTAAGATAACTTGTTAGAAGGTAACCAGTTATTTTCGTCCTTGCTAATAAAGATCATGGAGCAATTGGTGTTGCTTTGGGAGTTAATAAGAAACATTTGCGCCCAAACCATGGCGCTCTGTGCATAAAGCAGTTGGCAAGAAAGAGCATATTTAAATATCAGAAAACAGCCCATATCCAAACAGGTGTGCAAGGAAACGGTGGAAATAAATTGCTTGGTGCATATGTTAGCCCAAGCAAAATTGAGTAAGAAACTTTGCTCCAATTTGGAAAAAAAAAAATCTAACCAAACCAGGCCTCTTGTCTTTTCCTTAAACTGCACAGCTGGAAAAACAGTTCTGATTCAGAGAGCCCAAAGAGTTGTTTTATTTTTTTTTAATGGCCAGATAAACAAAACCTTGCTAGGGAATGATTATACTTTAGTGAATGTAGCCTTGGGCAAGAATCTTGTGAAAGATGTACCTCGTTTCAACCTTTAAGAAATCAGTCTGCTTCTCTGAATTAGCAGTGTCCCTTCTTATTGTGTTGGAGATTAAAAAAAAAAACAAGAATGTTTTTGTGGATGCAATTTCCCTCAGCACCAGGATTCTTGACTTAAGATGTAGATGCATAAAAAAGTGATTTGGTTTCCATTAGAGCCTGCTCAGTGCACAGGAAACATGGTTTAGAGCAGAAGGATGTTATAAAAGCTGTCCTCTTAGTGTGTGTGTGTGTGTGTGTGTGTGTGTGTGTGTGTGTGTGTGTGTGTGTGTGTGTGTGTGTGTGTGCGCGCGCGGACGCGCGCTATTTCTTTCTGGCCAGGAACAGAGGTGGGACAAGGAATCAGGCTATGTCAGAAAGTGTGGAAGTATGCTGGTTAAACATTTCCTGCTGGGTTGTTTTCTGGCGTTGGGGAACATTTGTTTCTTGCCAACTTGTCTCGGTGGCAAAAAGGCACAAACAATGTAGACATAGCCCCAAGCCCCTGGAAACAGCTGACGCTGACATGCCTCTGGGGGTTGGGGCTGGGGGGGGGCTCTGGCTCCTATGGGCGTCATCCCTTGAAGTTTTATATGTGGAACACGACTGTGCATGCATTGTGCTTACGAAGATGACATGCAAATTCAAACCATGTGATATGCATAATGTATGATGACATGGAAACATACTATGCCATAGGCAGTGATAGATGGAGCTGGAATGCAAATCCCTACCCTGTGAGGCCCAACAGTCGCATGCAGGAGAGAACGCCTATGTGACATGACCTTTTGGACATTTTTATAGTTGTGAGGTCGTGTCTCTCCACACAGCCCAGGCTGCGGGTGAACTCACTCAGCCTCCCATGTGTGAAGCTGGGGTTACAGGCGTGACCCACCCCACCTGGCGGACAGTCTTGTGAAGATCCCACACAGTTGTATGTGGAATGCACCCCAGAGCCAGGGCTCCATCTGAAGTGGCTTCACTGGAGCGATTGTCAGTGCGTACACTCCCGTGCCGCAGGCCGCACACGCGCTGAGGGCAGAACGGAACTAGAGCATGCAGGACAGGCCTGACAAAGGCTGCCTTGACGTCATTTGGTCAAGTGGCTCAAAGTGAGGATTCTGAGCACAGGCTGGCTCCGATTCTGCCTGCTTTCTTGTTAGCCAAGTCAGCATTTCCAGCCTCAATATTACCACCTATAAAATGGGGAAAACGGTAGGACATTCCTTGTTGTGCTGTGCACGTGCACATGGGAACTCTGAGCTTCCCTTCTGAGTTTGTGGACTGACGTGGACTTCCTGCCAGACACTCCCCACCCTCCCGGCCTCCTCAGTGGGAGGCTGCTCTATTTTTCATTTTTTAACTCTACTCATCATTCAGTATAGTTCCAGTTCCAGAAACCACGGGCCAACAGGTCAGTCCAGAGAGGAAGCATGCAAACCCACGCTTGACGACAGCTCACAGGGGAGGGGAATCTAGCCTTTCTCTTGGGTACAGAATTTCCTCTCTCCCTGTTCTCCTTGACCAGGCAGATTGTGGTTCAAGGTCAGTCCAGGTAAAAGCTAGTAAAGCTCCACTTCAACCAGTAAGTTTGGCATGGTGGTACAGGTCCTTAGGCTCAGCTCTGTGGAAGGCATAGGTAGACGGCTATTGCACAAGCTCAGCTCTGAGCAAAGACATGAGATGCATGTGGAAAACAAAAACAAAAACCTAACTAAAGCAAAAATGGCTGGGGCCTGACTCAGGTGGTACACCAGCACCACCAGAAAAAGAAAGTGTAACCAAGAAACCAAAGGAGGAAGTAAAGAGTCTTCTTTTCTGTTATTAGTAAAGGTCAAGGAAAGGAGCCAGCCTTGTGGATCCTGATGCTTGACAGGTATCATTGGGTCTCTGTCTGTCTGTCTGTCTGTCTTTCTCTCTCTTCCCCCCTGTGGCAAGTATTATAAATAGGCCTCTTTCTTATCTCATCCTCCCCTAAATATTTTTCACTTGAAAACCACAGTTAATTTTAGATGGTTGTCACAGATAATCTCAAATTTGTGTGTAATATGTGCCCTAGTTCTAAGAAAAACATGACATTCTGCAGGACCTCTCTTTCCCTGCCACAACCATTGCCAACACCTCTGACTCCTGGTTCTTATTGGTGAGCAAGTTTTATCTGATGCCTGCTGCTCCCTTTTCCAGTCCTGGAGGGCTCTTCCCGAAGCCCCACAGCTCCCCATCTGTAATTTTCAGGCTGGACAGTCATCCAGGAAAGCTCGGGGCAGTCTGAGTCTGCCAACATTGCTCCCAAGGTCCACTGTGCAAGCATGGCGTGGCCTCCCCAGGGCCCCTCCCTGTCACCCTCACGCAGATAACCACAATTGTAAATGTTGTGCAAAGGTTACCGCACGACTCTTCTAAATAACAGGCTGTTTGTCAGAGCCTGGGCCACATTTGTCCTGGCCCAAGTTAAGAGGTAAAGAACATTCCAACTGTAAGCTTGCATGGAAAAAAAAATATATCTGAAGTTTTTATTTTCTGCTAACAAGGTATGCAGAAGACTGAAATTCCAGTAAGCAAAGGTTAAAGTCGGGCTGGTTTACAGAATACAGTCACCTCCCCTCCACCCCTTCGTTTTTCCATACAGTGCCATAAAAAGCCACTGTACTAACAAACATTTTGGGAAGAGAACAGGCTCTAGGCCAAGAAGCCACAAGCTTAAACAGGGGGGAAATCTGAGCCCTGAAGCAGAGCTTCCTAAGCAGAATGATTATTCAAGAAGGAATCAGGCTTAACAGCCCTGGCTGGACCAAGAAGCTGCCCGGGGCTCTGGACAGAGCTAGACAGCAGGACAGAGACACAGACTGCAGCTCACACGAGAGCGGCCTCCCTCTCATCTTACTTCGCAGCTGAGCCCACACGGGGGGTACCTGCAGAGCACCTGGGAGAAACCACCTTAAGATGAGAGTAAATCTAACACCATCACCCAAAAGAGTTCCGGTGACACTTATTTGCTTTTAATTGTGTTCAGTGAAACCCAGACACATTATGTCAAGACAAGAAAAGTTCCCTGAGAAAGTAGAGCTGTCACAGAAGAGAAGACCATGGGGGAAGACCTTACCCTAGAAGCTCTGAAGAGACTTCAAACCGCTCTAATGACATCAGTCCACTACTGGCTCCAAATGGAGCTGGGGACAGGGCAGAGGCCTTGCAAGCAGACCTGTGTATAAATGAGCGCTTGAAGGATGGTTCACACTCTTCATAAATCACCAGCCACGGTGGGTTGTTTCGTAGTCGGTATGGAGTAACTGACCTCTGCATTTGCACATCACACCAACTGTGGATTCCAGATAAAGAGGAGAGTCAATAGAAGAAGCTATCTTAGCAGCTTCCTTAAGAAAGATATTTGTATGACTTAGAGGTAAAGATAAGTTTTCTAAGGAAGCCCTAAAGTCACAAATCAGAAGGGGGAAAAAGGAAAAAAAAAATCAAAGAATTTGATTGCAATTGGGATGTCTGCAACATCTACAGCTGAGATCCAATCTAGGATCTGTAAGCGGAACCTCTGGGCTGGGAAGGTGGCTCAGTGGTAGAGTGCTTGCCTTGCATGCTTGAGGCCCTGGGTTTGATTCCTCAGCACCACATAAGCAGGAAAAAAAAGCCAGAGTGGCGCTGCGGCTCAAGTGGTAGAGTGCCAGCCTAGAGCTGAAGAGCTGAGGGACAGCACCCAGACCCAGAGTTCAGGCCCCATGACCACACCCCCCCCCAAAAAAAGAGGAACCTCTAAGTCAACAAGAAAAGGATTATGAAACCCAACAAAAATAGAAGCAAGAGATATGACAGGCAGTTTAAGGACTGACAAGACAGACAGGTGTTGAAACCCTTTAGTAACCAGAGAACGGCAAATCCTAGTCCCTGAGATGCAGCTTTATACTTGCCCAGTGGGCAAAAATGAGAAAGTATTGGTCCCAGATGTGGGAATGCATGCTGGAACCCGGCAGCCATTGTGACAGCGTGGAGGGCAGGGGACGGGGCTTGGGAGACGTCAGGTCAAGGGGCACTGTTCAAATGAAGAGAGTATCGTTACTGAGGGTGTGGGTGTGTTGCATAGGGGAGATCTCAGGGATGTCTTTCTCTGTTTGTCCTTCCTTCTCTCTGTTCCTCTCCTGCCCTCCTGCCATGTGATACCTACTTTCTTCTATAACACAGCAAGAAGACTCTCCCCAGAGAGAGGTGTGGACTTTTGATTTTGGACGTCCCAGGCTTTAGAACCATGAGCAACCTCAACTGCTGCTGTGCCCAGTTCATCCGGTCTGGAGGAATCTGCTGCAGCAGCAGCGAACAGACTAAGACATGTGATCATCTCACACTGCTGATAAGATGGAGATTAGTGAAACCAATCTAAGAAATGGCCCACAAAAAGTAACGAGCGTACACACTCCATTAGAACCACTAGTTCAGATTCTGGAATATTCTGAAGTTTTCATACTCGGATTCATAAGATAAAGAGCTGGTACTTGATTTTGTGGGGGACAAAAGAGGCTGTTATTGAGGAAATGAAGTTAAGGAGGTGGCACTTATTATGGAATACTATGCAGCACTTAACAGCAATTATTTACTCATTACTGATAGGGTTCATTAGTTCTTAAACGTGCAATCGTGGGTGAAAACTCAAGAAGCCTACCAGCTGTCTGGGGGAGGATTCAATGATAATACAACACTTGACACAACACTTGGTCCAGATAGTTTAGATCCCATCAACAGGCAACTGTGAAATTACCAGGGTCTATCCACCCTCACAAGCCATGGTCACAAGTGGCAGAATCTGAGAGTGTTCCAAACAGAACTGACGAGCTGTCTGGCAGTCAGGGGGGCCTGCATCTTTACTTTCTCACTTAGTAGCTGAATCTGGACTTTCACAAAAGAATACAACCATGAAACACAGCCATGAATGGTTTGCGGGTCCTGATTTCAGTGAGAAGCCCAGCACTTCCTCCCCCAGGGATTGAGTTCGTCAAAGTTAGTTCTCAATGATGTTTTTCTGTAGGCTCGGGATTTTTCACGGCCTCTCTCGACTTTATATGAAGCCTGAACTGCAAAGTCATAGGTGGAAGTTCTCAAAGCATATGGCAGAACGTTTTCTTCAGCACACAGGTTAACCCCATTTGGTTGGTGGGATCACATTTCCCCCTCTTCTTCTTACTATGCAAATACTTTCCTGAGTGTTCATATTACTCACGCTTACGCTCCACATGTCAGTGACTGACAGCTGTAGAAATGAGGGGAAATGAAAATCACTTGTCTAACAGAAGATGCGCTTCCCTCTCATGCACAGGAGGCTGGCATGCTGTTTTCCTGCACTACACAGCAGGATATTCACACTGCATCTGTAATCAGGGGCTCCAGAGATGGGGCAAGGAGCTGGATTCCCAAGAACGAAATAGAATCCAACTCTCTTTGAAAGAAATCCAAGGTTTGGAAAACTCCCAAGGAGCAATCATCCAAGTGAACTAACCTGATGAACTGTTTTTAAATGTTTAGAGAAATATAGTCAAACATTGAACAGTTTCCTAGAACTAGATCTACTGGGCAAAGGTAAGCTTTTATTAGACCTTTGCAGTACACCCAAAGAACAGGTCAGAGTGTAGGGTTTGGCTCCATCTCGAAGGGGTCCTCGGTTTTGTTTCCCCATTAGGAGGAATAAAGACACATGTTTACCACTTCCTGACAAGAGTGCATTCAACTGAATGTATGAGTCCCTGCTAAGTGCCTGCAGATTTGGGAGTTTCTCTGTCTCATCTTGTCTCCTGTTTCTCTTCCTCAGTCCTCCAAAGAATATAGTAGTATTTCTCTTCTTATTTTTTAAAGGAGGAAGATTTTATGCAAGGTTAGAGAATTCTCAAAATCAGATAGATTTTACAAGGAAATCTGGGTTCAAATCCAGAACTTTCTTAGACCCGTACTGACATGACTGGAAGCCTACTTCTTAGGGTATCAGGTAGTTTAAAGGTCATGTGATGTTACAGAAAAAAAGAGGGAGGTGTTCTCTACCTATTTTCAAACAAGGATGTGGAGAAGAAGCTGCATGCTCAAATGAATGGTGGCAGAAATCACAATACGATAGTGAACCTTTGTTTGAGTTCTTATTTTGTGCACTGTTTAATGAATTGAACCTACTGCTGTCTCTATTTTACTCTTTGGGGAAACTAAGTACAAAAGCTTATTAATTTGTCAGACTCAAACAGCTAGTACTCATAGAGTAGATGCTAAATTTGTCAGGCCTGCAACCCAGGGTTTTATAATCACTACTCCAGATCACGTTCCCAGCACAGGGCCGCTGGCCATGGTAGCAGCCATTGTGGCTATGGTGGTACAACAGGAAAAGCAGCAGTGGTGATGATGTTGCTTGATTTCAGTGGTGGTGGTGATGGTAGTGGAGGTGGAGGTGGTAGTGGTACTGGTGGTGATGGCGGTGATGGAGGTAGAGGGTAGGGAGATGGTGGTGGTGGTGATGGTGGTAGTGAGGGTGGTGGCAGTGGTGGTGGTGGTGATGGTGGTGGTGATGATGGTAATGGTGGTGGTGGTGGTGGTGGTGATGGTGGTGGTGGTGATGTGGTGATGGTGGTGATGGTGGTGAGGGTGATGGTGCTGATGGTGCTGATGGTAATGGTAGTAGTGGTGGTGGTGGTGGTGGTGGTGATGGTGGTGGTGGTGGTGATGGTGGTGGTGGTGATGGTGGTGATGGTGGTTGTGGTGATGGTGGTGGTGGTGATGGTGGTGGTAATGATGGTGGTGGTGGTGATGGTGGTGGTGGTGATGGTGGTGATGGTAGTGGTGGTGGTGGTGGTGAGGGTAATGGTGGTGGTGGTGGTGGTGATGATGGTGGTGGTGGTGATGGTGGTGGTGGTGATGGTGGTGGTGATGGTGGTGGTGGTGGTGGTGGTGGTGGTGGTGGTGGTGGTGATGGTGGTGGTGGTGGTGATGGTAGTGGTGGTGATGGTGGTGGTGGTGGAGGTGATGATGGTGGTGATGGTGGTGGTGATGGTGGTGATGGCAGTAGTGGTGGTGGTGGTGAGGGTAATGGTAGTGGTGGTGATGGTGGTGATGGTAGTAGTGGTGGTGGTGGTGGTGAGGGTAATGGTGGTGGTGGTGATGGTGATGGTGGTGGTGGTGGTGGTAGTGATGGTGATGGTGGTGGTAGTGATGGTGGTGGTGATGGTGGTGGTGGTGGTGATGGTAGTAGTGGTAGTAGTGGTGGTGGTGGTGGTGGTGGTAGTGATGGTAGTGGTGGTGGTGGTGGTGGTGATGGTGGTGGTGGTGATGGTGATGGTAGTAGTGGTGGTAGTGGTGGTGGTGGTGGTGGTGGTGGTGGTGGTGGTGGTAGAGCGTAGTGGTAGCAATGATGAAGGTGTTGTGTAATGGAGCCGTGGGAAGTGGTACCAGTGAGGATGGTGACAGTGGTGATGTTGATGGTAATGGTGTGCTGAAGGACTCATCTCTGATGCCCTGGATTATGGTAAGATCTTTGTCCTTGAAGTCACGAAGATGATGGTGCTGATGTTGGGGGTGATGGTGTGATGGCGTTGGCACTGGTCAAGGTGATGATGGCGGTGATGCCGCTGTTCTCGTTAATGGTGGTAACAGTTACGGTCTTGACAGTGAGTGGTGCTGTGAGAGGGGGCGATGCTGGTAATCTTTATGGTTGCAGAAGGGATGGAAGTGGCAGTGAGGATGGTGATGTTGGTCGTGATGGCCGTAGGCATGTTGGTGATGCTGGTGGAGTCAGGGTGAAGGTGATGCTGGTAGTGATTGTGGGTGATGTGTGGTGATGGTGATGCTAGGGTAATGGTAGGGCAGTGGTGATCATGGTGGTGACAGTAGCAGCAATGGCATAGTGGTAATGGTAATGGTTCGTGGTGCTGGTGGAGGCGGTGGTGGTGGTGGTAGGTGATATTGGCAGTAGTGATAATGGAAGTTTGGGGATGAGGATAGCAGGGTTGGTGCTGGCAGTGGGTGGTGAGCGTACTGAGCATGGTTCACAGTTGGTGTTAATTCATCCTCTCAGAGCGTATCTCCTTTGGAGTGCCTTTGTCTTCTCTGTGCTGGAAGGCTCCATTAACGTTTTTCCCATCTGGTCCTGAAGGAGAAGCTGGCCTTTCATCCCTCTGCCTCTCTTCCCTTCCTTGCTGCTGATAAGTGCTCCGGGAATCCAGGACCAGCAGGGAAGGGACAGACCCGTGACCGGTTCTCTGAATGCGGCCTTTGGCCACTCTGCACAGGAACACATGACCCCCGCCTTGTCCTCCCCACCCCCCCCCCCACGTTAGCCAGGTGGCTGGGCCCTGCCAAGGCCCAGCCCAGTCCAAAGGGATTTGGGATTCATGTCCCTAACAAGGCGCTGATTAGCTGGTAATCAGGCAGCGATTAGCAGGTCGGGTCACCTGCAGTTCAGCGCCCATTGTTCCCTGCAAAGCCGGGATGTTTGCCATGCTGCCGGCCAGTCTGCATGCCTGATGCCTGTGGCTCTGCGGCGACGAACCATGATTAGGACAAAGCCTCTGTCCCCTGAGCAACCCCCGGGAAACAGGACCCTGAACGCCTTTGTCTACTCACATACAAGAGATGTGCAGGGGTACCCTGCTTCTGAGCCCAGAAACCACAGGAGCTTAGCAGAGGCCCCCAGGAGGCCATGTGGAGAGCAGGAAGCAAATGAGCCTGCGGTCCTCACGTGGGCGGCCACAGCCTGAGCCGGGCGCCCAGCAAACCCAGGCAAGACGGCAGTGGTGCCGTGGCCTTGATAGGTGACCCTGGACTTAACCTCTGAACCCAGGTGGACCTCGTTTTTTTAAAGGAGATAGAAAAGAGAACTGCCTCTCATTGGCTATGTTTTAAAGAGTTGATGGAAATGAGTTAATAAATCATTTCTGGAATACCGAAAGTGCCCAGTAAGTACCCTCAGCCTTTTGTTAAGTCACAGTAGGACTATTAATCGAAATGACATCTGTACTCGTACTATTGTATTTTATGCTCTAGTGGTATCACTTTCTATGATGAGAGCAGCCCCAGCCTTCCTGAGTCCATCTAAAGATGAGATAATCTTCTTGTGAAGCCTTTGCACAGTATCCAGTCCATAATTAGCACTCAATAAATCATAGCAATGCCAGGCGCCAGTGGCTCATGCCTGTAATCCTAGCTACTCAGGAGGCTGAGAGCTGGGGATCATGGTTCAAAGCCAGCGCAGGCAGAAAAGTCTGTGAGACTCATCTCCAATTAACCACTAGAAAACCAGAAGTGGTACTGTGGCTCAAGTGGCAGAGTGCTCACCTTGAGCTGAAGAGTACAGGGACAGCGCCCAAGCCCAGAGATCAAGCCCCACGACCCAACAACAACAACAAAAAATCATAGCAATAATGATAACACTGTCACTGTTTGCACATAGATGGATGCAAAAGAGTGTTTTGTGGCTCATTCTACTATATCATAGCATATAATCAAGATGAACTAGACAGGACAGGATTTGGGATGAAAAGGAATCAATGAACTTACTCTGGTACCTTCATACAGCTTCATAATCCATACACCCTCAAATCACGTGGAGATCTTCTTATAAAGCAGGTTCTGATTTAGAAAGTCTGGGGGTGTGGCCTGAGTCTGCATTTCTAGTGAATTTTCAGGTGATTCCTGGGCTATCTCTAACCAGTCTGTGCTTTGAGCACAGTGGGCATGTACACGCTCTTGCGGTAAAAGGAATGTGAGTGCAAATCTACATGTAAGTACAGGAACACTTTTTACATGGCACTCAAGATGGAAACGTATTCCTCCTTCACTAAGCCATTCTCTCTTCCTTAAACACTTAATAAGGAACATGAAAAGCAAGCATTTTAAAATGCAATGCATTTTATCAATACTAAAGGTTCTTCCTTCCTCATGCATCTTGTCCCCTGGCCAAGTTTTTCCCTCACATTCTTGCCAGCTTGCGTGCATGACGCCCTGATTTTCTCCAGACACACTAGGCCTTTCAGCATCTGAACCACAAGGAAATGGCATTAACGCAGGCTCATTCCGGAGGCTCTGTCACTCTGTGGAGCAGTGGGCCCCAGCTCAGATAGAGCAGCTGGCCAGAGTTCAGGGCCCAGAGGCCTGCACACCAGCCAGGTGCAAGATGGACAGCTATTCACTTGGAGGAGCCTAGAGAGTTGCATAAGCCCAGGTCTGGCTGTGCATAGAGAAGGGATTTCAGCCTGTCCTGTGGGGAAGAGAGGTCAAGAAAGCTTGTCAAGTGAAGACGACTCCCTGGTCACTTCTCTAAGGGGTGTGCTACGGGAAGAGCTCTGGAGTCTAAAGACAGGAGATCATAGAGTCTTCTCCTTAGGAGTCCCTCAAGAGAACTGTGCACACAAGGCCAGTATTCATTTCACCCTATCCGACTCTCATTGTCCCTGAGAGGTGAATGGAAGTTTGAGTGTGTGCTGAGAATTAGAACAAGCCCAAATCTGCCATTTAATAACCCAAGCTACCTTAGACTTTAGCAGTGACTCTATTTCTTTCCATGGACAATTGACCAGTAGTGAAAGGTTGTCTTCAGAATTAGGAATTATGGAACTAAAATTCCTGGTCTCTGGTCTAGCACAAAGCAAGCTCCAATGCCAATATTAATAATATTTATTTTTGTCTACCGTTCACTTTTCTCTTCACCTTACCATATGCTCTATGGCTGGCCACAAGATGCCTTCACCCTTCTGAGATCCCTGGTACTGGCCCTATTCGTGCATCTCTGTGTGGTCAGGGCTGATGGTGATGATGGTTGAGACAGTGATGGTGATGGTGGTGGTGATGGTGGAGGTGGTGGTTGTGTGTGTGATGGTGGTGGTGATGGTGGAGGTGGTGGTTGTGTGTGTGATGGTGGTGGTGATGGTGGAGGTGGTGGTTGTGGTATTGGTGATGATGATGGTGGTGGTGATGGAAGAGGTGATGATTTAGTGAAAGTGGTGGTGGTGATGGTTGTGGTGTGTGTGATGGTGGTGGTGATGGTGGTGGTGGTGGTTGTCTGTGTGATGGTGGTAGTGGTGATGGTGGAGGTGGTTGTGTGTGTGATGGTGGTGATGATGGTTGTGGCGTGGGTGATGGTGGTGATGGTGGTGGTGGTGTGTGGTGGTGGTGATGGTGAAGGTGGTGGTTGTCTGTGTGATGGTGGTGTTGATGGTGGAGGTGGTTGTGTGTGTGATGGTGGTGGTGGTGATGGTGGAGGTGGTTGTGTGTGTGATGGTGGTGGTGGTGGTGTGTGTGATGGTGGTGGTGGTGATGGTAGAGGTGGTGATGGAGGTGGTGGTGGTGTGTGTGATGGTGGTGGTGATGGTGGAGGTGGTGGTTGTGTGTGTGATGGTGGTGGTAGTGATGGTGGAGGTGGTGGTGATGGTGGAGGTGGTGGTGGTATGTGTGATGGAGGTGGTGATGGTGGTGGTAATGGTGGTGATGATGGTTGTGGTGTGTGTGATGGTGGTGGTGATGGTGGAGGTGGTTGTGTGTGTGATGGTGGTGGTGGTTGTGTGTGTGTGATGGTGGTGATGGTGGAGGTGGTGTGTGTGGAGGTGGTGGTGATGGTGGAGGTGGTTGTGTGTGTGATGGTGGTGGTGGTGATGGTGGAGGTGGTGGTATGTGTGATGGTGGTGGTGGTTGTGTGTGTGATGGTGGAGGTGGTGATGGTGGAGGTGGTGATGGTGGAGGTGGTGATGGTGGAGGTGGTTGTGTGTGTGATGGTGGTGGTGGTTGTGTGTGTGATGGTGGTGGTGGTGATGGTGGAGGTGGTGATGGTGGAGGTGGTGGTTGTGTGTGTGATGGTGGTGGTAGTGATGGTGGAGGTGGTGGTGATGGGGGAGGTGGTGGTGGTATGTGTGATGGAGGTGGTGATGGTGGTGGTAATGGTGGTGATGATGGTTGTGGTGTGTGTGATGGTGGTGGTGGTTGTGTGTGTGATGGTGGAGGTGGTGATGGTGGAGGTGGTGATGGTGGAGGTGGTTGTGTGTGTGATGGTGGTGGTGATGGTGGAGGTGGTGTGTGTGGAGGTGGTGGTGATGGTGGAGGTGGAGGTGGTATGTGTGATGGTGGTGGTGATGGTGGAGGTGGTGGTGGTGTGTGTGATGGTGGTGGTGGTGGTGGTGATGGTGGAGGTGGTGTGTGTGGAGGTGGTGGTGATGGTGGAGGTGGTGGTGATGGTGGAGGTGGTGGTGGTGTGTGTGATGGTGGTGGTGATGGTGGAGGTGGTGTGTGTGGAGGTGGTGGTGATGGTGGAGGTGGAGGTGGTATGTGTGATGGTGGTGGTGATGGTGGAGGTGGTGGTGGTGTGTGTGATGGTGGTGGTGGTGGTGGTGATGGTGGAGGTGGTGTGTGTGGAGGTGGTGGTGATGGTGGAGGTGGTGGTGATGGTGGAGGTGGTGGTGGTGTGTGTGATGGTGGTGGTGATGGTGGAGGTGGTGTGTGTGGAGGTGGTGGTGATGGTGGAGGTGGTGTGTGTGGAGGTGGTGGTGATGGTGGAGGTGGTGGTGGTATGTGTGATGGTGGTGGTGATGGTGGAAGTGGTGGTATGTGTGATGGTGGTGGTGGTTGTGTGTGTGATGGTGGAGGTGGTGATGGTGGAGGTGGTGATGGTGGAGGTGGTTGTGTGTGTGATGGTGGTGGTGATGGTGGAGGTGGTGTGTGTGGAGGTGGTGGTGATGGTGGAGGTGGAGGTGGTATGTGTGATGGGGGTGGTGATGGTGGAGGTGGTGGTGGTGTGTGTGATGGTGGTGGTGGTGGTGGTGGTGATGGTGGAGGTGGTGTGTGTGGAGGTGGTGGTGATGGTGGAGGTGGTGGTGATGGTGGAGGTGGTGGTGGTGTGTGTGATGGTGGTGGTGATGGTGGAGGTGGTGTGTGTGGAGGTGGTGGTGATGGTGGAGGTGGTGGTGGTATGTGTGATGGTGGTGGTGGTGGTGATGATGGTTGTGGTGTGTGTGATGGTGGTGGTGATGGTGGAGGTGGTGGTGTGTGTGTGATGGTGGAGGTGGTGGTTGTGTGTGTGATGGTGGTTGTGTGTGATGGTGGTGGTGATGGTGGAGGTGGTGGTGGTGTGTGTGATGGTGGTGGTGATGGTGGAGGTGGTGTGTGTGGAGGTGGTGGTGATGGTGGAAGTGGTGGTGATGGTGGAGGTGGTGGTGGTATGTGTGATGGTGGTGGTGGAGGTGGTGATGGTGGAGGTGGTGGTGATGGTGGTGGTAGTGTGTGTGTGATGGTGGTGATGGAGGTGGTGATGGTGGAGGTGGTGATGGTGGAGGTGGTTGTGTGTGTGATGGTGGTGGTGATGGTGGAGGTGGTTGTGTGTGTGATGGTGGTGGTGGTTGTGTGTGTGATGGTGGAGGTGGTGATGGTGGAGGTGGTGGTGGTGTGTGTGATGGTGGTGGTGATGGTGGAGGTGGTGTGTGTGGAGGTGGTGGTGATGGTGGAGGTGGTGGTGGTATGTGTGATGGTGGTGGTGGTGGTGATGATGGTTGTGGTGTGTGTGATGGTGGTGGTGATGGTGGAGGTGGTGGTGGTGTGTGTGATGGTGGTGGTGATGGTGGAGGTGGTTGTGTGTGTGGAGGTGGTGGTGATGGTGGAGGTGGTGGTGGTGTGTGTGATGGTGGAGGTGGTGATGGTGGTGGTGGTGATGGTGGAGGTGGTGGTGGTGTGTGTGATGGTGGTGGTGATGGTGGAGGTGGTTGTGTGTGTGGAGGTGGTGGTGATGGTGGAGGTGGTGATGGTGGAGGTGGTTGTGTGTGTGGAGGTGGTGATGGTGGTGGTGGTGATGGTGGAGGTGGTGGTGGTATGTGTGATGGTGGTGGTGATGTGGAGGTGGTTGTGTGTGTGGAGGTGGTGATGGTGGTGGAGGTGGTGGTGGTGTGTGTGATGGTGGAGGTGGTGATGGTGGAGGTGGTGGTGTGTGTGTGATGGTGGTGGTGATGTGGAGGTGGTTGTGTGTGTGTGGTGATGGTGGTGGTGGTGATGGTGGAGGTGGTGGTGCTATGTGTGATGGTGGTGGTGATGGTGGAGGTGGTGAGGAGTAGAACAGTGATAGTAATGGGGAAGATGATGGTTACTGAGAAACAGAGGCGCTTTCAAACTGGAGTCTAGTTAAGTGAGGGGAATTTCGGCAGAGGTGAGACAGGGAAGCCAATCAGCACAGCGGGGCCGCACGGCTGACCTGGCGGGCCACGAGCACAGCGCAGGCGCGAGCTCCCGGCAGGCAGGGCGGCCTCGGGAGCCTCGGGGCCTCGGGAGAGGGAGCAGATGAACGACCCAGCGGCCGAGGCGCCCCGGGACCTCCGCTTGGCATCAGAGCGACTTCATCTCCCTTCCACCTCCGCAGGCAGTGCTCACGCGCACCGTGTATGGCTCAGGGGACAGGCTGCGGTTCAAAGAGGACGCGGAGGGACGCCACGCTGCGTGGAACACTAGACGACGCGGGTGGACGCCACGCTGCGCATGGACCTAACCCTCCGATCCTGCCACTCCGCAGCTACCTCGGGAACCTTCGGGAGCCTTCCGGATCCTGCCACTCCGCAGCTACCTTCGGGAACCTTCCGGATCCCGCCACTCCGCAGCTACCTCGGGAGCCTTCCGGGCGCTCCGTCTCCGAAGCCCACGGCCCTGCTGCAGCACCTGGCGCTCCGGGTCTGCTCATGGCGCTCCCGGTCTGCTCATGGCGCTCCCGGTCTGCTCGTGGCGCTCCGGGTCTGCTCATGGCGCTCCGGGTCTGCTCATGGCGCTCCCGGTCTGCTCATGGCGCTCCCGGTCTGCTCATGGCGCTCCCGGTCTGCTCGTGGCGCTCCGGGTCTGCTCGTGGCGCTCCCGGTCTGCTCGTGGCGCTCCCGGTCTGCTCGTGGCGCTCCGGGTCTGCTCATGGCGCTCCCGGTCTGCTCGTGGCGCTCCGGGTCTGCTCGTGGCGCTCCCGGTCTGCTCGTGGCGCTCCCGGTCTGCTCATGGCGCTCCCGGTCTGCTCGTGGCGCTCCGGGTCTGCTCGTGGCGCTCCGGGTCTGCTCGTGGCGCTCCGGGTCTGCTCGTGGCGCTCCGGGTCTGCTCGTGGCGCTCCGGGTCTGCTCGTGGCGCTCCGGGTCTGCTCGTGGCGCTCCGGGTCTGCTCGTGGCGCTCCGGGTCTGCTCGTGGCGCTCCGGGTCTGCTCGTGGCGCTCCGGGTCTGCTCGTGGCGCTCCGGGTCTGCTCGTGGCGCTCCGGGTCTGCTCGTGGCGCTCCGGGTCTGCTCGTGGCGCTCCGGGTCTGCTCGTGGCGCTCCCGGTCTGCTCATGGCGCTCCGGGTCTGCTCATGGCGCTCCGGGTCTGATCCTGGCTCCGTCCGAGGAGGCTCCTCCTGAGCTGGCCGTCGGCCCCGGCGGGAGGGCGGGCTGCAGACCGCCCGGCCCGGGCACCGGGACCAGGGCAGGCGTTGGCGAGCTGCTCCTCCCCCGCGCCCCGCGCCCCACTCCCGAGCGGAAGGAAGCCCCACATGCTGGTCGTTCGCTCGGTGAGCTGCTTACAGAGTCGTGGGACTCACCCGAGGGTCACCCCAACTTCCTCACCCACAGACCCGACGACATAGGATGGCGTTTGAGCGTGTGCAAAGTAAGATTCTACTTAACCCCCAATGCTTTTTGCTCCTAATAAAAGAAAAACGAATTAGCAAACACGCAGACAAAGCTGTGGTGTAGTTCAAAGGTGCCTCATAGCGTTAAACGTGTGATGCTATGGTCTTGGTCAAACTGGTCCAAAACGCACGACGTGACAGTGAGCTGCGAGCTGCGATCCAGGCCGGAGCACCCCAGGCCACCAGACCCACAGCAGTGCGACGGCTCAGGCCCCCGCTGCCCCGGTTATCTCCGCATTGACTTGATACCAACCCATGCTTTGAATTTATTTCCCCTGTATTCTTTCCTCAGTACAGTCGATCAAATTGGTAAGAGCCAGTGCCAACTTGTGTGCAATCACTAGCATTAAAATGTGGTGACAGCTCTTAACTTTAAAGGGCCACCCAGATAACCCACAATATGCTTTATCAATCTGTTATCATCAACATGAGAACTGCTACAGTCTACATATCGAACATGCCCCACAGCCATCTTGAGCCACAGTCTGTGGCACTCCTGGGAGGTGGTGGGAAGGTTAGGAGGCAGGGCCTAGAGGAAGGAGGTTAGGTCATTGGTGTGTGTGTGTGTGTGTGTGTGTGTGTGTGTGTGTGTGTGTGTGTGTGCCCCTGAAGGAGATATTGGGGCTCTGGATTCTTCTCTTTGCTTCCTGGATGCTGTAAAGATAATCAATCTTTACTTGGCCTTCTGTTCCCATCGTGGTGTTCTATCTGAGTCAATGGGGTGACTGATCTTGGACTGAAACCACAGAAACTATGATCCAGAAATGGTGAGACAAAGGGTGAACCAATACAACATTGACACTCACTAGATACTAAGTTGGTTGGGGAAGGGGAGAAACGTGAGAGAAAATGAGGGATGGGTAACACTTTGCCTTACTTATGTAACCATAACCCCTCTGCATATCACCTTACAACAAAAGTTAAATAAAAATAAAACTTTGTCCTTTACAAGCTGTTTATCTCAGGTATTTTGTCACTGTGGAAAATAAAAAAATCCCTCTAACCCCAAACCCAGTGTTCAAAAGTCCTAGCAGAGGAGGCAGTTTCCTATTTCTGGCCTTACCAGTGTACACCTCTTTGATCATTACAAGAGGGGTTAAAGGTCATTGCTACCTCAGTTTCTACATAAGGACATTGAGGCTGGGAGCCTGGTCTAGGCTCTTGTCCAGGATCTGTCAGCTTTTACGTTATACAATGAGACTCTTACACAAGAAAATATCTCTGTACATCCAGTTGTTTGAACATTATTGCTGGATCATGGTACATTGGACATAGTGTTGATGAGGGATGGGAATGATGGTGAGGAAGAGAGAGAATCAGGAATATTTGCTTGGCCAGTCCACGGTGCTCTGTGGTCTAGGATGCTGTTGGGTGTAATGAAGAACAGTGGGAAGTTTGGAGCTGCACAGAGGCTGGTAGTGACATGGTGGAGGCATGTCTCAGCTGAGGCCATTCTTGCATCTCTACAACCTGCGTAGCACCAGTAACCACTGCTGAGAGCACCAGAGGAAGGGGCAGCAATACTCCACAAGAAATGTACTCAATCCCTTACTCATGTAACTGGAACCCCTCTGTATCGCATCTTTACAATAACAAAAAAGAAATCCATGAAAAAGAAGTTCTGAGCTGCTCCTCATCAGCTGTAATCTTTTTGCTGACATTTGCTGTCCCCTCTTTTGAATCTAAAGCTGGACATTTGAAACCAGAATCCTTTGTGTAAGCTCTGGGAATAAGTGACCCTCCGTTAACACCAACTCCCACTAGGAGAGCACAAGGCTGGAGTCCTCCCTTCCTCTAGAAATGCAAGAAGCCCTGGAGCAGTGTTATCAAACCATTTCCTTTTTCAGACAGCCATAGGAAGGGGAAGCCTGCCTTTCCACACCAACTGGTAGGAAAGTGGAGAACAAATAATTCAGCTAACTAGCATGCATGTGTGAAAACTGAAACTCACCAGAAGCCAACATCCTAAGGATCAATACAACCATCTCATGGCTTGCATTTCCTAAGGATGTACATTTATCTCCTACAAAAACCCCTCTCTCTTTCTCTTTCTCTGTGTCTGTTACTTTGGAACTGCAACTCAAGTCATGTGAACTTTCAGAAATCACACACACGAGTGTGTGCACGTGCACACACACACACACACACACACACACACACACACACACAGAGCAGGTAATGCCATAACAAAAGTCCCTTTTGCCTTCTATGTGTTTTGAGGACAATGAAAGCATTCAGTCATTGCCCAGAATGATAATTATCCTTTTAGACACATGACCTCATATTCTCAATCTATTAAGCACACCAAATCTGAAAATGAGTGGTATTAGTGATTCTATTGAAATGGATACAAGGGAACTGAAACAAAATAAAGCCAGCTTTAGTTCTGTAATCCCCAAAGGAATAAGTGCTAAGAGGATGGGCAACTTAGGACACTTTGAAAAGGGAAAAGAAAAGAACATAGGAAAAAATCAAATTGTGTACATGTGCTCAGCTTGCCTGACTTACGCTGCTCCAGAGAATAGAACGCAGCTAGCTGGTGGTAGGGGAGAAGGAGACTGATTCCAACGTGGTTAACAATTGGAAGACTTACATCTAAATTTTAGAATAAAGTTTCATTCTTCCCTCCTTCCCTCCCTTCCTCTTTCTCTCCCATCCTTCCGTCCTTCCTTTCTTCCTGCCGCCTCTGTCCCTCCCTCTCTCCTTCCCTCACTCTTTTCCTTTCCCCTTTCTTCTGTTCTCTCCCTCCCCTCTTTCCTTCCTCTCTTCCTTGTAGGTCATATACTATTAGAGGTGTGTGGGTCTTCTCCAGGTGGACTGGGGTAGAGGACTAGGCACCCCAATTTAGAGCTCTGATGCTGTGTTCAATGGTAGCCATTAGCACGCTCCTGCTTGAGCCAGTTCACAAAGTGGTCAGCTGATACCAGAAACCACTGTTTCCAGAGGCCTCATCTTCATGCTAAGGGCAATCACATGTATTCAGAGTTTTTGAATACTCTTTGTCTAGAAACTTGGGGACCAGTTGGCTGTGTTCAAAGCTGTCTGGCCACATAGTGAGAATGACTCACTTGCTTTCTCCACAGACACAGACCCATGGTGATCCAGGTGAGAGCCAAGCTTCCTGGCATCTCTCCAACGTTGAGTCAGTCAGCTACTCTTTCCTGAAGTGTTCTCAGTGGAGAAAAGAGAACTAAGTTACCTGCTCTCAGCATGAATCTTACACTCATAATCTGGACTCCATCACCAATGGTTCCCAAAGTCATTGTTGTGACCTTCCCTGTACCATCCCTCACAGTGGAATCTCAGGAAAACTGAAACCTTGGACAGGCCCCAGTAGTCCCAGTGTCGGACTGCTGATGAAGTGTCTTTGTGCCCAGTCCTTTACCCCTCTTAAACCCCTCACTGCGGCCCCCTGGAGACCCATGGTAAAAATGCTTCAGAGCAGGAAACCAGGTTGATGGATTAATCAATCAAACAACAAGTATTTATTGAGAGCACCTAATTTTTACTCAGTAAATGCTGACTGGAGCCCAGGGTAGAGTGACGGAATGGAGGACGCATCAAAGTCAGATAGAGGACTCGAAATGGATACTCAGAGCAACCTGCACTTAGTCAACAGGTTGCTCTAGAAACTTCATGAGAACTGTGCACTGTTCTGGATAAAATGGGATGAAGGAGGCCCCCCCCCCCCCCCCGGTCTCAAGTTCTACAGCACTAACCATCTCACTGTCTTGATGCTCTTCAGCACTCCCAATTAAAGTAATGTGCATTCTGATTAGAAATTAGGCTGCTTGGACAGCTGATGATTGTCAGGGAAGTGAAGCAACTTAAAAACATTTTAGATATTTGGCGGCGCAGAGGACGTCATCAAATGCTGTTTTGGGAGTCTGATTTAGGTGACAGAGACAAGCCAAACCAAAGGACACACAGGGTTGAATACTAATATCTTTCCTACCTCCAGTTCATCTCCCTGAGAGCTTTACAAGGTGCTATAGTTTTGTGGAGATGGGCCTTTGCAGATATCATCAAATTAAGATGAGGCTGTGCTAGTTTAGTGGGCTCTAAACCCAATGACTGGTGTCAAACTATGCGAAGACTGAAATGCAGGCAGAGTTAAGGATGTCTGAAAATGGAGGCAGAGATTGGGCTCATGGATCTACAAAGCAGAGGGTGGCAATGATTTCTGATGATCACCAGAAACTAGGTGGGGGACAAGGTTCTTCCCGGGGCCTTGAAAGAGAGCCAGGCTCTTCCATGCCCTTGACTCCAATCTTCCAGCTTCTAAAACTACAAGGAGACACACTTCTGTTTTCAGACTATCTACCAAGGCGTTCATCAGGCTGGCTAAGTGATGCACGAGACCTCTGGTGAGAAGGAAGGATGCTTGGCTTCGCATGGGTGATGGTTGAAGATGTTGAGGGAACAGACAAGGTACACCACTCCAGGACTGGTTTGTGATGAAGAGGCCCCCCACAGCAGAGCAGGAAAAGACCAATGCTGAGCTTCTGAAGATGTGTCTTTGTTTTGGGGACAGGATGAAAAATGGAGACGCAAGAGAAAAAATGTGCAGGAATTCCCAGAAATAGTGTTCAGCTAACTAGACATAACTCCTGAGCCTGGCCTATCAGATGTCCCTGAACTACTCAGTACAAGTTGGCGTGCCGAACAAAAGAATTGAAATGACAGAAGCAGACTGAAGGACTGGGAAACATAAAGATAAATCATTGTCCCTAGCAAAGGTGCTTTGTAGAGACGATGACTTTGGAGTAGAGGCTGGAAAGCTTGTTGAACTGTGTTGAACTGTAAATAAGACTAGACAAGAAAGGAAAGTTCTAATGCACAGTTGTGTCTCATGCTTCATGAACGGAGGCCCAGCCTGGGTCTAATTCTTTGTTTGGCCACAAAATTGTTGAGTGCATGCATGAATTAATAAATAAACTAATGAAATGACCCAAGAGCCAGGAGGGAAGAGCACTTTGAGGAGACAGAAAGGATAACTCCAGTTTGATGACAAATAAATGGTAGATGGATCAGACCTGAGGAAGAAACAATTCCAGCAGCAGAATGAAGAAGGTAAGAGTGGGTACCAGGCTCTTGTTAAGGAACACTCAAGGAATTTGACAGAAAAGAAATCTGGGAGAAGGAAGGGTCAAAAGAAGGATTGGAGAGACAGAATTTGTTTGGCGTTGGAAGAGAAGGAAATCTGAAATCGCCAGTGACAGGAGTGGGACAGTTCTTAAAGAGCTAGAGGTAAATGAAATAACCAGCCTGTCTGAGTCTCCACCATACACCGCTCGCCGTGCTAGCCATTTCTAAGTACGTTTTGTCATCATCTGAAATCTTGATTTAGAGGATGTGTTAGCTTTAGAAAAACATGGAGTTTCCTGTAATGGGGGTGGGGTGGACAGAGTAGATATATAAATCTTCTAAGGAGATGGGATGGCCGGAACCTCCCCTCAATCACTCATGCCCACTGGGTATTTCCTGTACGTTCCTTTCCCCCTCTACTGCCTCACACCCCAGCAAAGTTCTACAGCCACCTCCTATGTTTCCCCATCATCCTCATCTGGGAGATGCGTGAAGTAAATCTCTGTGAAAGCTTTGCCAAGTGAGCTCAAAGTGCAGAAAGACATGGGTGAGGCCACGCTCCAAAGCTGAGTGTGTTTGGATAAGAAAATTAAATATTTCCCAGCTTTGGGTTCTTCATCTCTATAATTGTTCCGCTCCTGATTACTATGCAGCTGGGACATAAAGGAAATACACGACAAAGAGCACCTCCTATTCTGCCATTACCTTTTCCCTTTGGGTCTTTGCTAAACGCTCTCTCCTCATTTCCAACATTCTGCATTGCGTCTTGAAGTTGAAGACTTCCTGGAGCCAGAAAAACAGGTGTCAGAAGCATTATGAAATCAGATCCATCTGCAGCATTGGGCCCAAGATGTCTGGGCCTTTACTTGCTCTAAGAAAGGAAGCCATGTTTGGGATGCAAACTAAATACAGAACATGACACAAAAGCAAAGGATGCTTCCAAAAGGGATAATGCAACCAGAGACAATAGTTTTACAGATCAATAAGAAACCTTTAAAGGCCTACTGATGAGCCAGATTGCAGGGATTGTTCCTCTTGTATAAAAGGAAAAGAAAATAGATCAATAAGAGACAAAAATTGATATTAAATGGCTGAGATTTACTCCTGGCTACCAAGTGCTCCTTCCAAAGTTGGTTCTTTGGGTAAGACTTGTTCCTTCCATTCCTCCCTCGGTGAAGAGATCCAAGGCCCTGAACAAAAGAACTGAGCCTGGCAGCAGTGAAAGCATAGGTCATAGCTAACTGCACGGGGGATCGGTTACCATGAGAAGGGGGTGTTTGCCTGGATGTAGAAAGCTGAAGGAAGAGGGAAATGTGCTTGTTTCCTTCCTTCCTTCCTCCCTCCCTCCCTCCCTCCCTCCCTCCCTTCCTCCCTTCCTTCCTTCCTTCCTTCCTTCCTTCCTTCCTTCCTTCCTTCCTTCCTTCCTTCCTTCCTTCCTTCCTTCCTCCCTCCCTCCCTTCCTCCCTTCCTCCCTTCCTTCCTTCCTTCCTTCCTCCCTCCCTTCCATCCTTCCTTCCTTCTTTCCCTTCTTCTTTTCTTTTTGTATGCCAGTCTTAGGGCTTGAACTCAGTGCCTGGGTGATTTCCCTAAACTTTTTCTCAAGGCTAGTATTCTACCACTTGAGCCAAAGTTCCATTTCTGGCATTTTGGTGATTAACTGGCGATAAGAGTATTATGGACTTTCCTGCCTAGGCTGGGCTTTGAACCACGATCCTCAGATCTCAGCCTCCTGCGTAGCTAGGATTACCAGCATGAGCCACTGGTGCTCAGAAAAGAATACATTTTCTTAATGTCAGCCTATTGCCCTTCTCCCTGAAGTCCCTGTCTGCCTATATGTTGGAATTTTGGTGTGTTTTAAGCTTTATTTGGAAGATTCACCTAGCAACTATGTGCTATTAGGCAAATCCCTTAACCTGAATCTTTTTTTTCTGTATACATATGTCAGTCTTGTAACAAAGCAATGTAGGTAGCCATTGTCTTCTTTGTTACCACCACCACCACCATGCAACATTCTACGTGGCTTTATGTGGGTGGGTGTTTAAGGGTCAGAAAGACCATAACCTATTAGTTGAGTAGTCTTGATTAAATCATGGACTTTCTCTATCTATGTGCAATTTTCCCAGGATAACAGCCATCTCTCCCAGACACTGTCAAAGCCCTTAACACAAGGTCTTGTCCATAATGAAGACACAGCAAAGGTCTCTACGCTCCTCACTCTCCTCATCCTAATGACTCCAGTCTCTGATTAAGACTCAGACAGGAAGTGTATATTGACGTACTGATAATTCAGAGCATAGGTCCAGAGGCAAAGTGTGTGGAAAGCTCTGTCATCTGGTTTGGCATGAGTGCTGGCCTGGCCCCCTTTAAGAGATCCTTCCAGAACTACTGCCCCATCCCTGTCCCTCCTGCCTTGGTACAGAACAATAACACAATCATATCTTTGAGCTCCTTTGGCCTTGAGACTTTGTTGCTTTCAGCTCACAGTACTGGGGTGCTCAGGGGATTCCTGAATCTCCTCCAATCTGGAACAATCTCAGCAATCTGGAGCTGTTCATGGTGTGGGACAGCAAGGACTGTGGATCAAGATGGCTATTCTTCTGCAAAAGCATGGCTTCACTCAACACTTAACTGAGCCCCTGCTGGGTCGCAGGGTCCCTGAGATAAACAAATACCCTCAAGTCTAGGCTATACTTAACCACAGATACCGTGAGCCACCCTGCTCCCTCCCAGCATTCTGCTCCTGCAGAGATTCCCTTGGAGAATGGGTGGCTACAGCTCATGTCTTTTGAACAGCATCTTACTGCTGTGGCTTCCCAAACATATAATGCCACAGCCATGGATTCCTTCCCCAGCACCGACTTGGGTCCTCTCTTTCATTCCTCACTCTCTCCCCATACTGGCTTCCTGTCCTGACGTATCTTTTTGTCCTGGTGGTGCACTTGGATTCCGTCCCTGCATCTCTTCTTCCCCGGGGAGGTGGAGACATTCCCCTCCTACATCTCTTTGCATCTCTGCTCTGGGTAATTGAGTCTGTAAGGACCCGTGTCCACCGCTTCTCCCTCTGATCAGCTGACAGTCCAATTGCTTGTGATAGGTGGCCATAGATTCTGCCTGCTCTTCCTCCTCCTCTTCTGCTATTTCCTCCTGGATGGAGGAAAGAGACATTTGTTGAATGCCTCTGTGTGCTAGATGCTGTAAAATAATTCCGTGCACTCATCTCATAGACAGATGATTAGTCTCATTTTAACAAGGAGGAAACTAAGACTCAGAGAGCTTGGGCTGTGGGTTGTACGTTACATGAAGTCATGTGACAGCCCCCTAGGACTCTGTGCTCTCCACCTCTGGGAATGTACACATGGATGACACATGGGAATGTGTCGGGTGACATTCATCATAGAAAATGTTTGTTGGATTACCCCTCGTTCCTGATTTCCACTGAAGAGCTTTGGGTTGGCTTCAGAATTACTGTCTTCTAGCAATTGTGTGAGGAAAGTTGTACCATGAAAAGGATAGTCATGGAGGCAAATCCAGGGCTGGAAATGAAACAGGACCACCTGAGTTCAAACCCCAGCTCTTGCGGCTCACACAAGAGGAGCTGTGGTGGGTCTTTACCTCCGCACTGACTCCTCCTTTGGACCCAGAGAGAGAATTTTAAGGGCCAGATGTAGAAGTCATGTAGATCCTGCTCAATGCATGTTAGTGTCATATAAAGCTATGCCACTGAGCAGATTTTAAGATGCTCGAAAAACTCTCTTCATATCGCCACTCAATTTTGTCAGTGGATAACATAAGGAAATACTCCCTATGCAGACCCCCTCCAAGCAAGCCACAGAAGCCACCAACTCAGGAGCCTGGAGATAGCAGTTGCTCTCTTGCTTAATACATACCATTTCTGTTTATGGTTATTTGAAAGAGCACAGGACACAGCTCTCCACTCAGGATCAGAGGAAGAAACAAGAAGGAAAGACTAAGCCATATGGGGGTGGGTGCAAATGTATAACAAATGGATACATCAAAAAATGGCATTTTCAAGGGAAAACTCACACAAGGTCCAACAAAATACCAGAAAGAAAAATAATATATGAAAGGTTGAAGGGAGGAGTGGGGTAGAAAGCTGAAGAGAGGATGGAGGGAGAATGTAGTCATACTATCCAATGCATATCCTAGTATGAAATCAAGAAAATTGAGGGGATGGAGGAGGATAGTGAAAGACGCCATGTTGTAGAAGATACGTTGTACTGATATACTGATTTGCTGAGTGGAAACTCCTTCATACAACTACTTAAAGATGGGAACAGGGAAACACATTTGGGAAGAGATCTATCTAGAGAAGAATTCCATGGGAAGAATTCTCAGATTTATTAAGGAGAATTCACCCCACTCCTTACCCAGGTGGTCCCCCCAAAACTGCTTGGTGACTGTTCTCACAGGTGGCATATTTCTCCATTTTGTTTGAGTTTTTAATCACTCCATGCTCTTTTGGAAGATAGTATTTGTTTTTGGAGCTAGGGAGAAATGTAAGAGGCCCCACTTTGAGTTTGGACTTGAGGACACCCCCAGGTCCCCTGGCAGTTCTATCTCTTCCTGGGGCTGCAAGGAATATGGTGGTGGTGTGAGACATCTTCCCCTCTGTCTCTGTCTCTGTCCCCTCTGTTTGTTCTCTGCAAGTGGGCACTTCTGAGACCATTAGGAACTTGAGCCCTTGATAGCCTTCCTCAAGGACTTCTCACCCTTCCAATGGCTGAGTTCCATCAATATTGCCAGTCAAATGTCTGCTGTGTCTCTATTTATTACTACCCCTGTGGTCCCAGCCAGCTTCCTCAGCAACCTCTGTGCCTCCCAGCAGCCAGAGTGAGCCTTGTCGAAGAAGGCAAGTGCATTCTCCTTGTTCAGCCTCATCACTGGACATCATTAAGTTCTTGCTCATCTTACAAAACCATTCTCCTCATCCTTTACCCTTCTCCCTCCATTCAAATTCTAGTCATTCTTTCCTCTTCCTCCTCTTCCTTCTCCTCCTCTTCTTCATTTCCCAAATATTCCAAGATTGTGGATACTCATACCATGACATTCTTGCAGCCTGGGAAATTCTTCCCTACCCCCTTTATAGACTGTTTATTTAATATTGTTTATGCGTTGGCTCCTGTGTCTCCTTCCCAGAGGCCTCTTAGACAAGCCTGTCTAAGAATATTGCTATCTCAATTGCCAAATGCTATTCCACTCTTCCTGTATTTCACATCAGTCCTTTCTGTAACTTGATTATGAATGAATTTGCTTATTTACTTGCTGCTAGTCTATCTTCTCCACCTGGCCAAAAGCTCCATGATATGTTGTTCACTGCTAAATATCCAATTCAAATACTGTGACTGACAAATAGCAAACATTTAATAAAGTTTGTTAAATAAATGAGTGAGCGTTGTAAAGTGACTGATGTGCAAGGCTGGAAGCTCTCCTTCTTCATTCAGGGGTTCCTGTGGGTTTCTACACTTATATGCAAACCTGTGGTTGCACAAATATATGTCTGTACATATGTATGCATGTGTATATGCATGAATACATTCATGTAGGCACAGAGGAAGAATGTTCTGGTGCTTGTTTCCTGTAAAAAACTCTCCAATGGCACCTCATTGTCCCTTGGACATAACCCTAACTCAGCTTGGCTTGCAAAGCTCTTTGTGAACAGTCCCACATTCTCTCTTTAGCTCTCTTTTTTATTCCATTTCCCAGCTCCCTCCTCTGCCACATATACAATGTCCAATTGAGTTGGCCCCATTTGTCCTGAATTCCATTTCTCATTTTGCACACATCACTGACCTCTGGTCATCTCACATGACACTTTCTCCAGAGAGCCTTTTCTGACCTCTATTTTGTGTCTGGTGTGGCATGGCTTGCCTTTGTTTTCCTTTTCCTTACACCTAAATTCAGGATCTCCCAAAGAGGAACTCATGACCTGCTTCTTAGGCAACTAAAGGAAAATATTAGCCTATTTATTTTTAAATTCCTACTTTTTATACTTTAGGAGGTGAATAAAATACACACCATTGCATATATACTAATTTTAGAAAAGGAAATATAAATTTAGATAATAATTATAGGCTCAAACATTTCCGTAAGAGTGCATAGAAAAATACATTTGAAGGTCATAATAACATAATGCAGCATGATACTTTTCACACTGCATTTTATTTGTTGGTTTTTTTTCTACCTTTTTCCACGACTTTTTTAAAAGGAACTCATGAAGGAATAAATACCACACAGAGCTGCATTCCCCAAAGATGGTATGGGATGTAGTTTTTAGATGGATCTTCCTTGGGAAGGAGCCGAATCCTGTTGAGAACCTACTACTTTTCCAGGTATCTTTCATTCTTCTCATCGGTGTAGAAGAAATTTGTGGCCAGTTGTTAGTAGGTGGCTAACATTTCTGAGTAGTAATTGCTGACTTCCTTCTTTTAACAGGAAGAGCAGTCTTCAAACTTAAGTCCCCAGAAAAGGCATATTATCTGGACATGATCCAACTAATAGGCTTTATTTGTATTCCCCTTTTCCCAATTCATGTCAAATAATATTATTTTTTCCCTCTTGCTAACCATGCAAAGCTTCTCAGTTATTTATAAAGGCTAAGTAAAAATTTTAAAAAGTTAAAGTAGATTGTAATACACGTGAAACTTCTTAAGGCAACCTCAGGAACATCTGGGAAAACACCAGAATAATACAATTAGTATGATCTTTAAAAACATACAGACCTTCTGAGACTTTTGGCTCTGGCAGTGACTACATGTGTGACCATTAGCAATTTATTTTATTTTAATCTGATGGTAAAATGGGAGCAAAGAACTCATTGTGCAGGTTTTGTTGAAGATGTATATGAATGAACTTAAATCCACTTTCTGACACCTGTCCCTGATCAGAATTAAGATATACATGTGTGCACTAAATAAGGGAGTATGAGTGGAGTGAATGAAACTCGATCCCTCCTGAATATCCCATCCTTCTTAGCTAGCGGAGTCAGGCTCTGGAGAGACCCATTCTCACTCAAGAGGGTCCCATTTCACACCCAGTTGATGTTTCCCCAGGGGACCTGGTAGAGTTAATGAGCCTGACCTAGTCCTGTAACTCAATGTGATCAGTGTGAGGGAGGAATGGAGTGCGGATGAGGTGGTGTGCATTTGGTGGCTCATTTCAAGGCTGTTGGAATTTCTCCGCACAAGACTGGTCCCTCAGTTTACTGCCTACCTTGAAAGGGAGTGAGGTCCCCACACATAGAATTCAAAACCAGAGCAAAAGACCACCTGGCTCAGGCCCCAAGTTCCCAATCTCTACTGAACATCATGTTCATCTTCTTGAAAATAGATATGCTTCTAAAGTCTCTGGAACCTAGTCCTTTTTTTTTTTCTGTCACTACAGGAGTTTAAACTCAGTTCATTGTGCTTGCTAAGCAGGTGCTGTACCACTTGAGCCACAACCTGTGGTCTTTGAACTCAGTCTTGGAAGGGTTTTTCTGAAAGCTATAATGTAGAGCATGCAGTTTTGACTCGACAGGTCAATGTTCCATTGTGGACCTGTATAACATCTACAAACACAGTTGCTCAAGTGAAGGCATTGTTTGTTTTTAAGGAATTGTTGTTTAAACAAACCAACTCTCTCTCTCTCTCTCTCTCTCTCTCTCTCTCTCTCTCTCTCTCTCTCTGTCTTGCTCACTTCCACAAACTTTTGCACTGAGGACTGGACTCTAAAGTGAAAGGGAACACTAAAGCCTCCCAAAGAACAACCTTATTCCTGTTGCTTTTTGCTGATCAACACAAGATATAAGAACAGCTGAAATTTAAAAGAAAGAGTTACCTCTTCTTTTTTTAAATGTGTGATATGGGGTTTTGAACTCAGGGCCTTGTGCTTGTTAGGCAGGTAACTCCATCCCTTGAGCCACATACCCAGCCTAGGGTTCCTTCTCTTGGTGGAAGTACTAATACATATAGAGAAAGGAATTGTTAGTGGATGCTTACGTAGACAATGTGACATACATGTGAAGACAATCTATCTCAAGGAATGGAAGAATCATGCTGGACAAACAAGCTCAACATGACCATGAGTTACCTTGGTTTCTGTCATGAGATATTTATAGAATTTCTCTACAAGCAACAAGGATAAAAAACTCAAGTTCTCCATTTGTCCCCTCCCTGCTCTTCATTTGCATCGGAGGGGAATGAAAAAGAGAGTATCTGTAGGTAACATGCGTGTGTGTGTGTGTGTGTGTGTGTGTGTGTGTGTGTATGTGTGTGTGAGTTATTTCAGACCTGTGTTCACATACTGAGCTATGCAGTGATGTCCTTTTCTTAGGCTATCTTTCCTTGCCAGTTGGCCTTGGTTTTTCTTTGTACAAATGAACAAACTGATTAAAAAATATGAAGGAATGCAAAGAACCCTGATAACCAAAATTTTGACAGAGTATATATAAAGTTGTAGAACTGACACTACTTTTGAAATAGTGTGCTACTGCCATAAAGACAGACCCATAAATCAATGATGATCCAGGAAAGAAGCTCTTTGCCCATGATCAACTAATTTTCAATACTGTACTAAAATCATTCAATGGGGGAAAGAATAGTTATTCAAAAATTGCTACTAGCAAAATTAGATATTCACATAAAAGAAGGAATGAAGTTGGAGTCCTTACTTCACACCAAACTCAAAACAGATCCAAAGACCTAAATGTTAGAGATAAAACGAGAGCATAGTTAGAAAAAATATATAAGTTCAAATCTTTAGGAGCTGAAAATAAAAGCACAAAATAAAAAACATAAAGTTTTCTTTATCAAAATTAATTTTTACAATGCAAGACACTATTAATAAAGTAAAAAAGAAAAGACAGTCCAGAGTTGGAAAATGCTTGCAAATCATATGTCTAATAAGAATCCAGAAATCATTGTCTAGTAACACAATAGAATGACAAAGATGAACATATATACAAAGAATTTGATTACAGATTACTCTAAAGAAAATATACCAATGTCTATCATATAGAGACTCAACATTATTTATCCTTAAGAAAATGCAGATTACCCTATACACACTAGATTAGCCATAATCTTTTTTAAGGAAAATAACAAGTGTTGGTGAGTGTAGAAAATTGAAAAATTCATTGCTGATGGGAATATGAATGGAGTAGCCACTGTGGAAAATGGTTTGTTAGTTCAAAATTTTAAATATAGCATTGGCATCTTACATAACAATTTCATACTGAAGAATATACCCTGAAGAAATAAAAATATATATTCACACAAATTGTATAGACAAATAGCCAAAGCAATATTATGTCTAACAAATAGAAACAACCATACTGTCCATTAAGTAAGGAATGGATAAATAGATATGGAACAACCATGCAATGGAATATTATTCAGCCACAAAAATGTGTAAAGAGCTAGTACCCGTACAATCTCAAATGAATCTTGAAATCATTATAGTAAGAGAAAGAAGCCAACCATGAAAGGCCAGTTACTGTATGAATCTGTTGACAGGCCAGTTACTGTATGAATCTGTTGACATTAAATGTTTAGAGGTGACAACCGCATGAACCAGTAGATTTTGAGGGTTGGAGAAATTGTGAGGTATATGATTTCTTTGGGGAGTTATAGCTGAAGCATTATTGTAAAGTGGTAAAGCCCTGGGCTTCTCAGCTGCTAAATGGGGTAGATAAATATGGCTGTTACATACTCCATAAAATTGTTTATTAATTTAAGCATTTATATTTCTGTTATCACAAGCTATGGAAATAAAAACTTGAAAGGGGAAATAAGTAACTGCCTTCCTCATCTCTAAAATATCTATATTCCTAGTACTTAAAATGCTATTTCATACAGAATAGATGTTAACTATACACACACACACACACACACACACACACACACACACACACACACACACACACACACACACACACACACAAAGATAGTGTCATTTATTTGTTTAGGCAGACATGATGTCAATGGGCTAGATCCCTTGTGTTGCCTATGGTGACCATCTTTGTCCAGCTATTTTTAGCTCCCAAGTAACAAGGTTTTCTAGGTTGACACTTTATTTTCCGTAACCCCTCATTGGCTTGAGACACCATAGTTTAGGGTTACAAACCCCTTCTGTTACAAGTTAATAAAGCCTAGGAAATTGCCTCCCAACAGGCAGAAATACATTGCTATTAAATGACGATTGAGAAGTAAGGATTTGAGTTTTCAATGTTTATGTTTGCCTTCACTCCTAATAAATATTTAAGTTAAATTGACTTTAACTTAACTTGATGACTATTTAACTTTAATAGTCATCTGTTTATAGCGGTAGTACTTTCAGCAAATTTTTAGTTAAGAATCTTTGGCTCTTAACCAAAATACATTAAAAGAAAACCACCTTTCTCCTTCTAATATAAGTTTATAACTCCAGACTCTCTTCTGTAATTGTTGTAGAAAAACAGTGTTAGTTGTTTCTCTCTTTGTAGAAAAACAGATGGAAAAGCACTCATTTGCCTTTGAAATTTACTTCAGAGGATGAATTAGAAATTAGGGCAGGTAGAGTAATAGTCCCCACTGAATGGAAAGCAGAGATGTCATCTAGTGCAATCACAAAGGCCCTGAAGGTGGAAGAGGCCGGCAGAACAGGATGAGACCTGATGTAGTCTCAACTTGCCATGGTTAGCTGTGAAGATGGAGAGCAAGTGGCCTTTAAAAGCAGAAAAACAAAACAAAAGACACCTAAAGGGGAAAGCCTGCCCCTTGCTCCCGCCAAAACCTCTAAAGGAAAGCCTGTCTCTTGATGCTTTTAATTTAGCCTAGTGACACATGACATAGTCCTCATCTCCAGACCTATAAAGCAACACATCTATGTTGTTTTAAGCCACCTAGTGTGGGGCAAATTGTTAGTAAACTAATACAGAAATGCCCATCAGGCCTTGCTACAGGGGCAGCCATATTGCCTCTCTTCTACTCTAGGTAGCTTAATTGAAGTGTGAGCTTTCAGGTCATACAAAGATGAACACAGACTCACTCGAGTACCTCTTTTAAGTTTCCATGAAGGCCTTTTTTTTGATGAGTATTATATAATACATTCCAAATATTCCCACTGAGATGGGAGGTGCTCATAAAGTAGATTTAATCTTTCAATTCCAAGTCCATTTGCAGGAAACAAGCAAGAGATTTTTTTTTTTTTAAGTTGCAAGCACCTAACAGTGTGTTGAATTCTGAAAGAATAGGGAAGCACAGCTCTGTCTTTCCCTCCCCAACAGAGCCAAGGAGCTACAGGACCAGGGCCTAAACCCCATGACTAAGATTAGATCTGACCTGTGAGGGAAAGAGGAGGTCCCAAGAGAAGTGTATTCTTTTACAATGGCAGTTTCCTCTTTCTTGCTCTCCCGCTTCCATGTTTCCATGCGTGAAGGGAACCAGTGCTTCTTGACATGTCGGAGCTAGCTGAGACGCCTAGCGGGAGCCAAATGACTCAGGCCCTGGACCACTACCAACGTTTTCAGGATTGAATCCTGCTCTTATTTTCGAAGGAACAATGTTTAACTGGGCTCTGTGGCATTGTGTCAGCTGACATCACCCCTTTAATTGCAGCCATGTCACATTAACCCCCAATACGGAGGGTAGGGTCCCACGGTGAGCTGAACTCTGCACTGGCAGCTGTGGGCGTGTTTTCCATATCCCAGTCCAAAGAGAAGGCCCGGGAAAGGGGCTGTGCTCACTGTGAGCCCCTTCCACTGACCTTGGGGCAGCCGAGGCAGGCCAAGGCAGAGTTACCACCCAGCTGTACCACTGTGAAAATCTCTCTGGAGAGTACATCATTCCATTTTCATCTATTTTAAGTCACTCTCCTGAATCAGGACTCAAAACACACACCAAATTTAGTTCACGCCCAAAGGGTGTGTATGTGTGTGTGTGTGTGTGTGTGTGTGTGTGTTTTAAAAAAAATTCTCTGTGATTATGAATATATGTGCAATGAATTATGAGATTCAAACTAAATATCCTCATACGATTGCTCAGGGCTTTTGCAAGTTAATATCTAACATGGGCCATGATCTGCCCAGTGGCCTCTGAATTATCTCGAGCCTGTGAAATAGATCTCGCCTGAACTTGTTTGCGGTACCAGGAGACTCAGCATAGAAGGAAGAGGGCTGACCTTTGTGTGAGTCCTTTATACAACTCTCCATCCAGACCTGGCCTTGCACACAGCAGTGGTTGGCCCAACTGAAACATTCAACTTCTGTCTTCCATGAAGACCAATGCATGCCTTCATGAATTCCAGAAGGTGACAGCTGATTATTTTCATACCCACGAGAGCTGAGAGGGGACCTCGTTAGGCTCTCCAGCTTCTGAGGAGCTCTAATTTCTGCAGAATGAGGCTGAGAGATTTGTAAGGGTTTTGAGGGAAACGTAGAAAAGAGAGCAGAGTCATGGGGAAAGGTCCACAATGCCACGAGGCCTAGAGATGGAGGCAGAATTTAGTTTTCCGACTGAGGGGGTAGAGATTTCTGTGCCTCCTCCCCCACTTCATGAGCAGATATGTACAGGAATGTGATAATATTTACTCTAAGGAGAAAGCCAAGAAAGGATAAAACCCAAGAAGCATTCTGAGAAAGATCACTCCGGATCAGACAGCAAGATGGCAGCCTAGGAACTGCCAACTTCAAGAGACTCTTCTAGCTGTTGACAGTACATGCAAGCTTTTGCTGTGAAGTCTCCTTCTTTCTTCAGTCCTGTGATGCCCCTGTGTTAACGCTGAGATTTATGGGTATGGCCTTCCCTTCCTGGTGTCTCACTGGTGAGCTCTGATTGCCCATGAAGTATCTTCTGGGTGGGCAGAACTCTGAAGTAAAAGAAGGTAAGATGCAGTGGGAGGGAGCGAGGGAGGCCAATGCCTGCACAACCATGGTGGAAGGAATGAAAGCAATGCATAAAGCAAGTCTATGGGTGGCTTTAGAAACTCAGTGCCACGCTGTTTGCTGATCTTGTCACTTCCCGGCCCATCTGTCACTTGGCTAAGGCTGCTCTCTTGAGATGGTTGAAAAATACTGGATGATTACATTCTGTCCCCAACTGATAAACTATAGTCCTTCTCTTTATAATTATACATTCTTGGTTCCAGACAAAGCACTAGTCTCCCTCTATGTATTATTCCAGCAACACTTCCTAGACACTTCCTTTCAAAAAGTTTAGCCAAGGTCCCAGTAGTGAGGCCAATACTCTCCTGGATGAGATACCAGATAAAGGCGAATGGACCATTTGTTTAACTAAGGTTTTATTTGGAAAGGATCATACACAATGACTTCAGATTCCCAGGCCAAAATGAGTTTTGAGGACTGACAGAATTACCTTCATATAGCTCACATGACTTGGTTAAAATGACCCTTCCCTAATTTAGCGAGGTTCCATTTCATGTAACTGTGTGTGTGTGTGTGTGTGTGTGTGTGTGTGTGTGTGTGTGTGTGTGTGTGTGTGTGTGTGTGTACGTGCTGGGCTTTGAACTTAGGGTTGCTAGGGAAGAACTCTCATACTGGAGCCAAGCCCCCAATCCACTTTCCTATAATCTCATTGCTGCCCTTAAGCTAAGTATGTTCTAGAAGACTTTTCTAAATGCAGTCCTTGCAGGCCTTGTCGGATCAGGGCTTTTGGGTACAAAAGTCGACCAAGCTAAACATTTCACATACAGCCCAGGAACAACTTTCCACAGGATAAATCACTCTCAAGTCCCATAACCACAGGTCTCACCATCACTTCCTTGCTTCATCTCTTTTTTATGCTCTCCTCACTCCTTTCTCTTTCCTATCCTTGACTTTTCCTTTATTCTATGCTTTTATAGCTTCTCTTCTCCCATTTTTTTTTTTTTTTTTTTTTTTTGCCTGAAGTATACTCTTGTCCACACGCCAGAAAGAGCTATGATAAAAGTACAATGAAGTCAAAGGGATTTAGGTTTAATTACATGATGAAAAAAATGTATTCACCAGACTGTCTTTTGGGAAGAACAAGATACTTAGAAAACGTCTTGGCAAGTGCTTGGAGTATAGACTAGGGCCTCTAGGGCCAGATAGGAACAGCTCTGCTCTGCAGGGGGCAGCGGGAGGAATGTGTTTACTGCCCTAGAGCAGAGCAGAAGAGATAATGGAGGAGGTCAGGGGCAGGAAGCAGGGATAGGCTAAGGATAGGCAGGACTGGAGGGAAAAGCTTACAAGCCTGCCATGTGGCCATCCCCAGTATGCACCCAACATTTAAATAAAGTATATCACAATGCTTCTAAGATTAATGTTGGTGGAGTTTTTGAGCCAAGCAATAAAAGCCAAATTCTGTATCTAGGTGGATAGTAGACAAAATAAACATACACACAAACAACAACAACATAAACAGAGGATCCAAGAAACCATAGAGAAGCTCCTGAGGACAAAATCTAAAAGCTCATAGATTTCCAGGAAGTCTTAGGGGCTACAGGTTTCCTGTCCCAAACCATGAAATCCAGATCTAAGCCAATTTAAAGATCTCTAAGGAGTAGAGTCTATAATTTATCAAGAATTTAGGATACTTTTGAGATTTTTTTTTAAAGGAGAACTTAATAATTCTACAAGGACAACAAGCATACCCAGAGAAAAGTGGTCATTTTCCTTGGAAAGGCCTCTAGTATCTGGGCTTGTGAAGAAAGAGAGGAAGTACTGAGGAGGTGGTTCAGGTTTTCTTTCCCTAGAGGAGACAAGCTGTTAGGGACAGAGACCAAGTGCAAGAATTTGACAACAGCTGGCCAAGGCGCACAGGAAATGAACCACAGATGTCTTCAATTCTGTGTGAAGATTAATTTCTGTGTGCTTAGGTAAAAGATGATAGCTCAGTTTTGATATGAGTTAAGAGATGCCAGATGAAGTATGAGCATTGGGAAGAGAAAGAAAAAGGGAGGAAGGGAGGGAGGAGAGGAGGGAGGGAAGGAAGAAAGGAAGGAAGGAAGGAAGGAAGGAAGGAAGGAAGGAAGGAAGGAAGGAAGGAAGGAAGGAAGGAAGACAGGAAGGAACTCAAGTGGAATTCCACCCTCAGGATCCAAGGGTGGATGTAGAGCAGCCATTCACCTGACTGGCAGACAATGTGGTACCATGGAGAAAGTTGAGGCTTTATCATCAGGTAGACCTGCCGACATCCCAGGGTAACAAGATAGGAGCAAACCAGAGTTGATTGTATGAAAGAATTGCTCACAGTTAAGAATTTCCAGTAAGTCTTCCCTTTGCTTTTTGCCACAATTCCTTTTTTTTTTTTCTAAAGAGCTCTCTATAATTACATCCTGTAAAGATAGCCAAACAATATCACATGCTTTCCTTGGGATGACTTTACTCCCCTATACACTTCACAGTACATGTGGAGTTAAAAGAGGAGAGAGTGGTGGTTGCTTCCAAGAAGCAGACATTTGCCCTCAAAGTAGCGGCAAGTGAAGTTCAAGGGAAGATCCTTGAGACCTCTCATCGGAAGAGACAGCATAGGTCCTGGTGCTGCTGTAAACAGAAAAAGCATACTACACCAACATCCAAAGGCTCCACAGATTCATATTAAGTGCCATTAAGAAGCCATATTAAGTGTCCCCAGAGAGCATGTTCCAGGCTTGAGTGGTGGCTTTGCAATGGGACTTGTCCCATCGACGAGTTGATCTAGCAAACTCAGGGCTATGTTTATCCGGAGTAGTGGAGGAAGGCAGCTGGTCTGAATTAAGTCACGCCTGCAATGCCTTGGAAGGCATGTGGGAGGAGTGAAGTGGGAGCCGGGGGTGGGGGCGGCATGGGATCGCAGCCCAGGCCTTGTGGGGACAGGGCACACGGCCACAGTGCGTCATTACAGAACCAGGTCACCATGTGTCGGAGGAGCCATCAAACTTAAACAAGAACCGTGCATTTCACATCAAGACTAACCGTCTGCCTTTGCAATCCTTTGTAGGAACTGCCGAGCCAGGAAATTCTACCGTTTCAAATCTGTGCCAAGTTTTCACGACTACCAATTTGGGGTACAGAGTAATATTCCCTTGTCTGAGAACAGTTGCCTCCAGGGCCTTCAGGGTCCATGTATGAAACAAGGTCCTTAGGAAGACTCTGGAAGGAATCATGAAGCTAGGTACAGATTCTTAACAACATTTAGTAATTTAAATGGAAATAGAGTCACAGCTCTATTTTTCCATGAGTATTTTGGGAGAGGGGAACTAAATATTCCTTCCTGTCCACTGAGATTCCATTTGCATTGGGTACCATGTCTTATCCTTTGGTATCAGCCTATTTCTTTTGAAGGCTGTGAGATAGAAGAGGACCATGGGAATATCCATCACATCTTGTGAAGATGCTGTGGAAAAAAGAATGTGGATCATCGTGGGCAAAGCCCACCTTAAACCATTATGCTGCTAACCTCTTGGCAGAAATCTTGAGCATTGGGTGACACAGGCTTGAAGAATGGTCTGGGTGACATACAACTGTACTCTGATCACCTGTCTGGAGTAATGGGTATTGAGTAAAAGGATGAGAAAGCCTGGAACATTTTCCCTGCATGGTTTTCTGCAAGTTCATGGAAATCACCATTGTCCATCAACGTAGGATGAAGCCGATACTAAAATGGAGATGAGAAGCTGGTCTTGAACCTGATGTAGAGAACAGTCTCGATTATGGTTAAGCACAGACACACGCTTAAGGCCATTCATGAAGGGGAGAGCAAGCCTAGCCATGTAGCAAGATTCAGAATGCACACCCAGGGCAGCTGTGTGCAGACCAAGGAAGGTTCTTGACCTTTAGATCCAAACAGGGTCACTTTTGGTTTCCATTGCTATGTTCTTGGTTCATTTCATTTGCAGTTCTGAAGACAACCACATGTTTCTAAATTGCAAACCAAATCAAAACAAGCAAGCAACACAGTTCAAATGTATGGAGAAAGAGACTTTGAAGGGAGAGGGATAGAAACACCAAATGAAGCCAAGCTCCAGCTTCACAGAATCACGCATTGCTGGAAGGGGAGGTGGCAGGGGCCTCAGGAAAGCACTAACAGTGGGTTGGGGCATGAGCCAAGACTGAGGCCAGAGGAGAAGATGTAGGACCCCACCACTCTCCACAGATGCATGTACGTGCACACACACAACAGGAGAGAGGGAAGCCAGCAAGACACGTTAAAGTCCTGTGGCTGAGCAGTAGGGCGTCATTCCTGCCCAACCACTAGCTCAGTGATCTCATTGGGTCTTGTATGTTGGTTCAGTTGATACAGCAATCCAAATCAGAACAATAATGCTCGGACTATAAAACAATGATATGGTAATAGCAGTGCTGTGACGGCGCTCTTTAAAACAAAACAAAACAAACAACCATAAAACACATGTGGGTCATAATATCCTGGACAACCAACAATGCTTCTCCCCCCCTTCCCCTCCTGTCCTCCTCAGCCGACTGTGCTACTAATGAGTCATTTCAAGAGGAATTCCAATGTATTTGACATGTGTCAACATCACCCTGAAAAAAAAGGACTTTGTATTGTCTTACTGGCACATATAGCACAAAGAGAATGGACAATGCATGGGTTTGTTTAGATCTTACATTTACAAGACCATATGGTCTCCTTCCATCAACCCAGCAAAGTTCCTACCTGCCATCTACTTGCCTGCCACCTTCCCTTTAGATACTGCGCTTCTAATATTCCCGTCCCCCCTTCCCCCCCCCCAGTAGAAACATTTACTGATACTTTACCTCAGGCACAGTATCCCTACTCTGAAATGCTTGAAACCACAAGTGTTTCAGATTCGGGAGTATCTGCATATAGATAATAATGTATCTTGGGAAAAGGAGCCAAATGTTTCACATAAATCATATCCATATAGCCTCTTCCAAGGTAACTCTGGGAAGTAGTTTGTATTTCCCAGTATTTAGACTAGGTGTGGAAGTTTCCACATGCGACGTCAGGTTGACTCTCAGAAAGTTTCAGGTATTGGAGCATTTCCAATTTGGGGTTTCTAGATTAGGTACACACTCAGTGTGAGTGTGCACCAAATATCGGTGAAAATGTGTCCCTGGCAGCATATGAAGTTGGCCCTATCAAGATGACTCCAAATAATGTACTTGAAGATAGAGAGATGTTTGTGTTGAAGACACCTGGCTTTTTCATTGACTAATTGGCTTTTGAATGACAATTATAAAAATGACAGACAATGGGGCTGGTCATACATGTGAACTGGCTGAATACCAACTTTCTCTTAGACCCATTCCCTGGGGACACTTGACTCCCTTGGGAGCCAGGTAGATTCAGCCAGTGGAAGGCATGAGATCGAGTCTGAATATGGGACCAACAGAGTAGCTGCTCTCTCTCTTTCTCTCTTTCTGTCTCTCTGTATCTCTGTCTCTCTCTCCTTCGATCAGTATGCCCAGCATATGTTTGTCTCTCTTCCACAATCCCAGCTCCACCCAGGAAACCTCTACCACCCCAGTTGCTGTTGCGCAGTTCTGGCTTTTGGGTTTTGATAAAGCCACATCTTTGTTTAGTCTCTACATCTGTGGGGTTGGTAAGGAGATTCCAGCTGCTGTCAGTCCCTGGGTGCCTCCTCCAACCCTGTTTGCCTTTAATTAACATGTGTCCCTTGTAATATGTTTTCTTATACTCAATTTGTGCCATTGAGCTCAATAGCGAATACTCATCTTTGTCTAGAGTACAACTGGTCTAGAACCTTCCAAAAAATAATAAACATGTAAGCGTGGGGATTCAGTGCACTGTTATTGAACTGGCTATGCCTTCTAGTTCATTTCCTGTTGGCCCAACAGTCATTCTGAAAATTACATGGACCCATAGGTACTGCTCTGTTCAAGCTCTCTGGGTGTGAGTTTTCTTGTAATACTGTAATCATGTGTCTAATGACTCTTGATAGGAACCAAAAAGTGATTTTGAAAATTTCCAGATTGGAAGCTGAAAGGGGCTGAGAACATATTTCCAAGTTGATTCTGAACTTTGGTGGGGAGAGGCTCATTCAAAACAACAGCAAGGAAAGATGGAGAGTCATCTTCCAAGGACCGACGTGTCACACCACGCGGAGCACCTTTTTGTCTCTTCTTTCACAAGACGCGCTCTCCCTCATTCCCAGCACACACGGGAAGCTTGGCAACAGGCTTGGATTAGGTGTTCCCTGGTTCATCAGACTTGTTACGTTTGAGAGAGAATTTTGTCCCAGCCTGGAGGACTTGGCTAGGGAGATGGTGAGGCCTGGCTTTTCTGGAACTTCAAGACAAATTGCGCCAAGGGAGAAACACCTCCCAGGCTGAAATCACAGGAGGCTGAAGGTCTCCATGTGATGTGTCCCTAGTGTGTGCTATTGACCCTTGCGAGTGGTCTCCAGGGCTTGGTGGAGTAAAAGCTACACCACAACTCCATGGGGGAGATTTATGATTCTCAGGTATTCACACGGAGGCAGACTAAAACTTGGCCAAGAAAATTAGCAATGGGCGTACCTCATAAAACATTTAAGTTCGGGCTCATTTCAATTAAGCCTCTCAAAGCCCCAGGTGTTTGTCCAAAGCTTACCTGAACCTGAACTCTTGGAACCAGCCGACTTTGCTGAGGCTTGCAAAAACACGCTTCCCCTTGCTAGGCTTGGCAGTAGGAACCCCGCCCCCCCCATCCCTACGAACATTCTAGAAAGATCTGCCTGAGGACTATGTAAAGCAGGTTTCAAGGACTTGTAACGATGAAACATTTGAACTTAATTTTTTAACCGGATACGTACAGTTCTGGGATATGATCCTTTCTTTCCCAAGTGAAGATGTGTCTCCATATGGAATCATGAGGTGCCTTTTAGATCAAGAAGCAGTACAAATTATGGCATCGCATATGGTTCTCCTTTTTCTGTTCTGAACTGGCAACTGTGAGTTGGCCTGAGTTAAGATTCAGGGGTCAGTTCAGGCCAAATGAAGTTGGCCTCTCTCACTTCCTGTAGTCATTAAAAGCCTTTATCTAATATATTTAATAACAGTGATAATGACAAGAGTAATTGACATTAATGGAACCCTTACTCTACGTGGGGCACACTAAGCATTTTATAAGTGATTATGTCCTTTCATCCTCTCATCTACTCTATGGCTGGGTGCTGTGATTATCTATCTATGTGTCCAGAAACAAGAAACAGTCTCTGGGAGGTACTTGCATGACTGCGCTCAGATAGTAAGTGGTAGGAATTGAACTTGGGTTTCTCTGGTGATAGAAATGGTACTGCTAAGTCCTTTCTAGATGACTTTCTGCTTTGTACTTTCTCTAAATAAATGAGTCTGATTCTGTTAATAAGATGATGGGCATGAAAATAATTTTGAGAGCCACAAAGCTTCACTTAAAAGATTAAAAATTAATTACTACAAAGGAATTCTGTAATGTGGGAGGGAAAGTAGAAAAAGGAAAGAGGAAGGAAATGGATTGTGAAATTAAGAGAATCCTGTCTCAGAAGCTTATCAATGTAATGATTATGAATGTGTAAAACTTCAGTATTCAAGGCCTGGGAGGGAGAAATACAGTGAAATATTAATTTGTAGTAGGCATGAAAATGGACATGGATCTTTGATTGTGATTCCATCAAGACCCTTGTCCAAGTTCAAAAAGCACAACAAAGACTGTAGAACTGAACACTGGGCAGACAAGACTCTGGCACGGCTAACCATCCCAGACCAAGAATGGCAGATATAGGACACGGAACAGTTTCTGCAAAGAATGCAGAGGTTATGTGAGAATTATCTACGTTCTTTCTAGAAGGCATCACCGCCATCAAAAGCAAAAATCCTCAGTTGGAAGAGGAGGAAAGATGCCAATTTTCTGCCTTGACCTAACACCATCATTGGACCTCTACTTATTCTTAGAAACATTAGTTGCATTGGATCCCAAATACAAGTGTGTAGAATCACCGGGTTACTTTACAAAACTGTAGATTCTTACATTTCACTCTGGGAAACAGAAAACCACAGCTCTGATCCCCTTTCTGCCATGATTTTCACACATTTTACAATAACATTGTAGATTTTAAATGAAACTGAACCCATCATGGAGGTTGACATTTGTCCTGTAAGAGTTACCACTGAGTGGGGATGTTCTTAGTAAATAAGACTTTTGGAATGGTGGCCAGTAAGTATTTGGGGGCAGGCCCTAGGACCCATACTAGGTGAGGATTAAATATTGTCTGATTTCATATTAAACCTTGGAAAGTCAATATTATTTTGTAGGTAAAGGGGTAGATTGAAGATTATGAAGATTTAAACTCTTGGAAGGAAGTCACATGCTAAACCACAATTGGAACCAGGATTCTAAATCAATAGTTTATTTGATTCTTGTTGTAATTTGGATCTGAAGTGTTCACCAAAGGCTCATGTCTCAAAAGGCTTGGGTGACTCCTCTAACTTGGAGACAGTGTAACTTTTAGGAGGAAGGAAGTAGGTCATTGGGAAAATACCCCTGAGAAGGTATATCAGAATGCTAGGATCCTGGCTTCCAAGACATGAGTAGCTTTGTCCCACCATGTATCCTGCCTTGATGCTCTGGCCTTATCTCAGGGTCCCCAAAACAATGGAGCCAATTCACCATGGATTGGAGCTGTGACCTTCCTCCTTTTTAAGTTGACCATCTTGGATATTTCATCAAAGCAATGGATATCTCACAACCACCACCTTTTTCAGTATGCCACAGAGCAACTTCTAAACCCCTGTCCTCAGATGGAAAGTGTTATGGATCTAATGTGATTGACGTGGTAGTTATGAAGAAAAAGAAAAAAAAAAACCACTTGGATACTATAAATGAATTGAATAAATTCACACAGCCAAAGCCAGTAAACACCGGTAAACACCAGTCATACTCGGGACCTTTGGCTGTAAGAACTTAGGTCTTTCCCTCAATGGAATCCCAAGGATCGTAGTCTCTGTGTCCGGGACAGCCGTGAACCTTGCTCTGTTAGAGTAGCCTCAGGATCTCCCTTGGGGCCACCAAGGCAGAAAATAAGCGTGACCTTGTCATGGTCATAAAGAGAGATGAATCTTAGTCTTCTCTGAAATTGTGCTTTTCCTTTTTACGTTTTAGTAACATTTAACATTTCTGATGACACAAAGTATGAACAGGACCAAGGGTTAAATACAGTGTATGTCAGATAGTGAACATTGGTGAGACAAGAATGAATAGAGTGAAGAAATGATGGAGGGGAGAAAACACAGATAGGCACACACACACACACACACACACACACACACACACACACACACACAATAAAGAATTGTGTATTGCTAAGCCGATACTTTGCAAGATATTGAACACTATGAAAAAATAGAAAATATTACCTATAATCCTACTGACTAGAAATTCCCTCTATTAACAGTTTGGACAATTTCCTCTTGAGCTTTTTGTTCTGTATTGAATTGAGATCACATCCTATCCTTCATAATGGAACCTGCATTTTCTACTGACCGTGATATATTCATCCTCCCATGTCATCAACTTTGTTTTGAAAACCTGATTTTATATTTTATGGTTTGCTAAGTACCATGGTAGGGACACGCTACAATTGATTTTAGCCATTTCCTCTCTTGGTGGATATTTAGACCACTTTCCATGTTTTGTTTTGTTTTGACCAACACACATATCACATGAATGCACTTCCTCATCCAAAGATGAGAATAAGTTTGTGTATTTTAGGTTGCCAGGTCTGGGTGTAGCAAATCCTTTATAGAGAGGGCATTTTTGCTGTGGGCTTTCATTTTACTGACCCTAATTTGGTCTCATTCTCTCAAAGCTGAGAACACACACGGGTGCCATTTGCCAGTGTCACCTCAAAATGGTAACTTCTGGTCAACCCTCTGAGTAGAATCTCTCTTCCCATGTCGGTGCCTTCCCCATGTCTGGAGGGGCAACTTTCCTCCCTTCCCCCAAGCTCTCCTTGAGTGAGTTTTCATCTCTCTCTGGCCTCTCAGGGACCCCCTTCAGGATGCTGTAATCACAGCACTTACCTGTGTTCACATTTCCCATTATCGAGCAGAAATCCCCCTGTGCATCCGCACGGCCCCGGCTGCCTCCTAATGGCCCCGTCTCCCCGCCTCTAATGACCCCGTCCTCTCCTCTCCCAAGAGCCAGCTCTTTTTGCTGGTGTTTTAAGAACCCTGGTCCAGATGAAATTCCCCGTGTGATGTCCATCTGGCCAAATTGAAGGTGATGTAAACGAGGAGACAGAGAGACAAGTGTGTCTGCGTCGATAGGACAGAGGAACGTCCCGGACCATCCATCTTCTGTCTCCTCCAGTGACATCCAACTGCCCCTCCTTGTCTGCGACTTGGGCATGAGAGATGGCATTCCTGATTGGCAGCACCCTGGCACAGAGGCAGGGTGTGTGGGTTCTCTGAACACAGTCCTCTGTTCTGGCCTCACAGTAATGGGGTAGGGTGATGCTTCTTTCTGGGTGGGACAAACCCGTTCAGAATACAGGTGTTCCGCTTTGCACTTGGGGACAGCAAAGACTTCTGGATGTCAGTCCTGGCTAAGGTCGAGCCCTGCCTCAAGCCGGAGCCCCTCACCTACTCTTGACCTCAACTACAGCCTCCTCCAAATGAATGAAGGGCTGTGCTGATGTAGAGAAAATGTGGATCAGAAGTGATTACAAAGCATGCTGCAAGCACAAAAATAATGATTGTTTTTTTAAAAAAGGAAAATATTATAAGCACAGGACAATGCCAGCATCTCAATTTTTTTCCCCCAATTCCTCTGAAGTCACCTGGGAATTAGGTTTTCCATTTCTCCCTTCCTTGATCAAGGTGAGAGATTATTCAATGTACTCCTATAGCCAACTGCTAAGTACATAGATTTTATGCTAGACACCTACTTCTGGGAAAAGAGTGTGTGTGGGGGGGAATAAATTCTTTAGTTGCAAAATCATGAAATTATCTGTGTACTTGGAGTTAACTGTCAATTGACAATTAAATTATTAAAACAAGGAAGACACCTATCTTCCAACCTAAAGATTCTGGGGGGAAGAGGAGGGGGGCTGGGGAGGGGATAGATACGAGTTCTCTTAGGGCTGTAATATAAATCAGCAGGATATTTCCTGGTGGGTACAGGCAGACAAAGCCGCTCACTGGACCTCCTGCCCATTTTGACATCAGAGTGCTTCAGGAATTCATACTTTGATCCGTGATCCATTAATTCAACAAACACAATGGCATTCCCACTTAGCTTCACAGACTCTGCTATGTGCTGGGGTTCAGAAAAGAGCAAGCTAGAAAATGTCCTTTCCTTCCTGCAGCTTTCGTTCTAGAGAAGGCAGATCATCAGTAGGTAAGCAAGTAAACAAGCTTAGTAATCTCTGCGCGTGATAGGTACTTGCAGGAAATTGCTAAGGAAGGTGATTATATGTTAGCTATATTAGCGGAGAGCAGTGTCTGCTTCCCTGTCTCTCATTCCATTCTCCGGAGACAGGGAAATTTTTGAAGGGAAAAATCTGGCCATGTATAATCACTGGAATTTGGCATTTCATTGCTGAGCCTTAATTATTGGCTTTTTCCTCTGGTAAACTATAAATGCCATAAAAGCAGGGACAGGGTTAATTGGTTTACTTCCTTGGTCCAAAGGTTGCACACAGTGGGAGTTCAGTACATATTTATTGGATAAATGGAGAGGTAGGTGGATGGATAGTTGGAGAGGTGGATGGATGGTTGGATAGACGGATGGATGGGAAAATGAAATGATTGAAGAAAGGCTCTGTTTGGCAGTACAGGTCTGATGGATTGTGTACTTTGCATGGATGTCTGCCAATAGATGCTTATCAAGAAAACAGCCAATGGGAGAAGCAAAATGGGACAAAACATAGGTTGCCTGTAAGTTGGTTCATCGTCGGTGCTGAAATATCAACACCATGTCCCTTCACCACCAATCCATGCATGGCAGCCTGGAAGGTGACCCTGAAGTCTGCAAGGGTCCACTGGAGGACTAACAGGAAGACTAATGTTAGCCCAATACCCTTAGCCACAACTAAGGTTTCTAGGACTCCAGGAGAGGCTGTAGAAGAGTCAGGAGATGAATGCAGACCTCCAAGGTTCGTAGACTCTTTGATTATGTTCACATAAATGCTCTAGACTCTTCCCTTGTTTGCATCTCTGCCAAACCAAGGCTGTTCAATAAGATTCTGTTCAGGCCTACTGGTTTTCTTTAAATATTTACTCCAGTTCTTCTTCTTTTCCTCCTCCTCCTCCTCTTTTTCTTTTCTTTTTATTAAAGGCAATGTTTTTTGGAGAGCCAATTGGAAGTCTCGAGGTTGAAAGCTTTCTTGAACAATCAAAGATTTGAAAGCCAAACTGGCTTCATAAAAGAGTCACTGAATTCCTTAATAGGGGAGAAATTCAAGTTGAGGCTGGACATATCAAGGGTGTTACAGATCAAACATTGGCAAAGCATTGGAAAGAAACAAATGTTGCTCTGAAATGCTATTCAAACCTGACAGTCCACACGCCTCTGACATCTAACATCTATTCCGTGAGCTGTCAAAGAATACTTTTGTTTCATTATCCATCTCTGACACATACTTGGAATCAGGATTCGGGGGTGTTTTGGGCCTTGGTTTTCTCACCGGTAAAAAGAGGCTGGTTGAGAAGTCCCATGTCCTAGCCTGGCTAGAAGGTCTCTCGTGGTAACACTTGGGAAATACCAGGTTCCTAGTCAGTACTTCATAAATCTTGGTTGCATTTGAACATGAACTCTTTTGGTCTTGGGGCACTGAAAGTTTAACATTTCTTAATAACATAAGCTACACTGAGCCAAGGCAAAAATCAGTAGGTCTCCAGTGTCTCCACACCCTGATTATGAAAGCAGGGAAAAATGTGTTGATTTTATCCGTTTGGGTAGGCCGTACACCCACCTAGCAAGACCAGGCTGAAACATATGGTCCCAATTTCTCATCTCCAGGGAAACACCAACGTTCTTCGAGAAGCTAATTTTTACCAGTTTCAATAAAAAGCAATTTCCCATCCATGGAAAGTGGTTTGGCTTGAGCAGGCTCGGCAAACTGTTCTCAGTGCACACATGGCTGCTGGACCAAAAACTCTGTCCCTACCGGTTCACCTTCTTGTCTTCTCTTGTCCCCAATGCCTACACCTTGTCCATCCATGAGGCCTCTGATCCGAGAGCTCTTTCTCCAGGAAGCCTGTTTTGATTGCTTTGAGTGGCTCAGTCTCTTTAGCACACTCTGTCACAACGGATGTCTTCTTGGTATGGAGCACACAATGTAAGTATCGCTGTGGCGCTTTGGGTGATACATGCATTTTCCCACTGGCCTATTACCATAAGGGTGAGAGGGCTGTATTTGCTCCGCAAACTCCTAAGCACAGAGGCAGAGCACACTGTGGACACACTGGGAAGGGAGAAAGGACACTGGCTGTGGCTACCCTTGTTTCAAGAATACAGAAAGCAGGAGAGGCAAGCCACTGTGCAGTTAGGAAGTTCACTCTTCGGGCAGAGCCTGGCTGAGGGGAAACAGGCTTTGCAAACAGGTTTCAACATTCAGGGCCGGTGAACAGGCAGCGAGTGACCGGGAGCACCGCGTTGGGCCACAGCCATCCTATCAGCCCCAACAAACACAGTACATCTGCTCGGCCACAGCCTCACTTTTTTTTTTTTTTCCATAGATTTGGAACGAGAAGTTTCAGAAGATAAACTTCAGGGTAAAAGATTATAAGGCGGGTTTAGGCTAGGCTTCCTAAGCTAGGGATTTAAGAGAAGGAGACAATGCTATCTTTCTGGGACCCAGTGAGTCTCCAGGTCTGGGTGGAGCTAGGAAGGCCTGGGCCAGCTGCAGGACTGTGGGCTGTGCGAGGGACAAGTGTATCTCCTTTAAATTGTCAAACAAGAACCTGCTTTGCTCCACCTTAGGCTGGGCGGTAGGCATGCGCAGGTCCCTGGGCTGGGGAGGGAAGGCTAGCTAGTGCCTTTCTTTAGAGCCTACTGGGCAACTACAGACTGAGTACAGACATGCTCCCCACTAGTGCCAGGCTCAGAACCAGGGCCAGGGGGCAGGTAGACAGCTCACTGCCAGACAGAAACAAGCCATGCCAGACTGGCTGAGCCTGCTCCTGGCGGGGGCCGCGGCTCTGGCAGTTTCTAAACAGAAAGGCAAATAGATTTCATTTCTCATTAACTTTTGTTCTATGTGCCTTCCTAATCCCTGCATTTTGAAAGGAAAACAACAACAACAACGCATTTTGTTTTAAATTGATAACTTGGGAGCCAGAGGCAGTGATGGGCAGTGGCAGGCAGGGCAGCTAGCGAGGGTGGGGGAAGAAGAAGGAATCCATGTTCCAGGACTGGCTCTGCCACTGAATTCCTGTGTGACCTTTAGCCAGAGACACTGGGTCTCTGAGCTTTCAGCCTCCTACCAAGGTGAACTCGAAGAAAGCCCCAAGAAAGAAAGAAAGAAAGAAAGAAAGAGAGAGAGGAGGGAGGGAGGAGGGAAGGAATGAAGAAAGACAGAAAGAAAGGAAAGAAAGAGAAAGAGAAAGGAAGGAAGGAAGGAAGGGAACGAAGAAAGAAAGAAAGAAAAGAAACAGAGGAAGAGAAAGAAAGAGAAAGAGAGAAAGAGAAAGGAAGGAAGGAAAAAAAATGTGCCACCGACAGTTTCTCCCAAGATTAGAATGTGGTGCTCTCAGCATGCAGTGGAGTCGCACAAACCCTCCACACAATTGTTTCAGACATGTGCTGAAAAGCTTGCTTTAAGATCTGGCTTCCAAAGGGGGCAGATGGGGCAAGCACACGCTGAGAAGCTCTGACCAGGTCATGTCTCCTAGGGTTGTGGAAACTACTCCAGGGAGCTGGGAGCTGCTGGGGATGGAGAGGAGACATGTCCTAAAGCACACACACCAGTCATCTCTGTAGTTCTTCAGTTCTTGGGGGTAGATCACTTAACATGGGTTTTAACAGGTGTCACAGCTAGTGGTGAAAAAGATGAGGTACTCTAGGGTGATAACCATCATTCCAAGACTGGATGGAGGGTGTGGGTAGTGGGGAGGGCTGTGTGGGGTCCCCCTACCACATGGGCTCCTGCAGAGCTAGGCAACGGCACAGGAAAGGGGGGGGGGGAGTCAGAGATTCAGGTGTCTGAAAGATTCAGGTCCAAGTCCTGCTTTCTGCCTTGCCACTTAGAGCAATCCACTGCCCTCTACCTCAGTTTCCCCATCTATAGAAAAAGCTTTAAACTGGATGAAGCACCGTCCATTGTTTAACACAACGGGGCACATCTTTAAGCAATGACCCTATCTTCATTATTATTATTACTGTGCTGCTATTGGGGCTTAGACGCAGATCCTGGCCACTGTCTCTTAGCTTTATCGATCAAGGCTGCTACTTTAGCACTTGAGCCACGGTTTTACTTTGGGATTTTTTTTTTTTTGATGGTTCATTGTAGATTAGCATCTCTTGGCCTTTCTTTGCCTGGGCTGGGTTTGAACCACCATCTTCAGATCTCAGCCTCCTAAGAAGTGAGGAATATAGGCCCAAGCTACCAATGCCCAGCAGACAGTTATTAATAATATCAAGACTATTATTGCTGGCCAGAAATCCCCAGTACAGAATGCATCTCAGTTCCCTTTTAGTTCTGGGCCATTTCTATTTTCTACACTGAAGTCTTGCTTTAAAACAAAAACAAACAAACAAATAAACAAAACCTTTCAATGTCTTTCAATGCTTCATACTATGTGTGTGTTGAGAAAGGAGGGAGTCAAGAGAAGCAGAGAATGCAATCACCAGAATTGATAGAAGTTATTAAAACATAAAACAGTTGCAGCAGGAAGATGGGGACCCCTTGCCCCCCCAAAAAAACCCTCCCTGCTTGTGGGGCCCTGTCCCTCCCTCCAAGCCCTGCAAAGCCTGGCCTGGGGTCGGGAGGCATCCGACCGCCCCCTGCCCTGCCCCTCCTCCCGCTGGCCAGGTCTGGACAGGCGCAGGCCAGGACTGCGCCCCGACTCAGTCCCGCCCGCCTTTGCCAAGAGAAGGGGCGGCGCGGGGGGGGGGGCGAGGGCACCCCAGGAGTGGGAGCTGCGGCGGCGGGGGCGTGGCGGGGGCGGAGGCCGGACGCCCTCGCACGCCATTGGTCCATCCGCGTAGCAACAGCCGCGGGACGGCCAATGGGAGCTGCGGATCCTTCCTCCTAGGTCGGGGATTAAGGTGCCAAAAAGTGAAGGATCCGCGCCGGGAAGGCGGCGGGGCCTGCTCCGCGCCGGCCCCGGCTTTCTCTCCCCTCCTTCCTTCGGTCCCTCGGCCCCGGAGGAGCGCGCTGGGCTGAGGCACGTCGGGGCCCAGGCCCGGAGCCAAAGCGGGGCCTTCCCGGAGGCCGCCGCACCCGCACCCGCACCCCGGGACGGCGGGAACGGCCTTAAACACCCTCGAGGCCCCGGCCCCGGGTTTTGTAGGCCCCAAGGAGGACGTCCGTCCTCTCCGGGGTCCCGGGAAGCAAGCGGGGCGCCCGGTCTCCAGGGAAGAGGTGGGAAGTGGCTGTTTTCCAGACGGTTCTATGAATGCCCGCGATCCCGCTCTGTGGGCACGGGACGGGCCAGCGCGCATGCGCGGGGCCCTGACCTGCCAGGGCCCCACCCTGGGGTTGAACCCTGCTGGGCAATTCCCATTCCTGCTCGCCGGGGAGGAGGCCGGTGCTTTCCCGGGCCGGAGGCTGGCCCCGCGAAGAAGGCTCATTCAAGCCCGGGAAGCTCGTGCTTTGAGAACGCAGGCCTTGGGGAAGGGAGAAAGCCTGTTTGGGTTGGTTTTTCTTCCCTCCTCGCTTTCCAGCACGCGCACTTCGCCTTCTGCACACACCCTGCAGATCGTTTTATGGCACCGTAACTGTAATTTGAATCCTCCGTCTATTAAACGGGAGTGTATACAGTTATGGCTGTGTTTATGTGAGTGTGTGTGAGCCTGCGCACTCGCGTGTGTGAGCGAGAGGAGGGAACGGGAGACTGGGGATTTACAACACGCACACACAGCCCTTTGGGGCATTACAGGGGGCCTGGACCGGCCGTAAACGCCAGGCCCTGCTGGAGTGAAGTTGACCTGCCAGGTCCTCGCTGGAGGAAAGAGGCCTTGACTACACTCTCGCCAGGGCGTGGCAGAAAACCCCACAGTCTTCGTTCTGTTTTACCTTTGGACATGAATCTTCTTTTTCTGGCAAAGAAAGGCTTGGCTTTTATTTTCTGTAGTGTGCTGATTTTACTCTCTGGAGTTAACAGATTTTCAGCCAGTCGGCAGTGGTGCCAAACTCTTGGCTCAGTGAGATGAAAATCTGAAGGGTTCCGTGCCACCTATTTTCATAACCAAAGATGTAAATCGTCTATACGTGTTGGAAGGGACGCAGAGACGGCCAGTGGCTTTGGAGCACTTTGTGTGGGAAACTGAGGCCCAGAGATGTGAGCTCAGCTTACTACAGTTTGCACAGAGGTATGGTGAGGACATTTGGGTGATTATCCACTTCTCCTCACTTCCATTTCAGAGCACTGCTCGCTTGCATCTCTATGTTAATAGAAAAATGTCACAAAGTAGCACACCATTGGTTCATGTGGGAAATGGTTGTGAACATAATGAAAATCAAGTGTGATCAGTGGGAAGGTTAGTGCGATTAGAACTATTTTCCTCTGCCTTGCCTATATCATCTCACTTAATTGAATCTTGGTCAATATTGAGGGAAGGTAGAAAATATGATTTACATGTAACAGATGGAGAAAGTGAGGCAGCCATCCTAGAGTAACTTGCCTAAGACCTCTCACCTTGTAAATGGGTTCACGAAGGCATGAACCCCATTTGTAACTCCATGAACGGTCAAGTTAGGCAATTCAAATCATTATGGTGCCATGGTGGGTCATTCCAGAGAGTACAGAATTGAGTCTATACCTGCCAGACAGAAACGTACTAGCTTTAGGTCATTAATTAATCTTGACTCAGTTTTGCTTCAGTTTTTGTGGGCTTTATGGTGATGATGTGATCGTTCATTTGGAAACTGTAGACCAACCTGAAATTCATTTGATGCTGGCTGAAAAAAATCCCACCCCAGTCAAAATTTAAATGTAATGGTTTGGCATGATACATACAGCAGGAAAGCTTTTTATCAGAGAGTAATCGTGGGTTAACACATGTCAGTGTGAATTTTGCAAGTATCAGGCAGTTGTCATACTGGCCAGTGCCTCCCTGTGTAATTCAGATTCATGTGTCTATATATGCACCCACAAATACTTCATTTGGTTCACTTAATACTTAAATATGTAATTCAGGAAGATTATCTCAGCTCAGTTGTCACAATAACTAGGTACACATTTGAGTACTTGCTGATCTAGTCTACAAACCATGCATATCTGAGAGAGAAGTGGATATTTGCTGAAAGCTTAAAACATTTATGTAAAGAGAAGGCTCTCTTCCGTCTTCGTGAGGGCATTGTTCCTACTCTATTAATAAGAAAAAAGTTGTTGAACCACAAAGTCATAGTTTTTCTTGCATTCATGAAAGAACTGAGGTTCCAGAACAATCCAGGAGCCAAATTTCCAAGTGAACAGAGGCCTCTCCAAGGAGACCTGGGAGAGGAGCCCAGGTTCCTTCATATTAAAGTTTGTAACAAATTGCTGAAGATTGAGTATAAGCTGGCATGAGAACATGGAGTTCCTGGGAGCCTGAGACCCAATGGAAGCTCCACTGTGGAATCTCCATAGCAGGATGTGCAACGGGACCCTCCACCAGATGCTCCTGGGTGAGGCCGCGGCCAGGTGCGAGACCAGAGAGAGACTTCCTCCATAGTGTACTGCTGTAAAGACTGCAACTCACACATAGAAAGGTCCTGTCTGGACCCTTTTCCCTTATTGAGAAAAGTCCTAAAGTGCCTGGAGAGGTCCAGGAGCCCCTGTGGCAGGCAAGCCGCAGTTGAAGACACATGGAGGAAGCCAATGAAAGAGTTCTGAGACACACATCTTCTTGACTTCTAATAGGGACCTGCCATGGCCTGGAGAGAGACCGAGAGGTACAACACCCTACACACCATGGATACAGAGCAGAGCATGGCCACCATGGAGAAGAAAAGCAAAATCACCCAAGAAGTCCAACTCTTGTAATCCAGAAACACAGGGTCTATCTCAGAGAAGAACTGGAAGTTTGTCATTGTAAGGTTCTTTCCTGGTTATGCGTGTAAGGTTAAAATGCTATTGCTATTTGTAGGTTGGACTGCAGTAAGTTTTTAAAGTATGCTTTAAACCCTAGGGCAACAACTAAAAATAACTAAAGAAATAGGTCTATATATAATGAGTCAATCCTGAGGATAATCTTTGCAACAAATGTAACTGGAATAATTGCACATTTTGGCACAAAATAAATGACAATTGCACATACCTTACAACAGACACAAATTTTAACTCAGAATGGATCACAGATTGAAAATGTAAAACTTAAACATAAAACTTCTCAAAAATTATAAGAGTTCCTAGATATAACACAACAAACATAATCCATATTTTAAAGAAATGATAAATTAGACCTCATCAAAATTACAAATTTCTACCCCTCAGAAGACACACTTAACATGAATAAGCCAGCCACAAGCTATGAGAAAATATTTGTAAAATACATATCTGATGGAGGATTACTATCGAGAATCTATAAAGAACCCTTAAAACTCGATAATAAGAAGGCAACCTAATAAAAATGAGCAAAACATTTGAATAGATACTTCAGCAGGGAAGACACAGAGATGATAAATAGGAAGATGAAGAGACAGTGAGCATCATTAGTCATCAGGCAAATTCAAGTTAAAACCACAATGAGATACCACGGCTTATCTATTAGAACATGTAAAATATGTTTTAAAAATCAAATGGGCAATTCCAGGTGCTAAGAATTAGGATATCTGACTCTTTTTCCCCCTTTGGTAGTAGGAATGTAAAATGGTCCAGCCATTATGGAAAAGAGATTGGACTCTCACAAAGTTCAACACATACACTCTCTCACACACACAGTCCCATCATTTCATCACTGTGGAAATATTTTCCACACGAGGAATCAAAACATGCTTCCACACCAAAACCTGTATACAGATGTTTATAGAGCATTTAACCCATAATTGCCAGAAAATGGAAAACACCCAAATGAGTGGATAACTAAATTATGGTACATCTACCCAGCGAAACACAACACAGTAATCCAAAGAAACCTATCTCGGGTGCATGAACCACCATGGATGAATCTCAAAGGCATCTTAGTGAGTGGAGGAAGTGAGAATCTGAAATACATATAATACTGTATGATTCCAATGATGTGACAGTCTAGAAAGGAATAACCAGAGTTCTAAACTGCAGAAAGCAGCTGTGGATGCCGGAGACTGCGGTGAGGCAGAAGGGCGCAGGGAACCTTTTCAGGTTATGGAATATTTTCTGTCTTGAAGATAGTAATGGCTACATTGTCCATATTTGTCAGGATCTAGAATACTGAACCCAAAGTGACAAATGTCCTTGTTTATCAGCCTGACTTTAAGCAAATCCAACCCAACTTTGTGATCAAGAAAGCAGGACCCTGGAACGTACAAAGAAAGTGACAGGACATTGGACTATGGAATAGTAAGTGGATCTCAACAGAGTTACTCAAGAATTCATGAGCTCGGATGAAGGTCAGTGTTCACTGTTGTTTTTAAAACATATGTGTGTTTTCCCTTCTTTTAAGAGTCCAGATGCTTCCTTTCTGTTGTGAGGTGGGAAGTTTCCCTGGTGGGATGGAAGGTCTTGTTCATTTTATGCAGCTTTGCCATCACTGCCTAGATCTTTGTAGAATCCCTGATAATTCTCCTTCTGGATCCCAAAGGTCCACGGAGGGTGGTCTGTAAGCTAGCGGCCTGCACAGGAGATCCGAGTCTGCTCTGTAGGGCAGTAAGCCCGGTGGAAAACTCCACAGGTAAGAAGTTTCTGTTACCCTCAGCAACACGTGACAACTCTAGATATTGCATTCCTAACTTGGAAACTCAAAATATGCACTAGTTTCTAAGTGCTCTAAAAATGGAGTGTGCGTGTACGGGGGGGGGGGGGGGAGGGAGGGGGGAGGAGTCTGTTTTCATGGTAGATTCCTCTCACTCATTTGGCTTTGATGCATAACCCCTATTACATTACAGGTTAACTCGTGGGACATAGGTTTAGGTCTTGCCTTATAGAAGGCACCAGAGTAGCATTCTATAAACTCAGAATCGCTTTAGCCACTATCTGGTTATTTTATAATTTATTATGTGGTGGATACACTTAATTTTAAAAGAAGAACTTGAACTGGGGAGACATTCAACAGCACAGCCAAGTCTGTCCCACAAGCAGGCTAGCAGCTCCTCTGATGGTCTCTATTAGCTAAGCTTTAAAGCTTGGACAGCTGATGAGTCCATAGGATGCACCAGCAAATGCAGGCCAGGGATTTTCTGCAACACACAGTTCCTTCTGGTCCCTGAATTTTCACTCGTGTGCCAACGGATTGATCTCATTTATCATGGAATTAGTGTCTTAGTGGTCTTTCAGATGCAAGAATAAAAACAAAAAACTATGCATTTAGAAAACGTGAAGACACACATTCAATATCTAAAAGTATAAAGAAGTCACCTGTGTGACAATTGGAAGCAGGGATAAGAAGGAAGCTTTCAGAATCCAAAGGACTCTCTCTCTCTCTCTTCCCTGATCTCTCCTTGTCTTCTGGGACCTTGTTGCTTTCTCTCCCAGTGGGTCTGTTCCAGGTTTCCGTTTTCTCCTTTCCTATGCCACCTTGCAATGAGATTCACAGGGCCATCCCAAATCCTTATATGTTCTTGTAAGCGACTCAATCTGCAGCTGAGGATTCCCCTTTCGGTCTTCCAGGCAATAGTATGAAGTCTGTCAAACTTGATTTGGAGTCTGTCACTGGCCCACTCAACTGCACCCACTACAGTGAGTGTTTGTCTGATCGTAATCTCATAAGAAATCCACTTGCCTTTAGGAAACAGTGTTGACTGGGCCAGGTTGACTATGATGAATCTAAAAGTCTCAAATCCCAAAATGCTCCAACTTTTTGAGTGCTGGCATGATACACCAGGCAGAAAATTCCACACAGAATTGTTCTAAAGACTTGTCTAAGATTGCCTTCAAGCCACATGTACAAAATATATGAGAAACATAAATAAATTTTGTCTTTAGATTTGAGTCCCTCTCCTTCAAATACCTTATTCTGTGTGTACAAACATCACAAAACCTGAATAAAATGCAAAATCAAGAGAACACCTGGTCCCACACACTTTGGAAAACAGATAACCGACCTGTATTTATTCTCAAATCGCTCCACGATTCTAAGAAACACCTGGAGTTCTTATGGTGTGTGCAATCTCTGAGGTCCAAAGTGGGCACTGAACTGCATGTCTGGTGGCACCCCATGCTGGCTGCACATGGGAACCCCCAGGGGAGCCTCAGAATTACTGCTCTCTGGACACTGCATCCTCCCTTTCGGATGGAACTGGTCTGGAAGGTGGTCGGTCGTCAGGACTGGTAAGAGCTCCCCAGTTGAACCTACCGTGCAGTGGAACTTGCGATTCACAGGAAGGATGCAGAAGCGATGCGTTCAGTAAGCATTGCAGCTGAGTCTCAGGATAACACGTTTGGAAACAGTCCCACAACTTACGCAAGGGTAAGGGAGCAGCGTTCTGACAGGTGGCTTAAGAAAAACGTGGGAGAGAAGCGAGGGGCAACCTAGAGGTTCCCTGAAGCCAAGCTCACCTGGCAGAATGTGCTGTTTATAGAAGGAAATGGAGTTTGAGTGGTGGGGTAAAGAGAGACAACCAGAACTTGAGAACACCATTGGTTCTCTTATCCTCTTAGGCAGTCATTCCTTTACCTTTCCATCTCACAGTTTTTGACCATCAATTATACACTATGAAACACTCTAGGAAGGGGTTCAATACCCAGTGAAGAATGATAAAAAAGACATATTGGGATCTTATGAGGTTAAGATGCCTTTGGTTTGCTTAAATGACTGGGGAAAGAACTAAAATAAAACAAATAGAACTGTATGTTTGCATCCTGGCTCTTTTCATCATACTTATTCTTTCTCAGAGAAAGCTCACATTTAATGGCAGCAAAATCCATTGAAATCCTGATTTAGAAACACTTAGCTACCCTTGTCAACAATGAGTTTCCTGTTATTTTTAGCATCTCATCAGAATTTAAAAACATAAACAAACAAACAAGCAAGCAAAATCTCGACACAATGGGGCAATCTTCGAGAGGGAAAATTATAGCTTGCTGACCACATTTTGTGGATGGATTTCTAACCATTAACCGTGGGCAGCAAAGCTGCCTCCGTTCCAGTTACCACTGGGCAACAACATGTGGACGAGACTTGCTTGGAAGACAGCACTCAGACCCAATCCAGGAAAGAGAGGATTGCTTTCCCCCTTTGTCCTTGTTCTCCACTTTCACTGGGAGGTTCAGGATGTACCCACTAGTTCTACTCCTGATTATCCAGTGCTCAGATCCTTTCTGGTGATTTTATGATGGGGAAGTACAAAAGGGGCAGAGTTGTGTGTGTTTTTTTTTCCAGATCAAGTTTCCCTTCACCAGATAATTCCTTAGATTTGGTTTTAGTTCAGATGCATAGGATCTAATTTTCTTCATCACCATCATCTGAATCCAAATATTAATAATTTCACAGACTGCCAAATTTGGATTCATCAGTTTACAGGAAGGAGAAGGAGATCTCATTCTCCATGTTAACCCAAATACCCCATGTGTCTTACCTGACTTGTATCTCTCTAAACTTCCTAGTTCCCCCATGCCATTATTTTGTCCCATATTTTATACATGTGGAAATTAAATAATGGAATATTTCTATCTCAGGAGAAGAAGCGTGGGGTGGGTGGGAGCTATAAAATCAAAGTGGAACTTTTATCTGTATTTAGATGAGAAAGACTGGCCTCACTCTCATGTTTGTGTATGAGGTTTAGGATGAAGGCAAAACAGATGAGACAAAATAGCATTTTCCTGAATTCCAATTTGACCTCTTATTATACCTCTGCTGTCTGGACCGTTCTGGGATGGGGTGCACAGAAAATGCTTGCTCCTCAGTCGGGCACTGCCTTTCCATGGGCACAGCGTCTGCCTGCTGCGCTGTGTCTCTGGGATGTAGCAAGGTGTGTACACCTCTGTGACAGTGAGTGTCTGTAGCAAACCTGGGCACTTTGGTGGCTTCCATTTCCTGAGAGGCCTTGCACTATTGTAGCCAGCCACCACTGTCTCAGCTTTCAGAAAGATGTGCGTTTGCAGGAGGAAGCTAGCAAAGCGCATTATGGAGGTTCAGGGGAGTTTGTTGGGGAGTCACGGCGAATGCTCTCTTGATTCCCCTGCAATCTTCCTTCTGCTGTCTAAAGCCCGATGCACTGCTACCTGGGAGTTATGTTCTTTATTCTTATGGAATAAACAGACGAGGTTTGGAGAACCAAACAGCAGCAGATCCAACCAAAATTGGGTTTCTCTCTCCCTCCTCACTCTTCCTCTTCTTCCTTGTTTCTTGGAAATATGGCTGTTCTAAGCATTGTTTCTTTCAAAGGAAACCACTTAATGTTTAGAGAGGTAGTGTGTGGATAATATACATTCTTTTGAGCGTTCACTGAAATGTGTTTTTCCAAAGTTTTAAATTTTTCCAAAGTTTTAATTTTTATTTATGCAAGTGTATATTTACACATACACGTCCATGAATACGTACACTCACATATGTAAATTAATCCATATGTTTATACTATTCATGTGTGTGCGAATGAATTCAGCCATCATTTTTCTCCAATTAAGTCGAGAAATCAAAATCTGCCAACTAACTAACATTCAGCACAGCAAGCTGAATTTTAGCACGCTGCACACACAGCAGATCTCTCCACGGTCGCTGGCCCTCTCTGCCTCCTTTCTCTCCGGCCAGTTTCTCCATCTCCCCTCCCAATCCTTCGCTGCCTTTCTCAGCCCACACTGACCTAAAAGTCAGTTTCTCTCCTGTGCCCTCGCTCCAACACCATAAACTTAAAACAAAACACATGGCCCAGGACGGGGTGCTGTCTTTAGTTTCCCATTTCCTTCTTCTGATCCTTTCTTGGAGGTTTTGGGTTCTGTCTGGTAAACTCCAAGAACACAACTTGTAGGTATGGAGCAGATCTGGGTGCACCCTCCCCCCCCACACACACACACTCAGCAGAATCTTGCTGAGTGTGTGGGAGTTGCCAGCCCTGGGGTGGAGGGCTTGGTGGGAGGTGGCTGACAAGCCCCAGCCATCTGGGAAGCTCACTCACCAAAGAGCCTGTCCCTTGTGGTTGCTGAAGAAAAACACTGAGAGTCTTTGGGTCACACTGCTCCTCCTTTGTTCTCCTAAATACTGAATTTACATCTCAGGAGGCCTGGGGTAGGGCAGCTGAAGAGGGCTGGATGCCAGGACTGTGGGCCACTGTAACCTAAAGATGGACAGTGACCTTCCAGACCCTTCTTCTTTGTTATTTTAAGGATTTGTTTTCTTATCCCTTCCCTTGACAGATGATTCCTTTGATGCCTCTTATAGATGAGAACTCTGGTGTTATCCCTTGGTAGAACCAACTCCTTGATGTGCAGGGATGGGCATCCTCTTGAAGACAGGTATCTGCTCTAAACATGGGACTTGACACAGACAATGACTTAATAAATATTTGAGGGATGTCTCGATGCATAAATAAGTGTGGTCCTTTTACTTAGCTTCTCCATCCCAGTTAAGGGGGGGCGGAGGTGTAGTCCAAAGACCTAGCTATCGAGAGACTATTAACTCTAAAATCCAGGAATTCTCTGAGTCCCTGACATGTCCCGAAGAAAGACAAACTCTTCAGAAAGGATTCAGATCTCCTCTAAGAGCATCTAGTGTAAGAAGCAGCATAAGGCTGTGGATATTCCTGCGGGGTATGATGCTCCAGGGTACAATGCGGACAGTCCTAAGCAGTGAGCATGAAGGAACCCTCAAATGTCAGTTGGGGGTCTCCTCTAAGCAGTGAGCGAGCTGGAGAGCTTGGCATGCAGTCAATGCACCATGCCTGTGTGCACTATCTGCATTTTAATTTTTTATTTAAATGGAGTTTTATGAACTTATAAATAGCACTTTAAGGATCACTTTAGGTTTACAGAAAAATTGAGCAAGTAGTACAGTTTCTATATTACTCTTGTCCTGTTCCTGCATGCAATTTCTCTTATTAATCTCTTACATTAGCATGATGCATTTATTTAGATCAATGAGCTAACATCAATATATTATTATTAACTAAAGTACATAATTTATTCAGATTCCCTTAGGGTTTCTTTTTAACCTAATGTCCTTTTTCTGTTCCAGGATTCCATCCAGGATATAACATTACATGTAGTCACTGTGGCGTTCTGACTATAGTGACAGGTTCTTAGAGTTTCCGTAGTTTTGATGGCATTGATAGTTTTGAAAAGAATATGTCTTCCCAGGTGAGGTTATTCTGAGACAGTTTTGCAAAGTTTATTTTCACTCAGGTAAGGAACGTATCATCTTATTTAAGTTATTCTGGAAGCGGGAGGGGTGGAAGAAGATGAAGTTGGAGACCCAGGACTGATTTCCTATTCTCCCGTTGTCCCCTGCCCCTCTCCTGAGAACATTCTCGAACATCTCTAGACTTAAACGGAAAAGCTGCTTTATTTTATTCTCTTCTAAAAGGTAAGAGAACCTTGCTAGTGGGGACACATCTTCCTTCTCTTGCTCCATGAATTGTCCCTCACCCTCAAATAGACTCCCATCTCCACAGGTGCGGCCTGCTTCTAACCTGGAGACAGTAACCACTAAGCATGGAGCCGAGTGGATGCACTTGGACATTGAAATAATCAATAAGTACCCCAAGGTTGACTTGTTAACTGCCACTGCTCCTGCCTGGTTTGTGCAGTTCCCATACTGACTTATGTCAATATGAGACAACTCACTCTGGAGCAAAAAGAGAATCGTTCTTTCCCTTCAGTTGCTCAAAGGCAGGCTTTTGAGACTTCTGTGAAAGACATCTAAGCTAGAGGCTGGCAGGGGGAAGGAACCCATTTAAGCAGTGGGCCAAAAGAAAGAACACAGATGATTCCGGAAGCTGTTGGAGACATAATTCCCCCTCCAAAGTCCCAGGAAATAGGAGTCCTTTCTTCCTTCGTGTGATCTCAGGGTGGCTTGGGCTGTAAATACCAACTGGCTGGAACTGGTCTTCTGAGTGGCCCTTGTAACCCAAGACCGGAACTGGTCAAAGAATTTTATTTCCCCCCAACCACAGGGAGGAAAATGAAGATGCGGTCACTGGTGCTTAGTCAGCAGGGAAGTCAAGCCTTTTATTCTTTGTATACTGCAGTCAACAGAAAGTTATTGCTTAATTAACCCCTCTGAATGAATACCTGATAATTAATAAACCCATGAAGTATACCCTAAGGCTTTAAGTTGAAGAAGGCTCCTCTCTTCAAGTGGAAAAAAGAGAAGAAGAAGAAAAAAAAAAAACATGCTGAACTAATGGAAAAAAATTCCGGTAGAAGGCAAAGCAATTAGGATTAGTGAATTCCATTTCATTTAAAGTTTCAAGATATAACAGCCATTTATCTAACAAATTAATAATGGGAGTGACTTGCCTAATATAGCAACAAAGTCTTTATATTTTATTAGTGGAAATCCAAACTGAATAATTTAGTGATAGACAAATTATATATATATATATACATATATATATATATATATACATATATATGTATATATATATACAGCCATATATACATTTTTTTGGTTAGGCTTTTTTTTTTCTTTTAAGTCACTGCACTCAGATAGATCTAGATTTATGTATCTCTTCTAAATTAGTCCCTACTTCAGTTGGGAAGATACATTTAATATTATGGCTCTGTAGAAAATCAATATTTTTTAATGTTATCTTTCATGTTAAAAAGCTTCATCATCGAGCTAATTATGCCACCATAAGAAAAGGGTTGATGATGCGGCTCGTGTTTCACAGGTATTATTAAATTCGCTATAGAGTGTAAATGGAGAGCACTGGGAGCTTGGTGAGTGGGATGTGCTGGGGACAACTGGTAAAGCAGGATGGAAGACATGAACTTAGGGCTTCAGCAACTCATTAGCTCTATATTATTAGAAAGTGGAGGAAACTCTTGAAAAGTGTTAATAACCAAGATCCACTGTGATGCTAGTACTCAGGATGCCCCTGGGATTTTGCCTGGGGTCGAGGGTAGGCAAAGCGTTCCTGACAACATCCTGCCTGACCTGCTGTATTCTGAGGAAAGATGCAGTGACAGATGCTTACTGATTCCCGGCCAGATGTTTGATAATGGTCTTTGCCCCATCTTCAAACCTGTGGGAGCAACTGGAATGGTCCTTCCTCTCAGTCCTATTGCACTCATTCAGAGAGATGATAATGTTCCAAAGAGCAGAGGGGCAACTTGCTGAGATCACAGTCTGAAAAGCAATCTATGACTTTAGAGAAGTCAGAACACCTAAGTCCTACCAGCCATAGGAAGAATATAAGTATTTCCTACATAGGTGAGTTGTGTTGTACATGAAATTTACAGTACATGTTGATCTCCTAGGAATATTAATAACCTTTCCCACTTTCTGCAGGTATATAATACTTGGAGGGTCTCAATTTTTTTTAATATAATGATCATGATGATAACTCAGCAGTAGCGACAGGAGATAACACATTTATACAGATTCTTCTAAAAGAATTCCAACAACCCTGAGAGAGAGAGAGAGATTATTTAACCCACTTTAGAGATGAACAAAAGAACCCATCACTAACACTGTTATTACTCATAACGAACACTCATCATGTATGACTGTATACCAGACATTTGACATTTTTGTCTTACTTATTGCTCATTTGTTCATCTTTAAAAATATTTACTGAATGCTAGGTATGTGTAGTGGGCCAATCAGGACCTATGCTTGAACAGAAGAGAATTTACAACAGTGCCCAGGAGACAACAGAGAGCAACTCTGTGCCTTTGCTCTGTTAATGACAAATCCTGTCTATGGTCAAAGAAGTTGCTGGGATGTGGCTAGTCAATGATGAAGACTGGATCCAATCTGAATATTTCCCGCTCATGGTCACACAGTACCATACTTGAAAAAAAATTGCTTGAAATACTGAGGCAGGCCTATCTTCCTCCAAGGCTGTGAGCTTATGGGCACAGATGGTCAGTAGGACTGCTAGTGGCTGCTTGTCTTCAGTTGGATGCGACCTCCCATGGGGAGTTCCCAGGCGGTGATCTCCCAGCTCTGGTTTCTCTGTCTGTCACTAGTAACCTCATGACTTCGGGTATATCACTCAACTCTTCTGTGCTTCAACATGGGTCAAAGAGAGACGGACAACTACAACTGTTTAAAAGGAATCCTAAAGAACAAAGTGAGACTGCAATGAAAATACATTTTGAAAGTCAAAAAGTTCTATATCCATTTAAAACACTGTGATGGCTTGAATAGAAAATGGACCCCCTGTAGGCTTGCTTTGCACACTTAGTTTCCAGCTGGTGGTGTTATTTTAGGAAATTCTGGAAGTGTTAGCAGGTGGGGCCTAGCTGAGGACATAGATCACTGAGGACCGATCCCAGAATACCTTGTTTCTGACACCTTCCTGACTTTCTCTCCATTTCCTGTCCATACTGTGAGATGGTCGGCCACACCTGCTCTGCCACAGTTGACTGAGCCCTCTGAACTTGTAAGCACCGCCAATCCTTCTTCCCTTAAGGTTGTTTCTGTAAGGTGTTTGGTCCCAGCATTGACAGAAGTGACTTATACAAAAATGATTAGTTTTAGATAGCAACGGGAAGATTTTGCTGCTTAAAAAGAAGTTTTGAGTACTCATTACCTTATGTTTATAACTGTAACCCCTTTGTACAGCACATTGACAATAAAATTAAATATAGAGAAATAAGTAAAAGAAGTTGTGATGCATGTAGTTACTTGCTAACTACTCCGTTTTGATGGCAATCTCTCTTGATTTTTCCCAATGACTATCTATTGATGACAAATATATTTAAGAACAGTGCCTATTGAAGTGGCAAAAGGAACTTGCTGTAGGCTCTCATTGTGACAGTGGAGGATAGTTCAAATGGAGTTCCTTCATCTTTGCCTTTTTCTGTTGATGGTAACCAGTTCTCCATACGCTTATACCACTTCCTGCTAAACAGGACTTCCTCTAAACAGTGAAAATTTCACGAATCAATCAAATTCTTAGAATTACCTACACATAGGTACAAAGATCAGTTACATTCAGTAATATGAGGAATATATTTTTATCTTCAAATTCCTGTAAGAGTAGTTATCCTTCCATGATAGTGTGTGTGAAGTAGGGGCATACGAAGCCAATTGTCAATTGTTCAAATGGAGGTACGTGTTATAGAGATAGATCACAACCCAGAGCTGCTAATGTAGGAAGATAAAGCCCTCCTCATAAAAGGAGTATCTGTAGCAATCTGCACCAATGCATTTAATTTCTTTTATCCTTATAAATCTTCAGAGCTCAGATGAAGTACTTGCTTCCTATTGCCTCACTCAGATCAGAAAATTCAGGATCTTTATAAAAATTCTTCTTTCCTTTCCCTATCTGCTTTGCCTCATTCTGGAGAACTGTAACATCCACAGTGAGCAGAACTAGTTAAGGAGGATTTTAAGGAAATGCAAGATGCAACCAAGTCTAGACATCCCGAAATAAGTGCGTGGGGCCCATGCATTTGGTCTGGTTACTTTAGCCACCTTCTTAATGGAGAAGTTGGATCACTGCACAGTCAATCCGCTTAATTGCATCTGTGTTGGCCATTAAAACAAATTGAATGCGCTATGGCCAATTTGATCATGTCATAAAGAAATGGCCTATAGGGCCCGTCGAGAAGCAGAATTTCAGCCATTATTCGATTATATCTGATCAATGGAGACAGGCTGTAGGGGAAATCCCGGAGCCAAAGTAGATCCTATAGGAGCCGCTGGCTGGCTGGCCTTGACGAGCACACTTGTTAGGATCAACTGTCAGCACCAACAAAATTGGCCAGGTGTTTGACAAAGCCTCACCTTGCTCTGTCCTGGGAAAGAAAAGTCAGTGCCTCATGACTTTGCCTAAAATATCCAGTCAGCAAACCAACAGGTCATCTTTTCCACTTTAAGTCCTGAGTAATTTGAGAAGGAGAAAAAAAAAACATTCAAAAATCTCCACTGGCTTTGACCTCTAATGTTGGTATAAATATAGCTCTCATGCTGTATCCATTGTGATTAATGCTGGGTAAAGGTAATTTAAGTGGGGCCTAATTTTCTTATTTTTCTCCATCTCATCTCCATGTACTGTACCTGGGCCTGCACCTCTGCTCCTCTGAGTTTCAACAGGATCTTATGGGGCCTCCGTTTCTACAGCAGTCACATTGTTCTCAAGTCACCTGGGTCTTCTTGTAAAGTTAGACAAGGGCAAAGATCCTCAACGAAGGTATTTCTTATAATTTACATATTTATGTCAAGGAGAAATTACTGTGGGCCATGTTTATTGAGGATTTGATAGATAGTCAGTGCCTCCCTCAGTAGTTTAAGTATCTTGTCTCATATAGTCCACATATGACCTTGAGCAGTAGCTTCTGATATCACTCTATGGAGGAGCCACTGACATACAGGAAGGTTACACCCCAATGAGAGGACCTCCAGGTAGTAGATTTAAAGAGTAGAGAACTGTTAGGTTCACACTGGAAGTTGTGAGGGGCTCATTTGAAGGCAAAGTTTTTATGAAAGGGGAGCAAACATGTTAATCTTTTAAGTTTCTATCCGATGCTTGATATAATTCACCTCTATTCAGGTACACACAATGCCAAGTTCTTAAGTTTCAGTTTTCTCAGCTAAAACCTAGACTAAATGTTCTTTTCCTCAGCTTCTACTTCAGTCAAATGTTCTCATATCTCCTAGTGTCTCTAACACAATTGGTGGATAAAGTATGCTGGCACGAAGCTAGAGATGATGAAGAGCTTTCCTATTCCCACACATGTAAAAAATGATGAATTCTAAGTAGGGAAGCAAAATGACAATGAACAGATTACTGAAGCTATCTTGATTGCAGAATGACTATTATTCATTCCAGTATGTCAAGCTGTACATAATTCACTCACTGGAGTCCTCACTGAGCACTAAACCACACCCTGAAAGGAGCGAGTTCAGGGAACTAGCAACCATGGAAAGAACTTGTCATTTTGTGTAAAAAAAATTCTTAAATTAGGTATAAAAGGAACATAGCTCAGCATAATAAATGGCATATATATACATGTACATATACTTATATATAAGTATATACACTTATATAAGTGTATAATTATACATGTACATATATATGCACACACACACAGCTAATGTCACATCAAATAATGGAAAGAGCTAAAATCTTTTCCTCTAAGAGGAATAACAAGCAAGAATATATACTCTCATCCCTTCTATTCAATACAATAGTGCTAGATGTCCCAGACAGAACAAATAAACAAGAAAAAGAATTGATAAAGGCACCTAAATAAGAACCAAATAAGTAAAATTGCCTCTGCAGACAACATAATCTTTTATATAGAAAACTTTTAGACTCCATCAATAATCTGTTATAACTAATAAATGAATTCAGTGAAATTGCAAAGTACAAAACCAATGTACAAGACAGCACCACTTTTACACACCAACAGTGGACTCTCCAAAAACAAAATTAAGGCAATCTTATTTATACAGTAAGAAGACACAAATGGAAAAGGTAGCTGACATTGCAGAATCCACGAAAACACACACACACATACACACACACACACACACAATTGAGGTGATAGACATGTTAATTAGCTTAATTATTGTAATCATCTCAGAATGTACATATATATATATCAAAATGACATATTATGTATCATAAATATGTACAATTTTTGTCAATTACACCTTAGCAATGTGGAGAAACAGGGTTATTCCTTGACAAAGGAGATGACCGACACCTTCTCAAAATGACCCATATTGGTGCTCAGACAATTTTGCCTTTCTTGAGCAAAGGGCAAACAGATGTTCTGAGGTGTGGAGGCCACTGTTAGCTAAAGAACAGCCAGTGTGGAGCACTCACACCGGTTAGGCTGGTTCTAGAGAAAGAAGTCATCCGAGAAAGCCACTGCCCACAGATCAGTCTGGGCCCAGTTGGCTCTTCTGGCTCTTTCCCTTCCAGATTAGTTATTCATAACCAGCTCAGGCATCCTGTCTGTCCACTGTCTCTGTAAAACCTGAAGCAGTTGACCAGAATCAAGAAAAGGATTTTCATGATCATTGAGGCTTCCTGCAAAGGTCCCAATCCATGTCTTATTGCTACCACCTTGCTTTTGTGCCAAGTGCCTTTCCTCCTGATGCCCCCTGAGCTTCCCCATGCACCATCGCTGCAGGGTCTTTACCTGGAGCCATTCCCCAGCTGCCACTCCATCCTGTCAGCTGACCTAACCCCACATACACACCAGGGTTGTTTCCTAAGACAACCCTTCCAGCCCCAAGCTGTGCTGAGGTTTGCTACCCAAGCTCCTATTCTCTCCTCAATTGATTGCATCTCAATCAATCGGTACCTCATCCGTAGAGATGACAATGCTCACATCATTGAATTTTGTATGACCCAAACCCTGTAGCTTTGTAAAGGACTTGTCAGAATCGAGAGATTCCAGTGCATCCCACTGTGCTCAACAGTCACTGCCAATGAGACCTGTAACCATCATGACCATGTCACGTCATTTTTATCCTGACACATTTGCACTGCTGAAGCCCAAGGAACTCGTTTCGTGTACCCGTATCTCAAGTATACCATAGGTCACCTTAGCCTGTGTTTATTAATTTGTAATAGCATCTGGGTTTGAATAGCAGCCTCCACTCTGCTCTGCCAGCTAGCACAGGCTTGTTATTGACAATGGCGGTTAGATGGGCCCAGGACTCACGTATTATTCATTCATTTGCCATGATCCACAGCAATGCTCTGAGTTGGATAGGATTTTAGCACCAATTTATAGATGTGTAAGCTCAGCTCCAGGCATGCTGTGCATGAGCTTTCTGAATTTATTACGGGAGACTCTATCCAGGCCTTTGTCTTAGTTTCTGGTGGTTGCCAACATTCCTTGGCTTTTCTTGGTTTGTGGAGGTGTCACCGCAGCCCCTGCCTCTGTGTCACATGGCATCCACATGTGACACTTGCCTTTCTTCATGTGCCTCTGCTGCTTTTCTGAGAAGGGCACCAGTCAGATTAGACTAAGGGTTCACTCCACTTCTGATTTCAACCTGCATCTTAATTATGTCTGCAAACACCTCTACATCCCAAGAAAGTTATAGTCTCAGGTCCCAGAGATGGGAACTTCAACAATCTCTTGGGAAGATACAATGCAACTCACAGCAAAGCTAAGTTTCTTTTCCATTCGGAGCCTTGGTCTCTGGGTACCATCTTGTCTGCCCCATAGTGATTGGGTGGGGATTAAACTGGCTAAGGAATGGGGGTGGGGGGTCCTTACATTACCTGTGGCCTCTCCCTTTCCAGTCTCCTCGCAGTGATTTGTAGTGTCATATGGCTAACAAAGAAAGTCCCAGCAGGTAGAATTTGGGGGTTAAAAAGAAAGATAAGTAGTTGGAAAGTCCATTTTGCAACTGTCCACTTAAGATGAAGTTGGGGGTGATTTTAGGATACCACGTCAAGATGGGTGTTTTTTGGCTGGTTATCCCTGTTGTGTGTGTGTGTGTTGTGTGTGTATGAGAGAGAGATTGAGAGAGAGAGAGAGAGGAGTTTTGTAGTGTGTGTGTGTGTGTGTATGTGTGTGTTTTATGGTCCAAACAAATCAATACATAAAAAAAAAAAAGCCTAAACCTAAAACCTATGGGGAATCAAGTTTCCAAACTATATTCTTGTGGCTGACTTCTGAATCATAGTTCAGTAATTAAAAGAAGAAAACACAAAGTTGCACTTGGCAATGAGACATAAATTGTACCTTCGAAAAGGTCAAATACTAGTTGCTATACACCAGACGTGTCCCACTTTAATCCTGGTTAAAACAATCCTGAATCTTAAGACTATTTATAGGCGGTGACAACCCATCCCTGACTCTCTTCCCTGCAGAAGTGCATGGGTGGAATCTGGCTGGAAATGGCACTTTATTTATTTATTTATCGTGTTATTTTCAATCTGCGAGATGATTTCCATAGACTGTGGTTTGGCAGGCAGCACCGGGGAGATACTCTAATACAACCAGGGTGCCGACAGCTGCTCTAGCATAAACAAGCAGTGATGCATAGGGCTGGCACGGCCATACGGTTTGGAAAATCAAATGAAATAAAATAAAAACATTTGTTATCATTTTTTGGGGGGGAGGTTTTTGAATGCAACCAGCTTCAGTACAACTTTAATGCCTCACGTGGCTTTATTATTTTTTAAATAAATGATTATGAAGGGGAACGTTTTGTTTTGCTAAGAGGAGTGGTTTAACTGTGCGCCTGGGCGGGGTGGGGGTGGGGGCGGCGCTTGACTTGCAGCAGCTGTGGCTTGGTGCCTCAGGTCTCATGATGGGCCTGAGGTTGGCAAAAGCTTGGGCTGGAGCAGTGGGCCACTGAGATCCTCATCTGCTTCTTGTCCCAGACACCATGGAGCCCTGGTCCTCACTGAACATCTTGGTGGTCCAGCGTCCTCCTCTCCCAGCCTCAACCCATGGTGCCTGGAGTCTCTACAGAGCGCCAATCCAGGGGTGTGGTGCCTACAAATCTATCTCTTGAAAGCGAAGTCCAGCTGAGCCGAGATAGATAAGCCTTACAGTGGTGGCTCTCTGCAGGGCGATTCAGGAAGTCCCTTCCCATTTGCAGAGCACCCAGACCATGCAGCCCCATGTGGAGGTCTCCATTCCCAACCCACTTCTTACAGGGGTCACCTTGGCTCGGCCAGTCTGCCCATTTCATCTTCACATTTCTCATATGTAAGAAAGGAATAGGAGGCCTACTCCAGGGTGTGCCTATGGCTCGTGTGTGTGTGTGTGTGTGTGTGTGTGTGTGTGTGTGTGTGTGTGTGTGTGTGTGAAACTGAGGGCCTGGGTACTATCCCTGATCTTTTTCACTCAAGGCTGGTGCCCTATCAGTTGAGCCACAGTTTTCCTTGTAGCTTTATCGTGGTTAATTGGAGATTAGGGTCTCATGGACTTTCTTGCCCAGGCTAGCTTTGAACCATGATCCTCAGGTCTCAGCCTCCTGAGTAGCTAGAATTATAGGTGTGAGCCACCAGTACCAGGCTTAAGGGTATTTTTTTTTTTTATAATTAGTAATATAAATAGAAATCAAATACTTACTAAGACCCCTCTGACACTCGCCTTGCCTCAGCCATACACAATGACTGCTCTGGGTAAGAAGACAGAAATTCATTGTGTAAGGGGTATTAAATAGATAGGCTCCATTAGGTAGCTGATGAAGAGCACACCATGCGCTATTCAGGCAGGAGAAGTTTATTTACTGAACTGCTGCCCCCACCGTGCATGATGGAGAGGCATGGCTGGAAAGGAAGGGGGCACCCACCCCTGGGCCAGGACTTATCTAGGCCAGGGACAGGAAGAGGTGTGGCCAGGTGGGGGAAGGGTGGGGTCACACTGGAGCTGGATGTGACCTCAGGGTCTGGGACCCTCCTAAGGTCAGATGGGAGGCTTGTGAGCAGAGGTGGATGTGACAGCAGGAGGGGAAGGTGACTGCTTCCAGGTCTGCCAGTTACCTAGGTAACAGATATGGGCAGAAATTTGGCCAAGAGGTAGGGAGGCGTCCTGTGCAGACCTTACATTCCAGCCTTTTGATAATTATGAAAAAGGGTGAAGAGTCTCCCTGGATACTTCTTGTTCCCATAGTATTTCTTTCAACTGAGCTGAAATTCTGAAGAGCAGTTTTTAAGGCCTGAACATCAGGGTTTTATTAAAACAGAAAATGAATGGATAATTATGTAATAAACTCAAGAGTTTAAACCGGAAGGTATATAAACCCACACAGAGCTTAAAAGTAGGAGTTTAGTGAAGAAATAGATAGAGATGTAGTCTTCAGATAGGAAATTGACAGCAATGTGCTAATAAATTGGCTTTTTGAAAAAACAAACAAACAAACAGTTGCATTCTGATTTGGGTGACTGTCTACAAGCCACGTTGTAAATACTCCCACCACCGCCAACCTCACACTTTTCCGAAGTCTGAGGCTGTGCAGGAGAGAGGTCTTCAGCATCAGCGCCAGCGGGCTGAGTAGGAAAAAGGTGTTCCACTTCCTATTTGTTTGCAGGAAACCTTTCCCACTGGGGAGAAAGGCTTGGGGACTTTCAGATTGACTGACTCCACTGGATTCCCATTTCCTAGCTGATGGTAGAGACATTTCCTTTTGTTTTGGCAGGGGAGGGAGAGGAGAGGGGTTGCTGGGTGGCAGGTGTGACCGGAAGGATGGGGCTGTCCATGGATCGACCCACTGGTCGGCCAGTTCTGCAGAGATCTGCCTTCTCCTTGCGCCCCCCCCGCCCCCCCGCTGTACCTGCGGAGACTGACCCAGGCAGTTTTAAATGGGCCACGCAGGTGACACCCTTGCAACCCCTGCACTTTCTGGGGCTCTGCAAAGGCCTCAGGTTTCTGTGTCCTTCCCACGATTCATTTCCTACCCGTTAGCTCTCCTATTTCCCATCCTCTCTGGCAGAAATTGCAAGGAGAGACATCAGCACATCTTTGTACAGTAGGCGAATATATTTGGAATGCTTATTTCTGAGAGCTGTTGAAGATGACTAACAATTTTACAGCACACAAAAGGACCGCCAATAAACTTAGCAGTGGCAAATGGAACCAATGTTCTATTTCCCTCTCGGAAAATAAATAACTGAAAAACCTGAACTCCAATACCAGAGCGACAAAGCCATGCGCCCCTCTTGATTAACACTGAAAATGTCTTTGTGAAGATATTACATTTACAAGAGTCCTAAAGCTGACACTGAAGGTTTTATTTTAATGTAGCACAAATCAGAGTGAGCAACGGAAAAAGAGCTCCCACGCTCCTGGAAGGCCCAAACTTGTTCCACTCCCAGGAAAACCGCTTCCAAGCTTTCTTCATCTTCAAGATGAACCCATTCAACTGTGGCTGCCTTGGCTTACCAAAAGCCATCAGAGTTGACCAGAAGCCAAGCGGGCTTAGCATCTGATGCAAGGTAGGGACCAGAAATCGTGTTTTGGAATGATTTGTGACCCAATGAGTCATTTCCTGTCACCTTGTATTTCCTTTTAGATCTCTGAATGCCAAGATTTCTGTCGGAGCATGTTGAGATGGAAATTCAGAAGGAAACCTCTCCACAGCACAGTTGTGACTTGCGAGTCCATTTTCTATTCCAGTAACCCTATCTATTTGACACCACCGGCAAACCGATGCAAACTAACCTCATAGAAGAAAACCAAGCAAGGCTTTGGCAAGAGCAGGTGAGCAAGGGGAGAAAGAGAAGAAAGATTACCACAGTAGAAAGTTTGGAGGCTCCTTCCTTTCTTTTCTTGGAAAAGTTGATCTTTGGACCTCAGCTGAAGTGTGTATTCTTAGGGAAACCTTCCAGAGAACCCAAGATCAAGCCACGTCTTTTTGACACATGGTCTGATGAAACCCTCTTCTCTTTGGTGCATGTGAGGGTTCTAATTATATGTAGGATTAACCACATGTGTGTGATGATTTGTGACATGTGTGTCAGCACCCACCCACCCCCAATCAGATGTTTTTAACTAGTAAGATGTTTTTAACTAGTTGCATCTGGCTCTAAACTGGTGAGCTGAGATGCCCATCGAGTGGGCGATGATGCCTGGGTATTATTTGAGATAACTGGGTTTTAGCCAGTTATTGTAGCCTTGCTGGCTGAGCACTGTCCTGCTCTCCTGTATCCACCGACATCCAGCCTAGGGAGATAACACAGCCTGGATCCCCAGCTGACAGCCATTTCTGAGGTCCCAAGAGAGTCAGAGGCAGAGCGTGGCTAGGACGTACTATCCCGACACTAGGGTCCTCGGCAGGACCCCTCAGAGGACAGCATCCCTGCGGGGGGGGGGGGGGGAGGGCCGGGCGGGGACAGGGAGGAAGAGGGCCCGTGGAAGGACAATGGAAAGACAAGGAGACTGATGCTGACAGAATGGATTTGCCCCTGCCGTCTTCTCCTTTCTTCTCGCATTAGGGACAGGCGTTGCCTGAACACAGCGCACAGGGGAACATGATGAAGCATCACTTTTTCCAGGGCTGTGACCAGAGGCAGTGGTAGGAACTGTCCCTCTGAGTTAGCCCCGATGTTTCCTGGGATCTCCTGCTGGCAGGGAGTCCTGACAATCAACCCCTGGCATCCTTTATTCATTCCCCAAATATTTGGGGGATCCATCCCATGTCAGGCATTGTGTTAGAAGGAGTATGCCTGGCCTGAGTGACAAGCGCCCCGTGGCCAGCTGTCCTTGCTCTCCAGTGATGCGGAGTTTTCTGCGTGCAAGCCAAGACAGCTGTTTCCCTGCTTTGGACGGGAGCTGAGGATGCAGTCACTCATCCAACAGTGCAGGTCCCGAGAACCACTGCATCAAGGTCAAGGTTGACCCCGAGTGCTGGCTACTGTGCAGACATTCAGACCCACCCCTCACTAGTGACTCCATGTCCTCTGGGACAAGACCTAGGACTCTGCATTGAACTATCCCATTTACTGTTATGTGTATTTAAGTTCTAGAAGAGCTGAGCTTGTGCTTATGGGCTTGTGTGTTAAGGGCACTCAGACCTGGATTCAAGTTCTATTCTGAACCTACCAATCTATGCCAAATTTCCCAAGTCACCTAATCAATATGGGATCCACTTTCCCATTCATAAAATGGGTCTGATTATACCACCTTCAAACTACTTTTTTTTTCAGTTTGGGTGGAATTCATGATTGAACTCAAGGTCTGGTACTTGCTAAGCAGGTACTAAACACTTGAGATATCCCCACAGCCCTTTTTGCTTCTTGCTGGTTTTCAGAGAGGGGCTCACATTCTTGGCTGAGACCAGCCGTATACCAACAGCATCACCGGGGCTACTACAATGTGTGTGTGTGTGGGGTGGGGAGATTACCACATCTGGCTTATTTGTTGAGGTAAGGACTCACTGGTTTTTTCTATAGCCTATCTATGAACCCAATCCTCTTGATCTCTGGCTCTTGCATAGCTGGAATTATAGGCATGAGCTATTTGACCTTGCTCAATGGACTAAATAAGAAAATGGAACAGAACCTTAGCACATGATATGGCTTAGAATTTGCTGTACATCGAGTCCTTACCACTATCACAACTGCAATTGTTGCCTGGTCTCTGGAGTCATATCCATTTCTGATGCCGGCCTCATGCGCAGGTCTGGCTCAGAGATGGAGGAACAGGGAAGGAGCCGCATGACCTTTCAGCAAGTCCTCCAAATGCTTGCTGACACACGGCCTCTGATTTTAAGAGTTGACAGCCTTCAGAGGCGGAGCCTTTGGGAGGTGATTGGCATGGGGTTTGGGGGGGGGGTCGGGTCGTGGAAGGAGGGTGTCTGTGATGGGGTTGGAGCTTCTAAAAGGAGGAAGTGGAAGCCAGCTGATAGAAGCTTGCCGTACTGCCCCATCTGATGCTCTTGCCCGTGTGTGTCACAGTAAGAAGACCCTCACTGCATGCCAAGTCGCTGTGATGCCATGTTCTTGACCTTCCCAACCTACAGAAAGAACCGTGGGCTGCAAAAATCTGTCTTCTTTATAAATTTCCCAGCCTGTGGCATTCATTTATAGCAACAGAAGATGAACTAACAGTGGGACGATGCGGGGAAGGGCGAGTCCCAGATGTCCTGGTCCATGAGAAAGGTAGACAAAGTCAGAATCCCAGTACAAAGCCACCAACCCAGAGGTCACAGGTTCCTTTGAACAAGAGGTTTTCTGTGGGAAGACAAAAGGAAAGAAGGAGCCAACCCCAGGGAGGCCCACCCGTATCCAGACAGCCATGCTGGATGTGAAGCCAGTTTTCTTTTCTAGGTGATTGAGTAGCTTCTTGGTGGAGATGCCAGAGCAGCAGGAAGGAGACCCTTAAGGCCCTGTTCTCCACCCAAGAAGGGGAAGACCCTGATGTCTGGAAGAATTCACATGGCACTTTGGTGCCAGCCTCAGGCCTAGAGTCCAGAAGGCCGGGTCCCCGCACAGCCTATTTATCTGCTTTTGTGTCATGGTGTTATTGGTACGGGAATTTTAAAGACTCCTTTCAATGGAATAATGTTCTAGAAAATTTAGATATTTGTTCTAGGCCTATGAGGAAGGTGGGCAGTGATGGAGGAGAAGAAGACAAGAGGTCTTTTGAGCAGAGTAAAAAGTGTTTTGTGGGCAAGGACAGCTTGTCTCAGTCAACCCGAAGAGTAAGACTCAGCATGGCCACCGCATTCACCGCACCAGGCCCAGTGCTCCCTGGGCACACCTGCACAAGCCATGGCCCTTGGCTGCTCCTCGTATTTCTTTTCCTACTGAGCGACGGATCCCCATTTGTCCCCTTCTTTGGGGTCACCACAAAAGTAAATTCGTAAATTTGGTAAATTTGAGATCTCAAGATATAGTAGGTCAAAGAATATCACTCCAACATTCACATCCACCTAGAAACAGAGCATGATCTTTGCAAATAGGGGTCTTGTGGATGGAACTTCTTTACATCTTGGATTAGAGTGTTCTCTATACCCAACGGGAGCACCTTTGCAAGAACTGAGGAGGAGGCAGGAGCCCACGACACACTCTTGTAACCCTCACCGGACATGGGAAGGCCACATTTTGAGGCCAGTCTGGTCAAAACACTTCAGGAGACCCCATCTCAACCAAGAGCCAGAGTTGGGGGGGCGGTAGTGCACCTCTGCCATACTATACTACTTGGGAAGATGGAGAACCATGGTTCCAGGCCAGCCAGGAAAGCAAAGTCCAAGAGATTCCATCTTGAGGGAGGAAAGCTGGATGTGGTGGCACCTGTCTGTCATCCTTTCGACTACAGAAAGTGGAAAATAGGCGGATCATGATCCAGGCATGTCTCTTGAGCAGGAAGAAGACCCTATCTTTACAATAAGCAGTGAAAAACAGAGCTGGAGGCATGGCTGAGTGGTAGGAGGTCAAGGCCCCGAATTCAAACACCAGAACCTCCAAAACAAAAAGGAGAAGGTGGAGGAGGAAGAGAGAAGAGAGAGAGAATGATAACCAAGGAAGGAAGAAGGACACATACAGATGGCGGCAAGGGTTGGCTTTATACTGTGGCATTCCAGAGAATCGAGGGTCACTGGCAGCTGGAAGAGGCAGAGACAGACTCTGCCTTAGAGACTTCAGAGCAGGTTGCGGACACGTGGGTTTCATGCATCAAGTCGTGGTAATTCATCGTGTCACCCTAGAGAAGTAGTGCTCGAGTCAAGCCACCATGTCCCACCCAGAAGCCCTCCAAACACCCCTTCGTGGGTTCTGAGCAGGTGGCAAGTACCCAGTGTCTTCAGGCTCATGTGCCAAGGCCCCATGTCGTGTAATTAAAACAGAGACTGCCCACCCTAGAAAAGGTCCTGGTCCACATGGCGCAATATCTGATTTTACAAGAAGTTAAAGAAGGAACCTGAAGTAGACAAGCAGGAGAAAACTGGAGCTGTTCCTACCTTTCCCCGAAGGCACGCCCAGGATTTCGTGGGTAGCTCGGTGGCATTTCCTGGCAATGTTTAACAAGTTTGTTTTGGCGGCGAGCATGTCCTTTTCTGTTCCCAGTGGCTGCGAAGCCTCAGGGCTGCACAAGTCCCAGCCCATGGCCTCCTTTCCATTCTCCTTCAGGACTGCTCCCACCAATGCCTCACACATGTTGTGGGCTCTCTGCCCTATGCCCTGGCTGTCCTGTGCTGTCCTGGGAGGCAGGGGATGGTGAACTGTTTCTGCCTAATGGGTTCCAGTGCTGGTGACCGTGGGAAAACTTGAGAAGGACAGAATTGTCAGATGGTCTCCTGGCCAGCTCTGACTGCACATGTATCAGAGGCGGGGATCACACTTTGTCCTCACCAGGGCCAGATCAATAAATGACACTGTTTAGATTCCTCATGTCTTGGGTGAGGAGGAGGTGAGGAAATTGCCTGAGGAACACTAACCCTCTTAAAGACAGAAGGGGCACTAAACAACATGGCTCTAGCTTCAGTGTCTGTGTCAGGAACCAAAACCCTGCTTAGAACTTCAGTAAAGGCATGATTGATCTCCTACTTGGAGTTTTGACATTTTTTCTGACTTACATAAGCATGGCCATGTCAAGAAAGCCCCGACTGCCATGTGGGTAGCTCAAGCCTATAACTGTTGGAAGGTAGAGATCGGGGGTCATGGTTTGAAGCCATCTCAGGCAAGAAGTCAAGAGACCCCATCTCAAATGATGACTGGGTCTAGCGGTGCATGCCTGTTATCTTTGCTGCCATGGGGGAGGGACACAATGGTTGGGTACAGTGGCATCTGTCAGTCATTGCTGGTGACACTGAGGCACACAAGTAGGAGGCTTGCAACCCAGGTCAGAACTGAATATAGAAATAAGACGCTACCTCAAAAATAACCAACACAAAGAGTGGTTGGAGGAGTGGCTCAGTGGTAGTGTACAAATCTTTGTAACTTATTATGGCCCTGATGATAAGCAACTGGTCACTAAAGACGAACTCTTCCAACTGAACGTGTGCCCTTTGCCAGCATCTCTCCTTCCCACACCCGCCTCTCTCAACCACCTGAATTACTCCACTCTCCAGTTCCACAAGATCAGTAGTTTATTGCCCCCCCTGTGGGTAAGGTCATGTGGTATTTGTTTTTTTGTCTCTGGTTTATTTTGCTTAACAGCACACCCCTTAGATTCATTCATGCCATGGTCTATGGCAAGATTTCTCTCTTTTTCAAGGCTGAAGTCTATTCCATTATTCCACTGTGCATCTACACCACGTTTCCCTTGTCCACTCATCTGACAATGTACATGGACGTGGACGGCAGTTATTCTGAATACTGCTGCAGTGAACATGGAAGTACAAATGTCTCTTTAGCATACTGATTTCAATTCCTTTGGCTATCGCAGGATATCCTCAGGACATCAGGATATCCTGGTATCTCAGTATACCTCTTCTTCCTGAGAGTATTTAACTCTAGCCTCTCAGCTCCTTCCCTGAAAGTCTGATCCATGTGAAATAATTCTCATCAAGTAGAATCTATTTTGCAGGACTTTTGCTTGAAAGCCATCTGTGAGGACTCACAAGTTGGGAAGAAATGTTTTCCTGGGCCCTGCGACATTCCAAGTTGGCTGGTATTTTCTAGAAGTCATTCCAGGTAATAGATGAGGCAAAGGCAATACCTAGACTTGAGAGTGCTTCTAAGATGAGGTTCTAGTGTACACTGAGTATTTAATAGCAGAACCCTCTTTTCGTGGAAGGATCTAGATTTGGAAAAGCCCTCCAGGGAAACGACCTTAGCTCATTCATTTGCATTATGCATTTTCTTCTCTGTGACTTAGAGAAGCCTGTCCACTGCCTATTTCTTGGGAGTTCATTATTTTCGAAGCCTGATCTGTGTAAATATCAAGTCACTTACAAGACATGGCAGGTCATCCTGGTGATGAAATCGGCAACGACTTCATCATTCTCATAATCACCCAGATGAGTCTTGAAGTGTGAGCCCTCAGCTGCCAGGAAATAGGAAACAGAGTCAAGCCCAGCCCTATCTTGAATTGTATGTGACAGCTCCTGCTCAGTTTCAATGACAAGAAATGTGTTGAGCTAAAAATATTCTAAGCAGATGTAAATCTGGGAGATGCGACTGCCACACACCCAGGCCTGCTATTTGTTCCACTCCTGAGTGCCTCTTGATGCACAGCTACTATAAACCCGGGTAACCCCAGCTCCTTCTGCACACCTGTCTGTGCAAGTGTGCATCTGACTTTCCTGGGAATGGTGTGGTGGAGGCCGTCCCTGTATCAGCCAGGAACAATGGATGGTGGCAGCCTCACAGTGGGTAGGAAGGAAGAAAATTCCCTTCCAAGAGAGTGTGCCAGACTATGGTAAAGTGCTGCCTTCTGTCTGTTGTTTGGAAGATCTATTGCCCCAAAGAGTCTGTGGAACAAGTGGGCTTCCATCTAGTCCAAGAGAACCAGAAGACCCTAGGAAATGGTGGAATCTTCCTTCCATGCATGACTTGGAGTGCCTAACTCTATGGGGTTGGTGGTGTGGAGGTGACATGGTTGTAGGAAGGGTCTTGGTCTCTCTACAGAATGAAGTAAAGACAAATACTGTATTTGATTGAATCAGTCCTATTTTGTAGGCATAATACCCAGTTGTATATACTTGTATTTATTGTTGTCTGTTCTTGAAGGCTCAGGAGGCAGGGTCTATCCAATATGGTAGCTCAATTTACGGAGATGTGTGTTGCACTGGCGAGGGGCCAAAATCAGGTTTCGTACCTCTTTTTTCATTTTAGAATCTCCTTAGAGTATGAACATACGTTAGAAAGCTGAGACAGTCTGGATCCACATCTTCTTTACGAGTAGGGGTTGTAGGATCAACTTCTTTGTAAAAGCAGGAGGCCACCATGAACTTACAGTCCTTCTCAAATTGATTGAAGATGTACATGGTTTTTAATCCTTAACATTTCGGATTGAGCACGGGGCCTATGCTTGCAAGGCAGCGGCTCTGTCACTTAGGCCATGCCTCCAGCCCTGTTTTGTCTCCATTATTTTTGAGGATGGGTCTTATTTGTGCTCACATCAGCCTGAACTGCAATGCTCATACTTGTTCACATTTCTGGGGATGACGGGCATGTGCCAATGCACTTAGCCATTTTACTTCCCCCATGACTGGGATAGCATGCATGTGCCACCATACCCAGCCCTCAAGCCGGATAGAGCCTTGGGAACTTTTATCCAAGGGCTGGCTTGGAATTCTGATCCCCTGACTGCTACATCCCAAGTAGTTAAGATTACAAACATGAGCTACCACACTTACTTGGATGTGACATTTGAGTTGGGGATCGCAAGCAGTTGTATGAAATTGAGATGATAGCTCAACTCTGACATTTTTCTGAAGACCCACATGGTGATTATTGGTGAGGAGATCTGGGGTATACAGCCATTCAAAGTTAATTCTCTACAGAAATAGAAAAATCAATCCTAAAATTCATACAGAAGTACCAAAGACCCTGAAAAGCCAACATCATCCTAAGCAAAATGAGTAATGCTGGAAGTATCAGCAAATTATGCTACAAAGCCACAATACCCAAAACAGCATGGTACTGGTACAAAAACAGTTATGTAGCTCAATAGAATGAAACAGAAGACTCCAAAACTAGTCAATATGGCTACAGTTACATGATCTTTGACAAAGGTGGAGAAAAAATTGCCTCTTCAGCAAATATTGCCAGGGAAACTAGATATCCACATGTATAAGACTAAAATTACATCGTATCTTTCGATTCAAAGGGGATCCAAGACCTCAACTCCTGAAACTTTGAAGCAACTGCAGGAGTATGTAGGGTAAATTGAACCGGCACAAGCAAAAATTTCCTAAATAGGATTTCATTTGCTCAAAAACTAAGAGCTAGAATAGCCAAACAGAATTGCACCAGACTCAAAAGTTTCCTACATCAAATAGAACAGTTATAAGAATCAAGGGACAATCTAGAGAATGGGAGAAAATCTTTGCCAGCTATTGATTATATTAAGGATTAATAACCAAAATTTAAAGAACTCTGTCAGGCAAATATCAGCACAAACAATTAGTGAACAGGCAAATGACTGGAAACATTTTCAAAGTATAAATGGATAATAAACACATGACGAAATGTTCATAATCCTTAGCCATAAAAGAAATGCAAATCAAAATGACACTGAGATTCCATCTTATCTGAGTCAAAATGTCAATCATCGGGAGAACAAACAACAACAAACGTCAGGGATGTGGAGGAAGACGGAGCCCTCATACAGTGTTGTTGGGAATGTCAATCAGTTCTATGAAAATCAGTATGGGGGGTTCCTCAAAAATCTAAAAATAGGAGCAGCCATCCTGCTATACCACTCCCAAGTACGTATTTGAAGAAATGGAAGGCTGTACATGATCGAGATAACGCACACTCATGTTCACAGCAGAATATTATAACTGTCAAGTTACAGGTCAGCCTACATACCTACCAACTGATCAATGGATAAAGAAAATGTGATTTTCATGGCCAATGGAGTATTCAGCTATAAAGAAGGGTGAAACTATGCAATGATAAACTATTATATCTCATAGTTTCATCACAGGAATACATGGAATTGGAGCTCATTATGTTAAGTGAAATAAAAGTATCTCATGTTTTCTCTCATATGAAGAACCTAGTACTAAAATAAAAGTCATGATTGTGAAAGAGGGGGAGGACATTGGGGAGGAGAGAGAAAAGGGAGAGAATGACAGGTAGTACATATAACTGAACTACATGGTATACATGTATGAAAAACATCCTATTAAAACAGTGCAAAGGCGCCGGAAGTATGGCACACGTGGTAGCGCATCTTCTGATCAAGCAAGCACAAGTTGAATTCCACCTCCATTACTGCCAAAAATAAATAATAAAACAGAAAAAAGGATAAGAGAGTGGTAAAGGGGTAAATATGATCCACGTGTATTCTATGTATGTGTGGGAATGTCACGATGAAATTTCTGTGCAATACAAGTACCCTGAAAAATTTCTCAATGCATATGCCAGGTTCCATGGCAGACCCAGACTTGGGAGTCACCCTTTGATTTCTGGGTCTGCTATTTACAAGCCTGACTTCATTCCTATAAGCCTCCATTTCATCATCTTTAGCATGGGCATACACTGTGCCCAGACAGACAGAATGGGTGTGAGTGGGTTGCTGTGACTGCACAGAGGTACGTTGTGTGTTTTGGGAGGTCCACATAGGGGGCGTTCCATTGCTGTCGGCCATGGCAGGACTAGCTGGGAGAATGCCCAGTCCATCTTCAGTCCTGGCTGAGTTCAGGGTCCTCTTGCTTCTGTATGTTCAATGGTAGGCTGAGGAGGAGTGGCGACATCTTGGGCTGAATCAGCCCCAGCCAAGACGCAGCCCGCACTGCATTCCCCGAGAGGAATCCCAACCCATGAGTCACTCAGCCTTCTCCATATGGACGCCACAGCAAATCACTTTTCCCATTATGAGCAACCAGACACACTCCGATGTGGTGATGGAAAGTCATTATGAACGTAAATGATCTAACCAGACATGGTTCCACCAGGGTTTAACCCTGCACTGCTCTTTTACACAATAACCACACACTGACCTAGGGCGACCACTGTGGGAGAGCATTTCAGAGAATCGTGTGACCCATCTGCTTACTGTGTCGCCAGCTGGGTGTGATGAGGCAGCTGGCTTTATCTTGGGTTCTAGAAATACCAGGAAAACACTGGGCCCTAAGTACGGTGTGTTTCAGATCCAGGAGCAATGGCTTTGCTGTCTGCAGTATCCTTTTTCCAGGCTAGCCTTAGAGGTCTCTCTATGATGAGAGACAACCACAGCATCCTTAGGAAAAAATTATATGAAGTGAAGTAAGCCAGGCCCAAGAAACATAGGTCCCATGGTTTCCCTTATTTGCAATAACTAGTATATGTCTGAGACAAGCAGAAAAGGTCAGATAAGTTGATGTTAGGTGAAATGAACCCTAAGATAAGTATTCAAATGTTTTTTCTTTCATGCGATTGTTTCTAACATCTTTATAAGATGATTTCTTTGTTGCTTTGTATGTCCCTCCCCCACGGTATAACCCCTGCTTTCACTGTATTTGATGTTGGTATAATTTGTGGAGGGGAAGGGAAAAAACAAATCATTTAAATACGAATACAGGTGGACCCACTGCAACAATGAGATGTACAAGTCGTTATGTTTAAAAACAAACTTTACAACTTTGGCCAGGGTGGGGGGTGGGGGTGGGGGGGGTGGGAGATGGGAAGGGATGGGGAGGGGAAACAAAGGAGGAGGCTGCAATGCTTGATAAGAAATGTACTCATTATCTTGCCCACGTAATTGTAACCCCTCTGTATGGTATTTTCACAATTAAAAAAAAAAAAAGAGATCAGAGCAGCGTTCACAGCTCTCCAGAGGCCTGCTGCTCGCCAGCCCAGCGTCACTCCCGGCATTCGGTGGCCACCTCTGCAACTGTGCTCCATATGGAAAAACCATATTTCTATTCCTACCAATACTGTGACGAACTGGCCTTTACTCGGTGCCAAGCTCTCAGGTCGCCACTGTACATACATTTTCTCCTTTTCTAAATAGAGATCTGAGGCCCATGTGCTCAAGATCACGCAGCTAATGGAATGCAAGGCCTGCCTTTGAACCCATGGCTGCTAGTCCAAGCTCACTGTTGTTATGACAACTGTTAAACATCAGAGTAACTAAACTAACTTTATTCATACAATTCCTAGACGCCCACCTGAAACCACTCATTCATATCATAGTAATATGGAGATGGTTTGAACAAAGAAGCCAGGCAACCTTCCTGTCCTGAGATAATCCTAATGTAATTGTTTTGTTGAGGAATAATAGACCTACAATGAATGTAACTCGTGAACATGTCTTAGCAATATATCTGGATGTTGTAAGTTTTCCATGCACCCACGCATAAGAGTCAGATGGAAAACACATCTGCCAGGAATATGTATATATATGTATAAAGACAGGAGAAACAAATTTGTGAGGATGTATGAATAGTGAGAAGAGAGGAAGGCAAAACTGAGAAGAATAAAGCAGGACTTCCTGGCAGATATTTGCCTACATATGTATATATATGTATGTATATATGTGTATATATGCACATGTATGTGTGTGTGTATATATATATATATATATGAACTCTTTCATATATTAACAAAGTATACTTAACAAAATATCTACAAGATTTTCTAGAACAACTACAAATGGATAGTACAGTTCTACCAATAGTTTCCTTCTTTTATTTGTTACATAGTATTTCACCACATGGATATACCACATCTAGTTTTCTTTACCAAGATGGATAAATAACATTCACGCACATTCACACACACACTCCCTTTTAGGTATGTGTATTCATGGTTTGCGGATCATTTATTCCAAGAAGTCAACGTGGTGAGTTATGATATAGGTGTCCACTTTAATAGAACGTGAAAACCGATTTCTAAGGTACGTCTACCATTTTATATTCTCAGCAGCATGTCAGGGTCTCTTCACGTCCTTGCCAAGGCTTGTTCGTTTTGGGTAATCTTGTAACTGGACCATGCCTCTGCCACGAATCCCACCCCAGTCAGGCTTCACAAAAGTATGGTGGCCTTTAGAAGTGTGTGCCTTCAGTGGAGCGAGGCAGGTGAGCAGAGGATGAAGAAAGCACACGCAGAGTTGAGATGAGACAGCGACAGGAAGCCTACGACTAAAGTTAATTTCATGTAGGCATAATTCTGGATTTATTGCAACCTCTGGGTCGTATTTTATAAGGAGACAAATGCAATGACTGATTCTTTGTCATCGATTTTAATAAGCTGGTGCATGGGCCCAAACTTACCCAAGTCATCAGATGGCAAATGTTTTATTTAGCCTGAAACATTCAATATTCATGGAGCCACTCACAGCTCACTCGTTTATTCACTCTTTGATTCACACAACACAAACATATATTAAGCATCTCCAGTGGGCCAGACACTGTGTGCTGCCCTGGATTAGAACAGTAGGTAGAAGCAACAGAGAGGTGGCTCCCTAGAGAGATGTAAGTAAACCCATGTTTTATCATTCATTCATTCATAGGAGCGATTCTTCTGCTAACACATGGCTGACTTATGCTTTGTATACTTGAGACTGAGAAAGACACACAGACATAGCGTCTCCTAAAAGCTTGTATCCAGAAAGCAAAGAGAAAGCGGCATCGATAGCCCGGTCAGAGGTAGCTGCAGCCTAGTATGAGGTTAGGAGGGTTGAGGCAGCGGTCGTTGGGTTAACCCCCTTCTGGGAGACCCTAATCAGGAACAACCACATGGTTTATGTTGGTCCTGAAATCCCTTCCCACATTCTCCAGGCTTGTCAGGCCAGAAAGACTTGAGTACAAGCTCACGAACAGGCTAAGCCCCATTAGCTGGGCTGTGGTCAGGACTGGACGCCCCATTTGCATTAGAAACCCTTTGTCACTCTTATCCAATCACTAGCCTATATTTAACGTCTCATAGAACAACGGACGTCTCCTAAACGTAAAGAACCAAGCCTTCAGCATTGGCTTTCACTCCAATGTTGGAATCTCTGCACCTTGGAATGTGTATGGACTTTCACAATGGGGCTTCCCCAGAAGTGAAGAGTATCCAGTCAAACTATTGAGGAAACCAATTTTTTTTTTTACGATGATGAGGTACTGGTGGGGTGATATTAATGAGGATAATAATGCTTCCTCTCACCAGGACCTGTGTAAACCCTGACAGTCATTCATTCTTACCCCCATTTGCAGGATGATTCAACTGAACTTCAGAGAATCGTTTTGTGCAAAATCATTTTCATAGGAGTAGCATCATGCCAAAGTCACCTTGAAGTTCAGAGAATTTGGCCTGGAAGCCCCAGGGCCCCAAGGTCACCATGCTGGGTTGCTTTTCTGAGGGAGAAAGCTCAAAGACCAGGAGCTCATCAATTATCTGCATCAAATGCCACCCAACCTGCAGGGCCATGCTATTGTTTCCCGCATCCTCACTGATACCTGAAAGCACAGAGGCTCAGTTCAGATTTAGGTGAGAGACAAAGGCAGAGTTTAATTCGTTCAAACCCCTCACATTCCAGAAGAATGAGGTTGTCTCTATTTTGTGTGATGTCAGGATTTCCTTGCTGGGTTGAATACACTCTGTGGGGCTCCTTTGTCCTGGGAATCCAATGAGTTAGTCTCTTTAGTCAAGTTGGGCATGGCGCCCTGGCTCCCATGTGGACAGTGAACAGGCAGAGCCAGAGCTGGAAGACTCTATGCTCGCTTCTCAGCAGCAGGGTGCTTCTAAATGGCAGGCATTTTCTGTGTAATGGGCATAAAGACCTTTTGGAAGTGTTCTGTTAATGAGTCTTGAAAACCCTTCCTTTCAACACAGCTACCATATTCTGTCCGTCTTTCTCTCTTTGTGTTTCTCTCTCTCTCTCTCTCCATATATATATATATATGCAAATATATGTAAAATGTTTTTTCCTCTATTTTTCTGTGTCTCTGTGTCTGTCTTTCTCTCTCAATGGTGCTTCTAACATGGCTTACACCATCATGTAAACAATGCTACTGACTTCTCATAGTTTGATATCTCCAAGAGAGAATGGTAATATCTCTCAAATACTAAGTGTCCTCGTGGTCCCCCCCCCCCCGCAAATGTTAGGGGATTATTGAGATAAACACCTGCTTAGAAACACTATGAACTTTTAGATGTTAACACACAGAGTGGCTTCTTCTTCCTACTGTGTCTTTTCTCTCTCACTGACAACTGGAGAACCAACCATGCTCCTAGGATTCGAAACTGGCACTTTCCAAGGCTTTGAGGGTATGTGGCCACCCCAGTTCTGGAGAGCGCTGTGCCATGCGGGACAGGGTGGTCCCTGTGTGGCACGGACGCTCCGATGATGCCCAGGACTTGTAATTCCTCATCTTCGCGAGGCTGCTGTGAGAGCTGGCTTCTGGGAGCTGCAAGCCTGGCAGACAAAATGCAAACCAAACAAATAATCCATTTCCAAGGTCTGCTTACACAGAGAGGGATCTATTTATGAAACATATATTGTTCAGGTTCAGGGGAAAATCATGTAATCATTGCAAGAGGAAAGCATGGAAAGTGCTTTATTTTGCATAAAAATTCCCTTGCTCCATGAGTTATATGTGGCTGAGAGTCTCAGGCGAGGGGAGCATGGGTCTTAGTGTCCCACCCGAGCAGGTAGAATCTAAAACGCAGAGAGAATCGCCGGTCACCAGAGAACATTGGCATTTATTAACCTAGCACAGGGAGGGGTAGGGCATCCGGAAATCCAGCAGACAATCTGATGGTGGGACATCTCAGAGATTATCCTGAGGCCTTGTATTCCTACTGAGAGTGTACCAATTATTCCCTGCAATTAATATTTGAGGGCTCAGCTAGCTAGATTCTTCTGGGCTGGCATAGTGTGTATGGGATATCAATATTGATTTAATTTACCAGTTATCTAGACTGCAAAGGAGCTCTTTTTTTCCCACTCAGGCTGAGAATGTTTTATCACAGACAGCTTCTGTTTGTGAAATGCCCTCTGGGTGTATCTACCATTTAAGAGGTTTGATCTCTCAGGGTATAAAGTCTGGAAGGAAACTAACAAAGTCTTTCAGTCCTGACATCTTTGTAGGGGGTGATTTCCCACCATTCCATCCAAAACAAAACAAAAAAGAAAGAAAGAAGACAGACGCTGCTAAGCTTCAGTGCAGGAAGAGATGGGGAGATAAAAACTTCCTATCATCAGATAATCAGATAATCGTGGTTGTTAAGGGATCTCTTCTCTTGAAGCAAAAAAGCAAACTTCTTTATTTTTGCCTCTCCTGTGTTGAGGACGTGTTACACAAGACTCCTCCATGTAGAGCTGCAGTAATTGCATGTGGTTTGGAGAGAGACTTGAATCAGCATTTGTCTTGCAGTGACACCACTAACTTGCACGGGTTTTTAGGCAAAGGACATCCTCATTTGACATGTGAAGATGTTACTGCTCATCTGTATGAGTTAGAGTAAGCTTTGTTTTGCTTCAGTAACAGTTGCCACAGGAAATGACCAAGTCTTCACCTCTGCTCACTTTGCTCATCACTGTCTTGTGGGTGGACAGAGGCTCTAACTTGTCTTCACTGGGATACCCAGCTGATGGACACTCTATTGACTTGCGGTGGATTGTTGTGTTTGACTAGATCATGTCCTTCACAAGGGACTGTGCTGCATGCTCAATGATTGGCTGTAGTTGCTCTTGTGGGAGGTGCTGAAACAGTAGGAGGTGGGACCCAGATGGAGGAAGTTGTTCACTGGAGGCCAGACCTTGGGCCCCTTTCCTGCTTCTCTGCTCTCTCTCTGCCTCTTGCCCACCATCTAAGGGGAAGAATCTTTTTCCACCATACCTTTTCACCTCCGTGATGTTCTGAACCCCGAAACTATGAGCCAAAATAGACCCTTCTTCCTTCAAGTTGTTTCTGCCAGTATGGGCCACAGGGGTGGAAAAGTGACTATAACACACACATCCTCTCATGGACCTCATGAATCCTGTGCACGCATCTTCCACCGGCCTAAGGAAGTCACCTTCCTGAGTCTGAGTTTGAAGGGCAATGAAGAGTGCCCCCAGAAGTTGAGGAGCTGGGAAGTATGTTGAACACATGGGCCCCACGATGCCCTACAAGATTGGTTTGAAAACCTAGTGGTTTAAGTCATGTGATATATGTTTAGTCAGGTGCCTGGCAACTACCAAATATGACTCCCCGGGACTGCAGATGACTGAAGGCACTGGCTGGGTTAGATAGTTCCCCCTCTTCTGTTCTTCATCTACATTATCTTACATCTTCTTTTGAAACATCTGGGTTTGTTTCCTTTAAAAATCCCACCTAGGAATCTCTGTTAGTCCACAACCCACCACTAAGCGACAATAGTCCACAGAAGTACAGAAATCAAGAGAACAAAGCAGTCTCCTTCCTTTGTCTACACAATGCATTCTGCAGTCTTACACGCTCTCACTGTTTTCTTCACAGATGCTCTACCACCTGAGCCAGCCCTTTTTGCTTTCGGTATTTTATGAGTAGAGTCTAGAGTTACTCAGAGACTGGCTCTGAGTTTGCCTGGTCTCTGCCTCCCAAGCAGCTAGGACTAGAGGCATGAGCCACCATCCTCATTCCCTGTCTCTACGAACACATTCATACATTTCCTACCCACTGCAGCCCCTCCACCTTTTCCTGTGACCCCATTTCTCCCTCACCCCACAGTAGCGTCATTAGACTGCAGGTCACAAAGACGTCTCACACTGTTCCCACGAAAATGGCATCCCTCCCATCCGGGGATGATGACCTTGTTTCAAGGTCTTTCTCAACCAGCATTTGAACAAGCACTGTGGAATGGGAGAGGTGTAGGAGCATGCATCCCAACTATAAATCTTGACTAATGGCCACGCCTTGAAAACCAGTGGCTCACCCTTCTGGAGGATTCTATTTTACTTTATTTTTTTTAGCAGTTTTATTGAGATATAATGGATGTACAATAATCTTCATGTATTTAAAAGTACAGTTTTGGTAGGTTTTGACATGTATTTCACATACATACACACACACACACACACACACACACACACACACACACACACACACGTACACACATCCATGAAAAACATGACCTCAGCCCAAATGATAAATATACACATTACCAAAATTTTTCTCGGGCACCTTTCTTTCATGCCTAGAAGACATCTTTTAACCACATTCTATTCTTTGGATGTGCATCACCTAGCACTATGCTGAACACACAATTATACATACATATATATATATATATATGTATACTCATATGTGTATATGTACATATATACATGTATATATATATATATGTATTTCTTGGCATATTGAAGAAGCATCTAGAACATCTGGATGGACGCTGGCTACACTGATACAGTAGGCACACAAGGTTAGTCCATATGTGGAGCTTGCCTTTCAAAGCCATGTGTCTCACCCTTTAGGAAACAGAGGGTTAGACTAGGGGAGAACCCCTCATCCAAGCTGAAGACTTGCCAGTGACCTGTAAAGACCTGGCTTGGGGAGCTCTGCCCAGACCAGCAATTGTCCCTAATTGAACCAATACAGTCCTGTTAGGAGGGTAAACTACCACTTGGGCCACTTCCCGAGCCCCTTTTGCTTTAGTGATTGTTTTTGGATAGGGTCTTGCACATTTTGCTTGGGCGCAGGGATGTCTTCAGTGCAGGATCCTCCTACCTATGCCTTTGTCTAAATGAGATTGCCGATCCATACACTCTACTTGGTATGCTACTTGAGGTAGAATCTGGTATTCTCCCACCCCACCCCCTGGTCCCCAAGCTAGCCTTGAACCATAACCCTCCCAAACTCTGCCTCACAAGTAGCTTCTTGCGCTTAAGTAGAGATAGTTTTATCCTGTGTCCTTTTATCCGCTTCAACTTTTCCTAGGCAGAAAAACTGCAATACATTTTCTGGCAACTTCATCAATTAATGACTAACTGGTGTCTGGAGCTCCTGGATGTAGAAAGCATCATCATGGTCTGAAGAAGTGTTTACCATGCCTTCTGCATCGAGCAAGGTAAAGGGGCTTGCCCACTGTCACCGTGGGACTCCCAGAACAGCCAGCTGCTTGGGAGAGAGCAACGGGAAAATGATTTGGGAAAAATCCGAATTCCACTGACCTACTCTGCACAAGCCCTGCATCATTCACTTTCAAGAACTAATGCATGATGCATGTGATTACCAGCAAACTCCTGTTGCAAATAATTCATGCTTGGAACTTTTAAATGATATATTATTAACCTTCTTGCCAGAAGTCCCAGACGGGGTGATTTCTTGGAATTTGATGGAAATGATCATTTCAGTGTTTGAGATTCTCTTTTAAGTGTTAAAACACTTAATTCTCAGTAAGGAGAGATTTATAGTAAGGTAAAATTGGGATCCATATTTTAAAAATGGTTATTGCTGTATTCAGTAATGACTTAAGATATTTCTCAGCACAATTCATATACAATATTATTTGTCCAAGATCAAAAGTACGAGATGGTTAGTGGCTTTTTGTTTGTGGAGTAGGTTTACTGAAATGCAATTTTACACAAAATGATTCGTGTTTATAGCATAGTAAAAAATAAAACTCATCCTGAGATTACAGGTATTCTTGGATAGAGGACCTAGATTCTGCCAACATATCCTGCAACGAATAACATGGATCTCACCGCAAAGAATCAGCCCCAAATATTGGTTGCAGGGAGGCCAATAAACCTTTTATGGATGAGCCTTTGCATTCTCTTCTGTGAAATGGTGACATCATCTCCTTTTCAAGATTACTGTAGGGATCATTAAGAATGTCAGCCATGTATTCAGAATAGCCTGCGAAGGATGCCACGACTGGTCTGAGCTTCAAGCATGTCCTTTCCCCTTTGCCTCTGCTTAAAGAGAGAAGATATATTTTTGGGCATGGTGGCTCATATCTGCAATCCAAGCACTCAGGATGCCAAAGCAGGAGGATGGCAAGTTCAAGATCTGTCTACCCCTACATAGACTCTCAGACAAGAAAGCAAACGAAAGTAAAAAGAGGAATAAGAGGCCATGGGGGAGGAGGTGGAGGAGGAGGAAGGGTGAATTGGAGAGAAGGAAGAGATACCTTGATATGTATATAAGCCAGAAATAGTGAACTTCACAAATTCATCAATGGTTAGAATTTGATGGGAATTTAAGACTTTTGTATTGAGTTGTTCACCTTTTCAAATAAGCATAGAGTTATGTTTCCCACATATAATGTGTGTAAGAGAGGAGGACTTTGGGGAAGATGGTGAGTAGGAGGTATAGATGCAGACATATTGGTGTTTCCCAATCTCCTATTTTGGGCTTCAGCTTCGGGGGACTTAGTTTTTCAGGAAATTAACTGAGGCCCCACCATTGGATGAAGAGAGTGTCACAGGTGATCCCAGCTCTCTAGGAAGTGCAGCAGCACGGGCTGCTTAACTCTGTCTGTGTCCAGCCCTTTCACAACCAGGTGACTAGAATATAAGAATATAATCTCCACAAAGACAACACTGTATGCATTCCTTCATTTGACAAGCACTGAGAGTGAACCACAGTTCTGAGTGATAAATTCTAGTTATTATAGTAGCCAAGAGTGACACGATTTTTGCCCTCAAAACACTTCTCTTTTAAAGGATTTACCATGTCTTTTGCCTAGCACACCAAATCTGAGCCCTACTACATATCTGTTGAATGAACAAATCAAAGAACAATGGAAGGAGGCTGGGAAGAATATTGTTATTTATGGCTCCACAAATACATTTTCTAAAATTGGACCTTAGCTGCATTGAGAATAGACCATACTGATATCACAGTCCAGATAAATAATTCAGTCTGTCTCTGTGTAGACGATTTATCAATGGGAAAAGAGGCTTTAAAAACATTTGCTTTGGGGAGATGGGCTAGCCCTTTAAATAGAGGTGCTGGCAGAGGGAGGAGGCTGCTTGGTTTAGCACCATGAGAGACTGTACACTCTGCAATGCTGTGCGTCCTGCAGGCCCGATGGGAAGAATAGCTACCTACTTTGTGTGGAGGGTCCATTTAGAAATGCAGGCCTGGTGTGCTGCACACCAGCTCTGGGCTGCCTTGGACCCCTCTCACTTATTGAAGGCCCTGAGCTTGTTTAGGGCAGCGGTGTGCTCCGTCCCAGCTAGAACTGCCCACTCCTGATCTCTCCTGGGAATCACTGTTCTTGGAAGTATTATTATTCCAGGGCTTCAGGAAAGTGTGGCTTTTCCTAATAGCTAGAGAAGGCATGGCCAAGGAAGTGCCTTTTCTCCCACAGCCCATTTCCTTGTCTTCAGTGAGGATGAGATCCAGCAGCCTGTCCAAGGCCATATGGCAAGAACCAAGATAAAGTCAGAGATGGGCCTGATTCAGGTTTCCCAACCACAGCATGATCATATTTGGGACCAGAAGAGTCTTCCTGAGGCAAAGCTGTTCGGTTCTCTGTGGCTTATTTGGCTGTGTCTCTGACAGCGACCTCCAGGGCAGTAGGGCTTGGCGACGGTCAGAAGTGTAGCTCCTGGGCATTGCCACCTGTCCCATGGCAGTGGGACGTCTGAGAATCTGCATTTGACATTCATGGGTCACCATTGGATTAGACTAACACCAGGGTCTTCTGCCACTTGAGTCTATGCAACAGAAGTAGATGGATCCTCATTTGTTTGAAGTTCTGCCACTGGTTTTTCTCTTACTGTGTCATGATGCCCGGCTGTCATACACACAGTATCTAACCACTGTAGTGACACGGCATTGGGTGGCTTGGGTGGCAGTCTCTACCTGGCTGCCTTCTGGGCTCTCATCTGCTTCTAAGACTTCTCCTAAGAAAACCTCAGCTTGACTGTGCACCTATTTTGGACCTGTGGAAGCTACTCTATTCTTTTGATTTCCCTACTGGTGGTACTGGTGATTGAACTCAGAGTTTCCTATTTCCTAGGCAAATGCTCTACTTGAACCATGGTCCCAGTCTTTTTGCTTTTAGGTTTTCAGGTGTTTTTGCCCAGGCCATCTTCAGACCATGAATTTCCTTCCTCTACCGCCTGTGTAGTTAGGATTACAACCACGTGCCACCATGGCTGCTCCTATTTCTTATTATTTTTAATCTAAGAAAAATCTTAACACAAGTACCTGGTGCTCAATATGACATATTGAGGGACAGATTCTTGCAGACAGCAGCTGAGCTGGGTGAATTTGAAGTTGGGCTTCTGTGGACTCAAGTCCTGACTCTTAGAAATGGAGGCAAATGACCTGGAGAAAGTGGTTTGCTTTGTCTGAGCCTTTACAAAAAAATAGGATGATAACACTCCCTGCTTCCACGTCCATTGGAAGGCGTCAATGTCTTGGCCCGAGTACGCCTGTGTTGTTGAAAGCAAGATGACATACAGAGAGGAACTAGACAGTTGGGCTACTCGACCAGTATAAGTCAAGAAAGAGAAATTCAACTGCAGACAGGGAAGCCGTGAACGTTTACGGTACTAAGGGGAAGTGTTTTCACAGATCTCTCAATTTCCAGCGAAAAGAATGTATGAGAGTCAGTGGGATTGGTACTTTAAACTTGGGACTGCAAGCATGTGAGCCGCAGACTGATGCTCTGTTGTTGTTTTGGGGTTGTTTTTTATTCACAAAGTATCTTGGGGTTGTCACCTCCGTACAATACAGCAAACTGGCAAACAGCTCTGAAGGTCACCGGCGGCCCCCGCCTGCCTCCAGGGAGAATGTCCTCTGGTAGCACGCGGCCATTTGTTATGTGCGTAAAGGCCCTTCTCAAAGCAGAGTCGCTCTGAGAAAACCTTCTCATTTATTTCTGCCCATGCCACGAGGAACTTCTCCCTTCTATGCAAGTCACATTTCTCATGGTGCCGTGGAAGATCATGTTCTCTTGAACTGTCCTCGCAGAAAACAAATCACAGCCCATGAGAGCTGAGCGCCTCAAAATCACATTTAGGATGTTAGATGTATTGGGATGTTCAGGAAATGATTTGTGGTGCTTGGGAACTTCATAGTCTCTCCTCAACTTACTGTCTCTATCTTCATTACGGGAGAGCCCATACGTACTCTTTCAAAATAGGATGCAGCCCACAGTGAACAATTCCAGCAGGGGTAATACAAACCATTGGTCATGTCTCCAAGAAGAACAGTCTCTTAAGAGAAGCACAATAGTTTTTTCTCATCTTTCTCTTTCCGTGGCTTTAGGAATCAGAGTGGAATCTATAATCGCTGAAGTTTGTAATAATTACAACGTGGGCCTGGCTGTCATTTTGGTATGGCGTGAGTGTTAAAAATGGGATTTCTTAATTTGAATTATTGATCAGTCTGCTCACTCAGGCGGCCATTCTCCACTTCAAATAGACAGTAAATCTCAGCTGACAAGGATTCACATTTTGAAAAATAATCAACCAATTCGAGCGCTTCAAGTACAGTCATGGGTTTTCTCTCTCTTGCTGAGGATCGTCTTCGGCAAACATTCTTCCTAGTAGAGAGGACACTCAGGCACCTGAAGGTGCGGAGATGGGTGTGAAGGGCCCCTAAGGTGGTAAAGAGACTGGCTGGAGTGGCTCTTCGCATGGGGCTCCAAAACTTCCATGTGCATGTAAATTGCCTGGCAATCCTGTTCACAAGCAGAGGTGTGCACCGTAGGTCTGGAGAGAGCCTGTGTTTCTAGCGCCTGTCAGGTGATGGAGCTGCCAGCGGTCCTGCAGAGATGACCACCACATACAGGCAGGCTCTGGTCCCAGGAGTATGACTTCTGCCCAACTCTTATGCATGCTCTGCTCCCTGAGTGCCGGGTGAGGACCACTGCATACTGTGCTAGAATGTTCTTAACCGCATGAACCAGCGAAAAGGCTCTCTCTGGAGACCTGCCATATTCAAGGCCAACTCTCCTGAGAGATTAACCAGAGACTGAGCACTGGGGAAGGGAGATGTTCAAAGGAGGCCTACCAAGGATCAAGGAATAAATGTGAAAATCAACAGAAAATAAATCTTTCACAGAAAACAAAGCTTTCCAACATCCTTCTGGAAGACATCAGAGAAAGAACTGAAGACAAACGATTAAGGACCGAAAGGTAGACCCGACATAAGTGACTAAAATGATTAGTCATTTTAATAAAAGGCAAGAGCTAAAATGGATTCAAGTCAAAATGACAGCAATGAAGTAAAAGTTTTTTTAAAGTATATTCAATGTAATTGATATATGAACTGACAGATCTAAAGAAATGAGCAAAAGCTGAAATTAAAAAGGCACATTCACTGATATAACTCAAAAAATGTTTTCCTAAATTAAAATGATAAGTTGAATTATAGTTTTAAGTAGTTAGAAGGAATTTAAGGCTAAATCACAGCTCAGAAAAACAAAGGGGTTAAACATAACACAACTGTTTCATCATCTTTAAAATGAGACTCAACAACATAAATAAAATTGAAGAAAACAACCTTAAGTTTAATTTAAAACAGCATAATGAGCCCCAAGAAAATCTAGGAGTAATTAATCAATACTGACACAAGTATTTGCATGGTTTTCCCTTGCCAAGAAAGTAAGACTCACATGACAACTGAGTTAGGTTATCTATAAGGAGAAAAAAAAATTAAATCAGCCGTTTCAGACTTAATGTCAATGATAACTCAATACTAGAAGACAGTGGGACAATGTATAAAAACCCTCAGGGGAAAGAAAACGTGATGCTTAAAATTTATAACCAGTCGCATTATCATTCAAATATAAAGGCAACAGACAGGTACTTTCTATCAGGTAAGGACTCAAGAAATGTAGTTTTCCATTAGATTTTAAAGTATCTCTTCATTTGGAAATTTAGATAGGGATAACCTGGTGGGTTCATGTGATTTTTAACATGTACAAGTCAGTTCCTACCACGGTAAGGCAGAGCCAGGGACAGGACTCTGTCAAGATGAGCCAAAGACCTAAGCACGCAGATATGGCAGCGACGTGGTCAGAGTATCTTGTGCTGGCCACAGGGGAGGTGTTACTGCCTCCCTTTCTTGGCGTTGGCTCAGTCGAGTGGGTCGATTAATTGCTAATCACTAAGTCTCTACTTCCTGATGTTGAGATTGGCTGTTTGCCACGGCTGGCTGCAGAACCCAAGGCTGTGCTCCAAGGCCAGCCCTTCTATCCCTCATATCCTGATGAAAACCTCTTCAACCCGCTCCACGCTCGCAAGCTGGGCATCCTGGGTCTTTACCACATTCGTGAATATTCAGGAAATGCTATAATAAGTAAAGAGGAAAAGACACGGAAAAGAGAGCGATCATGTTTATATCATAGAACTTGGAGAGAGAGACAGAGAGAAGAAACAGACTTTACTACATACTTATTTAATTAACAAATATCATAACACATAAAATGAAAGCAAAAGTCAATAAGTAATGGGGATACACAGAAGGGACAACCAAAGAGTCCTGGAAAGTTCTCAGGAAGTTGAGCCTGGAAAGATGTCCATTAGTCTAAAGAACTCAGGGAGCCATTTTTCTTTCTTTCTTTTTTTAAACAAACAGGGACAGATTGCATGAAGCTGTAGAGTTGGATAGGAGTGGAGTCTGTCTGTGTAACCAAATGGTCGGTGGTTTAAGTGTTATTAATTAGAAGATCGGGAAGGCATTAGAGGATACTGAAGAAGAAGGTAATAGCAGATCATCACATGGCCTTTATCATCTTGCTGAGAAGTTGGCATCCATATCTTGGACAATTACATTCTCAGTGATGAGTCTGGGGGCTCCTTAACTTCGTTATTGCAACAACTATCTGGCTGGCCTCCCTCCCTTTATCTTCTCCCAACAATCCATCCCAGCAACATTTCTGAACAGATGATGATGTGTCTCAGAAGGGACCACAGCCTCCATATTGCCAAGGGAACTGACGGTAGATCGTCACCCAGAAACTGGAACTCCACAATGCAGTCCACCTTTCCTGCCCTGCTTTTCTTTTCTCCCAACGTGCCTGGTCCACCCATTGAGATGTCTGCATTTACCAAGCATGCTCTTGGATTATTTATAATTGCCTTTGCTGAGTTGCCAGAAAACTTTCCCTTTTCTTTGAATCTCAAAAACTGTTGGTGTGTAGTGGACAGAGAAAGCTCACGGGCTTTGCTACTACACTGAGATTGAATCAAACTCTCTCACTGCTAGTTATGCAACCTTCGGCAAGACTAGCACACCAAACTTCCTTCTCTTCTTTGTTAAAAAGGGCTCTGTTTGATCACCTATGGAAAATAAGAAGTACTCAACTTGTCTGGGTAGTTGTGAGGATTGAAATAAATAATGGAAAATACTTGGCCCACAGTCAATAGCACCTACCACCTCATTATTATTGGCCTTTCTCTCTGACATCTAGTTGGGGCTGTGTGATACGCTCGCAGTTCAGAGAGGACGGGCTGGCTGGCCTCCTTCACCAGATTCCCTTGCTTGGCCAAAGCTGATGCTCACATCTGTCTTGTGGATCAACGACGTCTGCTTCTCCCCAAGACACTTAGTGGGGAGAGATCTTTCTCGAAAGAGAGGAATTGTGGCGCATGCTGCTCTGTTCCGTGGATGTCTTTCTTGGCATCCCACTCATTCCCCAGGCATGAATCATCGATGACTTCAAGTAACTCAGAATATTCTTCATGTGTGACACACACAGCTGGGAAGGCTGTTTGTGTCAGGGGACTGCAGGCACATATGGGAAACATAGCCTTGCACATCTCGATCTTCTCAAAAGGACGGGATCTTAACTGCATTGCCGAGGGTGCAGATCTGTTTCAGGACTGGATCTTAACTACATTGTTGAAGGTACAGATCTGTTTCAGACCCATTTGAAAGTCTGATATAAAATCAGACTTTCTCTATAACTCATCAATGTTGTTCACAACATTGATATGAGTTTATGTCAACTGAATATCAATCTTGAATTTTGCAAGCCATATTATGGGGTTCATGGACCATCTCTCTTCTCCCAACACATTAATTTGAATAATAAGCATTACTTCTCAATTACATACTCTTGGGCAGCTCTTGGTAATGCTGTGGGTTATAGCAGTGCAGACTACCAACTCTGTCCTCCAGTTCATACTGTGGTTGAAGAGGCAGACACAAACCCAATAATCACACCAGTGCCTACATAATTAGCATCGTGGTAAGTACTATGTTAAACATGAGAAGGGGCTGTTAGCACAAATGACAGAGGCCTGACCCAGTTTAGAGACCAGAGATGACGATGAAGCAGGTTAAGAAAAAAATCATTCAAAGGAGTGACGCTGAAGCCCCAAAGGATGAGTAGGGGCCAGGCAAGGGAAAGTGGAAAAAGAATATAGCTACTCCAGGAGGCCTGCAGATGGGGGCCAGCGGAGACAATGCTGGGAAGCCTCAGCACAAAGAAAGGCCAGGCTGTGTGCAAAGTAGGCAGAGAGACTTGCCATTCCAAGGTAGACATATTGAGGGGAAGAGAGCCTGTCAGTGACACAGCCCTGTAACCAGTAAGGAAAGGTCTAGCTTCATGATGGATTGATTATCATCATAGATTTCCCAAGTTACATTCAGTTGACAGATTCTACAACTAACCTACTAAAAATGTAGCTGAGTTCCAGACCCACTTTCCCAGATAATTTATCTATACATTCATCTATTCAGCTGTTCATCTACTCATCTACCTATCTACTCTACCCACTCATCTATCCATACATTCAATCCACTCATCCACACATCTACCCATTCCATCCATCTCTCCATCTTTCCATCCATCCATTCATACATCTATCTATGCCTCTTTTCCCCCCATCTACCAATTTATTGATTCATATATCCGCTAACTGTTCAGTTCTCTAGCTAGCATTCTGCAGAATCTTGCTGTATCAGAGAAGAAGACAACAGTCTTTTCTTCAAGAAATGTACAGGCAAATAAGAGGCAAGGGGAGAGAATGTATTGATAAACTTCAATGCATGTCCTACAAGATTAAGAAGATTGAGGGAAATGGTTGGGTTGGAATGGAGGAGAAAGAATGAGGAAAGGGGTGACATTGACAGAGATGAGTTGTGCGCATGAGCTGCTCGGTTGAATGGGATCTCCTCTGACACTACTTAAAGATAATAATAAAAAAAAACTAAATGGAAAAGGAAGATACAATAAACTCTAGGCTGGTGGGAGGTATTAGGTATTGATACCCACAGAGTATTAAGAGAGTACAAAGAAATGGGGCAGGGAGGGAGAAGGCTTTCTACAAGTACTACTGACGCATGGGCAGTGATGGAATCAAAAGGTGACAAGTACAGAGACCAGCTATTGAAAAAGATGGAGATGTCTAGAAGGACATGACATGCTTCAGGGCAGCTGGGTAGAGTGAAAAGATGGTATTGGAGAGGTTGTGGGTGTTTTATACCACGGCCAGTATATCACTTGAAATGGCTTGGTCTTATTTCACTTGGATATTTTTGCTTGTTCTCTCTTACTTTCATTTGTACTTGTTCATTACATTGATTGGTTGGTTGGTTGGTTGATTTTTGGCAAAGAACACAAATGAGCAAGGAGTGATAAAGTTTGATAAGATTCTGTTCTGGGGCAGAGGTAATTTGATAAGTATCTAAAATGTGTTTTCAGGAGCCATATGGCTAATGGAATAAAAGAAATAACACTGATTGAGTGATTGCTGTTTGCAAGACATTCAGCCTATATTGGCTCCTTTGAATCTTATGGCACTCTGAGAAGAGAAACTATTACTGAGGATCTGAGTAGGAGACGGGGTCTGAGGAGCCAAGCTTCTGCATGGAGCCACACAGCTTGTGAGGTGCAGAGGCCAGGTGTGGACCCAGGTCTCTGACTACACTGCCTTTCCATTACACTGAGGCCTCTGCTCTATGTCTCCCCAAACTGGTCATTTCCAATTGCGTGGACTAGTGATTTCCAGGACAGACTTTGGATCACCCTCAATTATCCAATTATCTCAGGGGAGGATTTACAGGTTGCCAAAATTTATTTCTAAGCAAGTTAGTCTGCACTGGGGGAGTGAGGGAGAGAAATGTCTTACATTTATGCCTTACGCACTATGTTGAATTCTTTTTTTTTTTTTTTTTCCTGTCATGGGGCTTGAACTCAGCACCTAGGTACTGCCTCTGAGCTTTGTCACTCAAGGCTAGCAATCTACCACTCTGAGCCATATCTCCACTTCTGGTTTTCTGGTGGTGTATTGGAGATAAGAGTGCCTCAGATTTCCTGCCTGCACTGGCTTCAAACCATGATCCTAACTTCTCCGCTTCTTGAGTAGCAAGGATTATAGGAGTGAGCCACCCGTACCCGGCATGAATTCTGGAGCTGACTTATTAGACAGGCACCCCGAAGGTCCTCAGTTTATGAAGGGGTTATTATCGAGCCTTCAGTAAAGTAACTTACCCATGATCCTCCCTGAGGACCAGGGTTAGGGTTTGAAGCCCAATAGTAACTCCCCAATAACATTGTCCAAGCAGGAGCTGGGGTCAAACTAAAGTAATCTAACCCCAAGGAGCCAACTCTGAGCCATATGATCACACTCACAAATAATGCGTCTGTAAGCACAAATCACGCACGCCACACCACCACTGGAACAGCATGCTTCGGGGCAAACGGAGGCATTTGTAGACACAGTAGTCCACAGAGCCCCTTGGAAGGACAAGGAAGCTGTGGTGGCCGAGCCCAGCGTGGTGGGTTCGATGCATTCAGAGCCATGGCTGCCACCGCGGCCGGCCTGCGCCAGCTGCGACCCCGTGCTGCTCTCTGCTTAGCACGGAGCTCTCCTTTCCAGAACAAGCTTTATGGGGTTCACTTGAATCTGTCATGAATTTTCTGTGAGTTTAAAGAGCTACAGCATTATGCCAAGTGACAGCTACGCCTGTCCTCTTTTTTTCCTTCCCTTCCTTTCTTTTTTCCCCTCCTTTCTCTTTTTCCCCCTTGTGTGCATTTTATGGAGAACATCTGGTTTTAAAAGTGTCGCAATTTTAAAACATATTATAATGCTCATGGGATCCGAATATCAACAGCTGTCTATTGCGGTGAAGCACATGTCTGGAAGACAGTTCCTGAAACGGAGTTCTTAAATAAACATAAAGCATCTACAGCACATGATGCAGAGCCACATCGACTTGTAAACTGAATTTTTAGACCAGATGAGATGCAAACAGCAGTTTTCTTGGTCAGACTATCAAGGCAGGAATGGGATCCTAATCTTCTCTGGCTTGAATTTCTCTGGAGATGGAGATGGAGGTTTTTTGAGCTAAGTCAAGCACCTGGGAGGTTCGCTGAAATATTTCTCTTGGTTCTCTTCTTTTCCCATTTCTGCTAAAGACTGCTGCTCTTGCTTTCCTTCCCTGCTATGTTATTTCCCTCATATCAAGGTCTCCAGAAAAGTAAATGATAGTTGACTTTAGAATCTTTCTCTCTCCTGTATGGATTCTGAAATCTACAGGAGATAATGCTGTATGTGCACACATGTATGTATGTATGTATGTAAGTATGTGTGTGCGTATCTCCTATATTTTTTGTTATTTATTTATGCCAGGCATTGTTCTAAGCTCTTTCCTGAAATGAATGAAGCCAGTATCCTAAAACCTCATGTCATAAATATTATTATTTCCAGTGTACACATGGGTAAACTGGGCACAGAGAAGTTAAATAATTTGAACAAAATCCCACAGCATGAAGTAATGTTATTAATGATTTAGGTTAGGAATCAGTTTCTTGTGGAATAAGTAGGCTTGTTTGGGGTATTCACAGAGATGGAGTACCATGTTTTTGGTAAACCCAATTAATATATATCACCTGGTATACAGTGACACATTGGCCCATGATTGCATGCAGAGGTTACTTTGATGTAAGTACAGAGGATTTCTCCTTTCCTCTTTTAATAGCCTATCAATAGAAGGTACAGCAGAGATAAGGTACAATAAGAAGTGTTTAATATATTTTTACCTTTAAAGTGAACTTCCTGGCTTCTCATGGTGAAGCACACCTGTAATCTAAGAAATTGGGAGGTGAAGAATGGGAGAGTCATGAGTTCAAGACCAGCCTGTGCTATGTGGAGAGACCCTGTATCAACCATTTTAAACAAAGAGCCTCACAGGCATCTATAGATATCAACCACAGTGCAGCTAATAACAAAAACACCAACACGAAGTCGTGTCATGAGAGGGATGCTGTGCGTCTGAAGAGTATCATTGCTAAACCAGGTAAAGTAGATGTGAGCCATCCTTCATTATGTTCTTCAAGTCACAGTTGTCATTAGTGTCCGAAGATCAGGCGTAGCGCCCCCACAGCCTTCAGAGCCGTATCTCTCAGGTCTGGATCTCTCAATACTACCCTTCCCCTTTAGATTTCTGTGGCCTCAGTAAATGCAGAGCTCTGACTTGGGCAGTGTTCTTCCCCATGAGGTACAAGGCACCCTGTGAATTTATGACTCAGGATATTTCAAGTGGATTCACAAGGCTCTTTTTTGGGGAGACTTGACAACCACATCAAGCTCACGTATTCAACTTCGATGTAAATTCTGCATCAGAAAGGCTCTCTTTCCTTCCTTCCCAGGGTAAAGTCAAAGTCTATATTTAAATGGAGACACCTCTGCTAGCACAGTCTATGTGCTAGGCAATATGGAGCCCACTGCAAGTTAACTGGAAAGGAGCTTTGGTAAGTTAAAACAAAGAAGAACAGGCAGACATAAAAGAAAGGAGAGCAAGAGAAAGAAATGGTACATGAAGTAGCCCATGAATTTGTATTAGAAAAGGTGGAAAGCCAAGCTAAACAAAAAGAAAAAAGACACTGATTTGGAAAAATTCCAATGACTAGAACATTTTCTGTCATAAAGATACTTAACTGTAATAAGGCCACATTCGAGGTACAGATATGACAGGCTTATCTTTGTATTAAAACAACAACAGAAACAGAACAAGGGCAGATATTAGGGTGTTTTGTACTCATATTTCCAAGCCTCATAAATATTAGTAGCTGCATCAGCTATAAAAATTAATGGCTCCAGATTCTTGTGTGTTACCCTCTTCAATTTCATTTTATCACTCTTCTCCACCCCCCTCTTCCCCCATAGTTTTTGTCTGTCTTCCTAAGTTGTTTAGGGTTCCAGTGTTTATGAGCTTTATAAGCTTGATAAGACTTGTAAAGAAAGTCTTGTCTAACAAAAAGGGACTGAACAAAAGCTGGCCAGATTCCTTTACATTGGCGTCTCTATAGTGCAGTTAGATTGTGATAACCGTTGTGACAGCACAACAAAAAGAAAGGAAAAAGATTCTGGCCTTCATTACTGAGTTTGTTGCAAACTCACTTTTTTGTTGTTGTTCTTTTGTTCTATTTTTTAATAGCAAAGACTAAAACTTTGAATTTCCTCAGGCCTAACCTGGCCTTTGAAAATGTTTTCAGGCCACTATGAACACAAAACTCAATTCTGAATTTGCATTTACATAATATAATTTTTACCGCCAATTAATCGATCACATTTAAATTCCTAAAAGTATTTAGTAAGTAACAACTACCCCCCAGGTGCTATATATAAAAAAATTAATTTCCAAACACAAAGGCCACTTTGACTTTCAAAAAGCTGAGTTACTTCCCATTTAAGTCAAAGTAAAACAAAAAGTCTCTGTAGGGTACATGTGTGTGTGTGTGTGTGTGTGTGTGTGAATGATCGTCTTGAAGAGATGTCATTTGGGTTAAAAAATGAAGACAATAATCAAAATTGTATAGCCAGAAAAAGTAGAGTGGACCACAGAGAACTGGCTATGGGAGATTCTAGGTGTCCTATCATGAATGTTGACTTTAACTGGCCATTTTATTTTGGGATACAGAATAACCACTCTACAATCACAATCACAAAACAACTGGTATCTGGATAATATTGGACTCATGCTGTGTGCACATGCAGTGAACACAAGGCCCAATGGACAGCAGACATTTAACAAATGATTAGTGCAGTGTATGAACCAGGCGGGACATGGCTTTTGGAAGACCCGAGTCTGGTCTGAGCGTCTGGTCTACCATTAACTAGTTGGTGGCGTTACGCAAGTCATTTCACTTCTCTCCATAATGCCCATCTGGAGAGGTTGCTTCCATAAGGCTGGGATAGGTGTTTTTTTTTTTTTTTAAGCTTTGGGCAACGAGAAGGATCGCTGTCACCAGTAACAGGCAGGCACACAGGGAAATGTGTTCTGGTCTTGGCTTGTTGGGTTTGTTTTGAACCTGTATATCAAGCAGAGAAATGCTACGGCTTTTACTCGCCCTCCTAAGCTTAGCCTTAGAGGAATCCAACTGGTTATTTCAACCTGAGTTTTAGATAAATAGTAAGTAACAGTTCAGTTATAGACTCACAAGCAAGACAACCTGGCATTTACCATAGGTAGAGTGAGAAAGCCATTAGATGACAAATTGGTGTAGAGCCAGTAACAGGGTCAGTCTGGTTTGCATATACCTTGCATTACCACTTTGTTTACACTTCTGTCTCCCTGTCAAAACCACAAACTATACTCAAGGGGGGAGACCCTGGCTTATTCAACCCTGGACATCCTCCTCTTCCTCACATTTCCATCAAGCATTGGATCCTGCTATAGTTGGTGCTCAATAAATGTTTAGTGAATGAATGGACACCGATGGGAGGAACATAAAACCAATGAAGTGGAATTTAATTCCACAGCCTGCAAATCAAAATCAGGCTGCAAATGGAGGTCATTTTCACAGGGATATATCGCAGCGTCACGTGCAGTTAATCAGAACACAGCAATTTTTTTCCCCTAAGTGTAGGACAGATTATATATTTTTTCGCATGGTCCCTAAATAGCATCCTCTTCAACTCATTTCAAAACCAAATGGGATGCTTGAAACACCAAATCGAATGCTAATGTAGGTTGGCGTGTGGATAATTCACAAAGCCTGACTCCTCACAGCCATGACAAAATCAGGCATGGCCATGAGATTTAGTGGAGTTGATGGGGCATGCTTGTGGTTATAAAATTGCCCCCAAATCTCTAGTAAATTGCTCTAGCCAGGATGTCTCCAACTGGACAGCCCCAAACACAATTCTCCACTCACTCCCAACTTGAGATTATTGCTTGAGAAGCAAAATGCAGAAGCAAAGCGTGTATTAGGAGTTCATCTATCCACCATTTTCATAACCCAATCAATTTAATCTGAGCACAGTCTAATGCATATACTCTGCGTATAACTTTGGCTTCCCTATAATTCTTTGGTCTTGGGACAAATGCATTCGCTTTATGCGGCTGGTAGTTTATTGAGTCAATACAGCTAGAGATTGTCCTATTTAGGAAGGCACTGAACAGAGCATAAGGTCAGGAGAGAACTCTGCTCCCAGGATGCCTGCTACCTATTACTAACTGTGTGACCTTGGGAACACAAGCCAGCATCTCTGTGGATCAGCATTGCATCTACAAAATGGCCATCATAATTGGAGTGCCCATCGAACAGGGTGTTGTACAGGCTGCATAGCTACTCCCTCCACCTGGCCCCACCCCAGAACATTGCTTTAAGAATTTGCTCACACACACCAAGACTATATTGACACTATATAGTATGAGGATGGATTGCTTTTCAATCTAAAATTGAGGCTGACATGCTCCTGGATGTCTTCTGCAAAGGCATTTCCATAAATCATGAAAGGTGCTATTTCCCAGGGGTAGGTGATGATGCTTCAGGGGGTGACATCACCACAGGGAAACAGAAAAACCAACCAGCAAGCTCAACACTCTACGCACATCTTCTTAGAGTTATCATATCATTTGCCAACTTGAAGGAAATACATGAAAAGCAGCAAATGATTTGTATATTAAAGTGAGAGTGGGCATATAATAAATCGCATGCAATTTCGTGTTACAGGTTCTTGAGAAAGGACCTACATTTGTGCTTCTGTCTGAGGCTCCTCTATCCTCAGCCCTCCCAGTCAAACCCCATCGCTGTGGAAGCCAGAGGTTCTAGAGATGTCAGAGTCCTTGGGTTGCTTCTAGAATTTTAGATGGATGACAGTTTTTTAACATTCTACCTTATATCAATGCTTTAATAAAACACAGTTTTGACAAGCATAAATAATAAAACATTCACATGAAAATAAATTATCAATGAAATAAATTATCAGGAAAATGAAACAACCCATACAAAATAGTGTTTCCACTTATCAACTTTAAGATTAAGCAGATGCAAAATTACTATGTCAAACTGCTTAAAGATTTCCTGAACATGGGCTCTCATTTCTTACCCAGGTGTGTGTGGTGACAAAGCTATGCGATTCCTGGGTCACATTTGAAAAGGTCCCCAGGTGTCTTCAGGCTTGCCAAGGTGTGCCAAGCAAGAAATGGCTCCTGCATAGCCACAGAGTTCAGAGTCTCACTACTTAATTCCATCCTTAGGGAGAAAAACAGACTATCTCCGAGTCCAGGGATGCGTGTCTCTGACTCGAGTTGGTGGCTTAGCCTGAGAGGAGCTTGGACCACCCGCCCCCTCACTCCTGCAGGAAGCACTGGGTCCTTGGCACCCCCGAGTGGACTCAGCGTGACAAGCCACTTACTAATATAATCCCATGGGAAGATGCCCAAGACAGTCAAGGAGGAAGGCTGTGATCTGGGGAGACCAAGCCTGTGCTGCCTGTGTGTCTCCACATTTTCTGGTACCCTACATCTGAGGGTGAGTTTGAAGATGACTCCCCTCCCATTGGAATAATAGAATAATGCAGAAGCCCAGGTACAAAGACACGGATGCTAACATGGTCTGAGATGGCCCCCAAAGGCTCGTCATCTACTAAAGGCGTGGTCTCCAGCCATGGTAATATTGGAAGGCTATGGAACCATGGGAGGGAATGAGGCCTCGGAGAAGAGTCAATGGGGGTGTGCCCTGCATAGGGCTGTTAGTACCCTTCTCCTTCCTCTCATGTTCTCTTTGCCGCTAAGCCCCCATGAGGTGAATTGTCTTCCTCTCCCGTCCTGATTTTCAGGCGCAAAGCAAAGGCTAATGAAGCGATAGAACCCTCTGGCTCTGTATGACCCCAAATAAGCCTTTCTTCCTTTTAAGTTGATCATCCCAGGCGCTCTGTGATAGTAAAGGGAGCCACCAAACACCTTCTCGGGGGAGTTAGTGATATCCTGAATCTGCCCAGGTACCTACCAGATGCCCCAGTGCAAGGGCTGTGAACTAAACTAGACATCTAGTGAAAACCCACCCAGGAGGGTGCTTTTGTTCTGTACTCAGCACAGTACTTTTTGCTTATGGCCAGCTTGACTCTTACTTGTGCTTCTCTGGGTCCAGACAGAAGGGGCTCCCGCCCTGTAGGTTTGGAGTGGCATGGGATGATTAGTGCAGTCTACCTTCGCACTGATTCTGGAGCCCAACTAGCCCCTCCAGGTCAGCCTCTCCACCACAGTGCACCTGGGAGACGGGCCGCCTGGGGGGAGGGTCCTAAGCATTCTTGTTATGAGGTAGTGTCTCCTGGGGTTCATATCTCCACCCAAATTCAGAAAACATTTAATGATGGGCTTCGGGTGGGGTTCGGGTGAGAGCTAGTATTACTGACAGGAGGGCCCAGAGCTACAATTTCCAGATGCTTTGGGAGGTGCTTTGAATGCCACACAGCATCTCAGCAACACAGTGGTTTTCAAACCCTGTCCACCTGGCCAGAATGCTGGGATGAAGACAATGGAGCGATCAACCAACGCTCAGGAGGTAGTGTAAAGGACACCGGCCTTTGCCTACCTACCATGTGCCACCTCACTTGCCTTTTCTAACTTCCCCTGCCAAGACATTTAACAGCTCACTTCATCTTCATAACCCCCCCCCTCCCCGATGAACTGGGCATATCTTTGTCATATGGGAAACTGAGGGATAGGGGAATTGGTTTGTCTGTAATCATTTTAATCGCAAGTGGTACAGACAGGGATTTTAGTCCAGCATGTTGGCTTTCCAGTCCAACTGTTAGTTAACCAACTGCATTGCCTATATTTCATTTTCAACACTAGTGGTGGGTCTCAATCCATTTAAGCCAATCAGAACATAGCATTCCCCCGTTAACTGTTATGGTTCTAGGGATGGATGATTAAGATGGAAAGAAAGGACTGAATCTTACTAGTAGTGCTCCCATTGCTACATCCTAAGGACAACCCATGACATCACTGGAGAGAGCTGCAAAGAAAAATGGGAAAAGAAATCCAAGACCCCACGGGCCACTGAATCACCTAGCTCTGAAACCTGACCTAGTTCTAGAGGATGTGTGTCATTCAAAACAATGCATTTCCTATGGCCTACGTGAGTTTATTTCCATGACTTATTTCTTCAAGGTGATGGGGATGGACCTCAGAGGTCTGTGCAAATGAACACTGACTAAAGGCCAATAGGGATGCTTCCAAAAGTTACAGAATCGGGCGATCAGGTTCAGGATTCCCTGGGAGTCTGTTCCTAAAGTCTGCAGGCAAGGCCCCGTGTTGGTCTTCTTCCTTCTAATGATTACATGCCTATACTCTTATTCACTTGCTCCATGGCTGTCTTTAAGAGAAAGGAGGGGGATTGGGGACTGACTTGCTGCATTCATTGGTGTCCTATTAGTAGTGGTAGGACGACCAGCCAATCTCAGAGGCTGACAACAAACGCAGACATGGGGGTCGTGTCACCCTCTTAGACCAGGTCCAGAAGCAGAGCCCGGGACAGCACTGAGGGATGCGCGTCACGCCCTTCTTACTTGCCTGGTAAGCACTTCTACTCCCCTTTTCAGAAAACTCCCCCTCCACCCTCTCTCCACAGGCAGAGGCAGAGGCAGACGCATTTGCTCCAGGACCACTGTCCTATAAGCTCCTCAAGGATGTCTTCTGTCTGTATATCTTACTTTTCTTAACATCAGGATCCCATAACTTCCTCCTCCCCCTGTCCCTCCCTGGCTGGGCACCCAACAGATGCCTGGCACAGAGTAGCAGCTTCAATAAATGTTTGTGGGATGCATGAATGGAGAAATGAATGGATTTCATGAATCCACACGCTGTTAATTTGGAATTTGTGATACTTTGGAGACAGAATATTTATTGAGTAGAAGTTTGGAAAAAAATGCTCTAACTTTGGCTTTTACTGCTCATGTAGTTCATTACCAAAGAATGCAAGTCTCTAATCCTCCTTTACCCCCCACCCCATAACTTTCCACATTTTATAATATGTAGAATAATTACAACTCAAGAAACTGTGTTTCTTTTAAAGAAACAGCCAACCTCTGCTATAATTAGACCTCTTGGCTAATTCAGAAGATTTCTTCAGCCCAACCACTCCCCCTTATACTGATTCTTAATCCAGAACTTTCCAAGACTTGGTTAATAAGAATTTCAAGTTTAGCTTGATACATGGATATTCTGCTTCACAGTGAATTGTGAAAGGCAGCTGACCCCAAAGGAAGTTGATTCTCTCACCAAAATGCAACAGGAAAAACACGAGTAACACTGCCAGGGTTTTACCTAGGCCTCACTGCACAGTGCCCTAAAAGAGCTGTGTGTGGACAGAATCTCAGCATTGGGTTACTGGAAATACACTTTCTGGAGAAGGCTCACCCCAGATCTATAGCATCAGGAATTCTAGAGCAGAATCCAGTTATCTGGGGTTTTTGTTGTTGTTGTTGTTTAGTTTTTGTCAAGCTCTCCCACTACTTCTGATGCTGTTCCCAGTTCAGACCACTGGGCTAGCAGCTCAGCTCAGGCAGGCCTCGCTTAGAGTCTCATCTGCCCCTTGCTGGCCTGTGAGCAGGCTCTGAAGCCCTCACTCTCATGTGTGCAATGTGTACACGCAGTGTTGCTATGTGACTTTACGAGTCTGTATACGTCGGGCTCTCAACACCACCGGGCAGAGTACTTCATTCAGCTCTGGTTTCTATTATTATGGGCTGGGGGCGGGAGGCATGGAGAACAGGAGGTGCTGATGTTTCCTTTTTGATGAGCATGGGATCCTGAATATGGAGGTAAGGTAAGGAGGTTGGCTGAAAATAAGACAGGTCCACTGACATGTGGGAAGTGTGTCCTTCCACAGGGCTAAAGCCGGGGATGGGAGGAGATAAGAGGCCCTGCTCCGCACTTCAACCGTGTTTGCTGAAGCCAGCTTCCCACAGAGGGCAAGGATGAACGGGGCACCGGGCCATGTTCTTTGCAGGGAGTAGATGGATGGGCTCTAATGAACCACCATCCAGGCCTGAAGTCTTCGTGGCAGAGGGGAGGGGCATGTGGTAGTCTGATGGTGCCCACACCTTCTCTTGCTGGGGAAAATGTTTCTTCTTCCTCTCCCCTTCCTTCCCCCCTCCATCAAGTGGCACCACCCAGTTCTTCCCTTCTGATAGTCCCCAGCTCCTTCATTCCCAGCCCCTCTCCCACTTGCCCTTGACTCAAAGACTGCATTCCAAATTTCAAGGATCTGTTGAAATTCAGGACTTTGAGAAGAGGCACACCAGAACAACCACACTGGTGAGTACAGCCACTTCTGCCCGCCTACGCTGCTGCCTGGATGCCATACCTGGGCCTTGGCTTCAATCCTCATCACCACTCTGGGAAATGAAACGTATCGCCCCTCTTTTACAACTAAGAAAACAGAGGCATCCAAAGACGAAACAAGTGGGCCAAACTGCAGAGCTAGTGTGCAGCCCTTCTGTGCAAGTTGAAGTTTATTCCTAGGCAAGCTGACCCCAGAATCACACAGGGCAGGAGCTTTACTCTACAAGGTCTCGCAGCTACCATGAGCCGTAGACAGGAATAGAGGCGCCATCTCCCAGTGCCCCTCCAAGAACCCCACAAAACATATGTACTTTCATTTATGGCAAACCACAATGCAATAACAGTTTCGTAGCAGATGGTTAAAGCCCCTTCAAAAAAACATAGGAAAAGATTATTGAAGCTACTGGTAACATTGGCTGAAAAGTTCTGGAATTGCAAATTTGTCTGAGTCGATTTGCACAAACATTGCAGCCATGTTTATATAGAAAACGTATGGCGCCCACTTTGATTGCCACCGCTAATATATGCCCACAGCCCCCTCTCCGTGAGAGGACATGCCGCGTCCGCGTTCACTCGTTAATATGCAAGGCAGACTGGAACATTAACAGTGCAAAAGTGTAAATAATCCCGTAATTGATCTGGGATTTGTGGATTTTTTTACCTCAAATTTCTGTTTATGGTTGAAAGTCGTAAGCTATACAAACCTCTATTGATCAGAGACTTTTGTTTAAACAGAACCTACTGTATTTACGTGTGCATCTCCCCCAAGTCAAACAAAAGGGCAGGGCTGGAGCAGGGGCTGCGCCTGGCACTGTGGGCATGTGGCCCATTCTCTCGCGTACAGATGTTTTCAATCTGCACAGTTTGTCTTTCATACCCATGCGAGATGTAACAGCCTGCGCTTAGGCTGGGAGACATGCCAACTAGAGAAGAGACACATTAACCCTTCGCAGACTCCCTCCCTCGCTTGTGGCCGTGGCCCAGGGAGACCTGAGGAACAGGGGTCCCGGCGGCAGTCACTTCTGTGGCTACTTGCTGAGTGTGGCTGGACACAGATAGGCCCTTCCTGCCCTCTGTCATGCCACCCCTGTGCCCAGGCCCTACCCACTTCCCCGGGCAGGTCTTCTAGGCTATGTCCCTCTGGAGAGAGGCTGCGGGGAGATCAACGTGACCTGCTGTCCCCAGGCGTTTTGAACAATCTTGCATAAGGAATGGAAGGAGGAATTGTAAGGATCAGACTGACCACAGCCTGGACGCTATTAATAGGGTTCCCTTTCCTACCATGAACTGAGGTCTGTCCTGTCTCTCTTTTCCTAACACTCACTTGGTCCAAGATTTTTAAGACCTGCTCGTCTTCAGGGCAGGGTCATTCTGTGTGTGTGTGTGTGTGTGTGTGTGTGTGTGTGTGTGTGTGTGTGTGTGTGTGTGTGTGTGTGTGTGTGTGTGTGTGTGTGTGTGTGTGTGTGTGTGTGTGTGTGTGTGTGTGTGTGTGTGTGTGTGTGTGTGTGTGTGTGTGTGTGATGGAGACGAAGAGACTGTCCTACGTGCTGCAGGATTTGAAGGAGCAACACTGACTGACCTCTGCCCATGAGATGTTAGTAGCCTTTCCAAACTCCATGGTGACAATCTGATGTCTCCTGGGTATCAGCCCCACTCCTTGCTGAGAACCTCAGCCTCAGGTGATCCCTGTGTGCTGGGCTGTCACCTTGAAGTGGGCTGATGGTTGCTTCTCCTGCCCTTCTGGCTTCCTGGGGGCTGCCTGACCTTGGTCCGGTATTTGCCTCTCCAGTCCAAGTTGGTCCTAACTCATAGGACAGGGCAGCGTGGCCCTTCCTTGGGGCCTGGATTCCAGGGCATCTGGTGCTCTGCCCTCCACATCGTCAGCTAGAAACAGAGGCTGGCAGCGACAGAGGGCTTTTGCTGAGGGAAGGCAGCAGGATCTACGTGGAGTAAGATCCTGTCGGATTTGGAACATTTGATGCCAGGAGTAACAACTCTGGGGTTTCTGGAGGGAGTCAGGGATGTGGCCTTCGTGCTTGCACTCCTAGCTCTCAAACATGCAGCAACTGCTCTGGGGATGTAAATGTGTTAAGTAAATGGAAGTCCTTCCTAAATGAGGGCTAGTCTCAACCTGCCTTGTATCTTCTCATGAGGGCCTGGATGTAATCTTTCATTTCTTCAGACGGTCTCAGGTTACAGTGCTGGCATCGTCCCTGCCGAACTGCAGAGTACTCCCAGGCAAGTGGATTTGCTTTCTGGGGTCTTTAGCCCCCATTGGAAAGTAGGTCTTGCTACTGACCGTTTGTTTGGCATCTTCTTGGCATCACCAAACAATGCGATTATTATTAATGTGTTCTTTACTGAGTATCTAATTCATATAAGATTCTAATATAAGATATCTAATTCATACGAGATTCAAGGTAGCACAAATAAGCATCGGGTATTCGTTCTTTGTAATCTTTAGAAAATAATTTTCATGTTTCCTGATATTCTGCCATGTGCTTTCATTAGGAAGAGGAGGTAGAATTACTTTGATTTCTTTCAGAGTGTAACTCTCCAAAATGAAGCAGATATTCCTAAGTGTGGCAAAGTGTCGTTTATATGACACCAGAAGGCAGCTTCACGAAAGCAGTCTACAGTCTTTATGGGTGGCTCAGGAGCAAACTCAGAGGAGGCCTGAGTGTGTAATAACTGATGCGGAGTGTATACATAATTCTGCATTTGCCATCTACTGGGAAGAATGAGCCCGTTTTCTTTCTGGGTGATGGTGGCTCATGCCTGTAACTCAGGAGGCCTTGAGATCTGAAGACTGGGGTCTGAAGCCAGCCTGGGCAGGAAAGTCCATGAGACTCTTATCTCCAATAAACTGCTCAGGAAAAGCTTGAAGTGGCACTGCAGCTCCTGTGGTAGAGTGCTAGCCTTGGACACAAAGAGGCCTAGGTCCTGAGTTCAAGTTCCAGGACTGGCAAAAAAAAGCATCTTAGAGGGTTTACGAGAAGAAATGATCAGCAACTGAGAGTTCCTTTGAAGTGAAAGAAAATGAAGAACCTCTGATATTATAGCTTTCCTGTTTCAAGTCTTTTATTCCCCATTTTCCTCTTCTTTCTGTGCTGCCCTGTCCTCTGCCTCCCACTGTCCACACACACACACACACACACACACACACACACACATACACGTTTATATGTATACTCACACTTCATCTTGAATTTCATGTTTATGTATTTTGAGACACACAAAATTACACTCATCATTTATGTAGAAGCCACAAAACTGAAAGTAAATGGCTGTAAAATAGTATCTCGGCTCAAGAGCCATGGGCCCAAGGCTCTTGTTGCTTCCTAATCAACTACCCAGCTCCCTGGCTTCCATGCTGAGCATTTCTTACTTGACTTTAAATCATACTTCCTCCGGAGGTTCTTTTGCCCTCAGCCCTCCACGGTGTGTTTGAGGGTGGCCAGGGTTTTAGCTTTGTGAAAATGTCACTGTAGTCCATACTTGATTTTTTTCCCCTCTCCATGTCATATTCTTATTCTCATCTGTGTTAGTGTGTGATACATTTTCTCAACTAGATGGTGTTCTGGTCCATGCCTTCAGCCATCAGTTGGCAGACATGAGGTTGTTTCCAGTTTCCTGGTAGTTAGTGTGTTTGTTTTTCTTTTATAATGTGACCGTATGACATTCCTGTACACGGGGCCTTGGAGGTGGGACGCGTCAGCTAGTTTACGTCTTGGATCTCTCCGCTTTCATACTTGGACCAAAGCCTCAGCACCTTTCTCTCTCAAACAGATATTATGGCAGGTAACTATTAAAAATCACAGCAGTCATTACAATAAATTATAGCTTTTGCACCTGCTTTGGAGATTGGAGATGAAAGACATTTCATGAAGGCAAATATTGTGACAGGTGAATGAAGCAATTAATTTAAAAAATCCTGTGCATAATCACACATAGAGTATTCTTTCAGTGACTGAGAGGCTGGGCCCGGAGCCTGTCCCCTATGATCCCAATCAAGCCAACTTATCTTTCCTTCAAGTCTTCACAACTGAGCCCTGTGAGCTCAGCCCCTCTCGAGAAGGAGAATCTGAGCTCATAGCTTCTAGGGTTCTTACAGGTAGAATTGAGGTTCATCAACAGGCCTTGTGGTAAGTCTGGATTTCAACTTTAAGCCTCATGAGCTCTTAGTTCTAAGCAAGTTACTTAATCTCCCCCTAGTCTTGGGATAATTATGGAATCTGACTCTGTGAGGAGGTACTGCAAATTAAATAAGATATTAGCACAATGCCAAGCATACTGTCAATATGTAGCTCAAACTAAGATAAATAGTAAATGGAGAGGGAGGGGGGTAAAAGGAGGAAGAGGAGAAGAGAGAGGGAATAAAATAAACCCAAACGAAACACAGACACCTGTCTCCAGGAGCAAGAATTGTTCTGCAAACTTGGCGGGGGGCATGAAGCATGGTTGCAGAGAAAGCAACCACGGGGTCCATTTGTTCTATAACCATTGATGGTTATTCAATCAGCTCATTTCAAATAAATCTAGAACAAGGACCACTATGCAGCCAGATTCTTGAATTTCAGTACTAAAATACTGAGACTAGAATCTCAGGGGGAAATGATCAATCCCAACTCTCACTCACAACAAATGCAAGGTCCCAACACGTGGGAACTTGTCAATGAGAATGAGGTCAACAAGTCAGTCACGTCCCTATTTGGAGAGCCTTCCAGAGCCAGCATTCTGTAACTCACCCAGCACGACAGAATGCCCTAGAAGAGACATCCAGTTTGCACAGCCCCTGTTGGTTTTCCTATGTCATGTGATTCCTACAGTCACAGTACAAGACTTATTCTCCCCACTGTACACATGTAGCACCTGAGGCCTGAAGCTGCGCAGGGATTGTCCTGAGGTCTCAGGTGGCTGCTCTCTGCCTATTTCTATGTCTTCAGAAGTCACGGTGTGGTGGGGTGAGGCAGGCAGAGAGGCAGCTAGGGTTGTCTGTTCTGATGACAAGAGGGAGTTCAGTGGAATTTCCTTTAACTCCCCTCATCCTTCAGTCAGAATTCTCAGGCCCCAGCCAGTTCTATGTCGGTAGTGTCACTCCCTCTGCTGAAGCCTGGGTGCTGGGCTCCAGAGGCCAGGAAGAGGCCAGGGCCTGGGTGCTGGGGCTCCGTGTCTAGTAACTCCTTGGTGCTTCTAGGCATCTTGAAGATACCGTGAGTGGGGAGAGCCTCAGGTAAGGAGGAAGCTTGTTTTTTTATTCAGCATGCTGGGTGACCAGTTGTCCCAAACTGGGAAGATCAATCTGCAAGGTCACAGGCTATAGGGCCCTCCCCTGGTCTCCTGTTTACACCAAGGGGCCATGGTGTCCAACACTTAGTATATGCATTTTGGTACTTTTTTCCATAGCTGTCAGATCAAGCTGATTTTCAGTCATTTTAGCCTGGGTAGTTTCAGCCAACCAATTCCCCCAGGTAAAAAGCCAGTTTATCAAAGGCAATTCTTCTGCCTTAGGAAAAGAATCTCTGAGCTGCTTCCAGAAAATGAATGACCAATTGTAAAGGTTGCTAGTAACAATAATAATAATTGCCTCTTACAAAGCATCTATTCTATTTCTTTACTTTATGTCCTTTCTAGTTTTCCAACAGTCTTTTGAGGTAGGTAATAGCTCAATTGATGAGTACTTACTTTTCATGTATTCACTCATTAAACCCTAACAACTCATGGTGTGTGTATTATTATCCTAATTATTAAGCAAATGAAATGGAAGCTCAAACAATGGCATGCAACTTGCCCAAAGTCAAACAGGCTGTGACAGAGCTGGCGTTCTGACTCAGAAAGAGGAGTCTCAAGCTGAACTCTTCTGGTCTGCCCACACTGGACCAGTCTCTGGGTTCTTACAGCCTGGTGCTTCACTATCACTCTGCCATAGCTGCCTTGGGCTGAGAACTGGGCAGCAGGCACAGTGTCTATATTGAAGCACCAGCGTAGGAAGTGTATGAGAAAAAGAAAAGAACTCAGCATCCCAACCACAAGAAAGCCCAGGGCCAACGCAGAGTTCAGCTCCGCAGATGCCCTTGGCTGGGGCCCTGGGAGGCTGAGCTGTTGCATCTGTGCAAAGAGAATCTGCACAGATGGAAATGGAGACAGAAACCCGACTCCTCAGAGGACTGGCAATGGTAAATACAACAATGCAAGCGAATGGTGAGCCATTCACTTCGGAATACTTGGACCCATGGTTTTCTTTGTCTCTTTTCTTGCTAATATTAAAATTATATTGCCAGGCCTAATAAGGCACCCCTGTAACACCTAACACTCTGAAGGCAGAAGATGGTGAGTGTGAGGCCAATCTGGACTGCACAGTTAGACCCTATCTCAAAATAAGCAAACAAACCCACATCGTCCTTATAACAGAATGGACAAACTATGGTCCTGCCAAGTGGGCAATTGTCCCCATCCTGGGCTAGGGATGGTTGGAGGTTGGGTCTGAAATATTAGCAACTGTTTTCCCATGGTGGCCAGTAAAGCCAGAGACCTGAGTTGGCTGAAGGGATCAGTTCATTAAAGCAAGTCCAATGTGAATGCAGATGCGCAGCATGTGCCTTTCTAGTTTAGGCCTGCCCCGGTGTCTGTCCCCTCCACGGGGTCCTGCGCATGGATTCCTGTGGTCAGCTGCTCTCAGCAGAGGGGAAACCCCAGAAGACACCCAGCCCCTGGCATTGCTGGCATCGTCTGTGCTGGAAACCTGGGCCTGGCCAAGGAGGCCTGGGGGGCTCTGGAGGGAGCGTGGCGAGGTCCCTGCCCCGAGGGAGGTATGGAAGATGTGGAGATGGCAGGTGTCAGTGCACATGATTTCAGAGAAAGAGCAAGCAAGTACTTCCTGGAGAAAGGCATACTGTGAACCACGCAGCCATTCTGAGAAGCAGCTGGAAAGGTGGGCTCCACAGGCTGCCCTTTAGGGGCCAGTCCAAGGTCTCCGAACTGGGAAGCCATGTGCCTGGGGCGGAGGGCTCACCACATGCTCAGGGAGCTTTCCCTTCCTCGCTCTTCCTCATGTCCTCAATCTCTCTGCTCCTCTCCCTGCTTTCCATCAGGCTGCAGGGGGCCTCTCAGAGACTGCCTTGGCCTACCAGCAGTGTCTGGAGACCTTCGGCGGGCACAGCGGGGAGAGGACGGGCTCTCATCTTCCAGAGGCTGCAGGTCTGTGAGGCTGTGTAAGCCTCTCTGCTCCGGACCTCCCACCACACACGCCTTCCCAGCCCAAGGTCAGCTGGGCCGAGGTAGAGACTCAGGCATAACATGGGTCTCCTTGGGTCCCTGTGGGTCTACGGCTTTTGCTTTTTGCTGTGAGGGAGGGACCGGGCGGCCCGGCCTGCCCACACCCTCTTGCTGGCCCCCCAGCCCCTGGGCCATTGCTTGCTGGCCCCCAGCCCACATGGCTGTCAGGATGAGCAGGCGGTGCGGCACACCTTGCCTCCATCGCCCAAGGACAGGCAGGGGATCAAAGCACTCTGGTTAGAGCAACATCTGGCAGCGTAAGTGAGCTCAGCAGAAAGATCCTGGCCCGGGCACAGCAGGAGCCAGAGGTGTGGCGTCTGCAGCCTCTGAAGCTTCTGTCTGTGCCCAAACGACCTTTGTGGTCTCCAGTGTCAGTGTCTCCCTCCTCCACCTCTGTCGCCTTAGATCCTGGCACCACAACTCCAGGAGTGGATCCAGGGCACACTGTGGGGACAGCCTGGCCTGTGGTATACCCCAGTTTCCCAACAGCCTTCCCTGCAGTAAAAATCATAACGATAGCTGCCATTTTACCCATCAGCTGGGGGGTGGGGGGGCGAGGCTCAGAGCCCAGTGCTTCCTGGACATAGCTGCATCTCTTTCAGCACGGCCTTCTTAAGTGGATTCTATTTTCTTAATCCAATCTCACCGTCACTCCAATAACTATATGCTAGGCAGCTACCTTAGGTCTTTGTATGACATGACTTTCTGCGAGCTCACTTAGATCCCAGAGCATCTTGGTGGGGTAGGTCGCTGTCTCATTCCCATTTTTACAGCTGGGAAAACTGAGGCACAAAGAAATCTATAATGGATTCAGATCCAGATAATCTAGCTCCAGTGTTAAAGGCATAATCACTGTGCAAACATCCTTCCCCAATAAGCAAAAGCCAAGACATGTCAGAGCAAACAGTACAAGCCAGGTCAGTAAGGAGGCCTATATTCTTTGTCACAGTACTTCATGATATATGTACATATATTTGATGATTTATGTATTTACTTTTGAGGTAAAAGAGGCTTTTAAAAACACATATTTAGCCAGGTGCCAGCAGTTGACAACTGTGACTCTAGCTACTGAGAAGGCCGAAATCTGAGAATCACATTTTCAATGTCAGCATGGATGTGCAAAAAAGTCCACGAGGCGTTCACCTCCAATTCACCACCAAAAAGCCAGAAATGGAAGAAGTAGAGGTCAAGTGGTAGAATGCCAGCCTTGACTGAAAAAGCAAGGGATAGCACCTAGGCCTGGAATTCAAGCCCCAGAACTGGAGTACACACACACACACACACACACGCACGCACACGCACACACACACGCACGCACATGCACACACACACACGCACGCACATGCACACACACACACATGCACGCGCACATGCACGCACACGCACACACACAAATACATGGATATCTATAAAATTTCATATAATAAATATATTTTAAGTAAATATGTGTTAAGAATCCACAGTTGACTTGCAGAGTATGCTGGAAACACAAACGCTCTAGACACTAGAAGCAGGAGAATACTCTTTTGGCTTTGGATTTAGCTGAGATTTCCATTTTGTCGTGAGTGAAACATAGAAAGTTCAGTCACGAAGTCATGGGGTTTAGGACAGTGGTAACCCTGTGCTATCTGCACCCCAAGATGGAGTGATTTGTTATTAAGTCTCTCCTGCCTCTTGTGAAGAATCCAAAATAAGAGGCAAACTTCTGCACACGGGTGCCAAGGAATATGGGGACAGCAGTCTTGGCAGAAGGAATGAGCTGTGACAGGTGGCTTCACCTTGTGGCTGGTCCCGGACCCTGCCCAGTACAATTGGTACTTTCATTCTGGTACATTCCTCAGTGAGGCCCTCATGCCTTCATCCAGTTGCAAAATACCCTAATGATCATTTGCCCCTAAGTCCTTCGGCTTTAGATAAGTGAACGTATGGGAGTCAAACCAGGCAGCTTGTGTTGGGATGTGTGCAGCAGCAGGAGGCCTGCTGTAGGCCCCCAGGTGCAAGCCCACCACAACCCAGGGAGAATCTGCTTTCCGGCCTGAAGAGAGGCGTTGCAGAGCCCACGCGGGGACTGGAGTCGGTTTTTGCAGGACACTTGTTTCTGACTGCTCCATAGTTTCGGTTGTGCTTGCAGAAGGGAAGCCAGATGTCTGGGGTTGGAGGCAGGTCCTGTGCCGTCCCTGCCACCCGCTTCATCTCCACATTCCCCCCCATGCTCCCTTGGCCCTGGAGGAACCCAGCTCTGCTTCTCCTGTGGCTTGGCAGATGCTCGCCATTCACACGGCTCAGCAGCCTCAGACCTGCCCATGTGAGCTCCACCTTGCCACATCCCCACCCTGCTGGCTCCTAGGATAGTGACTGTAAAAAAACCCACCCAGGTGAGCAGGCAGGAGGGAGACAGCTAACCAGCCTTCCTTCCTGGGAAGCAGGGCGGGGAAGGAAAGTGGCAGCTCACCCATTGGAGCAAGGTGACACGGGCACAGGGCCCAAGTGCCAGAGGCATCGGCTGGCAGGAAGCATCAGGCAGGAAGGACTTCATAGGGAGCAGTGGCGGTTAGCCACACCCACCGCCCAGGGGAGGAGCCCAGGAGCTCTCTGCATGGGTCTCCACTCATGTAGGCTCCACACAATGCTGAAACCAATTTCACCTCTTCAGAAGAAGAAGGAGGAGGAGGAAGAGAGGAAAAAGAGGAGGAGGAGGAGGAGGACGAGGAGGAGGAGGAGGAGGACGGAGGAGGAGGACGAGGACGAGGAGGAGGAGGAAGGGAAAGGAGAGGGAGAAGTGGGAGAGGGAGAAGAAGAAGCAATGATCTTTCATCTATCTATCTATCTATCTATCTATCTATCTATCTATCTATCTATCTATCTATCTATCTATCTATCTATAAAGGAGAGTTGGAGAATACTACAGGTTTTTACACAGCTTTCTCGAGAAATGGAATCTTAGAACCACAGGGTTTCTGAAATTCTCCTTTAAACATTGCTGCTCCAGTCTTCCCACAGTAGCTGTCTCCTCCCTCAGATCTTGGATCCAGCTGGGCATCTCTCTCAGCCATCTCTCCTGTGAGTGGGTTCTGTACCCTTCTGTGACCCTCAAGTACCCTGGATTTCCATAACTCACGGTACATGGCAGAGGGCTCACTCGATAACTCACAAGCTAGCACATCACAGGTCAGAAGTAACTGCTAGGTACCTAACTTTATCTGTACACATGAGTATTCATTTTTACCTTACTAATTGAAAAGCATCCCATGCATGCTCACACAGCAATGGGAGCTCCTCACGAACCTAATCTGACCAATGTCAGTGTTTTGCTTTGACTTTCACACTGTCTGACTGTTGTCTGTCTCTCACACACAGAGAGTAAAGCCTCACATTCCATTTCTGTTTTCTCTTTCTCTGGAAATATTCCTGAGCATGTCTAGTGTTACTTGGTCCAACTCCAAGCAAGCACAGTGGCTTGCAGTGCCGATCTGGAAGCCAGACAGCCTGCTCTCAGCACTAGTTCTGCTCTGACTGGCCAGGTAACCCGTGGCACGCCGCTTAACTTTCTCTGCCTCTGTCAAATAAGGAAGATAATAAATCAATTCTAGGTAGGTGAGATAATCAAACCTTAAGACATCTGGATTGCCAGAAAGAAATCCTGTAAAATAATAAATGTTTAAGAAATGCAAGCTATTGTATTATGGTCTACAAACAATAAATCATGTCTGATGTGACTTTAAAGGTTTGCCTAAATTACATCTACATGAGAATCTACACAGACACACACATACTGCTTTTGCAATGTAGTCTTCTCATACTAAGAAGATCTGAGCATTGTGTTCAGGTCAATACATTATACGTATATATATGTATGTATATGTATATATTCATTTATTTTAGTTATGCTAGACTCATATATTATGTTGTTTTGATTTATATTGCTCTTAGTTTTCACTCTAAAAGTTATTTAGAAAAGTAAATTTCTACATTCCATAAATTGTCAAACCAATTTTGAAAGACCAGGAAGACTGCAAGGAGAGTTACCCTATTATAATTACACTAAGAGCTACATGTTTAAGCTACACTGTCAAATAGAATGTTCTAGAATCTCCATACCTGTGATTTTCAGTATGGAAGGAAGCCACTATTCACATATACTTCTTTTTTTTTTTTCTTTATTTTGGTCGGTTGTGGGGCTTGAACTCTGGGCTTGGGCGCTGTCCCTCAGCTCTTCAGCTCAAGGCCAGCACTCTACCACTTGAGCTACAGCGCCACTTCCGGTTTTCTGGTGGTTTATTGGAGATAGGAGTCTCACGGTCTCTCCTGCCTGGGCTGGCTTTGAACCGCGATCCTCAGATTTCAGCCTCCTGAGTAGCTAGGATTACAGGCGTGAGCCACCAGTGCCCGGCTCACATATACTTCTTGAGCACTTGAAATGTGGCTACAGTGACTGAGAAATTCATTTTTTCCCTTTTCATTTAAATGTACACAGCTACACGTAATAATGACCACCCAACTGGGTAACACAGAGCTAGAGATCAAAGCACCATGGCAAAGTGGCAGAGACTAAAGTGTACTAAAGCAACAGAGGAGCATCTAGAATGCATCCCAGTGCTGTAAGACACCAAGGTGCAACGAATCTGACGGGGAAAGGATGTGGCTAGTTTTAGTCAGTGCATTTCCCTTTCTTTGAAACCGAAATATTATTTCCTTTGGAAACGTTTCCCAATCCTTCAAGTCCTGGAGATCTACTCCTACAGCCCTATGAATTTCTCCATCACTGTATTTTGTACCTGTGGTATTTAAGTAGGGTATTATTATTACCCCATTTCTAATTTCTCATAGACCATGCTCCCTATGACAGCACAATTATATAGCCCCAAACCAGCTCAAGAGAGCCACATAATAGATCCTAAATGAATATTGTATAAAATAATTTAACAGGAAGAACCCGCGTCAGTCCCAGACTTAGACAGATGTCTTCCAATCACTCCCCAAACAGATCCCTGCCTTGATGGGTGACAGCGACTCATGTATGGGTCCGAAGCCATCAACTGAGCAGCTGGTATACATGGCGTGGGAGTGAGGGACCCCTGTCCTTCCCCACTCTCCAGCGCAGGGCCAGGGGCTGTGGGGTGCAGTCTGGAGCAGTAGTGCATGGGCTCCACACTCAGATCCTCTACATGAGCATCAGGCCAAAGCATGACTTCCACACAAGCCCACCGCTGCTCCTGGGCAAAAGAGAGACAGGCAGCTCCCTGACAGATGACATAAGGAATATGTTTTGCTCAGCAAATTCTTGTAAGGTGTAGGTGTTCCATAAATATAAGCATTACAGCTATTAACAATGCGCTAGGTCATTAGAGATATCACTCTATAGTAAAAGGCTTTGTTGTTGATTGTGGTAGATTACATTCATGCACAATAGATAGAGCCTTGTCCCTGGATTGCTGCCTGTTTTGGGTTTGGTCAAGGGTCCTGTTGGGCCAACAGAACACAATGGGTATGATCAAAAGCATGTCCAAACTCAGCCAATGAGAAGCACTGTTTGTTTCTGCTCACTTCCTCTGATGGGAAGCAATGGGGTATCCACTGTGGTAAGAAGAGAAATCCCTTGTTGGGCGTTGTGTCTGAAGCCTTGGTCCTAAATTAGGAGCTGTGGAGGAATCTGAAGTGGAGGCTAGCCAAGGCCAAGCAAAGCACAGGCAACAGGTAGACCTGACATGGTCATAAGCTTTCAGATTTAGAGGGGAGCTTGTGATCTCATCACAGCAAACCCTACGACAGTACGCCACATTGACTTGGACCCACCCTGTCACAGACACAGATGATGAGTTCAATTCTCATTTTTTTTGTGGTGCTATCTGGCTTGATACAGCTAGTCTTAAGTGTTCTCATCATACTCTTCCCTGTGACCAACCCCATAGATAAATCTGGTCACCTCTCCAGAACTCTAGAGCTCCACAGACTAGGAGGTGGACACACACTGTGCTCAAGTGAATGAAAATCTCCTGTGTATGTGAGGGGAAAATGGGAACTTGCTTCAATACATGAAGTCTGGCTCAAATTTCTCCATCAGAGTGAGAAATTCAGAATGAATGAGTGGTTCCACTAATTACCAAAGAAGCTTGAAATGTCCAAAGAAATCATTTTAATGCCTACAATTTTCCTAGTACTTACATGTCCCATTAAAAAAGAAAAATGACATTCAAATAACTTTAAAGGTTTTGGCGTAAGCCCACCGACAGAAGGAAGTTCCCTTGTGTGGAAGCAAGTTCTCTGTCCTTGGCTCACCTTGCATGAAGCATGGACTCCTGTGACTGGGCTCCAGCCGAAAGGGATCAAGCTGGAACTGGAAGGCATCACCCATTCTATAATGGAGCCTTTCAGGTCTCTCATGGGGTTCTTGGATGAAAGTCTCCCAAAGGCATCCCAAAGGCTCCTTTGGGGGTCTGCTCCTTCATGTTCTGTGATGTCAATCTTGGGTCTTTTTGATTTTGTTATTTAAATGTATAGCTATTCTAGAGCAACTTCTACACAGCTTGATGATATGAAGGTTCATAACTTGTTTCTCCTTATGTCTATTTGCTTATTTCCTAGTTTTAATCAGATTTAAATGTGCTAAGAGGTAGGCATTGAAATCTTTTGGTGGTTCATTATCTGATAAGTTGATAAGAGCCATCATTAGTCCAATAAGTAACAAGCTGTTGAAGAAGAAACCTCGTAACTCAGTTCCCGTGTTTGCCTCTGCTTGTTGAAGTCCTTCTCGTCACAATGGCTGCTCTGCCTGGAAAGAACTGTGGGAATCGGAATCAAAACTTTCTTGGCCACCTGTCAGGCAGCTCTCAGAGGGTAATGATTTTCAATCACTGCCAAGGAGGTTCTAGATTTGAACCGATGGCCTAGGAAGAAAGTCTCCATAGCCCATTACCAAATTATCCTCTGAGCCTTTTGCTTCCCTGATTAATACCCTTTCTAATAAAACTCAGGGTTTTTTTTGTCATTGAATCTGTCAACATGCTGACAAATCCCTGAAGGGTGAAATTAATTTGAACCACAGAGCTGGGCCAACAAGCTCAGAAGTCAGTTCTTCGGAAATAGAAGCCCGTGTTTCAGACTTGATCTATTTGTGGTGGGGAGGGGAAGCGGAGGTGATGGCAGATTACAACAAAGAAGCATAGAAGCTGTTATACAGTTTACTGCATGGCAACTGTCAGCTATTCTAAACGCTAATTTCCTATGGCTGCGGTGGATGGACCCGGCATGCTGGGGGCCAACAGTCTGGGATCTGAAGGGTCAAATCTTTCTGGAAAATTCTGTTTCCTTTGACCAGGGTCCCAGAGAGTTTCAAGTTGATTGGCATGAGGAAAAGGGTTTCAGAGCATTTCAAACTTCTTTTCAAGCTTTTCTTTTTCTCAACCGTGAACCCACCATGAGCAGCAGAAGCTTCCTGTGGCAGGAAATAGCTTATCTCATAATTTCTATCCTAGTTACATCTACATAGTTTAAGCCTTATTAGAAACCCCACATATTTTTAAACGTTGATAATATTTGCTGTGAACTAGCACAGAGAATAACCAGATATTGCACGAAACTAGGAGAAAGTACTCTCAACTTGAAAGAACTTTTCTCCCATCAAGAGTCAATGATACAGACCCTCTCTCACCTGCCCTGAACTCTTGTGATGTCAATTGTCAAAGGCTTTTAATGAACACAGTAGGTGTGAACAGGTGCATCTAGCAGTGAGTGTCTACATATATTTTACAGCACACTTAAGCCTCACATGAAGGTAAGATAGGCAGGAGAGTGGAGGGGGTTGGGAGAGACTTAAGACTAAAACTAGTCAACAAAGATCCTACCCTGAAGTGCCAAGAATGTGTGAATCCTTTATGTGTATTCCATTCATGCATTAAACAACTGTGTACTTACAACCTGCTGTGTGGTGAGAATGAATTCTATAGTCAAAGATCGGGAATCAGATTCTGGCTCTCCTTTTCTGACTGTGGGACCTTGGGCCCATGACATGCTTTCTGATCCTGCTTCCTCCCTTATACTGTGTGAATGGTACTTGCCTTCAACGTGGGGTGGTCATGAGGATTAAATGAGATATGTAATAGATCTATTGTTGTAAATGTCATGTGATAGTCATTCAGAAAATTACTATCCCTGTACTGATAGTGCCAGCCATACTGTCATTGGGACGACACACCAGTGTACTCCTATCACAGCCTTCTGAATGTAAGAAACTTGGCAAAAGCTAATCAAGCAGAGGGCTTTTAAGCATGTTTTATTCGAGAGTCTTCTCTGAACACTTCAGGGAAGGGCAGGGGCTAGGTCTTGATGCTCTACAGGCAGCCATGACGGAGAGGGGAAGGTAGATATACAATGCCCAGCTTCTCTGGCCCCTGTCCACAGCCTCATAGAAGCCCCCACTGCCCACATCAATAACGTACACATTTGTGCATATGCTCTAATAGAGCCTCTTGCTTCCCAACTGAACTTTTCTATTTCCCCAATAAATATACTCAAGAACAAGTCTCAAATAAATGATTTTCACTCAGATTCTCGTTCCCAGGTCTATTTTTAAGAGAATCCAATCAAGACACTTTTGCTAACTTTGAACTCTGACCTAGAACTCTCAACCTGGAGTTTCCATATGAAAGTCCAACTGGATCTGAAATCAGTTTCGGACCTCAAGTCAGTTTGGAGTGTCTGATGTTGGAATTTTTGTTTGTGCTGATATTTGAAAGTTTCTGTGTGTCTCCCTCTCTGTCTCTTTCTGTCTCTCTGTCTCTGTCTGTCCATCTGTCTCATCTCTCTCTGTCTCTCTGTCTCTCTCTCTCTGTCTGTCTCTGTCTCTGTCTCTCTGTCTGTCTCTCTCTCTCTGTCTGGCCTCTAATACATATATACTTATATTTCCTGGCTATAAAGCTTTTCTTTATTCTTCAGGCTTGTTTCTTGGAAGGGTATGGAACTAACTCTTAGAATAACCACCCTTGATATTCAAAGTCTACTTAATATGTATAAACCATCTTATATTTTAGTTCGACCACCCTGAGTCTACACCCCGCCAGGCTCATTACGTCATTTCACATAATAGAGAAGTAGATAATTTTATTACTGGAAATTTAAATGGTATAAGTGAAGCCCTGTCCACTCTGCTTTCTTTTGTCTTCTTTGTTCTGTTTTTTTGTTTTTTTTTTTTGAGACAAGGTCTTACTTTCTAAACTGGACTGGCCTCAAACTACCATGTAGCCCAAGCTAGTTCTGAAGACTCGACCTTCCTAGCTCAGCTTCCTGAATGCTATAAGCATGCATCATGATACTGGACTGAAACCTTGTCCTTTATTCATACAACATTTCAGAGAAGAAAAATCATTTCAAATAGTTTTCCTCTGCATGAGCTTATTCAGAAGAAATGAAGCAATGACCTAGGAAAAGTGACCTTAAGGTGAATAAACTTAAGATGAGTAAATTTAACAGTGCATGAACTAGAAATGCATTGTCTCTAATATCACTGCTATAGTGACCTCACAGATTTTAATTTGAGAAAAAAATATTGCTCTTTGCTTGCATAATTGTGACCTTGGCTGTTAGGACACCACGTCTCCCTGGGTTCCTTTCTTCTGGACCAGGTGGCCCTGCTGAGGCAGCAGCTGTGGCAAAAGCACTGTACAACAGTAAGTAGTGCTGGACTTGCCTTCACAAGCAGACAAAGAACGTGGCGCAACGCCTTGCTTTGCGCATCACTCTTCAACAAGAGATAGACCCTTGGCTACTTCTGCTCCATCTCTGCCAACTGAGGGGAGAGGCTGGCTTCAAGGGTCACCCAGAGTTCTAGGAGAGTAAGTGGAAACACTCCCTTTGTAAACTGGGGTAGAAGGTAGAAGTTCTACAAACTAGGGAGAAGTTGGTTGATATTTTTATTGCGTTTTTTATTTAATATTAAGGGTGATGTACAGAGGGGTTACAGTTACATAAGTAGTTACTTCCCCTCGTTTTCTTCCACTTTCTCTCCCTCAACTGACTCTCCTCCCCTGCCAGTGTCTTGTGAGGATATTTTTATTATCTCATTTAATTTTTATACTGCTCTGTGATCTAGGTAAGACAAAACCATATTTCCTTTGCAAAAAAGAGAAGCTGAGAGTGACAAAAGCTAACTCACTTTAGCTAGTAAATGTCAGGCCCTCAAGTACTAAGATGAGCCTTCTTCAACCTAGAGCAGTTCCAGAGCATTTTTATTTTGAGCCTCTAGAACCAAACTGGAAAGGCTTGTTTAAAAATGCAGACTCTATCAAGCAGAAAAGGTCAGATAAGTTGATGTTAGGGAAATGAACCCTAAGATATGTATTCAAATGGTTTTTTTTTTTTTTTTTTTTTTTTGCTGGTCATGGGGCCTGAACTCTGGGCCTGGGCGCTGTCCTTCAGCTCTTCAGCTCAAGGCCAGCGCCCTACCACTTGAGCCACAGCACCACTTCCAGCTTTTTCTGCTTATGTGGTACTAAGGAATCGAACCCAGGGCCTCATGCATGCAAGGCAAGCACTCTACCACTGAGCTACCTTCCCAGCCCTCAAATGGTTTTTTAAATGTGATTGTTTCTAACACATTTGTAAGATTATTTCTTTGTTGCTTTGTATGTCCCTCCCCCACGGTATAACCCCTGCTTTCACTGTATTTGATGTCGGTATAATTTGTGGAGGGGAAGGGAAAACAACAAATCATTTAAATAGGGATACAGGTTAGACCCATTGCAACAATGAGATATACAAGTCGTTATGTTGAAAACGAACTTTACAACTTTGGTGGGCCGGGGGGGGGGGGGGGTGGAGGAGAATTGGGTAGGGGGTGGAGGGAGATGGGAAGAGATGGGAAGGGGAAACAAAGGAGGAGGCTACAATGCTTGATAAGAAATGTACTCATTATCTTGCCCATGTAATTGTAACCCCTCTGTACAGTATTTTCACAATAAAAAAGAAATAGTAATGCTGAATATTAATAAATATTAATAAAAATATTAATGAAATAATATCAGAATTTAAAAGGAGTGTGTTATATTTTATAGTTAGTATCTAACAGTCCTCAAATCCAAAAAATTTAAGTTCCAAACCACATTTGGCCTCCAAAGGTTTCATCTAAAATGTTCTATGTGTTATTTTTGAACAAATTCATTGTTCTACCTTAATTAGAATTTTACTTTTCAAGGGGTAACAAATTAGACAAGAAATGTAATCACTACCTTACTTATCTAACTGTAATCTCTCTGTACATCATCTTGACAATAAAATTTTAAAAAAATGCAGACTCTAAGCTGGCCCTGCTGGTTAATGCCTGTAATCCCTGAACTAAGGAGACTGGATCAGAAGATCTGAGGTTTGAGGCCAGCCTGGACCACATAGGTAGACTGTCTTTAAAAAATGGACACTGGTGGCTCATGCCTGTTATCCTAGCAACTCAGGAGACTGATTTTAGGATTATGGTTTGAAGTCAGCCCAAGCAGGAATGCCTGTGAGACATCTTACCTTCAATTTAACCACAAAAGAGCTGGAACTAGAGCTGTGGCTTAAGTGGTAGAGAGCTAGCCTTACGCAAAAAAAGAAACAGGAAAAAATGCTCAGGGACTGTTCCCAGGCCCTGAATTCAAGCCCCAGAACCAGCACGCACGCACGCACACACACACACACACACACACACACACACACACACACACACACACACACACACACACACACACACACGTGTATCCACAGCCACTGATACCCTAAATAAACTATCTGGACTGCAATGCCAGCACTTAGGCAGATTTTAGGAATCTGTATTTCAAATAAATATTTCAGGTAAGTCGGATGCAGTACATCCTTGGACCACATTCTTAGAACATTTAGTTATGAAATGTTATCTGCAAAGATTAAGGTCAACAAGGACAAGACTTTGAAGTTAAAGGAACTTCCTACAGGCTGATGTGGAAGACTGTGGGTGATTATTATTAAACATAATAGTAATTGTTATAAGAACATAATAGACTTCATTCTACCTCTCACGGATCAGCACTATGGCAAATGTCTTGTTTATATTACCTAAGTGAATGCTTATAAGAACCCAGATGGCTGCTAGGATTGTTCAACTCCATAAAGTAAGTGTTAGGTCCCTCCCTGGTTTAGGCTGAAGTGTCTCATCTCAGAGAGATGAAGTTAATTTCCAATGATTCTCTGTAAAATAAATAGCAAGGAACTGACTTGAATCCTATTTTATTAACTAGACAAGACATCGCATGAATGAGAGAGAACACAAGGGATCTAGCTTGGAGCCTTGAGCCCATTTGTAATTGACATTAATCCATCTGTAAGAGTCGAGCCCCAATAACCTAAATGCCTCCCATTATGTTGCCCTTTCCCACCAGTGTGGCAGTGGAGATTCAGGCAGCAAGCCTATCTACTTCCTTCTCTTTTCAACCACTGGGGAAGATGAAGCTCATCTTTTCAGGAAATAACTGTGTATTCAATTTTGTTAGTCCCTACCTCTCCTCTCTAGACTTCACGCTCCCTCTCAGGCTTTTGTCAGGCACGTTCAGGCCCTGGTATAACGAAGCGCCCAGTGTAGACGCAGTTCCGTTCACAATAAGGTGCAGATGCTCAATGCAGATGTTTACTTATTTAGGACTTCTTCATGTGAGTGGCATCTCACCTGGAAACATTATTCACTTTCAGAAAACGAACCTCACACCTTATTTATTTATACACGGGCTGCTTTTTGGTTTGTTCTGTTGGGATGTGAGTGTGCATCTACATCGTGTTTATAACCTTCTGAGCAGAGGTTGCCAGATAAGATTTGCAGCTCATTGGGCTTGGGGATTTTTTTAGTAAGATAATAGTCATGATAATAATGAACTAGCCACCCCTCCCCACCAACAATATGGTTGTCTACACAATTATTAGTGTTTACATTTTGATTTTCCAGGCTCGCTACAAACAGGCCTGCATGGGACCCTATTTCCCCTCATAATTGCTTTCTGCGTGAAGAGTTCTTTTCCAGAACCATCTGCTTCTGCTGTTTTAATGGGAACCCTATCCATTTGTATGTTAATAGTTTCCTCCAAGTTATTGGGCTCGTTAATAGAAAAGCACAAATCAGAGGCTTCGCTGTTTCCAAGGTTCATGATTAATCCTGAATTTTTTGTGTCAACACAAAGTTGTTCCTGCCTTCCCTACTCTAAACCATCTTGACGAAGGGATGAAGAAGGGTTCAGGCTTCCTTTCACAAAGCAACACCCGCTCAGCCGGCTTAGGACAGCCACGGCGCCCAGGCAGTTCCACAGGTGAGACTGCAGCCCGAATAACGCGATCCCTCGCCCTCTCCCTCTCCATCCAGCTCTCCCAGGTGTTCCGGGCAAAATCCAGTTACATGGGTTCTGTCCATGGGCTCTGCCTGGAGTGGTCAGGTCCAGAAAGGCAGAGCTTGAGTTGATGGGAAAGGGAGTAAGCATTCAGGGTTTGCCAACCATAGCGAGGTGACCACCCACATTCTAGAACCTCCCAAAGTCTTGGTTGTATTGCGTTCTCAGTGAGTACAGCCCTAAGTGTCTCCCGGAGCTATTTCAAAGGCTGGTGGGTGGAAAATACGTGAAATGCCTGGTGTGCAGTGGGTGCTTAGGGAAGGAGTGATAAATCATGGGAACGGTAGCTATGATCTTTGTTGATAGAGAAGTTGAATGTCAACTGGAAAGTTCACCCCCAAATCTAGGCATGGGTGCAGCAAGCATGGCTCAGGACTTACTTGCATCGGCAGGTCCTCCTGGTGGGAAGCAGGTAGAGCCTCTCCCAGGATCTGGCTCTGTTTCCCTGGCTGCTGCCCCTCCACCCAGGGGAGGCACCACCCCAGCTTCCCCGGAAGTGCTCAGGGAAAAGGCTGGGCCTGGCCCTGCAGCCCCTGCATGGAGTGGCAGCCAGACCACTTCATCCCGCCTGACTCAGAGCGCACGGGCGGGCAGCAAGTGCAAGGCGAGCCTGTTGGGACAGAGCCCCTTATTCAGGGTGAGTCACGTCTGTGAGTCCCCAGCCACCCTCCCTCGCTGTCCTCCCCTCCGAGCCCCTCCTCTCCGTCCTCCCATCTCCATTTCTTGGAAGGCATTAGTCAACATGATTGCCCAGACACACCAATGAAAGCGCAGCCAAGAAAGAGTTAATCAACCCCTTGGCTCAAACGCCTCATCACACTTCAGTGTTTGCTGTATGAATAAAATGGAGGATGGAAAGGCCTCTAACTGCTCTCATGCTGCCCAGCGCTTGCACCAGGTCAGCCCAGCATCACAGTGACTAAAGCATGCTGTGTGCAAGGGAGGATTCCAGTGGTGTACCTCCTTTGAACAACTGACTTGCAAAACATGAACACCAGGAAGCTGGAGCTTGTGGTGTCAGGAGATGGAGGTAGATGAGGGGAACAAGAAAGAGTAGGTGAATGCAGCCACAGTTTTTAGTGTATGAAAATGGAACCAGGAAAATTGTGGGGATGGTGGGGTTGGGAGAGGTGAAGGACCATGGAAGCTGACATTGGCCAAGATACATCATACTCATAAACAGACGTGTTGGATTACAACTTCATTATGTAACTACTTAAAACTTCTAAAAACAAATGCCAATTTATATGCTAGCGTAAAAAAAAAAGTGCTAGAGAGAGGTTCATTTACCTTTCACCCTATTCTCTCCAGTGACCTTTAGCATGATTTTTATAATATCACGATCATGTGCTGCCTTGATACAATTTATAAGGAAACAAACTGCATTCATAAATAAATGAGCAACTACTCAAGGGGCTCCTACATCAAGCTACCTCTTGAAAAAAAATCCCTCAAACTAATCTTTCCATCTCTCTGAGTAGCCGTGCGTATGTGTGTCACACGCACATGCATGCATAGTTGGAAGAATAAGAATGTGGACACATGCATACTTAGTACATTATCTGGAAAAAAAACAATGTATTTAGCTCAAGTATGAAATATGTTATTAGCCAACAAAAAGGGAAACCAGGCCAAGTCTAGCATTAGATATAGTATTTGAAATAGGGTACTAAGTTACAAGTACTCAGGAAAGGGAGCTTGTAATAATTATGTTACGCAGCATGCCTGCTCCAAGAGGAATAGGAGTGTTCTCTTTTTGTTAAGTTCCAGTTTGTCTCTGGAGGAGTTTTGCTTTGTGACAATTCCCTGCCACTGATACCATCCTTCTATTAGAGTCTGGCTTCCCTTAGGTGTTTTGAAATAGATTTGAAGAAAGTGGAAGTCAATGCGACGTCTTACACATCAATACATTTGCTCCTTACAGCAGGTTCAGATCCAAGTAAAGATTCTGTCCTATTATATAGTTACCCATTTTTTTTCTATCAAGAGGGAAAGATTGAAAAAAAAAAGAAGCAAAATGGGAAATGTAAACCAATATACAGGACAGCTATGAAGCATTTAATAAATCAAATTAAGCCTGGTATTTGGTGGGTCATATCTGTAATCCTCGCTACCTAGGAGGAGGCTGAGATCTACAGATCACAATTTGAAGCCAGCTTGGCTAGAAGAGTCCATGAGACTCCTATGTCCAATGGACCAGAAAGAGCAGGAAGTAGAGCTGTTGCTCAAGTGCTTGAGTGCCAGCCTTGAGCAGATGTAGGGATGCATGCCAGAAATCCCAGCTACTCGGGAGGTGGAAGTAGGAGAATCACAGTCCAAGTCCAGTCTGGATTAAGTGCAGGAGTGTGACGAGTATGGCTCATGTGGTAAAGCACTTGCCTAGAAAGCATGAGCTCCTAATAACACACACACACACACACACACACACAGAGAGAGAGAGAGAAGGTTTCTAAAGATGTTGGCTGTACTGTATTTTTTCAAGGAATATATTTGAAGTAAATTAATGTACAGCCATTGCTACATCAACAGGAAGAGATAGGTAGCTATTGTATGCAGGCATTTAAGCAATGATTAATAAGTACTAATTATGAATAAAATATATAATCATGAGCAAAAGTGATACACTAAGAAACTTCTACATTGAGGAAATGTAAATCATATTAATCAAAGAGTTGCTCACAATAAAAGCAAACATGCCACTCAATCAGTGCTGAGAAAGAAGAAGAAAACAGTCTTTTCCTACTTAAAGGAGAATAATAACCAGGTGAGGGAGGCAGGAAGCTCAGATAACTCTCCAAGCAAGAGATGAGTCAGCTGAGACGTGATGTTTATTACAACAACACAGACCATTGGATGATAGATAAAAAAATGAGAGGACACAAAATATCACTTGTACTATAATTACTATACGTGTATATACATATGTAAATAAAGAATTTGCAAAACAAAATAGAAATATATCACAGGATGATGGACTAGGAAGGGTGGTGATATTTTTCTTGAAATGATTTGTAATGTTATGCTATTTTATAGGCATATATTTTAAAGTCATTTATTGTGATTCCCCCTCCTACCCACCCCCCCCCAGCCCGATTACATTTTTTATAGATGCAAAGCTACACATTTACATTCATTCAAAATCATTTTAGAAATTCATCATGTTTTTTAATTATTTTTTTGTCAGTTGTGGGGCTTGAACTCAGGGCCTAGATGTTCTCCCTGAGCTGCTTTGTACTCAAGGCTAGTGCTCTACCACTTGAGCCATGGTGCCACTTCTGGTTTTGGAGTAGTTAATTGGAGATAAGAGTTTCACAGTGACTTATCTTCCCAGGCTGGCTTTGAACCATGATGCTCAGGTCTCTACCTCATGAGTAGCTAGGATTACAGGCATGAGCTACCAGCACCTGGCTCAAATTATTGCTTTTGTTAACATAAAATTTTTCTGACACAGGGTCTTACTATATAGGCTATCCTGGATCTGCCTATGGAGCCTAGGGTGGTCTCAACCTCAAGGCTCAGCTTCAATGACATCTCGGTGGAGAGGCCTTCCCTCACCACCTGGCCTTCAAGTAGGTCTCCATGGTAGCTACTCAGTTCAATAGACTGCTTATTTTTCTGCTGGCATTTATCACAAATAAAACTTGACTTTTTAAAGAATCAAAGTTAACTCTGAATTTAATTTGATTGCTTGCTGTTCTTCTGTCCCCTCACCCTGTAGAGAAACCATTTGTGGTATTCACCACTTAATACCTAGTCTCTAGAATAGTGCCTGCTACCTGCTTGATAAACATCTGTTGAATAAACGAACAATTAAATAAAAGTAATTTTTTTTTTTTTGTCGGTCATGGGGCTTGAACTCTGGGCCTGGGCGCTGTCCCTAAGCTCTTCAGCTCAAGGCGAGCGCTCTACCACTTGAGCTACAGCGCCACTTCCGGTTTTCTAGTGGTTTATTGGAGATAGGAGTCTCATGGTCTTTTCTGCCCGGGCTGGCTTTGAACCGCGATTCTCAGATCTCAGCCTCCTGAGTAGCTAGGATTACAGGCGTGAGCCACCGGTGCCCAGCAATAAAAGTAATTTTTATCTGTGATATCCTGTGTTGTTCTTCAATGAAGGGTTCCATAGCTACAAGACAAAGAGGTGTTTTGTTTTAATCAAACAAATAAAAAAAGTCTAAGACTTAGTGATCTAAGCCAGTAGAGGCCAAGTAAAAGAAAACTGTAAAAGAAAACAAGTGAGTAAAATCATAAGAATGATGAAATAAAGTATTTCATGTGAAATTTAAAGAGCAAAACAAAACCAAAGACTAATTTTAACTCTATTTGTTATTTACTCCATTGTATCGAAACTATTTCAACAAGCAAACAATATGGCGGAATTGTTGGTAAAGTCAGTTGGTAAACAATAGGGAGAAACTATAAGTTTATTTTACCTTCTTTGTTGTTGTATGTTTGGTCTAAAATTCAATGTGGTTTGACACATAAACAACCTCACTTCAACCAGCTATCTTTCAAGTACTCAAGTCAAACAGCTAGATGATAACCACACGAGACACAGCATCTATCTGAGGACTCTAAGCCAAAGCAAGTCAAAGACTGACGTATGGCAGACCACAGGAGATTGCTCTAAGTAAGACAGAAGCCTTCAGTTTTGTAGCCCGGTTTGGGTTTTCCCCATATCTAGGGGCTGTACTAAATCAGGTTCTTACTGCAGGCCAGGCTCACAGAGGCTTTCTTGCAGCTGGGAACACTTGGGAGGGCTTGTAACTCTGAGTCTCCTCCTTCTTCTAGCTGTTTGCACTGAACCAGAATCAAGTTATTCTGAGAACTGAAATAAAATGAGACAGCTACTATGTCAGGGGTTGAGCTGAATCCCCTACAGAGGCCTGTGGAAGGCCTAATCTCTGGGATCTCAGAATGTGGTCTTATTTGAAAATAGAATTGCTTCATATACCATTAAGTAAAATGGAGTCCTGTGGAAGGATGGTGAACTATTCCTCCTACATGATCTGTGTCCTTCGAAGAGGCTTAGAGAGAAAGAGGCAGACGCTCACGGGGGATGTCACGGAAGGACAAGGGCAGAGACGGCAGGGAACACCGAGGACAGCTGCCTGCCAACCCAAAGCAAGAAAGAAGCAAAGAGGGGGACAGCCCCGAGGACTCAGACGAGGCAGACACCTGCTGACATCTTGATTCCACACACAGCCCCAGAACTGGGAGACTGAGTTACATCGGCATGGTTGTCTTCACCTACTTGGTTTGTGGCTGCTGTTACAGCAGCCTTAGCAAGCCAGTACACATGAATTGGGCTGCCAGATTGAAGTAGATGCCGCCAATGTCAATCTGAATTTCAGATGAAAATGAAAATTTGTCCAGCTGTTGAGTCTGTCTCGTGAAGGATTTGGGGCATCTTAAACTGCTATCTTCTATTTTGTGGTGAAATTTGTCAACTTACCCCATGAACTACATTGCATAGTATCCACTGTAGCTTTCAAACAAATTAGCTGTCCTGATAGCTTGATTAGAAGAGGAGCTGTGTACATATCTATAGGCTGTCTATAAGTAAATGCATGCATGCTACAGACATTCCATTTTTAAGGTATTCGCAAAGTAGTGTGTTAAGAATCATTTTAACTGGAGCTGAAATCAGAGAAAGACCAAAATCTGATAAATGAAGAAAATGCAATCAAATTGGCACATCGTGACATTTCTGTGGCAAGCCTCTGAGACCCCTCAGGGCCCAGGCTCTGATGCCCAATCTTGTCACCACTGGGCTACCACGCGTGCGTGCCTGGACGAGGTATGGGAGCCACGGGTTGGGGCAGGCCTGACAGTGTTGGAAAAAGGAACCCATCCCTACAGCCTGTGCCCTCTCCAACTTCCCCAGCCTGGTGTTCGCAAGTGCCGCAATCCTCTCCTCCTGCTGGGGCCCCCAGACCGCCTGAGACGAACACTGTGCATTTTATTAGCCCAGCAGATGTCATTGATAGTTGGGAGATGCGCCCATCATTCTTTCAGTGTGCAAATGGGACCGCTTCCTCTTCCGCTCCCCTCCTTCTCCCATGGCTTCCGCCCCGGAGCAGTGGGCTTCCTGCCACTCTCCCAGGGGACTATGTTCTCCCTGAAAGGCTGCATGGGGCCTGAGGGTAACATGATCTTAGCAGGCAGAGATAAACTGCAACTGGCCTGAATATTTTATGATCCTGCCTGTTGGGAAGAGCAGGTTCTGTGTGTGCCAAGTTCAGGAAGTTGTTGGTAATAAAAAAAATTAAAGAAAAGGTTGTTTCTGGTGTGTGTGTGTGTGTGTGTGTCAGAAAAAAGAGGACTAATAATAACTTCTATTTTTACATAAAAAAGTTCTTACTGGGATATGATAAATCCTAGTATTGAAGATAATTGGTTAATCCCAACAATATTTATTGAGAAAGTACTATCCACTTAAATGCTGAAAATCAGTACTAAATAAGAAATGACAAAAATCACCCCTCCTGCAGTTTGTGAACCAAAGAGAGGAAAGCCACAATAAACAAGCAGACAAAGGCTTTAAATATTATGTATAGTAATTATTAGGATAAACACAAATAGGACCCAGAGAACAATGGGACTAGAGAAATCTACTTTGGGAAGGTGTCTCCGGTGGGGTCTTCAGAAAGCTCTTGTCACCTGTAAGGTGATGGAGAAATGCCCAAGGAAGTCCCAGGGAGAAGCAGCCCGCTCACAAGAGAATGGGCCTATATCTAGCAGAGCTTCAAGAGCCTCACGCCAAAAGTCTCTAGAGGAGTTATGGGTTTGTGATCAAATCAGGTCCTAAAATGACCAGTGTATAGAAGGGCTGGCTTTCTCTTTTGCACATCTGGAATGATCCATGGACTTCTTTCTTCTGCACCTACAACGGTTCTAGTTATGTGGCACCCCTTGGACGAGTTGGGGAAATGGCTGTCAAATACTTTCAAGCAATCGATGGTTAAATGAGGGAGGGCTTTGAGCTTTCGAGGTGATAGCAAGACCCCAGCTGCTGGGTGTATGGTGGAGAAGGAAAGGGAAGTGGGTATCAAAGTGCACTAGACGTGAGGACAGCACCCGGGGCTCAGGTGCCTTACCCCGCAGGAGCTACCACGCTCCCTCCCAGGATGGATTCAGGCATTAAAAAAAAACCCAACAGATATGAAAGCACTCCGCTTAACAACTGGGAGGAGCCAGCATACAACTGCGGTCACCTACAAATACATGGACTTGCTCTTCTTTCATTTTTGTTTTCGTTTCCTACATGTTCTGCTTAGCCCAAATCACCAACCGAACCAGCAACAGTCTATAGAAACTTCAGATACACAGCTTTTCAAAGAGTGGGAACCATACTGTTGAGACCCAGAGAACGATTTGAAAACACCAAACAAGTAATCCTGCTCCCAACACTGGGACTCTCTAGGAATCACAAGTCCACGCACAGTAGGAAACGTGCCGTGTCTGTCTGTACTTTGGACCTGAGCTCTACCATCCACACTGGCTCAGAAGTGAGAAGAGCTGAGGAGCGAGTAGCTATGGCCAGAGGCTTGGGGTTTCAGAACCCTCTTCAGGAGTCTATATACTCCAACCCCACCACCCACACAGGGCACACGGTCTCTTTACAGCCCTCGCTTCGTCATCCAGAGCACTTCAGCCACTTGACAGGCTTCTGTTGTTCTCTGAAAGCAATGCATTATTACATACACTCAGCCAGACACCGGGGCTCACATCAGAAAACTAACCTGTAGACAACTACATGCTCTATTGTAATTATCCAGCTCTTTCTCTTGTACTTTACTTGAATATTAGCTTTGCAAGACAGAACCTTGCTTCTTTTTCTCTGCTCCATGCTGCTGTCTGACAATACTTATTTGTTGAATAAAACAAGAGCCAACCAAGCTAAACAAACAACAAACTCACAACTACACGTGCACAGCCATGCATTAAAAGGCTCCTCTGCTCCTGTGCCTGTCTAGTCATTCAGAAGCACGCTGAAACACGAGAAGCCACATGTGCTGGTGCCAGTGACTCGTTCCTATGTTCCTGGCTATTTGGCTGACACTGGGAGGCCTGAGGTTCAAGGCCAGCCAGGTATATAGTCAGGACTCCTTCTAGCCAAAAGCTGTTGCTTGTGGCATGTGCCCATCATCCCAGTTATGTGTGGGGCTGAGCTCAGGATGGTCACAGGTGTCAGACTAGTCTAAGCAAACAGTGTATGAGACCATCTCGACATCAAAACCTAGGTATGGTGGTACCTGTTTGTCATAGTAGCTACGGTAGAAAGTATAAAATAGGGGATCACAGTCCAGGCAAGAGCCCAGGCAAAAGGTGAGACCCTATCTCAACATAACCAGTGAAAGAGGCATAGCTCAGCAGCAGAGCACCTGCCTGGCTCAGAGAAGGCGCTGAGTTCAAACCTGATGCTATGTAAGTACAAGGAATAAGAAAATAATCATTCTCACATGTGAGGGGCACATGTGAACTCACTCATGTTCAGACTGTCTGTCTCTCAAGTTTCCCATCCATCCCATACCGTCTTTGCATAGCAATTTCTTTGTTTGTTTGTTTTGTTTTGTTTTACTAGAGAATTCCAGACCCAGGCTGGCTTATGTCCTGGCTTCCCAGCCTGGACTGGAAGGGAGAGAACACACTAGATGTTTTCAAGTCATCCATTCCTCTAGTCTTCAAAGCTTGCTGCTGTGTCCCAACCCAGGTGGTCACCAGGGTGGGGCACAACTCACGCGCACGACTCTGTTTTATGCGTTAGAACTCAATATCAGCCATCGAAGGAGACTCCATCTACTTAAATACTCTTTGCTTTGAGGTCCCAGATGGTGATGAGGCCAAAGCAGAGGTGTCAAACCATGTGTGGTCTTTAAATAGCCTTTTACGTCTGTCACAAGAGTTGAGCCTGGGGGCTGGACCCATTCCAGTTGGTAATTGATAATTCCAACTGGTAATTACGTGCTCTGGGTGGTTTCGGTTGGCATTCTGCACATCCTCTCCTCAAATGGTGAGAGGTGTTCCCGGGTTTCATGCCAGAGGTGCCTCCATTTCAAGCCCCATAAAGTTTCTAAATACGTTTGGAATGCTGCAGGATGAAAGATGCTATCCTCGTTAAACACGCGGGCTTCTCAAAAGAAAACCCATTACTCTCTGATAATGACAATTTTTTCCTGGTCCTTATGTTCCTTGTTAAAGAAAAATGTCAATTAATAAAGAATACACACATAACCCTTTCCAGGAACGAACCAATTAGGCCAACCACTGACATAAGGGGCCAAACAAGTAATCTGTCTGCTGATCACTGTAGTCCTCAGAGTACACAGAGTCATTCAGGACTGTCCACCTACTTCTTTTCATTTAAAAAAATGTTCCGAGATATAATTAATAAACACTCTTGGAAGGAATCCTGCGGACCCACCTCCCCCTAGCTCTATTTAAGATGACATACGCTTGTTCCGAATCTTGTTTGAATGAATGCTAGCCAGTTTCATGCTAAGAGCCTCAGGAATACAGTTGTAGTCTTCCTCTTCCTAGTCTCTCAAAAACAAGTTCAGTAAAATATACTGTGCCAGTCACAGAGGGGAGTACTTCCAAGACGCATGGACCAGAGCGCTGCAGGGTCAAACGGCCAGCACCATCCCTGCCCTCTCTCTCCAGTCTGTACCAGCAGGTTGGAGACTGATATTCAAGCCATCATCTATACATTGCTCTGGTGTTCTCTAGCAGACATGCCCTGGGGTCAACACAAACTGCCTTAAAAACTAGCATTGTGTTTTTCTGTCAGCCTGTGGGGTGGCTTAGTCTCTGCTGAGAGGTTCTGAGGCTGCTCTTGCTTGGAGGGTGTCCAAGCGGATGACATCAGAGAGGGGTCAGGGCTGGAGTCATCTGAGGCTGTGACTCCTGAGATGGCTCTTTGCTCTCCATGCTGTCCCAGGCTATTCCTTCCCCCAAGGCTTCTCCCATGGTCCCTCAGAGGCTCAGCAGCTGGACTTCTCACATGGTGCCACTTTCCCCAGAACAGAGATTCGAAGACGGAAGTTGTTGGCTTCAGGCCTGTGCTGCTTTACCTCCTCTGTGTTCGCTCACTCTAAGTAGGTTTTCTTTGGTGGGTGTTGTACAGGTAATGTGAGAAAACTCGGAGGTGGGGTTCACTGGGTCACTCTGGGAGAAGAGCTGACGTGCTCTCTTGTCTTTTTGGCAAACCCTGCCTGAGGCATCTAGCCCCACATTTGATCACAGATTTGTCACCCTGGCCAACTCCATGCTAACCTCCAACTGCCTCTTCTCTGGCATGGCTCACTCTCTATTTTGCCACACTTTGGGTTTTGACGCCTTGTTCCCTCCGGCATACGTCTTAACCTTTCTACCCATTTTCAATCTCTCTGAAAGCTCTCAAGCATTTTCCTAGCTTGAAATCTGAGGGAATTCCTCCCCAGATCAAATCCAATATGATGGTGTGAATAAAATAAATGAAGAAATGGTCTAAGCCATACGAACCCCTTTATTCAAAATATCATAAGGTAGCATGTATATAGAGAAAATACATGAATCAATACATGCTAATAACTGCTGTGAGCACAGATTTTCTCTAGGGAACATTTTATTCTTCTCCAGATGATAAAAATGAGATTTGCAATTATTCTGCACTTCCTTTATAATATAAATGAATTTAGGAAACACTGGCTATACTTTGGCCATGAATTAGCACCCATCTTCAGACCATTTTAAAAGTGATTTTTTTCTTTTCAAATTAACTCCTTCACTAATCTGAACATGTATAAAAACCCAGATCAAGTCTCTCTTTCTCTCTCTCACCCTCTCTCTCTCTCTCTCTCTCTCTCACACACACACACACACACACACACACACACACACCCTGCACAAGACCCCTCCAGCATTAAGCATCATTAAATGGAAATACTCAACATACAACAAGCAATGGCTAAAGCATGCACAAGGTTTGTAAAACCCAAATTGGCACTGACTGTGAAGTTAACCCATTGTAATAATGAGATATACAGGATACTATGTTGAAAATGAACTTTACAACTTTGGGGAGGGAGGGAGGAGTTGGGGAGGTGGGTAGTGGAATAACAAAGGAGGGGGTAACGATGCTCGATAGGAAAATGTACCTTACTCATGTAACTGTAACCCCTCTGTACAGTATCTTTACAATAAAAATATCTATTAAAAATCAAAACAGAAACAATTTTTTAAAAGCAGCATGGTCAGATCCTGCTTGGTGCCTCCCTTCCTTGTGCTCTGCATCACCTAGCCAGGTACACACGGACTGACAGCTGCTAGGGTAAGAACTGTCCTCGGTGCTCATGTGTGTCTCTTGCCCATCAAGTGGCAACCTCCCAACCTCCCTCGCCAAGTGGGCAGTGGGCAGGCAAGGGTCATTCCCAGACTGCACGTATTTCTGAGAACAGGCTCTTCCTGCAATGGTGATACCAGTGGAGGAACATTTCCGGCCTGATCGATGCCTGCAGGGCCCTGTCAGGATATAGTACAACGATTTGACTCAGCTCAATAAGCCCAGAGATCTGGGGCAGGAAAAAGACTCTTACTTTCTAAAAGTGCTTGTTCAAAGAACCCTGTGGAGCTTCTATCCCTCTGTCCCAGCCATGTTCTGAAATCACCCCCACTTCAGTATCACAAGAGGGGGATGCAGTTTGGATGGGAACTCATTGGGAACAATGAAAAGCTCTTTGATCTGCGGCCTTTGCTGAGCCTGACATCCGTCCACGGAGAGCTCAGCATCGCTCGGAGCATGCGCTTTGGAGTCAGCTGCGGGGGACCTAATGAAGAACTGTGACCTTCGCACTGTACAGGAGGAAGGGTATTGGCAAGCAAGGGTTTATCTCCATGGGGGAGACTTGGGGGCTGTAGTGGTAAGAGAGAACTAGCTCCTCCGCTCTAGGAGAGATTAAGGGGACAGAAGAAATCAGTGCAGTTTCCAGATGGACCATGCTGGAGACGGTTAGAAATCACGCTGGCCAGGCTCACCCCGGCCTGGCAGAACGAGGAATGCAGGAAGCAGAGGGCCGCAGCCTCCCGAGTTTGAACACATCGGAGGAGCGGTGGATGCCGACAGGTGGTCGAACCCGAGACCCACATCCTTACGTGACAGCTGCTTTGCACCTCACGCACCAAGTCCTGCCTGGTGAAACTTCTCTCCAGCACTTTTGAGGGTTGTGTCTGCTCTTCTTAACAGAACGCTACCCTGCCAACCCCCCTCCTACAGCTTTCTGCTCCCTGGCCGACTCCCACACAGCCTCTGATCCTTACCCAGCAGTCACTTCCTCCAGAAAGCACAGATGGCGTGGTCCCTGTGCCCTCAGCGTTTCTCCTCCGCACCCAGCCATGCTACAGGCTGCTGGGTTACATCTGCCAGACCGTACAACGCCACCGACATGGCTCATATGGATCTTATCCTCCAGGGTGAGCAGCTGGTGAGTAGGCACACCGCCAGTGTCTAACACGCAACCCAAGGGGACGTCTTCGCCCTGTCCTCTGTCCCCTTCCTCCTCCACACCCCTGAGGATGTCACAACACACAACACGCAGCCCTAAGAGCTAACTAGGGAGGAAGGTTCTGGATCCCAGTGGACAAAGCAGCACTGATTCCCCCAGGATCCTTCACAATCTCTGAATGTCAGAGGAACTGTTTGTTTGTTCGTATCCTGGTACTAGGGTTTGAACTTGAGTGTCCAGTGCACTCAGCTTTCATGCTCAGCCAAGTGCTCTACCACACAGGCCATGCCTCCAGCCATACTTTTTGCTAGTTATTTGTGAGCTAGAGTCTGGTGGATTTTTCTGTCCCCACTGTCTTTGAGCCACACCACCCTCAAGATGGCAGCCTTCTAAGTACCTAGGATTACAGCACCTGTCCAGTTTGGTATTTTCAAAGTAGTAGGTCTCCATTAGCATTTGGCAAATAAATGTTACTCTGGTGAAAAATGAACATGAGGCCACATGCTGTCTAAAGGTCCAGCACCCTGAGTTAATGATTTTCCGATGTGAGAAAACCAAAAATAAGAACAGGCATGTGTATGCCATCTAGGTTTTACTTTTTCTTTTTCTTTTTTTTGCCAGTCCTGGACACTGTCTCAGGGCCTGGGGACTTTCTCTGAGCTCAAGGCTAGTGCTCTACCACTTGAACCACAGCACCACTTCCAGCTGTTTCTGTGTAGTTTACTGGACATAAGTCTCATGAACTTTCCTGCCTGGGCTGGCTTCCAACCACAATCCTCAGATCTCAGCCTCCTGAGTAGCTAGGCTACAGGAGTGAACCAAAGGCACCCAGCCATGTATACCTTTTTTAAAAAGGGTGGAGGGCCTCAAATCTTCTTCCACATATAACCAAAGAGAAGTAAGAATAAAGACTTAACAGAAGAAAACATGACACTAAGTAAGCTTTCTTTTGAGGTGACGTGAAAAGTATTTCCTGAGTTCGTGTTTGGAACTGACTGAACACCTGGACGTCACAGGATTCGTGCTGCCAACAAGCTGCGTTGTGGGCCACATACAAGCCCTGTGCTGTTCCTATCACGGACCAAGTGAGTGCAATGTGGCGCTCACAGCCACGCCGCCTGACCTGCTGCAGGAGCAGCGCATGCAGTCGGAGGCCTCCTGGACAGGAAGTCGAGTTTCTGGAGAGCTGACAGTGAGGACAGAGAGAGAGAGAGAGCTGACTTGTCAGAGGAGAGAGCTGTCCTGTAGGGGGTCCTGGGTGGTGAGGAGGGCAGAGCTGAAGAAAGCCCCCCATGTCCTGCTTCTGCGCATCAGCTGCCCCTCAGGGTGGGAGGAGGCTCCGGCCGGCGGCTCTTAGCTGGCAACAGAGCCCTGCAAGGTCTGGCTACGGCTCTGGCCTTGAAGTTTCCGATTCAGTGGTGGAGTCAAATTCCGTGTGTGTGTGTGTGTGTGTGTGTGTGTGTGTGTGTGTGTGTGTGTGTGTGTGTATTTACACACACACTAATATAGTAAGGCTTGAACTCAGGGCCTAGATGTCCTCCCTTAGGTTTTTCACTGTACCACTTGAGCCACAACTCTTCTCTTGGCTTTCTGCTGGGTAACTAGAGATAGGAGTATCGCAGACCTTCCTGCCAAGGCTGGCTTCGAACTGTGCTCCTCAAACCCCAGCCTCTTGCATAGCTGGGATACAGCTGTGACGAGTTTCTGATGAGGTAGAGAGCCTGACATGCAGGATGGCCAGCCCGACTCTTCCCCTGGATAAAGACATCAAGTCCCAGCTGAGACGGTGGAGCAAGAGTGGCATCGTCACCCACGTCCCACTGCCGAGCAGAGTCTTGGTGGCACTAGGCCTCATGGGCACTGTCAAAGGATGTCTGAGCTGCTCTGCCATCTCGCTTTTACCTGCCAAAGTCAGCTGTCCTATGGCAAGGCCGGGGGTCCTCCACGCAGCACCTTCCAGCATTTCATGGTCCAACACCCACACAGGGCAGCCGGGATGGTCCTCAGCCTCCGAGCGTACAGCCACATCTTGATACACAGGACTTGGCGCCCGTTGAAAGGAACAGTGCCTGCATTAATTATTCCACCCAAGGGTGTGACTCAGAGAGGAATGGGGTGTCTAATTATGAAGCCTCCTTACCTGTAACCAGATACCAGATTGGGAAGCTCTGGGTTCTAATTGTACCATTAACTCTGATGAGATACGTGTGGCTCTTTATTCTCGCTGTTAATATCCTAATCTGAGTTTCTTCATCTTTGAAGGGGGGGGGTGAGGTTGCTTTATTGTTTCAGGATTGGATGCCCAGTTGCTGCTTATTAAATGCTAATTAGTACACGATAAATGCAATTAGAGGGTTGGAGTTGTCTGCACACCCCCGCCCCGCTGCGAGGCTGGTCACCCCTAGCAGAACCAGTTCCCCGGCCCCAGAGAGGATCACGGGGAAGCCAAACCGTCTTGAAGCGCTTGCTGCCAGCCCCGAGTTCCGGCTGGTGTTGGGACCGGTCCCTCTGCGCGCTGCGCATGTGCTCTCTGCCTTGCTAGTTCCTCCTCCCCGAAGGCACTGACTGGCACACCTTGTCCCCACGCCTGACGAGGCTCACTCTGCACTTGCAAAGGAACAGGACACTTGGCGGTGGAGCAAGAGGGCTTGTTTTGCTCAGGTTGGGTTTTCTTGCACACATGAGGAATTCTCAAAAAGCAAATATTGCTCAAGCACTCATGGATATGAGTTCTGAAGGCTCTGAGATTCTCCTTTCTCCCTCCTGGGCACGAGAAGGTGTCTGCTGCTCCAAGCTCAACATCTGCATTCCAGGCAGAAGGGGGATAAGTCCTAGGGAAGGACAGCCCTTCCCCTGGCAGGATTCCCTTTAGATCCCCATGACAATCCTGTCCCGTGCCTACCCCGGCTGCATGGGACCTGGGGGAGCGAGCACTGAGCCTAGACTTGCATGACACCTTGCTGTCCTGATCACGAGCCGGTCAGGGCGGAGGGGAGGGCCTGCATGGCTGGCAGTAGGCATCCATCCTGCCATTCCCCATCCCTGGCGAGCGGCTCGCCTTCGCTTACTGTGGTGGCCCACTTGGAGCTTCCCAGATTCACCCTCCCAGCCCTGCAGAGGTGTTTGGGGGCTCTGTGACATCACACACAGACTCCCCCTGGGGCCAGCAGGCGGCATCTGTCCATAAAGCACCTCTAGGCTGATTAGCACTGGGAGTGGTGCTGGGTCTCCTCTGACCCCTAACCCACCTCCCCTCCCCCCCAGGCTCCGGCCCACCCCCGTGGTCAGCCAAGCACCAGGCCTCTGGGCTCCTTTCATGCACAGGACTTTGTTCACCGTGTGACGGAGCTCCGAAAGCCTCCCCGCAACCCCACCGCCCGCTCAGCTCCAGGAGCCTCATGTTCTAGGGTCTTGTTTTTCCCGGCCAGAGTCCAGCGGCCGCCTGGCCCTCCCCTCACATGGACTGGCCTGGGGCCAGTCTGCTGACCCAGAACAGGGAAGGACGGGGACTAATGACCCCCACTGATAGGTAACCTGTCCTAATATTGACCCTGGCCTGTGGTTAGTGATTCCCTTGCGGGGTAAATGATTGGTCTGTGTTGGCTTCCCCTCCCAGCCCCATCCCATCCCAGCTGGGCCCAGAGGACCGTGACACAAGCCACAAAGTGTCCCTGTCCGGGGCGCAGACCCCCTCCTGGAGTATCGCAGTGACAGGGCTCATGAATATTCATCCGACGCCACCAGAGCCTAGAATGCTCAGTACGTTACATTGGAAGCGCTGCCTTATTCCTCAGTGACCAGCGTCCTGTAGCTGCTAAACACTGCGTGAAGGACGGCAGTATATGGGTAAAACGAGGAAGGCTCTGCCTTTTGTGGCAAGACGGGCGAGCATCAAACCTAAGTCCTTAGAGCCATGAGGAGAGGATCCTAATTATTATAAGTACTAATGTCATTACTGCTTCCCCCACATCGGAACATAGGCTGTATTATGTTCTCAATTATCACTGTAATTACCATCTCCTATGTAGGTTCACTATGTAATTCCATTTTTTCGATGTGGTGGCTAAAGCTCAGAGAAAGTAAGTAACCTGTCCAAAGTCACAAAGCTAGTGAAAAATCAGGGCTGGTAATGGAATCCCATTCTAGCTGTCTCCAGAGCTCACATTCTAACCCCAAAGCTGAGCTCTTACCACCTTCGTAAACTCAGGCAAGTCACTTGAAGCTGTCTGGAGTTGGTCTCCTAATCCACAGAACGGGTTTTGTAGTAGTACCTATTTCACAAGGAGGGGTTGAAGAGTAATGGGGTCACATAAGCAGAATGTGGAGGACAGGACCCCACGCAGGACTGGGGCCTTCCATGCTTCCCACACGCAGCCTGCTTGTTGCACCGAACAATAAACACACACCCCAACCAAAGCCGGGGAGCAGGCAAGGCTGGCGGGGAAGGGAAGACAGCCCGGGGCAGGAGAGACTTCCACTGAAGACGCTTCCACCGGAGAGACTTCCACAGGAAAGACTTCCACCGGAGACACTTCCACAGGAGACACTTCCACAGGAGACACTTCCACAGGAAAGAGTTCCACAGGAAAGACTTCCACAGGAAACACTTCCACCGGAGACACTTCCACAGGAGACACTTCCACAGGAGACACTTCCACAGGAAAGAGTTCCACAGGAGACACTTCCACAGGAAAGACTTCCACCGGAGACACTTCCACAGGAGACACTTCCACAGGAGACACTTCCACAGGAAAGAGTTCCACAGGAGACACTTCCACAGGAAAGAGTTCCACAGGAGAGACTTCCACAGGAGACACTTCCACAGGAGACACTTCCACAGGAGACACTTCCACCGGAGACACTTCCACCAGAGACACTTCCACAGGAAAGAGTTCCACAGGAGACACTTCCACAGGAGACACTTCCACTGGAGACACTTCCACCGGAGACACTTCCACAGGAGAGACTTCCACAGGAGACACTTCCATCAGAGACACTTCCACAGGAAAGACTTCCACTGGAGACACTTCCACAGGAGGCACTTCCACAGGAGACACTTCCACCGGAGACACTTCCACCGGAGACACTTCCACAGGAAAGAGTTCCACAGGAGACACTTCCACAGGAGACACTTCCACCGGAGACACTTCCACAGGAAAGACTTCCACCAGAGACACTTCCACAGTAGATACTTCCACAGGAGACACTTCCACAGGAGAGACTTTCATAGGAGAGACTTCCACCAGAGAGACTTCCACCGGAGACACTTCCACAGGAAAGACTTCCACAGGAAAGACTTCCACCAGAGACACTTCCACTGAAGATACTTCCACAGGAAAGAGTTACACAGGAGACACTTCCACAGGAGACACTTCCACCGGAGACACTTCCACAGGAAAGACTTCCACCAGAGACACTTCCACAGTAGATACTTCCACAGGAGACACTTCCACAGGAGAGACTTTCATAGGAGAGACTTCCACCAGAGAGACTTCCACCGGAGACACTTCCACAGGAAAGACTTCCACAGGAAAGACTTCCACCAGAGACACTTCCACTGAAGATACTTCCACAGGAAAGACTTCCACAGGAGACACTTCCACAGGAGACTTCCACATGAAAGACTTCCACAGGAGAGACTTCCACAGGAGAGACTTCCACAGGAGAGAATTCCACAGGAGACACTTCCACAGGAGACACTTCCACAGGAAAGACTTCCACAGGAGATACTTCCACAGGAGACACTTCCACAGGAGACACTTGCACAGAGGCAGTGAGGCCTTCGAGGCAGGGCAGGGTAGGGGCCTCACTAAGCATCTAGGGGAGCAGGGTGGGAGGGAGGGGAGCATGAGAAACCAGAGATTCTGCAGAGGAGGGTGAGGCCACAGAGTATGGAGCAGAGAAATGACTAGAAAGAAGAAGTACTCTAGAACCCTAACTCAAGTCTTGCTGTGGCCCCTGAAGACAAAAATATCCTTTCTTGTCCTCCTCCTCTTCTTCCTTTTCTTTCTCTTCTTCCTGTTCCTCCTCTTGGACTTCCTCTTCCTGCGCCTCCTCATCCTCTTCCTGTTTCAGGAGGAAGTACCCTGAATCCACAGAGCGCCCATGCCCCACTTCCCCCTGCACATGGATCCAGGCAGGGTTTGGAAGGGCTAAGCTTATGGTGGCCTTCCCATCTGCGGCGGAGAATGGCAGCCCTCGGGCCTGTGCCCCATAGCTGGGGAGCCCTGGAACCATCTTCAGAGTGCGTCCCTGGGTTCTGAGGCTGGGGCAGGCTCAGGCTGGAGGCCCAGCTCTTCCTGATAAACGAGGAGCTCAGATTCTATGATGTCCCCAGGGTCAGGCCATCCTCTGTCACAGGAGCCCAGTCTCAGGGGGCTGGATCAGCTCCCCGGCTCACCAGCTCTCCCTGTGGCTGCTCCCATTCTCATCAAAGCACCCAGGGGAGGAGAGCAGAAAATGGAGCTCAGTGAACCCTGGGCTGCTTGCCCACCCTGGAGAAGAGGGCCGGCCTCCACAGCTTCCCAGACCCATGTGGGCAGTGACAAAAGAGCTTTTGAGGATAAACAAATGCAATATTGAGAAAATAAGGAAGGAGCTGGCATGTGAAGAATGTGAATATTTAGAAAATGCTGGGGAGTGGAGACAGAGCAAGCTGTTCTGCGGGAGGGCGAAGGCCTGGGGGCCTGTGAGTGCAGGAGGGAAGGGAAGGTCATTTTGGTGGAGAGGAGACCAGCTCCTCAGGTGGGTGGCTTCTCCCGGCACAAATGAACACCTTGGAAGCAAAGGTCAGTGCAGACACCGACGTCTCGTCGCTCAGGCTTTGGCTTATTGTAAGATGTCATAAAGGCCCATTGCCCGGTGTGCTCACAGTGCTATAGAGACTTTAAATGTTTAATTGTTTAATGTAGTGTGATCAACGCCTTATTTATTTATGGCCTGAGAGATTCTGGAGAATTCGCAGCCACCGTTTTCTAGGGTAGATCAAAGTGGAAGGACCAAGGACCTTGCCACAAGTGCTACAAATGTGGAGACTGGGAATCTTGGGGGCAAAATCCAGGGGAGGCCTGGATGCCAGGTTCTGTCCACTATTATAGAGAAAACCAAGGAGCTCAGCACCTACCCACTGGACCCAAAGCTTGCAAACATGAGATCCTTCACGGAAATAGCTGTACTCCCCTGTGTGGATTGTTTCAACTTGTCCCGTTCACTCGACAGACTTTGAACTCATTCACCCACTGGTTCAACAGACATCACCCATTCTTTACAGCAACATGAAAGGCAGGTACTATTATTATCTCTGATGTAACAGGGTGAAATTGAAGCATAGACCGTGAATTAGCTTTGGACTGCTGTCTAGCAAATTGCCATGAAACTTAGTGGTTTTTATAAAACAACATGAACTTAGTAGTCTACTATTCTAGAACTTCACTGTTTACATCCCTGGGCTAATGTCCAGGTGCTAACTGATGTCTAGGTTCTAGTCAGGTTGTGTTGCATATCAAAGTTGTAGAGGAGACTGTTCCCTGGATTTTTTTTCCTGCTTCTGAAAGCCTGTAATTCTGTATTTCCTGACTTAAGAAAGGTCAAAAGTTCCTCATGTGGTATCATTTAGACCTAGACTCTGTCTTCTGCTTGGTCTTCTGCTTACAATTTGAAGGATCCCTGTGATTGCATTAGGTAATCTCCTAGTTTGATGTCTTATGTCCATCGGCAACCCGGAATCCCACCTGTCACGTAAGGGGACATATTTGCAGGCCCTTAGAATTAGGATAGAACATCTTTGGGTACCTACTGTTCGACCTATAACTGACAGTTGGTGGCTCATTCCAGGCACACAATGAGAGACAGCCTTAGATTCCAGCCTAGATAGTCTAGCTCTGAATCTCCAATTATTCCTCCCTCCCACCTCCTATGTGCAGGTGTCAGCTGGCTGGGACATATCCCCCACACATCCTCTTCGTCTCTGACCCTCTCTCCGCCTCTATGCACCATTATTTTTCCTGGAGAAGAGTCCCGTGTGTTTTGGACATTTGGAGATAGAAAAGACATCCACACCAGTTAGGGCCCGAATGATTTCCAGTACCCTTGAAAACTTTCCAATGCCCTTGAAAACTCAGGATCTGCCCCACTCCTCACAAATTCCCCTTCCCAGGACCAAAGCTTAAGAACCCTTACAAAATTACTGCCTCAATTAAAACAATTGTTACCATGTCCCTGGCACTTTTATATTGGTTGTTTTCATTTAATGTTTCCTATAACACAGAAGTTACACTATTATTGCCCAGATGGCCAAAGCTCAGAAAATATTAAGTAACTAGGTAAAAATTAAATCACTAGGGAGGTCGGTAGCCACAGTTCATCCCACGGCCACTTTTCTCACACCTCACAGTGTGCGATTCCTCTGTGGTCCTGTGGATTTGGGTGTCACAGCGGGGAAAATGGTGCAGTCCAGTCCCAGGACCAGCACGTTGAGCTTAATGTTGTTCCTTCCCAAGGAACATCTGTGTTTCTCTCTCCAGATCTCCAGCATTAGGGACAGCCATTAGGTGCCAAGTTGAGCACATTTGTTTCAGACACTGAAAATGGTCTTGAAGAGTTAAGCCCTGGAGCATTTATAGTCATTCTTTCAAATGACATTAAAACTTCATTTTCTAGAACGTTCAGTGGAGCTCCTTTCCCTCCGCCCTGTTAAGAAACAACACTTATGTTTTTACAATCCATAATTCAAACCCAATTTTGGAAGAAATGTTCAAATGATAAACATGTTACCTGTGATGGGTGGCTGTTTAATGCCTCTGCTATTGAGCAGGGAAATTAGACCTGTGTCAGATGCAGTTTTGAAGGAGATGGGAGAGACTTGGACACAGATTTTTCTTCCTGGGAAAGGTGTACAGCCTGTGTACCTCTCCTCCTAGAGTTTCTTAAAAACACATTGGCCTTTTCCCTTCCTTTCTGGCTCATATTTCAACAGTGTGTTAATCTATTTGTTGTAAGATTTCTATCCTGAGTGAAATCATAACTGACGATCTCTTAAATTTAAGCTTTTGTTGGTGGTGCTGTTAACTGCTCCTTTGTGGGTATGGTGACAGTAGCAGCAGAGAACACTGGAGTGGTGTTTCTAGACATAATCTGATTTTCTCGTTTTCTAAAAGGCTATAAAAATGGGATGTCTTTGAGTCAGAAAAAGAAGAGATGAGTAAATGGCTTACATTTGTTCCTTGTGGAAATGAATTCATGGTCACAAAATGAATTCACAGAAAAAGAAAATCTCCATTCAAAACAGTTGTTCTTTCCAGATGTGTCTTTAGTATTTGCTTTTGTATTTTCTCCCAATGATAAAAGCCTGGCTTCTTTTTAAGAGCATGGATGACAGAGGTAATTCTTCCACATTAAAGGAAATAAGAAAATGTCTGGAGAAAGATGATATAAAACTCAAGAAGAACATTATTTCATCAATAACATGAAACTATGAATTCTTGATATGTTAAGGGTATTTTCTTCTGAGAATGTATGTTTTTTGTTGTTCATTTTACAAATTTGTGCTTATATTGTTTTTGTAGCTTCAGTGCATCTTTAAAATTTAGACAATAGTCTGACACACAGCATCAAGTTGGTGACAATTTAGAGATTCGGAGATGTAATACACTACTAATGGATGAATAACTGGGCCAATCAAATGGAAAACTGATAAGTCTCAGCTCCACTGACTATGCGATCCAGCAGTTCTACTTCTAGTCATATACCTCACAGAAAAGAACACACACACACACACCATCAATAGCAGACCAGGGAATCATCACAGCAGGACCGTACGTAGAGTAGAACAGGTGATTAAATAAAATCTATTCACAACAAGGAACGGCAATATTGAAACTGTAGCTCTGTATAACATACATGGCTTTGATAAACAAAATATTCAGTGAGAGAAGTCAGAGGCAGGAGAATACTCTAGGTAGGACTCCACTTGTCAGGCTCAAAGACAGACAAAATTGATCTCAAATGTTAGAAGTGGTTTCCTAGGGGGAAGTAATGGAGAGGGTTCTGGGGCACTAGGAACGTTTCATTTTAGGTTTTCATCCAAGTGTTGGTTAGGTGGATGTGTTCACTTCATGAAAATCCAGTGAGTTGTATGCTTATGATTTGCATATTTATGTATGTTTGTCAGACTTTCACAAAAAAATCCTATATCAAAAAAGGTATCTTGCAAATATATATTTTGTAAATCCCTTCTATAAATCCAAGCCCAATTAACATGCCACAATTTGACTCAGCTCCCTTCTAGTTATTGGATACCTTTGCCCCTGGTTTTGTTCCCCATTCACCATTTTCAGTAATACTGTGATGGCTATCCCTGAGAATGAGTGGGAATACGGACCCATCCCAACCGGGGCGGGGGTCGGGAGGGGGGGACTAAATGGACTGGAGACCTTTGTTGCTCATTCCAAGCAGCACCTTAAGGGCTGTTGGACTGTCATTCCTGAGGTTAGTGGGTTTATTGGTTTGCATGAACTAAGTTCACACCATCAGGCCTCAGAGCAATTTAGGCCTTCGAGAGTATTGGATGAGCAGAACATTTGCGTGTACCTTTCTAAGTGTGGGCTTTTTCTATGAAAAGGAGAAACCATATACACATGGAGAAAAGTGCTCTTAAGTAAGAATTCATGCTTCTCCCTTTGAATTCTCGCTCCTCAGGGATGGTTTTTCCAAGCATCAAGCAGCCTCTTCTTCGGGACCCAATTTCCCAGCTCCAAGAAAAGCCAAACAGTGCCTGCTAAGTGCGGAGGGTGCTGAGAGGCAGATCTCCCCATGCAGAACACAGGCAATTTCATGCACAAAATGGATATTTTGCTCTGAGTGCTGAGCTGAAGTCGAGGTGCACGCTGGGGGCCTGACAGCTCTTTAGCTGTAATAGCACAAACATGCCGATACAAGACTGGAAAAGTATTCTGAACGTTTTGCTTAGTTTTTCAAAAAGAAATGTCGGTTCCAAGCTACCCCCCGGGAGGATGGCTTCCGGGTCGTGAAGGAACCAGCAGGACAGTTAACTGGATGGATCCCAATCTATTTCTGACACGCAAGTCCAGTGGGTTCTGGGAGCTCAAAGCTGTACCGCTTACACTGACACTCAGACACCTGGTCACAGCCAGCTGACAAGTGGAAGCCACACTCCGGAAATAGAAGGAATTGATTTAAGACATCCATTCCTGCATTGTGTTCACCTGAATTAGAGCTCCGGAATCTAATGATTGGCGCTGGAGGGATAGAGAGAAATGTTCTAGTCATTTGTTGTAAAGCAGGGCAGAGGGCACCAAAAAATTTGGGCTACTTGAGGCAAGCTGAATTTTCTACCTGGTTTTACTGAGGAGACAGAGTCTTTTCTAAGCATCTTTCAGCTTTGCATAGAGCGACAAAGGCAGAATTTCCATTCTATGACTATCACTTGGATCTCCGTGGCCTCAAAGTGAATGTGGCCTCAAGACGAAGCCACCGCTATCGACTTCTTACCATGACATAGTGAAGCCAGTATTGAACCAATCTTTGATTTAAATAAAACCATGAATCAATTTTTACTATGCACATAAGATTGTAGCCCCACTCCAAGTGCTGATTCTAAGTCGGGAAAGATAGCAGAAAACAACAGGGGAATGGAATACATACAAGCAATGGAGTCTCCACCTCACCAGATCTCTGTGGCTGTGATAAAGAATGAATGTATCCATCTGCCGCCAAGGAGAGAAGGCTAGGATGCGTTGTGGAGCGAGAAAGCCAAGTGCAGACTGTGTGTGTATTTATTAAAAGCAAGTGTTTGGTGATAAATTTAAAAATGGACGATTTTTGTGTTGGATGGTGGCCGTAACTATAAGATCCCAATTCCTCTTTGCAAAGAGAATTTCTAATGGGTACTCTAAGGTTCCACCAACATCCGGGGCTCAGTTCAGCCCTGATTTATGGGGCATTTCCTTCACTCTCTTGTTTGTTTACCTTCCTTGCCGGGAGATACATGGGATAATGCCCAGAGAAGCCTCAGCCAAGAACACATTGCAAGAAGCAGTAGAACCAACACTCCAGTTAATATTCTGTTCCTAAACCCCAAGAAGTGATAATGGCCAAAGCTATTTCCATTCATTTCTATCTCAAAAACTGGAGGTCATCAAGTCCATCCTGACTCATTGGAAAAATTGGTAACTATTCATTTTGTCTTAAGAATGCAACCTTGAAAATCATGTCCCCTGGTTTCAAATTGCTTCACAGTTGTTTGATTTGGAATAAGTTCCTTCACATCTCTGTGCTACAACTTTCTCAGCTATTACACAGGGATAACATTTATGCTTACCCTTCAGGACTGTAGAAGTAAATGAACTGCTGCCTGTAGAACAATGGAAAAGGTTCCTAGCATATGACAAAATAATAAATTATAAATAAATATAATAAATAAAAAAAATACTAGGGATTAGCTGGGCTGGTGGCTCCCACCTGTAATCCTAGCTACTCAGGAGGCTCAGGTTTGAGGATTGTGGTTTGAAGCTAGCCCAGGCAGAAAAGTCTGTGACACGTGTATCTCCAATAAATTATTCAGAAAAAGCCAGAAGTGGGGCTGTGGCTCAAGTAGTAGAGCACTAGTCTTGAGAACAAAGAGGCTCAAGGATAGTGCCTAGGCCCTTAGTTCAAGCCCCAAGACTAGGGATAGTTGTTAATATTAAATTTATTTTGGATCCTTTGGCATATCAGGAGTCTCAATTTTCTCATTTATTAAATGGGTACCAATTTCTCAGTTTTTAAAAAAATAATAAATAGATGATAGATATTGTAACCAATGTGAATTACCCATTGGGCTGCAGCTTAAAATCAGTGGCAGCCTCTTTTCCCTATTTGACTTTGTGCTTGTGGATGGCCCTTCTGTAGAATCTGACTAGTAGCCTCTAGAAGAGAAGACAATTATCTTGGCTAAGAATGGCCTAGAGAGTTGAACCTTTCTCTCTCTCCCTCCCTCCATTTTTTTCTCTTCCCCTCTTCTCCCCTCTTCCTCCTCCTTCTCCCCCTGGCATCTCTGTCCTAGGGTTTAATTTCATGCTTGGCAACTTAAGCCAAATCCCTAGCTCTTTACTTCAGTTGTTTCTTACATCAGGTCTCATGTTTTTGCATAGGCTGGCCTCAGACTGTAATCCTCCTTCTTAAGCCTTCCCATGTAGCTGGGATTACGTCTAGGTACTACCACTCCTGGCCATAAATTCAGGACTTTTAATAATAACTGCATAAAAACAGGAGTTATGGGCATGGTCTTCTCTGCAGGAAGTATTACCTAGTACACCAAAAGGTAAAAGTTCAAATTTCCAAGTGAAAATAAAATCTGGGACAATTGTTTCCCATTTAAAGCATATTTGTATTGACTGAAGTCAAGTGGTGATGACTGATATTTTCATAGTTCTAGGATTTTCTGTTTTGTTGTTCTCCATCTCCGAGCTGCCCCTGTGAAGCAGGGGAGAGTTGCCTTTCAACAGTATCAGCTCTGCAGTTCGTTGGGCCATTCCTACTGCCTGGTTACAGGTGAGCAGGACTTAATGAGATGTCATTACATATTTAGCTTCCCCATCTGTGAAATGGAGATAATAACACCTTGCAAAAGTTTCGAGGGGATTAAATGAAGTAGCGCCTCTGGAATGCTGGGCCCGGTAAACACTCGGCAAGTGTGAGCACCTTTATCTCTAATACACTCAGCATTTTACTTCTCAGCAAGAGCAGCCAATTGAGAAGTGTTTTCATTTTAGTTTGTTTTCATTTATGACTAGTGAATTCAAAAAACTTGATTACTTTGATACAGTGAAAAAAATTAGTCTGTGATGATCCAGGTAAATTCCGAGGCAAATGCTTTGATGACTTAATTGCATTCCATATTTACATGTAGTTCGAGTTTTTGTCATTTTACCTCATTTTCTTTATCAGCTCAAACTTCTCTTTGGGTATGAGGGAAAGAAAACAAGAACACACACAGATACCTTGAGTGTATCTTCTTTCATTGTTGACATCTTAATGACTGAACTTGGTTTTCTATCTTAGGTACTCAATAAAACACAATAATACAGGAGCACCATTCTTGTTACATCAACCTGTGCTTCCCGTTTCTCTGACCCTGACCAGCGCAGGACATTGTGTGTGTGTGTGGGGGGGGGGGGGTAAGGAGGTACAGCTTTGCTGATATCTGAGGAAAGAGTCTGGTGTAAAGGACAATCAAATGTGTTTGCCAAAGTGAGGAGGTGGCATTCCCAAATCCGAGGACTCCGTCAAGGCTCTGCCCTGTGACCCTGACAAGTCTTCTCCCTGTCTAGACGCCTTCCTTTCTGGGATGTAAACCTGAAGGACAGGATTCAATGACTTCCTGCTTTATGTTGCTTATGGCTAGCTGGTAGCATCATCAGCTGCACAACTGGGAACCGGCTCCCTAATTCCTCCACATTGCCATTGTCTTCGTCTGCAGGAGAGAACAGTGAGATCCTGTTCAAGGCGTGGCGCCAGGGATGACGGAGATACTGACCACCACACATGCAGCACAGGGCGGGGGGCCTGGCAGGCACAAAGCATCCTGTGAATCCTGGCCATCCTCACATGGCTCTGCGTCTTCCTTGGCCAGAGCCCTCTTGGTTGAAGGTGACAGCCACAGTTCTTTTCTTCAGTCCTCTCCTGGGCTAATTAAGAGCAACCTCTAGGAGGACAATGCTGATGAAGCCAATAATATGAATCCAGTGTTTGGGGTGTGCAATTAGGTCACTTTCTGCACACTGGCCCCACTCCACGCGCTGCACGGATCCGGCATTTGATACCAGGATGGAGATTGCCTCCTTCCTCTCGCAATGCTGGCTTTATTGATTCCTTTATCCTAATGGGGGCAGTGGAGGAAGGAGGAAGGGGGAGAGGTTAACAGAGAAAGAGGTTAGGCCCACTGGATCTTGTCTTCACTCACAGGCGCAGTAGCTGTGGAAAGACTGGGAAAGAGTCTGGGGTTAACGTGCGCCCCTGACTTTTTGTTCCTTTCTTTTCAGTCGATTCCCAGAAGGTAGCCATTTTTAATTCGCCATTTATCTTCCTTGGGCAGTGTCAGTCACATCTGTTTGCAGAGCAAAGATGAGGAAGTGATAGATAAGTGGCTGATATGGCCGGTAATAAATGAAGACAGGTTTCAAGCCCCATGTAATTAAAAATGTATAAACTCACATTTTATTCTTCCTTAAGAGTTTACAGTCTTTCTTTGGAATCCTTAAACCACCCTTCAAGTTGTTTTTCTTATTAAAGGGAAGGAAATTGTGTTCCGAACAAATGACTCTTCCTGCTGTGCAAAATCAAACCCAGAAAGGGAAGTAGGAGAATGTCATGATGGTGTCTTCTGCAAGGCGCGGGAAGGGGAAGATGCGTCCGTCAACTGTGTATTTCCCTTTGCAGCTACCAGGCCACGGTCCTTTCTACTCAAACAGGCCTGGGTCGGAATGCCATCAGCAATCTAGAACCCAGGGCTGGACTACTGCTTTCCAGGGCCGGAGGAATTCATTTCAGCTGGCACTTTAAGTTCACCTGCCCAGAAATGCTACCATGTTGTGCTACTGAAGGTCTGCAGTGCGCATGCGGGAAGATGCATTGTGAGTCCATCTCTTCCCAGACCAGGGGCTCTGGCTCAATGCTCCAGTAGAAGAAAAGCTTCGGAGTCTCTTTAGCTATTCCTCACGGTTGTACTATTGCACTCTCCTTGCAGAAGCTCCAGAGGCCGTATTCCTTCCCCCTTTTACAGATGTGCAGAGCAAGGCTCCCAGAAGTCACTCACTCCAGCTCTTTCTCAGGAGAGAGGGGCAATGCTGTGCTGCTGCTCAGTGTCCAGCCCTCACAGCAGTCACCCAAGTGGAGTGAGCTAGGGATACTGTCAGCGTGGCTTGTCTTTGGTGCCTCTGAAACCCAGCCATCTGCACAGGGAGAAGCATCCTGAGCAGTATTCTACACCCTCCCTTTGCAAGTAATCCTGTTGGAAAGAGGGAGAGAGGAGCATCTCCCAGCAATGGGAATGCATGGCACCGAAGTGGTTACCAAGCATTTTGTTCAACCAGACTATTTACAAGTAGTAACAGGGTATCTGTTTCCTGTCATCTCCATCATATATCTTAAGGCAGAGAGATTGGAAGCCCATTACAGTCTGATATCTAATCAATACACACCGTATTCCTACAGCAGGAAGTAAAAGAATAGGCCCTTGGGAACCAGAGTTCAAATTACTCTACTGTGGATTCCAGATAGCGGCTAATGATAGGCTAAGCTGGTGAGGTGCGGGGGAGGTAGATTGGGATGGAGTTGTGCAGGGCTGGGGGAAGGGGAAGAAACGACTGTGGCTTAATGGGATGGTTAATTCAAAATCAGTTATGTATTCACTTTTGTCTCATTTAAAAACTGCATGTAGTCTCTTCACAGGTTGACAGTCTGCCATTTTAGTGCCATATTCCAACTTCAAAAGGCCTTGCCTTGTGTGCTGCCAAAATATGCTTTAGACATACACCTGTGTCCCATGTACTTCATCTGGCTGAGTGTGAAATTCTCTATCTCGATATACATTTTATGGTACTTGGAGAACTCTAAAGAAATTTGAACATCCAAATTTGAATATCCAAAAGATATTTACTGTCTGTGTAGCTGTGTGTGGGGGGGGGAATGTGGGTGTGGGTGTGGGGGGGTGTTTGGACATCATGTTGGCTATTTATGTCTAGTTTTGAGCAAATCCTGAAGAGCCCTGACTTCCCAGCACTCAGCGTGGTGAGGAAGCAGGCACTGCTCAGCCCATGTTCCAGATCACGATGTGGCCAGCGCTGCTGTGGACAATGTTGCCCTCTGCATGGAAGGACGAGTGCTGGAGCCACCAAGCTGTGAGCTTACAACTTCTCTCTCCTACTGAGCTGTCCACCTCTGAACTGTCATGAGGGTGAGAATGCTCACCTCTTGGGTCACTATAATAGCACAGGGTAGGACCTGTGAGTGCCTGACTCTTAGCATCAGCCTGCAGCCATTCCTGTGTGCCTTTGGTGTTCATGCTACTAGTGAGTGTCCTCGCTGCCCTGCTCCAGCCCTGGGAGGACCCTAAAGGCAAGCTGCTTAGGTGCTGCTATCTCAGTCACACTTGGCAAGGCTGGAGCTGGACCTCTGTGCACGGATGTTCATGGGCAGCTGGCCCTTGGACTCCGCCAATAGGAGGTGCTGCAGGCTGCTGGGGGGCAATGGATGAGATGGGATTCGCTGTGTTCCTGGGCTTGCTGCTGCTGACAGCCTCACATCACCTTGGCAATGGTGCTTCATCCCTAGCAGTGCCAGGCCCCAGCTTTGCGGGAACTGGCAGGATTGCCCACCCAGGGACCTCTGGGATCCACGAACACCAACGGGCCTCTGAGCTCAGCCTCCAGGTCCCTGATCTGAGCTGCATGTTGAGAAAGAAGCACCTTCTCCTCCTCCATTGGCTTTGAGCTTCCAGTCTCCCTTAGACCTTCTCTTCTGTTCCCCAGCCAAGGGGCAGCAGCTGTCTCTGTAGTTATGACTTAAGTGACCTCCGTGTGACTGGGTTTGCCCTTCGTGCTTCCCAGCACCAGTGTAATCAATTGTTTTGCTGAGCTATTTATCTAAAATACCTGGTGTGGCTTGTGTTCTCCTGACTGAGTCCTGGCTGGTGCAGAGGGTGGGGCCTGCAGGCCCACAGCCACTCCAAAGAACTTCATTATTTCTCTTAGTACCAGAGCAACACATGGCTTCCAGAGGAAACACCGCCAGTGCGACACACATGTGCTTACACACACACACGCACCAGCAACACGCACTTTCAACATCATCAATCTTCTATACAGAGAGTCCCAAACACTGGCCTCTATAGGAGCCAGACTGGAAACTGCTCATCCCTCGGGATCTCCTCCTACCCCTTTCAATAAAGCCAAAAAACTCTTAAGCAATTAACAACAAAATTTCTGTGCTAAATTGAATGCCTGGGATGGGGAACTTTCCATTAAAAATGCTGAGTCTTCATTCTGCTGGCCACAAATGTCTCACTGCATAAATAACACTATTAAAAATCAGGAGGTCTGTGTTTAAGCTCCCGAGTATTCCCGCACATATAGAGGGCTTTTCATTGTCTCAAATGGAGCCAAGAGTCTTGTTACATATGACAGCACCTGGCACACTGCATCTGTTACACGAAACTAGACAGGTGCTGGTGGCTCACATCTGTAATCCTGGCTACTTGGAAGGCTGAAATCAGGAGGGTCATGGTTCAAAGTCAGCCTGGACCCAGAGTTTATGTGATTCCCATTTCCACAGTCAAAGCTGGTTGTGTATAAATAAGTAGATTGTGATCCAGGCTGGCCTGGGCAAACACTGAGAACCTACCTCAAAAATAACCAGAGCTAAAAGGTCTGGGGTGTGGCTCAAGTGGTAGTGTGAAGCCCTGCCCCCACAAGACCACTGTTATGTGACCCCCTGAAGACAGAAAGGTGGTCAGTGTCCCATTTCTTTACTTTAACTTACTTAAGTTAGCAGACAGAGATTAAGCCCAGAGCTTTGAGTTTATGGCAAATGCATTATTACCTTCGGGACTCCTGGTAGGACTTGAGGGGAGCAACTTAAGAGTGAGTGTGTTTGCTGCCATGGCTTGCTGGGCCAGCCTTCCCAGTGCTGTGCATTCTTCCAAGGAGACCTGGTCCTTGTCCTAGGCTTATCCACATGCACTCACCATTTAGAAACCCTGGTCTGCCTTGCACTGGACTCTTGGAGACTTGACTCAGTCAAGATCAATCACACACTGTCTCCTCTTGGTCTGAAACCATTCCAGGTTCTTAACATGTGTCTTCCCTGCCCCCTCGGAACCCAGTTCTATTAAGAAGTGGTCGGTGTCTGCTGTTCTTTTCTTGACCTTAAAAAGCTGAGCACAACACTTCTATAGGTTGAGTGGTTGTCTCATCTACATTGTTTAACATCTAGAAGTTAGAAAGTAGACAAAAATTAAATTCAAAAACATCTCTAAATAATACAAATTTGATTTAATTCCAAGGCCTCTGGTTCTCACTGTTTCTTTCCCTCATGGCTATTTCTAACGGTAAGCTCACAGATGAGTTTTGTGTTCAATTTCCAAAGCCTGTTTTCTGTGAAAATTACATGTTTCCTCTCCATGTTGTTCCCAACATTCTCCACTCAACCCGCAGAGTCCCCACCCATTCCACTTCCTGTATCATGAACTTTCAACTTCATCTTAATCATTTTATTATTTTATGGCATCTGTGGGTTTTTATAAGGCCCGAGTATATTTTGGAAATCAAATAAGTACAAAGGGAATGACCAAGGTGAGATGGGCTATGTACAAGGCTGCTCCTCAGGTTCATGTCAGTTTATGAGAAGCAATTCGTCTCTGTAGGAGTAATAACTTAGGAATTACTCCTTTGTGGATAATTTTATATAGCCTCAATTATCTTTAAATAAAGCTTATTTTCCTAATATAACAACAGTTTCTAAGCCAGGAGCCAGTGGTTCATGCCTATAATCCTAGATACTCAGGAGGCTAAGATCAGAGAATTGTGGTTCGAAGCCAGTCTGGGTAGAAAAGTCCATGAGACTCTTATCTCCAATGAACTACTCAGAAAAACAAGAAGTGGCTCTGTGGCTCAAGTGGTAGAGCTCTGGCCTTAAATACAAAGAGGCTCAGGGACAGTGCCCAGGCCCTGAGTTTTAGCCCCAGGACTGGCAAAAAATAAACATTAAGAAAAAAAATAAATACAGTTTCTAATTTCCTTTAAGTGGTTTTAGGAAAATACATTAAATAAATAAAATATTCAAATGGAAAAGAAAAAGAAAAAAATACAATGAGTAGCTCTAGCATACAAAGACAACCAGTATTAGGACCTGCAGCGTCTTTCTAGCCTGTATTTTTTTTTTCGGGGGTGGGGCAGTCACGGGGCTTGAACCCTGGGCCTGGGTGCTGTCCCTCAGCTCTTCAGCTCAAGGCTAGTGCGCTACAACTTGAGCCATAGCACCACTTCCGGCTTTTTTTTTTTTTTTGCTTATGTGGTGCTGAGGAATCGAACCCAGGGCCTCACGCATGCAAAGCAAGCGCTCTACCACTAAGCCACCTTCCCAGCCTTCCATCCTGTATTTCTGTACAGCTAGAACACTAGTGGTGTGCTCATGCACATATATTTCCTTTACAGTAGTAAGTCTAATTCTCCATGTTTTTGAAAAATGTTCATAAGTTATTATTTAAAATATTAGTTGTCAGAAAAACATTGATATCAAGAATAATTCCAGTCCATTGCTAACTTCTGTGAAATAAGGAGTCATATTTACCCTCTGTTTAAATAATTAGGAAAAGGATATATTTTTCTATGTAGATAGCTATAAATGTACATTTATACATTTGCATATATTACTATATATTAGGTATGTATGTATATAGGTAAAATATATGTATATATTTTCTAATCAGATATATAAATTTATAGAAATATATAGATATTCTATAAGCTTTTATATATCGTGTGTATATTTATCCTATAGTTTGTATATGTATACACACACATATAACAGGTACCCTATGTCTATGGCTCCTGACAAAAGTTCAAAGCTATCATAAATCCTGATTTCAATACATTCCTTCCTTGAGTCGCTTCTCAAGAAGATTGCAGAGATGGAGCACCTGAACAGACCTACAGATGCAAGAAACTCAGTAAACATCAAGCAGAACAAACCCAAAGAAAGACACACCAAGGCTCACTGCTATCAAACTGGCAAAAATCTCAAGATACAATGTGCCCTAAGAAATACAATGACATGTACACAAGAAGATAGATAAATTAAACAAAAGGAAATGACAGATTTGTATTTACGTAAATTAATGGAGAATCTTAAAAAAAACTATAAAATAAATTTAAAACACTTCCTTCTGGTTGTAAAACCTCTATTAAAAATAGTTGGCTTATTCAAAGAAAAATAACATTTTTTATCATAGAATTTACTATATTGATACAAGCAAATATATGGCAAAACAACATAAAAGATAAAAATAGATATATATGGTCATAAGGGTCTTTTACACAAAATGGACACATTTGAAGGAAGACTTAATGATATAAATACATATATATGATATTTCTATATAATTACATATAAAGCCATTGAAAAACATTTTTTTGTTGGTCATGGGGCTTGAACTCTGGGCATGGGTGCTGTCCCTGAGCTCTTCAGCTCAACACTAGTTCTCTATCACTTGAGCAACAGCACCACTTCTGGTTTTCTGGTGGTTTATTAGAGATAAGAGTCTCATAGATCTTCTTGCCTGGGCTGCCTTTGAACCACAATCCTCAAAAATCAGCCTCCTGAGCAGCTAGTATTCCAGGCATGAGCCATCAGCGCCCCCCAAAAAACAATTTTTATAAATGGAGGCTAGAAGGTAGAAAAATATGCCACAATAGAAATAAAATTGAACTTTAAAATATCCAATTAAAATTAATTAATTAATTAAAATATTCAATTAGTACAAAAGAAAACAGAAGAGAAAAAAATGAACAGAAGGATTAAATATAAAAGAAATATGAGGATAAAGTAAAATTTAACCATACTAGCAATTACACTAAATGTAAATGATCTAACCATCCCAATTAAAAGTCAGGTTTTTTACAGTGTATGAAAAAGCAAAAGCAAACCACATATATTAGGGTTCTCAGATAAGCAATGCCAATAGGATATCTATCAATCTGTCTGTCTATTTATCTATCTATCTACAGATAGATACCTATAGATATCTATTTATCTATTGGTACACACACACACACACATATTGCACATACATGGCCATGTAATGTGTTCTAGTCTCTAGCATAGACCATAAGGCTCATGGGGACAGAGTCTGTATTGTTCCTGTTTTTTCGTGGATCTCCTGAGCCTAACATAGGGCCACATAACACAGAAATATATTCAGCAAGTATACCCAGAATAAAGCTTTTCTCTGCACAGAATTTGGAATCAGCCATAGCATTCATGATCAGTGTGAGCACAAAAGTCATCGTGCCCTTGTGAAGTCTGGGCCAGCACAAGCCCCTCCTCAAAGACATTCTGCTTCCTGTTCTTTGATGGTCTCTCTCCACACCATGGCTTCAACTCCACTACTACCACTACCTAAGACTTCTGGGCAGGAGCATTACAGTTTAACCCTGATTGAAAAACAGTCCAGAAAGAAAAAGAAATAGAACCAAGAATGAGAAGACTGTCTTTATTACAGCTAAACTGTTGGCTTAACTTCCCAAAATACCGTTGAATTTTCTTTCTGCATACAGCTGTGTTTATAGAAGGCAATATCATGTATGTAAATAAATTCAGATGCCGCTTGAGTTATTTTAAAACAATCAGTCTAACACTAATCAGCTTACTCAGAGACATAATCTTACCCTAAAAAAGTGACAAATCAGTCCACAGTGTGCACAGTAAAATACATGGAGACTAGTCAAATATAAATGTTAGAAGCCGCCCACACTGGACTTGTGCCTCACCTCGCTCATCCCCAGTGCTAAAGGCAGTCAGGGGCCAATTAACTCCGTTCATGGTTATGCTGTTTCCTTAGCCTCTGTAGAGACCTCTAGCCTTCAAAAAAAATTCAGCTCCTGCTTCAAATATCCTCTCTTCTATAGGGTACATCATCCTGACTCCATGCTCCACAGTGTCTTATGCAATAGTGGACATTAACTGCCTTCAGATCCTGTAGCTGTCATACAGAGATGGTGTGTCAGACACACGCAGTTACTCACAGGGTGCACCTATGCAATGTGGCCTCACCCTATGAGTTCCTAGGCTTGTTATCCCATTTTACAGGTGAGGAAACTGAAGCACTGAGCAATTAAGAGCCTACCTAAGCTCACAATCTAGTAAATGCCTGACTCAGAGCTCCAACTCTGCCTCTGCTGGAGTTATTTCATTTCAGGCACCAAACTACGTATCTCACACAGGCTATTTCCAAGCATACAGCATCAGTGTAATCCTCATCAAAATTCCAGTGTCACTTCTTCTCAGAAATAGGAAAAACAGACAGGCTCCAGTGGCTTACACCAATAACCATTGCTACTTGGGAGCACAGAGTAGTAGGTTTGAGGCCAGCCAGGGAAAAATATTCAGAAGACTCCATTTCAACCAATAGCTGGGTAGAGTGGCTCATGTCTATAAATCCTAGCTACTTGGAATGTGAAGATTGAGAAGGTTAGTGTTCAAGGTCAGCCTAAGGAAAAAGTTCAGGAGACCTTATCTTAACCAATAATTTGGCACAGTGGAGTGAACCTGATATTCTGGTTGCATGGGAAGAATAATAAAGACAAGTAATCCAGGGTAACCTAGGCATACGGTGGAGACTCTTCATCTCAAAAATAACCAGAACCATGGTTTGAGTAATAGAGCCTGCCTCGCAAGCATGAAGCAACTGAGCTATCCCAGTACCATAACCAGAAGGAGAAGGAGGAAGAAGAGGAGAAATAGAGAAAAGAAACAGTAATTTATTGGAAACACAGAAGACCCCGATTAGCCAAAATTAAAAAAGAAAAAAAAGAGCAATCCTAGAGGTGTCTTAGTAGCTGGTGTCAAACTGCTCTACTGAGCCATAGTAAGAAAAGCAGCATGGTCCTGGCACAAAGTTTGCTTGACATGGGTAAGGCAGAGATAATTAATGAACTGGAAGGGTAAACAAGACCGAGGATTCATAACCATCAGTATGTTGGCTGGTTCTTTTTCCATAGTGCAATCTATCTGGTCTTTCTTATGAGTGGCAATGCCCCTTCTGGGACAGTGCCACAGGGCTCCACCATACCGCTTCTGCCCACAGCTATTTATGTGTCTCTCCATTGTTGCTCACAGCTGAAACGGGCTCGTTTTTGTGCGGGGTTGAACTCTGGAGATAACACTGGTTAAAAATGTGACTACTTCAGGGCACATTAGAACATTCTTTGTTTAAACACACTCCCACCCCATTTTTCTGAGAGGAGCGGGTGAGGGGGAAGGCGTGAGCTGACTGGAATGGCCAAGCTGCATATTTAAAATTCCATCACTTCGATTTCTTTAATGCAACACGGTCATTTTTAATCTTGCACCGTTTGATAAATACCTGCATTTCAAGTAATTGTGAAGATTGTGTCTGTTTCTATTAGAACATATTTGTCATTACTTTGACAGTTGTTTCTAATCACATTTGTTATATATTGGGTTTCCTTTATGAATACTGATAGCTCCTAGAAGAGATGTTTATCCAACCCCATTCATTCCTCAATCACACACAGTATGCCCACCACCCAGGATACCATTTTTCTGGTCATTCAGAAGTGAAAGTATGAGTTGCAAAAATGAATGGAGGGTTTATCTTCAGATACAAAAACTAGAATTGTAGGGAAGGTTTTAGAACTTTGAAGACAGATGTGTGTGTGTGTGTGTGTGTGTGCAGTCAATTCTATCAATTGTGTACGTGGGGTAGACAGGCAGGCAGCTTGAACACAACACATTGACGAGTTTAGATTCAGAGTTGTCTACTGTATCAGCTCAGCTCGAACCCCCAGCTCTGAGGGAAACAGCATAGCCAAGTCATGTCATGTGATTCAGAAATTCACCATCCATTCAAGAGCAGCAACTATGTAGTTATAGGCAACAGTCCTTCCTCTATAGACATTTATTTATTAACATTCGAGGGACATTTATTCATGCATTTGTCTAATGAGTCAACGTGCTTTTCCGTGGGCATGTGTTAGATCGCACTGTCTGTAAGGCCCAGAGGTGAGGTAAGACAGCAGCTGCATCACTGTCCAGCTGAGCGGGCGATCTCCCGCATGGAACGGTCAGTCCTGTTACCTTGGCAATACTACACTGTCTCCCAGCCTTGTGCAGTGGAAGAAGGCGCTAGACCACAGACCATCTAGTAACCAACTGCTGGTGGCTCACATCTATGATCCTAGTGACTCAAGAAGCTGAGATATGAGGATAGTCCTGCTAAGCTAACCAAGATGCAAAAAGAGATAAGCAGTGAGACTCTTATCTCTTCTGGCAAAAAGCTGAGTTGGAGGTGTGGCTCAAGTGGCAGACAGCCTGCTTTGAGCAGAAAAAGCCAAGTGAGAGTATAAAGCTTTGAGTTCAACCCCTCTCAGCAGGCACACACACGTACACACACACACACACACACACACACACACACACATTTGTCTTTTAACATTAAGTGTGTTTTTGTGAACAAGTGTTGAGAATCTTTTGGATACAAAGCCTTATTTTATTTTATTTTTTTTTGGGGGGGGGTCCGGTCGTGGGACCTGAACTCTGGGCCTGGGCGCTGTCCCTCAGCTCTTCAGCTCAAGGCCAGTGCTCTACCACTTGAGCCACAGCGCCACTTCTGGCTTTTTTCTTTTTGCTTATGTGGTGCTGAGGAATCAAACCCAGGGCCTCAGGCATGCAAGGCAAGTGCTCTACCACTGAGCCACCTTCCCAGCTCACAAAGCCTTATTTTAGAAGCTTAAACAAAAAAATAAAATAAAGACGACATCATCAACCCAACTTCATGCCCAGAATCATTCAGAATTCTTTAGGGACCAAAATTTGAATTTGGGATGGGACAGGAGATTGAGATGAATGAATGAATGAATGAATGAATGATCTACATTTTGGAGACTGTCTTTTGAGTATACTCCAGGAACAAATGGCATCTCTTGGTGCACTCACACCAGCACAAAACTCAATTATCAGGTAAAGCCAGAAGCCCATAGCTGATGCCTGTAATCCTAGCTATGTAGGGGAGCTAAGAATAGGAGGCCTGCAGAAAAGTTTATGAGACCCTCTTCCTAACCCACAGCTGGCTGAAGTACCACATACCTGTAATCCTGAGCTATGAGGGAGGCTGGGAATTGGAGGGTTGTGATACCAGGCCAGCCCTTGAAAAATGTCCATCAGACTGTCTCCTTGGAAGTGGTTGTTTGTGTGATTTGTGTCTGTGATCCCACTGATGACACGACATCTAAGGTAGGACCCAGGCTCTTAGGTCCATGTCTAGATTGGAAGGGAGACAGTGAAACACAGGGCGGGAGCATGCTTGGCAGTAGCATGCCAGCTAGAGTCAGGTTCTGAGTTAAACTCCAGGTACCATAAAGTAAATCAAGACAGAAACCAAGACAAACAAACAACAGCCACAGATACAAAGCCTAAAGTGAGCATTCCCCAGGCTTCTTCCTGTGAGGACTTCTGGCTGAACTCGGGCTGTGGTGGCCCGCACTGTCATGGCTGCTCCACTGCAGCCCCTGAGTCTGGGGGGACAGCGTCACAGACACTCACCACTGGGTCATCTGACATAATGAGAGATGATTGGTGGGCTGGGGGTGCATTTCCAAGTGCCAATTATACTTCTCAGACCCCTCCAAACTCTTCCCTTTCACAGAAGCTTATAATCACAGAAGCACAGACAAGAGCATGGTGCCTCTGCCAACTGCAAATGAAGTTTGCAAAGCCCATCAGCCTTTTCTTTGACCAAGGACCAACATGAGGTCTGCTCTCGCTTACTGTTCTTAAGGTGGGCACTACCAGAACGAGGTGCTACACAACCCAATGTCTGTGACTTAATGTTTTGTTCTATTTGAGTGACACTGAGCCATAATGAAAAGCAAATGGGGTTGGAAATCAAAGAGAAAAGATGAGATCCCCCATTTCAGTCTTGTTCTGTAAGGCTGAACTACTTCCTGAAGGTCTCTAACCCTTACTCTTCTGATCTGTAAGATGGAGAAAGTCAGACTTACAGGCCTGGGTTTTCAGGAAGTTAGCATGATACCTACAAAGCCTGGTGACAGCTGGCACCCAGTAGATCCTCCTTAAGTGACAATTATTGCCACTTAAAAATAAGCATCCATATTATTGCAAAATGAGCATATCTTCTACAATTGCCTAATTCTTGATAGATCCTCTGTATTCATTCTAAGGTTTCTCGTGCAAAAGGAAAGAAAGGACAGGGGACTTCACTCTGAAAACAAACTGGTCATTAAGATAATTCAGCATTTCACAGGAACGTAAGATCATTTTCCAGTTTGATTTGGAGTCTAGCATCAGTTAATTTCTCTTTGTTCTGCTCTCCTGGTTGTGCTAATGTCCCCTTTGTGTGTGTACATTTGTCCAATGCAATCTAAGAAACAATCACCTTAATTGATCTGGCCGTTAACCTCTAACAGCTGAAGACACCGGCTTTTTATCTATCGCTCACTCCCTGCTGCAGATGTAATTCCCTGTAGTGCTTCCATCTCTGTCACCATCATGAGGGGCCCTTCACAGGGAAGCATTTCAGTAAATAAGTGCCACTTCAGACAAAACAGACCCTTTACACAAGAGGCCCCACGATGGAGGCAAAGGCCTGCAAGGTTATGCGTTCGCCTGGTAGTGCACATAATGATAAATTTCATACAGGTGTCACCACTTGCAAGACCCTAGGAAGGATTGATGGTTTACAGTAGGCTGATCCATCATCCAAGGCAGGTGGCACCCTATTGGAATTTCAGAAATCTGTTCCCAATCACATTCACTGTTGGGTGACTCAGTAACGACCCTATTTGCAGAGCGTTACTGAAAATCAATGTGCCGCATTCAAGGTCAATGTACTGTTTGAAAACTCTTTAAGTGTTGATGGATGGATTGTGCTCATTCAGAATATATGTGAGAAGAAAGTGACAGCTGAGCATCTAACAGGGGTGCCACCTCCAAAGACAGACATCCTTCTTTAGCGGGCAGTGGGAGTCCCACAGGGGTGACATCACACATAACCTCTCATGTGCTCTCGAGGGCATGTGCCTACATTTCTTAGTGTATCTATCATCACACAATTAAAGCACCACCGTGCAATATCTGTGACTATCTTATCATCCCAATGCTTCAAAAAATCTCGCAAGTTAATTTGGAATCAAACTATTCCATGTTAGCGAATCAAGACCAATCAGGAAGTAGGTTGTTTAAAACATATACCATTGTGGCAACCATCTTATTGCGTATTCCACAAACAGAAACTTAAAAACATGCCATACAATGAAGCCGGGGGAAGGGGTATAAGATTAAGGATAAAAATTTTCAGTCTCATATCAAGGAAGAAAGATAAATGTACAACCAAGTTACTAAATATAGTCAGAGGTACCTGTATATAGTGTGAACTTGCAGACCAAAGGAGAAAACTGCTTATTATTTCTTCCTAATTACTCTATAGTGTGCACACAGAAAAATGGATAAAAATGAGCACATCCATGTTATAATTCCTAGATTAAAAAAAAAAAACCCAGAACAGTACTTGCATCCTGAAGTTTCCAGACCCACGGCCATTTAGAGTTATTATCTTGTCAACGGTAACCACTATTTTTATTTCTAATAGCACAAATTAGCTCTCAGCTTTGGACTTCCTATAAATTTAATTACAGAGTAGTATTTTCACTCAATACTGTGCTGGTTAGATCTGTAATACTGTCATGTGTGGATGTAGTTCATTTCTTCTCATTGCTGTGAGTTTCTCAATTATATGAACAGACTAGCTATCATAAATCCATTCCATTGTTGATGGACATTTTTATGTCATTCCCATTTTGGAGATATAATGAATAGTTCTGGTAGGACATTCTAATACAAGTCATTAAGTAAAGACATATACATAGTGTAGTTTGGGATATACCCCCAGAGTCCTCAGCTTTAATAGAGAATAATGAAATGATGCCTTAAGCGCAGTTATTCTCATTTATTTTTCAACCAGTCATAAAAGATACTTTGTTGTTCCACTTAGTCAACACAGTGATGTTTTTTCTGTTTATTTAATGTTTATTTTTCAATTAGAATTAGTTATATGAGGGTAGAGACGTCAGGGTCTTTTTTAAAAAAAAAAAACTATTGTGTCTCTAATGGCTAGCTCAACATTTGCCAAATGGCTATGTTTACATTTAGAACACACATTTGTTTTTTTGACATATACGCTGGTATTTGTCTTGGGTTTTAGATGGAAGCAGTAGGATACCTTATATCCTTAACTATTGAATCTATTGTTGGGGGTGAAATAGGGAATTACAGGTGAGATGATTTTTTTCTGCTGTGCCAAACTACTGAATCCTGCAATTCAATCGAAAAATGATTTCTTTTAAATTCCAATAATTCATAAAGATCAAATTCTCATCTGTGTCTACCTCCTTTAAGGAAATTTTGCATTGTCTTAATTAGTGGTTTAAAAAAAAAAAGAAGTCACAATAAAATGTAAAAGTGATGCATCTATGTGCAGCAATGGGCTCTTGTCCCAAGACCACATTCATAGCTATCAATTCAAGAGCTGGATGTCTTTCTGCTGATTAATTTCAACTTGGCTATTGTTAAATAATGAGGTTAGAGAAATGTGTTTACATAGGACAAAATGAAATGAAAAACACAATACACATGTATAAGTCATCATTTTAAAAGCATCAAAGGTGAAAGGGTAGCTGTGGTAAACCTAAGACTCCTGGCTTTCTTCCTGACCCAGCTCACTCAGGGAGAAAAAGCTTTAATCATATTATAATTAGTTATAATGAATGATGATGACCCAAGCACTTGGAATTAGAAGTCATTTAGTGACATGTAGCTTTATAGATCTTGTTCAAACCTGATCAGTTATCTATTGGGGAATAAATCACCCCAAAAGCTGGTTGCTTAAGCCCACCATCCTCAGTCATTATATCTTACCAGTTCTGTGGGTCAGAAATTCAGGGACAAGGCTGGGAAGGTGGCTTAGTGGTAGAGTGTTCACCTTGCATGCGTGAGGCCCTTACTGTCAATAATCCCTCATTAAGCTATAGTAAGCAGGAGTGAAGTTTGCTAAGCTTCAGTAAAGTAAAGCAAAACAATAATTTCTCAACCTTTGAATAAGGCATCCAACTAGCTTCCTATGTTTTGTTTCTCATTTTCTTTCATGAAACTTTAATGGTCCTTAAATAAGCTGGTATTTTTATTTCTTATAAAATTTACAACAACTACATGAAATCAGCATCGGTATACCCATTTTATAGATATAGCTACTAAGTACGAAGAGTTCATCAGTGGTTGGGCCTAATGGATTGTGTAATTATCCATTTTTAATGGATAATACCTGAATCTGCATCTCAAATTACATGGATAAAAATTTTTCATTTTATCCAATTTTTAATATCTGTGTGTGTGGGGGGGGGGGGTTGAGTGATGTAACCTTCCCTTTAGCAGGTAAGGGAGGGAAAAGGAGCTTCTTAATGCTTCCCTGATTTGCATTTCCTTATCTTTTTCTTTGCACCGTTTAAACACGTCTATGTGGCTGTTTGTTATATAAATTCTCATTATAAAAATAATGCACGCCTGTTGTCCATAATTTAGAGGTATAAATAAGTTTAACTATGAAAATAGAAATCACCCATTATCCTACCTAGAATAATAGCTCAAACATTCCCTATTATCTTCCAGACATGTAGACATGTACATGCATGCAAACACATTTTATACATGCAATACTACATGACTATATTTCAAAGTTATGAAACTCTTTTGATTTTAATAGCTGTTAAATAATTCCATTGTGTTTATGTAGCCCAATTAATGCAATAATTAACCTTCCTTTTTAAAAGGACAGAGGATCACTATGTAATTTTCATGATTTTGTTAATTACATTTTCTTATTAAATACTCATTCTCTTTCTTTTTAAAAATCAACTAATTTCTTCAGCTTAGAATATGATCTCTTGGCCTAATGAGGCTATCTGTATTCTACTCATAATCTATAGATTGTTGCAGCTGATGGGCCCACAGAAATCATGAACCCCAACTTCACACAAGACAAGGAGCTTAACCGAGAGAGGGAGAGCAATTTGCCTCATGGTCAACAATGAACTTGAGCCTGTAACTTGGACATTCTGGACTACAGATCAATGCCATGATCTTTTTAAAATGAAGTGTTCTTTCCATCCCTTTAATTATTCCACATGTATGCATTCAGTCTGTGGCTCTCCGTGTTCATCAGAACTAGGAGGTGGAGAATGAAACTGACCTGCCCCTTGCTTTGTATGATCTCTGTCTCCCTTCCTGGAGATCTCCCACAGAGCTTTCTGGTCATGGAGGCAGCCGCCATCTTCCCTTCGCCTGAGGCCTTTCTACAGCCTCAGCAATGTGCCCTGCCCTCAGACCATCCAGTTTAAACTGTCAGAGAGAACGCTTTCAGCCAAGGATGGCCCAAAGTTGGTGCATTAACAGCCCAGCTTTCTTGTGTCCGTGACCTAGCCCAGTAGGACAATTCTAAGCCATGTCCTCTACAGTCAGTCTCTAACAGGGCCCCAGTGGGGGAACATTAGCCATGTCTAGATGATTCATCCTGGTATTTTTTTATACTACTTCTTGGGTCCACCTCCTTGGATAACAACAGAAACCAGCCAACCCTAAATTCTTCTATACCTCGAGTTCATTTTTCTGGTGGGGTTTGAACTCAAGGTGAACTTGCTCCCTGCTGTAATACCATGGAGCCCTGCCCCCACCCCGGTTTTCACTGGTTGTTTTCAGGGTCCTTCCTTTCTCACTGAGATATGGACCTGAACCTCAACTGGCCTACATTTAGGGCTCGTGCTATTGCTGGGATCACAGGCATGAGCTGCTACATCCAGTGTCCCTCCTTGGAGATGGGGTTTCCTGAGCTGGCCTAGAAAACACCATCCTCCAGACTCAGTTTTCCAGTGGCATGCGCCACGGTGGCCAGCTGTGGGTTGGGAAGTGGCCCCATGAGCTCTTCTGCCCAAGCTGCACTGAAGACATGCTCCCCGCCCTCAGCCTTTCCAGCCCCCAGGACTGCAGGTAGGAGCCCTGGGAACCCACGGCAGGTTTTCACGACAACATTTTTTAGGACACCTATTACATACAGAAAAGGAAATATTTACTTAAGCTAGGAAATGGTTATCTTTTTTATTTGACCTATAAAGCAGCTGCAATGAAAACCCTTGTCTAGGGCTCTGCTTCTGTGAGAAAATCAAACAAACAAACAAAACCTGATGTCGATATTTACCATGTACATCCATGCAGGCCAGGTTATAGGATGTCATAAAATAACACAGGAAGGAAACTCTTACTGTTATCAACTGCTGCACACGAGCACGATGTATTGTCTAACAAATGACACTTGTCTCTTACGGACCTGGGGCAGATAGACTCATCCCGGCAATTCTTACTGAGTGTGCCTCCTGGGACTGCAGTCAGATGGTAACTGAGATTGGCATCTGTTGGAGTCGTCTTTGCTCTTTTCTGGTGTGTGCCAACTGGCTAGACACTCCTCTCTCCTTAAAACTTCCAACGGCTAGCTTCACATGTACAGAGGTCCTCACCCTGCACCATTCTAAATCAGGAAATACACGTTTCATATAAAAGGCCAGGCCTGGCCCCTGGTACAACACTCCTGCCATATTCTGTTGGAACAACAATCACAGAACACACAGGAGGGCATGCAGACCTCATCTTCCTTCCTCTGCACTTAAATGTCAGTGTCCATCACTGTGATCCATCTTATACCAAACTTTGAACTCTAGGCAATAATGTTGGGATGACAATGGTGTCATATCTAGCTGAGTAGGAGATAGGTAAGATGATACCTGGAGAAAGGAAGAGAGAAAGCCAGATTGAGAGATGAGGGTAGAACATTCTAGACAGAGAGAAGAGTGCATATGCAGACACTCTATGTTTTGAATATTTGAGAGTTTTTATGGACCAAGTTGGCAGGTCAGGAGGACAGGAGAGGACATGAACCCAGAGAGAAAAAGTTGACCTGACTGAGTACAAAAGGAGTGGTAAGCACGTTAATAGAAAGCAGAACCAGTGGTGTCACGAGCTGGTAAGGATGGATGGCGGCGGTTAGTAAGCCTCAGACTACTGCCGGACTGTAATATGTAGCCAGAGAATGAGAAGGAAATTAATCAAAAGAATTTAGAAGGTTTCTTAGTATCTTGACCACTGTAATCCAAGCATACGCAGGGTATTTTTTTCTTTCATTCTGTAAGAATTCTGGTCCAAAATGCATTGGGGATAAATAGGTAGCCTTTTCCCAGTAGTTTATAAAACACTACTCTAGCTCCAGTGCCTGGGTGATGAAGGGTAGGTGGTCTGAAAGACCAGAGAGACCAGTTGGGCAGAGGAGACAATGGCTGCAAAGCCACAGTTGACTGGTCGCCAGTTAGGCTAGTGGGTCTGTGGATAGAGAAGGAAAAGATAGGAGTTTAGAAAACCAATTAGACAAACTCTGATGATAGGTGAGCGGGTGGGAAGAAAGAGCAAAGGATTTCAAGGCTGCCCACTGGTTAGAGAAACGGGCCTGACGCAGACCTCACATGACGAGGAGATGGTGATTACAGAGGGAGCTCAGCTCACAGAGACTCTGTGCTTCCCCTCCACTCCTGTGTTGAAATGTCTAATGGTCATTGGAAAGGAAATACATCCTCCTGCAGGCTACGACACATTATCTTTTCATTTTAATTAAAGGCCACCTACAATATAGAAACAAGTCAACATAATTCACTTTTCTAATCAAAGAGAATTCTTTGAGAACAGAAGAGCTCCAGCACCCAAATGAATGAGTTGTAATTTTCTTAATGAACTAAGTCATCATGAATCACTGCATGGAATCACCCCCTCACGCAAGGGTGCCTGTGACATTTCCAACAATGCGACACTATTTGGTAAATATTAAAGATGGTTAGGGGAAGGGGATAAGAAATGACCTTTCACTCTACATGGAGCATGTTAATTGCTAAAAAGCCAGCAGTTGGTTGTAAAGGGCTGTTCCCGTGCCGTCACTGTGGAAGCTTGCCCCCGCTTTTGGGTTATGAATTATCCTTAGAAGAAATATGGATGCATGACATTTACATTTGCAATGTCACTTAGCATAAGCATGCATTCTTATTCATGTCTTTGGTCTCTACTCAGTCCTAAGCATGGATACGTTTATAATCTCAAGGATATTTTCAAACTTTCTCTTAGAAACCACCACCAAGGTGTGACAGTGAATCAAAATATGTCCTTTCCCTTGAAGCATACATCTGTCTGATTTTTACAGAACTCAGAATGATGTCATACATCCTTCTTTATGTATTTTCAGAATTCACATTGGTGGTTTACAATATGGGAGTATGGGCCATTTCGTAGTTAGTATGGAAGCAGATTGGGACAATCCTGGCTTGTTCTTCATGCACTATGTAACCTCAGAGGGGATTGCCTCACCTTTATGATATTCCTTGTATTTAAATTTCTACTGGTTTAGAATTCTATGGTGAGAAAATAAGCCACCATAGGTAAAAATCTTAGTTCAGTGACAAGCCCAGGATCAAATATTAAATCATTGTCAGCCACTACCTGATTTTCCTAGTTGAGGTAAAACCTGCAATGCTTTCAGAACTGGGAATCTCAGAGTCAGTTCAAAACTAAGAATGAAGACTCAACGCAGAAAAAAAAATGCATGGACAATGTAAGTACCACTGTCTAGAACTCAGTCTATGAATGTGGACGATCCTAGGAAACAACATTAAAGAGATTTTATAACAGTGAGGTGGATTCCTTGTGAGTAAAAGAAGTAATATTAGATGATTTTTTTTCTAATGAGATATTATATACAAGTTGAAAGGAAACATAAAGATCATGCATTATTAAGCCGAGGTAGTTACACCCACATACTCAGTAGATAGGCTAAAAGATAATGTAATGTAAGAGACATATTCTCAGTCTGAGATTTTTTTTATAGTTGCTTTGCTGTTTTTTTTCTTTATCATTTGAGACAAGGTCACAATGTAGTCCAGGCTCACCTTGAACTCACTATGCAGCACACAATAGTCCCAAACTTGCTTCTTTCTGCCTTGTCCTCAGTGTGGGAATACAGGTCTATGCCTGAAATATTTCGGCTTGATATATTTGTGTTCTAATCAAAGCCTGAATATTTATTTAAGTAAATCATAGGGTATGACATTCAGAAGAAACAGGGCATCCAGTATTAATTCAGTGAATATAGTAAAAATTAGTATCTCAGGAGCTGGAAAGGTGGCTCAGTGGTAGAGTGCTTGCCTTGTATGCATGAGGCCCTGGGTTCAATTCCTCAGCACCATATAAGCAGAAAAAGCCAGAAGTGGGCACTGTGGCTCAAGTGATAGAGCGCTAGCCTTGAGCTGAAGAGCTGAGGCACAGCGCCCAGGTCCAGAGTTCAGGCCCCACAACCAACAAAAAAATAATCACTATCTCAAAATCTGAAAATGAAACAGTTTCAGTGTCAACCCAGCGGCCCTCAGACTCCAAGCTCCAGCAGAGCTTTGCTGGTCAAGTCTTAATGAAATCTTTTCTTTCTTCATCCTTCCAAGATTTGATCTTTCATGGCACAATTCCAGCAGGAGTTTCAGAAAGGGGGACAATAGAAGAGAGTTTGCTTTTTAAATTTTCAGGAGTATTGGGACATGCTAAAAATGATAGAGAAATGTTCATCTGTATGTCTCAGGAAAGGGAGGGGCCAGCTGAAGAAAGTAGAGAATGGCAAATGGTATGAAATACAGCAATTGAAAAACATGAAAGAATGAGGGATGATGAAAAATAATCTTAAAATACTCTGTACCTATGGTGAGCAGAGAATTAGAATCCAAGGGATCACAATAGCCAAACAACAGAAGACCCACTACTATAATAATTATGTCTAGCAATGGAATGAATCTTGTTTGAGAGGTATCGAGCTCTGTATCACTTGACAAATCAAACTGGAGTTTGAGATGATGATGTTCTATCAGGAATGTTGAAGGGAGGGTGTCTTGATGGAATAGGGTGTTGGGTTGACATCATCTTTCATAGTAATTCTCAAAATGCCATTGCAAGATGTTAATAGATAATAGGAACCAGAACCAGAACAATTCCTTGACCAGGACATTTTAGATAAATTAACTAAAACATATCACAGACTCTGGCATTGACACTCTCATGAGAGATAATACTGTCCACCACTTTCAAGGAAGTTTCCTGCATGATACATCACACTGAACATAGAGTATAAGGAAAAGATCTTTAGGAAACACTGCTATGTATGATCGCCACACTGTTTTGAATTTATGTAGAAACATATAAGAGAATCACATCAATGATCTTAGAGGTGTTCAAGTTTAATAAACTACTAATGGTTAAAAAAACCAAGTGACCAAATATAATAAATAATAAAATTATGAAGTAAATGAAGTGAATGAAGGAAATAAAGGCATTGTCTTTGAACAGATGCTTTCAAGTGAGAACTAACCATATGATGAATAGAAGAAATAGAGGGACAGACAATCTACACTTGGCTGATGGAAATGAAAAGGATAATGGGAGAATTAAACAACAATTGCAGCGCCAGGAGGAATAGGAAGACCGTGAAGCAGGGGTGGGTGTGGATGTGGTCTTTTATTTTTAAGTATGAGGTGTACCTGGCCTGTGACCAGGCTGATGTGGACACCGTCACTTCCTTCCCAAAGGGAAGAGCCCGCAGGAAATCCAGCCAGGCAGCTTCACAGGAAATGTGGATTCAGGACTGGCTCTTGGGGACAGAGAATACCCCCAAGCACATGACCTGCGGAAACCAGGGTCCTCTTCCCTCATGGATATCTATGGCTGCTCGGTGACCTGAAATTAATGTGTCTTCTTCTCAGGCTAAAAAGTCATTGAGAATGTGTTTGGTCTCCCATTCTTCTTTTCCCACAGCCTTAGGTAAAGTCGTAACCTTTCCAAAAGTCAATCCCTGCTTCCTAATGCTCTCCTGGCTGCTCACCAGTTATCCTTTGCAGGGTTTGTCCTATCTTTGAGCTATAATGTCCACCCAGTCGCTCTATGAGCCAGCAGAATTTTGCTGGTCAAGTCTTAAGGAGACGATTTCTTCCCTTCATTCTTCTAGGATTTGGTCTTTCATGGCAAAATTCCAGCCAACATCTGATGAACAGAAAGTTCTAGACTTCCTCATCATGATGAGCCCCCTAAGCTGAATCTGAAGAACAAAAGAAAAGCAGCTGTCTTGAATGAGTAGTACCTGGCGGTTCATGTGACAGCCCCGCCAGTGCTGACCCTGACTACCCCCACTGTCCCACCCAGAAAACCTCTTAACTTCTTACCAAATCCACAGCTTATGGAGATACACGGTATAGCTTCTCAGTACATTTGGGGAGATTAGAGCCTATTTTGAAAAAGCCTTGAGCAAAAGCAATTTAGTGCTCAAAGCTCTAATCTGGAATTGGTATATTTATCCTGGTCTTTAATTATTAATGTTGCTTTATTGATCTGATACCTAAAACACAAACAACAAAAACTATTCAAACTAATTATTGTGGGTTTTCTACCTTTTAGGGGTTTTCTACTAGTCTTCAAACCTAAGCCTTTAAAAAAAATTTCAATCAATAGGGTTTAATTCATTAACAGCTTCTAGCTCCCTGTGTCTACTGCTTGACTATTTCCACCACCAACAGGAAATAAGCTAAATTCCTTCCCTGGAAATAGCTGCATGATCTATATAAATGTATTTTCTTTGGAACATTAAACCAAGTCTAACAGATCCACTTCCTGGTCTTCTGTGCCCAATGACTACTGAATACTGCATAAAGTGTCACAGTGTACTTCTTTATCTTACTACAAACACATTAGATCATTAAAATATCTTATATGCTGGGGTGGGTCAGTGTTGGCATAGAGACATGAGGTCACTTTGACACCTGCTTATGGTGTTTTCAGTCAGCTGGCAATGTCAGTTTGATTGAGATGTATTAGTAATGTTTGTTTGTTTGTTTGTTTAGTGTCAGTTGTAGGACTTGAACTTTGGGCCTAGATACTGTCCCTCAGCTATTCAGCTCAAGGCTAGCTCTCTACTACTTGAGCCACAGTGCCACTTCCAGTTTTCTGGTGGTTTATTGGAGATAAGAGCCTAATAAACTTTCCTGCCAGGGCTGGCTTTGAACTGTGATTCTCAGATCTCAGACTCCTGAGTAGCTAGGATTACAGGCGTGAGGTACCAGTGTCCAGCTGTATTCGTAATGCAAGTGTGGGATTTGATGAGTTAAGGCAATACTGTGATCGCTGTTTCCTGCTGGGTCCCCAGCCTGATGTTTGGTTCATAGCAGGGCATCTGTCTCCATCACAGCAGCTGGCTACTTTTCGATTTGGGGTTCTTGGCTATAAAGGCAGTATGAAGCCAGGCGCCGGTGGCAGCCTGGGCAGGAAAGTCTGTGAGACTCTTATCTCCAATAAAAACCACTAGAAAACTGGAAGTGGCGCTGTGGCTCAAGTGGTAGAGCGCTCACCTTGAGCTGAAGAGTGCAGGGACAGCGCCCAGGCCCAGAGTTCAAGCCCCATGACTGACTGACTAAATAAATAAAGGCAGAATGAGGTGAAAGTATACCAAAGGCTACACTGCCATTAAACCCTTAAAAGGAACCATAGGAAGGGATCAGGTTAGTCAAGCATTTACCTACTCAGATCAGCGCTGACATACAATGAGCATTCCATAACTATTTGTAGAATGAATAACTGGATGCCAATAGTCAGATATGTTCCCATCATGAGATACATTCTTGAAAGGATCCAAAGAAGATGGCACAAACATATCGTTCTTGTCACTGACAGGTGCTGGGGGGGGGGGGGGTACATGGCATTGTCAACCTTCTGGATTTGGCCCTAAACCCTTTATGATGTAAATATGGGTTCTGTTGTGTCACTTCTTTTTTTTTTTTTAATTTTATTTTATTTTATTTGAGAACATACTGTACAGAGGGGTTACAATTACATGGGCAGGATAATGCATACATTTCTTACCAAGCATTGCAGCCTCCTCCTTTGTTTACCCTTCACCTCCCTTCCCAGCCTCCCCCCTCCCCCCCCACCTAATCATACCCCCCCCCCCACACACCGACATTGTAAAGCTGGTTTTGACATGTGTTGTGTCACTTCTTGAGCTACTAAGAAGCATATGTTCAAATCCTCAATGGAAAGTAGCAAGACTACATTTATTTTGTTCAGTAAATTATCCACATGCCCTGGAGAAATCATGATGTTTAATATACTCTGGATAGCGTAAGTAGAGTCATATCAACAGGCCAGGGAAGCTCTTCCTTTGCCTTAAGAAATTTAAAATAAAAATAGGAAAACAAGTCAAGCTCATATGAATTGGATGGAAAAAAGCTGTCTTTTCATTTTATATGATCCTACTACACCTTGGATATGTTACACAACAAATCCATAATCTTATTGTTGTCCATTACTAGGGCTTGAACAGAGGGTCTGTCACTCACCTTTAGCTGCTTTGCTCGAAGCTGGTGGTCTATCACTTGAGTCAGATCTTCACTACAAGCATTTTGGTGGTTAACTGGAAATAAGAGTCTTATAGACTTTCCTGCCTGGGCTGGCTTTGAACTGTGATCCTTAGATGAGAGCCTCCTGACTAGAGAGGATTGTAAGTATGAGCCACTGGCAGCTAGCTTAAATTCATAATTTTGAATTCACACAGTCTTAGTGACCATGTTTGGCTATATTGCATGCCAATACTTCTAGTTATTCAAGAGGTAAAGGTAGAGGGGCTGCCAACTTGGCAAAATGCAAACTCTTATCTGAAAATTGGATTAAAGCAAAACAGGGACTGGGGCCTGGTTCACCTGGTAGAGGACTTGCCCAGCAAGCATATGCCCTGAGTTCAAAGTCTAGCACTGCCATGCCTATTGCCCCCTGAGAATTCTATCTCTGCTTAACTGTTTTATCACCTTTTTAATAAAATTCAGCTTTGTTTTGAAATTTTAAGGCAAAGTGATCAAAAAGAAAGAGACAAAAATACAGCTATATTATAAAATATTCATACCAAATCAAGAAAACAGACACATTTTTTCAGATATACGACATGCTAAATTAAAAAGGCAGAGGTGACAATATTGCATACATATTTAATGTGATACTTAAATATAAATCTTGAAAAGACTTCAAAATAATAAAATCTTCTAAAACATGAAACATGATTGAAATTGATGGTAACTTAGTTTTATTTACAAAAACAAATAATGTTTTAAGCATACTATTTATTCCAAAGAAATAATATTCACTTAAATATTATTCTATACTTACTTTGCTATACACTGACACAGAGTGATGTTTTAGAGGACACATTACCTTTTGTAAAGTCTGGCAAACTAAATATAGTTTTGCAGAGTTATATGAAAAATGGCTAAACCTTTTTCAAGATATATGACAGCATAAAAAAATCCCAAGAGCAGAGATGATGTCATATTGAGAACTAATGAACACACCTATGGGATAATGTATGTGATGTGGTCTTCAAATTTTTATGAAGGTCACTGTGAAGTATGGCTTAGGACTCAGGATGATGCAGATGTGAGGTTCGGACACCTGTGGGTGTGACACAATGGTGAGCGTATGAATAGGACTTTGTCACCGAAGCTTGCCATCCGTGAGAGAGTCTTCACCAAGGGCCTGACACCCTTTCTGAGTTTTAGGAGTGTGTCAGGGGAATGGGCAGATAGACAGCATCCAGATGAACAAAAGGGGCATACAGTGGGGATACCTAACGACATACTGGACAGGTTTTCACGTAGGAGACGGAGCTAGGTGGGAGAGAAACTGGTAAGGAGATAAGGCAGAGACCATGGTGTTAGAGAGGTGGCTTGTGGATCCTGTGGGTGAAGGACAGACTGGTCCATGGTGATCACTGCCCATCATGTTACAGCCTTGCATTTAGGAGCAACACTGTTAGCACTGCTAGAAAACAGCCTGCAGAAGGTGTGACGATACCACTCTAAAGCTGAAAATAACAAGGGATGGCCCTAACCACTCTCAAGTTCCTCCACTCTTTCTCTGTCTCTCTCTCCTTGTCACCACAGGAGCCCTCAGCTGAGGACACTAAACTGTGAATACTGAATAACCATATGGAAGAAATCTGTTCTAGAGAGCTGCTGGCCTAATCATGGACCTTGCATGAGCAATAAACAAACTTCTGTTAGGCTGAGTATCCAAGATTTTCATGCATTCTAGCATACTCATCTACTTGCTGCAGAAATCATCAGGGCGAGATAAGCTTGTTAGGAAGATGTGGGGCCAACTGGAGAGTGTGACCCTAACTCTCATCAGCAGTGCTTTATTTCAATGTTTGCTTCGTCTTTTTATTTATTTATTTTTTTTAAAAAAATTTTTTTGGTTCCGGTGGTGGGGCCTGAACTCTGGGCCTGGGTGCTGTCCCTCAGCTCTTCAGCTCAAGGCTAGCACTCTGAGCCACAGCGCCACTTCCGGCTTTTTTTCCTGCTTATGTGGGGCTGAGGAATCGAACCCAGGGCCTCATGCATGCAAGGCAAGCGCTCTACCACTGAGCCACCTTCCCAGCCCTGCTTCTTCTTTTTAAATTTCATTTTATAACCTGTTGTGTTATTGTTATCACCCTCACAAACGTGCTCAGCTGCAGAGATCATGGTTACATTTGGATTCAGTCTATGACACTTGAGAAATCAAACCCTTAGCACTTGCACATAACTGAGTCCTTGTCATACTCCCTTTGTTACTGATGTCCCAGAATGCCTTAGGAACAATTTTGTCAGAGGGAGGATAATGGGTAACCCTGATGATCAACTTAACTAGATTGAAACTTGCTTAGGAGCTTAGTGAAGGCTACTTCTGGGTGTGTCTGCCAGGGTGTTTCCAGAGAGGATTAGAGGAATGGATTAATCCTTTAATGGATTCTTGATAAGATGGCTTTATTTGGAGGTAGTAACAAGTAGGAGGGTCCAGGTGGAGGAAGTAGATCCTGGAATGGGTCCTTGGGAGTTACATCTTTCCCTGGCCGCTTCCTGATATAAACCACCACAATCTCCTCACCACCACAGACTGACACCCCTGAAGTATAAGCAACAAGATATACTCATCTTAGATTGTTCTCATGTGTTTTGGTCACAGCAATGAAAAAGTAATACAGGGTAGAAAAAGATTGCCTCTTAATAGGCTCAACCTTGTCAATAAATATGAATATACTAACACATACACCAGCATGCATGCATTCACACACATTCATTCTCATTCGCTCTCTCTCTCTCTCTCTCTCTCTCTCTCACACACACACACACACACACACACACACACACACACACATTATTCAGGTGGCTTTCTCTGGAATATTAGGTTTGTTCTTCCTCCCATGCCCTTCAAAGTACTCATGCTAAAGTCCCAGAGGAGATCCATTGTAGGCACGCAGTAGGCATTTTCCTCGTGAGGAAGGACAGATTGCTCAATTTGACAGAGTACCAAGCATAAAGGACAGGATAAAGGAGGCTGAACCCAAGAGTTGGTTTAATGACGTACTGAGGTGTTATATCAAAATTTTCTAGGGAGGCACTGATCCCTCTGGAATATACTGGTGGACATCTGTAAAGATGTCTGCACTCTCTTGTGGCTTATTCTCAACATGGCTGGAACACCATGTTGGGGTGTAAGCTCTTTCTCAGCCCTTCTGGGTTCTGCGTTCCATCCAGAGATTCCTCCTTCTCCTCCTCCTCCATAATCATGCTCCCAGCCATTCTTGGTTCTGAAAAGCAATTCCATTGCCTGCCTCCCCACCGTCTATCAGAGTCCCTGCAGGTGAAACATCAGAATGACTTGGGAATTGTATTAAAATGAAGGCTCTAGGCCCCTTCCAACCTCTGGACATTCTAACTCAGAAGGCATGGGGGTTCATTTTATAACTTCCCAGCTTCCATAATCATGCAAGCCAATTCCTCATTTATACATAAAGCCCCAGAGAACCCTAATATAGTTAGCCTAAGGTAAAATCCACAAATTATCATTTATAGGAAAAAAAAATCTCCAAACAACTATGAACCCTGAGGAATTTCTTGGTGGTACAAATGACTGTTCTGTAACAGATTCTTATGCTGATCACTAATGATATCATCCCTAAACTTGACCTCAGGAAGACTCTAATCTAGTAGGACAAACTACAGACATAAGAATCAGTCATTATAACTTAACTACAGTCAGCATTTGAAAGAAAAAAACAAAGTGAGCTCTAGCCCTGCTCCAGGAGATTCTATTGTCATCCAGGTTTGAAAAATCACTAATAATGGAAGCTTATCATGGCTCCTACTTAGCTAAATCCCACCCTGGAAGTGCTGTCCCCAAGCTATTGCAATATCCCCCAGTCAAAGACCCATCCGTGTTTCAGATCTGGGTATCCTGGGACCATCTTCTAGTTGCATTCCTAAGAAGGCCACGCTCAACTTTGTCTGCTATTTTATGCAATCCCCTTGAAGTACATGATGTTCTCTCTTTCTTTGAGTAAATAGAAAAGTGAAGTTGGATAAAGCCAAAGTAATCATCAAACAACAACACAAAGGAATGGTAAAAGATAAAGACTGGAAATGGCCATGAGCTGCAAGTCTCAGTGGTGCAACCACCCAGAGTCACTGTCCATTGGTGCCAACAAGAAGAAAGAAAATGGATTTGAATCCATGATCTTTGTCTTTACTTCTCTCCTGAAAATCATCAGTGAATCCCCAACACAACTCAGCGTGGCCTCGCCACAGGCCACTTCTCCCACAGACTCCATTCCCTCTGCACACCTCTGCTCACACTCACCTCCATTCCCTCTGCACACCTCTGCTCACACTCACCTCCATTCCCTCTGCACACCTCTCTGCTCACACTCACCTCCATTCCATCTGCACGCCTCTCTGCTCACACTCACCTCCATTCCCTCTGCACGCCTCTCTGCTCACACTCACCTCCATTCCCTCTGCACACCTCTCTGCTCACACTCACCTCCATTCCATCTGCACGCCTCTCTGCTCACACTCACCTCCATTCCCTCTGCACGCCTCTCTGCTCACACTCACCTCCATTCCCTCTGCATGCCTCTCTGCTCACACTCACCTCCATTCCCTCTGCACACCTCTCTGCTCACACTCACCTCCATTCCATCTGCACGCCTCTCTGCTCACACTCACCTCCATTCCATCTGCACACCTCTCTGCTCACACTCACCTGTCCCCCTTTTAATACTTTCTTGAGGGCAGGAATCCTGTCTCGATCATTATAAGTTCCCAATTTAGAGTTTTTGTTTGTGCCAATAAACTCTTGCACAGAATTTACTTGATAGACTCTGAATAAAGAAGTAGATATTGGCAGGTGAAAACACTGGAGCTCAGCAGTTTGAAGGGATTTACATAAAGTTGCCCCACTAGTAAAGGGCATACCTAAAACCACATGGGACTTACTTAAGGTTCATGATCACCTCACCCTGCTCCATTCAATGGGCCAATTTAAAACCTTCATTAGGTTGTATGATTCAGGACACATTCCTTGGTATGCAGAAGGAAAACTAGGTATTATGTCAATAGCCTGGATCCAGGTGAAAAATGAATAAATAAATGTCATCTGCAGGAGCTCAGAGGTCTTTTGCATCTATTTGATACACATTCTTAATTCCCGTTAATCAATCACCCTTAGACTTCATTTATTTGAAGTTGTCCTGGTACACCTATAATCCTCAACAATTTAGGATGTAAACACAGTAGAAGTGACAGTCTTTGGCCAACTGGGGAAAAAGTCAGCAAGATCCTATCTCAAAAACAAGGCAAGTATAATGGGCACACCTGTAGTTGAAGCTACTCAGAGTGCGGAGGTAGGAGGATCATGGTCCCCTGTTGGTTTGGGCCAAAGCTCAGGACCCCATCTGGAAAGCATAGGAAAAGCAAAAGGACTGGGTGTGACGTCAGTGGTAGAGTACTTGTGTAGCAAGCATGAGACCTAAGTTTAACCCCCAACACTAACAAAAAAATGTGAAAACAAAGTTTTATCTTTAAGTTCCATTCATAATATATTAGTACCTACATAAAATGTTCTTTTCCATCAGGTACTGGTAGCTCACACCTGTAATCCTAGCTACTCAAGAGACTGAGATCTGAGGATTGCAGTTCAAAGCCAGCCAGCCCGTGTCTGTGAACATGTATCTCTAATGAACTTGTCAGAAAAAGCCAGAAGTGGTGCTGTGGCTTAAGTGGTAGAGCACAGAGGCTCACAGAGAGTGCCCAGGCCCTGAGTTCAAGTCCTAGGACCAGCAAAAAATAAAGTTCTTTTCCTACTTCTCTGAGTCTATTTTCAGAAATTAGCTTCTCTTAAGATGCCAATAGTCACGTGATATTTGGAAATCCTCACATAACAGAGAAGATTCTCAGTTGTCCACTTAGTGCTCAGGACTTGTTTCAATTATTTTAACATTCACTCTTGGTTATAACTTGTAGAACTGTATTTTTATTTTACCCCATTAGTAACACTGACTTTTAGAAACGTGTCTTTCCTTGGAAAGACATGTCATAGGTATGGTGGTTCTACCTGTCCAAACCTCTGTCCTCCAAGATGAGGTCAACTCACTTGAGTAGGAAAGAGCTGTAGGCAGGATTCTGTGATCATGAAAGAATGTGAGTCCACTCTTGGAAGTTTAGGAAACCCCCATCTTCTGCATCAGTGAGGACAGAGAATGCCATGAGGGAGGAAGAGTTGGCAACAGTGCCAAGGAGGGGAGGAACTGGAGCCAGGAAGATACTTAGGGTTTCATATTAGGCCTGTTGCCCAAGCGCCTGGTGGATCTGAAATTGCGCACATAAAGCAGGAACTTGGCATGGGATGGGAGGTGATGAGTGTGCATGAGGCCTCGGTTGTGCAAGGGAGGGAGGCTGATGGGAAGAGTTTCAAGACATAGATCTAGACGATGTCTGGGTAAGTCTCATGGAGCCAAAGAGTGTCCCAGCCGAGGGCTGCAGCGGTTTTGTTGCAGAGAGTAAACAAATGTGCTGCCAGCGTTGCATTGAGAGAGGAGGACCCACAGCGTCCGCTGGCCAGACCAACGTCCTAGGGCTTAGAAGAGCTTGATGAGTTGCGCACAGCCTGGATAAGTACTCAATGAGTCAAAGGCTCACTTTGATCTCTCCCTGTCTTGCATCATCTGGGCAGGCAGAGGATGGCAGAGATGGGAAAGGGAGGAGAGAAAAATCTCATCTGGGCACAAGTTACTATGCAAGACACTTTATCAGGATTATCAAAATGTATTCTAATGGCGATAAACCATGGCATGTTACAGGTACACGTGACGAGGGTAGGGTAGGACTTACGAGGTACTGGCCACTAGTGCAAAAGTCACAAGAGTCCAAAATTTGGACTCTATTGCCTCATTCCAGTTCTGCCACTCTCAGATGCCATATCAAGATGTGATACTTGCTGCAAGCTTCATGTTTTGTTCATTGTGGATCATGTGCATTCATTTTAAATTTTATTAAAGGCTGAATTAGAATAGTTCTCTTAATGACAGAGTTTTTCTCAACATCCCTGTATTTGCTTTACCTGAATTCAGTTTGTCATTCACCTCAGCCCAGTCCTGGCCAATCAGAAATGGCTCAGATAATATTTGTGTGTTTCCCAAGGCCATCTGTCTAATTAACCCGAGAGAGTTTAACCCTGACTTCTGGTCCTACTCTTCCCAGGCTGCTGTTGTCAATCAGCTGCTCACTGTCCACTTGGACAGCCAACAGTGCTATGCAACAGGACACTATTCTAAAGAGTGGTAGCCCTAAACACTGTGGAACTGGAAGAAAGAGGAAGAAAGATAGGTTGCTAAACATTTTCAAAGGAAAATGCTTAAACATTATAACCCAGAACAAATGTTAACATAGGAATTGAAGAGAAGACCCTGTCCACCAAACAGACAGATGAAGAATGTGACCCACTAACCAAAGATTTTCTGAATTCCTGTGGTTAATGGGAACTTCAGACTTTTATTTTTTAGGATAGACTCCAAGAAAAAAGAACACTTCATGTAGGATATCATTATGGTATGAATGGGAAATCCGAGGTAACATCTAACTAACAAATGATGTGCTAAAGTAATTGATGGGGCCGGGCGCCGGTGGCTCACGCCTGTCATCCTAGCTACTCAGGAGGCTGCGATCTGAGGACCACGGTTCAAAGCCAGCCTGGGCAGGAAAGTCCGTGAGACTCTTATCTCCAATAAACCACTAGAAAACTGGAAGTGGCGCTGTGGCTCAAGCGGTAGAGGTGCTTGCTTTGAGCTGAAGAGCACAGGGACAGCGCCCAGGCCCAGAGTTCAAGCCCCATGACCGACAAAAAAAAAAAAGTAATTGATTGGAATTAAGTATATGATTAAAATAAATTCAAAGACCAAAAAACTTCTGAAGTAAACATTGTTTATTTTTCCCCCTGGAGCTTGACTAGTCTGCTATACTGGGAAGAGAGTTACAAAGAATCTGGGCTTTACCACCTCTGAACTAAAGACTCAGGTCAGTTTTGGGTTGTCAGATATCCAATTTTGCCATTTTTTTGCAAAGTGTCTGCCTCTCTCATTGGCCAGTGAGGGCTGATGTTAGGTCAGTTTTGTTTATTTTCTAAACTCTTATGCATAGTAAATGATTAGTAAGTATCCTTATTGAAAAAAATGAATTGCAAAATGTATTTCTCAAAGTAGAAAGTCCACGAGTGTTTCTGTCAGAGACTAGGAGTTAGACCAGTCTCACTGATAAAAATATGCTCTATGCATACATGTGCTACAAAAATAAAATGGCCAACGGGGTCTTTTTTAGTGAGAAGCTTTAGACACAGAAAGTCAAAACAGCTTGGTGCAGGCTCTTTCAAGAGTCCCAGCTGGCTGTGTCACCTCTGGAGAATGGCAGTAATGAGTGGGAAGGAGAGATAACACCTCAAAGGAGTGAGCCAGAGAATGATTCCTGAGCAGGGCTCAGTCTTACAACACTTTGGAGAAAACCACCCCAATGCCCTCAATAACCTGCACGTCTCTCTGCAGGCCCCACCCCTTAAAGGACCACATCATTGTCATCTTAAACACCAAATGCACACATGACCCTAGGGACACAATCAAACCTTATCCCAACCATACCTTGGCTCCCTTGGGATCACATCAGGCGACCTTTCATCTGGTCATTGAAAAGCCACAGTTCAGAATTAGATGCTGGACACTTTTATCTTTTCAGGATATTCATCACCATGGCTTATTCATTCTATCTCTCTCTACTCAATCTTGAATATTAACTCCTAAAACAGACTTTCTCTGACCAGTGAAGTTTGTTGTTGTTTGTTTTTATGCCAGTCTTGGAACTTGTCAGAGTCTGGGCACTGTCCCCCAAGCTTTGTTGCTCAATGCTAGCATTCTACCACTTGAGCCACAGCTCTACTTCTGGTGTTGGTCACTAATTAGATATAAGTCTCATAGATTCTCCTCCCTGGGATGGCTTTGAATTGAAGTCCTCACAACTCCAGCCTCCTAGGTAGCTAGACTTACAGTCATAAAGCACACACACCCAATCAAGACAGGTGTGTTTTAATTGGTAATTTTTATTTCATTAGCCTCACCTCACTTCTACTCATCATCCCTATTCCTCCTTTATCGTTTTCTTACAACCAAATTTCATTCTTATAATTCCATATTGATTTATTTTCTTATTTTCCCATGAGAATCTTATCTCTTCAAAGGCATCCTTGGTTTTCTTCAGAGCTGAGAAGACATTCTGAATTTGGATACATTTGGCAGATATTTATTGGATTATTAAATAGCAAATGAATGAAAACATTACTATTCTGATTTGAAAGAGCATAAAGAAGCCTTGGATGAATGACACGGGCAAATGTCATTCACACAGATAAGATATATAACTATTCTAAGAACATGGTAGCAATAGACGGGGGTTAGTATAGCCAGCTCTCAGGTTAGTATGTGGATTTAACAACTCCAAACTAAGTCATATTACAAAGTCCTACTTAAAGAATAATATGAATTATGCCATTCAATATTTATTGAGTATCTACTAAGTGCTATTGATTCAACAGATGAAAATACTTCTCTTCTTTCAGTTTATATTCTATAGAGAAGACACAGACTAAAGAGATAGAACTAGTAATGGAAGATGGAGAAATGAATGGCTAGAGCAAGATGAATGGAGATGGATGAGTGAATGGATGGGCAGGTAGATGAACAGACAGATGATAGGTAGATGGATAGAAAAAGTCTAAGATTATAAACCAAAAGCATAGAGAAAAACAAGATAGAGGAAGGTACAGGGTTTTGTTGGGGCAGGAGTGACATTCAGGGTTTTATAAACTATCATGGAAGTCTTCCGTCAGAACAAGTGGATTCTGAGCAAAGACATGATGGAAGGGAGCAGCCAAGCGATGGGTACACCTGGGGGATGCCGTGCTGGCCAAGGGGACAGAAGTGGCTGCAAGCCTGCCCTGTGACAGAAACCTTGCTAGGTGTCTGCTGCACTTGATCTCGAATAATCCTCAACAGGTAATATTAGTTCCCTTTGAAAAAAGTGAAACCTAGAGAGATTAAGGGATTTTTTTTTTCTCAGCCAGTAAGTGCAGAAGTCAGGATTCAGTGTGAGACTTCAAAGCCTGCCCCAGGGGAAGGAGAGGGCGGGGACTCTGGGCTGTCTTTGGTGGTAGAAATGCGTCCCATTGCTGGCTCCTTGAAGCTGCTCTCACCAGGCTCACCTGGACACTCCATCTGGCACTGGGAGGAGTGGAAATATTGGCCTCGCCAGCCTGATGCCAAAGCCTGGGTGGTGAACCACTCGGTCACACTGCTGAAAACACCCTCAGACCAGACAGGTGCACTTAGTCATTTGTTCTGAGCAAGACTTGCATGCCCCAAACAGAAAGGCCAGTTCAAAGCGAGCTTCTCAGAGAGGGTGCTGGCTTTGCCAGGTTTCCTGGTATCCTGTTTCACCAGACAAACAGCACACACAAAGCAACACAAAATTTAAAACGGAAGGACCGCAGAGCTCAGAGAGGGGAGGCAGCAGGAACAAGTCGTTCTGGTGGCAGACGGCAGGGCCACCATTGTTCCGAGGGAGGCCTGACGTTGGCCCCGTGCCCTCTGTCCCCATTGTATTCCTTCTGGCCCTGACAGAATTATTGGCCTCTTTGGCATCTGTCCCTCAAGCATCCTCCCAGCCAGCCATCCTGGGCCACCTTCCCCACAGGACGCAGCCTCCCTGCCGCGGGAGGACAGATGGGTTGACAGTAGACAATCTGGACCGCATCCAGGGCCTCACGTTTGGTTTTCTCACAGAAATCACACTGATTCTGCATCCGAACTCTCTTCCTCTTTTTCAGCTGACCTTTCCCTGAAGCGAGGTTGGAAACAATAAAAAGCCAAGGAACCCTTGCTGAATTATCACCCGTGTTAGATGCCTCGGGTCTGACCAGGTAGGTATTTAGTTTCTAAGGTGCAGAGAAGGTGGCAACAGATTAAGGTTCTTTCCATTTAAGAGACTCCACACAGGTTACAAAGACCATGTTTCCAGAATGCCATGGCCTAAAGACGGCTTCTCATTCTGGCTGGTTGTATTTTCACCCATGACAACACCACAGGTGTGATGTTTCGGGCCACCCAGTGCCCCTTCCAGGCACTGCTAGGGGACTTGCTACTTTCTAAGGATGCTCTGATCCCATACTTGAATGTGGTCCCTATCTGAATTCTATCTTCCCTTCCAATTATGAGATCCCAATTTTAATCTCCCCCATTTCACTCGCATGGCTCTGGTGATAATGTTTCTTGACAAGATGAGTCTTTTGGCCTCTCTAAGTAGGGGCAAAATCTACAGTTGAAACCCTCAAAAGATAAAGGCTATTAAAACATTCCTATCTCTCTACTTTAAAATATTCTCATTATCTTCTTGGATTCCTTCTTCATTTGTTTTTCTTCTAAACCCTGCCATAAATAAATGCAGGAGGCCTATGCAGCTGAGTTGGGGAGGGGGTGGGTAGAGTAAGGAGAAGAACAATCAGGGATGAATCAAATTAATGACAGATGCCAGCCCCTCAGATGGGGGCTTCTGGCTCCTGACTTATTAAATCGCCTCTTGTGCCTCCTTGATGTCTCTCTCTACTTCCTATGTTTTGAAAGCATTCAAATCACCCATCACTAATCTCCATTTTGCTTCTCCACTTTGAATTCTTTAATCCTTCTTTAAACTCTCTTATCTGACTCAGCAATCTTTAAAATATTTTGAAGAAGATGTTTTCTTCCCTACTGGAGAATAGCCATCACGTAGAACTACAAAGCCATATGCTAATTAAGCGTCTAATCTGCCATCTCCCAAGTGGGCTCTGATAATAGTTTTGCAGGAAAAGTAAGTGGGCGCTATCTCTTCCAGAAGACCCGACTTGGCTTTTGCTTTGGCCTTTTCCTGAAAATTTATTCTCTGGAGTTTCTTATCTCAGCATTTATAATATACCTAATGCAAACATTATCCAAGTAAAACTAAAATTAAGTTAATAGAAAGATGGTTAATGTTTTTAAAAGAGTGCAGGCCATAGATATTTTTCTTTCTCTCTTTTTTAATCTCACCGATGCTGAAATATCTTTAGATTCTTGGATCCCACCTGACTATCCCCACAGATGTGCCTATGTCTAAATTCCATCCGTTTCCTGATCTAGCCAGATGTTTCCTGGCCATAATTATGACACTTGCCCACTGTCTTTTGGTGCATGCTTTGGCCAGGATGAGAGCTGTTTCCAGTCACCATGTTCTCATACAGAATGAGTACCTTCCCATGTGGCCTTCTTCAACCTTCTTTTCCTTTCTCACCATGGCTGCCAAGAGAGGTTCTGAGCAGCTTCCACCCATTCCAAAACAGGGACCCCAGAGCCAAACTCTGTCAGTAGCATCTATGAATCACCCCATCTCCTGCTCCCTACTTTTTAAGTTCTCTTTCTCCTGAATAAAATATCCTTGAGTTCTATATGACTGATGCTGAGGTTTTACCAAATGTTGTCAACATGGGGCATAAACAAACACCTGCTATGAGGTCTCTCTTCCAACCTGAGACCCATCATTCATGGGATCCCATGATGTCACAGACTACATTTCCTTTCCACAAGGCATTAATGAATCCTACCTCATTAAAAGTATATATAATCAAACCATTCAAGGTGGCATGGTTTACCCTAAACAGAGGGAGAGAGGACAGAGAACAATACGAACCGCTCATTCCTAGCAAGGTTAGTATTTGCATTTACTGTAATAGCTTATTTAGAGGTCAAGTTTATGGCATTGAAAAAGAGACTAGTATTCCTATTAATTTTGATCAGAAAAAAACTCTCACCTCCCATCATGCCTATGTACATATATTGACCTCTGTCATATACATGCATACCTGTGCTCCATAGTATGAAGCGTAACATGCTTTAGAAAAGCCCCAATGTTTCAAGAAAGCATGTACTAGCAATAATTTTAAATAAAGAATAACAAATATTAGGCCAACAAGCAGAACTATAAATGCTATCAAGCAAAGTAAACATTCCATTTGTGGTTGTTATTGGAAATGGATTAATAAGAAACATGCAGACGGCACACTCCTAAAGCAAGTTTCAGTGGGATACAGAAAGAATGCCGGATGATGCATGGGTGTAATTTTGATATGGTGTTGGCTGCTGTGCCAAGGAAAAGAAATAGCATTTCAAGAAAAAGAAGTATTGCCTACTTAGACCATTTCCCAAATTGGAATGTAGTAAGACAGAAACAAACCACTTGGATTTTCTTGGGCATCCACATTCCAGCTCTCTTAAGGCCCTCCTCAAGTCCACTTGCTTCTGGGGAGATACTCCTAGTTGGCTACAGCTCATGTTTCTCCAGTTTTACTATCCGTTCCAGATGCACTTCTTGCTAAAACACGTGGTGTATAGAAGCCGACCCCGGTCACCATTGCTTTCGAGCTGGGCGGCAAAGGTCCCTACAGCCCATCCAGGGTCCTGTCCAGCTCCCATCCCCTGTCTGCGGTCCGTAGACCAGCGGATGGACTCCTTTCAAACCATGGCTGTGCCCAGAGGCTATCTCCAACCCCTGGATGTGTTCAGATTCCATCCCTAAACCGTGGTCACTCAAGAGGCATCCCTTCCTGTTACCGATTGCTTGTGTCAATAGATGAGTCCAGTCTTGTTCCAAAGCGTGTCAGATACTACACGATTGTCCTGAACCATTCCTCTATCCTGTCCTTCTCTCTGCTTGTCCCATGGCAGAATAAGCCCTGTTCTCTCCTGCCTTAGAACCTCTGATGCTCCTCCAGGTTCATGAAAAGCCATGGTTTTAAGGAGATCCAAACCTACATTTTCAACATTACCTCCACTGTTGTTTTCTGAGCACTTGTGTTTTAGAACTAAGGGCAGCAGATGTGTTCCGTAAAGGTCCAGAGAGTAGGTACTTTTGGTTTTGTGGGCCAGACAGTGTCTGACAGGACTACTGCATTCTGCCCCACTGTTGTTAGAAAGAAACCATAGACAATACATAAATAAGCAGGCATGGCTGTACTCCAATAAAACTTTATCTACAAAAATGGGTTTGAAAAACAGAAAGAGAAAAGAATAGAAATAACCAGAATTTGCTACTGTTTATTAGCCTCAGTTTACCATCTTGCTAGTAGCAAGAAATTCTTAGAGCTATGCCTCAAAATCTCTTCAGGAATCTTTTCACAGAATAATTAAATGAACAGTTAAAGGTATAAGAATATGTATTTTATAAAAATCTCCACAGTTATGTAGGATGGATTGATATATCTATACATATATGTATCTATATATACATAGACATATATACACTAAGATACAACATTTTTTTTTTTTTGGTCCGGTCGTGGGGCCTGAACTCTGGGCCTGGGCACTGTCCCTCAGCTCTTCAGCTCAAGGCTAGTGCTCTACCACTTGAGCCACAGCGCCACTTCTGGCTTTTTTCTTTTTTGCTTATGTGGTGCTGAGGAATCGAACCCTAGGCCTCATGCACGCAAGGCAACCACTCTACCACTGAGCCACCTTCCAAGCCCCTAAAATATAACATTTTAAATATTTTTTCTGGGTAAATAAGCTGGGTTATCTTAAAGAGAGTAAATATCTCATTCTTGAAATATTCAAAGAGAAAGTTATTAAGTCTCCAACAGAAATGGCACTTTGAAATTTCTTTTGAAGAGATAATACTGTTGTTGAGACTTCTTTAATGTTTAGTGGTGTTACTACACTTAAACTTTGGCATCAGACACAAACGAATTCAATCTCAGCTTATCCAGATACTAAGTTTCAATACTGACAAAGTTTGTTAACTTATCTGAGATTTAGTTTTCTTATCTTTAGGATGGGAAGTCTGCTGTATGACTGGCATCATGCTGCTTTAGGTAAGATATACACAAACACACACACATTCTTTCCCCATAATTGGTTCTCAATAAATTGTACGTAGATATTTGTATACATTTTAATTATTAGTGATAGTTTAGTTTATTTAGCTCATGTTTTCTTACTTTGCCCATACATGAGTAATTCCAATTTGTATCCTGGGATATTTAAAAACATGTCCCCATCTTTTCTAGGCTTATATATCCCCATAAAAGCCTCATTGTACCTTGACAAGCTGAGATCTTCTTTGTTATTATAACTTACTTGTTAGTTCCCATTCTCTCTAACATCATGTGTGCAGTGTCTTGGAAGGGCTTTTGTCTATTCTGCTTAAGGGATGTTTGCACAGGGCATGAGAACCATTCTTGTCAAAGATTCTAGATGTCTAGATGTCTTCCTCCTTTCTCAGGCCAGAACACATGGCCAATGGTTCTTATTTCTTGTTCTTTTTGTGCTGAAGCTATGGGCTCCATCTTCCCTTCAATTCTGCTATGTGGACTATATGAATCTCTGTGCTGAGAGGTCACCTTTTCTACACATGGAGCACGCTGTCCCTGCAGATGCTCAGTCCAGACCGGAAGCCCAGCAATCAGCCTGGAAAACATTTTGCAATGCTGGCCTGAGAACAAGGCATTATCAGCATGAGCTTCCTCCACATCCCCACGGTACTTCTTAGTGTTGTGCCTTTGGAGGAAACACCGCAAAATCATTCATTTCCAGAGTCCCAGATGGCCCAGATAAATCCTACATCAACACCTGAACTGATAACTTATCAGTGGGACTGGATCCTGAGAAGTGTTCACCAGTGGATGCTATTACTCTAAGTAAGCTGCTGGTAACTCTACTTTGTATGTCATTTCTGAGTTCCAGAGAATCTGTCCCATTTCCAAATACCTACACTGGGCCTGAATGCTCTGAATTTATGGTGGGACATAAATGTTTCTGGCATTTGGATTTTCCTTCTCTGGTCCCATTATCTGGAGCCTTTGTCATAGAGAAAGCTTTGAGAAAATAGCAAAGGAGAAAGGCTTTCGCTCAGAAAGTGGCCACCTCAGCGCCAGCCCATCCTAGAGATGTGCTGGGTCACTCGGCAACCTGCTGACTCATCGGAACCGCCAGGAAGCCACTGTGTCAAGGAGCCAGCTCTCACCAAAATTGCATCTTTCAAGCTAATTACGGCTGATTTATAGTTTCCTCTCTTCCAGAGGCAACTTTAAGTCCATTTAATATAAGGAGACTCTACTCTCCAACGTTGAGTTTTCAGAAAAGTAATGATAATGGGCTAACGTCAAATACAATAGAAAACCTAGCTTTTCACAGGCATGCCTTGCTTTACATAGGGTGACCAGGGCTAGGCTGTTCACTGATTCCTTCCAGAATTTTAGAAGATTCTACCTATACCCACATACATGACTACACTCTATAAAGCCTTACTTACAAGTTTGTAGTAAAGGTATTTTAAGCGTTTCTTATAAGTATTGTTTATTACTTAGAATATAGGCATTTATTATACTAACTGATGGAAAGTAGATGCCTATTAATAGGATTTCAAATATTTAATGGTTGTAGTTTCTACTTATCTGTATGTGTGAATTCTTCAACTGTTCACTGAGTAGTTTTAGTGCTGTTTCAAGCTAGGCCGTAGCAGGAGAATTTGTCATAAAGCAACAATAACTAACACAACGAGGGATGGCAGCTTCACTGAAGAAATAATGATTATTATGCCCTGTGAATGTTATATGAAGATGATGGAGAGCGTCCATATCCTAAGAACCTGGTAACAGATGGAAATGCCACGAGTTTGTCAGGTTGTCAACACTGAGAACTCCTTATTGAGGAGGAAAGCTCCGTTTTGAGTGTGGAGAGAAAGCCAGAACCAGGACAGGTGAACTTATGTTCAAATTTCCAACACCGAGGAACTTCCCTGGGCTCTAACCCTACAGAACAGGCCCTGGATCTCCTCAACATTTTATCCTGGGTACCTGGCCCCCAGCAGACAAAGTCAATGCTTCCAAGATAAACCAGCCATCCTATGAACAAACAAGCGAGCAAAGAGAATCTGGAATGGATCAGGCTGAGTGAACACATGAACAGACCTATGTAGAGCAGGTGAAGGGTTTTAGGAGGCGCAATTTCCAAGTTGTTGGGAGGCATTCAGTCTGCTTGAGCTGGTGCTAAGTTTTGAGCATGATAGATGTTGCTGCAGCCCAATCACAAGCGACTGACATCCCAACCCAAATCCCCTGTCCAGAGTCACTGACTTCGCACTTTGTATTAGAAGTCACTGCTGGGAACTAGCATGGGATACAAAGCACTCGCAGCTGAGCGGGTCACTTGACAATGAGCTCATCTGCTGCCAGGGCTTTCCTGCTGATGCAGAACCCCACAGTCCACAAAGGGACCTGGATGAGAATGTGTCATTGCTGCGTGCGCCACAGGCTTCTGGAATCTCCAGTGGGCTCCATCTCCCCAATGACTCACAATGTGAAAAATCACCTGGTGATATCCCAGCCTGAACCCCAAATTTCAGAGCCCCACAGCATAACATTACCTGTTAGAAACACAGACTTCCAGGCCCTCCATTGGCCTGCCCTATTAGACAACAGGAGGCCACAGAGAAACAGTCATCTCTGTTTAAACACGTCTTCAAGGGATGCTGATTCATGCGCAAGTTATAATGAAGGGAAATTAATTTAGAGGGGCTAGCAATCAGGAAATGGCCAATAGCATTAGCGGGTAAAATGGAGCTGTAGAGACAAAACTCAGGTTTCCTTAAAGTTAGAGCGGCTTGACTGGTGACTGATCAAATGTGAAGGGGGACAGGGGAGAAGCCTTCAGGCTCACTCAGGATTCTAGCTTAGATACTTCGATGAGTGAATTTTGTATTGACTGCAACAGGAACTTGCCAAAACCAAGAACATACCAGATAAATCTAGTTAGCCAGCCTAGAAGTACGATTTTGGAAATGGCTAATGATGAATAATCACTAATGATAAATAATGATAATTAATTGGTGCTAATTGCTATGGACTAAATTGTGTTCTCTTAAAATTAATGAGTTAAAGTGCTAACCTTCAGAGTGGGTTTAAAGTTCAAGGAGGTCATACTAGGTGAGTCCTGGTCTGATAGAATTTGTGGCCCTATAAGAAGAGAAGTGTCTTTCTCTCTCTCACTGTTCCCACCTCTCCCTCTCCACCATGGAAACCCATCCCCTCGCCTTGCCCCAGGGAGAAGGCAGACAGCCACCTGCGAGCTAAGAAGAGAACCTTCCCCAGAATCCAGTAAGCTGGCATGTTCAACTCAGGCTTCCAGCTCCCAGGACAATGAGAAAATAAATATGTATCACTAAGCCACTCCATCTATGATGCTTTGCTCTGGCAGTCAAGCTGACTAAGACAATGATACTTTTATTTATCAAGTATCTATTATGTGTTCCACATTATGAAAAACCATATAAGTGATCTCACATAATCCTTTTAACACTCTCAGAGACAGACGTGATGATTATCCCCAATTTAGAGATTAGTAGAATGAGGCTTAGAAAGTTTAAACAACTCACTCACTAAGGTTACAAAGCAGGTTTGGGGCACTACTTCTCTATCTGACTATACATTGTAATCACCAGGATCTATAAAAATTATTAGTGCCTTGCTGAGTGCTTTGGCTTACATCAGTATTCCTATAAATAAGATCACAGCCCAGCTTGGACTGGGCAAAGACCAAGGACCTATCTCAAAAATAGCCAGAGAAAAAATGGCTGGTGGAATGGTTTAAAGTATAATACCTTCCTAGTGCCTATGATTTCAAATCCCAGCACTTGTTAATGTATGTGTGTGTGTGTGTGTGTGTGTGTATGTGTGTGTGTGTATGTGTGTGTGTGTGTGTAAGCATATATGAGTGTATGTATGTGAGTGTGTGTGTGTGTGTGTGTATATGGCACTTGTCTCCAACTACCAGGAGTTTTGAGACAATCACTGTGGAATACAGCTGAACTAGAATATTTAACACATGTATGGCTGATATTCACTCTGTTAGAATTCCCTAGGAAATACATAAAGAAGCAAAAACTAGCTTCACATATATGAATGTAGCAGTATGGCTATAAACACTCATGGCTAAGAAAACAGAACCCAGGTCCACCCACTGCCCACCTCCCAGAAAAACTACATCTTGGAATTTGTGAACTTTCTTTCAAGGCTGAAAGAATACCTGAGAGGAGTTGTGGACCCATCAAGGTCTACACAACAGATCAAAGATGAAACAGAGATAAAGATTTGAAAACATTCAAGATTGAAAGTTGACACTATGATTCCTTCCATAAGAGTTAGCCCAGGAATCAGGTGTAGAAGATGAAGAATTCTACAGAGTATACCTGACTTTGGGAAGTGGAAATAAAAGACAGCTCTAGAGGCCATTGGACATTTTTGAAGCTGTGGCCTGCCCAGTCCCATGGCCTTCATTGACAGGTATCCAGTCCAGTGGCCTTCATGGACATGTATCATAGTAGGCCAGGGTCTCTTAAGTGAGAGCTCAGTTGATGGAAAAGCAACTGATTAGCTCAAAACTGGATGTTGCTGCTTGGCAGTTGCTATTCTCCACAAAATGCTCAAGACATCATATAGACGTTGTGGTTTAACATCATTGATTCAAGAGTCAAGCCAATTAAGAAGCACTATGTGGATGTATCAGTTAGGAAACCTCTAGGCCAAAGCATAAAAAATATAAGAAGTCTAAAACGAATTTACTTCTTGTGACATGAAACTAAGAGAAGAAAATAGAAGCGTCTGGCATCAGAAAACTAAAGCTAGATCCTTATATATCACCCTGCAATAGAATCAACTCCAAATGGATCAAGAGTCAAAGCAGACGCTCTGAAAACATTACAGAACGGAATAGGAGAAACCCTAGGTCTCCTTGGCACAGGCTGAAATTTTCTTAATAGAGACCCAGAAACACAACAAATCAAAGAAAAGTTGGACAAATGGGATTGCATGAAATTGCAGAGCTTCTGCATGGCAAAGGACATAGCTAGCAAGATCAATAGAAAGCCCACTGATTGGGAGAAGATCTTCGCTAGTCATACAACAGACAAGGGTCTCATATCTAAAATATACCTGGAACTCAAAAAATTAAATCCCCCAACAACAAATCCTCAAAGAAATGACTGCCCAATAAATAAGTGGGCTAAAGACTTAAAGAGAAACTTCTCTGAAGAGGAAAGAAGGATGGCCAATAGACACATGAAGAAATGCTCAACCTCCATAGCCATAAAAGAAATGCAAATCAAAACAACATTGAGATACCACCTTATCCCAGTTAGAATGGCTATAATCAAGAACTCTAATAACAACAGATGCTGGAAGGGATGTGGCCAGAAGGGAACCCTAGTGCATTGTTGATGGGAGTGTAAACTTGTTCAACCACTTTGGAAAGTAGTATGGAGGTTCCTCAAAAGACTCCACATAGAGCTCCCCTATGACCTAACAATCCCACTTCTGGGCATTTACCCAAATGATCACAAACAAGACCATACTAAAGCTACCAGCACAACCATGTTTATTGCAGCATTATTTACCATAGCTAAGATATGGAACCAACCCAGATGCCCCTCAGTAGATGAATGGATCAAGAAAATATGGTATATATACACAATGGAATTCTATGCCTCCATCAGAAAGACTGACATTGCCCCATTTGTTAGGAAATGGAAAGACTTGGAAAAACACAGGTCACATGGTTTTCCTTATTTGCAATAAATAGTATATGTCTGAGGCAAGCAGAAATGGCCAGATAAGTTTATGTTAGGCAAAATGAACCCCAAGATAAGGACTCAAATGTTTTTTCTTTCTTGAGATGGTTTGTAGCATATTTATAAAATGATTTCTTTGTTGCTTTATATGTTCCTCCCCCATGGAATAACCCCTGTTTTCACTGTATTTGATGTAGGTATAATTTGTGGAGGGGAAGGTAGTCCCATTGCAACAATGAGATGTATAAGACATCATGTAGAAAAACGGGCTTTACAAGTTTGGCTGGGGGGGATTGGGGGGGGGAGAGATGGGAAGGGATGGGAAGGAGAAACAAAGTAGGAGGCAACAATGCTTGATAAGAAATGTACTCATTACCTCGCCCATGTAATTGTAACCCCTCTGTACAGTATTTTCACAATAAGGAAGGAAGGAAGGAAGGAAGGAAGAAAGAAAGAAAGAGAGAGAGAGAGAGAAAGAAAGAAGAGTCTGGCATCTACTTTTAGTATATCTATCTATATGTGTGTGTATATATGTATGTATGTACATATATGTATATATACATATATGTGTGTATTGTGTATATGTGTATGTGTATATATGTATGTGTGAACACATATATGTATATGTATATATAATCCTATTACTCTGGAGTCTAAGTTGAAAATTTCATTGGCTGGGAATGTCTCTTGTCATTTCTGTATCCTTAGAACCCATTTCTGTTCCCAAACTCTGAAAATTCTCAGTAGTTTTTTGTTGAATTATTTTTCTATGCCCTGAAAATGAAGCTGTGAATTATGGCTGTATTGCTAATTCTTCCTAAGCACCCAGTCTTGAAGGAGGTGCACAGTGTTCCTCATTCGACTGTGTGCACATGATGTAATCTCACTTGAGAAGGATGGCCGATGCAGAGGGAACTTATTGATGGTGTAAAAACAGGATGAAAAAGAAGATAATTTGGATGTAAACTTAATTCTATTTCTAATGCTAAGAATCATACATCTAAAACTGCAATCTGTGTCAATGTTCTATTATATTTATCTTTTTTTTTTGGTTCCGGTCGTGGGGCCTGAACTCTGTCCTTCAGCTCAAGGCAAGCGCTCTACCACTAGAGCCACAGCGCCACTTCCGGCTTTTTTCTTTTTGCTTATGTGGTGCTGAGGAATCAAACCCAGGGCCTCATGCATGCAAGGCAAGCGCTCTACCACTGAGCTACCTTCCCAGCCCCTATATTTATCTTTTTATCCATCTATTTATCTATTTACTTAACTATCTACCTACCTTCTACTGCTTTCTAATAATTAGGAAGTACGTTCTGTACTTTCTTTTCTAAATTTTCAAGTTGCATGTATTAAACATTTAATGAGTGTGTTCTCTTAGATGATACGTAGGTCACAAGATATCCAGACCAATGGTACAATTATTCCTATGTCTCAATTACCTAAGTGAAAATGATTCTGGGATTTATTTATGTATGTGGTCACATTCTGGTAGATGTTAAAAGTTTCTTTTCTATCAAAATCAATAAACTGGCAAGGAAGGAACACAAGCCTGCCAGTTCAGGGGGCTCTGCTCAGACTGGCAAAAGAACTAAATAGAAGAAACCACTTATTTGATGAAATTGGAGGATCCCCAAATTCATAAATCAATTTTCAAATTGCAGAGAAAATATTACTTTTTAAATGCTCCTAATTGTTATTCATTACTTTGGGCCTGAGAAACACCAGCAGAGTGGTTTATTGATGAAGCTGCCTTCAAAGAACATTACTCGACCACAAGGTAGTGAGAAGTTCAGAGTCACACGAGAATAACAGGTTGTAGGGTGCTGCTGCACCCTGGGTTAAGGTTGTTTGCTTTGGACTAATTCAGGGATAAGACAAAAGGGGCACTTGTTTGCATGTATTTTCTTTCTTGAGTTTCTTCTTCATTTCCTTTTAAGAAAAAAATGAAAAGAAAGTTATGGGGGAAATTAAGGCAGGCACAATGGAAAGAGACTATATAGGCAGGCATATTGGAGCACATCATTTGGTTTTTCTCCTTGAAGCTACCTTGAAGAGCTCCTGCGCCTGTGTCTCCAGCAAGATGTCCCAGGACCAAGCCTGTGGGACAAGGAAAGTACCAGGCTTCCCTGGGAAGCGGCTGAGTAAGTCCACCTGGATCATCCAGGAAACACCTGGAAAATATCCCTTTGTCTTGAAAGGACAATTTATGGATATTTTCCTGTGAGGCCATTTGAGAAATGAATTGTTGATTTGATAAGCCCATGCCAAACAATGAAGCCACAGGAGTATCTGGCAGGGTGGGTGCATCAGCAAGCTGTCAGCCTTTGCTTGAACCTGTGGCTTGAACGGTTCTCTTATCCAGCTGCCATTCATAGACTCATTCATTCACAACCCATTTCAGGCAGGAGGGTAAAAGACTTCCCTCAAGGCCCTTTTGCTAGTGCCCAATTCCTTGGCTCTTTCAAACCCTACAGTTTATCCAGTGTCATCTGTACCCTTCTTCTCAGTTCTTCAGTGTCATCTAAACAACGCTTATTAAAGTCATCAAAGACCTAGTGTCTTGGCAAGCCCAGTAGACAATTACTCTACTTGTAACCAATGGCTCATCTTCGTTTACCAAAGCTAATGGCTCATTTCTCCAAAACAAACAAAAAACCACACTCTTGCTTTTAGATGCCCTCTACAAACCAACATTCACCTTGTTCATCTCTGTATATTTGCTTGAGCTCAAGGTCTTGTCAGTGCCACATTTTGCCACATTTCTTCTCTTGGTTGTCTGCTGCAATCTCAAACAAAATATGCTTCAAACAGAACTATTCTTTCACTTGCTCCCACTCCAAACCATTCCACACCAGATTCCTCCATCTCTGCCAATGGTTCTACTACCTTCCTTCCTTCCTTCCTTTCTCTCTTTCCTTCTCCTTTTCTTTCTTTCTTCTCTTTCTTTCTTTCTTATTGTGAAAATACAGTACAGAGGGGTTACAATTACATGGGCAAGGTAATGAGTACATTTCTTATCAAGCATTGTTGCCTCCTCCTTTGTTTCTCCTTCCCATCTTCCACCCCCCCCCACCCTTACCCCACCCCTCCCAATCCCCGGCCAAAGTTGTAAAGTTCGTTTTTCAACATAACGACTTGTATATCTCATTGTTGCAATGGGTCACCAACTCCCAAAGGTCCTGCTGATTTCCAGATTACCTTCTACCATCTGGCCATATTCTATGCCCAGACTGAATCTGAAATCTAATTTCCTAAGTATCTTCCCTTCCTCATTATCTACCATCTTCTTTTCTTGATCCCTTAACAATAACTTCTTCTCTTACCACTTCTTACTGTTTCCATAAACATTATATCTTAAAAAATGAACCATTTCAATAGGATCCCTCCCCGAAGACTTTCCACAGCAATCAGAATAAAACTCAGATTCCTTAACTCAACCAACCATGACTCGACCACTCTGACCTCTGACTTGTTTCTGTTAGGAAAAAAAACCTGGTCCCCTGGATCAGTACATCATAAGTTTTAACCATGCATTAGAATCAAGTGAAGAATTAAATGAAGAATGTCTGGGACACAACCTGGGCTGATTAAATCAGAATTCCTGTGAGAATGAACTAAGACTATATTTTTAAAGAACATGGATTTTAAGACTAAAGATATGGATTTGAAAGCTCCCTACATATTGAAATTAATAGGAAGCCATAGTTAAGAACACATTGTCCTAGGAATTCACAGGGAGGTTCCTTTCCCCTCGTTCAACCCTTAGAGCAGTTGTCATCCCTCCAGAAATGGTTTATTAGCCACATCATCCAAGAGAGGGCCTGGCACTTCCTCCACCTCATTGACTTACAACTCATTCCTCAGCATTTCCTTACAGGATGTGTTCTTGCCTGGGATTATTCTGCCCCGTTCTTTGTTGATAGGCCATCTTCCTTTATGAGAATTGAAGATGACAGGATCTATGTTTCATTTCTGCTGTATTCCTAATGTCTATCATCCATTTCCTTCATTGGCTAGAACTCTATTACAAAGACTACCACATGACTAAGGAGGAGAATGGGATGTGTCACCTAGCTGCATTGCTAGGAAGAGTTAGATGGTCAACTAGAATCTATGCCATAGACTCAGGGAAAGGTCTGGCTTTTCAATGGTCCACAAAAGGGCTGCTACTCAAAATTCACCAGCAGAAGTGATGGCACATGCAGTAACATGAGGGAAAAGTGAGGTAGGCAGTGAAGGAGGGGAGGGGGGAGATGAGGTCTCCACGTAGGTCGCTCCTCAAGGCTGTTCCATGTTTGAAGATGTGAAGAGGAAGCCTAGAGAGTTCTAAAACCTGGAAATGATTCCAATGTGACAGGGAGGGCTGAGCAATGGTGTCACTGAAGGGTGCTGATGAGAGGACCCTAGAGAGAAGCAAGGGCAAAGGCTGGGAAGTGCTCGTAATCTGGGAGAAGAGCCTCGTGTGTTCTCCTGTGATCATCTGGGGAAACAGAGAGCTGCAGAGTCTGAGTCGAATATTAGAAAATTCATTTGGCTTAAGCGTGGAAGCAAAGACAACGGCAACAGGAGAGCAAAAGACTTCAGACCCTGGAGACCAATGACAAATTGTAGTAATCCAGGAGATCCGTGATGCGATTTTTAAATGCCAGAAAGGAAGAACCATCCACTGTGCCTCTCTGTGTGACAGATTATTCTGTCATTAGTTTTTGAAAATTGATTAGCTGGTTGATGATCCTGGGAGCACTGGCCGAGGGTTCTGAGTCCTTGAGTGGCTCACACTGGAGTTTGAGGTCCTTGTAGTTGTGCCTAGTCTTCTATGTCCCCTGTGTGAGGTTGTTTCCAAGGGTAGTTGACAAAGACTCAAATTCCAATGGGAGCAAATATGATGAAAAGTTTATTGTTTTGTAGGACCCAAGGGTGAATGAGACTGTCCTCAGACGTGTCTATCCTCCACACTCTGGTTCTGCAGGTAGGAGTCATAACTGTGACCCTTCATACTTATTTTTGACACATCTCCATTTCTGTCCCTTCTAGGCAAGGTGATCGTATTTGCCAGCACATTTATGAGAATTGCAAGGGCACACGTGTCTTCTGGCTTTTGAACATGTGGATTATGAAACCTCCAGTGCTCTTCTCTGCACTCTGCCTGATTCCTATACATTAAGAAACTTGCCCCCTCCCCAGTTAACTTCCCTGCCCCAGTGGGCATCTTCTTTCTTTTCTAGCGGGATTGATGATTTCCTTGGTACTCTTTAGCATTGACATACTCTTCATTACACCTCATTAAGATGGTTGGCATTTTTACCTACTCTTCCCGTTCGTTCATGACTTCCCTTCATCTTTTCACATCTCTGTGTCAAGCACCAAAAATCTAACAAAGATTAGGGACTTGGGAAGACCACTCTAGCCCTGTGGATTTCTATTCTATACAATATTTTGCCTGATTGGAAAGCAGTATGGGAAGAAGGCAACTCTGTCAACATGTTCACTGTAAATTGCAGTATCTCTAGTGATTAGGTGGCAGTCTAACTACCTCATGTAAAGTATACGCTGAGAGCTGTTCTACAACCTTTATGAACTTCTGGAAACAAGTAGGATAAACCTTGTGAATTTGAGCAGCTCAGCCACAAGCACACAGATAACAAACAGAAGACAATGGAACTAGAATATAAACTTATGTACATCATCCAACCAAAGCCCAGAGGCAATACTCTGTTGTCCCTTCCAGCTTCTTTGATCTACCTACTCCTTGACCAGTCAGTCTCAATCCTTGCTTTCCCTCCCTCAAGCCAACCCCAGACACTTGCTTCTCATCCCTGGGATCTTAGTTCAAGGTCATCTCCACTGGGAGCCTCACAGAGGTTCCATATCAAAAAGGCTATTCCCATTCTCACCCTCATCCCTTTGCAGCACTATAATCCATGCAATCGCCTGTCCTTGGCGCATCCTCTCCCTCCTAACAGTACATACACTCCAAGATGGCAGGGAAATGGCATCCTTCCAGGGGGAAAATTTATAAGCCCCTCTTCAAATGCACAATTATGTCTCTATAATCAGAAAGACTATTGCAAAGTATTTACGACAGATATACTTTCAGAATGTTTGCAATGTGTTGATGTTGTACTGAGAACAAAACACATTTGCAAATTTGCTTCATGTAAGGAAGGCACTTAAATGGAGCAGCCCATTTTCTTAGTCTTACTCCCATTTTGTGTCCTTTGCCTTCTGAAGAAAAGTAAGATAAAAACAAAAGAAATTGAAATCCATTCCATTTTCTATGTCCTGAGTAGGGATGTGAATCAGAGGCGAGAAAAGAGTCTGATGAATATGTTGAGGTGGAAAATGAAATAACAATACAGGAAAGAATAAAATTGTAATCACGATTGTTTCGTTTGAAGTCTCCTTTAGTGGAGACACCATAAAACTGGTTTGCAATCAGAAATCCAAGTTGTTGTTCCAAATATTGTACAACTAAATGCTGTGAGCTACAACCAACCTTTCAGAAATGCTCTGTGGGTGAAAAACATCATTTTAATACCTATTTAGTTTGGCTTTGCCATAATGAAAGCAATAGATGAAACGAACGCGATTGCTTTCGAGGAAGGGGCAGGGCCTTCACCAACCTCCGCCTTCGTCCTTCGTCTGGTACCCTGCTTGTCCTGGGCCTTCGGAAGAAGCACAGATGAAGAAGTGCTGTTTCCTCTGAAAGGAATACCAAGATTCCAGGTACGGGGATTAGGGAAGAGCCAAGAGGATGCCCGTGCTAAGTGCATCCACGGTAGTCAAAAGCTGTGCGTCCAGAGGGCAGCAGAGCAGGCCTGGGGTGAGGAGGGATGCAGAAACGCTTTTCTCTGTCTTATTTTTTCTTCTTTTCCAAATTTCTGAGCCATCTATCCAAAACTTATTCCAGGGTAGGGGACATGGAGAGTTGCCATCAGAAGATGAGTAAGTGTGTAGGGGAGTGGGGGGGGGGATGTTAGGGACAGCTTGGAGACTCTAGTGAATATTGGTCTATTTATTGGAAACTTGATCAGCAAGTAGATTTTAAGGGTCGCATCCCAATGGTACTTGTGGGTGGTGACGGGTGTGTTAATGAACTGGCCGGTGGTAATCATAACAAAATACATAGATACATCCACCACACTGTAAGCCTTGAGTCTATGCAATTCTGGCTTATCCACTGTGCCTCCATAAGGCTGAAATAAAACAAGCAGAACGGATCCTAATGCCAGTTCTCATTGACAGGCAAACAAAAGCCGCATTGGAGCCGAGCGATGTGGTCAGGCCACCCGCTCCCTTTTGCCTGGCTCTGTGTGGGGACTGTCATCCTCAATAGGCCCCTTGTTGCACATCTCGGCCCCCATGAGGTTACCAGGGGGCTCTCGCTACTCAATGGGCTCCCTCTCTGCCATTGTCTCCCCATATCAGTTCATAGTCTCAAGGATATAGACTGCATGACAATTAGTCACCATGTCCAGCAGGCCCTGAAACTTATTTGCCACACAGAGTTTATTGGTCTTTGTGACGGGGACAAAGGGAGGCTTGTTGGAAGCTGGACACAAAAGGCAAACACAATGTATGGATTTCTGAATAACACACAGGCGGGGGAAGAATAGCAACCACACAAATGGCTGTGTTATTGACCAAATAGAGGGCCCTGCCCCCAGCTTTTTCCAGCTTTTCCATGCATTTTCCCAACCTGCTCAATATTTAGTGGGTGATGAACTACGCAGGTAGCTGATGTAACTGGAAGATTGGCTTCAGCCCAGAGGAGCTTTTCTGTGGGAGACAGACAGTGATGTTCATGGATCATGTCCTGTGAGTTCTGCACAGGATGATAGAATGCGTTAGAGAGTAAACAATATGTTCAGAGGAGCATGCAATCAAGTGCGTGCGTGTGTGTGTGTGTGTGTGTGTGTGTGTGTGTGTGTGTGTGTGTGTGCGTGCGTGTGTGAGTAGGAATGAGTATATTTTTACATGTATCTGAATGCTTGTTCAAAGGTGCCACTGTAAGGGTACATATGTGTATGTGGGAATACAGAAATGTGTATGTGCAGATGTGCACTGTGAGGTTTTGCACGTGTGAGTGTGCCTCTGTGGGAATTTCCGTATGGCACTGTGTGTACCTGTGCATGTGTACATACATGAGAGTGTGTATGGCTGTGGATGGACTGTCTGTGTGTGTGAGAGTATTTATTGTGTGATGGTATGCACACTTGAGTTTTCGCATATATGAGTGTGTGCACGGGATAACAGGCAGGAGCCCACACGAGGAGAGCTCGGCATCAGTCCTGTCACGAGTTGGAGAGATAGTCTGAACTGAGATGCCAGCTCAAAGGCTGCACAGCCTGGGACCCCCCCTTCAACATGGCATCACGCACCCGGCAGGACAACGGGGGAGGGGAGGCGTGAAAATGTTCTGCTGAGCAGGGTGGCTTTGATATGAAAACGCTGATACGATCAAATACATTCTCTTTCATATGTGAGAGCTACCTCATCTCCTGAGAGCATCTCACCAGCCTCCTCTGCAAGTTTTCCAGAATCTTCGGACATCAAGTTCAGGTTCATATAAATCCTGTAAGAATTCCCTTTGTTGAAGAATAGAATGATGTCTCAGAAAACACTGAGTAGTCTCAGGCTTTCTCCACATTTTATTGATATACCTACCTATGGGCCTAAGCAACAATTCTCCCTCCCTCCTCTCCCTGCCTTGTTTTTTCTTTATCTCCTTTTCTGCTTTCCCTTTTCCTATTTATTCTCCTCTCTTTACTCCTCTCTCCCACTTCCTCCTCCCTCCTTCTCCCACCTTCTCCCTCTGACTTGAGACCAGTCCAGATAGGACCCTCTGCAGACAGCTTTATTGCCTTCTTCCTTTGGCACGTCAACAAACCACCCCTCGCATCCTATACTAGTCCTGACAGCAGCTAATGCTTTATGAGGCACTTCTTACATGAGTTGCTTTGCTTAAAATACATTAAGAAAACATGATGTGGTTTAGAAAAGATCACTGCCATGTCTGGATCACAGGCATAAGTACTTGGTTTTGCAGATCAGAAATGTCGATGAGAAAAGAAGTTGGGTTTAAAGATGATATTATATCCTCATGTCTTCATTCATGTCTTTACCATTCAGTTATTTCAAAAGTACTTTAAGTGTCTATGTATGTTCTAAGTCCTGATGTTAATTCAGGAAATAGAGAAATGACAAAAACCTTCCTTCAGAAAGATACTTTCTAAAGGAGACAGGCAAACAGCAAATAAACGCAAGCTGTATTGCTAGAGTGCTAAGTGGCTTAACTGCTGAGACCTGCTGTCCTAGCTTCAGCAATGGGATGGAAGCAGGCAATCGCTTCCTCCTGGAAGTGGTTGAACTTCCACATGGTCATTGTGAAAATGATACATGGGGTTCCTTTTTAGTATAGAATCTGGCCAAGAGGAGAGTACCAGAGCCAACCATGTTGGCTGCTGTTTACTTTTATGTAAAGGCATTCCTTAGGTTTGTGTAAGTTTCAAGGTAAATTTTCTATAGAGTGAAAAATTAAGTTACTTTCTAAAGTCAGCAAGTTGGCTTGTGCCTTAGAAAATTTAATTTAATATTGCTTCCTGGTCCTGCCAATTAGCAGCCCTGTAGGGTTGAAGTTTTCTCTTAACCTCTGATTTCCTTAATTACGTGGGAATAATAAATAAGATATCATATATAAAGTACTGAGCCCAGGACTGGGTTAAATATTGCTGAGATCCCTAGAGTGAAGCCATGCACCTGGATTCAGCTCCTAGCCTGACTTGTAATCCTTGGGCTCCTCGACTGAAATATGTTCTCCATCTATATGTACTTCCTCACCCTTAAAACTGAAACAAAGCTGACCCGCTAGGAGGGTGAGGTTTAAAAGAAAACACACAGTGGTCAATCAAATGTCAATTCTTTTTCTTTTCTTGTGAGTTAATCCCGGTAGCATGAATGAATACACAAAATAAAAAAACAGAATGGTACATATGGTACATTTTGGTCATCAAAACAAATATCAGCTAAATCTACCTTGTTTTTCTCGCCATTTCCCTCACAATTTCCGCCTCTTCATTTCAGGTGGATTTAAAGAAAGACATTAGGCCCCATCTTTTTCAGTCAGATATCAACAAACTACAACCCACAGCCAGCCAGCCATTTATATGTAATACATGAGGTAATAATTACCTTTACATTTTCAAATAATTATATAAAAACTAAAGGGCAACATTTTTGTGACATGAAATTCAAATTTCACTGTCCATGAATAAAATCTTGCTGGATACGGACATATCCATAATCCCTGTAGCTGTTTGTGAGATAAAAAGGTAGAACTCAACATTTGTGACAAGACCCTACATGCTACAGAGAAAAAAAAAATACTATCCCTTTAAGAGGAAGTTCATCATCCTCTGCACTAATTTATTAACATAATCTTTAATTGCATGCTTTTCCCTTGAGAATTCAAAATGGTAATAATGGGGTTGACTGTATATTAATGTTTTTTACATTTCACTGAATCATTCACAGCATAGTACATTACCTTAAACATATCTATTTCCCTTGTTAAACTTGCTTCCTTGTATGTTACTTCTTGCCTTACGTTTTCCCTCTTTTTCTGAGCTAGTTTCCTGTAAATGCAAGTGTCTCTTGGCTGTCTGCATCCACGTGCGATGGACATAGTTGGGAGTTAAGTCTAAACATCATCTCCCCCAGGCCAAATGAGACTCTCTAACCATCTGTTGATGCATGCACAACCGGAATAAAGAGCTTCCTCTCTGGGAGGTAGGGAACAGAATGGGCTGGGTCTGAAATTAACTTATCTTCCTGCAGGGAAGGAGGGAGCTTGCCCATAATGCCTGTCACAACAAGTCATCTGGGGCCATTCGTCTGTCCATTTTCTGTGTCTCCGCACTGAAATCTCCTTGGTTCAGCCCTTGAGGCCCATCCCAGGTCTTCAGGAGAAGGTATAGTTATAACCAACACTGGGCTCCATGAAATATTTGAAATTCCAGAGAACACAGCAGCAACTTTCTGGCAGAGATTGAATTGCTTATATCCCTTTCTTAAAAAAAATCTACACCCCAAATAAAACTAGGTAAAGTGCAGGGATAGATGGGCTGAGTGAGATGGCGGACAATTATGGAAGAGGTGATGTTGATCAAGATGTAGTATGCTCAGAAACTGATGTGTTGAACTGAAACCCCTTTGTAGAACTGCTTAAAAAATAATTTACACCCCACTTCCTAATAAATACAAATGTTTAAAAAAACCATTAATGAAATGGAGAGCTATAGAGATGAAGAGAGATCTGGAATTGAGAATATTCAGTTGCATACAGGAATTGGCTAAGAGTCAGGAACAATATCCTTCCTATTTCTAAATTCAATGCCAAATTAGTCACACCAATGGAAATCAAGCCACTAAAGCCAGAAGTTGTTCATAAACATTATTGAAAGTCTGTGTTGCACCAGAAATGCCTGACCACTGTTCTGCATACTTGGTCTCATTTACTCCACAGAACGCCAGCATCAAAATGGTGATGTGCAATTGTCAAACATGGAAGATATTGAGAGGTTCTAACAGAAGAGGGATGACCCAGTGCTGCTGGACAATTCTGAGCTGAATCAGATTTAAAAAAAAAAACAAAACAAACTTCAACTGCAAAGGAATGCCAAGCACTTACAACTGTTTTACTTTCCCTAGTTTAAAAACCAGAGGAAATTGAACCCAGAGGATTTGGGCTTCCTGCTGCTGTCCAAGTGGCAGCCAGGGAAGTCAATCAGACCCCAAGCCTTGGTCCTGGCCCCATATGTTAATCCCTAAGCGCCTTTGCCTCAGTAATGAGAGTCACCTTCCCTTTAATTAAAATTCCCTTACAAATGTAGACATTCCACTTTTACTAATAATTACTCAGAGAAGAATTTTAGCAATCAGCACTACATAAATATCCGTCCCTCGGTGAAGACCATAACAGTTGCACAGCTCTCTTCCTCTAATTTATTATTTATATACTGCCGCAGATAGACAGAGCTCTTTGTGGCAATTAACATGGGTCTTCCAGTCTCCTCTTGCGGAATGAGGCTAGAGACGACCATTACTGCTTCGATCACAATTACTATTAATTGGAGAGCTCTCCCTTCTCTATAAAATATGTACTACCCGAAAGTGCGAGAAACCACCCAAGGAATATGAACTGCATGTCAAGAGAAGTATTGTGAGGGCTCGAATTTAACAAGTCATTTACCCTATAATTACTGGGGGTGGGGGGAGATCCTCTTAATAGGGCAGAGGACATGTTCTCAGCAGCAGGGGCTCCGATTCCCAGCTTCAGTGACTCTCCCATGATAAAAATGAACCACAGGCTGACAGCAAATGGCCCAACACATCTTACTGGTTTTTTGATGTTTACCATGCTTGGAGGACTAGCAGGGATTCTTTGGTTTTTGAAATCCCCTGGCCTGGATCCTAAGACTCCACTTCTTCTGGCATTATCAGTGATTAATGTTTCCAAGGCATGGGTCTGCCGCATGCCACACGTTATCCTTGAGTGGAGACCCTGGGATGCTGAGTAACATGGTTGGAACCATCTCTACAGAAGCTGGTCTCCACTGGGTGAATGATGTTAGGCCAATTCACTTTTGGGTCATGGATGGAAAGGAGTCAGTCATGGGAAGTTTGTCAGTCACGGAATCACAAAGGAAAAGAACCCATCAGCAACTTCTAAGACTTGAGCCCCTACAAGTGGGGTAGGAATTGTCCAGAAGGCAGTATCAACAAATAATTCCCAGGTTAGGGAACTATCTTCAAGGGTAGGATGCTAGAGCATATCTAGAGTTCTGAGTCCATTAGGGGGTAGAGGGGAGAGAGTGTGTGCTAGACATATGGATGGCTGGGTTGGTTCTTTAATAAATACCAACCAGACTATTTCCATTCTGCTAATGTCACAGGCTTTCACAATCAAGAAATCTGTACCACTATTTTACCTCCCAGAAGCTTAGGACCTGGCTCACTACCAGAACTGGCCATGCAAGCTAGATGCTCATCACCAGAATTATGCCTTAGTCATCCTAAGAAAGACCAGTAGAACAACAGGGATCGTTCTCTCCTAAGGAGGTTTTGGGTTCAGACAGACTGAGGTTCAAGTTCTAATTTCACCAATTACTGGCTGTGTGAACTTGGGCAAGTTATAGCATCTCTGTAGATCAGTTCCCACTTGTGAGAAGTAGGGAGAATGTTCATTATCTCACCATCCTTTTGTGAAGATGAGGTAAGCATTGGCAAACTCCAGAGGACTTCCTGCCAACAGCACATCTAAGATGGTAGGCACCGTTATTTGGTGAACTGGATCACACTTTCTTCAGAGGTTTCTCCACTCTGACTGACCTCTGGAGTCACTTCAAGGTCATCATTATGGCCTGAATAGGAAATACTCTGCGTAGGATCACATGTTGAACACATTGCCCTGTACTCTCCTGGGAGTTCTAGAAGCTTGAGGGAACATGGCCCAGAGGAAGGAGGTCACTCTGCCGTGTGTGGACACATGGCAGAGCTACCATCTGCGAAGCAGAAAGTGTGGCCTCACCAGACAGCGAGTATATGACAGTGGGAACTGAATTTCTCTTGTTTATAAGCTACCTGGTCAGTGACTTTTTGTCACAACAGCTTAAACGATCTAAGAAAAACACACATACGATTTGGGATTATGCAGAAAAGACACATCTTGCCCACCAAAGATGAGAACCTTCATGATAAAGTAGAAATACAACAATAAAATGGTTCCCTGTGCTTCGTATTTCATCAATGGATGGATGCTGCTAATGGTTGTGGCATTCGTTCCTCTCAACACCTCTGGGAGGCAGCTATTATACCTAATTTTACACTGTAGCAAATTGAGGTTCTGAGCAGCTAAGGATCTTGCCCAGAGCCACATCTTTAGACAGTGTACATTAAAATCCAAAATTTCTTAGGCCTTGACACAAACCTATAATCACTAAACTGCATGGAAATGCATTTTCTCTGGGCTGTAAGGACATGAGCAGGGGGCGGGGGAGGCGGGGGAGGAGAAGAGCTCAGACTGTGGCCTTCTTATAGACTATCTCCCTGCTGCCATCTGCAATGCCTCTCTCAGATCCTTAGTTAGGAGGGCAGGGCTAAGGATAAGAGAGGATTCACACTGAAACGCAATGAATGCTGTTTCTTACATGTGTCAAGCTGATGAGACTGGAGAGTGGGTATCTTTCCTCTGTCTTGTGTGGAACATGCAGACTCCAAGGTCCCCATGGCAGAGGAGAAATTGTGACCACGATTTTAAAGGCTAGCTCTGGCCATAAGGCATTGTCACCAAATTAACTCTAAAAAGATCTCGTGAAATAGGTCCACCTCACCTCAGTGTGCCCTGGAATTAAAACAGCAAGGCAAACACAGTTTAAGTTGTTAGTCTCAAAGTTTGCACATGAACATCCCCCTGATCTATCAAAAACAAAACAAAGTAAACTCAACCAACCAGCAACAAAAACAGCACCCAAGGCTCACATCTGGATAGAAAACAGATTCTCATCATATCAGTTTCCTACAGCTATTATTATATCAAAGTATAAAAACTCATGACTAGGTGTCTTTGCACAATCTTAGTGTATTGCCTCACGTGCTGTGAGTTTGAAGCTGAAAGTCAATGTGCTGGACTCTGGTAGATTCCATCAGTCCAACTTCTGCGTCCACAGCCACGCGGACATCCACATGTCACCTCCCTGTGCCACTCCAATGTCTCCGTGTTAAGGACACCTAGAATACCAAGACAAGGCCCACACTTGATTGTGTCTTTAATGATTTGATTTCCAAAGAAGGTCCCACTGGGAGATGCTGGGGTTAGGATGTCGCCCTGTCTTCCTAAGGTGGCCACGCCCACTTCTGTGAAGTCTGCCAGCCACAGGTTTTAAGGCATTTCTGTTGCCACAGAGCATGATTTCCAAAGCAAGCAAGTGTTAGCAGTGGTGGGAAAGGACTTTTCATTTTTTATGCGCAGCTCAGCACTCCAGAATGAACACCTGCATCCCACCGGGCCCCTCGCCAGGCAAGCGGAGGGCCACACCCTCCTCCAGCTCTACAACACATTCAGACGAGACAGAAAGGACTGGAAGGAATGTGCCATACAGCCGTGATGGACATGTAAATACTTAGTAATCCCTTCTTTGTACATTCTGACTGCTTTGCCTACAGATTTTCTATAATAATAAAGCACAGTTCCAGAATTTCAAAAATCAATGAATATCTTTCCCTTGGCCAGAGGATTCTCCACACTTGACATTCATATCTTGCTTCTGGCTTCTCTCCTCTCTTAATTGATCCCCTATAATGAGTGTTCATTGGACATCGTCCTGTGGTCTGCCAAAGCCTGTGAGTGGAACATTTTATTGGATATTTTAGCCATCCCATTTAGGTTCTCGGCCCTCCTTCCCTCCCTCCCTGAGCGGCCTCTGGCAAGTCTCCAGACCCCGAGTTTAGTGTCTTCCTGGGTAAGACAATAAAGCTTTTCATGGCTCTCGACCCACAGCAAACATTTGAAAACTTCTTTTGGACTGCCTGATGCTATAGGAGAGATTATGCACTTTTTGGAAAGTAGGAAGCTTTTGTACAAGCACACGGAAGACATCTCAAGACACCAAGGGGAACAAAACTTCATGGTGTAAATCTATTTGGCGTTATCACTGAGAGCACTGCCAGTCTGCTTTATCCTGAAAATCTAACTAAAACTAAATAATAAGAAATGAAATTAAACAAACCAAAGCAAAACAAAACAAAGTAAATCCCAGCAGAACATAGTTTACTTGATGACAATAGAGAATATAAGGAAAACAGCCTCTCTCTGGACCCTACCCTAGGGACTTGGGAACATGACAGCAAAGCAGGAAGAGCTTGCCTCTCACTTTGAACTGTCAATGATTTGTCTGTAGGAGACAAAGAGCAGATCCTCCTCCCTGTCCACAGCCTTCAGTGCTTTCTCACCTTTAATAGGATTGAACAAGCCACTCTGCAGTCCCACCTCCAATCTGGAAGATTCCTGTCTCAGGGGACACCACCCATGGCCTGGTAACACAAAATGCCTCTCGGCACTATCCTCAAATGCATTTGAGTTGCCCGCGACAGTATAATTTGCATGTATCACTGGGCTGCTCCATCTCTACCCGCACGTGTCTCTGGGGCACCAAGACTGTCATGGGCTTGCACAACCTGGGTGCTTCCTGGCTTGAAGCAGACCTTACAAACAGAGTCTGTCTCTGGAGAGGTAACTGTGCCAAGCACCTGAGATGAAAACTGACAGGGCAAGTCTTCACTAGCACAGGTTTGCATCCTGTAATCAGTAAGTTCTCTCAGTAGCTCTGCTTGGGCAAGGCTAGGATCCCCACCCAACCCAATGCAGACACAACTCAAAGTGTGTTGCTGTTTCTAAGTGGCCAAGGAAGAAAAACCAGCAGGAACTAGGATGGCTCAACAGCTGGGAGACTCTTTCACCACATTAACATTGACCCTCTTTGGCCCCCATCTTTCCTTCGGGGCAAGGAGTCACACACACAGACCCTTTTGTGCACAGACATTAGGTAGACACATCCTGGCCAACTGCTACATACATGCACACAAACACACGTACCAAATCTAGGTGCTGCTTATCTGTACATGCGTGCACAGCAGCCCAAGGCCTCCCATACTCAGGTATTCATCCAGCAGAAAATGGTGCTGAGGATTTGTATGGGGGCTCCAGGGCTGACTCTTCTAAGCTGTGAGACCCTGGGCGGGTCATTCTACTCCAGCAAACGAGAATAACAAGCATTCCTAGCTTCTGTGTTTGGTCCAAGGTTGAATTGAGAAATATAATGAAGTGCTGAACACTCCATGACATGGAAGTAGCTGTTATCATCATCCTTAGCGCCATAAACACTGTCATCCATTTACCTCCACCTGTGGACACCAGGAGACAATAGGTCTTCCAGTTACTTGTTCTGGGGCCCCCTTCCTGTCGGGAGAGCTCCTTCTTATGTAGAGGACAGGATGGCCAGTTGCTCAGACAGCTGGAAATGCTGAAGAATCAGAGCTTCTATCTGCATGTCCAGTTCACGCACACTGCAACCTCACTGGAACGAGTACTCAACCTTGTATCTGCATGCCAGCTTACCTGTTCTAATACCCTCATTGCAGAGATATTTGAGGCTTCCATTTTGGCTGAATCCTAAACATACAGAAGTGAAAGACTTGGCCCTTGCCCTCTAGGAGGCACCTTCTACAGAGAGAAGCTGAGCTACAAATAGTCTATAATAGTGAATGATGGGTTATAGTCAATCCATGAAGTAACTGGCATCCAAGACACAAGGCATGTTCATTAGGAAAGTCAGAAGAGATTCACTTAAAGGAGTGATGGTCTCACTAGGTTTCAGGCACTGGATCTTCAAGTGTGAGGTACGGGAGGTGTCGGTGGCCAAAGGAACAGCATGTGCAGAGTACAGGACACATGCAAGGAGCAGGAGGAGCTCCTTGGGTGTGGCTGCTGTCCAGGGCTGACCCATAGAGATAGCTCAACACAGGAGGCCAGGCAAATGCAGCCTTCCAGCGCCTGGGCCTGCGTTAATAGGGAGATACACCCAGGACACAGAACGGGAACATGACTTCACATGTCTCCACCAGCCATGCTGTTCACAAAGTTCCCTAAGTGTTCCCGGATGTCCCCCTTCTCTGATGTTTACAGACATTCGTGTCCTGCCTTAGCCCAACTGTGAAAGGAAAATGTGAATTACACAGCACCATGTGAGCCTGAGGCACTTCTGTTGAATTCATTCTCAAATGGCCAAGTGTTAAAGGGGAGAAAGGATCTAATTTGTTTGTTGTCTTTTATCATCATCATCATCATCATCATCAAAATGCATCAACAGTGGGTGAGCCCCTTCTTGGGGTCATGAGTCACCCACCCCCACACTTGTGAATGCCAGCTGTTGGCATCCCCAGGATGGTACCGAGCCTATCCCGGGGCAGCTGCGCGTTGCCCAGGAACCTGCCACCCTCCCACCATGGAGCGGAAGGACAGGCTTCTACAATTGTTGACTTCACACTTGTGAATTCAAATGACCCAGTTACATAACGTGGCATTTGTGACGGCCCATTGTTCTGGGGAGCCCTCCTCCCAGTTCTCCTTCCCCATACAGGGACCACAGAGCCCTTCACATTCTTTCCTTCTCCTCTCAGTGGAACTGAATCTTTATATTCTCCAGTTATTTTCCAGTATTCCAGTTCCCTCCTCTGTCTGCAGTGTGTCATGGTCTTTCCTCCCTTGCTAAAATTAAGTCTGGGGTTAGAGTCTTAATTTTAGGTGAAGTGAAGGCAGGAATTGGTACTTACATAAAGACCTGCAAAAATATAGTTTGGGAGTAAACAAAGCGGACTTGCCAGCATTGGTGGTAAGTTGTAAGAACCGCTGCAGTCCTTGTCTGGGTGTGGAGGGTGCCTCCTCCTCTCCCTCTGTGGTGGTCGATTTTACAATGTTCTAATTTTTTTTTTTAAAAATCTGCCATTCTGTGCCAGGTGCTATCTTACTTGCACATCTCTTCTTTTGTTTTAATTTCTCTCTCTCCCTCTCTTTTTGGTAGTTCTGGAGTTTGAGCTCAGGGCTACAAGCAGGCACTCTACCACCTGAGCCATACTCCCAGATGATGTGTTCTTTTTTCTTTAAGTGACAAGACTGCTTTCTCTTAAAGTACATTCTTTTCCTGAAGAAGCATAATAGAATTTTAGAGAACCTGACAATAGGCCATAAACATTGCCCCAAGGAAAAGTGTCCTATAAACACTTTTTCTTTTTTCTTTTTTTCTTTTTTTTGGTCGGTCATGGGGCTTGAACTCTGGGTCTGGGAGCTCTCCCTCAGCTCTTCAGCTCAAGGCTAGTACTCTGCCACTTGAGCCACAGCACCACTTCCAGTTTTCTGGTGGTTTATTGGAGAGAAAAGTCTTACAGTCTTTTCTGCCCAGGCTGGCTTTGAACCTCGACCCTCAGATCTCAGCCTCCTGAGTAGCTAGGATTACAGGCATGAGCCACTGTTGCCCAGACCTATAAACACTTTTAAATAAAGGGTAATACACATGTCATGACAGCGGGAACAGCTGTGTAGACTCTCCCCCTGACTCCTTGACTAGGTTGAGATGGTCAGGTGTGAAGGAGTCTGTGGTTGGCAAAGTCTGGCTTTGTCGACTTGGAGATGTTGGATCAACATTGCTCACTGGGGCTCCTTGCAGAGGAGTCTTCCCCCTGGGTCTTTCTTCTCTCTTGGTTTCCATTCTCATTTTCCCTTTGCATGATCTGCCATCTTTAAGTTAGGTTTCTCAAGTTTCTGAGGACAAACCTCATCTCAGATTGTCCCTTTGCTACACAGACCAGAGTGTTTAGAAAGAGCCTGTGGACCACTGGCCTCTGAGTCACGTGGAGGCTGAAATTACAGATGGAGACTACAGCGGTGACGAGCTAAGAGTTATATTGAAACTGAAAAGTGCTGTCAATGGGAACATGAAGTAAGCTTTATTCCATTTAGGAATCAAGTAATACGACTCTGATCCTGGGCCACACCCCTTGGTGTTCTTTCTTCTTTTGACTCAACACTGACCAAAGAGCAAATCCAATTGAGGCGATTTGAACATTCGCTGGCCTCCCCACTGGAGCAGGAACTTGGATGGGATCTCCTGAGCTCAAAAGACACCACAGATTCATCACTGATCTTTCCAGAATCCTCCATGGCACAACCATTGATCTTGTTACCATGATACTGATCCTGTGTGGCCAAGCAAGATGCAGCTGCTGTGTGCTGTCCCTGTTCCAGCCCAACAAATCTCCACCTTGTGGCTGCAGTTGGGTCTCAGCCCTTCTCCCTGAGTGGGGACACCCCTGCCATTGCTGTCACCAGCTATGGGAGAGGGGAGGGTGGGGAAGCCCGCGTGGGGATGCCACAGTGTGCCCACTCCTCCTCTCCCATCCCGAGTTCTACTCCACTCTCTGCGCTCCGAGCCCACCTGACAAAAAAAGCTTTGTGCTTGGTGGCCTTGGGCCCCAATACTCAACCCCCAGATAAAATTGTCCATCACAGCTTCCTCCTCTCCTTCCTGGGGTTTAGGCTGCTCTTGATCACTTTGCTGCATAAACAGAAAACGAAGTCCATGCATTTTACAAGAAAGGCAGTCCCCAGGTTGGTGGAATAAGCCTTTGCTAGCATGAGTATTAGAAATGCAGATTCTCAGGCCCCACTCTGACCTTCCAGAAGCCTGATTTTCCCAAGTTCCTGAGTGGAAAAAAGGAGGTGTACAACAAGAGTTTAAGGTTCACTGAGGTGGTGATTACCAAGCTTTTCTCTGTTTCTACAAGAGCACCATTTCAACAAATATCTCATATAGACTACACCATCAGATAAAAGCAGATAATCCGGCTGGAGTGGGCTGGAGGTCCTACCCCCTCATGGCCTCTTTGTGGTACTCTTGGAGCTCTCAGAAGCATCCTTAAAAACCACTACCTCCTCATTATTTCTGAGGAAATGGGCTCTGAGAGGGCAGGTGACTCCCCCACAGCCACCCAGCAAACTGATGCAGATGTAGCCCTTGTCAGGATCAGATGATGGCTTGGCTTCTTGAGTGGGTACTGTTTAATGGACCAAATACAGGAAGAGACTTAGTTAGGCCAGTAGAGCAGACATTTACCAACTATTTTAAAGTCTTGGTCTTGCAAGTTTGAAAATCATTTCTCCTTTGGTTTTAAAGCTAAAGCTCTCAGAGTCTTTAAGAAATGTTATGCCAGCATCTAGGGAAGGCAGGGCGGGGGTGGGGCGAGTGGGAGGGGGCCTTCGCTTGACCAGAGCAGTTTTTGAAAGCTAACAAGTGGCCCTCGTATCACTCCTATCTCATGCCTGGATCCAATAACATCAGCATTGAGACTGGAAACAGCCACAGGCTGGAATTTCATCAGCCAATGAAACCCACCGGTCCCCATGGTGGACACTGGCCCATTATTTTTGGTGACACTAGAGTTTTGACCTTAGAACCACTTGCGCCACAGACAAGCACCGTCCACCATTTTTAATTAACCTAATTATTATGTACAGCTCATGGCCAGATATCAAAGATAGCCGCCAGTATGAACCAAGGAAAAACCTGATGTGAGCAAGAATTGGAATCAACAGTTCTGAATTGCTACTGTTGGCCTTGGAAGACAGAAAAACTCAAAGTAGCAACCCAAATCATGTCTGGTAGCATATGATTCCTCCTCTTCCACCTACGGGTTTTCTTCTTAACTTCCAAACCTGTCTACAGTTTCTTCAGGGAAGTCGGGCTCTGCTATAACACTCTGGGATAAGGAAGGAGTGAGCAACAGGAACCATGGGCTCCCCAAGACTCAGGCAAAATCCCTGGTAATTTGAGTGTTCTTTTTATTTATACATTCCTTCAGAGAAATGTCACATTATTCACATTTTTCTGAAGTATCTGCTCGGCATCTTAATTTCTTTTATTTCCAGATCTGTTTTAAAAGCTGTTTTTCTTTTCTCTAGACATTTTTTTGTTATTGTTGTTATTCCCTGGATTTTCCCAAAGAACAGGAGTAAACAAGAAAAAAATTCCGCTTTCCAGACAAAAATCTGAAGTTTCCACCAACACAGATGGTCTGACTTAAGGAAAGTTATTATAGCCATGTCCTTTAGAGAAAAAAATGTATTTAACTTTTCCCTATATGGAGCAAAAGGAAAGAAGAAAACAGCTTCCAGCATAGACCAAGATATCAAGTGAGATGTCCATTCAGACTCAGAGAACTATTGAAATAATCATGTGTCATGTGGTCCCGTGAACCCCTGAGATTACCCCTGGGGCTTGAGAACATGAGGTAAGAGCAAGGAGTCCCAACTGTGCCCTTCCCCCCCCCCCCCCCCCCCCACTTGGTCCACCAAGAGCTGAGCACAGAGGTAAACAGAACAATGAGCTTTAGGCAGCCCAACAGTCATAATAAAGTCAACTTTTAATAATCTCAGAAGAAAAACCTTTCTTTTCTCTTCAACTAACCCAGAGAGAATGCTGATGCTTCTCCAACCACAGCTCCCTCCCCTATCCCCTGGCCACCAATAGCCTGTTCTGATGGCTTGCTTGGGGTGTGGCCCAATTGTCCCTAATTCTATAGCCTTTGTCTCTACCTCTGGCAAACCAGCAGATCTTTCCTCAATCAGCTGGCCTAATGTCGTCTTTTCAGGATCCCTAAGTAGTGGTTACTCGGTGGTAATTAGGCAGGAATCAGATCCTTGCCTTATAATCAGACCTGGCCTTGTGTCCAATGGGGCCAACTTGTTATCACAGCGAGTTGACTCAATGCTACAGGGGAAATAGATCACTCCAAGCTTCATTTTAGACATTTTCTTTTCTTACTCCTTTTGATTTCATCTCTGGCTATTACTAAAGACTCTACTGAGCAATAAAACAAAATAGTGAACGTAGACATGTTCTTGTGCTCCCAGTACCTTCATTTGTATAAAATTTAAATATTGCTTAGTTTGGCTATTAAGTATCCCCCAAAGGCCTGTGAATTAAAGGCCTGGTCCATGTGGAGCCATTGGGAACTGGTTGCTGGGCAGGGTTTAAGTCATTGGTTGTAGGCTCCATGGGAATTGTGGGCTTGCTACATAGTGAGGTGCTCCCATCATTATCTAGCACCCCTTGCTAGAGCCCTAAAATCATGGGACTACTGATCTTGAAATGGAACCTCTGGAACCATAAAGCAGAATGAGTCTGTTTTTTCTTTTTAAGTGAGTCACCTCAGATAGCTCATTATAGTGACAAAAAGCTCACCAACACAAATGTCAACCTCACAGGGATGCCATAAGAAATTAATGAAATAATACCTCAGAAAGCTACATGAAAAAGTACATAACTCTTCCTCTGAAGGTAGGTAGCCCATTATTTAGGGATTTTTGTTGTCCTTCAGTTACTTTTGGAACAATGAGAAATAGGTCCAAATATGGTGGGCTTCATTTATCCTACTGAATAAGTCATTTGGGGCCACATTTCAGACATGTTCAAATTGGAGTGCTTTGGTGACAGAAATGAGGCCCACTTTGTTGTGACTCTTATTAGAGCTGAGTCCATCTGGAATTGACCAACTAAACTGCTGCTCCCAAGTTCCCACCCATCTACGGCTGCCCCTCATACCTGTATTGTAACACACGTGCTTTGTTCATTTCCACAGAGTATCATCGCTCATTTATTGCCTTGGGGCCTTTGCACTAGTCATTTCTTTCCTAGAATCCCATTCATTCCTTCAACAAATATGTATTCAGTGACCACAAAGTGGGCCTTTCTAGGGGATACAAGTGACTGTGAGAGTGTGATCTCATGGACTTTATGTGTGGAAAAGCTGATAACCAGCATCAACCTAATAAAAGGATTGCATTACAGTGAGAGCTACTATGAAATACAATGAATCCATGGGAGAGAGAGGAAGTGCATATACAAGTCACTGGAGGAAGATTTTGAGGGAAGGAAGGAAAACTTGAAGAGATAGTCTAAACAGAGGTCTCAATGGTAAAGGCCATAGGACTATTTTGGGAGGCTCAGTTCACGCAGAATGAAAGGCAGGAGCAACCGCTGCATGTGTGGCTTGCTTCCAAGATGGCTGGCAGTGATTCTTCCCTTGCACCCCTCCATGCCTCATCACTACCACGAAGTGGGAAACTGACTGCTCGTGGCTCACAGGGAGAGACTGGCTTGGGCTACTCTGGATGGGGAAGAAGTGACATTCTGAGATTGCTGATGTCATGAAAACTTGCAACTTCTGCCTGAGCTTCTTGAAAGATTGATTCTCATGAGATTCTCCTCCTCAGACACCAGTGTTTATACTGTGAGGACCCCAAGCCATGTGACACTCCATCCAACATGTCCAGCTCAGCTCCCATCTTAGCTGTTCCTGCCATCACCTTCATGTATCCAAGTCAACAATGAGGCAAAACTACAAACAAAATCTACCCAGCTAGGCCCAGCTCATCACAGAACCAGGGAAGCCATCATCCATTTGTTTTAAGCCACCAACTTTTGGGATGACTTGTTACACAGCAGAAGGTAACCAGAACGCACAGTTAATTTTCTCTGTCTATTTCCTCCTTAAATGCTGCTCTCTTCTTTGCCACCCTTGCCCCTGATTCTCTTGTCACTTTCTTTTATGTGAACATAGACCATATACTGTTCCCAAACACTAATTCTCCCCTGGCTATCTCTGTCTAGAGGATGCTTTTTATCAAAAAAAAAAGTCTTATAAATTAAAATATCGAATACTCAGGACACAGGGTGCCCCGAAGATTTGGTAAAAGATGGTTCTGTCTCAAAGGAACAAGAGCTCCTTCACTGGACACACACTGTAATGGAAGATGACAGGGATGATTTGGGGTCTCCAGCATTTTCCAGGGGAGTCAATAGCATGAAGTCCCTTTCAATTCTCCCAACATATCACACATAGCCATTACATCAGCACACATGGAAGAGGCTTTGATGGCTCCTGAAGTACAGTCCAGCCAGTTCCTCCTGCCTTCCCTTCCACACCAGAGCCTCTCCATTCCTGCTTGCTTCCTCTATATGGTTAGAACATGTTAGGTCTCTTATCTGTCAGGTCCTGTGCCAAGTGCTCTATGCTCAGTAGTTCACCTAATCCTCTCAGCAGTCTATGAGGTACAGAACATCTCCCAACTAGAGAGGAGTAAATTAAGGCACAAATTAGTTAGGAAAGTTGCCTAAAGCCATAGTGTTAATAAATAGCCAAATGTTCTAAAAGCAAAACAACAAAGCATCAAGCAAACAAATCAGAAAAGATCTGAGCGTCTTCAAAACATAGGTTCTTATCCATTCTGTTTCCTCATAAAAGAGAGTCTGCGTGCCTTCGCATTTGGCCTCATCTGGCCTTGGAAACCTGGCTTCCCTGCACTGGACAGACTGTGGGGCATGCTTCGTGGTGACTGCTCACCAAATGGGAAGGCCAGGAACACTCTGTGGCTGGGGATGGAACCCCCTTTTCCACACCAATGCCATCTTAACTCAGGCCCATATCTGAGTGGGCGCCATGTATATGCATGTTGCTGAGCTGGCCATCAGCGGCAGAATTGCGAGAGCAGGTCATGGAGGCACACTCAGGACCCTGCAGCCGAGCAGAGCAATGGAGTCCACTGACAAGCTGAGACCTGGGGAAGACACGTATCCCTTCTCATCAGCCAGACAGAAACAGCGGGTGTAGGATGGTTTATTCTGGGTGGACCAGCTTGGAAACTCCAAACTGATAAACACACGTCTGGGAATCTGGAAATCAGGTCTCTGGCTGTATCATGGCGTCCAGACTTGGATCCCACAAGCAAGCTGGCTCTAATCTTCTTGGTGCTTCCCTCACCCAGACTCACTCCACATCCCAGCCTCGTGCTGTAGCTGCCTGCCTCATCGAGTGTGAATCATGAAACCACATAAACAGCAACAAGGCCACATTCCTGCCCGCCTCGGAGAGCATAAACAAGAATAATGTAAAGATGACTTAGTAAAGGCTCACGCAAAGTGCTTAAAAGAAATCTATATTTTTGATGTAAACAGGCTTCTGCTTATCCCATGTGGTAGTAGAGAACTCACGCTTAACTTGGGAAATCTGAAGGCAGACTGTCATGGAAGCAGGGCTTACCCTGGTCGGGAGATGGAAGGGTTGGTGTGGAAAGCTTCCTTTAACAGGGCTCTCCTTTACCTTCTGCAGGGCTGAGAAACAATGGGGACTTTTTTGGGGGGGGGAGGGAGGACTGCTTGGAAACACTTCTGTTAGGTGATGAAGCTTTGAAGAGAGATATCAGCATTTTCCTTCTGCAGGTCTCTGAAAGAGTCTTTGGAGGACAAAAAGCTATGGGGAGAGCATACGTGTATGAGACAGCCAGACTAACAGACAGACAGACAGAGAAGGCGGTTAAACTCAGACATTGCAAAAATCACAGAAAAAGTTCCCACCACCCTTCTCTCTCCCTTTGTCTCCGGGCTGAATATTGATCTTAGGTGGTGATCTACAAGGCTAGAAGATGTCAGACAACTTGGAAAATTCCTTATTGTTGCTAACCACAAATATTTGGGGTTTGTGCTATCTAGGTTATAATGAGACCCTGCCAGGGGGAAAAAAAATTCAGACACACAAATCTTTGTGTAAACTACCTTAAGAGTCTTAAGCTGACAAAAGCCAGAGCAAAGTCTGAAATTGTGTCCTCACAGTACCCATAATTGAGGCTCTAGTGCTTCATATATTGTAACAGGATTCCAGCAGAGCCCAGCTTTTCCACATATGCCAGGTTGTGTTCAAGCCAGAAAAAGACTCTTAACTTTGTTCTGTGGCTTTTTTTGGTGCTGCTAAACTTTTTGGAATAGTAAAGGTTCTGAGATATATGGTTTCTAGCCCTTCCAAATGATGATAGAAGGATGATGCCCTCCCTTAGGGAGCGAGGGGACTGTTAATACTACCTCCTTTCTTATCACTGAGGACCTCTCGGTCATTGTCCCATGTCCACTTCCCTCCGCCAAGAGCCACAACACTCACACTTCTTCCCCCAGCCACCAGATCCCGGAGCCTCCTGGTCAGAATGCAGCTCCAACCAAACCATTCCCTCCATCTCTGTGCTATGAGATTGACGGTGAACTCTTGGCTACTTTCATGACCATCTTGTGTCCCAGGCAATGTCTGGTTCCTGTCTTAAGTACAATTTCAGCAAAACTAGGCTCTGTTGTTTCTTCTAAAGAACTGTAACAAAAATAGTTCTCCTGTTCTAGGAGTTGTACGTGCAGATGGAAACTTGAGGGTGTGCAAAACTCCTTATACCTTGAATGAAGCTCTTCATTTGGTGATCATCACTTTATTTAAAGAGTTTGCTCCCTGTGGATTGGTGGGACCCAACAGCCAATAAGTTAACAGAACTGATTCCGTAGAGAACTCACTATCTACTGGGAGGAAAAGACATTACACAGCCACCACTGTCCACCATGAGAGTACTATGAAAGAAGAAATTCAGAGCACAGTGAGAGTATCTCACCAGCATGATCTCATCTCAGACCCTGGCCTCAGTGAACCAAGACGATTTATGGGGGTGGGGGAGGCAGTAAATACATAGCTATCAATGTCGTTGAGATGCTATAATTTTCTAGTGAGATAATATTAGTATTCCTGTAGTAGCATGGAGGAAAGGCTGGTTGATACTGATGGTCCCTCTCTCCCATCTTGGAAAGACAGCCCATGGTAGAATGGCTTAAATATTGTAGGCTGAAGTCCCTGAGCTGGGTCACCTCAACACAAGGGTATGGGAACACTAAGGTCTGCACCTTTATTGTGAAGTCTTCAACAGGCCAGATAAATACCAGGTCTCTTATAGGTTGGTGTTCCCTGATTATGAAAAAGAAGATTCAAAAATTAGCAAAAAAGAATTATTAACATGTATAAGACACCCAGGATTTGCTAATCAGCTTTAGATGTTTTGTATTATCTCTGCTTATTCTGGCAGGGAGCAAATAAGATAGTTATTTTTATTTCATACCCTTGGCCCATTAATTTCAGCAGATAAAGCAAAGTTTGAGAGCAAAGGAAACTTTCCAAGCTCACCAAGTAACAATAACTGTTTGGCTCCAAGCCCCTTGCTTACCCTATTATTTCCCAGCTAGTTGAGCAGGTAAAGTTCTAAATTTCAAAGCAAAGTGTGAGTCCGTTTCCAGTATCTAGATGTAGGTTTTTAGATGTAAGTTGTCTCTGCTGGCTCATGAGAAAAAAAAAGTAGGAAGAAAGAAAGGGCAGAAAGAAGGGAAGGAGGGAGGGAGGAGAGGAGAAAGAGAGGGGAGGAATGAAAAGCACCCACGGTTGTCTGCTCAGTGTAGGGCTGAAGCCTAGAGGCAGTCCTGCACTCTGCTGGGCTCCGCTGGCTTGCCACTCACATGCGGCTGCTCCTGCTGAGGTCACCTCTCTCCCCACTGTGGCCTCAAGGAACCCAAGAAACACACTCACTGCCTTTTTGGTTATTTTATAAACACGGCTTGGAAACCACAGGTCATTATCACTCTTCTAGCCAGCCAGTCAGACTTTCCATGCCCTTGGTGTGATGCCTTTAATCTCCCTCAAGTTAGCAACATCATTTCTGTAAACCAAGAAGACTGTTTACTTTGGCTGTAATCAGGGCAGCGTTAAAGTCTCAGTCTATCCTCTTCCAGGGCAGAACCGTCCAACCATCCACGGTTTTTACTCAGTTGCCCTTAGACCCTTCCCAAGCTTTCTCCAAGCAGTGATACCTCCATGCATTCCTCTACTCATTCACTGACCCATTCACTTATTTCCCCATGCAGGAATCTACCCATCTACTCCCTTTTATCAGACAGCCTCTTATTGGCTCTACTATTTAGGCACATACCGACTCAGTAACTGATCTAGTAATCCATCCATTCATTCGTCCACAGCTTCCTTCATCTATTCCTCATACACTCAATCATCCACCATTTCTACACTGTCACCTAATGGCTTGTTTTTACTTCATCACCTAAACCACCTAGTCCCTCCATCCACAACCACTTATTTTGAAGCATGCATAATTCTTGATTTTGGAGGAACAAGAATGAAGGATATGGCCACCAAGTAACCAATCAACCCACCAGCCTTTCTTTGATGATGAGCTACTTGTGTATTCACTCTGTAGAACTCTGCTCCTGTGGGCACTGAAAATGATACTGGGTGGATCCCAGGGAGGTTGGGAGAGACAAAGACAGCATACAACTCTGACCTAAGTTCATGCAGGGTGTGTACAACTCTGGTGAAAGTTGACAGAGTTGGGTAAGACACAAAACCTAGGCAAGAGACCAGTCCTGAACTCCAGCTATCAGTAAGGAGAAAACTGCCACAGGAATATATCAACATGGAACTTGAAGAGATTGAGGTATCAAATTTCATTATAAAAAATATTAACAGGTCAAGTGCCGGTGGCTCACACCTGTCATCCTAGCTACTCAGGAGGCTGAGATCTGAGGATTGCAGCTCAAAGGCAGCCCAGGCAGGAAAGTCCGTGAAACTCTTATCTCCAATAAACCACCAGAAAACCGGAAGTGGCGCTGTAGCTCAAGTGGTAGAGTGCTAGCCTTGAGCTGAAGAGCTGAGGGACAGCGGCCAGGTCCAGAGTTCAAGCCCCATGACCGACAAAAAAAAAAAAAGAAAGAAAGAAAGAAAAAAATTATTAACAAGTAGGTCTGTGACTTCTTCTAGGTCAGAAGGAAGCTTGAAAAGTGCCTCAACAATTAAGGCATTCCCAACCATCTATCCGCCCATCTGTTCATCCTTTCACTTGCCCATCCAGCTGCATATTTTCACTGTGAACAGTTACAGTAAAATCATTTCAAGTCATCCTGAATTCTGGGTATCTTCCATCGCTACTGATACAAAGCAACTGGAAATTAAATAGTTGCTCAATAATCTAACAAATGCTCTTAGTTAAGACTAAATAAACCTGAACTTGGAAGGTAGTGCCTTGATCAGATCATATGGCTGCCTCTGGGGCCGAGAGGAGTGAGTCCACTTTTTCTAAGATTGCTTCACAGCAATGTGCAGATTCATCCTATTCATATTCAAGTAGTTAACACCCCTTAGGGGCCATGACTAGTTCCAGCACATCTTGAAGGCGTGGCTTGCACTGTCTGATAAAAGTGAATCTGTCTCCATTACATTTGCACCTGTCACTAGGAAGAACCAAGTCTTGGTCTGTGCATTCAGAACTAATCAGCCAAATCTCAGGATGCAGTAGGTCCAATTATTTCTATTCAACACCAGGAAGGTCACCAGAGACAGCCTTTATCAAACTAACTGCATTCATGTTAAGAGAACTCTGACTTGCTCAATAAAGTCAAGCTATCTGGACAACTCAATCGAGATCTGTTTATTTTTAAAATTTTAGTAAAATTGCCTTAAATTGGAAGATAAGACGAGCAACATGGCAGGTTATTGGCAGTATGGTAAACATGAGGGTGAAGCCAGACAGAGGTATGTGTTAGCTTGGCTTTAGGCAAGGTTCACTAAGTATCCCTAATTTCTACATCTTTCAAATGCAAAAGAAAAAGTATCTCTACTTAACCCAGCCGGGTTCTAGTGAGTAAACTACAGGAAGAGGCTAGTCCAAGATACAGTGGAGGATCCCAATAAACAATAGCTCTGAGTTTCCCGATTATCAGACGAGTTGATCTGTATTCCTAGTTCACTTTTTTTGAGACTGCTTACTTAAAATTAAAATAGAACAGTTCTGTTAATGTCTTTTTGGGATTCTAGACTCTGCAAAGGGCTTCCATGATGCTACCTTGTCTGGATTTCTACAATACCATCCTCTTCATTACCATCAATATTATTATCTGCTCCATTCTGTAGCTAAGAACCCTGAGGCCCAAACAGAATAGGAAACTTCATCAATGGTCAGGATTTAGACAGTCCACCAAGTCCTCTTTGTACTGACACAACTGTAAATAGCAGACTCAATGAAACAAAGAGGTGGAAGAGGTAAGAAGGCCCTCTGTCTTCCAATCCCATTTCCCAGAGAGTTACTGAGGTATCAATGAGGGCCTTGCTGAGAAGGCCCACACTGCTCTTGTGGGGTTGGTTTTCTTCCTTCTCATAGGAAGCAAGTCCTTGTAGCCTTCCTATGACATTCTAATGAGTTGTCACTGCACCAGGTGAAACCTGGAGCTTGAAAAGCTGCCCGGCACACGAAGACTCCTATGAGGAGTGTGTGTCTTAGTTCACCGTTTTGCTGGGTGAGCTTCTGTTTTCTTATTTATTTATTTGACCCACTAAATTATCTAATTAGTGACATATATTGTTGACACATGGGCCACTATGAATATTTACTGCATACTCGTTCGTGCATTTATCTAAATAGGTGGCATGCCAGAGCTACGTAATAAGGAGTAATGATTCTTTAGAAGAGTTACAGGAAATTATAGAAGTGGGAAAAAGTTTTGCACAGTGGGTTGTAGCTTCCAACCACATCTATCAATTCTTCCTGAGATAGAGCAATTGCATAGTAATGACAAAAAATTTATAGTAATGAATAAATCAATACTCAGCTCTGCGGCAGTTTCAGATGTTACTTTTATGGGCTGTCCTGTGTCTATTATATATCCCTGGGCGCTAGAGCTGAGAGAGTGCGGTGAATATCAACAGCCGCAGGGAGAACACCAACAGCCCAGGCTCACGACAAGGCGGTGATCCATCACCAGCCGCTCTCAAGCAGATCCATTTACATCCCTGAGCCCTAAAACTTAGCCGCTTATAGTGATCAACGACAGGACCGACAAGTGTTTGTTTTTAAAAATGGAGCTGTCACTTTGTGTTAAGCAAAGTGGAAATACATAAACAAATAAATAAACAAATAAATCCAGCTGGATAGGACGAGGTAAGAGGAAGACAGTGCTGCCCAGGGAAACTCGAGGGAAAGAAATGGAGAGTTTGTGCTCCAAGTGGTAGCTTCGAAGACCTTATTCATTCAGCAAATGTTTACTGAGGGAAACTAGGTACAAGGACTAGTTCTAGGCAGGAGGTGGCAAAGATATGTATTTTAGGCCATATGGCCTATGCCACCATTGCACAATTGAGAATATAACTTAACAGTGGGCATGACTACATTCCAAAAAACTTTATTTACAAAACAAGTAATGGATTTGTTCCTGGGGAGCAGATTTTCCTCCCAGAAGATAGTGGCCATATTTCCCAAAGGATGGGATAATTACCAGTGGACTCAAAGACACTATGGTAGATCATAGACCTGGTGTAACTAACACAGCATGGCACAAGGAAGCTTAATTTCAGTTATAAACATTATGCTCTTCTGGTTACACCAAGCGGGAAGCTTCTGTAGAATGCTGGTCTTTACAATTTTTCTGACACTTGCATATCTCCTTTTCAACAACCATAAAAGAGATCCAAGGCATAGTCATGATACTAGTTTTTAGAGAGATTCTGAACCATTGTTTTAATTCTTGATGAATTTCTATTTACTGCAAGTAGTACTTGTTTCTGTTTTCTATTTAGGAAAGTAGAATAGCCCAGTGTGCTTTCTCTTAGCCTTGACACTGTTGATATTGGGCTAAATTAGGTAAGCGTTGCCCTGTGCACTCTAGAAACCTAGCAGCATCTTGGTCTCTGCTTACCAGTTATCAGTACCACATGTCCCCAGACAGGGAAATGACAAGTATCTCCAAATTTTGTCAAATATCTGCTGGCAAATATGTCACTGGTGTAGACTCTCTAGCCTTGTGTAGAAGTGTTCAGTTGGTAGGTTGAAAACTTGTATCTAATCATTTATTTCTTTGGTGACATTAACCAACATTAGTCTCCCAAGCTTTACTTTTCTCTATCTGTAAAATGGATCTGACAATGATTGTAGCTTCATCTCAGTAGAGTCACTGCCAGGATTCAGTACCTTCATTCAAAGCAATCAGGAGATAGCTCATCCCAGGGAAAGCATTCAGTAAATATTTGGACACAGTTATTAGTCACAAGGACAAGTTTCTCGTTTAAGTAAATTTGTTTAGTTACTTATTGAAGTGAGATAATTAGAATTATAAAATAAATAATAGTTTGGGTAGGATAAAGATCTGCTAAAACATATGTAGCTGTTTTGTAAGAGAGCTGAAGCTAGAAATCATATATTTAACGAGTGCAATTTAGGCATGAAGACAGATCCTGCATTCTCATCTTAGTTCTGTTACTTGTTAGATAGGAGACTCTGAACCAATTATTGAACTTCTCTGACCTCCAGTTTTCTCTCTGTGAAGAAAATGATACCTTCTCCTCAGAGAGGTGTAATTAAGCAAAATCTAGATAATATTCTGTGGGTTGCTCAACATGAAGTGGGTACTCAACAAACATTCCTTCTCTCCCTCTCTTTGTTGTTAATGACGCTTTCTCTTCACATCAATTATTTATTGTTGTGTAACAAACCATCCTAAAACTCAGTGGCCTAAAACAATAATCATTGTTGCGAGCCTATAATAACCACAGGTTGCAAATTCGGGCTGAGTTCAGTCAGGCCTGTCGTCTGTTGGTCTTAAGTTGGATCCTTCATGTGGCGGCAATCTGCTAATGACTTAATGGTTTGGCAGATTCAAGGGGACCTCATTCACATGGGTGGCTGCTAGTTGCTGGCTGCCTGCTGGGTCCCTTACTCCATAAAGCTCTCATCTTCCAAAAGACAAGCCAGGATCTCAACATGGAGACAGCCTGTTCCAGGACAGAGTAAAAGTTCAAGGCCTAGACTCAGAAATTGCACCATGTCACTCCATATTTGATGAGTCCAAGCAAGTTGCATGTCTAGCTCAGATTCAGAGCATGGAGAACCAAACTCCCACTTCACAGTGGAAAGAGTAGCAAAGCCACATTGCTAAGGGTCATGTGTACAGGCAGGTGTGATTCATTGGGACCGAAGCTATAACAAGCGCCCGCATTATTTGCTAACATAACAGTCCACAACATCCTCCTCAGTGATTTTTTTCCATAACCACTTATGTTGGATGCCATTTGCATGATGAACATATAAGCATGGGGGTGTCCAGATGTTCACCAACCCCTCCAGTGAGCACGAGAAGTACAAAATACCACAAAAATTCACAACAACCACAACTATTAATGGAACAGCACTTCAAGGCCATGCTCTGCAGTCTGTACTATCATCTGTACTATCATGTGGAATCTTTAGTATTTCCCATTCTCTTCTATATGCATCTCTCCTAACACATTCAAAAAGTTGGGCAATATGAGCCAGATACAGAGATTACTATAACAATTAACCTCAAATCTGTTTCCTTTAAAAAACTCACATTCTGTCAAACAGTAAGACTTCTTTACAAATAATGAATAGCATAAATTTCTTAAGATTTTTGAGGAAAAAAACTGGCTCTGAAGAGGGTCAATGCACACTCAGTAGCCCACATAATTTAAATGACTGAAATTAGTAAATCACTCCCACCAACACCACCATAGTTTTCATTATTTTCAGTACATTGAGTCTAAAAATAAGGTTCAATGTTGTCTTGTTAGATTTTTGACCCCAACGAATAATGGCTTTGTAGGGTTTTTCCTCCAACATACATCAGCTATCTTTTTAAGTTATAAACTAGATTTATATGTTATCTGCATCACTTCCAGTAGCTAGATTTCCACATCAGATTTTCTCACCAGAACCAGATCACTTCCTGTAATCTACATACACCCCCACCCAAAACACAGTGCTAATACCCCACTAATAATACCCCATTAGGGACCCTGGTCCTAGCCATGCTAGGATTCTTCCCACAGCTTCTATGATCCATGTGTACATGAATTTCCTCCTATCTCAAATCCCTTTCTATCATAGTTCATCTCTGTTTCAACATTGCTCTTCTTGCTTTGTGTCTGTACCTAGGTATCATACTGTAGCTAAGAAGAGTCATAGCCACATGACTAGTTTCACTCCAGATTTATGACCACATGACTCAAGTGGGCCTCCAATAACACTGAAAAGTCAACCACAGTTCCAAGTCAAGGCCTATTTCCATCTATCCAGATAATTAACACCTTCTTCTCATTCCTCAGTCAGGGTTCATTCAAGAGATGATTTTGATTCTTATTTTATTGAGAAAATATATGCATATATATACACACATACATACATATACATATAGATAGATAGATAGATAGATAGATAGATAGATAGATAGATAGATAGATAGATAGATATAGCCTTCTCTTCTGCCCCATTATCATGGCTTCAGAACCACTGGTCCTACATAAAGCCATCATCCTCTTATCATTTACCCAACTCTCTGTTCTATCAACTATCTACTGAAATCACAGTTAGTGATAATCAAAGATTCCCAAAGTTTCCACTTCATCTCACAACTCTTTCCAGTAACTCTACCCATTTTATTACCACCCTTTCATTATACTGCAGTATCCTCCCTATCTCTAGACTAAAACAACTTTGCAGCACACCCCAATGTTGGCCATCGTTCAATTAAAAGAGTGAAACTCTTTTAATTATGGATGTCTTTTGGCATATTTAGCCAGGTCTTGTCTTCTTGAGAGTTTTGGAGTTTTCATTATAGTTTCACGTTTTTCCTCCTATATCACAGGTCAATCCAATTCTTATATCTTTTCCCAATCTTTAATATTGGTTTGCCTGAAGATTATCATCTTAATTCTCTTCTCATTCATATCTACACTCATAGCTTGAATACTTATTTTTGCTGAAGAGGTCCATCTCATTCTTTCATATCTACCTCTAATATCTCCATGGATTCCAGACTCACATCATCAACCACATACTTTATATTTTCACTCAGATGTCTAACAAGCATCACTAACAATAGATGCAAAGCAGAATTTGTGACTATCTGCCTCAAAATCATTCCTTTTACCAAATACCATTTCCATAGATTAATTAGTTACTCAAATAATGACTGGTATTACTGGTTAAAAAAAATGTGAGGAGTTAGCCTTGATTTCTCTCATTCCTTTGCCCTCATATTCAATCCATCATCAAATGTTATGGCTTATCTTTAAAAGACATTAAAATTTGTTTCACATGGCCACCTCTATAGCAACTCATGTTTAGTAAATTATAAAACTAACTAGTCTCCCTGCTTCCAAATTGTCTTCGAAGTTGAATTGCCATAAGAAGTCTGGTTAAGCTTGGTTTTAAAAATGATCTATCATTATTTTTAATGTATATACACCTACACAAATGTACATGCACACAACTCTGAGGTATACTTCTATCCTATCACTTTCCTTTCATACAACTGCAATACCAGCAATCCAGCGTCTCTGCAGTGTCTTTCACAATCTTGTTTCTCCCTACCTCTCAGGACTTACATCCCTTACTTCTCTCGGCTTCTCCGTGTTGTCTTTCTTGCTCATAGATCTATCAGTTTCATTTCTATGTCACAGTTTTTAAATCTGTGGCTCTCTCTGCTTGACATTCTCTCCCTGAAACTTTCTAATGACTCACTCACTTTGTTCATTTCTTAATCCAAATATTACCTCTTTGCAGAAGCATCTCTGACTACCATCAGTAAAGACAACATGTCACTCATCACACTCATTCCTTGCTTTGTTTTTCTTTAAAGGCTTTCGTTACCCCAAATCCCACCATGCATTTATTTGTCTGCTTATCCATGTCTAGGTGTCCCATTAGAAATGATGTACGTGAAATCAAGGGCTTTGTCTTCACTGTTGGCTACACAGCAGTGTAGGCGCTGAACAAGCATCTGTTGTCTAAATGACTGGTACTCCTGGCAAACACAGTAATAATGAAAAGAATGTTCTTAGCACTTTGATATTTTTGTGTTTGTGCCAGATGTGATTCTGTAACTTAAATAAGAGAAGAAAGTCCTAATTTTACCTTTGACTTTCACAAAGGAGGACTATACAGCTGATTATTAATCATTCAAATAAGGTTACTTTCTAGGACCCCCCTACTTAGGATGGTTGACAAAGGAAAAGTTGGAGACATACATGCTAGGAAGCAAATCTTCCTGCTCACTTGGTCAGAGATTCTTGTCATAACAGCAATGCTCAATGGTAGGAATGGACTCTGGGGAGCACTCACTGTTTCCTTGGTTTGTTAGGGTTTGCTTGGTTTAGTCTCTTGCCCTACTGAATCAGCTTTCTACCAGAGCTATGTCTAATGACCAAGAGATGAATTCATGTTCCTACTACTACTCTGAACAGCTACAAAAGCCATCGGTGTTCTCCCTAAACACCTGTGCTCTGTACTTGGTAAGATTATCTTGTGATTATTGCCCGTGTGACTCGTTTTAGACAATGTGAACATAATTAGTATGCAACCTTTCTGGTAAGAGATTGAAAACACAATATATATGATTTGGTATATTCCCTCTCTGTGTTTAAATGATTGCAGAAATACATGCTGAGAGAAACCTCCATCAGTTGGGGGACCTTACATGACTCCCATGAGCAGAGATCCCTGTTGAACAGTATAGAAGAGGGAATGGAAAGAAACAGATACTATGTTAAGCCACTAGGAATTGGAGCTTACTTGTCTGCAGCATAGCGTGGCCCGTCCTGACTACTATCATCCATCTCTTAGGTCTAGGATCTGAGGGAGAGCTGAGAGTTCTGTAGAGTTTGTCATTAACTACCTAGTCATGGTAGACTTCTTCACACAAGAGAATCCGTGCCAGGGTTGGGAAGGCATGTGCTGACACGGTCTACACAAATTTTCCTGCAGAAATTGAGTCATCTGCCTGGCCTCCTACCTTCATCAGAAGCCCAATGTCAAACGCAATATCTGTGTCCTGTCCTCCAGCTCCTTGAAGTTCCAGCGCACCATCACTCAGGCTGGCTTTGGAGCCTTCCCAGTACAGTACAGCAGCACACATATAGCTATGTGTCTCAGCCTTTGTGCTTATAAAGTGTGTAGTGTGGTCTGTCACCTGAAGTCAGAGGACTAGGTCCTATCCTTGAGAGAAGACTCAAAGCCTGGCTTTGAAGGTTCTTGTTTTTATAAATACATCCCTGACTTTTCCTTACTGTCTTCCTTGGCTTCTCCCAAGCCCCCAGTATGGACTGGCATAGATTGGGAACCCAGAACTTTCAGATCCTAAAAGGGAAGAGAGGTCTGGCTTCAGGAGAGGGCAGTGTGCAGCCTATTGGAGAGGACCTTGTGCTGCTCCGCACAGTCTATGTAGATGCCATGAATTCTTCTTTTCTAAGCAAAATGGCAAAAGAGAAATATAGGTCTTCAAACCTGTGATTTATTCTGTATCAGAAACGCATTTACCTGGCCTATTTTGCTGAACAGAAAACCTCAGGTTCACTTAGTAAAACTCAATCTGAATATTTCTATCCTTTATTTCCATACAGATTAGCTTCACATGGCCCTGAGTATAAACACCACAGACGGGCTTCAGGTTCTATGGGGGAAGCAGCAGAGGCTCAGAGGGAAGATCATAACTATTTTAAGTTTTCTTCATGGTTCAGCAGGCAGCTGAAGAGTTCTAAAGGAGTAAACAAAATAAGAAAAGTTTTATCGATTAGTTTACAAATAACCGTTGTACAAGAAAAGAGACGGAATGGCTTACGGATGGCTTACTGCTTGCAGCCCTTTCATTCTGTGGCCTTGAGAGACAGCCTCAAGGGGTAAATAAAAGAAGCAAAGCAAATGTGTTGACTAGATAAATAGGACTTTGCACCAGGTTAAGAAGATAAGTAAACAGGACCCTTTATTTTTGATTATTTAAAAGTGTGCCAAGGTATTCCTCCTCCTTTCTTCTCTCTCTCTCTCTCTCTCTCTCTCTCTCTCTCTCTCTCTCTCTCTCTCTCTCTCTCTCTTTCTCACACACACACACACACACACAGTTTTCTTTTGAGTTTCTATTCTCTCCACTAGCCAACACAACAATCCTCCCCACTGGTGCTCCGTGATACTGGTAGCAAGGATTGATATGAGCTTTCCAGGTACAAGTGCTCGCTTGAGTGATTTTGATAAAGGGGGGAAAATAAACATTGAGTCCATGCAACTCCTAGACTTGTATCTGAAGGTTTTTGACCTAAAGAGAGAGGAAGGTTTTTTTCAGGTGCTAGAACTGACAATACAAATGAGGGAGAAAGCAAACACAAGAGCAATACCAGATCTTCAACCTCTGTTCTAGCTGGCTTCTTCTGTGAGACACTGATTGGTTACTTCACTTTTTGGAGAGAGAAAGAGCTCGCTTCCTCACTAAGGGAAAAAGTGTTAAAGAAGTCAAGTGAAGTAAGCCAGGCCCAAAGAAACATAGGTCCCATGGTTTCCCTTATTTGCAATAACTAGTATATGTCTGGGGCAAGTAGAAACGGTCAAAAGCTATGTACATATGACCAAATGAAGTTAAGCGAAATGAACCCCAAGATAGGGACACAAGTGGTTTTTACTTTCTTGCTATTGTTTCTAACTTATTTATAACGTACCATGTGATTTTTTTGTTGCTTTGTATGTTCCTCCCCCATGGTATAACCCCTGTTTTCACTGTATTTGATGTTGATAATTTGGGGAGGTGAAGGGAAAAAACAAAATGTTTAAATAGGGATACAGTTTGGCCCATTGTAACAATGAGATGTACAAGACACTACTATGTTGAAAAACAGTCTTTACAATTTAGGCAGGAGTAGTATAGTTGTGGAGGTAGGAGGGAAGGGATGGTAGGGGAAAAACAAAGGAGGCAACAATGCTTGATAAGAATGTACTCATTACCTTGCTCATGTAACTGTACTTTTACAATAAAAAACTTATTAAAAAAAAGAAGTCAATGAAATGTCTAGCACAAGGACTTGAACGAAGAGCTTGAACCATGCGACAGAGAAACACTATAGTGACCTAAAACTTCTTAGGGAAATGAGGAGTGACATCAAAAGGGTTCAGACACAGGCCAAGCAGTGATAAAGGACTTTGTGAGCACCGCCACAGAATTTGATCCCGTGTCCACAGAGTGCCATATAAATATCAAAAATTGTGAAATAATTTAAAGAAAAACACTAGATGCATGATAATGTAGGTGCAGAGTCAGCAGCGTGAAAAGTGGCGCTGTGGCTCAAGTGGTAGAGCACTCGCCTTGAGCTGAAGAGCTGAGCGACAGCGCCCAGGCCCAGAGTTCAAGACCCATGACCGACAAAAAAAAATTTTTTTTCTGATTAATGGGGGATAAAAGAGTCTTTTGGATTTGTCTGCCTGGGCTTTGAATCTCTATCCTCAGAATCAGCAGAGTAGCGATCATGAGGTCTTCATGAAGCACACAAATGGCAAGGCAGCCAGGATGTGTTAAGTCTCTCCCCTCCCTTGAACCACCTGTTTCAGCTGGTAACCAAAACCTGGTATTGCACAAGGACTCAATGAAATGAATAGAAATAAGCAGGAACTCAGACTTCTGGCTAGAGATGGGGCCCTGTGCTTCCTGATGAGGAAGGAAGAAATGCAAGTGTCTGAATCCTTCCACACAGAGATGCTCCAACAGGAAAACAAGACTCTCTAGCTAAAAGCTAGACTCTCGCTTTCCAAGTGTAGGAAAACGTTAATGGGAATTAAGTAATACCACAGATAGCTTAGATCAAGACCCATGGGAAGTTCATGCATTCACACAACCCATGATTCAGCCCTGGCATTACCGCAGGGGGCAGTTTTGTTGAAATGGAAAGCACCATGGTTTAGAGTATCAGAAAGATCTGAGCTCCCCTCCCAATTCTACTACTTGTTGGATTTTCCTCTATTCTGAACCTTTTTTTATTCACCTATAAAATGGTTATAAAAATACCTTTTGATAGGGCTGCTATGAAGAGTCAAGGTGATTTATTTTTAGTCAATAAATATGTAGTAAACACCGATGATGTACCAGATACCATCCAGGGAATATGTCATCCAGACCAGGTCCCTGCTTATATTCATGTTTGAAAACTTCATATGAGAAGGACAGAAAGGTCAGCTGTGAAGACAGGGCCAGTGGGAGAGATGCTAGTAATGCTGGTAGAGGTAGTAGAGCCTTAAGGCTTGAACAGCAAGATGAAGTCTCTGTTTAATCTAAGAGCAACTATTGGAAGGCTCTGAGCAAGGGGAAATGTGCTCTGGTATGTATTCTGGCAGCTTGTATGGAAAAACTGTGGGGAAGGGGCAGAAGGGAACAAGGATGCCAACAAGATCTGTCACAATACTACAGACAGGAAATCAGACCTGGGGGCCGGGGTGGGAACAATGAAAACTTTCCGGAAATGCTTCTGTAAGAATCCAGCAAATAAATATTTTGAGCAAAACTGAGGCCAAAAGGCAGCCCATATATTTGCATAAACATTTCAAAACATTTTGTCAAAAATAAAAACTCATTCTTAGCTTAAGGGAGGATAAAATTAACAAACAAACAAAAGGAGGCGGTTGGCTACATTTGTGATGTTGGCCAACCCTGATGAGAGGACCACAGGAGGAAAAACAGACCCGGACACAAGAGATGTGAAGGCTGTTTCATAAAGGACCGAGATTTGGAAAGAGTTTTAGGCCTCCCAATGAGTGAAGTGTGTTTCCACTAGTCACTGATACTTAAAAGGGTCAGAGCACTAAGCTGTGGTTGATATCAAGATATCTATATTAGGTTCTGTCTATTTTTTTCTCTTCAGAGCCACTATTTTACTGAAAATACATTTCTGGAGTCTGTAAGGAAGGTACAACTGACCATTTTGAGTTTCGGGACATAGGGCCACGCCCTGTTGACAGCCAGGAAGACTTGGAGTTCCACAACTATGTTTCAATTGGGAATGCCAAAGGATTTGTTCTTTGGACAGGATGAGGACATTTGATCCTCGAATAACCCAGTCCACTGGCATTTACTGTGAGGGTGGGGATGAGAAGTACCAATTCCAATGTCACTTGACTGACCTACTGTAAGGTCAAAAGACTTGTAACTACTACAAGTAAACGTTGTTGCCTGGCTAGTTCAGCAATAAGAAAACCAGTGTTCTTCACAAAGAAATATTTAATCCACAGGATTAATAGGGCACACAATATACACCCAGATGATTTTTGTTCTAAAGTACAAGGTACTAAAGTTGTGAATTGGCTAGTCTTTGTTTGCTGGTCATCATTTGTGCATAAATAAAAATGAGCCTAGGATGTGTGAATACAAAGTACTAGCTAGCATTTCCTCCCTTTAAACTTAATCTTACAGTCTAAATCATAGGATACTATTTATGTTGTATGTTTTCTAGACTACTTATGTATTATATATTTATTTTACATTTACATATATATTTACATTAATTTATACACATATTTATATTATGAAAGCAATACTAATGTGGAAAGTTTTAAACATTTCATCCAACTGGGAAGTGTTCATTGATTCCCCAGTGACCACTAGTAATATTTTATGTTTCGTTCCATTCTTTTGAAGACCACAGTGATCTTTTGTTGTTGTTGTTAATGTTGCTTTGACCATAACGCTTAAAAAGATCTTATTTTCTGCTTTATCATCTAACCAAGCAGATCGCCAATAACATCTTCTATGATATTGAGAACTCTCAAATCAAATCATCTTTTTCTACAGTTAAATGGCCCACAGATTTACCATTTATAAGATCAACAGAACTGCAGACATGAACCTAAAGGACATTTTCAGTATTTCCCTATTTTAAGTAGGGATTTAGTCAACGTTTTCCTCTTCATAACCATCTTTGTTGTTCAATATTGGGTCTTTAGCATAAACCTGGAAGATTCAATGTCTCAAGCTTTTCTCGGACTACTTGCCATCAGAAAGCTGCTTCTAGTTTCTGCTTTCTGGTCAAAGGGTGGGCACTCAGCCCTCTCTAGCTGCACAATCCTAAACGGTCACAGAGTAAAGAAGAACTTTGTTAACTTAGTAAAAGGCTGCATTCCTGCACTCTTTATGTCAATCTATTTTCTCTATTATATTTCTTTTGAGTCTGACTCCACAATTTTTTTAACCTGGTTCTTATGAAGGAGGTTCTTATTGCTTTTTCATATCTCCAGTGCCTAGGTGCTAATTAATCTCTATCTCCTTATTAAAGTAAGTTACCTACAGTTTTTTTTCCCCCTTGAAAAACAATTTACCTGATTCAAATAATAACCACATCAATGATGATGATGGTGATGATAAAGATATCTTCCTTGGGCATAGAGATTCCAGGACATGTCTCCAGGCAAGTCAACTCCTTGACAGTCCCCCTTTCCAGTCTGCGGGGACAGATCTGGGCCTGTGTGGCATTTGAATACTCTTGATCTGCTCTTATGTAATCCACATGACTCATGCTGGCTCCTGAGTCACCCATCCCTTTGCCTAGGGCATCTCCTCTGGCTCCTGGAGTCCCCCACCTGTCCTGATCCCTGTCTGAATGGAGATAGCATGACTCAACTCCAGGGAAAGGGTGGTTCTCGCTGTCTGGCTGGTGTCCTCAGCTCCAGGAAGCGTTGGGCTTGGGCTGACAGCTGAGAGGAAGGCCGTGCCACTCACGTCAGCAGTGTCCCTGTTGAGGGAGCTCCAAGCAGGAAGGGGCAGCCTAGAAACCAGACGTTCCCTCACTAGTTACCAGGTATGGGGAGGAAAGGCAAGTGCGCAGTGTTTATTTGGATTTTTTTGGTGCGCTATTTTTACTGCCTTCATGGTCTCATGGCTAGTCCAAGGGATATGGTGTGGTCATAAGTGCTAATATATTTTGAGCATGTGCCATTTCCAAGCACTGTCCAAGGCTCCTTACATCCATTAATTGTCACAAATCTGTGAACTTGTTGATGCCCATTTGGTAGGTGTAGAAAAATAAGACTCACAGGGAGTAAAATCGCCCATGTGGATCAGACACAGACCAGGGTGCAAGCCCCTCCCAAGGCTCTCTCTTCATCACTAGCTCAGTCCCCTCAACCTGCAGAGTGAGGGATGTCTTGTGAAGACGCAGGCACTGATTCAGCAGTTTGAGGGGGCCTGAGGTTCTGCATTTCTACTAAGTTCCCAGATGAGAGGGAGGCTGCTGGTCCATGGAGCACTCACTAAGTAACAGAGCTGTACAAACCATGTTTATACTGGTCTTACTATGCCACAGACTGTTCTGTAGTTGGAAAATATTTTATTCACATATCCACTTGTTTATCCAAAATCCACTGACTATCTGCCATCCCGAGAGAACATTTCTCATCACACACATGGAAAAAATCAGTTCCCTGCACTCTGCATATACTATCAGAGCCTGATGAGGCCTAAAAGAGACATGACCATCTGCAGGACAGTGTACCAGAGAAGGGAAGCTGAGGCCTTCTGTGATTTCTAGCCTTCCTGAGTGGTTGAGAGAAGAGGCCAGGGGAAGTCTCTGCTAGAGATTCCTCCCAGCCATCTTTACCCCAACGCCATACCTCTGCCTAGCCCATTCCTCCCAGGGAGATAGTTGCTACCCAAACTGCAAGATCTGGACACAAGCCAGATCACTTCAAAGGTCCTTCCTCTGCACTTTCTCCAAGATTTCTGACTTCATGGAGTTCTTCGCCATGGCAACTTGGTTGCCTCTCAGTTCAGGCCAGACCTTATTAAGACCTATGCATGGGATGTAATTCAACATTCCAGACATCTGTGACATGGGGGATAGTGTTGTCTCTATTTGTTTAGTGGAGAAATTAGGGCACTAAGTAGTAAAGAAATTTCTATAAGACCATCCAGCATGGAAACACAACAGCTGGGTTGGAGGGCTGGCTCTTCACTGCTAAGCAGTACAGCCCCCTCCACACATCACTCAACCTATCACCTAATTCATCCTCTTGAATACAAGGAAGTGTTGTTGTAGGTACCTTGTGCACAAGGGCCTGGAAAGAAACCATCTGGTGTGTGGAGGGGGGCAGGGTAATGACTGTGGAAATAAGAATGGAGACCTCTGTGGGGCAGGAGAAGACAAAAGTTCATAATAGCTACATGTGGTCTTCTCAAGGAAGGCTCCAATGGACTCACTGTGAAGTCCTAAGCGGTACTAAAGAGTTTCTCAAGCCGGGCTCACGCCTGTAATCCTAGCTACTCAGGAGGCTGAGATCTTAGGATCACGGTTCAAAGCTGGCCCAGGCAGGAAAGTCCGTGTGACTCTTATCTCCAAAAAACCACTTGAAAACCGGAAGTGGCACTGTGGCTCAAGCGGTAGAGCACTCGCCTTGAGTTGAAGAGCGCAAGGACAGCATTAAAATGAATTTGGAACAGAGACCATGCAACCTGTGGCTGAAGGGAAAGTTGCCAACCTGTTGCTGGCCTACAAGAAGGACTGAGTGCATTCCAGGCCTAGGGGCAGAGGCATTGTCTTTAACAGCTAACAGGGACCAACTCTGTAAGTGAGACTATTCAAAACTACGGGTCATCTAACCTGTCATGAAGCAGACTTTGACTCCTCCAGATCCAGGAGGAACTAGAGATTCATGTAGACATCTAGGGCAACAAATCACATGACTGTTCTCCCCAGTGCAACGTTTCTCAGTGTGGTCCTTGGACTGGAAGCTCCAGAGTCAAATGGGAAAGTGTCAAATAAGAACTTCAGGTCCACCCCATAATTCTTGAATCAGTTACTCAGAGGGTGGGGCAGAGCATTGCAAGTTTTGACAAGCCTGCAGAGAATACCGATGCATACTGAGAATACTGATTCAAGAACCATTGTTCATCAGAGGGGGACTATGGTGTTAAGACACCTGGGGATTAGGTCCCACTGTGGTCACTTGGTAACTGCCACCTTGCTTCTAGTTCTTCAGGCTTTATAAGCCTCAGTCTTCCCACCTGCAAAGGGAAGAATACTGAAATAATAATTACAGGTTTCTAGGAGGATTAAGAAAAGTAACTCAGGAGAACCATCTAGCAATAGGCTTTGCACAGGGCAGTCTTCAGTGAAGGGTAGTCCTGATTTTAATGTGTGTTTTCCCAGCCTGACAGCAGTCCCAGAGCAAGGGAATGTGACAGCTTAGAAAATTCCTCAGGGGACGCTGCTGTTCCTCTGTGGCCTAGGAATCTGGGAAAATCATTGTCTAACAATGTGCTAATTTTTTCAAAGTTATCAGGTAGGATATGATCATGAGCAAATCTACATCTGCGTTTGTAAAGGATGCAGAGCCTGACGTCACTGGAGGTTGAGAGGAGCATCATCGTCAGGTCTTTGTATAGTGGCCTAGGAGCATTTCCTGATTTTCAGTCTGTGGCAGGTTGGTGCAATTTTTATTTTGTGGTTGTGACTTTCATTATATGCTTGTTTTTATTATTGACATTCAGATACTCTGATATAGAATAAATCTCTGCAAGATTATTTCAAAGAAGTACCCATTATTTAATTTCTAAATGTTTTAGGCTATATTCCTAATAGATAAGATTATCAACTCTTTTAATTAGCATTTATTACTTCTATAAAATAATGCGTTTCATTCTATTTTTAAATATTTATATAATTTGAATCATGTTATTCCCTGTTACTCTCCCCCTGCAGTCCTTTCCTTCCCACTGGTCATAAACACATACTGCTACTTTACATCTTCAGTATAACCCTGATATTACAGTCTAAAAGTGTGATGGATTGAAATAGAGACCCAACTGACAAGAAGTGACAGGAAGGAAGACATAACAAGCACTGGAAGATGGGTGCTTTGGGGGCAGAAGGGAAGGAAGTTTTTCCCCAGAAGTCTCTGTGGTAAGGAGATTACTTAATTCTCCTTGCTGGCTTCTCTCATTTATGGACACAGCCCAGAGTAGCTGTGAGAGCCTCACTTATAGTAGTGGCCAAGTAACCTGAAGTGAACAAACCAGTCACCAAGAATGACTGGGAAACCTCAATGCCAGCAAGGAGCTAGTGAGGCAGCCCAAACCACAAGACCTGGAGAGAAGACAAACTCACAGAAGCCTGCTCCACATTCTACTCAGCATTTTCTTGCAGGCATTTACCAATCTGAAAGAATCAGAATACCAGAAATATAAATGACAACAACAAAAGCAAAGCATATAAGAAGGAGGACCAAGCCAGGCATCAGTAGTCAGAAGCCAGGAGTCTGAGCAGTACTTTCAACAGTCATGTGGAGTAAGGAGACAATGATGCTTAGATTTCTGAGAGAGCCAGGACTTGAGAAGCCAAAATCCTACAAAGAGAAGCAGTGATTTAAAAGCCTAAAAGTCAGGTATTTATTTACCAGGAGGCATTTGTCATTTGTTTGAGTGTATGAAAATCAGCTGCACAGTAACATAAGAATGCAGAAAAGGGCAGACAGATACAGGATTACACAGAGCATTTAAAGCATGCTTCTTGGGGACAGAAGCATATTTTAAATGGAGGGGGCATGCCTGTGCCCTAACCTAGACAAAAGTAGGCTACATCTACCTGTATTTTTCCTGGCCTTCTTCAAAACAATTCAGGAAGAGGGAAAGGAAAGATCCAGGGGTAATATACAGCCCCTCAAGGATATGCCCCCAAGGACCTACTGCCTCCAGTAGTCCACAAACAGCGCCACCAAGGCTTCAGTTCATGTGCTGACGGCAGTGACTTCATATTCAAACCATAACACAGGGGAAGGAGACACAGACAATACAGAACAAATACTGGAGGAGCCAATAAGGATTTAGGAAAACAGTGATAGAAGACTTAAAGCTACAAATATTAATTTTTAAAAACCCTCAGCCTAAATAGGAAAAATACAAAACCAATTACAATTAGGTATGTTGTGGTGAAACTGCTAAAAGCCAAAAATAAAGAAACTTCAACAAATACTAGAGATTAAATCTAGGAACATACTAATAGAATTTTATCTTATGATCATGTGGGATTTACTCTAAGAATGCAAGGGTGGTTCAATACATGAAAATCAGTAAATGTAGTATACTATATTAATAGAATAAAGAAACGGCACAAGATCTTCTCAATTGATAGAGAAGCATTGGCAATACCTGCTCATAAAAAAACCTCAATTATGACCACAGATGAATTTCCTCAGCCTAATGAATGCACCTATGGAAATCTGAGATATAAAGTCACAAAACATTCCCCATGAGAGAAAGAGCAAAATAAAGATTTCTTCTCATGCCACTTCTCTTCAAAACTGTAGTGGAAATTCTAACCTGGACAAATAGACTATATATTTATGTGTTCAGACTGTCAAGGGAGAAGTAAAATTATCTTTTACTGCAGGTGACATTACTTAGATATAGAAGACCCTACAGAATCCATAAACAGATGGAAAGAACAGAAAAACAGAATTGGCTGTATACCAATAAAATTCATATATATATACATATATATATATAATACAATTACATGTCAGTAATCACATTAAATACATGTTGAACTGAATATCTAACTATCCAAATCAAATTCAAAAATTTTTAGACTGGGAGAATATCTTCTGCTACTCATAAGAGATGTATGTATAAAATGAAATGGAAAGTAAATGGATCAAAAAGATGTTAAGATATTAACTTTTCTCAAATTGATCTATAGATTCATTGAAATCCCAATTGAAATGTTAATAGGTGTTTGATCATTTAAATGGAAATACAAAAGGCCTAGAACAGCCAGAAAAATTCTGAGGAATTGAGTTGCAGGTCTTTCACCTTGCAAGATATCAAGACGTCATAAATGTAATACAATTAAAATAGTATAGTTTTTCTAAATATAATAAATAAATAAAAGGTCAGAAACTAGTACTGATTTAAATGACATTGTAATTCCATGAAGGTGAGATAGCACATAACTATAATCCCAGAACTCAGGATACTGAGAAGAGCCTGGGGTACACAGTGCTATACAAGTTCTTAGCCAGCCTGGGCTCCTTAGCATGACCCTATCTCAAAAACAATGCTAAATTGGGAGTCTCTGGGCACAAGAAGTATGCTGAGAAGGAGCTAACCACAAGAGTGGTATCTGAGGTTTGGAGCCAACTGTATTCAATTGACAGTATCAATGTGAGGTGCCATATTGAGAAGCTTACTTCTCCACTCAACAGAGGAAATATGCCAAAATTGATTAGTGATGTCTGTCATGGACAAGTTTGGAGAAGGTAGAAGTGTTTGGGCATAATCTTAAAGACTTATGTCCTCATAATTTTGATTAAATGATTGAATCTATTGTCTCAATTGCCCTGTGTGAATGATAAAGTTATTACACAAGGGCTTACTCAAATGTCACAGAGCGGGAAGGTAAGGGTGGATTTCCATCTTTCTACCTGTTAAATTATCTTGCCCATAACCAAATCCAGGTGGTATCCTGGCACACACAGGAGAGAACAAGGCCTTTGCCACAACCATGCAGTAGCTTCATACTCAGTGTCCTGCTGTGCCTGGCCAGGATCATCTTACCCTGTCTGCCCCATGGATTAGCTTGAAGAAGAAACTCATTCATAAGATTGCTTCCTGAACTAATAGTAATTTCTGAAATCTATTCACATATTGCAGATTGTGTTGAACTCATTTAATGTTTTATTTTTAGTGAGCCTGGAGGTGAACAAACTTTAGAAATTTCTTTTAATCTCATGGGAAATAGCTCTATTTTTACTTAACATTTGAAAGTCTATTGTGACATAGATTGAAGTGATTCACTTGGCAAGCTCTATGGTATTCAGGAAGCCTTCTGATTTGGACATAAATCCCAGCTCAGACATCTTTTCAGACCAAGTATCAGACTCTCTGGCATGTCTTGAGAGATGAGAAGGGGACTATCTTCTACAAAGGACACAAAAAGGCGCCCAAAGCTGTCTTCTCTGTGCTGAGGGCCTTTGTTAAATTCCAACCTGAGATGGTGAGGCAGGTGCAGTGAAGGGTAAAAGGATTCAGACCCCAGGCAGAGCTGCCAGCTGCAGACGGTGACTCACCCTCCAGCCACCCCAATATTGAGGAGAACCACATCTAAGACCAGGATGTGGTTTACCTGGCTGCACGAACAGGGAAAAATGGAGGTTATGTCCCAAACCAGTACCCCTGAGCTTATGCACATCCACCTGAAGGATAATTTTTCTCATAACTTTTCTCATAACAAGATTGAGGGTTGTTTCATTTAGTAGTTACTGTGGCTAAGGAGGAAAGCATCATTCAGTAATCCAGTCAAGACACTGGAGTAGATCCAGCCAACAAAACATGACATTTAGCCAGAGGGGAGGATTTAAGGCACTTATGTTCAAACTTTGGTGAATATCTATAACCGTGTAACTTGTTTAGAGCAAATGTTCTCAGTGCTGGCCCTTGAATTTTGGTTTAGTAAGTGATTCTCCATCAGGTACTTGCACAACACCATCTGGAGAAACCCTCCTTGGCAGTATTTCCTAGGCACCACCTGCTTAGGACCCAAGATAGACTTATTGACTGTGTCAGACTGACTTCGGACTTAGCAGAAGACAAGGGGCTAAACAAGAACCAATGCAGAAGTGATTCAGTAAATCACCAAGAAAGAAGATGTTGTTGAAACACTTTTCTGAATGGTTGTATCCTCAATCCTTACCTGGGTCTCCTATGGCTCTCATCGAAACTTTCTTTTACATTCTTGAGCAGAAGCAAATGCTGGCATTTGTTTTCCTTCTTCCTATGATTCAAATCCTAGGCAACTGCAAATGACTACTACCTCATAAGAGGATGTAAACCTCATGCTATGAGCCATAGCCCTAGGAACAGGTACTGTAATTTGAACTCAGCTTGCTTGCTCCAGGCTAGCCCTCAACCATTTGAGCTAATCCTCCAGTCCAGGCATCTTATTGATTAATTGCAGATGGAGTTTCATGAATTTTTTCTGGCCAGGCCAGCTAAAAACCAGTCTTCTGATCTCAGACTCTTGAGTAGTTAAGATTAGAGACATGAATCACCCACTTAATACCAACTCTTCATGAGTAATAATCTTCATCAACTTAAGAAAGGCTCCTAACTTTCCTTTTTTCCATTGTTGTTTTAGTTTGGGGGGTCTAGCATTGAGATTTGAATTTAGAGGCTCACATCTGCTTAGCTTGGTGTTCCTCCTCTGGAGATGTGACTTCAGCTTGGCCTTTTGCTAGTCATTTTTGAGATTGAGTGTCACAGACTTTGCTCTCAAGAGTGGCTTTGAACCTCCATCTTGCAGATCTTAGCCTCCTGAATGGTTAGGATTAGAAGCATGAGCCACTGGTATCTGGCCTATACTTTCTTAATTGTTGAGATGAGCATGTAGTTGCTTTGTCATAAAAATTACACATCTTTGAGAGGAAAGCATGATACCTAGAAAAGTACAATGTAATTCTGCTATTCATTACCACAGTCATCATGCTAATTGGTGGGAAAAGCCTATCCAGGTATAGCTGGGCACCTATATGCTTTGATTCACATAGGATCCTCTTCCTCTGCATCAGTGGGCTTCTGCATCATGTAAGGATTCTTTCCTAGAGCTCATGTGACCCCACATTTGAATGGCTGCTGCTTCTAGGTGATATGTCCTAATGCAGAAAATGACTTGTTTTACCCTTGTTGAAGCTCACTCTTTGAAGATTAGACAATGCATTTCTCTCCCTTTGCTCATTCTTGTCCTAATGTTCCAGCACGTGGGTCTCAATTTGGTTTTGCAAAGCCAAAGAAAGGATGGACATGTGACTTTGTTCCTCTTCCCATGGGAAGCTCTGAGGATCCTTCTACAAGAGAAGATCCTTTCTTCCCTCTAGTTTAGTAAATAAGAGTATTTTTCAGGATAAGTTCTATTTAGAATGTTTGCACTCAAGTCCTTTACTGGCTTCCTCTTGCTTTTTTTTATTCTTTTTTTTCTTTTTCTTTTTTGTTTTTGTCAGTCGTGGGGCTTGAACTCTGGGCCTGGGCGTTATCCCTCAGCTCTTCAGCTCAAGGCGAGCACTCTACCACTCGAGCCACAGCACCACTTCTGGTTTTCTGAGTGGTTTATTGGAAATAAGAGTTTCATGGACTTTTCTTCCCAAGCTGGCTTTGAACCACGATCCTCAGATCTCAGCCTCCTGAGTAGCTAGGATTACAGGCATGAGCCACTGACACATGGCTTGCTTTTTTTCTTAAATTAGCAAATATTTATTATACAATGGGATTTCATTGTGAAATTTCCATACATGCATACACTGATCCAATGTACTCCTTCTTTTATTATTTCTTATCCCTATTCTGGCGTTTCATTATGTTATTTTCATACATACATATAATGTGCTCCAATGATAATCACCCTTGATCATTTTCTCCTTTCCCCTCTCCCCACTCCCTGCTGTTTTCCCCTTTCCTCTTGTTTCTCCAGCTGCAGGGTCTGGGCTGGCAGCTCAGGTTTGCAATAGGCATGCTGCTTGGGGTGTGAACCAGGCAGCTACAGCAGAGCAGGGTAGCTCCTGCTGTGGTTTCTTATGCTCTGTCTGCAGGTGTCTCATCTGCCACCACCTGGGCTGGGCTCCCTGGTTACCATACTTGGCTGAGGCACAAATGGGGCTACAGAGAGTGGAGCAAAATGAGAAAGGCAGACTTCCTGGCCCTCGATTCAAACACAGACCAATTCATCTGTCTGCTACTCACCATCCTCATGTGCAAACTGGAGGCTAGGAGTTTGGTGTTTGTATTCAATGAGATATTATACACAATTTTTAGGCTCATACAAAACCTTAAGAATAGATGTTTCCTAAAACAGAACAAACTGGTTGGTCTCATCAGCTTTAAAAATGCTCGCCAGGCCTGTCACCTATGATGAAGAGCTTAGAGCAAACAAACTCAGTCTACCTGTAACTGAACAATGAATCCTCAATGGACAGGAAAGGAAGGAGGAAAGGGAAATACAGATGTGGTGGCATATATTTACTTTTCCAGAGAAGCAGCCTCACTTTCTAAATCAACCCAGAAGGCATTTTATTTGCTAATGGATCAGCTCCAAAGCATGCACCCTGGGAAATCACGATATGCCTAATCATTTTAGCAATAATCCTTGAAAAATTGGTCATTACGTGAAGTGACCAACCATTTGGCTGTAACGGCCTGAAGCAAGATTATTAACAGCAAATGTAAAGATGATTATTTTAGCAAATTGCCACTGACTGGTAAACTCACACAACACAAAAGCCCCACGCCTGGCTAGAGTCTCTGGGAAACCCTTGATGGCCATAATAAATGATACTGCTTAGATATAAACATGATTGAGGTCCATTTTCTCTGTTTGGGGCAGGGGAAGAAGAGTCCCAGGTAATCCCAGGTAGGGATTTGTACATGAGATGAAGGTAAAAGGGAGAGATCCACTTTTCCTGTTTGCTGAGCTAAAGGGAAATCTGCTAGATTATCAGGCTCAATGTGAGCATAGAACTGTATACCATCAGGAATACTTTGTGTACTTGTGAATTAGATATATACTTTTTAAGTGAGAGATATTTACAAATCCAGAAGGCTTTTCAAAAAAATATTGTAAAGATGATATATGAAGAGGTTACGTAGATAAGGAAATGCATTTCTTTTTGAACAGTATTACCCCCTCCCTCATTTTCTTCCATTCCCTCCTGACTCCCCTTCTCCCTTAAGTTTTAAAGTTCATATCCAACACCGTGTCTAGTGAGTGTAAATGTTACATTGGCTCACCCTTTGCTTCAGTGTTTCCGTGATTCTCCTTCCTTTCTCCAACTAAGATAAACTTATATACAAGACAAAGGGTACAGAAGTAAAAAACAGTGACAACAGGAAATAAACCAAATTGGGGGGGGAGGGAGAGAAAGAAAGAAAAAAGAAAGAACTGCAAACCGTACACTAGAAAAACCTCGTTTCCATTTCTTTGAGTTCATTTTGATAAGTATCATTTTATATGGTTATATGTACATAACTATTGAGCTATTGTGATCCTCTGCTAAGAATATCCTAGATATATTCTAGTCATTACAAGTGAGGGAGACCATGCAGCCTATGTTTCTTTGGATCTAGCTTACTTCACTTCATATAATTTTTCCAAGTCTTTTTATTTCCTTAAGAATGGGGCAATGTTGTTCTTTCTGATGGAAGCATAGAATCCCATTGTGCATAAATACTACATTTTCTTGATTCATTCATCTACTGAGGGGCATCCAGGTTGATTCCATATCTTAGCAATGGTAAATAATGTTGCAATGAATATGGCTGTGCTGATAGCTTTAGTGTGGCCTTGTTTGTGGTCATTTGGGTAAATGACCAGGAGTGGAATTATTGGATCATAGGGGAGCTCTATTTTTAGTCTTTTGAAGAGCCTCCATACTGCTTTCCAGAGTGGTTGAACCAGTTTACATTTCCACCAACAATGTAGTAATGTTTCCTTTTGACCACATCCCTGCCAGCATCTGTTATTATTTGTTTTCTTGATAATGGCCATTCTAATTGGGGTGTGGTAGAATCTTAATGTTGTTTTGATTTCCATTTCTTTTATGGCCAGAGATGTTGAACATTTCTACATGTGTCTATTGGCCATTCTTATTTCTTTTCTTTCTTTTTAAAAAAATTATTGTGAAAATACTGTACAGAGGGGTTACAATTACATGGGCAAGGTAATGAGTGCATTTCTTACCAAGCATTGTTGCCTCCTCCTTTGTTTCCCCTTCCCATCCCTTCCCATCTCCCCCCCCCCCCCCACCAGCCATTCTTATTTCGTCTTTGGAAAAGTCTCTCTTTAAGTCTTTAGCCCACTTATTGATGGGATTGTTGTTTCTTTAAGGATTTTTTTTGGGAGGTTTAATTTTTTGAGCTCTAAGTATATTTTAGATATGAAGCCCATGTCTGATATATAGCTAGTACAGATCTTCTACCAATCTGTGGGCTTCCTATTTATCTTGCTAGCTATGTCCTTTGTATTGCAGAAACACTTCAGTTTAATACAATCATGTTTATCCAGCCTGTCTTTGATTTGTTGTGTGTCTGGATCTTTACTTAGGAAGTTTCAACCTGTGCCAACGAGCTCTAGTATTTCCCCTATCCCTCCCCGTAATATTTTCAGGGTATCTGGTCTTGCATTGAAGTCTTTGATCCATTTGGGGCATGGGAGGTCTTTCTACTTACTTAAATCTGCTTTAATTTCCTTTTGCATGTTTTTAAAGTTTTCATCATAGAGGTCTTTCACATCTTTGGTTAATTCCTAGGGTTTTTTTTAGGCCATTACAAAAGGAGTTGCTTTCCTGATTTTAGCCTCTCTCTTCTCATTGTTGGCATATAGAAAAACTATTGATTTTTGTGAATTAATTTTATACCCTGTTATTTTCCTGAAGTTTTGGATCAGCTCAAGTAACTTGGGAGAGGAATCTATGGGGCTCTTTAAATACAGGATCATGCCATCTACAAAGAGGGAGAGCTTTACTTCCTCTTTCCCTATTTGGATCCTCTGTATGGTTGTCTTTTGCCTTATTGCCCTAGCTAAGAATTCCAATACTATATTGAAGAGGAGTATACAGATTGGGCATCCTTGTCTCATTCCTGATTTTAGAGGAAATTGTTTTAACTTTCACCATTAAGTATAATGCTGGCTGTATGTTTGTCATATACAGCCTTTATTATATTGAGGAATGTTCCATGGATTCCTAGCTTCTCCAGAGCTTTTATCATAGAGAGGTGTTGGATTTTGTCAGATGCTATGTCTGCAAGATCTATATTTTTTGTGAGAAAAAAATAAGAGACTTCACCCTAACTAATTTAAACTATACTAGAATAATATTTGGACTCATTTAGGAGAAAAGTCTTGCAAGAGAGCTAGAGAGCTGGCTAGCTTCAGGCCTATCTTGACCAAGGGGAATCACTTTGTGGATCTCAGAGTTTATTTTGCTTATTTCCCTACTACTTCATTTTGCCTATGTGGGTACACATAGGAGTAGGTAGGGCAGGTCCATATTTTCTCCAGGGTCATGTCCATTTTTCAAGAAACTCAGCAAAAGCCCCACTGTCTAACTTAGATTCTTGTCTTACCACCAAACCAATCACTTTGACTTGAGAATGCAATGAGATAACTCACCAAGCCAGAACCACATGACAGAGACATCCTGAAGCTCAAGTATGCCCTGCAAGCAGGGAAAAGAGACTCCTCTGAGAGCAGCAAGAAACACTAACCAAAAGAAGAAACTGGAAAGAGGGTAGCAGAGTCCATCTCCCTCCAAATTAACAAATGCCACAGAAGTATGAAGATTGATGCCTTGATTAGGAAGAAGTCACTAGCTATGGTAAGAGACTAAAATCGAAGTCAGACTTTACAGAATTTGTAGCAGGAGGAAAGAATACATCCTTCATCCCAGGAGAGAATACTGATGAATAGCCAAGCAGCATCAGTGGACTCCTTACATCAAACACAAAGGTGAATGAGGCTCTCCTATTGCAAGGGGTTGAGAAGTGGAGGTGCTTCATTTGCTTTGTTGGATTGAATGCCCATTCTGTTCAGTGACTACAGGAAAAATGGTGAAACTGTTCGTCAAACTGAAAGACCCAAGCATGGGGCTGAGCGTGATTTTTCAGGGGAGAAGGGCAGAGGGGGAAAGTTAGAAGGCACATGGAATGGTCACAGGTGCATACATCATCGAGAGCCTCCAGCGTTGCCTCCTCGTCTCTCCAATCGTCTGTTCCCACTGAGACTTTGACAGTGGCATGCTTGGAACACCACAGTGACTCTTTGCAGAGTCTCTCCCCTAACCACAACTTTCTTCTTCCCATTTTACAGAATCATTTTTTTAAGACTCCTCCCTTCTCTTCCAAGTCCCCAGGTTTGTAAACCCCACACTCTTCACAGATCACTAGGAAAGAGAAGCCAACAGGAGATGGCTATGGAGTGACATTGCCCTTTATGGCTTCCCCATACTGCCTTTAAGAGAAAGAGAGTTCATGTGTAGCACTGGTCAAGCAACAGGAAACATGGACAGAGGGTCACCAACAGTAGAGGCTCTGGGATCTGGGGAGGGGGTCAGATGTCCATAGGTTCACATTATAAGAGGCATTTCTGGGCGGTGTGGAAGTCTGGGTGGAGTCCTTGAAAAGTATACAGGATCTTGGGCTGGGAATGTGGCTTAGTGATAGAGTGCTTCCCTAGAATTCATAAAGCCCTGGGTTCAATTCCTCAGTACCACATAAATAGAAAGAGCTGGAAGTGGTGCCATGGTTCAAGGGGTAGAGTGCTAGCCTTGAGCACAGAGAGGTTCAAAGACAGTGCCCAGGCCCTGAGTTCAAGCTCCAGGATGGGCAAAAAAAAAAAAAAAAAAGAAAACTATACAAGATCTAAATCCTGTAAGACAAGGGAGAAAGGTGAGCTTTGAGCCTGAGGTGGACAAAGAGAAGCAGGTGAGGCACCTGGAAGGTAACTGGATAAGGAGGCACAGTCAGTTCATGAATGGATGCTTATGTTTTTCCCATAAGCATTGGAGAGATGCCAAATTACCATGTAACCAGCGGTGGGGGGGAGGGAGAGGAGGGGAGGAGACTCACCTGGCAAGATGTGCAGGGTGCTAGCGTGAAGAAGAGTTATGCAGACACACTATAAAGGGAAGGTGACAGGGCATATGGAAAGCACCTGGCTTTGGCCTGCATATGGACACTCAATGTGACAGACAGTTCTGTGTCCTTTTCATGCCTCAACTTATTTAACCCTTACAACTGTCTTATTAGATAAGCATGACTACTACCAGAGAGTTTTTTTTTTTTTTCACAAGGAAACTGAAGCAGTAAGCAATGAAATCTCTTGTTCAAGGTTACTAAGTAATCACATAACAAGCCAAGATCCAAAGTAGCTAGTGTGGCCCGAAAGCATAAGCTATCACCACAGCACAAAGGCAGAGAGGCCTCAGGTTCCTTAGGTGGCCAACAAGGATAATTGAGCCTACTTTGTGCCTGTGGTCTCTGGATAACACTGGCACTGAGCATACAGCTAAGCACCTTGCAGCATCTCCCAGAGGCTAATTTCCCTCTGTTTCAATTGGTCACATCACCTGTTAATTAACACAAGTCCTTGAGTCCCTCAGGTAGGGAGGGCAGAGAGAGACAAGAATGTCATCTCGACCTTGGGCAATCAGCCCTCTCCCTGAAGCCACCCTGCACCCTGCCCTTGAGCCCACCCTTCTCTAAGGTGGGGCTGATTTCCCCCACAGTTCATTTAAGGTCTCCACCCTCAGGATCTGTGGCAGTGAACTCAGCAACATTTGTTCTGCAGCCCAAGAATAAACAGAAAGCAAGCTCTCCACATCTTCAGAAGTGCACTTACTGTACTGGAAACAGATGAATTCTCTCTGTTTGCATTAATCGCATGACTATTTGGTCCAATTATTCTTACCACTTCAGCAATCATGGTATGCTTGTTCCAGAAGAAAGAAATAACAACAGCTTATCTTGTTTGAGAGCAAAGAACAAACTGAAAAATCAGGGTCCGCTCCTAAATGCTACACTTGCTGTCATTGTGCTAAAGAGATGATCCATGTTCTCATAGCAACTAGAGGAAAGAAGCGAGAGGAAAAGAGAAAGAGAGAGGGTTCTGAAAAGGATTCAGTTGCAATGGTTAAAAACCTTTTCAAAATCAGTCCAAATAGAGATAAAATTCTATTTTTATCACCCAACTCAACTCTTCCTGCTCCCACCCCAAACTTATCTTCTCCTAGTGACTGATTTACATAGGTTTAAATAATTCTCTCAAATAATACATTTCATTAGAATAGGGGGATGGACCCCATGTGTCACACGGTTTCATGGCCTCTCTGAGCACCTGTATGATAGCCAGTGTTTTCTGGGATGCACTGAGCCATGCAGAAGAAGCCATGCAAAGAAACTGCAGGGCAGCTTTGGGCAAAGGAAGCCACAGCGGAAATTTCCCCTTTTGGATCACATCAGGCAATGGAGGTGCCCATGGGACAGCTCTCCTCTCACACTCTCCTCAAATGGCCTTTCCTACCAATAAAAATCTAAGAGAGGGGCTTGGGAATGTGGCAGAGTGCTTGCCTAGCATGCATGAAGCCCTGGGTTCGATTCCTCCATACCACATAAACAGAAAAAGCCAGGAGTAGTGTTATGGCTCAAGTGGTAGAGCGCTAGCCTTGAGCAAAAGAAGTTCAGGGACAGTGCCCAGCCCCTGAGTTCAAGCCCCAGGAATGGCAAAAAAATTCTAAGAGAAAGTGCTAAGTTCTCTTTCATTTGGTCCTAATTCAACATATAAACATGTAGCCCTCTTCTGCCCTGCTCTGGGAGCCCTGCCTCTTGACTGCCCCTGTTATCTCGTGGCAAAACCCTGGATAAGACAAAAAGGTGTTGGGCTGGGTACGAGCCTTGGTCCTTTCTTTAGCGATGTCTGCTCTTATCACCTTCAACCAATATCAATCTCCATCTAGTCGAGTTGCTTGGGACCAGCCAATGGAGGCTGGTAGAGGTTCTTGCTGTCAACAGGGAAGTAAACATAGGAATCTAGTTTCAACAAATCACTGTTGTAGAACTATAGGGACAGAACAGGGAAATTAGTATACCCATATCGGGTCAGGACCAGCTGGCTCTCTGCCCACCAATCAATCTGGCAAGGGGAACAGCCTGGCGAGAAATCTGGACTCCAGCTGTTTGCTCTCACCACTCTTTGGCCACCCTTCAGCTCCACTTGCACACAGTTTAACCATTCTGACCAGAGACATTTCTCTATACCCAGCATCTGGCTCTCAACCTCAGCACTATCGCTGTTCAGGGACCACACAATCCTTTGCTGTGGGTGCTTTTCTGGGCTTTAATGGTCATTAGCATCATCCATGATTGTGGCCCACTAGTGTTGTGTCATCCAGTACTGACATCCGGACATGCTTCTAGGAGGGTAAGATCAACCCTGGCTGACAGCCACTGACACATACAGAAACAGTTGTCTCCTCTGAAGCATATGTGCATACCCTCTGCTCTGCTTGCTGACCACAGCCTGGGGATGACCCTCCCACTCAGGTAAGCTGTGTCCCAGTGCTTCCAAATTTGCTCCTCTTGCAGGAACGAAGGTTGACCGTGCTGTTCCCAATGTTTCCTCCTTCCATCGGGATGGTGCATGCTGGCTATGTTCCAGTTACTTTCCAAATTATGTGTGGAACAGGAAAGAGCTGGGTCAGACCAGGCCATCTTGGTCAATGTTACCCTAAAATAACCAACATGAGTATACTATATATTTGCTAAGCAAACGGATGCCCCTCAGAAAAAAGTAACTGGGAAGTGAGATGAAGGCTATGTGGCGATAATCATTTCACAATCCAATAGCAATGCCAGAAGAACAAAGCAGTGCCCAGGTGCTGCTGACACTGGGGCGGGTGCGTTCATCCAGAGCTGCTTCTCCAGAACCAGAGCTGTCAATGGCAGCGTTAGTCTCTTTGGTAGTTGTCTATTTTTCTGACTCTCCCCTTAGGAGACAAAAAAAAGAGAGGGGAGGCAGAACCAGGAAGAGAGACAAAAGGAAAAGGAACAAAAAGTTTAAGACAGAACTACACTTCAACCTAGACATCTCACTCCTGAACACAAACCATAAGGAAATGAAGTTGTCACACAAAAGAGATCTCCATGTTTATCATGGCATTGCTCACAAGAGTCAAGATATGGAATCTGTCTGGGTATCTAGGTAGGTGGATGAATAGGTAGATAGATTAGAGATAGATAGATAGATAGATAGATAGATAGATAGATAGATAGATAGAACAGACAGACAGACGATGCATACACATAGATACATTCATATAGATAGATATGACATACAGTACTACTCCAGTCATAAAGATGAACTCATGCCATTTATTTAAGAAAATGGATGGAACTGCAGGTATGATCACTGAAATTAGCCAGGTTCAGAAAGATAAGTGTCACTTTTTTTTCATATGTTGAAATTACTACAACAACAACAAAAAGACAATGTCAACAGCCGCCTATGAAAGGGGAGGGATACGGGGGAGAGAGGAGTGTACAGAGATGGGAGTAGACAGAGCTGATCAAAGCAATGCCTGTGCGTGCCTGTCTTGATGAGTCACACTGAAATCCATTTTTTGGAACAATCAATATGTCTGAACCACTAACTAAAACTTTTAAGTTAAAAAATAATTTCAGGCTGAAACAAAAGAGAAGATACTTGTTAAAAAGATAGAGCAAATGAGTGAAAGAAGAGAGTGAAAAATAATTAAGCAATATATGCATAAATATAGACAGAAGAAGAAGAAAGAGAGGAAGAAAGATAAGAAGAGGGGATGAAGGGAAAGCAATGGAAGAGGAAGGAATAGAAAGGGAAAGGAAGAAAAAAGGAAGGACAAGGGAAGAGAAATGGAAAGTAAGGGAAGGTATGGGACAAGGGAAGGGAAAGGAGAAGACACAAGATGTGGGGATCTTAGCACAGAGAGGAAGCAGAGGTAGGAAAGAGATGCAAAGCCCTCTGTAGTTTTCCCCCTCTGTAGTTTTCCAGTGGTTTCTGTTTCTCCAGTGGTGCCCACCACTTTGGGTCTTTCAGAGCCAACAGGGTCAATCTCTACAGTGTCAGGAAAAAGCTTCATCCCTCTTAGTCTTGGCCCAGAGACTAGATTGGATGTGCTGGGATGGGGGCTAAGCTCCTTGAACAGCCCACGAGCTGGGGTGCCAAGAGGTTCTGCTTCTTCATCTGACAGCCTGGCTTTGGTGTCAAACCAGTCTTTCTTGGGACTGAATCAGAGTGTGCTGTTTTATGTCTATAGACACACCCATAGCTTGAAATCCAGGCACTGTCTTATTCATAGCTAGGCTCTGAGCCGGACTTCCCCAAAGCCGTGTGGACTAGTACCTGACAGAGAAAGCAGAAAAGCTGAAGAGGCCCTCCATGAAAATATGCACTGGCCCCCAGAGTGCCTGCACTGAAATGCTTGTTTTACTCAGCCTTGCAGAAATTACTAGAATGTCCCTGCCTCAACTTTCCAAGGTAAAGAATGGAGACACTTACAGAACTCAATGCACTGAGGTTAAATAAAACTGGTCATTTGTTTAACAAATTGTCATTGATTACTAAATATGTCCTCAAGGTATTTCTACCTGGACTTCAGAGATGATAATAAAGTAATAATTAAAGAGGACTTCACCTCAATGCCTGAGCAGAGGCTCTGACACAAAAATAATCTGAGAAACGTTCACTTTGACTAGTTGAGGTCCTACTATGTAATAGAAACTATTGAAGACCTTTAATTATGTTCACCACCGCCTCCAATCTTCATAAGTCTGGAAAGCTCCTTACATTCCGGCTCTTTCACAAATGACGATTCTGAACTCAGGAGAGGCTGAGGTTGGCTCACCTCCCATCCACATAGATAGCAAATAAGGGAACCAGATTTGGGCACAGACCTACAGGACTAAACCTCAGGCTTTCAAGCAGCACGTGTGTGTGTGTGTGTGTGTGTGTGTGTGTGTGTGTGTGTGTGTGTGTGTGTGTGTGTGTGTGTGTGTGTGTGTGTGTGTGTGTGTGTGTGTGTGTGTGTGTGTGTGTGTGTGTGTGTGTGTGTAAACAACTGTACATGGTAGACACAGGCAGCGCAATGTAGAGTTTTGTCTCATTTGCTGGAAGCTCTGCTAGAATCATCGCCTGACATCTCAACTACTTACGTCTCACCTCCAGCCCTTTTTGCTTCAGTTTTTAGAGAAAGTCACACACTTTTGCTCAGGAATGATTTTGGACCACAATCCTGCTATCCCTACCTGCCACCTAGCTAGGATTAGACAGGTGTGTGCCACCATGCCCTGCCCTTGTTTTTCTTTTATGTGTGCTTGCTCTAGCAATACCAGGCATTCACATTTACCCAAAGGAAGGCACAGGAAAAAGAAAACTTGGAACTCTGACTCCATGCTGGGCATCTGAAGCATGAGAGAACTGGGTGGCATGGCTGAGGGATACAAACCAGCACATCTGAGTAGTAGGGTGCACCTAAACCAAGCTTGGGTGAAGCCAATGGCCAAGTGAATAGTTGGGGTTGCTACGTGGGTAGCAGAGCGGCAGAGAGGAGTATGGCAGAGATGTGAAGTGAACACATCGCTCAGCTCCTCGGTTATGGCTAAAATCCTAAATCAGCCACTGTCGGATCTTGGCATAAACAACCCTAACTATGTAAAGTTGTTATCACTACATTAGCATTTATTAAAGCCTATAATTATTATCCTTCGTCATGGTATGTTATGTGTCCCTCCTGTAAGCTCTGTTTATACATATCCTCCTAATTCATTTTTGATCAGACTGAACAGGGGCCAAGCCTCTTTGGTTAATATTGACATTGGCCAAGTGCCAGACGTCCAGGGTTTGGAGAAACTAGAAGGGCTTGCTCTTGTTCTGCTCTGTGTGTGTGTGTGTGTGTGTGTGTGTGTGTGTGTGCATGCATGCGTGCATGTGCGCACATGTGTGTGCGTATGTTGTAACATCCATTTTGAGTCATGCTACAATTAAAACCTATACTCAAACTCTGACCTTTTTCTCCTCCTTCCTCTCAGCTTTAACTATATCATCCTATTTTTCCTTGTTGTTGTTGGTCATGGGGCTTGAACTCAGGACCTGGGCACTGTCTCTGAGCTTTTTGCTCAAGGCTAGTGTTCTACCATTTTGAGCCACAGCTCCACTTCTGTTTTTCTGGTGGTTAACTGAAGATAAGCATTTCAGGGGTTTTCCCACCCCAGCTGGCCTTGAACCATGATCCTCAGATCTTGGCCTCCTGAGGAACTAGGATTACAGGTGTGAGCCACCAGTGCTGGGCCAGTCCTTCCTTATTTCTTCTGTTTTTAAGGCTAGGCTGGCAGGCCCACGGGAGAGAGATGAGATCCTTCTGGTCACGGGGATTCGTGCAGGCTCTCCCTAGTTCCCAACAGCCAGTATAGCAACTATTCCATAACGCACAAGTCCAGTGAGTGCATGTGAAACAGTAGGGAAAGAGAATCAGTATCAGGACACTATTTTGGAGAAAGTTAATCACTAAGTTCCTTTCAGCAAATATTTATGCAGTGAGGATTATGTCTGAAGCAGAAAGCCAGTATACTGGGAAGACTTCTGATTGGTGCCTCCAGCCCAGCCCATTCCAGCCAAATCCCACCCAGCTTCTTTTCCATCCTCTACTCAGCTTCTATTTAGTGCAGCCATCAACTAGGGAAGAACACAGGCAAAAGTTCACCATCATAGCCTTATCCTAGCTTACTTCTTATTTTTATTTTTTTTGTCGGTTGTGGGGTCTGAACTCTGGGCCTGGGCGCTGTCCCTCAGCTCTTCAGCTCAAGGTGAGTGCTTTGTCACTTGAGCCACAGCACCACTTCCAGCTTTTTACTGCTTATGTGGTGCTGAAGAATGGAACCCAGGGCCTCATGCATGTGAGGCAAGTGCTCTACCACTGAGCCACCTTCCCAGCCACCCCTAGCTTATTTTTCATCAGCAATACTGGACTTTCATTTGAACCATGATGCCATCTTTTTTGCTTTGATTTTTCAGATAGGGTCCCATGTTTTCCCCGTGGGGCTGGCCTCCTATTGTGATCCTACCACCTACACCTCCTGGGTAACAGATTATAGGCATATGCCACCAAGTCCAGACTATCATAGTTTATTAAGAGGTACTTGCACTTTACAGAAAATAATTTTCTTCTTTTCACATTTGATGTGAAAATGTTTTATTGAGTCTTTACATAGACAATTTCTACGCAACAATTGTTGAAATAGTAATTAGCACACAACCTTCTTCCCCCAAATTCTATACTGACTCCAGGAAGAACTGTACACTGAGCATAAATTGGAAGAAGGCACTCAGTCTGCATCTTTATCCTCACTTGAAGCAACACTATGAGACTCGAAACCCATGTCAGGCTAGGAAGAGAAGGGGACACTTTGAATTTGAGAAAAGACATATATAAAGTAGCAGGCTGACGGTTCTATCTAAACTGCTGTTTGATAGCAGTACTTTGCACTCCATTTTTTTTGAAATGTTGGATGTAAAAAAAAAAAATGTACAAAGATAAGGAACTGGGAAGAGAAGGGAATGCAGAGAGGCCTTTCTTTCCCCTCCTCTTAGATACTTTGCTGGATTCTCAGTCTGAAAACGCTATAGTCAGCACTAACTTCACTCCATGTTGCAATTAGGGTTCTGCATTAAACCAGGCCTCTGAAGCCAGCTACCCTAAGAGAACTCAGAGATGAAATGAAAAGCAGACATGTGGCCAGAGCAGTTGGCACCAGCCAGGATCCCAATATATAGCAACAGTATAGGTTTAAGATGAAAATTAAAAGCAGTCATTACAGTTAAATTGATGTCATATTCACCAGATGTTTATTCAAAAGGAAAGAAAACGGAGTGATGTGGGAATTCTGGAGGCAGCCGAGACTCCCCTGCCTGTAGTTAAAAAGATTTTGAGCTACTTGTTGAGCAGGCAGAAAAGTTGCTCACACACCTTTGGTTTCTGGCTCTAACTGGTGCTTCACCATGACCAGAGTGGGGTGTCTCAATCTCGGGGGGGGGGCACCCATCTAATTCATTCAGGTGGCTTTCAACATCTGAGAACGTTTTCAGACCCAATCCTCTGTAGATTGGAGGTGGGAGCTGAGAATCTAGATTTTCAGTTCTCTGCTAATGTTTTTGAAAGCTGCATTAGAAAGAGCTGAGTTCTGATTTTTGTCTTCTAGTGGCTAGCCCCATGTGTGAGTTGGAAAGGTCCTCCTATTATCATCCTCTCTGCTCCTCGGAGAACTGGCCCCTTCTCTCTCAACCCCCTGTAGATGGCCACTTTCCTCCAGTGATTATCCCATGCTTTGCTATCATCTCAGACGCCCCATGCAGCACTCTGCCCTACCAGGAAATGCACACAGAGAAGGCTGGACTTTGCCACCTGCATGCTCCACCTTTCACACTATGGCTCTCAACAAGAAATCAAGAATGAATGACCGGGGTATGGAATGTGCCACAGGTAGCAAGGAACCCTCCAGGAAGAAAGCCATAGGCAGGGAAAAGTATAGGAGCTATGTGAAGTCACAAGCCAGGTGCTTCTATGACAGGTGCGTGTGAGAATGCCCAGGAACCTGGACTGTTTACCGGTCTCAGAGCTCCACTGCCAGAAACTGAGATTCGATGGGTCTCAGGTGGGTCTCACACATGAGCACTACTTAAAACCCCGCCGAAAGATTTTCATTTGTTCCCATAGCTGAGAACCATGACTCAGTGAGTATTTGAGGGGAAACAGAGTGAATCTCACACTCAGATCTTAGGCCAACAATCTAGGCATTGCCTGGGAGTTTGTGAGAAATGCAAAATCTCAGATCCCTCCTCAGATCTCTGAGGAAAACCTAACTTGTAAAAAGTGACAGGTAGTTATGTGTATGTGTGCTCAAGGCTGTAGGAGAATTGCTCTCAGAAGCAAGCAAGATAGTCTGATCTTGTATCACCCATACTAAAGCTCACATCTAGAATATTTTGAGTTGGGTATGGCACAGTAAAATGATGGAATGTGTATGCAGAAGCACCTCTCTCTCATCTGGCCAAACCAAATTTCACCTTTGGAATTATCAGCCTCCCAGTTGCATTTGTGTCTCTTTTCTTGGCAGTGGCCTGGTATTCTCTGCTTTCTTTCATGAGTCTCCTTTACACTGAAGTGCACATGACTGCCCAAAGCATAGGGAGTTTCCCACTTTGGGCAATAAAGGTTTGAGCCTTGGCCTGGCTACTTACTGGCTATGATAACTAGCGTAAGCCACTGAAGTCCTCCCTGATCTTCAGGTTTGTCTTCCATAAAAGAAGAACAGCAGTTTTTGTACAGCCCATCCTGCAGGGCTGCTTCCAGGATCAAATCACATAATTTACATAAATGAAGGGAGGTGTAATTACCATCCCTGGGTTTGTATGACTCACAGTATTCTGAGTTCACAAAAGCTGTGTGTGGGGAGGAGGGAAAGACCTGGGTACAGGTGTGATTTCAGGATTGCAGCTTGGAGAATTCAGTGCTGGGGAAAGCTGTTCTTTGCAAATGAATTTGTGTGAATCCTATGTCCTCTCAGATAATCCAAATATGTTCCATTGAAGTCACCAGCTTTTCCTCTGTCTCTTCTAGAAAGTCACCTGAAATAATTTCTTCAAAGGAGATGATTTGGAATGAATCTATGACAACAATAACAACAACGATACCAAGAAATAGGAATTACAACTCTAAACACATCTGGAACATTTTGGTCAATGTTCATTTGTTTACACTAGTATTGTCCAATAAAATGTAAGTTTAAATGTTCTAGTAGCCACAATAGAAAAGTTGTAAAAGATGATTCTTAATTTTAATATACTTAAGGCTATATTGTCCAAATATTAGTGCTTCAAAATATAATCCATATAAACTTTACTGAGAGACTGTAGATTCTTTGTTCATACTCAGCCTTCAAATAGTGGTGTATTTTGTCATGACAGTCTTCCTGCATTGGGACAGGCCACATGTCCACATGTCCAGTGAGACAGAGACCCATGTGGATATCACAGTGGACAGCACAGGCTTCAATGCTTTGGAAGGAGAACTGTAATAGCACTGTCCTATACTGTGTTACAAGGCTCAGGGACTGAAAAACAAGGTAAGTGGCCGCAATCATAATGGACTGACCCAGAATCACCAACAGTACTGTGTTGGGTCGCTACAGGTCTCATCTATGGTATTTAGGACAGGGCAAATTTAAAAATAAAAAAATAATCATGTTTTATTGTAATAATTTTTGAAAAAAGGAAGTATATTGTGTGCTTTATAAGTATTTCTAACAGCCTTAAGAACACTTGAGAGTTAGAAAGCACCATCTTCCACTTGCAGATAAACAGCTATTCAGATAAAGGATATCATTGGTCCAAAACTAAAACAATACAAAAAAATCAAAACAGTTCCAAATAACTAAACCTACACTCCGTGTTCTACCTTGCTATCTGATACAATGAATCGAGAGACTTGAATTGAGAGGTTTGGAAGCCTCTGTGTATAGCCCAGCTCAAGTCTAGCTTTCTGGCTGAACTCAGAACTACTCCAGCCATGCAATCCCAGGAACTTCTGGTAGACAGGAGGCAGGCCTCCACCCACCATGAAGTCGGCATCTCTCCACCCAACCACTGCCTTCATTCAACCTGTACAGCTCAGATGAGAAGTTGGGAAGAAGCAATTATGACTTTATTGCGCCCGCTGTGCTGACGATTAATGCTGAGTGCGGGTGGAAAACGCACCCTCTCATTTGCTATCACACACTATAATTATGCATGCTTCTCCAGGTACTATAATTTAGGACTTAAAAAAGCCCCATTCCGAACAAGTCGTACTGCACTTGTAAAACATTACAGATGTGTTATCATATAAATGAGATAGCTGTGACACGATGGCCCGATAATAAATCCCCAACTTAAGATTTGGAGACAAGATATGTCAAAAGCAAATCCACACTGCCACTTAATCTTCCACGTAAACTGTTTATTTTTTTTTCTGAGTCCTACAATAATACATGTCAGACGGCTTTGATAGTTTCCAGATTAATGTGTTTCCCCCTTCAGGTCATCACAAGACTACTCATTTCATTAAATTAACTCTGCAAGTTGCCAGGTGGAAACGGGCTGCAAAACATAACTGTTTGCACCAAATTGGGAGCCGGCAAAATGGAATTAATAAATAAAACTGATTTCCCCACCATTTCTGAGGAAAGGCTGGAAATGTCATTCAGAGTTGTGTCTTGATTTCCCAAGCTCCCGTGGGGCACAAGGAACTCCTCCCCTCCCCAATTACAGAGGTGCAAGCTACAAGATGCTCTCACTCAATGCCTTTGTTTGATGTCTGTGATGCATTCCATCCCCTTCCCATGATGCCTCTGGGGTGGAGCTGGCCCCCAGTAGCCCACACCCTAATTAAAAACCAGCACCTGCAATAGCTAGGGCCTCTCTAGGAGATCATCCCTCTGCTCTCCTCCCCAAGGTGAAAACTGCCACCAAGAACAAGTTCTCTCATATCTCTGTGAGCCCCAAGAGCCTCATGGGAAATATCTGCCAGACTCCACACCCCACCCATCATCCAATTTTCAAATTGGACAACTCTCAAAACTACCCTATCCCTCCCAATAATTTAGTAAGTAGCCACGCTGAGGCTGTGCCAATCCAGGAAACCTGCTTTCACAGCGTGGGAACGTATACCAGTCTCCTAAGTCAGTGAGATCAGGAGTGGGCAAACTTGGTTCTGCATGAAGCCAGAGAGTGGGGCAGACCTTGTGAACCATACATTCTTCATCTCTCTAGCAATTCCAGCCACTGTTGCCCCCAGTAGCTAGAGACAATACAGAAATAAGTGAGTGTGGTTGTGTTCCAATAAAACTTATCTGTGGGTGCAAAAACTGAATTACATATAATTTTTCATGACAGACCACTAAATCTTTTTGCATGTGTCATGAAATACTGTTCTTTTGATTTTCTTTTATTTCTTTTGATGGAAAATCCATTTGTAGTTTGTGGGCTGCACAGAAGCAGATGTGGTCAGATGTGGCCAATGGGCTGTAGATCTGCGCCTCCCAGTACAGGATACATGGAGACGCATCCACAATGCCCGTTCTAACAGCAAGACCCAGGGATGCCCTGTGAACTGAGACCTGCTTTCCTAGCGCACTGCCAGGCTCCACCTGCCACTCCCATGTCACCAGCCATTTTCAGAAGCCCCTGGAGACAACCAGAGAGAATCTTGGGATCTCTGGGTACATTTCCTCTGTAAGTGGAAGTGTTCAGCATCAGAGGAGAAGGTTCCAGAAGTGACTAGTAAGGGATTAATCAGGACACCGGCTGGCAGCAGGTGGTGATGCCAAGTGACTGGTTAATGAGCACTTTCTCTCATTGGGTTACAACAAAGCTTCAGCATCTTTCTCAATCTGGTAATCTTCACACACACACACATGTCAGTGTGTGCAAGTGCACAAATGGAGCCCAGTTCACTACCACATGCAGTTGTTCTCTCTGCTTCGGATGGCGGAGTACACAGACTGTCAGACACTTGCTTAGTCTGGTGCAAATACTTGGTCTTCCAGGGAGAATAGATGTTAAAGGTTAGTTAAGAACTTAGGTAAAATATGAGACAAGGCTAGAAAGTGGAAGGAGATACTTGTTCCAAGCTTTGATTCCCTAGGCCTTCTTCCCAATGCAGGACAGACCCTGGCCACTTCTAAACCAGATGAATGTCAGGCCCAAAAGAAGAAAGGAGTCTTAGAGAGGATTTCTCTGGCATTCAAGATCCCCGGTGAGCAGCTGGTTGCTCTTGGCTCCATCTCTACTCAATAGGAGGCTCTGAAGACGTTGCCTTGGTCCTGTGCACCAGTGTTTCTCATAGAAGAGGCACTCCTGGCTGCTGATTTTTAAAAGCAATCTCCTGACCTGAGCATGGAAGATCACCAAGTAGAAATCTGGACCTGTTTAAATTACTTTGTATTGGTCATTGCACGAGTCCAACAGCTATAGCCAACATTATCACTGTGGCTGAGCAAAGGAAGTACTTCGTTTTTCTCTAACATAAAATACCACTGGAGGGATTCTGTCCAGCTGGCTGTCCTGAGTGGCTAGCTGTCCTCCAGAATGAGACTCAAGGATCAGACTCCTCCCATGTTGAATCAGTGACATCCATAGACCTCATATTTGAATGCACAAGTCAATCACCTAGCGAACTCACCACCAGAAATTCTGACAATGTAGGTGGGGGAGAGGGATACATTTGCATGTTTTTGGCCATCCTGGGGTTTGAATTTTGGGCCTCATGTTCACTTATGATTGCTCTACCACCTGAGCCATACCTCCAGCCCTGCTTCTGTGTAGTTATTTTCAAAACGAAGTCTCAGGGACTTTTTCTAACCTGACTTGGTTTTGAACTCGGATCCTCTGGATCTCAACTTCCTGCATAGCTAGGATTGGTACCTGGCTTAAATCCATATTTTTAACAAGTTCCCAGGTGCTGCTGCTGCTACTTCAGGAGCCACACTTTGAGAAGCATCTTTCTACTAGAATATCTGAATCCAGCTAGAAGATTAGGGAAAAGAGTTCTGGGGAGTTGGGCATGATGATGCATGCCTGTAATCCTAGCACTTGGGAAGCAGAGGCAAGAGGATCTTAATTAAGTCCAAGACCAGCCTGGGCTACATAGCAAGACCTTGCAAAAAACAACAAGAAAAATAAACCAGCTCTGAGGACCTGCATAAGATGTGTTCATCTCTTATCTCTGAGGTCTACATTTCAGAGTTTATCAAGCCCTATTACTCTGACTCCTAGGAAATAGGCCCTTGATATCTCTGTTCACTCTGCCACTAGCTTATATTCAGTCCTTCCTCTGAGAGATGGCCAAGGTATTCTTTAGCAATGCAAACTTCAATTTGAAGTTTTAGGAAGTAAAAACTCTGCTGCTTGCTGAAGATCATCTTGTTGGTTCAAGCTCAAGAGAATATCAATGGCTGATGGTTCCCTTACAACAATACACATGAGAAGACCAATTAAAATATGACTTGCACACATCCTTTTGGAAAACATGGGAGACTGTTGGCTAATATTTTGTGTTGGAGAGGAAGTGGATAACCACGAACTTTGGTATGTTCGTTCTATACCTGCCTGGCAAAAGTTATGCATGTATATAGCCACTTGGGCTTGGGGTGGGGCAGTTGTGTGCTTAATGACTCAAAATGCTATCTCTGTATCTCTCATGCAACAGTTGTATTTATCCAAGAAGGCAGGAGCAGCTTGTTAACTACCATACTGTTTATAAAATTAAAAATCAAAACTTACATAAATGTCCATCAACAAGAACATGTGCAGAAACTATGCACCCGCAGTCAAGGAACTACTCAACAAGGGATTAGAAGATTAGTGGTTCTTTACACACTTACTTGGAGAGCCCTCTGGGCATAATGCAAGAATCAAAGAGCAAGTTCAATGTTGATATGTACAGTATGGAACAATCTACATAAACATGCACAGACACATACAAACACATACAGAGACACACCAGTCCTGTTTTCTAAAACAAATGGATTCAAATATTCATATAAAACCAATCACTGTAGTTACATAAGGTTAAAGATTAAATTAAATTAGTCCTTGGAGGGAAATCTTTAAATTTGTCTTTGGACTTTTAATATGTGTGGTATTTAACTTTGGTGTTAAGTGCATAACTAAAATTTACTTTAAAAAAAATGCTCAAATGTCTCTGAAACTGTCTCTTGAGTCTCCCTGGCAGAGTTCTCTCCTCTCCCATCTAAATGTTTCTGATCTGTGTGAATGTCCCATCTTGTCATTATCCATTTATTTACCTTCCTGTCTCACACTTGGCCCTGGACCTACTGGGAATGGAGGCATTTCCTGCCCACCTTTGTTACTCTGTAGATAACACAACATTTAATACACATGCAAATGACCCTGAAGGTTTCCCAAGAACATTCTGGGTGGGTCCAAGATGGAACTTTGAACTCTCTCTAGATAGAAGCATGGTTTGGGGCCTCATTTAAAAACTCATAATACCACGGTTGATGGTCAGCCTATTTGAGCACAGATTTCACAGGTGACCAAAATAATAAAATACTTCTGTGTACCTGGTATGTGTCCCCTCTGCGTATGGCTTCACCTAGATAACATCCTGCACTCCAGAAACTAAAAAGTTAACACCTGCCCAGCAGAGGGCATTCAAAACTTGCTTCAGAGCTATGCCAGTGTGACCATTCTTCTTGGGAGGGTTACACATGTGCAGTACTAATAGACAACATCATTACTACATTCTTGATACCTGCAGTACTAATAGACAACATGATTACTATGTTCTTGATACCTAAGTATCAACATTCTAGGAAGATGAAGAGTACCATCGCTTGTCAAGACTCTACCCTAGCTCTTTCTTCTCTAGAGCTCCTACTGTTACCACAGACTCTGCGGACACTGGTGAAATCCCTTGGCTCTGAGATGAGCTTGGTGGGAACCACAGATATACCACACCCAGTACCACACGACCATTCAGCTTTGCAACCAAGACTCTGCACCAGGCCATCTTCCCAGCCAGGCACTCTTGCCACGTGAGGACAGCCTGCCCTATTCTGCTCCATGAAAACTTGCCCTTTCTGAGTGCTTCTAAGGACTCATGGAGGGCGAACAGGAGGCTGGTGACCAAACTATTCAGTGTTCAAGTAAAATAAGAATCTCTGTGTATGGGGAAGTGCTGCTGTAAGATGTCTTAGTGAGATGCCATCTCTGTTCACTCCAGGGACCTGAAACTTCAGCTGTTTCTGCTTCGATACCACTCCATGTATACAACATGTAGAAAAGGAAGGAAAATCGATGTTATTTATCCACAGGGCACTTTAATAAAATTTTCCAAGAAGGAGAGGAAAAAAAGTTATTAATGTGCTCAGCATTCTAGACAGGACAAGTGACATCTGTAATGGAAGCTGAATGCTCAGGCTCCTCGGGTGTGTGGGAGCGGCGGCGGGGGAGGCAAGGAGCACTGGCTATGACCATGTAGTATGCCAGGCTGGAAGAACAGAGTTCTGCTTTCGTATCAGTCCTCGGCCTAGACAGGAGGAACCTCGGGGTCCCCTTAGTCATGCATGGACATTTGAAATGGTAATAATTTCCCCACGAATTGCAGTTGCTCCTCTTCCTTCCCCATCAGATCGCCTTTACCCACAGCAAGCCCCCACTGAACTCCATGCAAAACCGCCAGCCACTGCTACAATTAATCCAGGACGGAAATGAACACTTCCCTGTGGAAGGACATATTTGAAAGAAGAATGTATCAGAAATATGTTTCCATTTTTCTTTTTCCAAACATGAAAATATTAGTTTTGAATCTCTCTAGAAATACGATCACACCAGATTATCCTAAATTGAGAAGTTTAGCCCTCTTAACCAACCTCCACCCCTCAGCCTCTTCAACCCAACCCTACATACTCCCAAACCTCATTATCTTCCTTCCAAATGTGGTGATTTTTTTTTAAAGTCAAGCTCTGAATCTAGCCTCAGACCATTTGATCTGTCAGTGAAAGGGGCAGGACTTGGGGCAGTGGAATATCCTGAAGAAATTTTTTTTTCAACTATTCCATTTGGTAGCAACAAATGTGTCACATTTGCACCTTGTGACATCTGCCCAAATTTCTTAGCAGTGCCAAGGATCTTAAGCTTTCAGCCTAGACCTCCAAAATGTGAGGTTGATGGGAAGGAAAACTTCCCTCTTATGTCTAGTGTTAAACATCTCAGAACTTTGTTCTGAGGATCTATAGTCTTGTTTGTTTTGTTGTTATTCTCCTATCAGTAGACACAGACTCCAGCTTGGGAGATGGACCATGAAGACATTTATAGTCACTTAGACTCTGAAACCGAAAGTGACAGGAAAAACAGAAGGATAAGTTTATATTAAAGGATTACAGGGCAAAGGAGGAAGAAGGAAAATATTAAGAAATATGATTCACTGTGGCACAAGGAAGGGGAGTCAATATCTGGAACAGAAAGAGAATGCAAAAATGCTTGACAATTGAGTGATACACACAAAATGATGAGCACCTGCCACTTAAGTATGGTCTAAAGATCACCACTACAAGCAGCAGAAGGATAAGTTGGCCTTTTTGGTAAAAGGCGAAAGATTTATACAATCTGAAGAGAAGCCAGAGTATAAATTGGCCTTTTTGGAAATGCAACTTGGGCCCCATCCCAGACCACTGCATGTGAATGCAATTGCAGTCCATGATCTGTGTATAAAGAGATGCTGAGATGCTTGTGCCTATTAGGGTCTTGAGTGGCCCATGGCAGTACAAGGGAAGCTCAGTTCTTGCTCGCAAGAGCAGCCAGAACAGACACTGTGAGTGAGTGAAGCAAACCCTTTGCTCATCTTGACTTCCTTTCCCAGAGAGCAGGTTACAGATACACAGCTGGGCTCTGAAGGCCACTCAGCTGCTTCTGGGTCATTATTTATGGCCAGAGAGGTGGCTTGATTTGCTAAAGTCAGAATCAAATTGAGGCATATAGCTGTGAAAATAGCCACTTTAGAAGAAAAAAAAGATGATAGGTAGAATCTTTGTCTTCCCTCCTACCTATTTCCTAGGATCCCTCCAAAGCTTGATCCATTGGTATTCTTCCTCTGAATCAGTGTTGGTCAAGCTCACAACAAGGCTCAGCTACTATGAAAGACTGGATGGTTTCTGTCTTGGGCCAGGACAAAGAGAGGCCCAAATCAAGCATCTGAAAGTTGCAACTTACGAATGGCTTTAATTATAATCTGTGAAAATCCATTCCATGGGATTTCACTTGTGAAAAAATTCCAATAAATATTACTAGTGCTTTCTGTGTCCCAAGGCAGACATTATGTATGAATGTATGTATAATGTTTTCTCAAATCTTCAAAATGCAATGCAGAGTCAATTGTACCTTACAAACAAGAAAAGCAAGCCCCAGAGGCCAGGGGCCTTCACCGAGGTCACATCAACAGTAAGCAACCGGCTAGGAACTGCGCCAGGTGACCCACCACTGCTCTGCCAGTGCCCTTTCCCTCACCATCTATCAAAGTGTCATTCTGAAAAACAGCCGTTCAAATGCACAAAAAGTCCTGTTATTCTAGCAGCAAAGAAACAGGTGAATGTTAATAAGACCTTTATCCTCTTTGTTAATAGATTATTAAACAAGGTTAATATTACTGTGATAGAGAGAAAGTAGTATGCATCAACACATTTCCAGAGGCTGGGGTTTAGCCCTGTGCCATGGAACTAGCTAGCTAGACTGTTCAAGGCCTGGGTTCCATCACCAGCTTACACTTCCCCCCTCCCCCCCGGCCACCAATACACACACACACACACACACACACATGCAATGTTGCCTGGCATCAGCTTACAGCTTCACTGGCTCCTGTTTGGTAGACCAATGGGACCTAACCATGGCAGAAGAGGGAATGATACTAGTTAAGCAAGAAACTGCCACCTGTCACCAAGGCTGAATATATTCTGTCTTGCTGGCAGAACCTGGTATCAGCAAGTCATCAGAGCCTCCATTTGCAGCAGTACTGGACAAATGTGAATTGGACAGTATGGTGGATTGTGGTTGTTTCTAAATTCACTATTTGAAGGTTACAACTTATCTCAGGACAATTCTAAAATGAGTAACCAACTGAGGAAGTAGCTAAAGAAAAACAGAAATGGATTCAAAATCCGCCATGTCCTCATTAGCTGAGAGCCAAGCACCAGATGAGGGCTGACAGAACTTGAATTAGGAAGCCCCAGGGAACAGTCAGGTCCCCCCTCTAATCAAGTCTGGTTAGCTAACCCTCTGGAAATAATCTCAACTCCCTTCTGCCACCATAGTTTTGTTGTCTCCTTTCTTCCACGCTATACAACATGAGAAGCAAGTATTGTTTATATTGTTCTAGAAAATAACACTAGAAGTCAGTGCACTACAGCCACCTATAAACCTAGCTACTCAGAAGGCTGAGATATGAGGATCACAGTTCAAAGCCAGTCTGAGCAGGAAAGTCCATGAGACTCTTACTGCCAATAAACTACTCAGATAAAGCCACAAGTAGAGCTATGGCTCAAGTGGTAGAGCACTAGCCTTGAGCACAGGGATAGTGCCCATGCATGAGTTCAAGTCCTAGGACCAGCAAAAAGAAAGGAAGAAAGAAAAGAAAGAAAAAAAGAAAAGAAAGAAGGAAGGAAGGAAGGAAGGAAGGGAAAACAACAGGAGATTTTGAAAAAATTGTTCTAGAAACAACACTCAATGGGGAAGTCCCTGAATCCAGGCTTTCTGTGCAGTGAGCCGAAGGAGCCAGGATGAGGAAGCCAGGTAGCAGGCTGTTGGTGTTTCTACTGTTAAAGTCTTTTGTGTGTTCTTGTCCAGACAGAGAAGCACATGCCCTCTGCCTAAAGATGGGCTATTCTCTCACGAGAACTTGGGCCTCCCCAACATCTCCTGCTCCATACAGATTCCTTTGTTTAAGGAAGCTCATAAACTCATCAATTCCTTTATTGGACAAATATTTATGGAGTACCTGGTGATTTATTATTGTTCTTGGCACAGGAGCTCACAGTAAGAAAAGCAGATGAAGTTTCAACACTAGTGACTTTATTTTGTGATGGGAAGGCCAAGAAGTAAAGTAAGCTAATAAACACACATCAAGTCTATCAGCCCCAGTGAAAATTAGGCAGAGGTCTAAAAAGGCCCAAGGTCTGTAGAGAATCCAGGAGAGATAACTTAGATGATTTTGATAGGAGTGGATTTTCTAATGAGCTCTCAAAATTTGAGTACCTGCTGTGAGACAGTCGCTCTCACGCCTATAATCCTAGCTACTCAAGAGACTGAGATCCAAACATTGCAATTCAAAGCCAGCCTGGGCAGGAATGTCTTTGAGTCTCTTATCTCTAATTAACCTCCCCTCTCCCCCCCAAAAAAGTCAAAGTAGAGCTGTGGCTCAAGTAATAGAGTGTTAGCCTTAAGCACAAAAGCTCAGGGACAGTATTCAGGCCCAAAGGTCAAGCCCCAAGACGAAAGAAGAAAATGCTAAACTGTGTGCAGATATTAAAACAGCATAAAGCTGTGTATGGAAGGAACAGAACACATTCCACAGGCCAGAAGATCCCAGATCATGTCTGTGAGCTGCCCACCCAGATTGGTGTAGGGCAGGAGGCCCATTTTGAAGAAGGTGGCATTAATAGAATTTTCTAATTTTCTAAAGATTTAACTAATACCAGGCAGAATTAGGGGACAAATATGTTCAGAACTTTGCAAGTGGTAATAACAATAGTAATGACAACATTAACTATTGTTTGCTCTCAAAGAAGCAAATCCTTATATGAAAAAAGAAAGTAATAGCTATGTGCTAGTGGCTCACATCTGTAATCCTAGCTGTTTAGGAGCCAGCCTAGTTAGAAAAGTGCATGAGACTTTTTTTTTTGTCATGCTCATAGGACCTGAACTCTGGGCCTGGTGGTGTCCCTCAGCTCTTCAGCTCACAGTGAGTGCTCTACCACTTAAGCAGCAGCACCACTTCTGGTTTTCTGGTGGTTAATTGGAGATAAAAGAGTCTCATGGAGTTTCCTGCCCAGGCTGGCTTTGAACTGTGATCCTCAGATCTTAGCTTCCTGAGTAACTAGAGTTACTGGTGTGAGCCACCGGCGCCTGGCTCCATGAGACTCTTCTCTCCAATAAGAAGTCATAATGAATATCTCAACTGTTGATAGACTTTACACAGTCATTACTATGAAAGTATCAAATACCTTCTGCAGTGTGATGGCAAAATCAACCTACTGGGATTGGTATGAGTCGGAAGAAAGTATAAAGTAGAAAACTCTTAAAGCTGAGAAATATAGTGTCTAGAGCTAGAATCCTGAAGTGAACAGACCATGGCCCATTCAACAGCCCTGTGGTTCTGAGCCAGTCACTAAAGTAGCCATTAACAGGTATGATATTAAATCACTGGTTCATCACAAGATCCCTAAGTCTCAGGCTTTTACGATTATTACTTTCCATGTTAAAAAGATAGAAGGCCATGACACAACCAATGAGAAGCTTGAAGATACAATGGGTTACCATTTTGTCAAGGAAAGTCCAAATTCCACCATCTCCTATTCAGCTTCCTGTTGCCTTTCCGCCTACAGAAACACAATCAGCTTGCCTTGTGTTTAGTAAGTACTTTTGGGGCCTGCTTGTCCCCCCACAATCTCTTAAAGCTTTCTATCTATCCCCCCACTAGTTTCTTCATCTAGGAAGCAGAACTGAGTGTGAATTCTCAATAAGCAAAGGCACAAGAAGTCATCCTGGCTCAAAATGAAATGCACAGAGCACCAACGTTTTCTTGTAGTGGATGCAATCACATTAGCCAGGCCCATCTTTTAATTACATGGTTTGGCTATGCAAATCTCCACAGACGCTTTTAGGGAGGTGATGGACTCTTGTTTAAATGTGTAACTTGGAAAGCTCTACCGCAATTACTGATCAGTGTGGCCCTGCTTTTCTCATGTTCTAGCCTTGTCCCAATAATAAAAATCCCACTTAGCATTCACTTCTCCCCCAAAAAATCATTTTGCCCCACCTTAGGAATGAAGGGAAGAGAAGAAAGAAGCTTTTTTTCCCTTAAGAGACTAACATTCTCTCCTTCCAAATATTTAATCATAATTATATTAAGAAACATTTATAAAAAGTTAAGTAATAAAATTAAATAGGTTGGAGAAAAACAGAGAAGCAGACAGCAAGGATTAAGTGCCCTAATATAAAGAATAGATTATATTTAATGAAAATTTCCTCAGTGTTCAACATTTTTATTATACTTAATAGTTCAGGGCTTCATTTTTGTCTCTAGTAATTGTGTGTCCATAATGAATGGCCATTTTAATTCCCCCATTGAGCCCTGACAGAAATTAATAAACCTAATTCTGTAGGTTTAAGTTTAATTTTGTTGAAATATATAAAGTAGTTACATATTCACTTAGCTGCAGACCTAAATACAGTGGCCTTCAGCCTCTCAGCAATGTACTTGTAGTGAGTACATTGTTTGCTTGATCTTGATCTTTCTCGATCTTTCCCCTCCTTTTTCGCTCCTTTTTCTGATCTTAGGAGCTTTGTTTGGCGATGCCTCCATCCCCAGGACACGCATGGCCACAGCAGTGGAACAGTGGCCAGGGTGAATGTTGTAAAATGCACAATTATATGATCTAGTCCTTTTCCAAGAACAGCAGTTAATGATTGCTCGGCACTTTCTTGTTGGGTTACAGTTTGATCCAGAAAGTATGTGATAAAGAATGGGGGATGGGCGTCTGCAAGCCAGCAGGTCTCCAGCAATAAGTGGTATCCATAGCCTGGTGCCTGAGTCAAGGGGCAGGGAATCTCCCTTCCTCGGCATCAGGCACAAAGGGAGGCTCCCAAGAAGATTTTAGCTTTGGAGAATTCGAAGGCATTCAAAGGAGTCATATGGGCTTAGAATAGTACCAGCCTGGGCCATCCATTTATGATTAACTGCAGGTGCCTTCTTGGAGAAAAGTTAGCTATAGCTGGTGATAGCCTCCTTCTATTCTCTGTCTCTCTCCATCTCTCTTTCCTGTCATCTTCCCATGTTTATTTGTTCATTAATCAAATGGTTTAGTTTATTTGTTCATTTATCAAATGGTTTGGCTCTATCATATTGTTCTTAGTAGAGATAAAATAGACAGTGTAAATCAACATAATTCCAAAGTTTATGAAACATTCCATCATTTTTTAAAGAAAATGGTAACTACCAAATCAACATGAATGTGTGACGGAGGGGCTGGGAAGGTGGCACAGTGGTAGAGTGCTTGCCTTGAATGCATGAGGCCCTGGGTTTGATTCTTCGGTACCACATAAACAAAAAAGACTGGAAGTGGTACTGTGGCTCACGAGGTAAAGTGCTAGCCTTGAGCACAGAGAGGCTCAGGGACTGTGTCCAGCTTTCAAGCCCCAAGACTGGCAAAAAAAAAAAAAGTGTGACAGATTGTAAGAATCAAGGTAGGGAAGAAAATATGCAATGGAAAGGAAGCTGAAATGCATGAATGGATTAATAAATGCCCTCTTTAGGAAACTAAAGCAGAGCTGAGATTAATAAAAGGGAGATCACTTAGCTGGAAAAGGAGGAAGGGTTCCAGCTATAGAGACCCTGCCCATGAGGTCTCAAGACATATCTAAGGACAGGATGGGATGGGAGGAAGGGTAGGAGATGAGGCCCCAAGCCAGCTAGGGCTGCCGTAGGGGTGCAGCTGTATAGGAGGAAAAGCTGCTAATGCTTTGTAGCACAGTAAGTAACTCTGGTTGACAAATTGTGTTTCAAAATATGTAATTATGTATTTCAAAATAGCCAGTAGAAAGGGTTTTGAGTTTTCTCAATATAGATGAACAATAAATATTTTCCTTGATAAGTGTATCAAATCACTCTCATCTAATATTTATACATTGTATAAATGTGTCCCTCATAAACAGGTATAATAATAAGATGCCAATCAAATACAGCCCATTTTTTAAACAAGGACCAAAATGAGAAGGGACTCTACATGTTACCATACAGAATTAAGAGTTTTATCATAAGAATAATGTAGACTATGAAGCAGGACTAAAAAAGGCCCTAAGGGACATGTGTTTCAGTGCTGTCATTCTGGGAAGAACTTCCTCCTTTTCCTTTTCACTCTCCTTTCATACCTTCATTCCTTTCTATCTTGTCTCTCACTATGTAGCTGGCCTCAAACTCCAGATCCTTCTACATCAGACTCCCAAGTGCTGGGATTACAGGTATGTGCCAACACACCTTGCTTCTCTCCTTTTTATAGGAATTATTACAGTAGTTCCTGAGTGGCCAGCCCCACACTCTCTTAATTAAGGACAATGTTATTTTATGCAGGAGCTCCATTTCTTTAAATGTGCCTAGAATTTTGAATCAAAGGATTTCAGGTGCTGAAGCAACTGAGATCCTTCCAGTAATGCAGATTTCCACTGTCTGTGTTGGTCTGCTTGTACTCTGAGATGTGGACCTGCAGAGAGCCCTAGATGTCAATTCCAAGGAGGGAAACAGAGGAGCAAGACAGGAGGAACAGGAGACACAGGAAAGTGATACCATGGCATTGAAGGACAGCGGGGCTTTATCTCTATCAAGTACAAGACGTTATGTCGAAAAACGAGCTTTACAAATTTGGTGCAGGGGTAGGGGGGCAGGGGAGGAGGTGGAGGGATGGGGAGGAGATGGGAAGGGATGGGAAGGGGAAACAAAGAGGAGGCAACAATGCTTGATACGAAATGTACTCATTACCTTGCTCATGTAATTGTAACCCCTCTGTACGGTATTTTCACAATAAAAAAAAAAAAAAAAGAATAGCAGAATCTGCTCATCTGCTTCCACTGGGACTCAAGAAATTGAAGCTGCGTTTTTGCTTTCCAGGGTTTAAGTTCAAGTGCACAGATGCTGCGTGCTGGGGAAATGTGCCTGCGATAAGAACAGGTTATCTGGAAAGGACTGGAGTGGCCCTGCCCTCCCTCCTTCTCTTCTCTCTGAACTCTACCCTCTCCACCAGGACCCAGGCCCTGCCAAGCTACAAGCTCCTTCTCATAGATAAATCACTTGGCCTTTTGAACCATCTGCTCCCTGCATACACACAGCCATGAAAGACCATCTTCTGATAAGCAGAGCAATTATCAGCCTGATATCAGTGCTTATCAGTTTCCCTGCTTCATCAACACCAAAAAAAAAAAGAAAGAAAGAAAAATTAAATAGAAAAGAAGAGAGCCAAAGATTCCAGAAGCAGTCCCTCTCCCTGAGTGAAGAGCAGACCTGGAAATAAGTGACTGAGTCTGGCATCCAGCCTTAACAAAGGATTCTTGTTTCCTTTAAAAGTTTATGAATAAGTATAAGGTCTAGGAAATGACTTTATTACTTGGAGTTGAGCTGGACAGAAACCTGTATCTGCTTGGACAGGTTGAGCTTTGAGTACTGCTCTGCCTATCCCAAGATAATAAAAGCAAAACAATAAATAGAACAGTATTCCCGAAAGCTCCTGTGTATGCACATGTGAGATAGAATGACAAATGAAGATACTTGAGCTGACCATTTATATACACAATAATTTATCAATTCACTTCTTCTATCCTTCCTTCTACCTGCCCACCATCTATTTTTCCATCTACCTATTCACTCATTCAATCTTGCCTCTTTCCCTCCATCCATCCAATTATCCAGCCACAGATACATTCAGAGTACATTAGGTTCTCCACCTGGAAATTCCATGGTGAGCTAGGTAGACACATTTTCTACCACATGAAGTTCTCAGTTGTAGAGACATATATGAATAGGTAAATAATGTCTTCCTTCCCAGTCAACTTCCCCTTCCAGGGTGTCCAGCATCCTCAGTTCTGATACTCTAGGTGAGTTTTTCCTATTTGTGAACTATAAACACATTTAACTATCAATCTGGCTGGGCTCCTCTCACCTAATGTAATAGAGGAGTAATGTAATAAGAGGAGTTCCAGATGCAGGCAGAGAATATCCAACGCACCAAGCTCTGGGTGGGTGTCATTGGTCACAATCTCCTTGAAGAGGCTTGATGGGGAAAAGGAATCAACCTTGTAAAAGAATGTTGCTGGAAAGGTGGGGAAAGCAGGAAGAAGAAAAGAGCTCAAACCATTACTGAGGGACTGTCTAGACTATGAGACTATCTAAGCCCAGACTTGTCACTTGACAAGTATTTCCTTGATTAGTGTTCACAGCATCTAGAGAAGATGGAGGCTCTTGTACAGTGAAGTTGTTTGTCCAAACACTCAGTGTAAGTACTAGACTTCAAAAATGGCCCAGACAGACTCAGTAATTCCCAGGCTCTTTCTGTTTGGTTTCTTCCATGAGTTCCCCTCACCCACACCTCTTTTGAGGATGAGCAAGGAGTTGGAAAGCCAGAAGTATTGAACCCATCCTCCAACCAAGATAGAATGAAGAAGTAGGTTTTCAATTCAACAAGCTTGGATTTCAAATCATCTATTAGCAGGGTGAATCTGGACAATAAACTCCTCAAAGCTTTAAGGCTCTCATCTATCAAATGCTCCTTCCCAGGGAGCAGTCCCCAGACAGAAACTAAATCTGTAAAGTGCTACATTCCTATGGTATCTGGCCCAATCATGCTCAGTTCAAGTCAGTACGTTATTCTGTCCATCCCCTCCTCGGAAGTGACCCTGCATTACAGAAGGGAGCTACAGGACTAGGCACAGGAAGAAATTCTCAAGATTTTAGGCAGGGCAAAACAAGCAGGCCTTTGTGTATTCTTATCCAACAGTCAGAGGAGGCCTGGGGTGGGTAGAGCAGGACCTGGAACAACCCAACCCAGTGGGTGTCATGGTGCCTCCATGTATCCTATCCTCCCAGCCTGGCTGATACAAACAGCTCTCACTGTATTTGACGCTCACATAGCTCAAACATCGGAGACAACAGGGAAGCCTCCAGGAGTAGCCCTGAGTTCTAGGCCCCTTTCAGTGGCTTAGGCCTCTCAATACCAGTGAAATACTGCCTGGGAGATGCATCTTTTGGAGCCATGCGCGCTGAAGCTGGAGGTTCCAGCATGCTGTGGTCAGCTCCACCCTCACACAGCTCTTCTCAGTGCTTCACAGTCTAACTCTGGATGTGCCCAGAGTGGGGACAGAAGATATGCAAGGGGCAACGTGGAGGGAACCTGGAAGCCGAGCGGGGCTGCTCTGGCCTCTTTTCCCACTGTTTTTACCCATGTAAATGTTCTCAGGTTCCTGCCAGCACACTTGGTTTTGCAATGTTGTTTAATAACTGGAGCCACCTTAATGAAATATTCATTCTCCCCTATGTTGGAGCATTCACCCAAGTTTCCAGAAATTACTCTCTGTCTTGTTTTCAAAGAAAGTCCATAGAAGGAGGGTCCTGTGCAAGGCCGGGGGCCCCAGCACTGAGGCAGGAGGAGGGGCTGGGTGCCCTTCTCCTTAGACAATGGGCCGGCAGGTCCAGTCACAGTCTCCTCTCAGAACTGAGAGCTGGAAAACAGAGTGAGTGACAAGGAGCAGGGATTCTGGAGTCAGAACGTCTGGGGAAGGAGAGACCTTAGCAGCCAGATGAGCATCCCAGCTAATACTGCTGCTCTTCAGAGGCAGCCTGCCAGGACCTGCGCTTCCTGGCACTGAGCAAGAGCGCCGCCTGTTGAGTGCTGGGCACAGTGCGCCCCTTCCCAGGGCTGGAGGCTCCTGGCACTGGGCTCAGGGCAGCACCTTGTCTCCTGACCCCTTCAAGTCAAGGGCTGGGGAAATCTAGTCAATGAACGGTGCAGACCTTCAGGCACCCCATCAGAAAGTGAAGCCAAGGCCTTGGGGAAGTCTCCCACAGCTCAGAGCAGGACAGCTGTCTTGTTGTTTGCTACTAGTGGACTCTGGAGACCCTGCCCTCTCTCTGATGACTTTGGATAGCACTGGAATTTATATTATTAAAGTCATTTTTAATATGGAGAAGCTGATAAAGGGTACAGTTTATAAAGTTTAGGCACAGATCAAAGAGGACACATCTGTGAAGACCCCCCTCTCCCAACACAAGCAGACACATCTTCCTTCCCAAACAACTTCCCCTTCCCGGGTGTCCAGTGTCCTGAGTTCTGTTCCTGTAGGTGAGCTTTTCCTATTTGTGAACTGTAGACACATTGATCTATCAATCTGGCCTGGCTCCTCTCACCTAGTGTTTCCTCTATGTGACACATCCTTCCTCTTCATAATAAGGAACCATTCTTCCCTAAGATAAGGTACAGAAGCACATCTGAGAATTGGAGACACTGGAGCTCAGTAAGTTCAGCCCTGAATCAGCACCGATAGAGAAGGGATCCACAGCAGGTCACACAGATCGTTCAAGGGAAGGTCTCCAGACTCACAGCCACAGAGAATGGAAGACGTGGCACTGGCCCAGGGCCAGAACACTGGCCTCACCTCCCATGCCACGGAGCCTCAGGAATGCTTCACTCTGATTTGTTCTAAGAATTCCCAAGCTCACTGGCATCGCCATCACCTAACAAGGGATTTTGCACACTATGCTTATTTTTAAAAAAAGTTCAAATATCACCTAGGTGAATGAATGGCTCTCGGCTACGTCTCCCAAAAAATGGAGATCCCATCACAGGGTGAGGTGAGGCTAGATGAGCTGAGCCAGGGTTAGGTGAGAGAGTGCTTACAACGGGAACTTCCAGGACTGCTCAACAGGCTTCAGCACTAGACCAAGCAGGACCTGTGTCTCCCCGTAGAACCTCATCATCACCTGAGGCGACCTCAGTAAGCCTCAGTTTCCCAATGTACAAGCATAGAAGATTACAACACAGATCCCACAAACATTCATGAGCAAGCAAGACAAAAAAAAAAATGCTTGGCAAGGGTTCAGCAATGGGCTACTATCACAGTTGTTCCCGAGACACATTCCCAACCAGGAGAGCAGCATGAGGTAGCACACTGCCTACTAAGAGACACTGGCCTGTATGTTCAGCATTGACGAGTAACATATCCTCAAGAAGGAGAGTTCACCTCCTGATTACAGAGGTAGACAAAGGACTCCAGGTCACCCTTTCTTCCTCCTGCCCATCTAAGCCGACAGACATTGAAATCCCAGTTTACATGAGATCACCGTGAATGAGAAGCCCTCATCCCAGGGCCACCCTGATCTCTCCCCCAGGAATGCCTAGAGTCCTCATTTGTGGTGGTGCAGCATTGGTGTTCATGTCTGGAAATGGAGAGTCAACACACACAGACCAGCCTTTTCCCCAGGGCAGGCAGGAGCAGCCAGGCAGCGCTGGGAAAGTGGACCAGTATGGGTTGAGTGCCTGTGTGCTCCACAGGGTCATCAAGTAGAAAAATAAGAACTCCCCATGACACCCTTCTACCCACAGACAACAATAGCCTTCTGCCTGGCGAACATCTAGCTAAGAATATTTGGTAAGGAAGTTGAGATTTTTTTATATACTTAGTTTTAGTTCCAGACTTTTTCAACTTGATGCTATATTGCTTGAATTTTCCCAACCTGTTTAATACTGTTCCTTAGTGATGATCTTCATAGCTACATAACTGTATCAAAAATTTTACTCCACAATCCTATATTCAGACATTTCCAAACATCTTGAAGTAACAAATAATTATAATTTAAAAGAACAGACTCACTGGGTGCCAGTGGCTCATATCTGTAATCCTAGTTACTCAGAAAGCTGAGATCTGAGGATCTCAAGGTTGGAAGCCAGTCAAAGCAGGAAATTCTATGAGATTTTTACCTCATGTTAACCATGAGAAGGTCAGAATTGAAGCTGCAGTACCCTGGCCCTGAGTTCAAGCAGTGGGGAAAAAAAACAGGCTATCAAAATTGGATTACTTGATAAGAGTTTTCAATTTACTTATATTCCCTGAAGAAAGCAAAGGGCAATGTTCATAGTATAAGTTCATAGTATAAGGAAAATTTATCCCAAAATTTCCTTCTTGTCCTGTGACTCACCAGATTCATTCATCTTCAGCCACAGATGTGTACACACACACACACACACACACCTTTTTGTCTTATTTATGTCTCAAACTGCTAAAATATTTGTGGTTTTTTCCAGTGAGGCATGGGCTCTATGTTTTGTGTTTTTTTGACCACTGAGATCCTTTTCCCCAACTGCAGATATTTCCATGACACAAAGATCACTTCTCCCTGTGAAGTTTTCTCTGAGTTTCCACGCCACCCCCTCCATCACACCCACTCTTGATGTTCCCATTGCAACCTGCGTGTTTAATAATAATAATTACATTGATCATAATAGTAATCAAGATGCATTGAGCCCTTATGGTGTGCTCAGACAGTATTCTAAGCAGTGTCTATTTCATGGATTAGCTCAGTATTCATCGCGGGGTGGTTTAACGATCACTTAGCAAGTGCATCTGCTCCCCCCCACCCCACCACGAGCCATTCTGAGCGGTGGCTTCCCCTGCTTCCTCTTAGCTCCCCCAGTAGCTAGTATGCGCTTGGCCCAGGACAGAACGAACAGGAATCACACTGAAATAAATATGTGAACCCACCCTGACACATGACTCAGCCAAGCCAAGACTTAAATAAAAATGACTGCAGAGCTGTGGATAGGCTGCTGGGATGCTAATCCCATGGGACGCCTCCCCCAGGCAGTCCCCACCCTGCAGGAGGGCTGGAAAGTAAAACCATCCTGAAACTTCTTTAAGATCTCCACAAAGCACAGGGCCCCTCCCTTTCTCTAGAGTGCTATTGTTTGAGCTGAGGATTTAGCAAAAGGCACCTAACTTAATCCTCTTGTTTTATACCTGGGAAAGTAGATTTGGCTCTCGCCTGTAATCCCAGCTATTTAGGAGGCTGAGATCTAAGGATGAAAGTTCGAAGCCAGCCTGGCAGAAATTCAGTGAGAATCTTGTCTTCACTTAACCAGCAAAAAGCTGGAAGTGGAACTGTGGCTCAAGTGGTGCCAACCTTGAGTTAAAAAGCCCAGCAAGAGCATGAGGCCCTGAGAGTTCAAGCCAAGAAAACAAAGAACAAAGCAAGGGAACAGAAAACAGAAGAGGAAGGGAGGGGAGGGGAGGGGAGGAAAAAAGAGGGGAACAGAGGGGAGAAGAGGGAAGGACAGGGGAGGGCAGATCCTAGATGAAGGACCTCCAAGTCTTGGCCCCAAAGTTTGTCTCCACTGATTTACAATGAGCACCCAGGATGTGTGGTCCGTAGGATGAGAAGAGCAAGCCCAATAACGCTTAGAGGAGATTGCGGGGCAGGGGTTTAATCTAAGGCACTGCTTATTTAAAAATTGATAGGAACTAATTAAATTAATAAAATTTTATTCAACTTTAAAACAAAAATCAATTTTAAAAATTCCCCTCTTTCGAGTCCAAAAACAATGAAATTCATATTTTAATTAAATTGGATGGTTTTCATTCTGCTCCTTTGAAATTCAAAGCAGAAGTTCTTAGTTGCTATTTTGTTCTTCTATCTAAGCAAGTACATGTCATTTTTTTTTTTAACTTAAAAAATAGGCGATGTGGTAGTGTGCCCCTGTAGTCCCCACCCCCAGGAGGATATACAGAAGCAGCACCTGGCTCACGAGTTCGTGAGCAGCTTGGAGTATACAGTGAGACCCTCAACTCTCGTTATATGTAATATAAATAATACAAATAGTTTCTTCATCTTTGGTTTGTGGTTTGGGGAACTGAGGTTTCAACTCAGGACCTTGCACTCTACTACTTGAGCCATGCTCCAGCCTTTTTGCTTTAGTTCTTTCTTTCAGATGGGCCCTTGTGTTTGCCTGGGCCAGCCTCCGACCACACAATGCTCTTACCTATCCAAACAACTGTTAGGATTAGGGCATGAATCACCACAGCCAGCTTATTGGTTAAGACAGCTAACCCTGCTAACTTCCTGCCCGTGCTGACCTCCCAATTCAATCCTCTTGATTGTAACTGGGATTGCAAGCATGAGGCACTATGCCCAGTAGTCTAGTCTTTTAATGGGTATGTCAAACTCTTGTGCTTCAATATCTGTCTGTGCAGTGTCATGAAAATCTTAGCTGCTACCAATTTCCGTCATGTAAACTCCAGCCTACCTCATGATTGTCAGTTTGAAGCTACTAACGGTAATCAATGATAGTAACAGCAACAAGAACAACAAAAATTTAGGAAGAAATGCTACTATTTTCTCTCACGAGCTGGTATGAGCTGTCACTGTCATGTCATTCCAGCCAGGCCACAGTATCATCTACCCCCCTTTTGGCCACCCGTCATGCATGCTGAGACGCGTGACAGAACAAAGCAAGGGGACAGGGATCAACATGGGTGGGGCGGTCATACCTCAGTACACACCACTTCCTTGGGTTCCAGGCATTACTAGAAGATCTGAGTTCTGCCATAAAGATTGACCTTACACAGATGGAAACCACACAGATCGACTACACAGGAATTGTTCTGATTTATCACTATGTCCCAGTCATTGTCCTTAGCAAGACAAAGAGAAATTTTAAATCAGTAAGACATTGTCCCTGTTCAGTGGAGACCAGACCTTCAAAATCTATCCACGGCACAAAATAGACAAATAAATTAGTGGCAAGGAGAATTTAGAAGCACAACTTACCTTTTTCAAGGGAGCTAGTTAGGTCTCCAGACATACAGCTTCACAGGAGGGGCTCGGGATGAGACTGATGATGTCTAGCAACTTATGAATAACATACAAGTACACCCTTCAAAACTCCCATGTGCTTGTATACAACACACACAGGTACATACATGTACTCCCAGTTACAGTCAAAACATCACCCGACATTTCTGTGCATATCACATTTGAGTAAATCTGATATTCTCAAGAATTCTTTTTTTTTTGGGGGGGTCTGGTCGCGGGGCCTGAACTCTGGGCTTGGGCACTGTCCTCAGCTCTTCAGCTCAAGGCTAGCACTCTACCACTTGAGCCACAGCACCACTTCCGGCTTTTTTCTTTTTGCTTATGTGGTGCTGAGGAATCGAACCCACGGCCTCATGCATGCAAGGTAAGCACTCTACCACTGAGCCACCTTCCCAGCCCTTCTCAAGAATTCTTAATGAAAGTTGTAAGCAAAAGAATAAAGTATCTCATAAGTTTAACAGCAATACCTAATTTCTAAAAGATTAGGTTCTACATCTGATAGACCCATTGTTAACTATCTTCACATTTACTTGCCATATTTTCCAGTAACACCACAGGCTAGACAAAAACCAAAGTTGTATTGGAGCAAATAACAGTGTATATAGCTTAGGAGTATTTACTTTATATAATCATACTAGATTATAAATAAGTGCTTGTTGATTTGGCTTAACATGGTCACATTTGTAGCTGCTCAAAGAAAATGGTCAGCATTGTATTATCTTGAACCAAAAGTGGCTGAGTGGCATACAAATCACGGATGATGAGATCATTCCACTTTACATTTTTAAATAATACATATGTATGAATTTATTATATATTATATATGAGTGAATATTAGATATTTGTGTATATATATATATATGAGTAAAAACATAGAGCATTTCAGAGTAGCTGTGATCAATGGAGCCCAAGCCAGGACATCATCTTTGTGGTTATTTTAACTGTAGTATCTCAAATTTACTGTTTGAAAAAACTCCAAAAACATAGCAGGGAGTCACACTCCCTGTTACTTACTTAACTTCTCTAGAAGAACAGAGAGCAGTAAAGGACAAGAGTCCCCTTCCGGAATAACAAGGTGAGTGCTTGCAAATCCACAGACCAACGTGCAGCTTTGCTCTACAAATTAAGAAGAAAAGGTTAATCTGGATCTGAGATCACAAAACCTGGATCTTTTGGCTTTCAACTCAGGAATTAAGAGTTGGTTCCCGCTGAGATCTCTTTGGAATTTATCACTGGAAACTTCTCAGGGCAGAATTTGCACCTGTCACCCAGGGCTCTTTCTGTTTCCTGGGCCCCTTCGGGCTCAAGTGCTAAAGAGTTAATGCCCTACTTAAAGCCCTCAGCAGTGGCTGTGGAGAGTCTATCTCCCTTGGTGCGGAACTCTAAGCTGAGCGCTCTATTGGTCTTCATAGTTCCTTAAGTAAGTAGATATCTGCAGAGCTGTATCCTTTCCCAACCCACCACTCATGTTTCCTGGGCTCGTCTCCTGGATATTTTCACTTGAATCCACAGCTCAGTTTCAGTTTCCAGGGGGAACCCAACTAACAGAAGTTTCATTTCACATCAACAGAAGACACCACTACCTACCTCTTCTCCTCCTACTTATAAAGATCACAACATCATCAAACTCTCTCTCCCCTCATTTCCCCATTTCTCTCCCCATCCCTCTCCTCAATTCGTACTCTTATTTTTTCCCTTTCTTCCTTCCATCCTTCCTTCCTCTCTCTCCCCCTCTCTCTCTCTCTCTCTCTCTCTCTCTGACTTTGTACACATTTTTTTCAGGAGAGTCATGAAGAACTTGAAGCAATTATGTGGACAAATCAAGTCAAAGCCACTGTCAACTAAAATCATGGCTCACTGGAGCACATGCATGATTTTTTTGCTTGACTTGTTTGCATAATTGCCTCAGTTCTCAGCTTCGTGTGCATAGACCTGGTGAGGAACTATTAATGATCTAAATGCAGGCATCCATTTCTGTGGCTTCTGGCCAAACTAGGGAACTATCAATGTCAAAGGCAGCCATCTAGGGAGGCTCTCAGGGGAGAATTTCCATTGTCATTTGTGACCACCTAAAAACCATGGGGGAAAATTGCTTTATATGAAATCGAACCATAGACATTAAATTGAAGGGAAAAGAGGGAAGTTTTGCACTGAGGCCCTCTCTCTGCCCCACTGAAGAATTCTCCATGACAATGCAGACTTAGCTATGGATCTAACTACAGTCTTGTTTTTAATGTTACTGTGAATTCCGTGACCACTTAGCATAGCTTTTGGAACAGAATTGCATTTAAATTCTATGTTCATTCTTGTAATAAGGAATCGTCATAAATGAGGATCTAAGGGTTTTTTTATATGAATGAAAAAATATTATGTAGAAAAGTTCCAAATAATTAGTGAATATAAGTTTCACTACAGTCCTGTAGTCTGATGCACAATGACTTGCCTTAACAATAGGGTTCAAAGAAATCCGTGAAGAGTCAAAAGTTCAACAAATAGCCCTAAGCAGTCATCTTCTCTGTTAGTTAATTACCTCATTTCTTTACATTTATGCTTATCTAACTGCATTTATCAGAAAGGAACTACTCATCGCTATTTCTAATTTTGATATTTCTAAGTACGATCAATATAACATTGATAATTAAAAGACTCCCACATCATTTCTAGCACAGGGGTATCTAGCAAACAGAGGAAAGAAAAAACATTGCTCATAGCAACATATGGTAGACTCAATACCAAGAATTGCTTTGAAAGTATGATGGATACAGTGGTCCAGTTTCTTATTTCTCTATGTGTGAGACCTTTGCTCAAACAAATCCATGCAACTGACAAGTCCCAGCTGAAAGTTTAGCTTGGGGAGGATTAGAGAATTTTTCTCACCTGGAGTGAGGTCAGATTGAGAAAATGTGCAAAATGGAAGATCTACATTGAGTTCTTTTGGCTTAGTCCTCACCCATGCCCTTACGGGCCTTAGAGCTTTGTATTTGCTTTTCTTGGCCCTAGCTCTTACTAGCCCCAAGATCCAACCCCCTCCCCCCAACACACACACACACACACACACACACACACACACACACACACACACACACACACACACACACACACACACACACACACACACACACACACACACACACACACACACACACACACACACACACACACACACACACACTAGGATTCAGGTTTCAGGTCTTAGCTTAAAGAAACTTTCCTGGAGGGAGTGACTGTGAGCCTTTTCACTGTGCTATCTAAAGCTTCACCCATTTCTAATCCTTGGTTTTTCTGCTTCTCCCCACTCACAGCTTAGCTCCTCCCTCCTGCCCACATGGACTTAAACGTACTCCCAGTAGAAACAAACTCACTGCCTACAGAGGTAATCTGCCTGTCCAAATCAGCCTCTCCTATCCACATTGGCCTTGGAACACTCTCCTAATCTCTCCCATGACCAACTTTTGCTTCTACCCCAGGCTGTTTGGGAGGTCCTCGACCTCACCTGTGCTCCTGAGCTCTTGTTTTTCCCTTCTTCATTACATCATTTCTAAGATGTTCCCGTGGGGGCATTTAAACTATGAAATTCAAGATAACTAGATTTGTACACTTGCTCAGCATGTGTATGCTGTGTGATCTGGAAAAAAGTAACTTCTCCTGATTAGATCTTAATACTAGTAAGAGGAAGAAGAAGAAGGACAAGAGGAAGAGGAAGAGATGGGAGATGAGAAGGAGGAGGAGGAGGAGGAGGAGGAGAAGGAGGAGGAGGAGAAGGAGGAGGAGAAAGGAAAAGACCACCACAATAATATCTACATATGGACCGAATCAGGAATCAACAAAATTTTTCCTAAAGGGCTTGAGAGCAAAAACTTTATAAACTTTCCAGGACCACACAGTCTGTCACAATTATTCAACAATGCCATTACAATGTGAATGCCGGCACAGATAAAAACATACATGAATGTGACTGTGTTCTGATGAATCTTCACAAACACAAGGGGCAATGCTGTGTTTCTTGGTCTGGATGATTTTTAGGCTTCCTCCCCTAAAACACCCTTAACTCACTGTGCCCTGTTCTTTCACCCACCATTTATTTCCTTCCCATCGCAATGAAGACAAACATAGCCGCATCAGCTCCATGTGGACAGGAAAGAAGTTTCCTCACCAGAATGCCTCACGACTGCTGGAAAGGCTCAGAGCCTCCCCCATGCGCGGGCCCCACTCTGCATGTGACCATGGACATGACAACCTATGAGTAAATAGGGGTGCTTCATTCTTGATGCAGTGTTCAGAGCCACATAGCTTTCAAACAAGACACTAGCAATAAAGGTAAACTTTTGGCTCTTCATCTGCTACTTTTTTAAAAATACTGTTTCTTAATTTGTTATGAATGCAAGCTGCTGGGGGAAGGAAGGTAAATGAAGCCAAACCCCCCAAATCAGTCCATTAGTAGCCTTCCTCAAAGCACTCAAATCCTGGTAATTTCTTCTATGAAACTCAGCAGATTAATGCTCATAAGGGTAACCAGAAAAGGCAGAGAACCTTGTTCCTATCCCATGCAAGATCCTTTGCTATCACGAAACTCAGAAAGACATCATTGTTATAAAGGGAGGATCCAGTGATTCCAAGCATCCATTTGGTGCTATTGTGAGGTGCTGGCCTCACATACAGAGCATCTGATGCTGTGTGTTTTCATCTGGGGAATCACATACCACATGCTGCTTGCTACCTGGTCTGTCAGCTCTGATCCCACCCCTAGGTTTAGAAATCAAAGAGGAAAAACCATTTGCCTGACGTCACGCCCTGTGCGCGTTGGTGGCAGCACCATGGCTGGGAGATGAGAGGTCTGTGTACCGAGCCCATGATGTCTACAGTGCCGATGGTTTTCACTTGTCTACTTGTGCTTTCTACTTGTGTTAGACACCTCCCCAGGAATCCACTGTGGTAGAGAAGATGGAATTCTACCTTTATCAAGACCTTACTCTAGTGCCAGCTCATAGGGAGCAGACAAGGGCATGAAAAAAGCTTTGAAGTTAGAACTACTATACAAATGAGAAGTGCTAGTTTACCAAAAGTAGACACACTACAAACCCCACTATCTATGGCTCCTCTAGCACCATTCAACCATTAATGAGCCGCATCAAGTCTTTTAAGATAGTTTGCTATTGCTGCACAATATACAAACTCAGCAGCTTACCCGGGCCGTATTTAATAGCTCAAAGTTGCACAGACCTCAGGTCCTGTGGCATGGCTGGAATCTCTACTCAGGAGTTCACAAAGCCAAGCAAGCCCAAGGTATCAGCCAGGCCAGCCTCTCGTCTGAGGGCTCTGGGAAGAACGTGCAGGCTCGTTCAGGTTGTTAGTGGAGTTCAGTCCCTGGTGCTGTGGGACTAAGGCCAGTGAGGTTGATATCAGCTGCACAAGGCCGCACTCCCGCTTCAGCATGTGGCTCCCTCCATCTCAAAGCCCATCACCATCACCCAGACTTCCCTCTGACCTTCCTTCCTGCTACAAACTCAAGAAAACCACTAATCTCTCCATTTTTGTGTTAAAGGATCAGCTAGGTATTTTTGCAATTGGAGCTATAAAATCTTTTGTGTAATGTACTAGAATATATTCATGGGAGTAACACCCATCATATTAATATTAATGACTGTTCTTAGGGGTTGGAGCAGGCACTCCTAGGGGCAGGTATGCTTTTACTCTCTGGCTGGCCTTGAGCTTTGTACCTTGACCCTTGATTTCAATCTGGTCTCTCAGACTTATAGTTACTGACCTGATTCTGCCAGTGCTCTCTTTATTTCTGTAGTGAGGAGTTATCTGCCCCCATACCCTATCTGAGGAGTCCAGCATTCTCTTCAAGCCTCATTTATGACAGGGAAAACTGTCTGAGGAGTGACATTCCCACTCCATCATACTCTTCATGTGCCAAGCCCTAAACTCACAGGAATTTATTTTTCTCCTGAAACCACCTCCTATCTTCCAGGATAAGGAAGCTATCTGGCCTGCCATAGCCGAGGTGCTCCTGGATAGCAGAGGAAATCCATGCCTTCGGTACTGCTCAGCACCACCATGACTCTTTCTGCAGGTTTGGCCAGTCTTCAAGGTCAAGCCAGTTTAATCTCAGTTTCAACAGAGCTTAGAAAAATGAACCACAACCTAAATGAGTTTTCCTTGAGATGAGTCTGATGAAGCAAGAGTGGAAACCCCACAGACAGAGAACCAGACAAACTTGTTCTGCTATTAGACACAACTCAGGCTCCACTATCATCACCCATGGAAAGAGATGACGGGAGACCAGGCCTGAGTGGAAGGAAATTTTCACAGGACCTGAAATGGGAGCTGGATTTAGGTCATCTGAGGGATAAAACACATGGATTTACTGCAAATTCAGGCAAAAGCCAGAAGCCTTGAAGGTGATGAGGTTGAAATCAAGCAGAGAAAGAGAACCTTTTAACAAATGCATCCAGATGGAATGTCCTCAAATTCATAAAAGAGCCACTGGAGAGAATGTTCTATGATCAAATGCATTTGAGGAAAACTGCATGAAAGAAAAGCAGTTTTGTTGGCTGGGGATTTTTCCATTCCTTAACTACATAATGAACATTAGAATCCCCAATAATGGTAAAGAGAAAAGAACAGCAACTTTTTTTCTATAACAAGCCAAAGAGTAAATGTTTCAGGCTTTGTAGGCCTGAATGGTCTTTGGTGCACCTGCTCAATTCTGAAATCATAGTGCAAAGCAGCCATACTAAATATGTAAATGAACAAGCAGGGGTCAGGATTTGGCCTAAGGACATATTGGTTTTCAATCTCGTGGGATATGGTGCATACCACTAACAAAATTCATTGTACTAATCCTTCATTTGTTCATCATTTGTTAGTTCATTTGATGTTATTTTCATGTGACAAACTAAGTTTATCAATGTAGCATTATCATAGTTCATTATCATTTCCTGGTGTCTACAAAAGAACTTGAAATACAGAAATCTCTCAAGCAAAGGTTAGCCATTGTATTAGATTAGAAAATAAAAGGAAAACAATAACTAAAAGATCCAGGAGCAATAGTTAACATATTTTAAATGTTTCAGATCAAGAAGCAGCTATAGTTTAGAATTTAAAAAAGGAAAAGAAGATAAGGAAGCTGAAAAAAGAGGAAGAGGAGGAGATATAAAATAAGAATGAAGGAATATCATGAGAAAGAAATGGGAAAGAGGTGGAAGAAGTGCAGGATTAAAAGATGAGTTTCCACACATAAGAAAATGGCTTTCTCTGCCCCTGGCTGTACACCAGAGCATTGAGGGTCTTGAAAAGAAAAACCTTTAATGAGGTGCTGAAAAACCCTCTTTGGCATTAATTAACAAGATCACTAGGCTGTCTTAATTGCAGAGAGAAAGCTTAATCATCAAGAGATATTTCCTAACAGGAATGCAGGTCATTACAAAATATTATTTAAAGTCATATTTACATATAAAAAAGATCAAATGGCCCAGGTCCCACTGGCACCCTGGTCCCCTCCCTTTATCCCCTGCTCAATGCCCAAGCATCAAGGCGGGGAGGGTAGGGAGGGTTTGAAATCTTTGCAAAGCACCTTCCCACCAGGACTTGATAGATGCCAAGATGTGAGAACTAAAGGACATCTCTGCCGGCAGAATCTCAGGACAAAAGTATCACATCCTATTCCCAACTGAATCACTGCTACCCAGACTACAAAACGCTCAAATCCCTTGCTTAACTGTGGTCTCCAGGAGACCCTAGAAAAAACTCCAAATAATGTTTGTAACTACTTCATGCTCAAGGAGGTAGAATATACTCCCCACCTCTTGAGTGTGGGCAGAACATAAGGACTTCTTTTGAAAGAGGATAGTCTTTTAAGGGAGATAAAAAGGAACTTCACAGTTATGAAACACAACAAATGTGCCACAAGTGATCAAGGGCAACTTCAAAAGTCATGTTGACAGCATTTATCTTTGATGTGATGGTATGTGGTTTTAAAAAAATGGCATTCTACACCTGTATTCTTCCTGTAGACCATGGTTAGTCATGGGAAAATCATCAGCCAAGTCTCAGATAAAGGAAACTCTACAAAATATCTACTGTTATTAAGATCTATTTTATTAAAAAACAAAACAAGACAGAAGTCTGAGGAACTGTCACTGTCACAGCCAAGTTATGATAACCAAGTGTCATGTATACAACCTGGGTGGGAAAACAATATGTTAAACATTAAAGAGATTCAACTAAAGTGCAGCGATTACAAATAGGTGTAACATTAGTGATCCGTGGGAATGTAGCATGGAGGTACGTACCTGTAAACTACACAGGAGCTGCAAGAAGAAGGGCCAGATCATTCTTACATGAAATTGTGATACTCTGTCAAAAAAATGGCTAAAGCAAAAAGGGGCTGGGAATGTGGTTCAAGGGTTCCAGTGCCTACCTAGTATGAATAAGGCCTTGAATCTAAACCCAATATTACCAAAAAATATCACTGATAAATTGTGACAAATATGCAATGTTAAAAATAAGGGAACCTGGGTTCAGAGCCTATGAAGAACCTCTACATTATCCCTGTAATTTTTCCTTAAGTCTGAAACTACTTTAAAATATTTAACAAAAAAACAAATAAATAAAATATGAAAAAAAGGGGAAGTGGAGCAGTGGCTCAGGTGGTAAAGCACTCGCCTTGAGCTGAAGAGCACAGGATAGAGCCCAGACCCAGAGTTCAAGCCCCACGACCGACCCCCCCCCCAAAAAAAAAGGCATTTTGTGTTTTTGATGATACTAGAGGCTGAATTCAGAGCATTGCACTTTCTAGGAAGTGCTTTACCACTTGAGTCACAGTTGTAGGCCCCCCATTTTTTAGTTATTTTTGGCTTAGAGTCGGATGTCTTTTCCCAGGCCAGCCTAAACTACTACTCTCCTATTGACACTTGCTACTTACCTGGGATGACCAATGCATGCCACCACACCTCCCCTGTTGCTTAGATGGAGACCTAGCTAACTTTTTACCTGGGCTGCCTCCAAGTATGAGCCAATCCTCCTAATTACTTTCTGAGTTGCTGGGATTATGGGTGTGAGCTACCACACCATTTTAAACAAATCTCTCAGACTATCTGGGCTCACACATTCTAACCAACCCTGATCTAACTGTCCAAGCACCATTTTTTTTCTAAGTGCCATTCTTTGGCATCTTTCTACATTAAATACCACAATAAATACTTCCTATACACCCATGCTTGACAGAGTGTTGACAATCAATATTGATTAGAAGTATAAATGCAGGCTTGGACAATCATGATCAACATCAGGATGTTTTTAAGAATTTGATGCTGGGTGGAGCATGCTCTGAAGTTTTCCACTGTTAGGGATCCGCAGACTGTGAGGAGCTAAACAAACACGGCCCACAAACAGCCAAGGGCATCAAGTGTGCACATCCTGATGTGGTCAGCACAGTGGGAAAGATTTTCTTTTCCAGTGTGGTATTCTGAAGCTAAGATCCGTCTTAGAAGATTTTTCTTTTTCTATTTTCTGATTTGCAGGTTCAATTAGGTGGGCCTGTCTTCTGATTTAGCACACCAGGAACTAGTTCGGTTGCATTGGCAGAGGGGAAAACAACAACAAAAATAACCCCCTGGAATCCCCCTTTTCCCCACAGGCAGAAGGGCATAGAAGCAATTAATTAATTAAATTGCAGGTTGATGCACACCTCGTTTAAATGCCACACACACACACACACACACACACACACACACACACACCCCTTGAGGTCCAAAATACAGCCTCTGATCTGGGGAAAGAGGGCCCAGAGGATGACACTGACACACACACACACACACACACACACACACACCCCTTGAGGTCCAAAATACAGCCTCTGATCTGGGGAAAGAGGGCCCAGAGGATGACACTGACACACACACACACACACACACACACACACACACACACACACACACACACACACACACACACACACACACACACACCCCTTGAGGTCCAAAATACAGCCTCTGATCTGGGGAAAGAGGGCCCAGAGGATGGCCAGCTCTGCAGAGGTGAGAAGCCAGAAAAGAGAAAACCTCCCACAGGGGCATCCTCGGAGGTCACCCCTTGGGGTCCCCAACAGCAAAGGAGCACATGGGAAGGTGGGCTGCTCCCTGTTCCCAGAATTCCTTTAGAATGGCTGTCATTGTTCAAGTTAGAATATTGCTGGTTAATTGTTGGCTCCGAAAGAAAAATTATGAGCAGGGGAACGGTTCTGCATGGATTTAGTGTATTTGAATAATTTAGACCCCCGCCGTTCATTTGACAGGATTGTTTTTCTCTTGCAGTAGCCTGCTGCTACAAGAATTAAAACGGTCGGGAGTACCAGGGGCTGTGCTGGAGCTTAGTAATGAGGTTTATCAGTCAATAAATGATTTTATACAGCAAATTAAACTGTAAATTTCGTTAGGGTGGTAAATATTTAGAGAATAAAGATATCTGGTTAATGAGGAGGGCTGGGTGTTTAAAAGAGAGAGAGAGAAGAGGGAAAAAAGAAATGTCAACCTTTTAAATCTTGAATGTAGTTGGGATTGGATGACAATTTGCTCATTTGCAGCTCTCTCTCTTCCTCCTCCCCTCTCCTCTCTGTAAATAAGAGGATGCTTCATTGTTTGTGTATTTAAGGATGCAATGGAGAGTCTTCCCTCCTTGACTTCTGCCTGCCACTGCCGGTATCTCCTTCACAAGGTTCTAAGAACTGAAAAAAAAAGCCAGGCCAGGCACCAGTGGCTCATGCCTGTAATCTTACCTGCTCAGGAAACTGAGATCTGAGGCTCATAGTTCAAAGCCAACCCCAGGAAGAAATGTCCATGAGCTTCTTACCTCCAATTAACCAGCAAAGAGCGGGAAGCGGAGCTGTGACTTAAGTGGTAAAGCCCCAGCCTAGAGCAGTAGAGCTAAAGGACACTGCCTAGACCTTTTGAATCCCAGAATAGGAACATACATAAATACCTATAAAGGACACACACTGTATTTGTGATTTGTCTTTAAATACAGACTCTCCAGAGCTGTGTGCATCTGCAGCCATTTAACTTTAAATGTGCATTAATTAAAATTCAATCTAAAGATTCACTGCTACATTTGCCACAATTTCAGCATCAAGGGCTAGCTGTGCTAGGGGCTCTATGGGACCAGGCAGTCAGAGACATTTACACCCCTGCATGGAGTTCTCTAGAGTCTATGGTGGCAGAATTCCAGGAGTTCTCTAGAGTCTATGATGGCAGAATTCCAGGTCCTGTGTTGGGCACCCAGAGATCATGTGGTACCTGGGGTGGTATAATGACTGCACTAATTATCTTATTATCATGGTTATGCATTTGTGTGTATGTGAAATTCACATACTAAGTCAGGGATTTCACAAATGTCACTGCTCAGGACAAGACATTAAAGTTTAAAAACAAAAGCTAGTTTAACGAAATTCACAAGAATATAAATATTGGCTATAATTGTCTTGACTGAAATTTCAAATAGCAAACAAAAAATGAGCAATATTAGAAAATGATTCCATGGTCTCCTGATACTGAGATATTCAAGCAGACAAAACAAAGTGGGCATGGTTGCTTGGAGATCTAGTGAATCACAGTTTGAGGCCAATGCAGGACAAAAAGTTGTTAACATGAGATCTCCATCTCAATGAATAAGGTAGGCAGATTGGGTGGGCACACTTTTAATCTTACCCATTTGAGAGGCACAGGTAGGTAGGATTTCAATCTGAGGCTGGCCCCAAGGGGAGGGAGAGTATGAGACTATGCAAAAAATAAAGTAAAACAGGACTTGGGGACAGATTCATGTGGTGGAGCACATGTGTAGCAAGTGTGAATTATGGTGTTCCCATACCAACAATACCAAAATGAGAGGAAAAAAAGAAGGCAAACAAGAAAGAAACCTGGAGCCAGGCACTGCGGCCTCACATCTATAATCTTAGCTACTTAGGAGGCTGAGATCTGAGGATCACAGTTCAAAGCCAGCCCAAGGTTTTTAACCACCAGAAAGCTGGAAGTGGTACTGTGCTCAAAGTGGTGAAGTGCTAGCCTTGAACAAAAAGAGCTCAGGGACAGAGCCCAGAGCCCCATGATTGGGAAGGAAGGAAGCAAGGAAGGAAGGAAGGAAGGAAGGAAGGAAGGAAGGGAAGGAAGGCAGGCAGGCAAGCAAGCTTATGGAATTGGGAGGTGAAAATGCCCCAATTAAACTTTTCTAACATCTCCGATTTGCTCTGGGCTGAACCAGATCATTAACATTGGTTGTCTACCTGATTCACAGTCAAGACATGTTCTATTACTATGGCCCAGTCCCTGAGCATTAGTAAAGATCTCCTCCGTACATGTAGGAGTTTGAGAACAGTGTTCTAGAAAATATGCAGCAGCATAAGGATGCCAAGTGTGACTGTGGCTTGAAGACAGACTTCTTAGGTCACAAGTCAAGAGGGATGTAGGACAGCTGATCTATACTGCTTTGACCTTCCATCTTGACATCTCCAAAATTACATCACCCAGGGTCTGCCTCCTTTCTCACCCACAGGGCTTGTTCCTGAGTGCAGGAGGCCACCAAAGTCACATTCCTACCATTTGCTCCAAGGACAGACACCATATTGGAATCTGGCAGACTGAAACCTTGATGATGATGCCTACCAATCTTGTCAAAGAGGAAGCATGGGAAGCTGCAGGCACTCCTTTCCACCAGATTTCTAATGGAAAGCATAGTCCACGTAGGCTGATAAAAGACTCTAATGAAAAAGGCTATTGATAAAGACATGTTCAGGGGAGGGCATCGTCTTAGGACTAATCAAGCTCTTCTTTGATGCTGTGGTTGGAGTTTTTTCCCCTTGAGACACAGGCACCACCTACAGATGAGAAGCATGAAACAAATACACAATCTACTAAAATGAATTATCTATTAGGGAAGGATGTGATGGATGCTGGGTTGTCTAGGACAGGCTGATTCTTCTGTTGGAGGACTCCATTGGCTTCTGGATTGAGGGTTCTCTCTTCTTGATTTCATTTACTTTCCTCTGAAAGAAGAGATCTTAGAGGGTAGGGGATGGGGGTTCTCCTCTGTGGACTCAAGAAAGCTGACGGTGATGTAACAGACCCAGCCATCCAACTCAACCGAGATTGATTTGAGAGGTATTTGCCTCATGGGGCTGATTGGGCCTTTTTTTAGTTGAAAACTGCTTTGTCAAATAAACCTTATCCGCTGTTTAAGCAACTTCAGTACCCTCAGCACTCGACGGAAACACACTGGTAGCTCAGGTGCTTTCCTTAGAATTGGAAGAGGCTAAAAAAAAGTGTCAAGCATCTGAGTGTGAGATTGTCACTGTAATAATAAAGGGTAATTAAATTCCTAGTACCTATGAGGTACTTCGTTGGTATCACCTCAGTTCATTCCCTAAAAGAAAATAATAAGTGTAAGACAATAGGTTTGTGTCCTTCACTGTTCATCCTGAGAGAAAGACAACTATTTGGGAAGTCATGGCAACAAAGATAGAATAAGGGACATTCTCCCAGCATTGCTATAAGGAAGGCTTACTCATGAGCTAGGAATTAGACAAGGCCTCTAAACCGGAGGACAGGACAATGTTGGGTTAAAATAAAGCACATTGCCGGGTGCCGGTGGCTCACACCTATAATCCTAGCTACTCAGGAGGCTAAGATTTGAGGATCACGGTTTGAAGCTAGCCCAGGCAGGAAAGTCCATGAACCCCTGATCTCCAGTTAACCACCAGAAAACTGGAAGTGGCACTGTGGCTCAAGTGGTAGAGCACTGGCCTTGAGCTGAAGAGCTCAGGCACAGCACCCAGGCCCAGAGTTCAAGCCCCTCGACTGACAAAAAATAAAATAAAATAATAAAGCACATGGTCTTAAAGGTGGCAATTGTTCCTCTCTATTCCCTATTTCAAACCAAGACAGGGGAAGATTGGGTACTGAAAAAACACATATTAAAGGGAACTCAATGAGTCCTGACTATTTTAAGAGCATGCATTTTGCTTTCAGCAAATATAGGTTTCAGTTAGCAATCCATGACTTTCTGATTGGACAAAAAAGGCCTCAGTGGTCTGATCTATAAAATGGGTGTAAAAGCTACTCATGGTGTGATGTGAACTACATCAGATGATTCAGAGAAAAAAAAAATTACTACTGAGCATGCCACATACAGAGAGCGCTCAATAATTGGATGTTTTTTCCAATAAGTATTTCTTACTGTCTTCAAGAGCAACTGGAGTGGAGCCACATCCACGGACACAAAATTCTTTGTTATACATGAGGCATTTTGATTATAAGCTATGTTTTATTTACCTTTGCAAGCATCAAAAAGAAAAAAAACTGCATGAAAGGGGAGAAAGAAGGAACCTAATAAATGTTGACCGATGACTAAATGAATGGATGGTGGGTGGATGGATGAGAACACATGGAAGTTGCTGTCTTTGGTACAGAGAAAGGTCTCAAAGTCATGGCTCTAATCATAAGGTCCAAAACCATGGTTCAGAATTTATTTTTGTAAGGGGCTAGTGGTAAGAATATTTCTACTTTGTAAATCATATAACCTCTGGCCTCATGGCTCACCTCTGTCACTGTAATGCAAACACAATCACTGACAATATAGAAAAGGATAGGTTGATCTGCATTCTCATAGAAGTTTACTTACCAAAAAAGTAGCAGAGCATACTTGGCCTGTAGGCCTTAGTATGCCAACATCTATCCCTAACTAACCTTCAGTGTAGCTCTCCTGCTTGGGAGGCTATTTATGACATTGTCCTTGGCAATCCGGCAGCCCACTGATTCTGTATTTACTAGAGACAATTTGTACTCAATTGTTCTGCGGTGCAGCTTGAAGTGCTCCTGCCATTTGTATCTTTGCTTTGAAATCAGAAATCAAGACGTTACCAACTTCAGTATGGACAACATTGTGACCCTTTGGGGGCCTAGTCTCCTGGGAGCTGACTTAATTATCAAAATTAAAAGCAGGAACACTACTCTGCTGAATCAGTTCTCACAGGTAGCCTTAGAGGAAAAGTATGCCTCGCATGGAGGAAACCATCTTGACCTCACACAGTCTATGCCTCTTAGGGAGTTGAGAGCTCATGCGCCAGCCTAGGCAGCCCAGCTTGGATATCTCCCCTACACCAACATATACACCACAAACCATTCCTTTGTTCAATATGGCATCTGTTAAGCAGCTTTTAATACTGTTTTTTAAATCTTATTTTATCTGAGAACATCTGTGGCCATCTGTAAACCCCCCTCTCTTGCATTTCACTTTTAAGTTTGATACAACTATCAGATGTTCCTGCACAGATTCTGGGCCAGATCTGAGTATTATTGAACAGACATCAATTATATGAATGTCATAAGGCATGCCAATCTCAGCAGGGGAAGTGACAGCGTCCTTATCATCAAACCAGCTCGCTTCTTGATTAATTTGCTGCTGTTGTCAATAACAGTTCATGGTAGAGCTGGATCTGAACACATTGTTCCCCACATTGTTGTTCCCTGATGATTCTCTTCCCCTAAAAAAAAGGACTGAATCTTCAGATTCCATGGTAATTTTCCACATTGTAGGCATTATTCTCCATATAACTAAGTGCTCTAATGAGAAGATAAATTTCTCCTTTAGGCATGTCTTCAGTACAAGGCAGACTTTCACCTCTTTCCTTCAACTGAGAGTAGTTTCCATTTTTTTCTGCAGGAAGCATCTAGCTCAGATTGTCTCCCCTTTTGACAGGTCCAGGGAAAATGGCTTAGAGACAATCTGTTGTTCAAACCAGTCCTGCTATGAGTAGTTAACCAAAAGCATGCTAACCTACAAGTCACCTGCCTTGCTTTTAAGGGGCCTCCTACCTTTTTCTTTTTGGTTACAGTGTTTGAAATGTTCCTACCTTCTCTATACTCCAATGAGTTCCCCCAAATCATTTTTCTCTCATTATTTTTAAGAGTGAAGTACATCTACAAAATGCATTTCTATTTGTTGTCAGGTTTTCTCAGCATCCCAGATGTTGAGGAGGGGGAAGTGTAGTTGTGGAGGTGGGAGGGAAGGGAAAGTAGAGGGAAAACAATGGAGGAGGTAACAATGCTTGATAGGAAATGTACTCATGACCTTGCTCATGTAACTGAAACCCCTCTGTACAGTATTTTTTACAATAAAAATGTAAGCCAGGGGTGCAGATCAAGTGGTAGAGCACTTGCCTAGAAGTACTAGACCCTGAATTCAATCTCTAATACTGCCATAAACAAACAAATAAGTAAATAAATAAATAAACAAGCAAATAAATAATTGCCACTCTGTAATTTCACACAATTGGCATACTGGTTATTTTTTATATTTTTGCCTTTCTTTTTGCATTTTATAACACAGAATTTTTTGGAAGCGCTGAATGTCATTTGATGGATTGAGATGAACTATAAAAGTCTGAACACTGCCCTAAGACATGTTACTAGGTAAGCGGACAGATCACTCTTGGCTTTTCATAGCTAAACCCTCCTGTGCCAGTAATTTTGGGTCTCTTAATCACCTATTTGAAATCTGCATTTAATTTTTCTAAAGACCTCTATCCCAATGTATTTTTGGTTAGGAAACTGGTTAGCAATGTTCCCTCCAGGAGTTTTAGGGAGTGTCTTTTTCTTTATGTTACATACTGGTCATACCCTTGATCTGTCAACACTGCGGTCAATGAGCTGTGGGCTATGTCACAATGGCCATGACTCTACAATGCACAGAAAAGATTATCATCTGGAAATAATGACATGACTGTGCACAAGTTATACTGAAATAATGTAATGACCTATTTAGACAACGTTCATGTTCAGGGCAGGGTGTAACAAAAAGCCCATTTATCCAAAAATGGATACACTGAAGTTGCATTTTTTAATCTATCAAATAATAATTACAAGTCTTGGTAAGTACTTTCATTTTCCTGTACATCTATCCCGTTTATCTAAGGAACTTCCAAACCACATCGTTGAGTGAGGTCCCCATCCTTGACCATGATATTCAAGTCCATTTGTGAAATAAGTGGCCATTTGACTCAAAGAAATATTTGATAGATAACTAGTATAAGCTGTAGGAATTGAGAACATAATTTTCCAAGGTACAGACATGTTTGGGCTCTACCTTCTATTGAGCTAATGAGGGAGGAGGGGGAGATAAAGAGAATTAGACAGAAAAGCTCATTTTAACCCCAAGAAAGGGCTCATCCTTGTTCCCATCAACAATATCCCTGCCCTAGGTCCTGTCCTTCATGAGACTTACTCTTCCTCCTCCTGGCTTCTCTATTACTCCTTTGCATCTTTCTTTCTTTCTTTTTTATTGTGAGAATACCGTACAGAGGAGTTACAATTACATGAGCAAGATAATAAGTACGTTTCTTATCAAGCATTGTTGCCTCCTCGTTGTTTCCCCTTCCCATCCCTTCCCATACTCCTCTCCTCCCCAACCCGATCCTCCCCCAACCCCCCCACCAAAGTTGTTAAGGTCATTTTTTCGACGTAACAACTTGTACATCTCCTTGTTCCTTTGCATCTTTCTATAGATATCTTCCTTGAATTGTTCTTTGCCACTGAATAGCATGAGACATAAAAAAAAGAGATCGAAATCAGGTGCCAATGTCTTATGCCTATTAATCCTAGCTACTCAGGAGGCTGAGACCTGAGAATCATGTTTTGAAGCCAACCTATGTAGGCAAATTCTCAAGTGTCTTATTTCCAAATAATCAGCAAGAAGCCAGAAGTGAAGATGTGGCTCAAGAGATAGAGTACCAGTCATGAGTATAAAAGCCAAGTGAGAGCTCAAGGCCCTGAGTTTAAGCTCCAGTGCTACCATGTATAAAAAGGGTGGGGGGAGAAACCTCACATGCCCAATAAAAACCTTAGATATTCAGATTTACCCATTGTGTTTGCTTCCCTTGCTATACACAGGTTGACACATGACATTCATGCAGCAGACTAAATTACTCAATTCCCCAGAGTCTGGGTTTTCTTTCTTGCAAAGTAGAAAAGTATGAGGAGGTAAGGATATGAATGGATTTTGTGACTTAAAGTGTTGAATGGATTGATTTACTCAGGACCATGTACCACAAGCATTTCTTAAGCCATGAAATCCATGACCCTTATTCCCTGCAGAGTTAGGGATCTTGCAAGAAAAATGGGCTTTCAACTCTGATTGGTTGGCTGTGGCTGTCTAGGGAACTCTGTTGAGATTCTGAGGACACATCTGGAAGAATGTGAAAGTGTTGAGATTGATTGGTAATGTCTGTCAGGATGTGCAATCACACTTTTCCTCCACACAGATGATTTGCCATCTCAGAAATGGGGTTCTTCTCATGGGGCTTCTAGACTTGCAAAGGTCTGACTTATAGACTTGGGTGTGGGAGGGAGAATCCCAATCAACTGACTGACTTTTCTCCTTAGTGGCGCAAAAGGCCAGACTGGAAGAAAGCAGAGCAACCGCTCAAAGGGGAACACATCACCTAGAGGCTAGGCCTCTCCACTTCAAAATGAGCAAACCCTGTTAGACTGGCTCTACTCTAACAGGTGCTTGAGATGTTGCTCTTCACTTTTCCTCTAAACTGCCCTGTCAAGCATGATAGTGGAGGGCTGACACTGAGCCTGCCCTGAAACCCAGACATTCATCTGTTCCGTGGGCTCAGAGAACTCCCCTGGCTGCCTCTGCCTTTGGAGACACTGGAGTCTCAGCAGCTAACAAGCTCTGACACAGGGCTGCCAGCACAGTCATTCAAAACCATAGCTCCTTCCTCGGCTCTGCTGGCCTTGCCTGGTCCTTGTTTATTTTCCTATGTAGAGATGAAAAGGCATATACATGTCTCCAGGTGCAAAGCCCAAAGCTGTCTCCTCATACATTCTTGCTAAACTCGTGGATCGGCAGTGTTTATTTTTTTCTTAATTTGGTTTCCTTATTTTACATTCTTTTTGCAAACCCTTCAGCAAGGTACAAAGCAAGTCCTTTGTTTGTAAAACAACCAAACCCTAGTGGTTAGGCTGCCTGCCTTCATTATTTCAACCCTGAGATTGACAGTAAAAGACATAATAGTTCAATAAAAGTATTGTCAGAAAAAACAGGTATGATGACATACCAAGATGCAGCCCTATGATAAACTAGTGAAAAAAATTGATGAAAGCCAGAAACACATAAGACTGCAATTTAATCTTTTTATTTGAAATATAAATATTGTTACTATCAAGCTTGACAGTATAGAAAATGTGTGCCCTGCAGCCTTCTGACAAAACAAAATTTATATTTAAAACTTCCTGAAATAATACTTTTCATCCATAGGTTCTTGTCACCTTGCAATGGCTCTGTGTCTATTGTATGGGCCTGCACCTTTAATTATTTTATGCCTAGGAGACACATTTTAAATAGAAGAGGCGGGTTACAAGAGTTTTGACAGCTAAAGCTGATTAAAATACTGACAACACGCACTCTATAGAATTCCCTGAGGTTTTAGTCAAAGATCCATAAGAAAGTTAAAGATGAGATTCTAAAATAAAAAAAAAACAATTAAATATTTTTATCTACCAGAACAAATATTCAGGCAAAGCTCATGTTATTTGCTGCCTGGCCCTTGCTGGAGAAATGCTCAAAATTCCCTTTTTTCAAATGTTACAAGGCCGGGACTGGAAAGCTGGTCAATGGATTGAGTTTGCTAATCTGTTTCCAGTTAACAAAGCAGGGCCTCTGTCCAAGGCCAGCTGTTTCATCTCATTTGCCCGAGGAGAAGACAGGCTGGATGGCTTGCTTATTTATTTATCAGTCTCTTTTACAAGGGTGTTACCAGCTGGGCAGGTTTCCTGGGCCATGGCTGATCTAGTCCTCATGTTGTTTCTCATTAAGTCACATTAAGGAGTGTGACTTTTACAGCACCCAGTGAAAATCTCGTCTCTACCAGTTCAAATGTCCCTGTTGTCCAATACCAAGGCTAGTAAGCCAGAGGCCACCGCAGAAAAGAAACCAGAAAACTGAAAGTTATCTCCGAAAGCAAGATGGTCTCTTGATATCTGAGGCTCAGATTTCAGGGCTGGGTCTTCATGAGTGGGCTATCCCCCATGTTCATGCATTTGTTCATTCACCATTCATTCATTGCACTGATGTTCAATGTATACCTATTTGGTCCCTGCCCATAAAGAGGGTACCATATAAACATCATGGCCAAAGGAAACCTCACAGGTAGATATTTCTATGGTCATGCCCCAGAGAGAGAAACAAGAGGATTGGAGGAGACCAGCTTCAGCTCCATAGGCACACAAGGCCTTGGCTTTGGCTTCTGAATGATTTATGGAGACCCATGTAAGGTGACCGAAGGCAAAAGGTCACCACTAGACTCAAAGATCTTCTGACCTACAGAGCCAGGTCAGCTTCTAATAGAAATGCCTGATTTCTTCTAGAGTCCATACATCAGTCTGACATCTCTACCTTCCAGATGCACTAACATGTCTGTCTCATCACAGAGGGAAACAGTTATTCCTGAGTAGACCAAGTACAAGTTAGGATACCATGAGGATGAACTAAAACCTGTGGCATTACTGCAACCTATGACCTTGGTGACCGAATTGACTCTAGAAGCCAAGACCTGTGTCCTAGAGCTATATAGATTCCTCGTCCAGGAGCTAGAGATGAAAAGGGAGTCTCAGGGGAGATAGTGTTGGCAGGATTGGTCTCTGCTTCATGCCAGCACAGTGAGTTGGCAGATCAAGGCTGAGTATGTGAGCTGCAGAATGGCTGGAGCACATCTGTTTTCCTCCATAGATCCTGAAGATCTCCTTATCCAAACCATCAGCATGCAAAGACAGTTGTGCAAGCCTTAGTGGACACATCACAAAGTTATAAGGACTCAAGAGATGCTCAGTACATCTGAAACAATGGAGAAGGAAGAAACAAGAAAAAGAAGGGAAGGAAGGGAAGGAAGAAGGAAGGGAGAGAGGGAGGGAAAGAAGGAAGAGAGGAGGAGGGAGGAAGCAAAAGAAGGAAGGAAGAAAAGAAGAAAAGGGAAGGAGAGAAGGAAGAGGGACGAAAAGGAACACAAAACAAGGTAACCAACATTGTTGTTCAAGACATTCTGTCTGAGCCCTGACTTTGACCCCCCCACAAACTTCCTGAATTGGGTTGATTTTCTAACATCTTTGTGTCCCTTTCTTTCTACTTCAGGGAAGTCCACATCTAGAGTGTTAAATCCAAACAAAGACAAACTAGAGTGTCAGTGAGCACCAAGATTCATCCCTAACATATGATACATATAACTTTCCTTGGGGTTAAAAAAGCAATGGAAGCGTGAGAAGTGGGCTACCAGGTCTCAGCCAGCTTAGATACCTCCTAGACCTAGGTCATGTCCAGAGATGACATCTGTGCACCAACTCTCCCATATACATGGCTCAGTGCAATGTGTAACAACACCTTCAGCTACTGCCTTATCTTCCCACAGAGGATACTATACAAGATGTTCTTAACTTTGTGATGGTCTGGTTTATGATCCAGACTTAGGGAAACTGGACCAGCAGATTCATTTGATGCCCAGCACTCCCGGTGTCCAATCATAATCAAAGCATGTCATGTCACCAGGAAAACATCCCCACATCTAGATGCGGGAAATCTTATCCTATCTAAAATCTCATCCATCTTCAGGGTCCAATTCAAAAGCAATAATCCCATCTAGACCTTCAAACCCCTCTCTCCACACGTAGGATCAGAAGTTCCCAGGATGTTTTATAAATCTTACTTCCATGAATTATTATATTAACACAATAATAGTGTGGTCATGTATATCTGCAAGGTGTTGGACCATAAGCTACACACTTTCTGTCTAGATTCATATTCAGTCCTTACAACAAGGATTGTGGGAGATAAACCTCATTTCTCTCCATTTTACAGATGTAGAAACGGAGACTCAGATCCTTTAAATCAATTGAAATGCACACAGCTGGTACAGGGGACAAGGCCACGTGTCTGGCAGTGGAGTTTTATCTCTTCAGTGCTTAACAAAATGTCTGATTCACAGCAGATGTTTGGAAAGAGTTTGGTAAATAAAGAAATATTGAATGAGCTGCTGAGATGTTAACTCTAATCTTTCCACATCAGCATGTTTACTTTCCTTTCTCTTTATGAACAAATCATCCAGAAATACAGACTTTGTAAAGAATTACACCCCCAGGGCCCCATTTAGGACTAGCTGTATACTTTGTGGGACTCAGGGCAAAATAAAAATACATGACCCCTTTTTAGAATTTATTAGGAAATTCAAGATGGCAAACACAATATCATTAAGCACTGGGCATGTGTATGCGTGTGCACGTGCATGCAAACACACACACACACACACACACACCCACCCCACAACCCTGGAGGCACTCCTACCCCCATCTGACATGTGAGAGATTTGGACAAGGGCCTTTCACATGGAACTAATTGGAGTCCTTAGCTGAGTCATACTTTCTCATTCTCATACTCTTTGTCCCTGACTAAAAATAACTTCCACATTCTGAGCCCAAGAGAAATCCACTATTATCCTCTTTATACTATGTCCAAATACACATGGTCTTAGCATTGCAAAGAAGTCGCTAGATAGCTCCAAAACTGGTTGAGTACCCATGCAAAAGATACAATGGAATCCGTCCTCTTAGTGACCACTCTCATCTGATTGATTTCAATGCTTTATTTCTCAAGAAAAGACCCATCAAACTCATTGCTGATATCTGGAACCTACCTTAGTAGTTTTGGTTTCTACCTTAGGGCTTAAGAAGAAAAATTTGACCTCCACAGGCTGAGTTGAGTGGGACAGGGACTCAGACATCATCCAAAACTCACAGAAACAACCATGTCCTCCCAGAGGACCCATGGAAACAAGGCAAACAAGGGGAAAAAGATGACAAAAAAGGTCCACACTCAAGGAACCCAAGGCTGCTATTCTTCAAGATGGATGGCCCTCTTGCAACTTCCCATCAGTTCCTGAGAAAAGATGTCTTTTGAGCAGCAACCCTATGTCCTTCCAACACAACAAGATGACCTGCACACTCCAAAAAGAACAGTGACGCACAACTTCACTTCAGCCAGGAATGGTGGCTCTAGTCTTTAATCCCAGGCACTTTGGAGGGGAATTTGGGGATAGAGATTGAAGACAGCCTTAGGAGTGAAAAGTTCACAAGAGTCTATCTCAGGCAATCCTGACCATCAATTGTTCCCAATCCAGGAGTCCCAACTTCCTCTGCCGCCTATCTGTGAAACCCCAGCAGTGTCCATGGTAACTCAGATACTGCCCCGTGTTGGCTTTCTCTCTTCTTTTCATCTGAAGATTAGTTTGCTTTTGGTTCCAATACTAAAAAAAGATGAGCAAGGAGGGGAAATAAGATAATGGATGGATATGAGAGAAGAACTCATAATTGGACTTTGAGGTCTTTAATTATTTTGGCATAATTTAAAATAAGTATTAAGTAGGTGAGGGAAGCTCTCAGGGGATTTACCCTAAAAAAAAAAACTCAGCTAATGTATAGGGGTGTTAAAGGGCTGGTTAATTGAGAACTCTCAGGCTTACTGAGCAGGGAAAGAGAAGGTATAGTGAGACTGACTTCCTCCTTCCAGCCAACCCAGTTCTGCTGGTTTCCCACCACAGTCCCTCCTGCCCCAGGAAACCTTTCAGTCCTAGACTCACTAGGATGCTTCGCCATCCTCTTGGGTTCACTGGAGATGGTTAGTCACCCTGATTAGACACACCAGTTGGTTAGACAACCATTTCGTGTCATTTTCAGATATGGGTTGTTTGCTCCCATGACTATGGCCCTACATGAATTCAGTGAACATTGGTCCCCATATATCATAACTTTGCAAGTCTATGCCAGATACTTACCCATACACTAATGAAGGAGATGCACTTCATCCTATCTAGCTCTTGATAGAAAAGTAGATCATGGGCCCAGGTCTCAGTGAGAGGGGGAATTCAGAGGGCAAGGAGTTACACCTCAATGAACAGGTGGACAAGATTCAGGGAAACAAACACCCTCTCCAACCTGAGTCAGGCAATCCAGCTCATTATTGCCTTATTGTGTTTTCATTAACACTTAATATCATTCTGAATCTCTCCTGTTAAGCTATTCTTCTCTCCCGTTAAGCTATTCTTCTATGTTTCCCCTGCATAATGCCCTAAATAGAAATAAATTGCAACATTAGTTAACGGCATTACATCATGTGAATTTTAAACACCACAACTTGGGGAAAATAAAGCTTTATTAGGATTCAAGTTATAAATCTGCATTAGACAAAGCTGCAGATATTTTTGGAAAGCATTGGCTATTTGAGCTACTGAAAGAAAATCAGTTTCTTTGAATTCTTCTAATGCTGTTCTGGCTTTCATTGATGCCACTGACAATATTTCAGGTCCTGTCTATGATACATGGTGGAATCTGGCTTCAGAAAAGTGGGAGGTTAGGGAAGAGAGGAGTGACAGGGTTGGAGTTTGATTAGGTTGAACTTAAAGCTGACCACAAAATATGAAAAGAAGAAGGTTCTGTCGTAAGGAAATTAAAGCTAAATTTTGTAAAATCTATTGTATGTACTATGTCACATTCAATATTTTTAAAATCTCCAACTGTCATTGTAGGGACACCATGAATTTTATTTATTAATCAGTAAGTCTTTTGTTAAAATAGGAACAGAATTCAGAGTCAATAAAACCTTGGTTTACAATTTGTGAGCTTGGGTAATTTTGTTGGCTTTGCTGAGGGTCACCATATAAAGTTGTACAGGTTTCGCAATACACAAGAGTTGTCTAGCAGGCAGAACAAGTGAGCGTTGGATCTCACTTGTACCCCTCTTCGCAAGTTTACAGGACACCATTTTAACATAGTGAATCTTACCCTTTTGGTGGTGCTGTCTCTGATGGGGTGTCTCTGACGGAGCTACCATGTAGGAAGTAGACAGCTTGTCCATGTAAGTAACAGAGAGAGAATCACCAACATCACAGGATTACTGTGGAGATTTTTTTTAAAGCACACAGTAAAGCATGTGACAAACTGTCTGACATCATATCCTTTATTCGCCATATACTTTGCCTTCCTAAATATAACCTGAAAACAGAATATGTGTTATGAGCTTCACTTTGGGTGCATGCCTTGGACAGTCTCCCATACAACCATTTATAATGAGTTCTGCAGGGATTTGGAGGGGGGGGGAAGTATTACTTATAATCACACATCACATTATCATCCTAGCTGTGGCTATGATGATAGGTGTTAGATGACATTATTTATCAAAAAAAGCATCTTATAAATCAAGGCACAAATCACAACAAATGATTGTTAAAGGCATCCTTGCAATCTTATTGGAAAAGAGGACATTTAAAATAAGGACACAGTCTGGCTTTTACTAGATGACTGAACTGACTTCTTTAGGTCAAGTTCTATTCAGTGGATTGGATCCTAGGTATTCAATCTGATCCAGTTACAGTCACTGAACTGTGAACAGCCACCAATGATGAGATACCATCTCATCTCTGCTATTCAAACTACTCACCTATTGTTCACCACTTGACAGTTGGACTAACTAATGTGATTAATATATGGTTGAGTGAGTGGCAGCAGAGAGATACCATCTATGATTGAATCAAGAGGAAAAGTATACAGAGTGCAGATGTACAAGACAGGAAACAAAACTGACAATGCCTGAGGCCCAGACTTTGCATTATATTAGCAGATGACCTGTCCATGGGACAAATCCTAGCCAATTAGGAAAGACTGCAAAGGGGTATCAAACAGAGATTTCCCTCCCACATCATCTGGAATTTCCTCATGCTAAAATCTGGGGCATGGAGCTGAAGTTTCAAGTCATAAACTCAGTGCATTTTGTTAGAGAAATGAGAGGAGAGATGGCATAGAAAATCCCAAAGGCAAAGAGAAAGCATGAGGGACTAGTAGATCAAAAGGGAGCCATTTGTTTCTGCTGTAATCTTACATCTGCTGTGTGTCTGTGGCCAACATCTGCCCGAGATTGATTTTATTGTAGCCCACGATGGATGGGTGAGAGTTTCAAGTGGGGAGATTTAAAAGGAAATAAATAAGTTATTTAAAAGAACAGTGTAACAACTGTTACAGAGTCAGGGTTTGGGTAAATGAGGACAGTAATAGAAAATAAGAAGAAAACTAAGCTCAAGAAAAGAAGCTGTGTGTGTGTGTGTGTGTGTGTGTGTGTGTGTGTGTGTGTGTGTGTGTGTGTGTGACAGTAATAGAAAATAAGAAAACTAAGCTCAAGAAAAGAAGCTGTGTGTGTGTGTGTGTGTGTGTGTGTGTGTGTGTGTGTGTGCAAATGCTATTATCACATACCCTGTGCCAATCTTTCATTTTATTTAAACCCTGGAGTGTTTCCCATGTTTACTTGTATTGATTTTATAATTAAAGAGTTGAGCTTTTGAGGTAAATACCAGACTGTAGAAATTATTGCCATCTTAGAACATATATGAACTTAGGAGAAGGGTTATTCTTGGTGAGAGAGGAGATTGACATTGTAAATGAGATAGTGTAGGGTCAGGAAGTGAGTATTGTTATTGTACTCAAATATCTAAAAAAAAAAAAAAACATTGAAAGAAATGATGGTTGGACTGGGAATATGGCTTATTGGTAGAGTGCTTGCCTAGCATGCATGAAGCCCTGGGTTCAATTCCTCAGTACTACATAAACAGAAAAAGCTGCAAGTGGAGCTGTGGCTCAAGCAGTAGAGCGCTAGCCTTGAGCAAAAAGAAGCTCAGGGACAGTTCCTAGGCCCTGAGTTCAGGCCCCAGGACTGGCAACAACAAAAAACAAAAAAGAAAAGAAAAAGAAATGATTGTTGTACTTATTTTAAGACTTTTAAAAGATTTGTTTATGGTAAAATTGGCTTTTGGGGATGGACAGTTTATTTCTGCACATTTTTTTTTTTTTTTTGGTCAGTTATGGGGCTTGAACTCTGGGCCTGCACACTGTGCTTGAGCTCTTCAGCTCAAGGCTAGCACTCTACCACTTGAGCCACAGCAAACTTCCAGTTTTCTGGTGGTTAATTGGAGATGAGTCTCATGTCTCTTCTGCCCGGGCTGGCTTTGAACTGTGATCCTCAGATCTCAGCCTTCTGAGTAGCTAGGATGACAGGCGTGAGCCACCAGCGCCCGGTAGTTCTGTACATTTTTAACACATTCATGTTGTGGTTTCCACTACAGCAGTCGAGATGCACAATAGCTCCAACACCCCCTAAAAATTCCTGTGCTCTCCTTTTGTAGCTGCTCCTCCCACACCCCTGGCAGCCATTGTTTATTTTTGGTCACGTCACCATTCTTTTTTCAAGAATGTCACATAAACAGATCGTAATATTTTTCTCTGACATTTACTCGTGTGCAAACGTGCACATGCTGTTTGGTTTCACTTCCCCTCGTCCCTATACGTGGCACCGTGTGGTCTTGTTTAGAACAGCAATGTAGAAGTGTCTGGCACAGAGCAGATGTGCAACTCACTTACTGTATCCTCCTCCCCTTTGCCTCTTCATGTTGCTGTCCTACAGCAATGAGGGCGTGACACTTCTTCTGGGGTGTGAGAAGCCACATTTACACTGAGCCTACCTACATCTTACATCTGAAAACTGACATGAAGGGGGGAAAAAGGGTTCATAGCTGGATAAGTGTTAGGTGACTCTAAATATGAAACCATTGCTACAAAGAATCATTAGAATGGAATAAAACTTTCCAAGGAATAAACCTTGGAGACCACCACGATGTTCAAGATACCAATGGCAAGATTGTCATTAATATACTATAGCACCTATTGAGATTTCATCATAATGTTTAAGCTGTAATAGCAAGAAAATTATGTGTTTACGTCTAGTCTCTATTTTCTAGCCCTTGAAATTAAATGAATATAGAAGAAATTAATCATAGAGCTAGCTGACTTTTGAAAGACAACCAAAAGCAAAAGAAATATAATACATAGCATAACAATAGTAACCATTTCAAAACATAATGTGTCTAGACTTTGAAATTAGCTACTTCAAGATTAAGATGGAGTTTTTACTTAAGAAGCATTCAGAAGCAGGCACCGGTGACTCATGCCTGTAATCCTAGCTATACAGGAGGCTGAGATCTGAGGATCATGCCAACCCAGGCAGAAAAGTCCCCGTGAGACTCTTATCTCCAATTAACCACTCAAAACCTGTGGCTTTTTTATTCTGGCTTTTTAAATCTCCAATTAACTTCTCAAAAGAAGTGGCACTGTGGTTCAAGTGATAGAGCAGAAGCCTTGAACACAAGAAGGCACCGGGAAAGCACCCGGGCCCTGGGTTCAAGCCCACAATCAACAACAACAACAACAAAAGCATCATTCAGAACCAGGCATGGGGTGCACATCAGTAATCCCAGCTACTCATGAGGCAGAACTAAGAGGATCTCAGTTCAAGAGCGGCCTAGGCCAAAGGGGAAAACAAAGGAGGAGGCAACAACGCTGGATAAGAAATGTGCTCATTACCTTGCTCATGTAACTGTAACCCCTCTGTAACCCCCTCTGTACAGTATTTTCACAATAAAAAACTTATTTAAAAAAAGAAAATAAACTTAAAAACCCATTGCAACAATGAGATGTACAAGACGCTATGTCGAAAAACGAACTTCACAATTTGTGGGGGGTGGGGGGTGTTGTGTAGTTGTGGAGATGGAAGGGAAGGGACGGTAGGGGAAAAACAAACAAGGAAGTAACCATGCTTGATAAGAAATGTACTCATTACCTTGCTCATGTAACTGTAACCCTTCTGTACAGTATTTTCACAATAAAAAAACTTATTTTTTTTTAAAAAAAGAAAATAAACTAAAAGCCAAAGTACTGGGAACTCAAATAGTAGAGTACCCACTTGGTAAGTGTGAAGTCTTGAGTTCAATCCTTAGTATTGCCAAAGAACAAAACAAAAGAACACTCAGGAAACAGGAAGTAGGGCCATCAACTGCTCTGTTCAGTCTTCCCCAGGAGTTCTAACTTCCAAAACCACTGGGTGAATTTGTCCACTGAGGTCAGTGACAGCAGTTCTGTCAAGCTCTGAAAATCTCCTGCATGAACATTCTGTTTTCCTTTTATAACTTCTGTGAATCACATGCTCTTCTCTGTATTGGCTGCCAGAACACTCAGATGCCAGTCTTTCCAGGGGGCTAGAACGCTCGGTGCGAATTTGTATACTTTGTGTGCTGACCTTAGAGCTGGCTTGTTTGTCTGTGGTAAGTGTGTGTGTCACTCACCCTCTTCTAGAAGGAAGATTTTGGCAAGAACCCTTCTGCTGATATTGAGTTTCATCCCCCTAGAGGCAGCTTTCCTCCTCCCAACCACCAACATGATTGTTCTGTAAGTTCTGCAGGGGCTCTGTCCATCTGTCTACAATTGTCTCTCAGGCTTAAGGCCCCAAGGAGACAGGGACATTGCAGCTTGATGTTAGGAGAGTTACCTGAGCCACCTTCAAATCCCACCAACTATGGGCAAGGGTCTCCATTTCCATAACAAAGGAGCTGGTACAGTTAACTCTCTAACCTCCTCTTTCACCAATCTATCGCCATGCTGTTCCCTACATCCAACACTCCATCCAAACTGGTATTCTTTTTCTTCAGTTTATAATTAATAGTATCTCCTCTAAATTTGATCAAGCAACTTCTCCCAACTTCTCCAAATGGCCATTCTCACTTCCCTCCATACCACACAAGTTACTCTGCAAGTGTCAAGTCACAAGTTCACTGCCACGCTTGTCACACGATGCTGTGACTATCCCTCCGTGAAAACATTTCTGCTCCTTATAAATACTAGGGGCGCAGCGCCTATAATATATACACAGCTCTGGATAAATCTTTGGGAGACTCAAAGAAAAGACAAAAGCATCATTTTGATATAGCTTATAGTCAAGAATGGAAAAGATAAAAGTGCTTGAGGGGAGGAGATTGTGCGAGTCTCAGCATGAAATAAAATGAAGGATTACTTAGGATGCTCTTGTCTCTTTCTGTGTATGAGTGGGTACTATTGCTTTTTTCTAATTGTGTGTTTTTCATCTCATAGAGGGATGAAGGATGATGTCATGCTTTGTGTCAGGCTTCAGGCTATTTGCTTCATATTAGATGTTCTCTACCTTTGCTACATATTGCAAATCCATGGGGAGCCTGTAGGCATTGCCATCCATACCCCACCTATTAAGACAGGCACTTTGGGGTCCCACTCACTCACCGGCATCCTGAAAACACCCCCCGAAACTTCAATGTACAACCAAGGTTGAGAGTCATTACTTCCTCTGTACTACCCCTGTATGGCTGCAAACCATAATTGGGAATATTGGTCAAAACAACAGAACAAAGTCTCGGGCCCTACAGGCACTAAACTAGAATTTCCCAGGGAAGAGATCTGGGAAGATATATTTTTTTTTTTTTTTTTTTTTTTTATTGTAAAGCTACTATACAGAGGGTCACAGTTACATGAGTGAGGTTATGAGTACACTTCCTCTTGAACATTGTTACCCCCTCCATTGTTTTCCCCCTACCATCCCCTCCCTCCCTCCCTTCCCCGAGGTTCTTTTTTTTTTTTTTGATTGTGATTAAATGATTACATGATTTCAAAGTCACAAGTTCATTCTAACTTCCCTGGAGCAAATTGTCTACCACAGTCTGTAATATATAACAGTGTTCACATGTTATATACCATATTTGTGATCAGCAGCATGAGGATATTTAGTAGTGGTTCAACCAGATGAGCGGGAGTTCTTTGTTTCTTAAGTCCTGTTAGTTTTGTCGTATCACTAACCTTTTGGATTTAGCATCCACTTATGAGGGAGACCATGTACCGTTTGTCTCTTCGTTCTTGGCTTACCTCGCTCAACATGATTCCTTCTAGCTCCATCCATTTCCCTGCAAATGCCATTATTTTGTCATTTCTAATGGCTGCATAATATTCCATTGTGTATAGATACCACAATTTTTGGATCCATTCATCTGTGGTGGGGCACCTAGGTTGTTTCCATATCCTAGCTATTGCGAACAGTGCTGCAATAAACATGGAGGTGCACGTGTCCTTGTATATTGGTTCCTGTTGTTCAGGGTAGATGCCTAGAAGTGGTATGACTGGGTCGTAAGGGAGGTCAATCTTTAGCTTTCTAAGGACCCTCCAGACTGCTTTCCAAAGTGGTTGTATAAGTGTACATTCCCACCAGCAGTGTAATAGGGTTCCTCTTTCTCCACATCCCCTCCAGCATTTGTCGTTGGCTGATTTGTGGATGTGGGACATTCTGACTGGGGTAAGGTGGTATCTCAGGGTTGTCTTTATTTGCATTTCCTTCACCACCAGGGATGATGAACATTTCCTCATGTGTTTCTTTGCCATTTTTATTTCTTCATTTGAGAAGTCCCTCTTTAGTTCCCTTGCCCATTTAGTAATTGGTTTGTTAGGTTTGGGAGGGATTAGTTTCTTGAGTTCCCTGTATATACAGGATGTTAACCCCTTGTCTGATATATTGCTGGTAAATATTTTTTCCCAATTAGTTGGTTGTCTTTCTAGCTTAGTTGCGATAGATTTAGCTGTGCAGAAGCTTTTTATTTTAAGGTAGTCCCATTTGTCGAGTCTCTCTCCAACTTGTTGTGACCCTGGGACTCTGTTCAGGAAGTTCCTTCCTGTGCCTATTAGTTCAAGTGTCTCTCCTACTCTGTCCTGCAGTAGTTTCAGAGATTCAGGTTTAATGTTAAGGTCTTTAATCCATTTTGAGTTGATGTTGGTGCATGGTGATAGGCTGGGGTCCACTTTTAGTTTTCTGCATGTGGCTGCCCAGTTTTCCCAGCACCAGCGGTTGAAGAGGCTGTGTTTCTTCCATTGTATGTCTTTGGCTCCTTTGTCGAATATCAGCTGGCTGTAGGCCTGTGGATTTATATCTGGATCTTCTATTCTGTTCCATTGGTCTTCGGGTCTGTTTTTGTGCCAGTACCATGCTGTCTTTGTGATTATAGCTCTGTAGTAGAGTTTGAAGTTCGGCATGGATAGCCCTCCCATATTGTCTTTATCCCCTAGAATTGTTTTGGCTATTCTAGGTCTTTTGTTGTTCCATATAAATTTTTGGACTGTTTTCTGTATTTCAGTGATGTATGTCATTGGGATTTTAATAGGAATTGCATTGAATTTGTATATTAATTTTGGAAGTATCACCATCTTTACTATATTAAGTCGGCCTATCCAGGAGCATGGGAGGTCTTTCCATTTCCTAGTGTCTTCTGCAATTTCTTTCTTTAACTTTTTATAGTTCTCATTAAATAGTTCTTTTACATCTTTGGTTAGGTTAATTCCTAAATATTTTATTTTTTGGGAGGTTATTGTGAATGGGGTTGCTCCCTTTATTTCCCTCTCTTCCTGTGCGTTATCAGTGTATAGGAAGGCAACTGATTTTTGTGGGTTTATTTTGTATCCTGCTATTTTGCCGAAGTGACTTATGATTTCTAAAAGTTTGGGGATGGAGTTTTTGGGATCGTGGAGGTATAGTATCATGTCGTCTGCAAAAAGGGATAGTTTCACTTCTTCTTTCCCTATGCGGATCCCTTTAATGTCTTTTTCTTGCCTTATTGCCCTGGCTAAGGGTTCTAGGACTATGTTGAAGAGGAGTGGAGACAGTGGACATCCTTGCCTTGTTCCTGTTTTTAGGAGGATTGGTTGTAGCTTTTCCCCATTAAGTATAATATTGGCTATTGGTCTGTCATAAATGGCTTTTATTGTTTTTAGAAATGTTCCTTCTATTCCTATTTTCTCCAGAGCTTTTAGCATGAATGAATGTTGAATTTTATCAAAGGCCTTTTCTGCATCTGTGGCGATAATCATGTGATTCTTGACCTTGGCTCTGTTGATATGCTGGATTACATTTATTGACTTACGTATGTTAAACCATCCCTGTGTCTCTGGGATGAAGCCTACCTGATCATAGTGTATTATTTTTTTTATGTGTTTCTGGATTCTGTTAGCTAGAATCTTGTTAAGGATCTTTGCATCTGTGTTCATCAAGGAGATTGGCCTGTAATTCTCCTTTTTGGTTGGGTCTTTGCCTGGTTTGGGGATGAGTGTGATATTGGCTTCGTAGAATGAGTTTGGGATAGCTCCCTCCTTCTCTGTTTCTCTGAAGAGCTTGAGGAGTATGGGTATTAGTTCTTCTTTAAAGGTCTTATAGAATTCTGCTGTGAATCCATCTGGTCCTGGGCTTTTTTTTGTTGGAAGACTTTTGATAGCTTCCTGTATCTCATTATAGGATATTGGCTTATTTAATTGGTTAACTTCTTCTTTGCTCAGTTTGGGTAACTTGTATTTCTCTAAAAATGCATCCATTTCCGCCAGATTTTCTTCCTTTAGAGAGTATAGCTTTTGAAAGTAGTCTGTTAGAATTGTTTGGATATCTTGGGTACGTGTTGTGATGTTTCCCGTGGCATCCCTAATCCTATTAATATGGGTTTCCTCTCTTCTTTTTTTAATTAATCTTGCCAACGGGCCATCAATTTTGTTTATTTTTTCAAAGAACCAGCTTTTTGTTTGGTTTATTTTGGTTATGGTTTTCTGATTTTCTAATTGGTTAATCTCTGCTCTCAATTTGGTTATCTGGCTTCGTCTAGTAGCTTTAGGTCCCATTTTTTCTTGTTTTTCTAGCTGTTTTAGTTGCAACATGAGATTATTTACTTGGTCTGTCTCCATTCTCTTGATGTGGGCACTGAGGGCAATAAATTTGCCCCTCAGGACTGCTTTTGCTGTGTCCCACAAGTTTCTTTGTGAGGTGTTTTCATTTTCATTGAGTTCTAGGAAATGCTTTATTTCTTCTCTGATCTCTTCTGTTACCCAGGCCTTGTTAAGGAGTGTGCTGTTCAATTTCCATGTATTAGAGAAATTTCTGCGGTATGCTTTGTTATTGAGAGCTAGCTTGATTCCACTGTGGTCAGATAGGATACAGGGGATTATGTCGATCCCTTTGTATTTGCTTAAGTTCCTTGAATGAACTATGATATGGTCTATTTTGGAGAAAGTTCCATGAGCTGCTGAGAAGAATGTGTACTGTGTTGTTTTAGGGTGAAATACTCGGTAGATGTCAGTTAATTCCGCTTGAAGTATGGCCTCACTTAATTCGGTAGCTTCTTTGCCAATCCTCTGGTTGGTAGACCTGTCCTTTGGTGAGAGTGGCGTGTTAAAGTCTCCTAGTATTATCGTATTGGGATCTATTTTATTCTGTAAGTTTGAGAGCATTTGTTTAACATATCTGGGTGCACCGATATTTGGGGCATATAAGTTGATGATGGTTATATCCTCCTCTTGGATTGTTCCCTTTATTAATATGTAATGTCCGTCCTTGTCTTTCTGTACTGATTTTAATGAAAAGTTTATTTTGTCAGATATCAGGATAGCTACACCTGCTTTCTTATTGGGGGAATTTGATTGGTAGATCCTTTTCCACCCCTTCACTCTGAGTTTGTTTGTATGTTTGGCTGAGAGGTGGGTCTCCTGAAGGCAACAGATGGATGGGTCTTGTTTTCTGATCCAGTCCTCAGTTCGTTTTCTTTTAATTGGCGAATTCAGCCCATTTATATTAAGAGAAAGTATAGAGAGATGCATTGTTGTCCCTGCCATTCCGTTTTCCTAAGTTTTTCTTCTTTCCTTTCCTCCTGTGCTTGCTCAGTTAGACTTTGAGTAATGCCTGTTTGGGGCAGGTCCCAGTTCCTGGTTGCTTTCTTCAGGTTGTGTCCCCCCTCTTAGAATTCTTTGTAATGCTGGCTTAATGTTTATGTATTCATTTAGTTTTTCTTTGCTATTAAAAGTTTTCAGTTCTCCATCGAATGTGAATGCTAGCTTTGCCGGGTATATCAGTCTGGGTTGGCAGTTATTGGCTCTCAGGGCTCGTATGGTGCTTTCCCAGGCTTTTCTTGCATTCATTGTTTGTGTGGAGAGATCTGCAGTGATTCTAATTTTTTTCCCCGTTGTAGTATAGCTCCTTCTTCATTTTTGCTGCATGCAGGATTGTTTCCTTATTATTCAGATCCATCATTGTTACTATTATGTGCCTAGAAGTGTTTCTCCTGGGATCTTGCTTGTTGGGTGTTCGATAAGCTTTTGTGATGTAGTTAAGATGGTCGTTTTTGAGGTGGGGAAAATTTTCATTGACTATCTTGTTAAATAGGTGTTGCATTCCCTTGCTCTGGAATTCCTCACCTTCGTCCACTCCGATTATGCGAAGGTTAAATTTTTTAGCATTATCTGCTTGCTCTTGAATTTCCCTTTGGTTTAATTTGAGTGATTTTTCCATATCTGTCACTTTTTGGTCCAGTTGGTGTATTCTGTCTTCTGTATCTGACACTCTACCTTCCATTTCATTCACTCTGTTGACCGTGGCTTCTATTGTGGTTTGCATGATGGAAATGGATCCCTTTATGGATTCAATGTTGGTTCTCAGAGTACTGATCTCACCTCTCAATGAGGTGATATCAGTATGCATTACCTCTAATTTGGCGTTTATCTCACTTCTTACTGAGGTTTGTGCAGCTTCTATTTTTGCATCCAATTTTTGTTTGATATCCTGTATATCTTTTGATAGTTCATCCTTGTGCTCTTTCAATTTCTGATCCATTTCTCGCTTTATTTCTTGAGTCATTGCCTCCAGCAACCCTTGGATGTAGTTTTTGTCTTCCATTCCTGCTTTGCTCCCACTGGGGCTCTCCCCTGCGTGGCTGCTGGCTTTTGAGGTGAGCTTGCTGTCCTGGGTAGTGGTAAACCTTGTGATTTTTCTCTGTGATTTTCGCATGGGGGTTCAGGAGACTGCTCTTCAATCTTGTTTTGGTGTGTCTGTCTTTGCTTGGTTGCTGATTCTCTATTGGTAGAGAGAGTCTGTGTCTGATCTGGATTCTGTTGGGAGCCTATTTCCAGCTGCTATTCACTTAGGATTCTCAGCTCTCTGCTGTAGCAATTCCCGCCTTTGGAAGGGTTGAGCAGCTTAGACTGCTTGTGTTTGCTCCTGCGGGTGCTCTTGGGAAGATCAGATGCTCTGGATGCACTCTCCCAAATACTGGAGTCTGCTATGGGCTCCTGATGTGTTTTTGTTTGTTTTGGGCTGGTTGTGGGCTTGAACTCTAGGTTTGGGTGCTGTCCCTCAGCTCTTCAGCTCAGGGCTGGCACCCTACCATTTGAGCCACAGCCCCACTTCTGACCCTTTTTGCTTTGTTCAGGCGCCGGTCCCCTGGCCTGGTTCCGGCCCCAGCCTGGAGCGCGCTCGTTAGGCCTGTGCTAATGTGTATACCACCTTGGTTATGCAGCCTGGAGGACACAGTTCAAATTTCTTCTACTGTTGGTAGTCTTGACCCAGGGGCACTGTTCCTGGCTTGAGCATTTAAGCTCCCTTCCCGGGGCGCTCTTGCTCTGGCCTGGCCAGCAGAGTGTGCTCCACCGGCTGGTGGGGCTCTCGAACAGTTCCCAGTTTTAGTGGGTCCTGTGGTCCGGGTGTTGGGGTAGGGAGTCTAGGTCAGGGTCTGGGGATTCCCTCCAGCTCTGGTCTCCCTTGATGGATTCCCTGTCCCCTGATGGGTACTCACCCTGTAGGTCGTCAGTTGTTGTTGCAGTCCGTCAGTTGTTGTTGCAGTCCGAGTTCAGTTGGGGTGGTTGCGGGCTGGGTTGGGCGGCCCCCCGCCGGGTCGTTGCGATCGCGACAGGTCCCTTTGTGGCGCTGCTGGTGCCGGGCGGCTTTGGCGGGATGGAGCCTCTCCGCTCCGGTGGAGAGTGATGGGTGGGGTGGGATCCTCCTGGAGACTCCCGGCTGGTAGGTTTCTCTGTTCCTGGCGATCTGCTGTTCTGCAATCCGGTACCTGGTGATCTGCAAGCAGCCCCCTGTGTCTCTGTGGCTCCGGCAGCCCCTGCCGGGCCGGCTGGCCGGCGGCTTGGCGCACTGCCGCGCGGCCAGTAAAGGTTGGGGGAGGGGTCTTCGCTCTTCTCTGTTCTGAAATTCTTCTTTTCCTCTCTTTCTTTTTTTGTTATTTTCCACCTCTGGTTTTTCTCTGAGTGTTCGTCTTTTTGTTGTTGTCGGTCTCTTGGGGAGATTAAAGGTTGGAACTCGAACTCTCTTTTTGGTTGGAGAGAGCTGTGGCGTTTCCCTACTGCCCCGTCGCCATCTTGAGAACTCCCCCGGAAGATATATTTTTAACAAGCGCCCCATGTGTTGCTTATTAGCAAAGAATCACAGAACAGTCCTTTACTGACATTATCATTTTTTTTGTTTGCACAATAATCCTTTCTATACATTTTTTTGTGTTAACAGTATACTTGCACAGATGGAAAAGCGAGAGATACTAGCCCATGGTAACTCTGAGCCGGGTTCAGACTCAGGTGGGTTTATATTAGCACTTATATTCTGAACCTCTATGGGGTCAGATTGAGACACATTAAAGTAGAAGGAAGCAGATGTCCAAGTGACAAGAGCAGAAACCTTTTAGACCTGGCCATGTCTTATTCCCCAGACAACTGACCTAATAATGTCCCTAAGATCCTGTAAGCACTTCATGTTAGTTGAGTTCATAAAAGGAACAATGGATGAAGTATAACCCAGTGACTATTTCCAGCAAACATTGGCCTCAGCAGAGGGTCAAGTCACTTCCATGTCCATTGAAGGGCACAATAGTCTGGCTTCTCCACTTGGGCCTCTGAAGTGCCTGTCATCTGACTGTGTGACTTGAGGCCACCAGTTAGCTTGCCTCAGCCCCAAATCTATGCAACTGGAGAGATGCCGCTCATCCACCTCCTTGGGTAGCATTTTGGAAATCTCAAGTCGCATGCAGACACCAAACAATGCTACAAATGTGCCAAAGGCAGACAGCGCTGCAGAATCCCCGCACATGTGCACCGTGCACTGCTAAATTGCTCATTAGGAGCATTGTTGGGAAACCAGTGCGCCTCTCCCACCCTGTGATTTCCGCAAGTTCTGGAGAACATCTTGTAACTTATCATCCAGTCTCACTCCCCATCTCTCTGGGCTGTCTGGGAGAATTCTTGGGGGGAGGTGTAGATGAGAAGAATTTTGATATGTACTGGAGAGAAGGTCCAGGCATTTGATTTAAATCCCCAGCTGGTTTGCCTCCGCTAGGCTTTCAACCCTAGAGTCTCCTGGCTGTCCTTGTCAGGCACCAGCAATACTTCACTCTTGCTGCTAGAAGAATCTGAGCATCGGACTGCATTTTCTCCAGCAAATCTACACAGCTCCCATGTAGATGGAAGAGGATTCTTCCTACCAGCCCTGACATACCAGCACAAATCCTCACACGTACCTCAAAAAACCCCAGTATTCTCAGCCTCTTCATCTTCATCATCATTACATAAATCATTGTCTTCATCTTCATTATCATTAAGGATCAAATCCAAGAAGGGAAACCGGTTTTAACTTCTAGGCTTAACCTCCTTCAATGGTGTTTTACTACACCTACTGCACAGTTTCAATCAAAGGTGCTACAGCATTTCATCCCTGCTAACTGGTCCTCCCTTTGGCCCATCAAGTCCTGGTCCACTAGACTTCAAGTCTTTTGAACTCAGAACACTTATTTTGACTGCAAGCCTTTGTTCTTATTCCTCCATCTTCCTGGAATGCTCTATCCACAGGCCATTCATTTTGTCCTCCTTCACATCTCTGCAGAAACTCCCAAGTTCCGGCTATAAAATACTCAGCCCAAAGCTATATGCAGTCCCACTCATGGTTCAATAAGAGATTCTATCACATGACTGCTTTCTCTAAAATATGAGCTAATATATTATCTTCTATGCTTGTATCTACTTCTTAATCCTCTTATTGCTAGAATATCAGGGGAAGGAGAATGTATGGTGTGTTTGCCACATACCCTCCTGAGTCTAATAAACCACTTTTGTGTGTGTGTGTGTGTGTGTGTGTGTGTGTGTGTGTGTATGTGTATATGTGTGTGTGCGTGTGTGTGTGTGAAAATACCGTACAGAGAGGTTACAATTACATGGGCAAGGTAATGAGTACATTTCTTATCAAACATAGTTGCCTCCTCCTTTGTTTCCCCTTCCCATCCCTTCCCCCCTCCCCCCCTCCACACTTCCCCATCACCCCCCTCCCGGCCAAAGTTGTAAAGTTCATTTTTCGACATGTCTTATACATCTCATTGTTGCAATGGGTCCACCTATATCCCTATTCAAGCAATTTATAAACCACTTATTCTATAACAAGTGCTCAATAAATACTTACTGAATGAATATGAAAGCCTCTGGCTACCTCAAGACTATTATTTAGTTACTAATATTTTTATTTTTAGGTGGTACTAGGTTTGAGCTCCGAGCTTGCTAAGCAAGTGTCGTACCATTGGAGCCATACCTCCTGCTTGTTTTACTTTACTTTTGAATGTAACATCTCATGTTTTTGTGCAGACTAGCCTAAGACTATGATTCTCCTCCATATGCACCATGTTGCTGGGATCATAGACACATACCACTTTTGCTAGCTTTTTGGTTGAGATGATATCTCACCAACATTTTTCCAGTCTGGCCACAGACCATGATCTTCCTAAGCTCTGCTTCTTGAGTGGCTGAGCCACCATACCCAAAATGCTGACTCAATTCTATATTGAAAATAAGTATCTGATGCTAGATGTCTGTAATTGAAGAAAATTAGCAGCCATGGTTCCTCACTCATTAATTTCATATTTCCAAAGTCTCCACAGGATCTTGGGAATAAACAGATGAGGAAGTTCATCGGCTAAAAACATGGGGTGAATCCAGGTTACTGAGCCTCAACCAAGTGTCAGGTACTGCCTTTTGTGGTCTCCATGGATTAACTATATTTTAGAACTTATGAGAAGGAACTGCTGCTTTATTTGATCACAGTCACCACTGAAGCCTAAGACATTGAGAAACTTCACCAAGATTTGACAATGAGCATCAAAGACAGCAAAACACAGACTCTAGAAATCCACCTCTATTTCTCTTGCTCTGAAACTGTCCAATTGTGATGTTCTATCTGATGGTACTAAAGTCCTGGGAAAGCAAGGGTGACTTTCAAAGGAAATCAACAACATCTTCAGAGAAAGAATATCCTAGGTGTACCTTGTTGTCTGTATAAACCACCAACTCCTCCCATCTAGAGAGCATGTGCCACAGGCTGCAGGAAGACTTGGAAGAGGGTGGCCCTGTTCCTGAATCGTGATCTTGCTGTGACTAATGGAGTGTGACAGAGTGATGTGTAAGTTTTGGAATCTGGTTCTTAAGAGGCCTGGAAGTTTCTAGTGCCATTTCTCTTGGGATCTATCTGTCATATAAAGAAGTTCAAACTGGATTCTTCAGTGAAAGAACACAGAGACAGAGTCCAGCCACTCCCAGTCATTTCAGTCCCCCAGTAGCGTACCACTGAGTCACAGGACAGCAACACCACCTGGGGCAGAGACGAGCCACCCCCACCCAACCTTAATGAAACTGCAGAGCTCTCAGGCAGTACATGCTTGTTGTCATAAGTCACCAGATTGTAAGTGGTTGAATGTAGATTCCAGTTTAGTAGATAACTGAACTGAGAACATGTCTATCTTAGCCAAATCTATTAAGCAGAGACCCATGTTTTGGACTGAGTACTAGTGACCTAAACATGAAGCATAGCAGTTGCTTCTGTATTTCCCTAAACAGTATCTTAGAGGCAGATATTTGCCTTAACCACTGCTTATATTATATGATATCTTTTTAGCTCCTTTCTCTTCGCCCATCCACATACAAGCTCCAGGAAGACAGTACTATGGAACATGGCTATATTGAATCATGGACATTGACAGGTTCCATACAAAACTGGCTACATCTATAGTTGAGATACAAGTCAGCTGATAAGAAAATAGGTTTCTAAAGGGAATTAATGTTCTTTCATTTTCTTTGGCCCCTGGAACTCTCAGCTCAGATTCTAATACTTCCCTTCCCCAGGTGGAGGAAAATGACTGATGTGCTGCTTATGCAACAGACGTGTACTGGTTAACCAATCCACACTGCACATTACAGTGAGGGCCACAGGGTGCTTATTTCAGAAAGGAATATAATACACATTAGAGTTTTCAGCTGGAAAAACAGCCCCATGCTTAGACAGCTCTAAATATCAGACCTAACAGCTGCCTCGCCAAGTCTACCCATAAAAGCCAAATGGTTCAGAAATTACACTAAATTATCCATATTGACTAAACTAATTCAGAATCATAAACTAGGACTTGGAAATCTTCAGTGTCTGGATCTGTGCAATTCATATCAAGTTCACTATAATCTTTATTATCTAGAAGATGCCAATTGGACAAACTCAGACTCACATTTAATTCATGAATAATATTACTTAGCTTTGGAAACTTCTTTGCTTTAACAAAGGTATAATTGAGAGGTATAATTTCAAGCCAAAAAAGAAATGATGCCACTGTAATTCAAATAGCTAGGTGTACAAAAAGAAAAGCCAGGTTTGAAAGCTGAGTCCATGAGTTGTTTTTCAGTTACTTGTAAAGGATACGAATTTGTTCAAGTATTTAAATATTTCTGAGTATGTCAGGCAGGGGTGGTTGAGTGACCCAAGCCTGTACCACAGCTCCCTCTCTCTGGCCACTTCATAGCTAGTGGTGTACAAGTAATACACTCAGACCAACAAAATGAATGAAGAAAGTCTGTACTCTAGGCTGTGGAGAAAAATTGGTTTGAAGATATAAAAGGATACACTCTGCAAGCCTGGCTCCTCACTCCCTCACCCTTCATCCTTTCTTCTTTTGGAAAAACTACAAGATGGCAGCAAGGAAAGAGAAAAGAGATTGTATTTTGGACAGATTTGCCACCAGACTTCTTTGTTATGGAGGACAAAGAAATCCCTGTCTGTTTTATCACTTCAATTCAGATAGGTCTATTTCTTATACCTGAAAGGCTATGTGCCCTAATGATACAGAAAATTTCTCAACTTTTCCAGTCTATAAAATGGGCATGGAGATTTCAGCTCTGCGGAGACAGTTCATGGGAAGTAAATGCGATGGCAGCAAGGAAGAAATGCACAGCCACACGAACGCAAGTCACTGTGTTATACTCCTAGATGAGATTAGAGAGGACATGTTTGTTGTGTTTTAGTTGTGTACCCACTACAGTAATGACCTTTACAAAACAAATACAAATAATTTCATTTTAAGGAAGGAAGTATAAAGAGTAAGTATTGATGAGAAGAAGGAAATGGAATTTTTTAAAATTAATATTCCACATAATACATTTATATTTTCCTATCTTTTTTGTTAATGTTTAGCTTTTCTGGTAAATTATCTCTGTATATATACATATAATATACATATACATATAGTATTAATATATAATATGTATATAATATGCATTTAGCCCCATAACTTTTATATCACTAAAACACACACAAAAAATATATGGATACAGTGTGCATGCACACACATACTAATTGGACACAGGGAAGATGTTGGAAGCCGAATTCATCAGTAAAACTCCCCCCAAAAGGTTTTTAAGATATTAAAGCTTGCTATTCCTGTTCAAATACTCTGGCAACCTCACAGAAGGGTGGTAACTATCTACATCTCTAAGACTTCGTCACACCAATTTACACTCACAAGCTTAACAGTATGTGGACTGACCACGGAGGATACTAGTTGGTTTTATTTTTACCAGCAAATGGGAAATCAGCCTATTCTATAAGCTTGGCTTTTGGGAGAGTATTTCATTAGATTGCAAGGTAATGTTATTAGCAGGCAGAAAATTCTTTTTGGCTTCTGAACGTTCTTAATCTAACTCTGGGACTATAATACATTCCTAAGGTAGTTTGCATTGTGCTCGATATACTAAAAACATTGACTTCAACTTGTAAAGTCATAAAACACTTGCAGTTATTTTCATGTAACAATACCAGAAAGCCTGCATCATGCTGGGTTAATTCTTATTTTATTCTATTTGGCTTCATTTCCTCCCTCTCTACCCCCCAAAAGTAGAGTCTGAGACAAGCTCAAACTCCCAGCTGCAGGGGGCAATCAATACACAATGTGCTCTCATGTTCACTTAGCTGTGTGTGTGAAAGATTCAAGGAGCTCTTCTGAGAAAAGAAGCCATTCATCCTCCAAGGACCCAGTAAAATATCCAACAGTGCAGTCCAAGAGCCAGTCGCCTCACTGGGGATCAACCTCAACCATTTCCAAGGCAAACCAAAGCCCAATGTCACTTGGACAAGTTCCCTGTCCTTGAATTGAATTATGGCCCTATGCAACCAGGAAGGCAATTATTGGTCACATTCTGTATTCCCAGAGCTCAAGACATTTTGGTAATTCTCCAAGGGAAAAAATCAAAACAAAGCTTTGTGCAAATGTAAACACCCTCTGCGGAATTCTTGAGAGCCTGGGTATTTAGGGTCACAATGTCAGCATGCCCCTTGGACCCGCCGCTATCATTTTCCTCTGGTTTCCTGTTCCTGGAAGCCTGCTCTCTAGATTGTTTTGATTAAGCCTAGTTTGGGGAGCCGGATTCTCAGTGCATTCTCCACCGTATTTTATGATAAATCTCATTCAATTTCCCGTGTAGGGTGGCAAGCTTTATTGCTTAACAAACATTGCATCTCCTCTGCCATAATTTATATCTGAATGGGTTTATTATAGGCGTTGCATTTCATTCATTGTGCAGCTAATTCCATAACATGCTTCCTGCCTTCTGTATGGCTGTTTGGCCATTATCAGCTTCCAAGACAATTGAATCTTTCCCTTGCAGTTTCACAAAATGGTTTATGAATATGTAATACAAACTGTGTTAACAAGGCAAATATACTTCATTTCTTTTATGGCTATTTCCAGGCAGAAGCAGGGAAGAGGAGGCATAACAGTGTGTCTCACTTAGAATATGCTATGGCCTTAATAGAGAAATGTGCTCCCCTTAGCAGCTCCCTTCGAAGGCCTGTATTGTCTTGGAGGGAGCCATGTGCTATTGTGCGGTTCTCTGTGAAATGAGCCCCAGTCGACCTCCCATGGATTCAATTATCTTCTCTACACGGATGGCACGCTCTTCCCCTGGCTTCCCCCAAGCTTATTCTCCTAGAGTGGTCCTATGCGGTATTGTGACTACAAAATAGCTCCATTTGGGCGCCCTGCCGTCATGGTGGAAACAGAATTGCTCATTTTCTGCATATGGTTTTTCTTATGACCTTCACACCCCAGGTTGCTCAAGAGCAAGGACCTGTCCAGCTGCATGGGAGATGCTTGGGAGAGATAGCTTACCTGGTCAGTAGGTGTTTCTGATGCTGACGTGACTCTGGCTCAAGTTCATCCTCTCCAGAGTATCCAAAGACCATTCTATGTTGGAGAGTTACAAAGAGGATAAACCATATGCTTTGTTGAAATCCTACTATGCCAAGGACATCACCTCGTAATGTCCCTTTGGCAAGAGGAATGACCCACTCACAAGTAGGAGAAATGAAGCTTAGAGAAATGAAGTAAAGGGCCCGAGTGAGACTGAAACTTCCCTATGTCTGAACACCAAATTCCATGTGACTTCTTAAATGGACTTCAAATCCATTCACTTAGGTACATGTCCACTGCCACCACCCCACACTAATGAATGATCATGATTCAGAGCTGCTTGCAAGTGCAGATGCAGGCTAGCACTTGCAAGTAGCTCTGAATCATGATCATCCTCCGTTTATGCCATCTATAGCCAGGTACCTCTTCCATGGATGCTCTGGGCCCCGCAACTACCACAGGCCGAAAATGTGCTAGGCTCGTGCTACCTAGGTGGCACTTGTCCTGCGTTTGATGTGACTGAGGAGCCTCCATTTGGAAAGCATGGGCCTTTTAGTCACTTCAGTTCATGCAGCCTCACAAAGCCAGTGGCTAGACAGCACAGTTCTAAAGTATCCCTTTGGGTTAACACCATTCAAAATACTTCCCACTCTTCTGGGTTAAGAAACAAGGTTTCTAACCCAGTGTAAGAGGGTGTTCATGATTCAACTTCTGTAGACATTTCCCAGGCTAAGTTTGTATGATTTCTTCCTTACAACTCTGGGCACCAGGATCTCTACCCTTCTGACACTTTCTAAATTGGGTCACATTCCTTCACTTAGAGTTCACTTAGAGAATACATTCCACAAGGCATACTTCCTCCTACCCCGGCTCCTGTAGCAGAACCCAACTGCCTCCTCCCTCAGGGTAACCAGTGCCAACCAGTTGACTCTAGATAAGAATCTACTTTCTTGCCTTTTCCTGGATGTCGCCGGCACTCCACAGCCTTCTGGTGTTTCTCCTCTCCCCTTTTATCTTATAGACCCTTATGAATTCAGTGTGCCTACCAGGGTCATCCAGGAGACTCTCCATCTCAGGATCCTCCACATCTACAAAGTCTTAGAACAAAAAAAATGAGACAGGGTCTTGCTATGTGACCCAGGCAGGCCTGGAACTTACGATGCACTCCAAGCTGGCCACAAAGGCCTAACTCATGGTCCTCTTCCTGCACCATTCCACAGACTCCTTTAGCACCCTGCCAGAGGACCCATAGTGTTTCATGCTGAGCTGATTGCTTCCTTGAGTAAGAAGGGAGCACAATGAGATGGACAGCATGCCCTGTCCGCCTCTGGTCTTATTTCAGACAGCAGCACTGCTGGAAAGCTGTGCAAGTTTGCAAGTAGCTGTGGCAGGTTGTAAAGGTCACCCCAGCACAGCTGCTATTCTATAGATCAGGGGCTTCAATGGATGCACACACACACACACACACACACACACACACACACACACACACACACACACATCATGTATGCATACATACAAACACAAATTTCTGTAAAATCTATTTTAAGACTTGCAAGAGAAACCTCATGCTGGCATCTGTTCCCTCAATCACTGACTTTCAAAATATATGTTTTTCATAAATTCTATAAAATTTCAGGAGGAGGCTACAATGCTTGATAAGAAATGTACTCATTATCTTGCCCATGTAATTGTAACTCCTCTGTACAGTATTTTCACAATAAAAAAAAAAGACACACAAAAAATTTTAGTGTATTTGGGGAGTTGAATGGACATGGCAATCACTTACTCGATGCTAGTGTGTCCAGTCCCTTCACAAGCAGATAGGAACTTCAACCAGAGCTGGGGCTGGTTTGTCTCAGGCCTGCCAAGGCATGGGTGGCTGTATGGATAACTGGGCTCTGACTGTTGCACTGTTCAACAATCTCATTCCCAAGAGCTATTCCCTAAGATTGTGTTTCATAGATTTCTCATATCCCAACCTTGCTATGGGTCTGGCTGAACAAATCTAAACCAAATTCCTGGGCCTTCTGGTTTAATATGCATTTGCCACTGGACAAGGTAACATCTATGACCACTCCTCCATGTGTCAGAGAAAGGGAGAGGTGGCGGGAGAGAGCACTGGCTTTCTCACATAGTTGTAGGGACGAAATGGCTGATATTGTAAAATCACGTTCTATTGCGTGTTCCATCCTATCATTGAGCATTCTCTTTCTTCTCTTCTTGCTTCCCTTGGTGTCTGCCACTCTTGAGTGTTTCTTCTCTCAGACATGTGTTAATTCTTTCAACAAACATTTGTAAAGAATGCCATGAGCAGAATACTCTGCCAAGCCCCATGGAAAGAAGTATCTTGCCTCAAGTCGAGAGGGAAGTAAACAGGTGGTGGGTGGCCAATCAGAGGGATTCGGGAAGCACAGATGAGCTCGAGGATGCAGAACTGACCATAGCAAAATATCTACGGAAAAGTTGGTGTCTGGCCTGACACCTGAAGAACATGTAGAGGATTTCCTGAAGAACATGTCAAGTGTTCCCAAGGGGGAAGAGGCAGGACACACGGGAAAGCCACAGAGGCTCACTGTGGCTGGTTCATGGGTTGTGGGCTTGAGCTGAGAGGTAAGACTCAAGAGAGAGCAGTGGTGTATGAGGCAGGACAAGATGGCTGGGCACAGACCAGGGAGGTTCTGAGGCTAGTTCATTCACACATCTTGGCCCTGAGCCTGCAGCAAGGGGAAACAGACCTGCTCCCATGGTAGTATATAGATGGAGCCACTAAGCAAAAGCTCCCAGGGAGCAAAGTGTGAGGCTCTGAGCCACAGAACCCATTGGAGACAGGGATTTTCCTGAGTAACCCCTCTGGGCTGCCCTGGTGCTTTACAACAGTCTGAGGGATGCAGCTCAGTGGGCCCCCACATCAGTGCTCATAGAGCCAGGAATGTGGGGTTTTCAATAAAAGTGCAGGCAATGGGCCCAAGGGGAGCTCCGGCTCAAATGAGCTTTTATATTTTTATGTGGAATGTAATCATGTTTGGTCATGATGGAGGCGGCCCCGTTACTGCTATTAGAGTGTTTATGGTTCTAAGGGGGATAGGAGACTGTGGCAGTACGTGCTCGCAACTGAAAGCAACAGGGTGTACTGATTTAGAAACCACAGAGAAATCCCAAGAACACATAGCTTGAGATGATGGGTGAGGCTTCTGAGAGCCTGTGATGACTGATTGTCCACAGGTCCAAAGAGGATCATTTTCAGAGGGAGAGTGGAAGTTTTCCATTATGCCAATAGTCATAGCTGCCTACCAGGCACGGCAGCTCATGCCTGTAATCCTAGTTACTGCAGAGGCAGAGATCAGGAAAATCACAATTCCAGGCCAGCTGGGGAAACATTAGTGAGACTCCCCATCTCAACTAGCTGGATATGGTGGCCCACCTGTCACACAAACTACTAAGACAGCAGACATAAGAAGACCACAGTCCAAGTAAACCCAGGCACAAAGATGAGACATCTAAAAGAAAAAAAAGTTAAAGACAGGGAGCCTGGGTAGCTCACCCTTATTATCTTAGCCACTCAGAAGGCTGAGATTTGAGGATCACAATTCAAAGCCAGCATGGGCAGAAAAGTCCGCAAGACTCTTATCTCCAAGTAACCAGTAAAAAGCAGGAAGTATAGGTATAGGTCAAGTAGAAGAGTTCCAGCCTTGGGTGAAAAAGCTAAGAATGAGCTTAGGCCCTGAGTTCAAGGCCCAAGTAGAGCACAAAGAATTTTTTAAAGGGCTAGAGGTATGGCTTAAGTTGTAGAGCATCCGTCTTACAAGCACAAGGACTTCAGGTCAACATGTGTGCGCTCTTACTCACCATCCTTAGAACCTCACAAGATGCCTCCTAATGGCTAACCCCATTGGCCTATTTTGCATGTTTTCAACCTCAAAAGTGCTGAAGCCAGTCAGCAAATGTATTAGTTTTCTATAACTAATACAATAAATTGCCATAAACTGGAGAGTTATAACTATCAAAATGCAAAAATGTATTTGTTCATAGAGGTAGGGGCCAGAAGTCCCAAATCTAGGAGTGGGCAGATTTGGTCCTCCTGGAGTCCTGGATCACCCCCTCCTCGCCCCCAGTACTGGCCAGCCCTGGTGCTCCTTGGCTTGGGAGATGTGTCCCCAGCCTCTCCTCTCACCTCACATGGCCTCTTTCCTGTCTCTGCATTCTCCTCCTCTTAGGCAGGACACCTGCCACTGGATTTTTAGGCTCCTCCCACACACATCCAGCAGGGCCTCATCTCAAAATCCTTAACGATATCTCTAAGGGAACACACCGAGGTTCTGGATAGACATGGATTTAAGAGGACATGTTTTAACCTGCAACAGTAAGAAACTGAGACAGGAGCTGGGGCCAGTTCTCCCTGGGTACAAAGGTGCTCACCCAGCATGGCACAGGGCTATATGATGCTACTACGATGGCTCACAGCATCTCAGTGCATTCATTTATTTCCTGCCTGCAGGCTGGCTCCAAACCACTTCTCACAAGTACTGACAAGCCTCTGTGAAAAAGTACAGAAAAGCCTCTGCCTATCCAGGAACATGCAGAACTCTAGAAGAATCACAGACATCGAGTCCCTACAAGGATGCAGCATGGTGCAGGAAGCAAGGGAATTGCACTGGTCTTAGAGTGTGAATCTGCTTTTCATCTCTGCTTGTAATAAACTGGTAACTTTGGGTAACGTCCCTTCATCTCTCTGAGTCTCACTGTCCCTATCTGTAAACTGCGCATACAATCCTTCAGGTTTAGTTAGTGGAAATGAATAGGAAGTTCTAGGCAAGCCTGGGCTGTTAGCAAGATGTTGTCTTAAAGAAAAACACAAACTGCGCCTGAGTTCCTAAGAACTAAGTGGCAGACTGGAGACACCCCACCCCCCACCAGGTCTGTATAGTATGGAGCCACTTCTTCCAGCCCTCACTCTCTGTAAGAGAGGCCACAGGACATCCTGAGCAGAAGGCAGGCACAGTAGATCCTTCCTGACCACCTGGGGAAGGAATGATGGGAGAGGAAGTATTGAATGAGAGGGGCCTTGACAAAGCAACAATCCATAGCTAACGAGACATCCAGAGGTCATTAAGTGACCTAGAGAGCCTAGGCAGTTGGAACCAGACAAATCCAAGGTCATTCCCTGGTTTTGCAGCTAGCTCAGTGACCTTGAGATGCTGACTATGCCCACCATTGGAGCTAAAAGGAGATAAAATCATCAAGATCAAAAGAACAACGTGAAAGGACAAGGAATAAGTAAGTATAGGCGAATATAAAGATTAAAAAACCGCTAGGATCTGCTAAATCAGAACATGAAATAACATGTGTAGGTGTGAATACATATGTATAGAGATGTGTGCTGACCCACTACCACATCATTCACAGTAAATCTACACTTACATTAACCTAATATCCCTCTAAAGTAAAAATGACACATTGTGCTATATTTGCACAGTGGTATACTTTAGAATCATTTTTAAAAAAAACCCTGAAGTACAATGAACAAAACACATGGATCTCACAATGAAATGTTAAGAAAAAGAAGTAAGTACATACTGAATGACTTCATATGTATAAAGTTCAAAAACAGGCTACATTGACCCATGGGGTTAGAATCTGGGAGGATGTTTTTAGAGTTCTGACCACCTTTTCCTTGTTTTTTTTTTTTGGTAGGGGGAATGGTTCGGTCATGGGGCCTGAACTCGAGGCCTGGGCTCTGTCCCTCAGCTCTTCAGCTCAAGGCTAGCGCTCTACCACTTGAGCCACAGCGCCACTTCCGGTTTTTTTCTTTTTGCTTATGTGGTGCTGAGGAATCGAACCCAGGGCCTCATGCATGCAAGGCAAGCGCTCTACCACTGAGCTACCTTCCCAGCCCCACCTTTGCCTTTTTAACCTGGGTAACCTGGGTACTGCTCAGAGTTCACCCGGTGGAATCCCTCAGCCCATAGTTACGATCTGCGAGCTTCATGGGCACTACACATCGATAAAAGCTTTCTGAACTATCACAGGACAGAGCCACCACTGGCTTTAGAACCTGCTCAACATGAACTAGTTTTCTTTAGCAAGATGACTCAATCACAAGGATAGAAGGAAGGTCTTCCAGAAACCTGGGGACTGTGGAGGAGGGCCCACAGGAAGAGACCATGGGCGTATTCACAGAAAGAAGGAGTGAGTGTGAGGAGGGCTGGTCCCATTCAAGTTTTAGCAATTTCTCTAAGCAAGACTCCTTGATCTGTGTAAACACAGATGTTCGTTCAGGGCACTATTTTTGCCCAAAAGCTTTGAAAATTCAAGCTGGCCTACCCAATGATGCCCTCCAAACTACTGGTCAGGTGGCTGCCTCCCTGGGCAACTTCTCCTCTGTGTGCTGCTTCTAGTCACACTGACCTTTGCGGATTCCTGTCCACCTTCCCTCTTAACCCTTCCCCCCAATCTCAGATTCACTGATAGATCCTTGGCTTAAAGTCATTTGTTCCAAATGATTCTTTCCTGTATCTGTTCTTTTATTACCTAGTAATTATCCTTGATAGTAATTTTATTAGCATTAATTTGTCTGTTTGCTTGTTTATTTTTCCTCCTATCAAGTGTATGCTTACCACTCCGTTCATCATTCTACCCTCAACATCTAATGATGAGAGCTTGCTTATCTACCAGCCAGCTCTTTTCCCATAGCGAACTTGTAAGATGCAGTTCTGGGATAAATGGGATCAGGAAGGGACATCTGAAGTCTGTTAGTAGATGAATAATAGATTTTCCTTCCTAAAACATTTATCTAGCAAGAGTATTTTTGCACAAACTATTTTAGTCATTCAAGAAGCCTTTGCAACACAGAAATTTCAAAGTATATAACATGAGAACGAGAACAGATATGAATGAATCATGGAAGCCAGATGTCGCAATCAGGAGTGGTAGGAACAGTAGTGAACTGAAAGGCCACCACATGACCAAGCACCACTCTCTCCAAGGGATGCCACTCTGCAATGCAGGTGTCTTGTCACCTGACAGTTTGGTTTTCCCCAGTGTCTTTTAATGCAGCCTGTCCCTATTTGTTAGAAGTGTCAATAAACTTAACATTTCTTGGCAATGTACAGCCATTGTGTACAAGCTATTCTCTGGGCTAGCTGCAGTTGACACTTTCCAGTGGGATGCTACACAGACACTTTTAAAAGAGACAAGATAGCTATCTCCTCGGATGGCACTGTTAGTATATGACAAGACGGCCTGGAAGGAAGGTCCAGTTGCTGTTTCCACTTCATCCATGCTAAGACCTCTGTGTACACACTCAACTTAATTGAGATAAACCAGCCATCATAAAATTAAATTCTGTCTTGAATTAAAACTCATGATATTGAGTAGGTCTTATATGTCCTTTTATATTAGCCTTAAATGAAAGCCCACAGCCCCATTGTGAAGATCCACCATGTCAATCTCAGAAAAGAAGAGCTAGGCTATTTTAACAACTGACATTAATTTTCTGCCAACCTAGAGCAAGAATGTCCGCAATAGGTGCAGAGTTGGAAAATGCTTCTTTGTGAAGGCCAGAGTCCTTGCTGCTGGCAGCAGCCCCTTTTTAATTCTGTCTCAGCAGCTTGGGCCTAACCCTGTTATAGAAAGAGTAATCGTAAATCTGCATGAAGTTTCTGATGATTAGTTTTGCTTGGAATTGGGCCAAAGAGCCAGACTTTTGCCAATTCCATATGCACATGTAAGTTCTTTCAAGAAAGAATTCATTAATCCTCCCACTAGGCCGGGGATAAGGAGTTTTGGGGCCTCGTGGTAGAGAGAGCCCAGCTTTAGTTATATGTTGAAAGGGTGTGTGTGGAGCCCATGATAGCACTTTAATAAGCAGTCTAATGACAATTGCATTTAACAAGTTGTCTCTGTTCATTCTCATCTTAGCACTGATGAGCATGGATTATGAAATTTTTTGTCAGATAAGGAAACTGAGAGTCAGATTTCAAGCAATTCGCCTAAATGTATGCAATGAGTGAGCTGTTACGCTGGGTTAACCCTGTCCTGTCTCATTCCTAAGTCCCCACTGCATGGACAAGTGGCTGGCCTAGACATCATGTCTCCCAAAAAATAAAACAAGTGTCCACTTCTGCATTGTGCCAATTAGCCAGTGGTAAATGTTTGTGCTGCTAATACCCATCTACCTGGCTTTCTTCTTCCATCATTGTAAGGAATAGAATATGATATTCCTGACCATATGCAAGCCACACTAGCCACCACACAGGAGTAGAAAAGTGTCACCAGGGAAGAGGATGGGAAGGGAGTGGTAGTGATTTCAGAGTAGTGGTTCACCTTCTGACAATCTGATCGTGCCTCACGATAAGCAAGGGAAACGTAGGTGCTCATTCCATGATGACCAGTATTTGGAATGTTGTCACAACTCTTCAGCAGTCACCTTTCACCCTTTCAGAATAAGGACACCAAGAGCTTTTAAAGAGATCTAGGCATCCATTTACCAATTGGGCCTGTTTCCATGCCCTTGCTAAAGGGCATGACAAATTTGGAAGTAGTGTTTGTTGTCATAACTAGAGAAGAAGTGATGACACTACTCTAAGCATATGAAGAGAAGAAGCAGGGATGCTTTTAAAAGCATTCCACAATGCACAGGACAACCATAGCACACTGAATGATCCAGCCCAGAGAGACGATTGTCCAGGTTGGAAAAATGTGGATTAAAATGACATTTGATTTGTTATACAAAGCCATTTAACCCCTCAAAGTACTCTCAGATTGTGGTCAACTAAAATCCCATTCCAAGAGTCCCTTTCCTCTGTGGTTTGAGTTCACCAGATTGGCTTCTATGGAACACAGTGTAGGACCCTCCAATTTTGCCTGCAGAGTTAAAACAATGTTATAAGATGTTTGAGCATCATGACTTCTGGATAGAAGTTTGTGGCTGCATTATGAAGTAAAAAGTCCAACTGAGAAAATCCCTGAAAAAAAGTAATTAATAGGAAAATGAGATATTCAGAAGGATGTTACGAGTTTAAATAAAGTGTGAGCTAAAATAAACTGGCTTGGTCATTGAACACAAATGGCAATTGTGGGTTGAATGTGGTCGAACTATACTGCAGTTGTAGGTAAATACACTGAATGCTAATGGTTTTATAATAGTCTTATTAATTCACCCTTCATAGTTAATGTTTAAGATAAACTCTGTGTCTTTAGAGTAATTTATGCATTCCACTTTTACAGAATTCCAATTGAATGAATATGAACATAATCATTTTACACAAATGTTCTCCAAGGAGGGAGCAGAAAGTATGAACCCGGCAAAGACTCCCTACTGCTTTATTCATAATGGATCAGCCGATTCATTCCTTATTAATTTAATGGAGTACAAGTAAGCAGCGTAACAGCTTGAGTTTAGGAGTGTTTCACAAATGGGCCTTTTTGTCTGTAATCGCTTAATCCTGCAGGCTAGGCCTCATAAATTGGATAAAAGAGGGAGCTGGGTTTTAATTAAGTCCACAGAACAAGGCTGCATCAAAGCCACAACCACCCCTGACAAACACAGGGTTAAAGTATGATCGGTTAATACCCCATGCTAACAGCATCTTGGCCCCAGAAACCTCTGACCAGAACCTTCTGATGTGAGGAGGGAAGGGAAATCCTCCCCCTTGATGAGCTTGCTCCTTGAAGTGCACTATGAGAGCAGATTGCTGTGAATTCTTGCCATCCTGGACTTCCCTCCGAAGCTGGAGTTGGAGGAGAAAGCACATCAGTGTTCCTTGTCTTGTATCTGTATACCCCTGGCTGGAAAGAAAAGTGCTGATGAGTCCTATCCATAGAGAAGAATTTCTTCCCAGGAAATTATGCACCCCACAGGGAAGAGTCTGGGTGTTCTAGCCAAAATGAGTCTGATTCAAATCTCAGCTGCACATCATAGAGGCTATATGTCCTTGAAAAGGATGGAGATACTTCGCTTGGCTATTAAAAGATGATGAGAGTTCCTGTGCGCAGGCACTTGGCAAAATGAGTGACTGTTGAGGGCAATGGAGGGCAGGGAATAGCATGTGGATCACCTCCTATCTAAAGCAGTAATTTCCTTTCTTCCAAAGTTTATGATACCAGTAAATAGAAAACTTTCTTCCGTGATCCCTTACACATGTGCTCACAAAGTCCCTGTGTATTAAAGCCTTCGGCGCATCACTTCTGCAGACTCCCCCTGGGAGTCCCTTGTGGGAATTTTTGTCTGTCCCATGGTCTCACATGGATCAGGTCCTCTGGGTTCCTAATCCATAGGGTGTGTTCCTTCCAAATGGGAGTTACATTCCAGGATTATGTTGGTTTACCTGGCTTGGCACAGAATTATCATATGGGTCCTCTTATGTGAATGAGGCAGGCAGGAGAGTTGGACTCAAAAGGACGTAGCCTGGGAAATCAGCCATCTCCGGCTTTGAAAATGAAGGAAGGCACCATTAGCTAAGGAATGTGGGCAGCCTCTAGAAACTAGAAATGGATTTATAAGGCTTCTAAAAGAAAAGCATCTCAGCTGACACCTGATTTCAGGACAGTAAGACAGTTAAGAGACTATAGTATAGTAAATTTGTGGGAATTTGCTACAGCCACAATTAAGAGTCTGATACAGCACACAAACCAGATGATCTACCTCCCACAGTGCACCTGCGAACTGTCCTTTCGGAACCAGACCCTCTGATGAGTTCAACCTTGTTCTGGGCCCAATATACCAAGAGTTATTTCTAGTTTTATCATTTTGGATTATGAGCTTCTCTGTGGCAAGCAAGCATCAGGCTCTGTGTATAGGACTAGGCTCAGCACATGCGCAAGGAATTTTGCTAAGCTGCTAATTTTCTGATATGTATATTCCTTGAAGGATAGAAACTACTGTGATAGAACAGCCTCTGTTGTCTTTATTGTTTAATATCATAATTATTAACTAAATTACGAATTACTCACTTTAAATAATAGCAAATTATTACTTCATAGAAACAACAGACACAATGATAGCAACAATGCCTGCTCCAATAACAATGTGATATCCCACGTTGAACAATTGAGATGGACCATGCTTTCTCCATCACTTACTTTAATTTTTCCAAACAGCCTCACAGGGTAAGGATTTTGAATGCCAGTACTCTAGTAATCACATGGAGAGGTGAAATGGATTTCAAGTCACAGTTCAAACCTAGTTCCTTCTGGTTCAAAAGACCCTCATCTTTTCACTGTCCATAAAGCAACAACAGATCCTAGTTTTGCTCAGAGCTGCTGTTTATCTACTTTATGGGATGATGATATTCTCCTTGTTAGTATTGTTAATTCTGTTAAAAAATAAGAACATTATTTTAAATTCTACCAGCTATTACCACCCTACTTCCTTCTACATCTCTTTGCCTTTTTCCTTCCAACTCATATTCAAGATATGCTGCTGTGCCATCAAGCTATTAAAGATTGTGTAGTGAAAGGCTGGCTGATCTCTGATATCAGTGGGGACATGGTCACATAAGAGATAGAAGACTGGGCTGCCCTACATCCAGGCAAACTATAGAAGCCTTTTCTCTCAAGTCATGCCAGCAGTCAATGGAATTGTGGACAATGCATCACACACTTTAGTCATATGCAAGTGCAGACTTGGCAAAGACAGGTATACCCATGGATGTGTATTCCCAAAGGAAGGCACAGGGGAATCATGTGTCCCTCACAGGCTTTCTCATGCTGTGCCTACTCTTGGAGTTGAATGCTCATGTCTAGCTCCACACCTGGCCCTGGAATGAATAACCTTGACTGTACTTGCATGTTCCCTACTGATTTTCCAGGCTCCTTCCAAGCCTTTCAGAGATTGAAGCTTCCATTGGTTCACCAGGACCACAAGAGGAAATGTGAATTTGAGACACAGGGTCAGATGCAATGTGTAACTCCATTCAAGAGCTGTGCTTGCCTCTTTCCTCAGTTGTCCATGCAGAGCTCTTTTAAAAACCTATGTCATAGCCGGTGCCAGTGGCTCACACCTTTAATCCTAGCTACTCAGGAGGCTGAGATCTGAGGATCACAGTTCAAAGCCAGCCCGGGCAGGAAAGTCCGTGAGACTCTGATCTCCAATAAATCACTAGAAAACCAGAAGTGGTACTGTGGCTCAAGAGCTAGAGTGCTCGTCTTGAGCTGAAGAGTGCAGGGACAGCGCCAAGGCCCAGAGTTCAAGCCTCACAATCAACAACAAACAACAACAACAACAAACTATGTCACAATCCAGATGCGAGTGGCTCACATAATCCTAGCTACTCAGGAGGCTGAGATCTGAGGATCACAGTTCAAAGCCAGCCCGGACAAGAAAGTCCATGAGCCTCTTATCGCCAATAAGCCTCTCAGAAAACTGGAAGTGGTGCAGTGGCTCAAGTGGTAGAGCCTTGAGCTGAAGAGTTGAGGGATAGCGTTCAGGCCCAGAGTTCAAGCCCCATGACCACCACCACCAACAACAACAACAAAAACCTATGTCACACATTTTGTTGTTAAAATAACATTTGGTAAATGAGTTTTCTCTTTGATGCTGAGATTTCCAGAATTTGAGGCACCTGTTTGGGGTGTAGAAACTTGAGACTTTATCTACACATTTATACTGAACAAACCAACCTTGACACACTTTCCCATTTCACAGTACAGCCACTAGCCATCATCCTGAGAGTGAAGTCTCTTACACACTAAAGCATTGTAATCACACTAGGACACTGTGTAAGGGACACTAGTAAGGGACACTGAAAAGGAAGTTTCATGGAGGACCTTCTAAATGATGTTTGCACATGCTAGGCCTCAAGCTGTTCAAATACAAATTTGAAAAAGAATGCTTTAAAGAGTTTTAAGTAGAAAAGATAATTATACCATTAATAACTAGCATTGAACAACTGATCAAAATCCTGCATGCCAGATACTGTGCTAATTGATTTCTGTGCCTTACAAAATCCCTGAGGGACAGGTACCACTTTACAGGTGAGGAGACTGAGGAACAGAGAGGTGAAGGGAATTAATCAGGATTGCACAGTTTCTGAATGGCACTGATGTGCTTTTACTCTTGGATCATTTGTCTTCCTGAACATGCATATATAAATGCTCTATAGAGTCCAAATAGATTGGTACACATTAGAAAACAATGACTCTGGAAAGGAAACCCTCCATAACTGTTAACAAAGCTCCTTTTATTGCCAGCAAACCCCTTTAGTGATGCCCTTCTTTCTGCCAAAAAAAGAAAAGCAAAAAAAAAAAAAAAAAAATCCACTGGCTTTCATTCAAGTACAATTAAAATTCAACCACCAAAGAGTAAGAGAGAGAGATCTACCTGCCTACCTACCTTTTCCAAACACTGACTTTCAGACAGATTCTAGAACCTTAAACCAAATTAAGCAAAAGACCAGGAGAATAAAAACATGCTCTGAAAATAGGCACTGCCTCTTTAATATCTCAGGTTTCTTTAAACATGAAATTATAGCACAATACACAGAAGGATAGCAGCATTATCCTTCATCACAATAGCCGGCCAAATTTAACTCGTCTCAAGTGTTATTATAAGAAATAGAATTTACGGCTATGGACTTCTCCTCAATGCTACTTCTTCCCTGTTTAATGAAATGTCATTATTCCAATACAAACCCTTTCTTTTGGCGGCTTGTTCCCGCACCCCACCACTATATTTCATTTCCTGCAGTTACGTGATATTATTGCCTTTTTTCCACAGTTATTGATTTAGGTGTGTATGGTTATTACAATGCAAAATAAAACAGCTCCCCCATCCATTCTACCTTGTACCAGTGAACATTAACTTAATTTGTTTCAAATCTGCATTTGATTTGGCAAAGAAACCATTTATCTTTATGAAGAAAGCCCTCATAAAGTAGAGAGTTTAGGAGATCACTGCTTTAAAATTTTAATAGCCTTGTGTCTTATACACTAGAAAAATGAATTAAACCTTCAAATAGTATATGTCTCAATGTAACCTTTTTGCATTTCACACTATGTTTAATTTATTATATTCTGGAGGAGGAAAAAATTAGAGGACAGATCTCAGGATGTGGCTTGCTTTCGCAATGCGTGAATAAAGTGAAGGTCTACCATACACGACAGCTGTGATTTGCTGCAAATCATCCTTCAGCTCAAGCTGAAGTTGAATGTGGAATTTGAGATAGGTTTGGTCCAGGGTTTATATGTAGTTGGTAGAAGGGCTCTATCTCTGGAGCATGAGGAATGAAGCCAGGGTGTAGAAGGGGGAAAGAAAGAAGGCAGAATCAACAGAAATACAACAACAAGATTCAGAAATGAATTCAGACGTGCTTTCACTCAGAAATACCAAGTTTCTTGTCCATACTAATTGTACAAGAAATAACAGTGGAGCATAGGTTTCCCAAAGGTCCAGAAGACATTGTTTCAGTGTCAAAAACATTATCTTATGCAGAGGTAGGGCCCTTGCTTTCCTTCTTATGGTGAATCTCCATTACTCTCTTGATGCCTCCTATGAATGTGAGAAACACTAAACACTGGGTCAATGAAGATAATACATGAAGAGTAGAAAACAATGATCTTCCCAGTCTCCACTAAGATAAAAAGATGTGTCAATCTGTGCTTTAACATTTAGAGTCAGTCTACATATTGCTGCCTAAGTTTCTTCTGCCTCCATTGTCATTACTACCACCACTATCATCACCATCATATCACCACCACATCACTATTACCCTTTAACACCACCATCATAATCATTATTATCCTCCTCCATCAACACCAACAATGTAACAATCATCTCCCACCAGTATCATCCTCATCACCACCACCACCACCGTTATCAACACCAACACCATCTCCACTACCAACAACCTCACTCTACAACTACTATCCCTTAACACAACCATTGCCTCAATCCACTTTTGGGAAACCTGACATGGGATCTGTCATACTCAATACAAAGATTAGAGACTCAATTTATCTAGATTGTAAAGGGATCAGCGTATTTGGGGATATGGGTGTTCTTACTGCCTCATCATGGAAAATATTAGTACTGTATTTCCATATTCTTTTCTTTCTTTTTTTTTATCGTGAAAATACTGTACAGAGGGGTTACAATTACATGGGCAAGATAATGAGTGCATTTCTTATCAAGCATTGCCGCCTCCTCCTTTGTTTCCCCTTCCCATCCCTTCCCATCTCCCACCTCCCCATTCCCCCCTCACCCCCCCGCCAAAGTTGTAAAGTTCGTTTTTTGACATAACGACTTATACATCTCATTGCTGCAATGGGTCCACCTGTATCCCTATTTAAATGATTTGTTTTTTCCCCTTCCCCTCCACAATCCATATTCTTTTCTATTGAACCCACATAGAACCTCAAAGTCCTTAACCCAAAGCTCACAGCAGCCATTAGAAATTAATTGTAGTGAGAATACAAAAAGAAACTCATGTGTCATCCTTAGACCAAAACTGATTTAAAATGGTTAACAAGAGCTTAGAGGAAACTAGTCATTTTGAGGGCTGGTGACCACAATTGTAATCATAAAAGCAATAATGGAGTGACTAGTTGCTGAGCACTGTCCAAAGGCTTGATAACCATTATCACATCTAATGCCGTTTATGGACACCTCCGTGTGTGCGCGCGCGCGTGTGTGTGTGTGTGCGTGTGTGTGCGCACGCACGTGTGTGTGTGTGTGTGTGTGCGTGCATGTGTGTGTGTCTGTGTGTGTGTGTGTGTGTGTGTGTGTTTATACACGGTCTTGGATATAGAATGTGCACTCTCTCTCTTCCTTTGAATATTTGAAAGGCTGCCAAATATAAAACATTAAAGCTGCTCTATATGGCACCAAGGGCACTGAGGCAATCCCTGCCATTTGCATAATACACTCCCATAATTCACAATTTAATCTTCAGAACAACACCATGTAGTTGCTATAAAGACATGGGAATTTGTGACTGGAAGAGGAAAATGCTTTTGCCTATTCCATGCAATTCAAAAATTGCATGGTCAAAACTCAAACCTAGTTCTCTTTACTGGATGTCCTGACTGTCCCATTTTGTTCAATTTCCTGTAGGATTAATTCAACCAAACCTACTTTGTCTGTACTATAGCTCTTGAACTTGGCTCAACTCAGAGAATTCCAAGATAAAACAAACCTCCTTTTAAGAAAATCTGGAAGAGATTCACAAGCATCTCCTGGTAGTCTGACTGACATTATAGAGGCCACAGGAATCATAAGGATATATAGGAGGAGAGAGACAGTCATTTGTCTAGTGGTGAAAAGCCTACTAAAAACTCAAAGGGTAGGAGATGTATGAGACAGAGAACACTTGATGGACAAGCTCTTCAGAGAGAGAATTTTGGTTCATTATAAGGAAGAAATTCACATAAAATTTGCTAAATATAGAATAGTCATGAATTCCAATGTTTATAGAAGAATTTTGGTGAATAGCTACATGTACTGGCTGGAATGTTGAATTTGATGAATTCTGAAACATTTCTTAGCCCAAAACTTGCACAATATTTTTGGCTTTTCCATTAATTATTTGATTTGACAATTCAATCCTATCCCACAAGTTTTTGATGGATATTTTGAAGCTCTGGACACTGAAGACTGTGTTTGAAAATTCCTCAGCCCAAGGGAAAAAGAGACTCATGAACCAACATAACATTTTCTTGCTAAATGAATCCCTAGAGGTCTATGCTTGTTGATATGCATTGTTCTTCTGGTACAAAGAATTGTCTCTAAAGTATTGTTTGTCTTTAAAAATTACCCTAGAAGGTAAAACTATTGTTTTTTAAACATTCATTTACTTACTCTTTCTGCAAACAGCAAATAATTTTTTTCTGCCAGTTCCTAAGAGAAACTTTTTCATTTGAAACAAATGTCCTCCCACTTCCAAATGTAAGTAAGCTAACTCACCATCAGGTAAGCCCTGAAAGGGCTTGGCTACCACCCTTGCCATGAGAAACAGGAGACCAGAATTCTTCTGCTACCTGTTATGAAAGTCCTCAGCAAGAACTTGCAGCTAGGTAATAAAGCAAAATGCTAGTAAGAAACAGGGAAGGTTTAATTCCATAATAGATATATTTGTAATATACAGAACTACATCCTCCAAAGATGCTTGCGTCCTAGCCTCAAGAATCTATAAATACATTACTTTACGGGACACAGGGGGCATTGCAATTGCAATTAAATTAAGGATCTTGACATAGGAAGACTGCCCTGGATTATCCATTGTACTCAAAAGAATCACGAAGGTTCTTGTACGAGGAAAGCAGTAGGGAGAAGGTCAAGGTCAGACAGAGGCTTGAAGTTGCTGTTGCTAAGCTTTCAAGATGGAGAAAGGATAGGGCCAGGAGCCAAGAAATGCAGGTGGCTCCTAGAAGCTGGGAAAGGCAAGGAAATTTATTCTCCCTTAGAGCCTTTAGAAAAAGCTAAAGCCTGCCAACACCTTGATTTTAGAACATCCAATCTGCCAAACAATTAGATAAGAGAGTTATGTTGTTTTAAGCCACAAATTCTGTGGCAATTTATTAGAAGCAATACAAAAATAATACAATACTAAGTGTTGAGTCACAGGTCAAGTGATTAATATTTGGTTATTTAAAAAAATACTCATGAGTACATAGGATGTTCCAGGAACTGGGCCAGATTCCAAAGATACTCCAACAATCTCTTCTTGAAAGAAACCTACTATCATCTAATGAGTAATAAAAGAAAAGATACCCCCAGTAAGCTGGACATAGCTTTGTCCATCCTAGAACTAAGAAAACCAAGCCCACAGGGACAACTTCCCCAAAGTCTTTTGCATTCTAAACAGCCCAACCAGGATCCAAACCCATCTGCCTCACAGACCAGCCAAGGAAGGCCATTTTCACTGCAATCTCATTTCCTGGGGGACAGCTCAACATTGCACATGTAAAATTCTTTCACATGCCTAACTCTCTCATTTTCCTCTCAATTCCCCCAAGAAGCTGCATACATCCTTTCCTCTGATGGGACAGTGGCCATTTCTAAAGCTTCTTAGAGCCATGGTACTTCTCAGTTCCCTTCTCTTGGGAATCACAGACATGTATCTTGTTATATGCAGCCCCTAATATTTTGATTATTTTGATGCAAATCCATCACCCATAATACATTCCCTTGCCTTCCAAATGCAATCGATTTTAGAAGCATGAAAGGAAAAATGAAGTAATCTCTGACAATCTTTACTAGTGTCTGTGACAGAAGAGACCTAAGTGACTGAAAGCTATTGTCCTGTATGTCAATCGGTCCGATTTTTTTTTCCCTTGCACAAACACATATCCATACAGCCTTTCTGGGCATAGGTGAGCAAATAAATGTAATCACAAGCAAGATGTAATCATGGTTGCTTTGCTATTAAAGCTGTTGTATGCTCTCATAGCTTGGTTAACAATATATGCAGAAGGGTAGAATTGCTTGCTACTCTCCCAGGAAGAAAAACATGCTAGAAGTATGGCCTCTTTTATATTATATCTGCGAAAATACAACATTTAAATGCAGAATTTGACTTTCCAAGAATCACACCAGAAAACCTTTTAACAGAAACAGCAGGGAGAGAAAGCTTTTTAAATCATGATACTCCATGAAGGATTATGAAAATGGAGGTCATTGCACAAGACGGAATTGCAAATACAATGAGGAGAATCTTCTCCTCTGTGTAAATACATGAAGACAATTTATTCTTCTCTGTTGAGCTATCAGGGGATGTTTGCAGTTTCTGGAAAAGGATAAAGGAAAGAAGGCACCATATCCAAATGGATCTATTCATAGTAATGTGCTCAGCTGCTTGGCTTGGACTATGTCTACATTTATCTGTCAGAAATACCTAATCCAACCAACATATGGCCTATCCAGTGAGGCTATTGGGAGGAAAATGAATGCTAAAAAATGTATCTAATTTATAGATCTGCAAAACAGTATCTCCCTGTTGCCATCTATTTATGTGGGTCATGGTGTGCTCTAACAGTGATGTGCCTTGTTCAGGAGTCAGGATAAACAGGTCAGATAGCTAAAGTGATAAACACCTGATGATAAACAAGATAGACAAGTATAGAAACAATAGACAACAATGATGGAAGATACATATACCATATATATCACACATGCATATATGCATACATATGTTTATGTCAATATCAATAACACACAAGTGGAGGGAGAAAAAAGGGGGTTGCTTTCCTGGCTTTCCCACGCTGGGTCCCAAAATAGTGCCCCAGATTATGAATTGAGCTGACAAAGTTTTGTTAAACTTCAAAAATTTGATTGATGTTGCTTTGAAACAAAACTTAGAATTCTGTAACTAGAACTATTTATTTTATGTGAATGACTATTACAAAAAATAATTCAACTATAGAGTATTTTCTGAATAATAAACTTATCTAATGCTATATTGCTTATATATGCAGTATATAAAGACCAGGTTTTTTTTTCATATTTCAGCATAACTGAAATCAGAAGTATCCCCACAAAGTAGATCTCAAAATTATAATTTTCAGAATATTTTTTTCTTTGTTCCAGGCGCTGTAGCTCATGCCTGTAATCCTAGCTACTTAGGAGGCTGGGATCTGAGATATGAGGATTGCGGTTCAAAGCCAGTCTGGGAAGGAAAGTTTATGAGACTCATCTCCAATTAACCACCAGAAAACTGGAAGTGGGGCTGTGGTTCAAAATGGTAGATCACTAGCCTTGAGCAAAAGAGTTCAGAGGTAGCACGGAGGCCCTGATTTCAAACCCCATGACTGACCAATAAAAAAGAAGAATATTTCCTTTCTTAATATATTAATATACCTTAATTATAATTACACAGAAATTACTGCTTATTTAGTGCTCTGGTGATCAGTCCTAGTTATGTAGTGGTGGTTTATCATCAAGGTTTAGCAACAATTCTATGGATGAAGAGTAGTTCTCTGATTTGCAGCTTTTGCCATTCCCTTGGTGTAAATACTTTGTCTGTGGTTGATTTCAAATTGCCAAAGTGACATCATGGAATGCAGGGGAGGTAAAGAGAGCACAGGTGGCTTCAGAGAGCCTCCAGCCTACCATGAGGCATATGTAGATCTACAGATACTGTCAACTCCTGAACCAGTGCCGCTGTGATCCCGGACCAGACCTCAATTTTATTTACTCTCACCCCATAATATCAAATTATAAATAATTCATAGTGTAATTCTGTTAGCTTATAATTGCTTCTCATTAGGCTCTTAGCTTCTCTTTTTTGGGGGGGAAGGGCAAGTATTTTTGTACTTCAGTCCTTTATCTTCTTATACCATTTAGCCATCTTCTACTTTGATGTATGGAATTTTCTTCTCCCAAACCTTGGACAACTGGTTCCTTCTCATTATTTAAGGTATCACCTCTCATGAGATTACCCTCCAGAGATAGCTAGTCTAAATTATTACCTCTCCTCAGTCATTCTCTCTCACTCAGACAGAGAAAGAGACTCAAAACAATCTCTGCTATGCGAGGTTATTTTACTGTATGTTCACTTGTGTAGTTTCTGCTCTGTCCTGCACCACTCTGTGAATTCTACTCCAGCAGAAACCTGTTCTTTGTCTTTAGTCAAATCTCTAGGGCTAGAAGTGTACTACATAATGGATGTATAATAAATAGCTGTCAAATGACCTGATCAATCATTCAGTTCATGATTTTACTATCAATTATATCTATGCACTCTGTACCTTTATGTTCTTATTTTTATAAGAGGAACAAAATTTTCTTTATTTAGTAAAATAAACTAATCAATCATGTGGATGTTAAAAGAGTCTAAGTCCTTCTATTTTGAGGAAATTATTTAGTGTAGACCTAGGAACTTCCACTTCTACACAAGGTAGAATGATAGAAACTTGATTTCTTTTCCTTCTTGAAACAATCGAAGAACAGGCATACATGAAGACACTACTTATTAAGCAATGAAGGACAGTGATCCTTGAGAGGTGGAAAACAAGTGAGGTGAGCCCTGTTATTGCCCCGGCTTCCTCACTTCAATAAAGGGCATCTATAAATAATGTATATTCAATGTTTCACTTAACTACTGAATTCTTTCCACTCTGCAGCTAGGAATAAAGAAAATGATATATACTCTCACCATTTGAATTTGTTAGTACACTGGATTTACTGAAATGAAGTCACAAAAGTAGTCTCACTTGGAAAAAAATAATTTAAATTTGTCTTACCCATATATGACATAACCTTCTATGAAGAAAACTTGAGGCTGAGTATATGTGTAGCAGTAGCATACTTGACTGGCATGTATAAGACCTTGGGTTCAACTCATAGCACCTCAAAAATAGAAAAGAAAATCTACTGGAGTCCACTAAGAGACATTAAAACTTAAAAAAAGATATGAGTTTATCAAGTTTGCAGAAAAGAAATGTACAATACAAATGTATTGTATTTCTATATATTCTCAACAAACAACTGAATTCCCAGAGAAATATAGCCTGCTCACATCTGAATCATAAAGGAACAGAAAACCTAATAATCAGTAAGAAGACTGAATCAGTAATTTTTTAAAATTACAACAAAGAATATTCTAAAACCTGACAGCTTCACCAATCATGAAAGGGAAATTCCAATCCTCAAGTGCTTCCAAAAAACTGGACAGGGAATATTCCCAAGTTCATGTTATAAGAGTAGTGATACCCAGATACTAAACACAGACAGGAATGCTACTACAAAAAGAAAACTATAGGTCACTATCCCTGATAAGCAAAACTGCAAGAATCCTCAACAAAATGCAATCAAGCCCAGTTCTATTCAATACCAGACAAGGACTACAGTAGAATTTAGTTGGATTTATCCCTGGGACATGGGTATCACATACTGTGATACACATGAACAGAATGAAGGGTTAAAAAACATGATTATCTCAATGGGTACAGAAAAGCCATTTGACAAAGTTCAACGTCCTTTCATGATTTTTTTTAAAAAAGTCAACAAATTAGATATAAAAGCTCAATAAAACTAACAACAAATTGATGAAAAGTTGAAAGCTTTTCCTGAAAGACCAGAAATAAGACAAGGAGGTCCACTCTTATTTATATTCAATATAGCATTATATTTCTTAGCTGTATTTCTTTTTTTTTTTTGGAGAAAAAATACAAGAAAAATTAAATTGAAAAGGAAATAACGAAGTTGTAATTTGAGTAGATAATATAATCAAATACATAGGAAAATTTAAGGAGTTCACAAAATCCTTACACCTAATAGATATTTTCAGCAAAGTTACAGGCTACTGAATAAGTATGCAAAAAGTCAGCGGCATTTCTATGTACTAACAATGAAGTATTCACAAGAAAAATTCAAGAAAGCAATACTATTTACAATAGTATTGAAAAGGAAGAGCTCTATGCTAAATACACAGATAAATGAAATTGAAAACAACCCTAATAAACAGAAAGGCAGCTCATATTCATGGATGGGAGGATTTAGTATTGTTAAAATGTGCTATATAATCTGTAGAATCAGTGAAATCCTTGTCAAAATTCCATAGATACTTTTCAAGTAATCCAAATACAATCCTAAAATTCATATGGAACCAGAAAAAGATCCTCAGTGACCAAATCAAAGTTGATGTATCACACTACTTTATTTTAACATATACTACACAAAGCTATAAGCATCAAAATAGTATGACACTAGTATAAAAACAGACATGTAGGCCACTAGAACAGAACAGAGGGCCCAGATAATCCATACTGTTGCAGTTAATTGATCTTTAATGAAGATTCCAAGAACACAAAACAAGGAAAGGTTAGTCTCTTTAAGAAATGTTGCTGCAGAAACATATCTATCTACAAGCAGTATAGTAAACTGGACCCTATTACATACAGAATAGAAAAATAAATTCAAAATTAGATTAAATATATTTATACTAAAAAAAACCCCAAAGTACAAACAACAAAAGTCAAACATAGACAGATGGCATTATATCAAATGAGAACTCTTCTGCACAGCAAAGGAAACAATAAGCAGAGTGAAGGAATAACCTGTGGAGTGTAAGGCAATGTTCATGAATCATAGACATGCTAAGGGATTGATGTCCAGAAGACTGAAGGAATTCAAATGACTCCAAACCAAGAAAACAGTCAGACATTTAAAAGTAGGCAAAGGATGTGAATAGATATTTCTTACATGAAGACAGAGATATATAAAAAATGCTCAGCATCATTAGTCATCAGAGAACCACAAATTAAAACTACAATGAGATACAATTTCCTGCTTGTTTGAAAGACTCTCTCTAAAAAGACAAAAGACAAGAGAAGGCGACAGGAACTTCTAAAACTACTACAAAACCTCATAGAGAAATGATGGCTAATCTGTACAGAGCTTCACTTAGGCATCAAGATTAAGTGCTGGATGTCTACTGTAGAGGACAGCACTATGGTTGATAATACTGTATTATACACTTAAAGCGTTTAGAGAAAAGATCTAAAATTGTCTCACCAAAAAGATGCTAAGGACGTGAGGACATGGTTATGTAAATTATTTTGATTTAATCATTTCACAACAGATAATACATCAAAATAGCATGTTACATAACATAAATTATACAATACTTTGTCGTTTATGCCTCATTAATCTGGGTAAAAACTGGAAATTAAAATTTTTAAACACCATTTGCAATACATACTAAATATAAAATACTCAGAAACAAATGTGATAGATATAAAAGATTTGCACCTTGAAATCTACAAGAAATTTCTGGAGAAATTAAAGACAAAAATTATGAAAGATGTTCTATATTCATCAGTCAGAGGCCTCAGGAAGACTTAGATGTCCATTCTCTTTCATCAGAACCCCAGTGGCTTTTGTGTATGTATAGATATAGAAAAAACTTACCAACCTCATTCCAAACGACATAAAGAAATGCACAGGCCTAAACCTAAATAACTTTTTTTTTTTTTTTGTCGGTAAGGCTTGAACTCTGGGCTTGGGAGCTGTCCTGCATTCTTCAGCTCAAGGTGAGCGCTCTACTGCTTGAGCCACTTCCAATTTTCTAATGGTTTATTGGAGATAAGAGTCTCATGGACTTTCCTGCCCGGGCTGGCTTTGAACCGCGATCCTCAGATCTCAGCCTCTTGAGTAGCTAGGATTACAGGCATGAGCCACCAGTGCCCGGCACAACATTTTTAAAAGATAAAGTTGAAGAGCTCACTCTCCCAAGATTTGAGAGTTAACAACAAAAGCTCTTCTAACTAAGACACTGACAACTGCGAACCCTATGCCATTTTATAGACAGAATTTTATCACTTACAGAGTTTATTGTCCGTGGGTATCTAGAAACTCATTTCCCCGCAGGGGTCAAGGCCTAACCTCCTCATTTTACAGATGAGAAAAGTAAAACCCAGAGATTTAGGACTTCCTTCAACATTCAATAAATACCTGTAATTTCTGTGTGCACATTGAATCCCCCACAATGCTCAGAAGTGAGAATTAGGATAATTTTAGATGAGAAAAACAACACTAAGAACATGTTATAAGTAGTCTAAGCTACTGTTCCACATATCAGACTTCAAACCCAGAAGAATTCCGGTTCAACGATTTCTTCAGCACAATGCCTTAGACTGATGTCAGATGTGTACCTTAGATGTTAGACCACATTGCCACTACCAAGCCTCAGGCTTTGTGTGCTTGCCAGTGGCCTGTGTCTGGGGCCTTGAATGTTAGGAGGCCTGTCATGGCTGTCTGCTCTTGGTTGTGATCCTTTTTACATGCGTTTTTGCTGCAGCTGCTAATATTGCAGAATTAGGATAAGTAAAGCAGAAAGGATGGTGAAAAAGGTCAAAATGGAAGTTTGTAGCTGTTGTCAGGTCTGTTTCTGGGCAAAGAAGTATTGCCTTCAAGGTCTACAAGCTCATGGGCTATGTGCATCAGATCCCAGAGAATCAGTTAACTATAATGAGTGGAATGTCCACTGAGATCTTTCCCTAATGCCGTCTGGTTCCATCTCTCCCATATTAGCCTTTTTCCTTAGTATGAGGTCCTCTCTCATTAATAGAGCTTACAAAGTGCTTTCTGATATGACCTGTATCCCTCCATTTGTATCCCTTTTTTGTTCATATGTGCCTGTACTGGGATTTGTATTCAGGAACTCATGCTCCAGCTGGGCTTTTGCCATCAAAGCTGGAACTCTATGACTTGAACCATACCTCCAGTTCCATTTTCACATTGGTCAATTTGGATAAGACTCTCTTGGATTTGTCTGCCTGAGCTGGCTTCAAACTGCAGTCCTCAGATCTCAGCCTCCTGAGTAGCTCGGGTTATAAGCATGAGCCACTGGGCAGGCAGTCCATGTCCCTTCTTGACAACCTAGTGTTCTGCTCTCCTTATAGATGCCAAGCCACGACTTTCCCAGCCTCCATGCACTGCTTGCCCCACCTCCAGAGCCTGATAAGATTCCTCCAGCCAGTGAAGGCCCTGTCAATCTCAGCCCCCCCCCCCCCACAGAGGTCCTGTAATTCTCCCTGAGAATTCTGCAAGAAATGTACATAGGACCAATCTCTATTGTGCAGATCATAGCCCTTCTCACAAAGAAAGGGAACAGTCTGTTTAGTTTTGCCAATCCCTCAGTGCATTAGACACTCGCCATTAAATCCAATGCTAAGATTTGTGTCTGTGCCCAATAGGTAGGTACACAATAATTATGCTGAATCAATGAATGATCATGCTATGATTTGCTCTATAAGGAGTTACATAAAAGTTGCTTCAATGGAAGGCAACAAGGAATGACAGCAAGTTTAAACCTGCCTTTCCAAGTCATTCCTTTGGAGAGTTCCTGGGGTCAGTCCGATACAGCGATCTGCATCCAAAGACCACACAGAGGCACAGAGGATGCCCATTTGCTTGAGCGCCAGACAGGCTCCGGGAGGCTCCAGCCTGCTCTTAAGAATCACCCATCAACAAAAGAGGTAACTCTAAAAGCAACTGCACCGTGAATGTCTGCCGCGGAATGGATTCCTCATTGCTACTTAAATAGGACCCAAGATAGACAGAAGCCTAATGAACAAAGACTCCAGAAGAGGCAGCCTGTCCATGAGAAAAATGAAATCACTCCTGATTACCTCCGATGGACAACAGTTATGGGCTCCTGTACACAATTTAAAGGTAATCTTGTAATTCAAAAGGAAAAAAAAAACTTGCCAATTGACCCTAATGCCAAGTGACATTTTGGCTCAGCCTCCATTAGACTTGAGCAGCTTTTCCTGCAGGTTGCCAGCAGTGGCTTCCCTGGGTTCACAGAGGGTTAATTTGGGCGTCCTTGGGGATGCTGTATAATGGCCCTGGTTACCCCAACCTTGATTCACAACAGAGGACACCGATTATGTTTTCTCTGAACATCCACAGACACATTAGGATGTGAAGGAAGAACGACAGGAGGGGAATATTTCCTTTCTCTCCGGAAATGCCCCTGGAGAGTTTTCTCAAGCAACCTCCTCAGACCCTGGCTTTGCATTAGAGTTATTGTCCTGAGAGAAGATTTAGTTAGTGTATCAGCTTCTCTTTATAGTGTTCTTTGGTTTATTCTTGGTGGCAGCTAACTTGTAAAATTTTATGATGATTTTTTTTCTTAGTTTTTGTCAAGGAAATGTTTAAAAAAAAAAGATTCTATCATCAATCCTAAATACAGTGGTATAAATCCACGCCCAGGCTGTATGTTTACAGGGAAACAGGATAACAAGCTGTTTTTATCCCAGTAGTTGTTCCCCAGGTCTAGATTCTGTGATCCTAACAGCCCAGAGACAGAGAGAGGGGAGGGAGAGAGAGAAGGAGCAATGGAAACAAAAGGTAGGAAGGGGCCATTGGTGGTATCCCACTAATTTGGATTCTAAAATCTCTCTCTTCTCCTCACTTGTATTTGATGCTCTTAACAAGTACAATATGAGCAAATCACCTCTGCCCTTCACCACTAGCCTTCAGCAACATTACTGACTCAGTGTGACTGCCACACGGAGGGATTTCCGTAACCCATGGACCCGGCCTAAAACTATCTGTGTCCAAAACGCCCAAAGAAGGCATTGCAGGTCCCCTCTCCCCTGACTTTGTGCCCTGCTTGTACAGTTTCTTGTGTTGGAAGGGCCTCTATGATCTCCTTCTAGCCTTTCCCTCCAACTTCTACTACTCAGTTGTTCAGCTGGTGGTTAACTCTGATACCATCTCTAACAATCTCATCCAAAAACATCCTGTTGAAATTCTTCCACCTATTGAAACACTCTGTTGTCTTTATCCCTTGTCAAAACTACACTCTGAATGTTCAGAGCATGCTCTAACCATTCTTTTATCTCTAAAGCCTCACACAGTGTTTGATACATAGAAGCATTCTGTGCCTCTCCACTGAGCCATTCATGTGTTAGTATAGACATCATTACCTCCAAGATGTGATCTCATTCTTCAAAGCTAGGTGGCCATTCTCCTGTTCACCCATGTGGCTGTTTAATCCTATTTGCAGCATTCACTGACAATTTTTGAAACTTCCCACTTATGTATTTCTCCCTCTAGAGCAGGAGCCTCTCAAGGGAAGAAAGTCCATCTCTAATCACTGGAGTATGCTTGACTCCACACAGTGTCTAGAAAAAAATAAATGTGTGGTGAGACATACTTAATAAATAAAAATACAAATGTCTCCCTTCTCAATGGCTCTCTAAAGTTCCATATTTGAAACATATTGATTGTCCCTAAAATAAAAAATCAGAAAACCACATCTGAATAAATAAAAATAAAAATCACAGGCCCCGTGCCAGTGGCTCACACCTGTAATCCTAGCTGCTACTCAGGAGGCTGCGATCTGAGGATCACAGTTCAAAGCTAGCTCAGACAAGAAGATCCATGAGATTCATCTCCAATTAACCACCAGAAAACTGGAAGTGGCTCTGTAGCTCAAGTGGTAGAGCTCTAGCCTTAAGCTGGAGAGCTGAGGGACAGCGCCCAGGCCCAGAGTTCAAGCCCCACAACCAACAGAAAAACATCACTTCTGAAAATCATAAGTGATGAAAATGAAGAAAGAAGGAAACTAGTATCTTTAAATGACTGATCAAGTGCAGACCACATGCTAGGAACCTGGTACTTGTGATTTGCTTCACCTCCACAATCTTCTAATAAGGAACACTGTTTCTATTTAGAGGGATGAGAAAGGCTCATGGAAACAAGAGGTTGGGGTCATTGTGGGAAGGAATTTCTGGAAAGAGCATTCCCTCCATCCTTTAGTACCCTCCTCTCTGCTTTGTAACTCTCAGACTCCAAGAACAGCAAAGAGCTACCATGAAGTCAATCACTCATCACATCAGTACCAACTCTGTCCCAACTTCCACAAATTCCACAAGGTATTTCTGTTCTTCTCATCCTGGCCACCACCTCCCCAAATCCTCAGAGTATCTAAAACACAGCTCCTCCCAGTTCCACTGAGATGGAATCCTACATTTGTTTAACAAGAGGCCACACTTTCATATTCACTGTTTGGCTAATGATGTTGTCAATCAAGTTTCCTCCATCCTATCAAATTCCTGAATGCTAACGTCATCTTCTCAGTATGTCTATAGACTTGGGGAAACCTCCCAGTAAGATTTCTTCTTCGCTTCCAAATATCTCTGTCCCATGAGTTTGGATGTTTAAGTGCCCTCCTTCTGGAATCAATAACCTGTATTTCCATTGGCAGAGTTTGTGTCAAAGGGATAGGGAAAGACTGAGAGAAACAAGGGCATTAAATTTCAGTCTATACTTCATTTTACTTGGGCGGGAACAATATGGGTTGGTTTGCAATTTATTTTGTTTTGTTTTAGCATAGCTTCAAATGAGATGGATAGGGTTCATTTTAACACAGTTTTCCCCCTTCTCTATATTTGTGCATTCATCCAGCCCAAGAAGAAAAGGCACTAAGTTGTTCCCTTTTACTCTCTGAAGACCCTAAGTTTTCATTTGATTTCTAGACAGAGACCTACCTTACCAAAGTCAGCATTATTGTGAATCTTAGTATGCTGACAAGTCTACTTGCCGACTTTCCACCTGAGCCATGATCCTGAGAAAGCATCTAGAATGGGCAGGCTGATGTCAATGAACTGGGAATAAGCTGGACTGTGAAGTGTGGGGACAGGCTTTGCTTTAAAATCTGGTTGGAGAGAGAGATGAATGTGATGTAATATGCAAAAGTCAAGGCTCTACAATCAGTTCAACTTGAACCTATAATTTATACTTTGACAAGTTCTTTCCTTCAAGTAGACATTTTATGGAAGCATAGCATCTATAAAGCAATATCCCAAATTATAAGTGTGCAACTAGATGAATCTTGACAAAGAGAACATACCATATAACTAGTATCTAGATAAATGAAATGTTGCAGCAAACGCAGACGCTCTGCTCAAGCACCCTCTCACTTACCACTAAATTTCAAAGTAACCCTATCCAGTAAGCCTACATACATTTTGCTTGCTTTGCGTCATATGGTATGGAAGCATACATTACAGACTCTTCAGTGTGGCTTCCTATGCTCTACATATTGGTAAGATCTATCTGTGTAAGTATAGCTATAATTCATTTGTTGTTGGTACTGTATAATATTTCACTAGGCAGTTCATTATATTTTGATAGGTATTGGGTTGTTTCCAGTAAAGAGGGCTTCTATGGATATTCTATGATGATATTTTAGGTAAACAAATACGTGCATTTCTGGAAGAGTACCCAGGAGTGGAACTACTGAATCATGGCAAATCTTCTCATCACTTAAACTTTCAAATTCACCCTTCAAATTCTTGGTTGAGACATGTAAATAAGTCACTCTAAATTCCAGAAGTTTCCCCTATCAGCATATGGAGGAAATTTCACATTATAAAAGATTTTAAAGATTATATCAACTAATGTAAAATATCCAACACAATCCTTATGTAATATTTGTCCCAGAAGGATTTGGTATTCATCAAATATCTATCTTGTGCTCTTCTGTCTTTCCAGCCTGTGTCTCAGACCAGATGGAAAAGAGAATGGCTTCATTTGAGCCAGTAGGGTATAAGTGGCAATGAACAGTAATGGACCACACCAAGGTTCCTTCCAAACCCTCTGCCTCTGAAGGACTCTGAAAAAACTGAGTGTTAAATGGTTGTATCACAAGAAAATCCACCTTTCTAAGGCCCCTGAGTCACTGTATGGAACCGAAATTCCACCAACTGCTGTGCACATGTTGCAGAATAAGAAGGAATCAATTGTTGATGGACACAATACCTCATGCCTACAATCCCTGCTACTCAGGAAGCTAGAATTGGGAAGATCACTGTTTGAGACCAGCCAGGGAAAAATGCTCATGGACCCCATCTTAACCAATAACTGAGCAAAGTACTACACACTTGTCATACCAGCTATGCAAAAGGCAGGTATTGGGAGGAGCACGGTTCCTCTGCAAAAGTGTTCACAGGATCCCCTCTCAAAAGAAAACGGCAGAAAGCATAAATAGGAAGATTATGGTCCAGGCCAGCTCAGGCAAAAAAATAAAACACAAGCTCAAAATTAATCAAAGCAAAAAGGGATGGAGGAGTGGCTCAAGCACTAGACCATCTGCCCAGGCAGTTACATTGTTTCTGTAGAACTCCATAGGAGCTCTAGATAAACACAATGCTCAATGACCAGGTGTCATTACACCCCAATGAACCCACTACTTCTCTTCCAAGAGTTGTGTGACTCAGGCTCAGCATAGGCATTCTGTATTATTTATTTCTGAATGACAAGGTAGTCATTTCTGGCTGTTTCTAAATAGAAATGTTTGAGTGATCTTTTCCTAGAATATGTTAATTGAGAAATCTTTCTTCTTTATTGAAAAACCAGATCATAATTCCACAACTGTGTCTGAAGCATGCCGAGCATGGCATCGCTTTCCGAGGAGAAGGCCCTTGATGATTATTAGTTTAAAAAATAATAATAAAATCCTCTCCCACCAGGTTCAAAGCCAGCCTCATTCTTTTGTTCCTTCCTGTAAAGACCTTCTTTTTATTTCATGTTCCCTGGTGTCTACACGCCTATGAGCTTTCTCCTAATGATTAAACTCCTAAAAATACTACAAAGAATTCTTAATAAGGCTTTTGTGTTTTTCCAGTTGCTATAGAGACTATTTAGTGTAGGACTTTAAGTACGTGTAAATATGTATTTTGGACAGTGTTTAAAAACACGTATAATTTACCCAGCCATAACAGCTGCTTCGGAGCGCTGCAGTTCAGTGCGATAAGACATATGTAAAATATTTTACAGTATGTTATTTATAGTTATTTACTTAATAGCCTATAAGAGCTCCTTCCATTGTGTAAAGGAAATAAGCATTTACCCCATTTTAACAATGAATATCATTTACTCCATTGTAGCAATTGATAGTCATGGGTCCCATGCAGGCTGGGAAATATGCAATTGGTATAATGTTGATGCAAGAAAGAAACTGTGTTGACAGAGTTACTAGGAAAATAAAAGGTCTCCCCCTCCTCCTCTCCATGAAGTCTTGAGCTCATTAGGGAAGTTGTTGACAGAACTACTCTGGCAGAATAGGAAACCTCTGGAAAGAGGTCACTATCTGCTTTGAAGATACCACCAGGGATGGCCCCATGGGTGGAATACACAGATAATAATAGCATCAACGACTAATAATTATTAGGCAAACTTGACTCTGGGCCATGGGCATGGTACTAGGTGAGTGAATGCATGGTCTCATTTAAACCTCATGGCCCCACACCTCTATGTCTGACTCCCTGGAAAAACTAGAAAGTGGGTCCAGGTGAACTCACTTTCCCCATCTCTCTCTCCTCATCATTTTCTTGAATCTCTCGCAATTAATTGAGTCCATTGGTCAGCCAAAAACCATCTACTACCTGTGCATTGCCATTGGGCTGGCACCTGTTTTAGTAATCATCTGAATTCCTGACTAAGTGAAAACTCTAATGTCACTTTTCAAGCTGCATTTGAGATCTGTAAAGAAAGGGCTTTTTTTTTTGGCTTGTTCTACCTGTATCCTAAGATGGACAGTGTCTTTGAATATTGTCTGGCATATTAGGGATGCCCACTAAACATTTATTGGCTAAGTAAGTTAAAGAAATTACCATATTCTAGAATGTCAGAAAAACTCAAAAGACAGAAATAAAAATCAAGATAATCTGGGTTACTTAGACAATATGCAAAGATGAAACTAATTCTAACTAAGTTTTGGGTGGGGTACACAGGTACAAGTCACACCCACAGCAGGAAGACTGGAAAGGCATCATTGGGAAGAAAGAAGTCTAGGAGTAGATAACCTGACAACTTTCTTTTCAGCTAGGTCCATGGGCCACATCTTCTCATCCCAGAGTCTACCTTGTGGGTTTTATACCTTGTCTTTTTGCTGTCTTATAAGTCTAAACTTTAATCCCCATTGTACCCAACCTTCTATCAATTATTAGATGCATAGGAACAATTCCCTAGATTTTAGAGTCCATCCTTTAGAATTAAAAAGGTAAAGAACTCTCCTTAAGAACCATTTTCCTGGTATCAGATCCTGAGCTAAGGAGTTTGCTTCTTTTCTATCATAGGTAAATCTTATTAAAACCCCACATGGAGGATACAACATTCCCATTTTACAGTTGAGGAAACTGAGATCAGGTAGTTTGCATAATGGCTAATGGCTTTTGGCTTTTTAAAAATGCATTCTAAGGAGGCAGTGCCAAGTTTCTGGGTGGGAACTCGGGCTAAGAGATGGGTGATGATCTTACAATGCAGTACTTGCCCTTTATGTCATCACTGGCCCGACTCCAACCCCAACCACAGAGCTTTGCTACAATTTCCAACCAAGAAAGTAGGAAGGTGCTAAGAGGTTCAGGAAAATTTAGCCAAACTAGAAGAGCTGTAATAACAAAAGGCCAATGATGTCCATCGAGAGGATATAAGGGTCCCTACAATCAAAATCATGTTGGCTTGGCCCATGGGCGAGATGGAGAACAACACAATCATCAATGGAAAGAAGACTTCAATTAAGATAGGACCACAAACAAGGAACTAAAGGACAGTGCCTAGGCCATAAGTTCAAAGCCCCTTTCCTGCTCGCTTGCTTGCTCACTCACACCCATACACACACACAAAATAAACTGATGAGAGGTAGGCAGCTTCTGCTTAGCCCTGTTCCAAAATTCACCAATAGAGGAGACACCGCTGAATACTGACAGTTTCACTACTCCAAATGTGGCCCTCAGACCAGAAGCATCGGCATCACCTGGGAGCTTATTAGGAGAAGAATATCTATTCTGAGACCTCAACCCAGACATCCTGAATCAGAGACTGCATGGTGCCACCAGGTCCCTTGGTGCTCAATGAAGACTGAGCAGCAGTGGCTGGAAGGCCTTCTTCCAGAGCAGGGTCTCTGGCATATTCTACCCAGCACTCAGGAGATTGTCACTTTCTGCCACAGACATCCTTGGAGATAGGATGGTCACACCCACTTCAATTGAGAACAGGCAGAGAGGAAGTAGAGTGTATTCTCAGGAGCTTCTGGAAATAATTACTGTTCTCTTAATAATAAATGAATAGGCTGCAGTCCCAGAACACATGGAGAACAAAGCAAAACATGTCAATACCAAATCCAGCAAATAAAACAATCAATTTAAAATAGATTTTTCTAAATGGTTTGCCTGCTTGGGCTGAGTGCCCCACCTCCAGACTCCCTAGCATACTGCACTTAGCCTGGGCCGTTTGTTCGCAAGCCTTTCTGTTTGTGTGCCTTCCTTCCATTTTGACTGCAAGTTATTATAGCACTCTATTCCCTGAGAAAGGTAAGAAAAGGGTTCTGACCTTAAAAAAAGGATCAGAGACAATTGTGAAATACTAAAAGAACAAAGTTCTGTGAAATGCTGTAAGGATACAAATAACATGCGCAGTTCTAAATTCCTTCGCAAGGAGAGGCTGAAAGATTTACCCTACCACCATTCCCTGATCTCTCCCACTTACTCCCTTGGGAAGTTCTAGATTCCTTAGTGTCTTCAACACCTCATGTCAGTAATCAGTAACCCAGTGAGTGATACCTGTTTCCTCCTAAGATTTTCTGAACATTTACCAAAGACATCAGAAGCTGTTCACGTGTTCACTCCCCTGAGTAGGGCTCAGTTGAGGCTGGTTAAGCCATGTAGCTTGCTTCAACAGTGAGACTAAAAGAACCTTGGTAGAAACAGCAGGTTAAAGAACTATTTCCTCTCTGTTGTGCCTATGCTTTCAGCATAAAAACAAGCCTAGATTCGCCTGCTAAAGAATGAAAAAAAAATGACCTGAAGAGCCCACCGGACATCAGCTGTCTAAAGAACCTGCAGCTAACCATAGAAAAATGGACGCGCTCTATCAAGCCCCACTCAAGACAGTAAAAAATGTCTATCCAACCGTACATTTGGAACCAAAGAAATACCACTTTACTGCATGTGAGATGACTGGTTACACAGTATTGGCTAACTGCCACAGCCACCTTCTAGATGATGCTTACAGTCAGAGAATATTTAATTCTCTTCACACAAAAAAATTTTATTTTACATCTAAATTCTCTACTCTCTAAATTTTCTCCTGGCTTTTACCAAAGCGCTGGTATGGGAGAAGAAAGAAATAGAAACAGGCCCTGCTTTTATATATGCTCACCTTTTGGTGACACCTAGAATGTCAACTTAGAAACTGTCAAGGCATTATTTCCAGAGGTAACAATAAATAGCAAGAACATTTTCTGATAACCCACCGAGGAAAACTGCCTATGTTAAAATAGTGTGTTCTCGGGAGCTCCTGGGAATGTTTTTGCCTGCCAGGGAGGTCTCTGATTATCCCAACATGGCCCAATCATCACTGAAACATTTGTGATGGGCAGAAAGGCAGTTCCACCATCTCTAAGATAATGGACGAGAGGCAGCTCTTCAAATGGGAGTTCTGGGGAAATTGTATCCCCTGACTGAAGGGAATCCTAGGGAAGTCAAGGGAAAGTTGAAAAGGTAGGCCTTGAAAATGAGGATGCCATGAACATAATTCAGCTCCCAAATCCCAAGTTCTGGGGCTCTTATTCCATGTTCCAAAAGCCCTATGAGAAGAACCTGGCTGTCCTGCCACAGGCTGGGTTTGCAGCCCACCTCCATCTCCTGAAACACAGTAATCACAGCCTGTGGTGGATCTAGCCTATCTAGGTTGGGAACATTGTTCATACATCTCCTAAAGCTAGTGATACTACCCACAGCTTCTTTTCTTCCTCCCCTCCTCCCATGACTATTCTATTCCCCTACAGTTCTCAAATATTCATTTCTCACATATAAGAAGATATAAAAAATGCTTGTAAACTTTAATAAAAATATGGCAGTCTTACCATTTTATTTCTCACTTATATCAGGTTTGCCTCTAAGTTAATAGAGTTGGCTCATAGAATGAATGGGAGAGAAGGAATGAAAATACTCAACAATGGATAGTTAATAAACTCATGAACTCTGTTCCTAACCAGCTGTGTGACTTTCTCAAAGTGACTTGACTTATTAGAGCATCCATTTTCTGAGCCATTTAATATAAGACACTGTGAAGTCTCTGGGAGAATCCTGGGAAAGATCTGCAAAGCTCTAGACAAAGCAGGCTCTACCACTGCTCTCATTGCTTCTCCTCTTGCTGTTTAGTGAGGACAGAAGCCATGTAAGATATGGGGCCTGGCTTCCTGCAAAGCCCTGGTGGGTCAATAGAGAACAGGGAAAGCCAAATCTCCCAATTCCCTTGATCCCAGCTCCATGGCCTTACTTTCTGCCTTGGTTTTTACTTTGTGCGGATGTGCAGGGTCCTGACTTCTATTTCTCTGTCTCTTCTCTTCTCTAGTGCATCCTCTTTCTTCCCTCTCTCTGTAGTACTGTCTTTCATTTTCCCTCCTGCTCTCCTTTCCTCCTTTTCTCCTCTTACTACCCTCTCCCTTCCTCCTTCCTTCCTTTCCCCTTTCCTTATTTATTTTTGGCAGTACTCAGGCTTGAACTCAGGGCCTTGCACTGGCTGAGCAGAGGCACTACAACTTAGCCACGCCCCTGGCCCTCTCATCCTCTCTTAGCTTCCCGTTCTCTCAGGTATTCCATCTAGTTTCTTTTCCCTGCCTTTTTTTCAGACTACACTCTCAGTGGCCTTGCTACTTCCAGAACAGATTCCCTCCTTTATTTTGCCACCCAACCCCAATTGCCTGGTGCTTCCTTTCCTGTCACAGGCAGCTGAGTCCTGTGTCTTGATTGCTTAAACAATTTTTTAATGGAGCGTATGCCAACTTCTAGATGCTCAAGCCAACCCAGTCCTGCTGATACCCTGCAAAGGACAAGCTGGCCCAGCTTGCCAAGCCCGAGGCCCTTTGAGGGTGCAGAAACCCTGCAGGGGTTGCCCGGCTCTGGTATGCAGCCAACGATCCTATCCACCCTCAGAAACCTGAGGAGCAAGGATGTTAACGCAAGTACCATGCTCACTGGCAGATAAGAGCTTTTGGGGAAATCTCCACGCTTTGCTTTGATGAAACTGAAAAGATTCATTAAATGTTTAGAAAATGCGTAGCTGGCATCCTGTCCTGTGTTTTCTATAATGTCTATTATTCACGGAGACGCTGCTGGCTGGGCTGGAGGGTGCCCAGGAAGAAGAAAGTATTACCAGCTCACCTCTTGGCTGTATACATCATACTGCCAGGATACAGAACCAGATGGGAGGTCTTCAGAAGATTGAAGGGACAGGGAATGGGCTGCCCTACCTGGGGTAGCTGGGGAGGGGGTGAACATGAAACATCAGAAATGACAAAGGCCAGGTAGGCCAAGTAAGGCCACGCATGGCAGACAGACCTCCCAGGAGCACAGGCTGTGGATGGATAGTCCTTGCTTATAAAATACTGAATGTTTCTCTGAAGAGCATAATTATTACTTTTCGTTGAAGGACACGTTGCCCGGGTCAACACCCTTGATTCCTTTTTACAGATATGAATCTTGATCCTGGGTTTCCAGGTCAGACATCCCCTCAATGTCTCCTAATCTCAGAATCCTATTCCTGATCACCTTCTCACAACATCCTTTGTGATGTACCAAAGAGACTTCAGGCTCCATGTGCCTGTCCTGCCATAGGTTTGGTAAGCACCCCCAAATCCATCTCCTCACACATGGTAAGCAGAGCCTGTGGTGGACCTGACCTCTCTAGATTGTGCGCACTGTTCATACATACCCCAAAGCTAGTGAAATGTCTTCCCTCCCTCCATTCCCGCCATGCCTTCCTCTCTACCCCAGTTCTCATTCACTTCTCACACATAGGATAGAGTAGAAAATGTTTGGGAACTGAAGGATCCAGCCTCTTCCCAGGGTCTCACATCACTCATAGCTCTATTATTGTTTCCCCCACCCATCAAATGAGGGTGCTTGGAGGTAACTCCCCCGGCTTTCATGGGATGGTAAAAGGTCCTATGTAAATTAAGTGCTTAGCACCTAAGATATCTTTCAGTAAGCTATTTTCAGCTTCAATACCTATCCAGAAGACAGGTCCAAAGGTGGCCAAGGAAATAGCAGTTTTCGGTTTGTTTCATTACTTTTTTCCTAAGTGAACTTCCTCTGTTTTCCTCCTGCACTTTGGACATAGACACACCCTCTAAAAGAACAAAAATCTGCAGCATTTTCCTTTTTGCTCAGCCAATGTTCTGGGCCAAGTGGAATCCACAGCTGGGGCCCAAGCCCTGCCCAGTCAGCCCCAGCAGCCGTGGCTCTTAATTCACTGTGAAAGGGCCTTCACACCACCCTGCGAGCTCCTTAAATGTTTTATGAGCTCCCTGAAATGCTCAGATAATTAAAAACACTTTCTTAATTTAATAGCCTGGCTTAATGAAACCAGGACTTTATGTTTTATTTGGAAAGGGGTGAACATCCCAGTCACACTTATTAATTTTTTTAAGACTATGCCCAATTGTGTCCAGGGATGGAGGGAAACCATGGCTGCAAGGGGGAAATGGGCTTTCCTGAGTCTGTGACAAGTCTTGGGCTTATTAGAGCTCATTACATCCAGGAAGCCTGAAGACCTAAATTAGCAATCATCACATATGACATGGCAGGCTATTATTAAGGAGGCCACTTATTATAGAAACATGGAATTATCAATTAAAAAGTAGTCCTCACAGGCCCCAAAGGTCTGATTGGATTACCAGGTCCATCTAGACAGACACTTCCAAGGCCAGCATGCAGAGACAGAATCCTCTGAGAGCAGCTTCTGCTGTCAAGTCAAATAACCATGATCCTCTGAGAAAGAAAACCCCATCATTCAAACACGTTGAATACAAAAAACCAATCTGGTTTCTTCCCAGGAGTGGCCATGTGGTTCAGTAGGATGGGTCTGGCTTCAAGGTCAGAGGCAATGGTGCGCAGAAGATGTCTGCCACTCGTTCATGGAGACAGATTGTGCGCCTTTCTTCCCAACTCCTGGGGTCATTTATGACATCATGCTTGTAGCATGATGTAGAAAACTAGGCAAACACTACAAACCAGTATTTCATTTCTTTCCTTCAAAGAACTAGATGTAGCTTCAAGTCCCATTTGGTCAACTGTGAGTATGATCATGGGCATTTTATTTTATTTATTTTTTATTTTTTTTTATTGTGAAAATACTGTACAGAGGGGTTGCAATTACATGGGCAAGATAATGAGTACATTTCTTATCAAGCATTGTAGCCTCCTCCTTTATTTATTTATTTCTGTCAGTCCTGGGGCTTGGACTCAGGGCCTGGGCACTGTCCTTGAGCTTCTTTTGCTCAAGGCTAGAGCTCTACCACTTGAGCCACAGCACCACTTCTGGCTTTTTCTGTACATGTAGTATTGAGGAATTGAACCCATGGTTTCATGCATGCTAGGCAAGCACTCTACCACTAAACCACATTCCCAGCCCCTCATGAGCAATTTTTTTAACTTCCCTAAATCTCAATTACTCTATTAAAAATGGAGATCAAATACTTTCTATCTACAGTAATGCAATTTGGGTTTTATTTTTTCTTCCGTAGCATATCGTTCCCACCTCATATGATAAGCATGCATATGTTGATGTGTGGTATTTGTGTAAATGTGTGTTTCTCTATAAAACTCTACATTCACTCAGAGTATGTATGAATATGCATAGTATAGGTATGTATATGCATATAAAGAAGATCAAAATCTCCATCCTGTGGAATATACCAGGGTAAACAAATGTGTGTACCTTGCATGTACGTCAGATAATGGTAAGTACCATGGAGAAAACACAGTACAATGGAAAAGTTGGTGCTAGAATCCTAGCAGGCAGTTCCATTTTATGCCAGCTACAAGGGTATCTCCAAGAGGGGGAGACCGGAGAAAAGAGCAGCAAGAAGGGAGGGAACCTGCCAGCTGGGCATGTGAGAAGGCTATCTGGGGCAAGAAGAAGGCAGGCAGTGGGAAAACCACCCCTGGAATGTTTGGGGAAGCACTCAGAGGCAGTGTGGTTAGAACAGAGGGGTAAAATTCTAGAGAAGCAGGGTCACCACTTCATGGGCTTCAATAGAACTTGAGAGAGAGAGAGAGCATAAAGGTTCTATGCCAGTGTCACTCCTATGGTAGTCACTAGCCATGTGCAGCTATGGACTACTTGAAATGTGGCTAGTGCAACCATAATAAAATGCAATTTTTAATTTTATTTCATTTTAAATAAATGTAACTCAACTGGCTGCATGTCATGGCAGCAGAGTTACAGACTATTACAAATACCTTTGGCTTTTACCCTGCAGATGAACAGCCATTAGCAAACAAAACCAAGCAGCTCTGATCTGCTTGAGCTCTTCAAGGCCTGCTCTAGATGATCTGGAAGAATAAGTTGCAGGGCGGGGCCAGGGAAGAAGCGATTGCAGCCTTCCAGAAGACAGGCCAGTGGCAATGGGATGTGCTCTCCTTCTACCCCAACACCTAGACCATAGTAGATTTGGAATGATAGGTGGAGGGTTGCAAAATTTTAACAAGCATATTGTTTGTGTGCTCAGTTATTTCTGTTTTGCCTAAATTCTGTGGCATGACAGTGATCTGATCACCCCATGACCACTTTTAAACCGCTGTAAACTACTCTGTGCTTGCAGGACCATGGGTAGACTTGGGTAAGTCTGCACAGGAAAGGGGATGCCTGTGCAGCACATTAAGAAAGGATGCCTCTTCACTTGGTAACAGGAGGAGACGGAGGGCATCATGAGCAGAAGGCACAGCATGGGAAAAGGTATGGCAGCATGACACAGCATACTTGTTCCCAATCACAGGCAAAAGTCAATCTCCCAATTCATGTTTGAGTGACTATCTGAATATTCAAATTGATGTTTAAGAAAGCACTGACTACCAGATCTCTCAGGGGTCATAAAAAAATTATTTCTTCAGGATATCCTGGCAACCAAAACCCAATTAAAACCCCAGGAGTCCCGGGAGTCAGTGACTGAGAACACAAAACCCAATTCTCTCCAAGGCGGCAACTCCGGTCCTCTGGGGTCTTTCTCCTCATTGATCGTATTTAATTGGAAGAAGTGGCCATGGGTAAAGAGACGGCAAGAGCAAGTATCTAGCTTGAAATGGGCCCCATAATAATTATTGACTGTACCTTCTATAACAAGCCATATAATTTATTGCTCCAGCCTCATTTCCTGGCCTTCATATCAATACCACTCATGGGCACAAATACAACGCACTGAGCACAGACTTCTTTTAACACTTTGTCACGTAAGCTCACTTTCTTGCAGTGTCTTTCCTCTTTCAGGGGCCTAAATCTTTCCTGGCCAAGACAGAAGATGGCATATGATTTAGAACAGAGCAGGGGTGATATCAGGCTAATGCGTGTTTGAATAGGTACCAATCCAACTGATTCTTCCCTTTACTAACAGTCCCTAACTCTATTTTACCATCTCTAAAATATGAATAACACTTTTTAGTGTTGTTGAAGAAATGAAAATCAAGGAAAAGAACCTAACCTGAGACCTAGAATACAGTAAGCATTCAGTATATACTTGCTTCCTTCACATCTCTGTACCTTACGGTGCTGTGCATGAGATGAGCCACCACTGGTCTCTCTTGGGGCCTCAACCATGTTCTACTCTGAGACAGGCATGACGAAGGTTACACAAGATGAAAAGCCAGGACATTGTCTATCAAGGATTTATAACCACTGAAGGTGGTTATCGGTAGTATAAATGTGATAGAATAAGATAGAGACATTCGAAGCTGGCTTTTAGGATTATCTTAAAGGAAAGCTCTAGAATAGATTATCTCAAGAATTTGAGTTGGTAGAAAAAGTAAAGCTCATGGGTAAATGTCTGAAGTAAAATGTTTCTCAGATGAATAAGAACATTTTAATTATTAAATCATTAAATCTGTATTCAATTTGCTAACAGAGAAGCCTCTAGCAAATTCTAGAAGGCACTGATCTGAAGTAGAAAGATGACTCCTCAGATGTCAAAGTGATATTTTGTTGGGGGTTGGAATTCTCTTGATGTAGTTGTGTGTGCATAGCTGAGATGGGGCCATTAACCTTTGAATCTTCACATAAACATTAGTCATTTTAATGAAGCAAACCCTAAGGATGGCTTGCTGGCTTCATTTCAAAGTCATGCTTCAGCCCTCCCAGGGGAGAGGAAAGTTACCCCCCAAGCTACTAATCATTTCAACATTTCCTAATGCCACCAAAGGCATGCCTGAACTGAAAAAACATAGGATTTAATGAAAGAGTGCATGTAAAAGATGCTTATATCTTAAGTTTATCTTTCTTTCAGGACTTCACATGACTCTAAGAAGAACAGGTGCACACTGGAGCAATGAGGCCACCAAGTGCCTCCGTGATCTGGATTTTGCAATGATTAACAAGAAACTCTGGGAAGACAAGATTGAACAGACCAATGTGAGGCTCAGGCAGTAATGTATCACTAAGTCATCACCCGTCTATGCAGAATGGACGCCAACTCAAAACTTGAACAACCATTCCCAGACATTCTCCCCCAGCTCTTTACAGAAACCCCTGCCAGCTAAAGGCAGAATTGTTTCTCCTGAAAGTTTCTTTTAGCAGGTCCTGAGCCTACCCTCTGTGTCTTGCACTTCCCAATCAAAGACTTCTGGACTCAATACATTCTTTTTCATTGAGGCATAGTCTATTGTCAAATAAACATAACTGGTCCCTATTCACCACCAGTTTCCACAAATATCAGTTGTTACATTACTCTCTTCTAAGTCTTCAGTTACAAATACACTTCAAGAAAGTCTAATGAGTACCAGTATGCTCCATGTTCTGGACAAAGGGGAAACCAAGAGTTCAAAAGACATTTATTGAGCACTTGTTGTATGCTTTCCTGGGTGTGCAAAGATAAAGTTCTTTCCTCAAACAGCTTGATATATTAAACCACAAGACATATTTCTTGTCCTCTATGGACTGAACTGGAAATAGCTATTATTGTGTTGTCTCAGTTTTCCACCTAGAACATTCCAAATAACTGATCCATTTAAAAGAATATCTGAGGTCCTGCATGGCTTGGTTAAACCAGAAAGTTCTTACTCCCTCTTCTGTGGTGTTGCTTTGCTCACATTTACTTTTCTCACAAACTTAATCTTTCCATTGTGAACGTTTTGACTTTACTAGACTTGAGCTGCTCCTGGTGTTCTAGACTCTGACTTCCTCCTTCCTACACCCCAGCAACTGAACCCATGTGTGTCTGTTAGAAGTCCCGTGAATAAACAAGTCTATTACTATAGTACACATATATTCCTCTAAATGAGCACATACATTCACTCAATTCTTCCAACTCAAGTCCCACTTTTTATTCAGGTGCATCTCAAACTCATTGGCCTCACCTATGCCACTGGGGTATTTATTTAAAATTCCTGGGGAGAGAGGAAGTGGGAGGTGTGTAGTAAAATCATCTATATGCATACACATCTTGTTTGCATGTATCCTTGGAATCTGTCATTTTTTTGTTGTACTCTCTTCAAAACAATCATCTTTTCACTAAAAACCTAATGCTACTGTTGTCATGTCTATTATTTTGACAAATAAACCTGCTTGTTTGAACGTCAACCACTTATTAAGTAATGACTTCATTTTTTAAAACCAATATCAGGATTTGAACTAAGATTCGTGCTTACTTGGCCCTTTACTTTTTGAACCCCCCTCCAACAGATGTTTTTGCTGGTTATTTGGGTGCTTAGTTATGACTTTACTCTTCTCACTGCTACTGGACAACCAGGATCACTGTTCTAACTTAACAGCATCTTTTGCAATCCAAAGAAAATTAGCATGCTTTGTTAAAATGTGAAATCTTTTTGTATATGATATGAATTAGTGTTTTGATACATTATAATGGATTTAGAAACTGAGTGCAGGTGACTTACATATAGAATGCTAGCTACTCAGGAGGCTAAGACCTGGAAGATTGGGGTTCTCAGTCAGCCCAGGTAGAAACGTCTGTGAGGCTTCATATTCAAAATAACCAGGAAAAAAAAGCTGTGCTCGAGGAGTGATTCTAATGGTAGAGCACTAGCCAAGCAAACAAACCAAGTAAGTACGAAGTCTTGAGTTCAAATACCACTATCACCAAAAAAAATAGAAACCCAAAAGATGCCTTTTCAGACCCTTAAAAGTATGCAGAGCATGCTATCCAATCATTGCCTGGAAAAGATGAGTAACTAGAAATAAGCAATGGTCTCAACAATTGTAAGAGACAGTTATCATGAGTAATATAACTGCTAACTATGTATCAGATGTTTTTATTGTCACAATTCTGCCTTAGAAACACTATGTCTCTCCTCATCTCGGCTTCCTATAAGAATAGAGAATCCTCTCCTCTTTGAACAGACAAAGATACAGAAGGACATAATGGATAAACTTTGAAGGGTTTCATGCATGCTTGGGCATGATACTTCCCAATCAGAGATAGAAGCTATTACTATTTTCAGAGTTTCCTCGGCTTGCTCTCTTTTCCAGTTGTCTTTCTGTAGAACAAACCCATAGCATTTGAGAAGAGGGAGCACTATATTTTAAGGTAGAAATTTAATAAGATTGTGTGGCCAGGAGAGGGAAGAATTAAGGCAGGTAAGCTTGTGGGTTTCCATAAATCATGCAGATTTTAATTGGAAGCAGTGGTGTTTTCTATGGCTAGAAGACAAGACAGAGGCAGTTCATTACATTGGCATGTCAGCAGGATCAGGTGGGACTGGGAATGTGGCAAGCACGCCAGCAGAGACTGATCATCCATTACTGAGACTTAAGTAAATCAATTAGTTGTTGATGGAGGCTCATGAGGAATCTATACTGTGCTATGTTCATAAGCAGGATTACTGGGGAAGGTGCTGCTGCTCAGATGAGTTTAGACTGATTTTTCCAGTGAAGTGTAATACTCCAGGTCTCTGGGGCTCATAGACAGAGGAAGAAATAAAAAAGACAAAAATTAATGCTCCACCAATCCAGGTTCATGAAAATCTGTGGGGGAAGAAGCCAGTGTCTACTTGGTTTGTTTTACTCCAAGCCTCCTGGCTCTATCATAAATGGAATTTATAGCTGGCTCTAAGAAGTGATGAGACCCCATCCATTCTGATTTTACCCTCATAATATTGTAGCCTCTCACCAGCTTCCTTCAGCCTTTCCCTTGCTCATTCATTTTCTCCCTGGAGGAGACTGGCAGCCACTGGGTCACCATTTTAATGCTGTGTTGGATCACTTTCTATCATCTTGTGGCCTGTGGATTGCCTGGGTTAGAAGCTTTATGCAGCACTAGTGAACAATTTATGTGAGGAGCAAAGACTTGAGGAAAATCCCTCCTCATACCCAGCCAGGACTCTAGACCATGAACTTCATGCAATTGTAAAATGAGAATATCACACAATAGCGGGTAGATATGCACACATGCTGGTTACCACGGACTGTGAATCTCCTGGGGTGACTCATTCCTTGGAAAATGGAAATTCTGGTCCTCAGCTTTGCCTTTGTATTTCTAAGCTGCATGACTTCAAAGTGAAAAAGCTGGCTTCAATTCCATTTTGCAGGAACATAGTCCCTCCAGTACATTAAATGCCTTTAGAATCATATTAATCTATTAAAATCTTTACTAATGTATAAATAATCTTAACATGTAGCTAATTGCCACCTGTATCTATATCCTTAGGAACCATTTTTTTACAAGTTATCTAACAGGCATGGGAAAACAGGAGCCTTTTCTTTAAAACCGTATATCTTCAGGGAAAACATGTATTATATTTATATAATGAAGCGGTTGTCTGGCTATATAACAACTCAGGTACTTTTAAATAAGTAGAAAAAATGTAGCATGGAAACTTAATTCTGCTTCTGGAGCAGGTTGATAAATCTAGCCAAACATCTTTATTTTTTTACAGTACATTAAGGGACCATTTTTATTTAGTACAGTCATAGATCTTCACATTATTAGAAAGTGTGTTCATATATTGCTTTTTTATCTTCAGAATTGCTTTAGGAAGACATCTTTTCACTGGAAAGTTCCTTTGATGTTTTCTGGAGGAGAAAACTGTGCCCAAACTTCATCTGAATTCATTGAAACTATGGCCTGGCGTCCTAATATTCTATAATGTGTCCTAATATTCTATAATGTCAAAGGCTTTGTCTATAGAAGGGGAGGCATGCTGCATTCAAAAGGATTGTTGTTGTTGCTGTTCTGTGACAGTCTTGGGGTTTGGACTCAAGGCCTGGGTACTGTCCCTAAGCTTTGCTGTTCAAAGTTAGTGCTCTGCCACTTGAGCCGCAGATCCACTTCTAGCCCTTTGGTGGTTAACTGGAGACAAGAGTCTCACAGGCTTTCTGGCCTGGCCTGGCTTTGAACTGTGATCCTCAAATCTCAGCCTCCAGAGTGCTAGGATTACAGGCATGAGTCATCGATGCCCAGGTTGGCCACCATTTTTTGAAATTGTATGATGGCAACACATCATCAATAAAAATCTGTACAATAAAATGTCCATAATAAGTATTTATTTAGAAGGAACTAGAAATAAAAAGAAGGAAAGGATAGCTATAGGAAACCATTAAAATTCATTCTGGTGGATGCAATAGCATCTGTGGTGTCTCAGACTCTGAAAACAAAAGCCTAGACCAGAGATAAGAAAGCATCTTCTGGGAATCTCATTTTCTAGTTGTAGTGGTAGATACATTCTATGTACTGTACAAAGAACTAAAGAACCAAGGACCATGGATCCATTCCTAGAGAAAATAAAAAGACCCTATTAAAAATGATTCTCAGTTCTAGAATAGGAAGATGTGGGAGCAACGCCTGGATGGATTTCCCTACCAATGACTTCGTTTATCTCTGTCTTTTCCATTGTACATGATAGTCTCTGGTGCTTTTCTCTTGTATTTGTTGCATTAATATGTAATAAGATACAAATCTAACTTGCCCTTTTAGCTCAAATTTTTTTGGATTATGAAGACTCTCATCCAAAAATCCATATCCCAAGTGCCTAGTCTGTTACTGAACAAGATGAGATTATGAGAAAATTGCCTTTGAGCCTGGTGTTATAACTAGTCAAGCTTTGGGAATTTTGAGAGGATAGGATAAACAGATAATTTTGGCTAGTGTAGATTAAGTGTGGCATGAATATTTCACAATGAAATATTTTCTTCTTTTTTTTTCTTTGTCTTTTTTTTTGTAAAGGCAGTAAGGATTATGTCACACATGGGGAAAATCCTTTCATTCATGGTCCCATTCTACCAACACATTTGAAATCTCAACAATTACCTAGCATAGTCCTTAGCTCTGGGCAAAAAAACAAATTGAACCAAAGTCTTGCCCTCATGGGACTTCTGTTTAAATGGAAGAATTGGATAAACAGCATCAAATTAGGTAGTGAAGACCATGTGAAGACATAGGAATTGAAAGCAAGGGGGCACAGGTTTCAAAAAGTGTTACAAAGACCACTCTGAAGACAGTACGGTAAGAGAGATGTGAAGGGAGTAGCACCAAGGGGGAAAGGTTATCGCAAGAAGGAATTGTATCCTAGGGATAAACTGAGCCTTGACAGGGTGGATCTTGAAAAGCAAGATCCACAATCTGTGACAGAATGAACACAAGGGGCAGAATGAGACATAAGACGTGGCAGCTGTCTCCCACTGTGCAATGACACCGCTGTTGTCACTGGCTATTTGGAGATGCAGACCTAAGGTGACAGACAGGTTTTCAGAGGCTGTCACCTCTAAATGGCCCACAAAGAAGGAGGCGATGTTTCTAAGCCATGTGCTGGATACAGTGCACAAAAAGCCAGGCTGTTAGAATGATAGGCTTTATAAACAGAGGGTCCCTGAATTTACAGTCCTACTACAGTATGTTAGTGGAAGGATTATTTATTATTAAAAGCTGTGGACTAGGGTAATCTACATTACTACATATCCACTTAATCATTCTATATCAGAGTACATCCGTATCTCTTGGCATTAAAATTATTTTTTAAATCAGGTATGATGATACACAACTATAAACACAGCACTGAGTCTGTGATTATAATGAGAGGCTAAGACAGGAGAATCGTAAGTTTGGGGTCGGCCTGGGTTAAATAGTAAAAACCCAGTCGCAAAAATAAAATGCTATGATTAAAAATTTAAAACAAAAAAGAATCTTCATCAGACCAGGAAGATATATCCATATTCAGAACAAAGAATGCTGTCTGAATGTATTTTCAGAGTTGAAATTCAGCACTGTGACTCTCACTGTCTCCTGATGGTCAACAGGAAGTACTAAGTCTGGTTACAAATGACAGAGGTCCTCTGATTTGTAGCAGGGGCACCCAGTCACATTGTGTGGCCAGAGTCAAGTTCAAGAACCCCTCCGCGGTTGGAAAGAGTTCATTTTAACCAAAGAAGCTAGGGGTCAACGGCCTCTCAAATGAAACAGATAAGGCAAACAGAGGGTTCTTGTCAGAAACAAATGTTATGTCTCTGCCTCCAGAAAAGCTGACAGATGTTATCAGTAGGAGTCTACTTGGGCCTAAAACAAGCCTCTGAGAAGTAATATTAGCCAGACGCCAGGCAGATCGTTTTATTTATCTCCCACTAAATTCAATAAAGAGACCCGTATATAAATAAGTGAAAATAATGTGAGTCAGTAATTTGTAACTGGATAGAAAGCTATTGTTACCCTTATCTCTTCAGTGATGTTCTATTTCAAAATGGCAATGAATTACAGGGTTGTCACATCCATTCCTGTGACAGGTCACTGAGCCAGCTGCGTGCTACAGCTCACATCCCTGGTCCAGAGACCCAGTGACAGCCACTTTGGTCCCATATCCTCTGCCTTTGGGTTCTCCAGGGCTGTACAGCTCTTATCATTGTCCTGAGAAATAAATAGGAAGAATAATACATCTGTGTGTGTGTGTGTGTGTATGCGCGCACATGCACGCATACGCATGTCTGCCAGTACTGGGGCTTGGATCCCAGGCCTTGTGCTCTCATGTGGCCCTTTCACTCCAGGCTGGTGCTGGTACCATTTGAGCCACACCTCCTCTTCTGGCTTTTTGCTTGTTAATTGGAGGTAAGAGTTTTCTTATACTTTCTTGAACTTTTCTTCCCAGTCTGTCTTTGAACTCTGATCTTAGATCTCAGCCTCCTGAGTGGCTAGGATTACAGGCATGAGCCATCAACTATATCTTCTGAGTTACTATTACATAATATGAGTAAATTTGAAAGGAATATCAATTATTGCACATCCACTGTACTCAGGCACAGGATCACAGGGGGGCTTCTTGTGCTTTGTTAGACTACATGGTGAATTCTCATCTACTTCCAATGAAAGCTATGAATATGCATGTAAATTCAGACTATAAAAAACATATGCACAGCCACAGTGGCTCAAAAGAAGGGCAGCAAGAGCTACCTTAGTCCAAAGCTCAAGACCCAAAGCTTTGCAAGTCCTGACAGGATCCCGCAGGTGGGAAATACTGTATGAAAAAACTTGGTTTATGCACAAATTACTTAAATTAATAGCTAGAAATTACCCAATGTGTAATATATATATATGAAACAAAATGGGTCCTATCTCCAAAATATGTTACTAAACTTTACTCCCAGATATAAAAGTTTTCCATAACCAAAACACTTCTTGGCCAAGCATTTCTGGGAAGGGATACTAAACTTGTGTCACTGGACAAACAGATGACAGTTCCTAGACCTAACAAGAAGCAGTTCTTCTCAAGGACCCACAGCTCCCAAGATGAGACATAGAACACCTTCCCTGACACCCTTCTGATTCTCCTGCCCAGTGTGCTGAAGACTGCAACTTACCCTCCACTTTACCCATCTGGACAATGGGAAATGGAACTCAACTTTGATCTGAATTTTGGATAACTGGTGAGTCCCTTTTCTTTCTATAAAGATACATTCAATGATGAAATACCTGTTCAATTTTTCCATCCTTATTTGTCATTCCCTAAAGATAACCAAGAAATAGTCTACAAATGGTCTCTCCCTTCCTCCCTCAGCAGAGTCAGAATGCAGACTCTGAATACCCAGCTTCTGGTGTGACCCGGGGCTTTCCTTACAGCTGTTACTTGTCTGAATGTGTCAACACATAGGATTTCAAGAAGTCATGTCACAGGGTGACCCCATGGAAATAATGAGGAAGAAGGGAATGTAATTTATCCTGACCCAGGGATGAATACACGAGAACTGTTCATAATTCAGCTGCCACGTGGCCTGAGTAGAATGACCTTGTCATTGATCTGGGTGCCATGAACCATGTGCTATGGGTTCTCACTGACATTGGTAAAACTAAGTATGGCCTTGAAACAGACATCTCTGTGACCTGGACACTTCCCCAAGATGCTAGGCATACACTTCCTGTGTATGGGGTGAGGTGGTATACACTGGAAGATGGTTACTCCACCACTTGAGCCACATCTCCAGCTGATGATTTTGCTGGTGATTTTGAAGGCATTTCTGCCTAGACTACAATCCGCTTGATCTTAGCCTGCTGAGTGATTAGGAGGATATGAGCCATCAGCTCCTGGCAAGTATCTTAACAGCCTTTTCAGAAAGTTGTGGGTAATATTCTTAAATACTACCCCATAATTTGACAAGTGACAGTTTTCCAATGGTTAGGTATAATGTATAATCTGCTCTATTATCAATGAACTTCTTGTACTATGTTACATCTTGCACTTTGAGTCATTTATCCATGCAGGACAGCTTAACATCATGGATTGGCCATTTGGAAAATATTTCTTCTTTGAACTTGGCAAACCTACCATTTTTCAACATATTTTCTTATACAATACAAAAAATGCATTTGGTAATATCAGAATGGATTTCATTAGAAAGGTATGTAGGCATCGGAAAAGTCAACATAATAAATTAAAATTTCCACTTGATAGCTCAAATTTTACAAAATTTTAAACACTCAGATGTTTTCCTTGAAATGATCAGCTCACTTTCCTCCCTGGTCAGAGAATTTGTGCCAGCCACCCAAGTATGATTGACAGTAATATGAATTCAGTAATAATGAATCCAGTAATAACCAGTTACTATGTGTTTTTAAAGTAAAAATGGTGTTGTGCAAAAAAGGAACCTGTTTGACCCACAGCTCAAAAACTTACACAATGCTAAAGGTAACTTCTGACTCGGGATTTTCGAATTTTTCCTACTGAACATTACTTTGTAATCTTGTCTTTATTATTGCCTTTCTTTTGTATTTGCTTCCTTGACACAGCAATACAATCTGGTTTAATTCAATATTGTCTTTCTAGCTTCTTAAGATGGAAAATTAGATCATTAAGATTTAAGCCTTTCTTCTTTTCCAATACAACAATTAAAGCCATACATAAGCATCTAGCATGCTCTGAACATTTCACACAAATTAAGATATGCTGTTTCCATCATCATTTACACCAAAGTATTTTATGTTTTCTATCTCCTTTTCTTATCCCCTAATTGAACTTTGTTATTTAAAATTATGTTGCTTAATTTCTGAGTGGTTTTGGTATTTTCTAGATATCATGTTACTTCCAACTTAATTTCTTTGTCAGAATACATATTCTAGCTGAGCACTGGTGGCTTATAACTATAATTCTAGTTCCTCAGAAGGTTGAGATCTGGACGATTATGGTTTGAAGCCAGATCAGACAGGAAAGCCTGTGAGATCCCATCTCCAAAATAACAACCAAAAAGTAGGGCTAAAGCAGATGGTTGATTATTAGATCTTAAATGTCTAACAATTACTATTTTTTTCTTATTTCTTGTGTTTAGACCACTTACATTCAAGTTGATCATATGTTGTTAGTTTTAAAAATGTCTCATAGACTCAATTATTTTAAGTTTTCCTTTAATCTTCTTGACTCTGTAATAATTTTTCTTAGTTTTACTTATTTCTTTTTAAATAATTCCTGTTTGATTTTACTGAATTTCATTATTCCTTGTATTATTTTTGAATTTCCTTCCAGATACAATATGAATCCTTCATATAATCACAGTAAGAGTTCCATTTCATAGAATACGTAAAGAACTTTCTAACAGTGTAATTCTATTTGTCTCCTTCCATTCTTCCAGGTCTGACAGTATTGAATGAAGAGTGTGTGTGTGTGTGTATGTGTGCATGTATAGAGCACACACATGCATGTGTCCTACAGCCTAAACTCAGAGCCTGGGAACTGTATTTTAGGTTTGGGGCTCAAGATTGGTTGGTACTCCACCACTTAAATCATAGCTCAACTTCTTGCTTTCCTTTTTAAATTGAGGAATAAGAGTCTCATGGACTTTCTTGCCCAAGCTGGCTTTGAACCATGATCCTCAGATCTCAGCCTCCTGAGTAGCTAGGATTATAGGCATGAACCACTGGTGCCTGGTTACCAGGAACTTGCTCCTTAACTTATAGTTTACTCTATACTTTTTTTTTTTTTTTTTTGTCAGTCATGGCGCTTGAACTCTGGGCTTGGGCACTGTCCCTGCACTCTTCAGCTCAAGGCAAGCGCTCTACACTTAAGCTACAGTGCCACTTCCGGTTTTCTAGTGGTTTATTGGAGATAAGAGTCTCACGGACTTTTCTGCCCCGGCTGGCTTTGAACCGTGATCCTCATCTCAGCCCCTGAGGAGCTAGGATTACAGGCGTGAGCCACTGGCACCTGACTTATACTTAAAATGTTTACTGCTCTTCATGCTAACATGTGTCATTTTTACTGCTCTTCATTCCTGAAGATGAGTTTTCATTTGACACGACTTTCTTTCAACTCAAACTTTTTTCACCATTTCTTATAGTAGATTTCTGAGTGAAGAATTATCTCAGCTCTTATTTATCTAAAACTGTTTTTATGTCATTCTCAATTTTGAAAAATACTTTTGCTTTGACATAAAATTCTGGGTTGACCTTTTCTTCCTTTCAGCACTTCTCAAATGCCATTTTAATATTTTACAGATACTGTTTCTAGTAAAGAATCAGAGACCATTTATCTTTGTCATATGTGTAATGCATAATTTTCTTTTGATAGCTTTAAGATTTTTCTCTTTGGTTCTCAACAGTTTTATTGTGATATGCATTAGTGATATTTTTCTTTGAATTTATTTGGCTTTTTTTGTCTGTTATGGAGCTTGAACTCAGCCTAGGCACGTCTCTCAGCTCTTCAGCTCAAGGCTAGTGCTCTACCACTTAAGCCACAGCACCACTTCTGGCTTTTTCTGTTCATGTGGTACTGAGGAATTGAACCCATGCATGCAAGGTAAGCACTTTACCCCCATGAATTTATTTGGCTTTTTAAAAAATTAAGCTTCTGGTCTGGGAAGGTGGCTCAGTGGTAGAGTGCTTGCCTTGCATGTTGAGGCCCTGGGTTCAATTCCTCAGCACCACATAAGCAGAAAAAGCCAGAAGTGATGCTGTGGCTCTAGTGGTAGGGCACAAGTCTCGAGCTGAAGAGCTGAGGGACAGCACCCAGGCCCAGAATTCAGGCTCCACAACTAGCAAAAAAAAAAATTTAAGCTTCTTGGGTCCATACGTCTATGAACCCAAGTGCTTTCTCTCTCTCCCTTCCTCCCCCCTCTCTCTCTGTCTCTGTCTCTCTCTCTCCGTAATTTTAGTTAAGTATGTAATAGCCTTTGGTATTGACACACAGGTTACTAAGGATGCTATTTTTAAATATTTTTTCTATTTTTTGAATTTCTACTGATATGTTTTCAAAATTACTTGTCTTTTCTTTGCTATTCTTTACTCTGCTGATAAGCCTAGTGAGATTTTTTTTCACTATTTGTGGGACTTGAACTCAGGGCCTGGGCACTGTCCCTAAGCCTGAGCCTCTTTGTCCTCAAGGCTCACGCTCTACCACTTAAGCCACAGTGCTGCTTTTGGGTTTGGGGAGGCTAATTGGCGATAAGTGTCTCACAGGGACTTTTCTTCCTGGTCTGGCTTTGAACTGTGATCCTTAGATCACAGCCTTCTGAATAGTTAGGATTAAAGGTATGACCCACCAACGCCTGGCTTATGGTGAGATTTTTTAAATTTCAATTATTATAGTTTCCACATCTAAGGGTTCTATCCCTATTATTATTTCCACTCCTCTGTTTAGGAATCTCATCAGTACATTCATTGTGTCCATCTTTTCCTTGAGCTTCTTGAACATATAGCTAATAATAAGCATTGTAAATCTTTGTGTAATAATTCTAATATATTGAATCATCTTGAGATTGGTTTCCGTTGATTCATTCTTTTTCTGGACTTGATTACAAGTCTTTTGCTTCTCTGAAATTTTGATTTGTCTATGGATATTGTGGATTTTACACTCTAAGCAATATATATTATATTCTTTACTTTTAAAGAGTGTCACATTTAGTCCTACCAGACAATTGTATCACTGATACATCCTCCTAAGTATGTCAGGATGGATTTTGCTCTTTTGTTAAGATAGGTCTGTTGTGGAAAAAAAAATCATTTTTTTTTATTAAGTAATCCAGACCCAAAGAAACATAGGCTCCATGGTTTCCCTCATTTGTAATAATTAGTATATGTTTAAGATAGTCCTTGGAGAGGATCACAATAGCTCAATAGCTATGTACACATGACCTTATAAAATTATGCTACTTGAAATGGACTCTAAGATATGGAAATAAAGGGGTTTTTTAAATTAGTACTGTGTGAACTTATTCCTTTTTTTTCTTTCTTTCCTTTTTTCCTTTGGTTTATCCCTTATTGTCACTGTTATTTTTTGTACCCTGTGTTTTATATATACATTTATCTGATTTGAAGAAGGAAAGGGGAATAACAAAATGGTGAGACAAAGGACAAAGGGTAAACCAATGCAACAGCCATATTCACAAGACACTATGTTGGACATGAGCTTTCCAACTTGCTGGGGGAGGGGAGTCAGGTGGGAGGGAAAGTGGGAGAAAACAAGAAAACACATTCCAACAAGAAGTATACTCATTACCTTAACTTATATAACTGTAGCCCCTCTGTACATCACTTTTACAACATAAAAAGATAAGTCAGTTTTTGGTTTATTCCACAATCCTGCAGTATAGTTATTATTCTACTGAGTGGTCCTTATTTCTTTGTTCTCAAGAAATGTCAATGTTGCTACTAATATCTGTGACTTCTCTGCTTGGGGCCAGGTACTTTATATTAGTCCTGTGAATTTCATCTTGCTTGTGCACATCCCAGCCTGAACCAAAGAAACTCCATGCAGACACCTAGTTTTCTTTAAGCATTTCTTCCCTTCCATTCCTGATTTTTTAGATCCCAGACCTTTTATATCCTCTTAAGCTTGAGCTCTTATCTCCTCCATTCTTCCACTCCCTCCCACACTCTATTTGAGCATCACTGTCTACTAGACAATGCCAAAACAAATGTTCTCAGGCAGCACCTTTAAAACACAGAGCTTCTTTTGAGAGTTCTTCCCAGAAGTCTCACACTCTTGTACTGACTACTAGAAAGTTATCTTTACTATGTTATAGCTTTTTATAGTTATTTAAGGTCAGACAGCAAAGCTAGTCATCATATTCCAAAGCAACATTATATACTTGTCAATGAAAATGAGTAATGAAAAGTTTAATTAAATAAGATTTAATTGAATGCTTTCATAAAATTTTAGTTTTATGGATATAGTCATTTCAGAAAATTTAGAATATATCAGAAAAGAATGAACAACAAAGGAAGACGTCTGGGGAGAATTAATGACCCAGCAGCTTATAGTAACAGGACTCCCTACTCTTCAGAGCTAGTATTGCAAACATTTTGGTCTATTTTCTTCCAGATACAAATGTTCACATTCACACACACACACAAACACACTCACACACACACACACACACACACACACACACTTTAACATAATTCTTATGATACTGCATATACAAATGTTTATCTTGCTTCTTTTTTTAACTTAACATTGTAAGAGGCAAATTTTCCATGGCATTAAAATATCTTTTGCAAACATTATTTTTATGGCTGCATATGTCCCATCATTCTATTTAACATAATTTATTTAACCATTTTTGGCATGCATTTCATTCCCACATTTTTGCTATTTATAAATAATGTTGCAATGAACATATTTGTGCATAAATATTCATACTTATTTCTAAATTTTACCCAAGAAGAAAAATTACTATGTCAAAGGGTATGAACTTTGCTTAGGCTCTCCATATATTCTGCCAAATTACTTGCCATATTGATTGTATAACTTAAACTCCCTCCAGCACATTATATGAATGTTTATTTTTCTGCATTCTTGCAAAACCTGAATTTTCCCATTTTTATATTCTCACTAATTTAGTAGCTAAAATGTTTATTTGTATCCTAACTTGCTTTAATTTACTTTCCAGTGAGGGTGAATATTTTTGCATGTAGTTATTTGCATTTTGTCAGTATCCTATCTGTTTGTATCTTTAGCCCAGGGTCCTATTAAAAATTTAGTGGTTCTTTTTCTTAATGATTTATATGTTATAGCCTTCTTATTAATCAATTTTTAAAAACTTTTCCAGGTAAGTAGCTTTGATATTTAGTTGGCAAGTTCAATTTATACATATATTCATGTTACATATAATATATATATATATATATATATATATATATATATATATATATATATACTACATATACGAATACACGAATATGTAATTCCTCTTCTCTAGGAACTCAGGGTAGAACAGGAAGTCAATACTGCCTGTAAATAACTACAGTGCCCACAAAGAATAATAAACATACTAAAGGAATTCAAAGGATCTGTTATGGCTACTCAGATAAGGCAGAGAACATTTCCAGCTAAGAAAAGCAAAGAATGCTTTGAAAGAGATGTTGCTTTGCAGCTTTACCTTTCTGTAGAAATTACAGTCACAGATCACAAATTTAAAGATGCATCAGATTCACCTTCAGGGCTTATCAAAACACAGATTGCTAATCTGAAATGGAGTGGCATTTCCAACATGCTCACAGCTACTACAGCAAGGCTAGTCCAGATCTCACATTTGGGGAACAATTAAGCTAAGAAAATCTGTGGGGAAAAGCATCAGAAATGAAAGAGAAGAAAAATCCCCAGCAGAAAAGCAGTCTGAACAAAAGTTTGATCTTCCTTTACTCAAGAGATACAGTCTTGTTGGGTTCTGATTAAATGAGCAGAGCATGGCAATGTGGAATTCTTCCCCATCTTAAACAAAGAATCCTCACAGATGGCAAGCAATGAGATCCCCCAACTCATCTCAAGTGTTTCTCCTTACCCAGGGTTTATATCAACAGAAGTCAAATACACCCTTGTAATCTTCAGCTATATTTGAGTTCATCTTAATTAAAATGAACTATTGTAAATCCATAACTGGTGTTATTAGAAGACACCTCAAAAACCAAATTATCATGAGCACAAAGTTCAATTAAATATCATTGCTTGCCATAGATCCTGAGCCTTTAGTCTAACCCAATCTTCCTTTAAAAATGGATATTAGTCAAAATCAGAAAAGGGTGACATTGCATGGTAAACACAGATGCCCAGTCCAATGTGAATTTCAGATAAACCACAGGTACCTTTATAGATAATCATGCCCCCTGCAATGTTTGGGACACATGGAAATTCAAACTCTACTAGTGAGAGGTCTTAGCCAAAGTACAGCCATTCTGGACTTAGACTCCATTTTGAAGGCCTTTACAGAAAGTATCCATTTTGAAGGCCTTTACCTGAAGTGCCCATTGTAAAGACTTTTACTGAACTTTTAAGAACTCAAGTTCCTGGAAAAACTGCAAAAATGTCCCAATAACATTCTGCCCGTAACTCCCCTAGCAACAGCCATCACTGGATGAAAGAAAAGCACCTGAAGCTCCAGATGTTTCTTAAAATAGCATAGTTAACACAGTTTGCTGCTTAACTGCTTAGCCTGAATACGCTAACCAATAACATTGTTACAAGACTTACTAAATGTTAACCAATCATGTAAATGCCAAGCTAGGAACCCGCACCTCAACCCTATGCCCTATAAAAACCCTACTAAAAGAAAGGTCGGGGCTCTCAACTCTGACCCGCTGCTTTGGGGACAGTGGTGAGTCCAGGCTCGAGCTTGCCATAAACAACTCTCACATACTTGCATCAGAATCGGCTCCTTGGTGGTCTTTGGGGATCCTTATCTGGGCATAACACTAGGCACCCTGAATTTTCACTTCTTAAACTCTGCAACCTTATAAAAGGATTGGTAACTCACAGCACCCTTATAAAGACCTTATCTCTAGACTTAGTCAGAAATTATGAGTTGAACAGCAAATCCTTGCTTCAAGATAGGTCCTACATAATTATTCATGCCTCCACATACAAAGTAAATCAGTCAACAGTGGAGAAAAGGGTACCTCCTGGGTCAGTGACTTTCACTTTGGAATATGTATCCTTCACTTTGTTAAAGACTGTCTTAAAATAGGGATGGAAAACAGATTTTTTTCAGACCATCTTGGATGCTCTGTAGCCAAGATAGGCATCTCTGCTTTGAAGATAATCAATTGATACAACTTTTGCAAAGCAGAGGAGAATCTAAATCCCTCTGGGGACATAAAGGGGGCTTCCGGCAAGAAGGAAATGGGAGATTAGTAGGCAAGTCTTCAAGCAATTAGCTCCACTGATGGGAAAAGTTTACACACAAATGGCTAGGCTTTCAAACTAGCTTTCTTTAAGATAACCATAAAATCCCTAGATGTCAATTAAGGTTGATAAAAAAAAATGAAGTGTTTCTATTTGCCTGAAAAGTTTCTTTCTTGCTAATATGAGCTCCATATAATTGAAATACCTGCTAATACTTGGTAGTAAAAGATTTGTTATCAAAGGAGTACATTTGATAGGGTTATATTTTGTATCAAATGTAGAGTGTGTGTTGATGCCCTTCCAAACAGAGGCTAATAACTTATCTTTGCCTGTAAAGTATATTTCTTTCTTGCTAATGTTAGTTAACAAGAGTCCATTATACCCAATACAGCTTGACATGGTGGCACACACCTATATACTTCCTGCTATGTGTGTGGCATAAATAGAAGAGTCACAGTCCAGGTCAACAACAGTGGTTGGGGGAAGGGAAGAGGAAGGTAAGACCCTATTTGAAAAATAGCTAACGCAGAAAGAACTGGTGGTGTAGCTCCTAGCAAGCACACAGTCCTGAATTCAAACTCTAGTATACTACCACCACCACGAATGATGATGATGATGATGATGATGATATGATGATGATGATGTTAATAATAATAATATCGAGCTATACCTTATATTTGTGGCAAGTAGGATGCATGATCTAAGTTTTTTAAAGTTTGGTGTTTTCATGATCTCTAAGTTGCTATAAATCACCAAGTCTTCTAATATTCTAAAGTGTAAAAACATACATAAACATGAAAGGAGTTCCAGGAAGCTTCTTGCATGGCATTTGGGCAACTACTAATATTGTAGGTTGAAATACTGAAATGGATAGTCTCCTCAGTTTTGTGGGAGCCACAGCAGCCTTTGTCCTCACATTCTGACTTCTTACTTACAGATAGGAAAGGGGAGTTTCCTTTGGATCTACAAAAACCACCTTGAGATTATATTGACCCCCAGTTGGCTGCCCGTGGAGACTGCCACTGTGCGAGGACAATGGAGTCACCCTTAAGATGAGACTAGCTGGTGACAAATCATTGAGCCCCTCTCAGAAGGTTAAACCAAGTCAGCATGGCCCTCCTCCCAGCCTAGAGGGCTGACCAATCTCTGCTGGTATCCAAACCATCCCTACCTCCTCTCTCTCAGTTAATGTTTGTCTGAGGGATACCAAGCAGGAAGAAATCCTTGATTGGGTTTAGAGCTTATCTCAAAACTAACCTTGGGGACAGGCAGTCTCCAGGCTTCGAAGGATTTCTCTTAAGTCACCAGGATAACAAACTCATAAAAACATCCAGAACAGACATTTTTTTCCTGTTTGGTTAAGAATTTTGTGAGGGAGGTTGTGCATGTTTATTAAGCGATCACAATGATAGCTTGAGCTAATATTTAAATGGCCATACAGGAGGGGGACAAAAGTCTCAAGACAAATGACTTGCCAGGGACTCAAAGTCAGAATCTGACAGAAGCAATAGTTAGTTGGCTTTGACCACTGCTGTCACACTTGGTCTACAGTGGTCTGATCTGGGAGATTCCATCCTAGTCAGATGGAAGCAGTAGCAGGGGCACATCCTGTGTGTCTAGAAAATTTCTGCTGGGGCCTTTTAGGCTTGGCTCCTTTCATCTCATTTCCTAGGTGATGTCAGAAAAGTTTCTTCCTTTCAGCTTTGATTTCCTGAGCAGTCAGCCACAATCATTACCCACTTCTTAGGACTCTAACAAGGGAACAACTACACTCAGATGTGAGAGGCAGTTCACCTTGCATGGTTCAGAGTTCAGCCCCTGCAGGAAGATCTGCCAGCTCTGGGACCATGGGCAAGTGACCTAGCTTTGTCCCTCAGTAGAAAATGACAATTTGTACCTCTTAGGGTTGTTGTGCTTTTTCAATAAGTTATTGTATAAAAGGGCTTGAAATGAGACCTCGAAAAATGTTTTTCCTGGGTTGAGTTGCTATTATTTTCTTCTAAATAAAATCACCTTGGCACAATAAACAACACATCAGAGGCTCAGATCATGGGTAGTGATACGCCTAAGCCTGTTATTTGCAAAAAGATTAGACCACTATTTTCATGGGGGGGGGGTGTTGATCTGAATTTCATACCAAAAATAATAGGGAAGCCAAGAAACAGCAAGTCAGGAGGGTGCCTCGAAGCCTGGCAGTCAGCCCTCCCACCCTGCCAGGGCCTCCACAGGAAGCTCTGCTGCCTGGAGGCAGAGGAAAGGCCCACCAGGAGCTGGCTAGCGGAAATACCCAGTGACTCAAGGGAGGTACAGCCTGGGGTTCAAGTGTGTCCATCTAAGCTGCCGGGCTAGAGGAAAGGCTCCCTGGCTGAACCCCCTCAGGAACAAACTCAGACAAACTTTTGCACAAAAAAGCAATTTACTTAGCTAGTCGTTTTCTAGATTTGCTCAGCAATTATTTCAGCTATTTGTGTTTAAACAAGAGTTTTCTCAGTTCCTGCCCAGTGTCTTTCTGCTTCATTGCTTGGGGAAGCCTGGGCAGCAGTTTCCCGCCTGATGGCTGAACTGTCATGGACGTGGGCACATGTGGAAGGGAAGAAGGCTTAGGGAAGCAAAAGTTGATGTCTAGAGTTTCCCAGACTCCCAGGCAGGGGTTAGCAAACCCAGACAGAGCAGCAGAAACTTGGGTCAAATCTCCATCAAGGTAAATCTCTGGCTCAGGAGCTATGAGCAGCTTCCAGGGAGTAACTAGCTCCTGGAAAAATAAATAAATAGCTCTGATAGTGAGCTGTTCAGACTTCCTGTGCAAATACTCACCTATGGCCAGTTACAAAAGACTGACAGGATGCTGCTTAACAGACTTGAGAAGGAAGGTATATGATGGGCTCTTCTAAGCCACTTAGAGCTGGTTCCAGAACATCCCAGGTCGAAACCAAGGACCTAGATATTTAGTTTCTCCCCCATGTGGCAGAACTGTCCTACACTTTCCAGAAGAGCTGAACTCAAGAAACAAAGAATCCCTGCAATTTTGAGCCTGCAGACACCACTAATTTGTTTAGGGGAGGCAGCCCTAGGTCTACTTGCTCAAATGCCATTAAATATTCTTGTCCTGTCTGTGTTCCTTCGGAATTAGTTTTTACTTAAAATAAGTACATCTACTCATTAGTTTAATTTTTATTTCATTGTATTTGTAAAAAAAATCAGTCCTAACTTTAACTACTCACTAGAAATAAAAAGCAAATGAAAAGAATTATGATAAAAGCCATATTGCTAAATTCAGGTTACATACTATCTCCTATCTAAAGTTCTGAGTCCCAAGGCCTGCTTTCTCTTTGTTTATAAGCATGGAGAGCATTAAAGCCCTGTTAGTGACAAAAGATGACATTCTTCTTCAAATAATTAGGAGGATTGAAAAGTACTTGAAAAGGCAGTAACTTCTTTACCAGAAATGACTTACAGGAAGTGGAATATTCATACACCTTTGAAACAGTCCCGTGCTTGGAAGAGCCAAACAACACTGAGCTGTTTTTTTTTTCAATTTTTAAAGGTGATATACAGAGGGGTTGCATAAGTCAGGTAATGAATACATTTCCTTTTGAATATTGTTACTTTCTCCCTCTTCCCTCCCACTTTTACCTCTCCCGACTTCCCTCCCCCCAGAGTTGTATAGTTCATATCCAACATAGTGTCTAGTGGGTTTCACTACTGAACTGTCCTATCTTTTCTGTGCTTCCCCTTCTCCTCCTCAAATCAGATAAACTTACATAAAAGACAAAGGGTACAGAAACAAAAAAACAGCAGCAGAAAAGCATAACCCAAAAATAAGAAATTAACAATGAAAACAATACAATAAAAAACCCTCTTGCTTCCATTTCTTGGAGTTCATTTCAATAAACATCATTTTATATGATCATTTGCACATAGCTATTGATCCCTTGTGATCCTCTCCTAAGGATATCCTCTTTGTTCTCACTATATGAATGCTACACTGTTGGTAGGAATGTAAACTTGTTCAACCACACTAGAAAGCAGTATGGGGGTTCCTCAAAAGATTAAACATAGAGCTTTTCCCTATGATCTGGCAATCCCACTCCTGGGCATCTATATGATTGACCACAAGCCAGGTGACACTAAACCACCAGCACCACCAAGTTCATTGTAGCATTATTTACCATAGCCAAGATATAGAATCAACCCAGATGCCTCTCAGTGGACAAATGTATCAAGAAAATGTGGTACATATCCATAATGGAACTCTATTCTTCCATCAGAAATAATGATATCACCCCATTCAAAGGAAATGGAAAGACTTGGAAAAAATTATACTAAGCGAAGTAAGCTAGACCCAAAGACACATAGGCTGCATGGTTTTCCTCATTTGTAATCATTAGAATGTGCCTCTGAATCTACAAGTAAACCCAATAGATAGTAAAAGACAAATAATTACACTTGGACATGATTAATTGAACAGCAGTTTAAACACCGAGCTTTCTTGAAGATGAGAATAACCAAGGCCATGGAGCTCTTACTAATGATAAGGAAAGTGATAGTGGTAGTGGCAACGTATCGAAGATGACTGTGATTGTAACAATGATGGTGACAATGGTGACAGTAGTGATGGTAACAGTGATTTGCTATTTAGTTCTGAGGAAACTAAGGCTTGAGAAACTTAAATTTACTTGGTTTCAATCACACATTTGTCTCAAAGCTGAGATTGTATCTCAAATCAGACTGACTCTAGAGCCTATGTTAAAAAATCTATATATCAAGTTTTGCAGCTGGTTTCCTTTCCCCATAGTTTTATTGAGGATTAAGTTATAAGGCAGATATAAACCACTGAACCAGTACCCAGCCAAGTTAGCCATATAAAATATGGCTGGAAGCCATATTTTGTGTACATGCAGATGCTACACATGCTACATATTGTAGGCATAGCCTCTTAGCTGATTCTTCCCTTATTCCCACAACACAGGTGGCAGGCAGGCTCTTCCTAACTGCCCAGTATTGTGTACTAACTCTGGTGACTCATGTACCACTTGAGCCCTGGGATCACCCACTTAAGGATGTAGAGTAACATTAACTTAGCTCTTAGTTGATAAGATGTTGTTTTCCTTTTTAATGACCTCCTAGAGATAAAAGTCTTGAACTTTTGATAAGGCATTTGTACACGGCCATGGGCAGTTGTATAAGAAGGATTAACAAGAAGACCTCACCAGTGAGTTCTGAAATGAGAAAAGAAGGCAGAGCACATGCCTACAGCTATTTTAAGCTATCTAACTTGCTCATCAGCAGGAAAGCAAGATGAAGACATATCAAACCCAACAGACGTTTAGCCTTCAACTGAAAGTGCTTGTTGACCACCAAAATCCATGTTGACCACATTCAGTTCTTGATCATAGATGTACTCAGACTTCCAGTACTAAAAGCTGAGTATAGATGGGTATATGTGTTTACTAACAGTATAAGAAACTTTGAAAATAATTCCCAGTAATGAGGCTATCAGTTCTATGGGCTTTGCTCCCAAGAGCAAGGAGAGGCACAAGAGGATGGAGAGACTACTATCCTAATTTCCCAGGAACTAAGATCCTGTGTGAGTTTTAAGTTTTTAATGAGTCTAGTAAACAGTCGGTTGCTATAACAACCATGCAATACCACCAGGCTTATGCAGAAATTTTCCCCAGGACCAAAGGCATGATATAGGAAGGCCCTAGACATTCTGGGTTATTTAGAGGCAGAACTTCAACTCATATCATTTAGCATTTCCTGTTTGTTCTTTGCTACAATTCAAGAAAAAGGGAAGATAATCTGCTCAGCAGCCACACACTAAGCAAAGGACAGAGGTAGAATGCGTAAGAACAACAAGTAGAAGATGAAGGGAAGGTTTCCAGCTTTCGTCCAGAGTACTTGGAATACTGCTCCACTCTCTTGAGAAGAATTCAGGACTAAGAGTCAACATTAAGAAAATGGTAAGACATCTCTGTGTGTTTGATCATCACAAAACTCAGAGACATTATTCAAGCGCAGTCTGAAGAAATCAAGCACAAGGATCATTTGTGTAGCTCTCCTGCCCACACTGCCCATGGGAGGCTAAGGTGGCTGGGTACTTTCAGGCTCTCAGACAGCACTAACATAAAGGCTCACTCCTCACGGTTGATGACATTCTCCTAATTCTTTTGAAGCTCCGAAATTATTTCTTGTTGGAATATTCCTCAAAAGGCCATGTGTTAAAGGCCTGGGCCCCAGGGAGATACTATCAGAAAGTGGTAGAACTTTCAAGACTTGGGGCCCAGGAGAGATCTTCAGGTCATTTGAGGTATGATCATCCCCCCTCTCCTAAACATGTATTGTAGGACACTGGTGCTTTCCTTTCTTTTTGTTCCCTGGCTTAATATGAAAGGGTTTTGCTTTACCACTAGCTCCCTTTGAGATATGCCTTGCCACAGGTCTAGAAGAATGGAAGCCAATGGGAAGCACTAACAGACTACAGCTACAGACTACAACCTTGTAGAGTGTGAACCCCAATACATTTTTTATTTCTTTATAAGTTAATCGTCTCAGCTATTTAGTTACAGTGATGAAAAGCTGAAAAACACCACTGAAAATATAATACAGCCAGGGCCTGGCCTCTGTTCAGCAGTGCAGGAGGCCGGGGCTCTATGACTGCCCTTTGCCTCCATTTGTGGACCCAGCAGGGTGCCCTCTGTGACACTCGGTTCCAGAGACCAGGGATCTGCCCTCCACCTGTCTCCCTGGAGATGAGAGGAACAGATACTGATGACTGGGCACTCTGCATGTAAACTGGAGAAGGTGGCTAGCGTGGCTAATACACTGTCCCCTACAAGCATAAAGTCAAATGGGAGGTGGCATAGAGGGCACAGGAAAGGCTCCAGGCCTTGTCAGAAGCAGCAGCACCCCACTGACCAGCTGTTAGGCTAAGTGATGCTGACACTTGGTGTGTCTCTCCCCCCGTGGCCTGAGTACTAGGCCTGCCTTTCCTCCCTCCTTCCCTATTGCCTACCTCCTTAGCCCCAGAGTCAACCCCTCTTCAGGTTTGTTCCCCACACTCCCAAAAGCTTGAAGTAAGGTTAACCACATCAACAAAACATAAGCCAGCAGCTGGTATCCCCACTGTGCTATCAAATGACATCAAATGACAGAACAAGTAGATGACTTTCCTCCTCTTATTACCCTGAATGCTAAGTCTCTAGTGTTTGCTACGACTAACAACTGGAAGAAAAGGGGAATCCATAAGCTCAACGATTAATTCAGAAAGGTTTCTTATCTTCCTTTGCTTCCCTGCTCTACCTTCCTTCCTCCTTCCTTCTTCATTTCCTTCCTTCTTCCTATTCTTCCTTCCCTCCTTCCTTTCTCCCTTTCCCCATTTCATCCTTCCTCCCATCTTTCTTCCTTCCTTCCTTCCCGGAAAGTTCTCTTTCTGATCTGAGCAGCACCTACAGATTCATTGGTTATTCTCCAACATCTCTGATCCATACCAAAGAGTATGACCCAGAAGTCAGCCCCAGCATTTTGCTCTAGAAGGAAGTATCAGCCTGAGCGATGTGTAACAAGACTCCAGCATCTGGCTCCTATCCTTACTCCTAGGCTGAGGCACTCCCCAGGTATGTAAAAAGGGGATGCTCCTCAGGAAAGACAAGAAATTAGCATCAGAATAAAGGGGAAAACCACCAACAACCCCAAAAGCTCAGGACTCCAAAATTGGACTATCTATGGGTAAGTCTGGGGTAGTTCTGCTTGGCTTTACAAATAAAAAAGTCTAGAGCTTCTAGAGTCATGTTCAAATCCTGTATTTGTTACCTACTAACTCATTTATAATATGGGGAGCACAGTAATTCCATTGTGAGGTGGGAGGGTAAATGAAAGAACACAGTACTTGGCATGTCACTAGGACTCAATAAACCTGGCTATCCATCAAAAGTAACTGACTCCCAAGGAGATTCCATTGTGTTTTCTATTCCTGTCTCCCCCTCCACAAAAGTCATGGCCAGGCACCACGGCCAGGCATCAAGTTCTGCTTTCTACTCTTCAGTAACTGGTTTATTCACTTACTTCACCTTCCCTTCATTTTTTTCATTCTTTCCTTCCTTCGTCAGAACCAAGGTTTACTGAGGCGAGGGGGTGAAGAACATCATCAGTAGAAACAAATGATTATTTGTTCTCCTCAGGGAATCTGGATCTTTTGAATCTTGGCATCACTGAAATATGAGTGTTCCTATGACCTCATTCTTCTTTATTATCATTGGCAGCATTAGCCACTTTTAGCCATTACCTAACAGAGTTCTATAGAGATTCCCAGCCCATAATCTACCTTCACATTTCAGAAAAGCACAGCAAACCAGAGATTAAAGGTTCCACAAAGGGTGTATCACAAGCTCATCTTGCTTTGTTTCTGATCAGTGACCTGGACACGGGGCGGGACAACAGGGCAGTGGGGGTGCAGAGGCATTCTCTCAGTGGACAGGGCTGGAGCTGGGTGTTAGATGCAGAGTTTGACTGAGGCTTATGCATCTGGGACTGTTTTAATTGAGGATTTGTTAGTTTTTCCCAACCCAACTCAGGTTCCAGCCATGCACGTTCTCCATGCACGAGCTCTATCCCACAGAAGTGACCTGTAATATTGCCTTGTGCGCAAACTGTGCAAGCTATACATAATGGCATGTCACCCCTTAGGTTTAGTGGATATGAACACAGAGTGACCCTAAAATCTAAGAAAGCACTGGCAAACCCTAGTGTCTCTCACTGAATACAACCGGTCAGATCCTGCTTGGCTCAATTTTTCTTCACTAGGCTAATTGCTCTCCCTCCCTCCTTCCAACTTAGATTTCTCATTTGTAAATACACTCAGGCCTGTCGAGGACGGGGATTTCCAGCAAAGCACTCTATGCTGAGCCTGAAAGTGGTTGTAGGCGCACAGTCCTCCCATTCTGGAAGGTTGTCAGCAGGTAAGCAGAGAAAAGAGGTAGAACCTGCCCTCAGGACAGAAATCCCCCATGGACTCTGGATTTATTCTGCTTGAGCTGTGCAGCCAGGGTGGGTTTTCTCTTCTCACTGTAAAATGATTTGACTTTACTTCATCAAAGAGTTTTTATAACGACTCCATGCACAGGCTTTAGACACAGGATGCTGGGTTAAATCCTACTTTCCTCCTACTTTTCCCAGCAGATGTGAGGGACAACAGCAGGTCTCTGAATCGTGTTCAAAGCGTACACCAGGTCAACTAACACTGAGGTATTCTGTGTTTTGGGTTTTAATAGGCTTTGAAGATACAGAGCTGAAAGGTTCTCAATCATCTGGGGGAAAATACACAATTTTCTTTCCTGTATCCCTTTCATTTTATTTCAAATTAATGAAAATTAATTACTCAAAGACAATATGATTAAAACAATGCAATGTAAAATACAAACCTAACTTTATATTACCAGTAGATTCACAGACGTAGAGGGTAGCAGAAAATACCTATAAAGGTTTTTAAGATGCTGCATCTCGATGTCTGCACGTCTATGATCACAATGGGTAGTCAGGAGTTTGTAAGTGGGTACTATCCAAAGGACCACATGTAGTCTCATCAAAAGGAAGAGTTGTACATGTGTGCTTGCTGTGCATGTCTGTGTGACTAGATAGACCACATGATCTCCACCTGATTTGATGTTTACCTCCCCTCTTGTTTCTCTCCCAGGTACCAAATTCCTTGCCAGAGACTGTATGTGCAATTCTTGGCCTAGATAAACAACTCTTCCTTCTCCTCCTCTTTCTGGTGTTCTTTATTTTGCTTTGATTTGACTTCATGACAGGCTCTCTATATATAACCCACAGTGGTCTAGTCCTCCTACCTCCACCTGACTAGTGCTGGAATTCAAAGTGTGTTCTACCATGCCTGGCCTTGGAAAAACTCTTAGAAAGTAGCTTCTAGTAATCATATTGAACATTTGGTGTAATGTGCATATTTGAGAAAATAACTCACCCATCATTCTTGCTCCAGCACACTACAATAATTACCTCTGTTCAGTTGGTTGCAATGAGTCCTTTACATTGATCAAAGGCCCAGCTCCTCTTTTCAACACTCCCTTCCTTCCTCACTTATATACCAGAGATAGAGATGACTTTGCTACTCAAGAGTTAGACTATTCAAAAAGAGTTCAGATTTGCGATATGAGAGAAACAAGAAATCAAGAGAGTTTAGAACAAAGGCTGTCTCATGAAATCCAGTCTGGTAGTCACCAGACACCTCTCCTGTCCCAAGCTGGGAGTGTTCCTTTTAAAAAGAAATAATAATACTCTTTTGACTAGGTTAATAACAACAACAACAAAATCTACCTCTTTTTTGAAAGGAAGCTAGTCACTGCTTTTAATAAACTCTTTGGCTATGAAGATGAAACCAGCAGACAACAACAAAGACGGTATTATTAACATAATTTTATATAATTAGAGAGAAGGGCAATATTTATTTTAATATTACAGAGTAAACACTCCACAATGCAGACCTTGGATTAATTCTTTATATCTTTGGATGGCACTTATCAAATAAAATTGTACTTATGGAAAAGGCAAGCACATAAATCTTGCCTCACTGCCGGCTGGCAGATGCATGCGCCGCAGTCCTGCCTGGCTGCTGCCAGGCCCAAATGCATGATTATTTACTACAAGAACAAATGCAACTTCCTTCTTGCAATCTGGGTTCGGAATTCCAAGAAGGGAACAGGAAGACCCCAATGAATGAAATCTGTAGCTGAATTCTCCCAGAATGTTTTACCTGAGACACATCAAATCAAATCCACAAGGAAGATCTTCTAAAGAGACCTGGGATGGAGGCAGACCTCTTGTAACCTGCCTCTGAGAAATGACCCATTCCTTCAAAAGAAAGGTTAACTATGCATAGGCTAGATTCTGGTCAGTATTTGATTAAATTCTGTTTGTGGGTATAGATGCTGGGTACATAAATGCCTTATGCTATACCCTCTTTTTCTGGTTCTGTCTCTCCCTCTCTTTTCCTCATTAACGACTACACTAAGTCTAGTATAGTGAAGACTGACTGGCTTCATCTTGCCCTTTCTTAACTATTTGCCAACCAGACCCAGAACTGCTTCACAGCTACACCTGCAACACCGCAAGCAGATTCTTTGCAGTTCTGTGTTAGACTTCTCTGAGGACTATTGACTATGATATGTTGTTTTATAACATGTTTAAGCACAATCACCTTAGGGAAATCCATTTCTGCTGCTTCCTCTTACCACTTCTCTCCTGCATTGAGGTTTGGTAGCCTCAGCTATAGTAATTTTGAGTCACTTTGTGACAATCTTGTGTGTGTGTGTGTGTGTGTGTGTGTGTGTGTGTGTATGTATATAGATATATATCTATCTATATCTAGACACATATATGTGTGTCTAGATATAGATAGATAGATAAATAGATAGATAGATAGATAGATAGATAGATAGATAGATAGATAGATAGATAGATAGATAGATAGGTGGCAAATGGAGAATTTGGGCAACCCTGGCTTCTTGAAGGCTACTTTAATAACAAATAGACTATTCACATAGAATTCCACCTCTCTGTTGTGGCTCAACTAAACACACTTTGGACCACCCTTGTGCACTGACGTATAGATGAGGTGTCATATAAACATTAAAGTCATCCTGGGATGCAAAGGCTGTATCCCTTTTGGAGTAGTAGAGTGAGAAATAGCACTTCATAGCAAACCTAAAATGATATGACTTTCAATGATTCCAGGGCCACAAAAGTCAGAGAGCTTCTCAAAGACAAGCCTTTACCAACTTCCATTCCTTGGACTTTGTTCCCTTCCATTTATAAAAATGTTATCAGTGAATGAGCTCATCACCCAACATAACTGTAAATTCCTCGGCACAATTAAAGTGAATCACTGTTGACCTCAACTTTCTCCTTTGGACCTTGGGGAATTTTAACAAGTTCTCTCAGGCCCCAGGAGGTACATGCCTGTCCTGACCATTCCACATGGAGGAGGATGGAAACCTCCACTATCCGCCAACTAACTACCTTTGCTAATCTAATAGTGTGCAAAAGAGTATGATCTGAATCTTATCCCTAGAATCAGAATCATCTCTAGCAAGACATTGTGCAAAGTCAAAATGTGAGACCTCAAGTTAGAAGAGTTTAATCTGTGAATTAACTCCCATATAACTGCTTAGGTCATGTGTCATCCATGTGGCTGCATGTGGCTATGGAAACAGCAAGCTATTATTACAGATTTCTGGAAAAGGATCTGAAAGGAACTATAGCAAGAAAATATATTTCCCTTTGGCTTTTGAGATCTTCATGGATGGTAGAGGCCCAAGGACAGCTTATATTGCTCTGACCTAAAAATGAAACCAAAACAGGACTTCAAAGACTATACATTGTGACAGCCCTGGAGGTCTTTCTTCCTAAGGTTAAAAGGGAAAGAAAGAAAGAGGGAAGCACGGAGACTCATACTGGTAATCCTAACTGCTCAAGAGGCAGAGATTGGGAGGATCTCATTGAGACTAGCCTGAGCAGTAAGTTCTCAAGACCCAATTTCAAACATCAAGAAAGACTGCAATAGGAAGACTGAAGTCCAGGCTTTGCCTGGGCAAAAAAGTGAGATTCTATCTCAAAAATAATTAGAGCAAAGGGTTATAGGCATGGCTTAAGTGAAAAATCACCTCAGTTAGTAAGCATATGGCCCCTGAGTTCAAACTCCAGTACTATCAAAAAAGGAGGAGGAATACAAGGAGGAGAAATACATGGCCTGAAATGAGGGGGTACTGACAACTGACTCAACCAGAAGGTAAGCAAGAAAGCAGTGGCAGAGGCACAGAGAACTGAGCATCACACTGTACAGACAGGCAAGAGAAAGGGAATTGTGCTTTAAAAAGTGGACAAGTTGTGGAATTAAAAATATTAAGGAGATTCCACAAGTCCTACTTCAAAGGTGTACCTGTATCTGGAAAAAAACCCAGTGCCACAGCAAAGAACAGCACAGGAAAAAAAAAAAAAAAAGAGAGAGAGAGAAAAATTCTAAGACCAAAACCCTTAAATGTACTTTTGCCATATAAATTTAGAAAATACATTGTTTTTCTTTTTTAATTTAATTTAATTTTATTGTAAAGGATTATGGCAGAAATATGTGGAAAATCAAAGCCTGGTAGCCTATGGATACTTTTACTGGGTATATTTTACATATGTAAACAGAACATTTTACAGAATAGAGATTATCACTATAAAGGGAATAAGTATCTCTGAAGTTTCAGTTACTTAAATGAAGAATAACAAACAAAACACACAGACTATAACATAAAAGAAACATTAAGGGAAAAGATGAAGAATCTAAGCAAGGCAGCAGTGAGTGAGTCAAACCCTTCATTCTTCCTCAGGGACCAAGTGGTAAAGACAAGTTGTTTCTAGAGGGTTTTGCAACTGTCCCCTTAACTCTGATTCTAGAGTCAGATGTGCTGACATCTGATTGTCTCTTTTCCCAAGAGGGACATTTAACTAAGGTATCGTCCATTCAATTTCAAGCAGACAGTGAATATGATCGCCTTTGCATTTGTTAGAAAATAGCATAGCACCTTCTGATATTTAAAGGGTTGAGGGTGGAGGTTGTATTGTGGGAACTCTCCCCTCCCCCCCAAAAAAGTATACTTTGACATTTAACCAAATTAACAAACATTAATTGCACATAAAACCCACTTTGCTGAATTGCAATGAGCCATTTAACCCTATGGAACAATCCACTGGAGAGTTTGTAGGAGGAGAAGCAGACTTGGCAGTTCTCAAACATTAAGACACTTAGCTGCCTACACTCAAGCTCCTTCGAGGTCAGAGAAAGCTATGTTGCAGAAAAAGAACGGAAGGCCAAATTAGCAATTTGGCAGCATTCTTCAAAAAGAAAAATGTAACCTCAGGACTTTCCCTGAGCTCTTAGTTCAGTCTTCCAGGACGTGCTGATGGATAGTAGTCTTATTTGGACTCAGGGCAAAAGAGGTTGCTCCCCATAGCTTCCCAATTTCCTTGAATATATATAAAAATTAAGAAACTTTTTTTCTATCTTCAAGTTTTGGGGGGATAGGGTGGGGAATGTCTCTCTGACTAATTGCTGATTTTCTCTTAGCCTAAGGCTCTGTCATTTTCTCTCATGTCATTTTCCTCACAAGCAGTTCTTCATCACAAAAATCATCCCTGTGTACTGGCTTCTCTAAGACGTGAGGAAATCACAGGAATCCACCCCTACTTCCTGTCCCAAGGAAACAGGTGACATTTAACCACAGCTCAGTTTATCTTCTATAAGGATAAGCTGTCTGTCCCAAGAGAGAGGGCATGGACTCTATCTCATATTCATTTTTCCAATTTGGCAAGCAGATTTCTTGTCAATCCATATTGAACACTCAATAAAAATTTGAGGAAGGGATAATGAGTGATGAGAAGGGTTGACAGTATGCTTTTTCCCCAAAAACTTGTCTTCTGAAAAATACTGGGCTTCAAAGAAATCCCACATGGCTGACAGAGTCAGCTTGCACACAGATGTTACTATGAATTATGGGGTTTTCCAGAGCATTTGTTTCCTTTGGTAGTGCCCAGCCCAAAGCACCTTAGGACAATAAATGCCCATCAGAAATGCAGCTTGAGAACCCACCTTTCAGAAGAAAAGGCAAAAAGATTCTTACGAGAGATAATATAGTGAGAGAGATAGGAACTGTCTATTTTATAAAACATGGGAACCACTGTTCAGCCTTAGCCTGTCCTCATTTCTTTGCATGATTGGAAAGCTTCCAACACTGAGCAGGAGGAGTCTGGGAAATCAGGATGGAATGCAGGTGTATGCCAGGCAACCAACCACAAAGGAGTGGGAAACAGGGGGTGAAATTTAATATCAGGTAGACAGAGCAGAATTTAAAATGAAATGCACTGAAGGGATAGGCAACAGCCTCATTTTGTATAGATAAATTTAATGTAACAGTCAAGCTGCTCTATGGACAAAATAATAGACTCAAATAAAATAAAAATCATTGCAAACAGGCATAGAAACTGACAAGAAATATAGGAATATGACTTTACCACCGATAGTATTATCTACAACAGTAAATCCATTCCAGAAACAAATCAAGAGGGATAACCAACTTGGTCTCTAACTAATGACTCAAGTAACTAGATGAAATGATGTAAATGATACTCTTTGAAAGATCACGGAAGATTTAATTAATAGATTGGACATTTGAATTTACATGTGATTAATTTAAAAGGTACATAATACTTTTACAACTATAAAGAATGTCTATATTTTAATGCCCCTGGCATAACTACAAATTTGATCATCTAAATGAGCTTTTAAAACACAAGTCCTCCAAGTACCATGGTTTAATCAGAAAGTGATGGGATGAGAAATGCACAGTACCAATTAAAACAAAACTTGTGGGGCTGGAGGTACAGCATGAGTGATGGAGCATCTGTGATAGAGCATCTGTCTAGCATTCACTAGATCTTGGGCCTCATCCCAGCACCTTTCCCCATAACAAAGCAAAAACTGCAATCATTTTTGGTAAGCACACCTTTAAATGTCTCAAGGGTGAAAGAAAGATCAAAATTAAAATTCATACCTATTCTTATTAAAGTTGATTACACAACATCAAACATGCTAATATATGACAAATAAACCCAAACAAGATAGGATTAAATGCTCTAGGAAATAGCAAGTTCATAGTTTTAAATGTTTTATACAGTTATTTATAAGCAAACTTAAATACTTTAAACTTTAAATGCATATATATATTTTGTGTTATGTATGTCATTTTTGAGTGTTATTTTAGTTCCTCAGACTGAAAAACAAAATCCATAAAATTCACAGTGAAGGGTGAAGGGAATGAAGATAAAAGAAAACACACAATCAATGCATCTAAGGGTTCCTACTGTTGGATGGCAGGGTAGAAAATAGAATGGATTCAAAAATCGCATTTTTTTTAAAAAAAGGAATTAAAAAAGAAACTCAAAGTTTCCTCTGTACAAGAAGCAAGGCAGAGTTTGAAAGTAAGAATAGTATATCAAATAATAATTAATTTGAAAGACCATGTAAAATGTTAAAACATTTCCTATGAGGCTTTAATATTGACCTATCTGCTTAGATCACTATCTATTTCCTCAAATAAAAATTGAAAAGTTTCATATGATCACTTATGTAAAATGACTCTACATCCAGAGAATTAATAAGCAAAACATTCAAGGATTAACTAATTTTACATAACTTTAACAAGTTATACAAAGGATAGATCAATCTTTAATAGTCCTTCATTTATTCTAAAAAATTTTGGAAAATAAAATGGAAGTTAAGCTGTGGCTCAAGTGGTAGAGCTCCAGCCTTAAGCAAAAAAGTTAAAGGACAGGCCCTGAGATCAAGTACCAGTGCCTGGTGTGTGTGTGTGTGTGTGTGTGTGTGTGTGTGTGTGTGTGTGTGTGTGTGTGTGTGTGTGTGTGTGTGTGTGTGTGTGTGTGTGTGTGTGTGTGTGTGTGTGTGTGTGTGTGTGTGTGTGTGTGTGTGTGTGTGTGTGTGTGTGTGTGCGTGCGTGCGTGCGTGCGTGCGTACATGCACTCACGCACCTGCACACATACTCACACACACAAGACTTTATAAATTGAGTGGAGATAGTACTCTGGAGAACAAACTACAATTCACACTCATTTAGGAATGTAGATTAAAAAAAACGCTAAGCAATCTATTATCAAGTTGAATCCAGCAGTGTATGTAGATAATGCTACACACTAAACAGAGTTCAATATCATCATAAAAGTGTCATTTACCAGTAGGGAGTCCATTAATAGATTGGTCCTCTTCAACCTGTCAAAGAAGAGAAATATTTTCCAACCCAAAGCAGCCAAAAGGTTATTTAATAAACTTCAGCATGAAATGCCAATAACATTTTTATCTAACTACTTTCTTAATGTCACAAATAATATTCATGTGCATTAGGTACTGGGGCAGGAACTTTACCTAGAACCTCCGACTACAACATTACTTGGAAGTAGAGTTACTGCAGCTGTAATTAAGGTAAAGATCAAGACGAGAACATTCTGTGTTAGTATGGTCCCTCCGTCCAATCAGATACATAGAAAGACACAGAAAAGGTAAGGCAGGGATCAAGGTGCATCTATCAAACAAGCAGTGCCCTGGTGCTCAGCATCCACTCGAAGCTGAGAGGGCCTGGAACAAATATTCCCTTTTAGGCCCTGATTGGAAGACCTTGCAGGTTGTCTAGATTTCAACCTTTTGGTCTCCAGAACTGAGAGAATAAATTGTCAGTCAGTCTGTGAGCTTTGCCAATTTTCAAACCCTATCCTACAACACAAGCCTTTCCCATTAAATTTAGCAATGTGATAGTAATTCCTGCAGAATCCTAATAACTGTATACATGTATGCTACATGTAATGCAGCCTGCTAGACAGAAGGCACATGGTAACCTCCAATACTACTCAACCAGTTTATTCTATGTCTCACACCATGCTCTGCCAAGCAGGAGAGGGAGAGAACATTTATTAGTGACACAGCAGCAGAAGAAGAGGAAGAGGGGAAGTTAGAGGAAGAGGAGGAAGAGGAGGAGTTAAAGAGAAGGAGGAGGAGGACGAAGAGGAAAAAGAGGGTCTGACCACTTTTGTTTCCTCCCATCGCCACTCCTTCTAGCTGTAAGGAAATCTAGGCTTGAGGACACTCCAGAGCCTTCTTTTAGTGGGGTTGCCTAGCTGTGAAAAGAGGATTCAGCTCATATCTAATTTGGATAGTGTGATCTTCCACCTACCCCAATCTCTTTCCTTTGCCTGAGTTAAAAAACCTCTTCCCAAGTTCCCCCCCAGTGACTGTTAAATTCACTCCCACTCAGTAACTAGCAGACACCCCAGAACAAGCACTCACTTTTATCTTTATATCCTAACACTTATTGAAACAAATTTATTTTGTTCAGCAATTAATAAAAGCAAGGAAGAGAGGGAGGAGAGGGAAGGAGAAGCAAGAAGGGAAAGAATGATAGAAGGACAAAGCAAATTAGAATCAAACTGAAGCAAGTCCACATTCTCCATTAAACAGTTCATTTTCTTCTTGGGCCAGGCTAAGGGCTTTTTTGTGTGATCAGTCAGCATAACCTGTATTAAGCAGAATAATGATCCTCAAAGATGTCCACATCCTATGTATGTGGATATGTTACCTTCACTCTCAAAAGAGACTTGCAGATTTGTGATTAAATAAAGAAACGAAGTTGGGAGGTTATATTGGATTATTTGGGTGGACCCACTGTATCTCAACGTTCTTTCTGAGTAAGAGGTAGAGAGAGGTCTGACTGCACTGTTACCATAGAGGCAGAAATCAGAGAGATAAGGGAATAAGCCAAGGAATGCCATCAGTACAAGAGGCAAAACCCAGATTATCCCTCAAGGGGGAGCCTGGGAGGCTTTGGTTTCAGCCCTGTGGCGTGCATTTCATACATCTGACCTTCAGCTCTCAACACAATGTTTGTTGTCTTATGTATTATTAAGTTGGAGGGTCATTTCTTAGAGTAAACATAAGAAACTCATACACATCCTAAGAAATAAAAAAGCCCCAGGTCCTAATTAAACAGAAACCTGCTTCTGCAGACTGAATTCAAGAGGCATCAGAAATCACAAATAAATTAATAAATATGAACAGGCAGGGGAAAAGGGGGGATCTGAGAGAGAACTGACTTGATTTACAAAACATATATAAAGCCAGTAAGCATCCAAAGTTTGGTAAAGTAAGTCCTGGTAGACTCTCCCCAATTTATAAATGAAAGATCAGAGGTTCTGGAAAGGAACTGACTATAAAAATAAACATTTGTTATTTATAAGTGTCTATTATAGACAAAGTATTTACTCTTTTATTTCTTAATAGTCTTTACTGCAGTTCTTGAAGTGATTCTCTAATAGGTTATTATGATAAATTCTATGTTCTGCTTTAGTAAATTAAACTGGCATTTGAAAATTAAATTATAATTGAATATCACTTATTTGAAATAATTGGGACCAGAATTGTTTCAAATTTTAGAATTTTTCAAATTTTGGAGTGTTTTCATATAAATAATGAGACACCTTAGGAAAAAGACTCAAATCTAAACAATACTTATGTTTCATATGTGCCCCATGAGTAGCTCCTGAAAGTCACCTAATACACTACTTTTAGTGCACTGTGTTTTAACTGTGACCTACCATGTCCTTTGAGGTCAGGAATCGTGGATGTGTTGAGTCTCAAAGAGTTCTTTTCATTTGTTTGTTTTCTCAGTGGTGCTGGGATTTTATCTCAGCCTTGTACCTGCTAGGTAGGTGCTCTAACAAATTGAACCAAGCCCTAGCCCCAAAAGTTCTTTGTTTTAGACCTTTGGATTAGGGATGTTCAACCTATATCTGTCTGGGGTCACAGCTTCCTGTGTATTTACTACCAACTAACCTCCTAGCAAATAGGCCAAACTCATTTAGAAGTGTCCCTGGCACCAAGGACTAGTCACAGATCTGATCTAATCTGTTGGTGCTGTGTTCCCAAAATCACAACTTCCAAATGAATGAAATTAAGAAGACATCATATATATTCTTGAGTCTTTGTTTTCCTGCTTGTAAAGCCCTGAACAAGTTACCAATAATCTCCTGGGCTGCTTTCCTCTAATCTGTACAACACAGATTCATTTTTTTTCTCTGTGATATGGTGTTCCATTTGCTACAGGGTCATCGAGACAAATAAGAATGAATCAAAAAAGAGTTAGCCCAATACTTGGCACATAGTAGGTGCTCCATAAATAGTGGTTTCCTTCTTTTCTGGAAATATTGACTTATCATGGGTGAGTCTCAGAAATGAAAATTATATTTGGTCAATTCTGCTATTTATATTCTCCCAACTGTGGTAAAATTATAGATTTAAAAATCTCTTTGTAGATCAATTCCTCTAAGTCTATTGAATTGTAGAGGAAACTCACATACAGAAGCAAGAGGAAAGAAAGAATGTGGTGGGTGGAAGTTGTTTCTAATTGGCCCATGAGGAAGTATCATTGAGATGTAAGCAATGTTTCATCACCACTTTCTCTCTGCTTCTAAAGAGAATTGTGGCCAAATCCATAAGCACCAAATGGGGCAAACAGAGCTGTGGGTACCAAGAACAGCTGGTTTCACAGGTTGTTCAATGCACTGACAGTTTTTAATTTAATATTTTCCCAGAGGCCTTTAGAAGTATTGGGTGCATTTTGAAAAGTCCAATAAATATTTGTCATTTTATATAGGGCCATCATTTTTTTGTTTGTTTGTGGTTTTTTTCTCCTCTCTCTAACACAAATCAAGTGAAATACTTAAGGTCAGAGCCAAGTACCAGGAGCTTATTAAAAATGCGTCCAAATGAATTGGTTGGCAAATGCTGAAAGTATGGAAATGAGACAGCATTGAACAATCCCAGAGTGGGCTGGAGTAGAAATGCAATGCAAGATGCCCTTTGAGGTGAAGACTAGAAACGTGAGCCCAGAGAGATATGAAAGGAAGGTGGGGCCTGGGAGAGGCACCTTGGAGGCCAAAGGCCCTGAGGGAGCACAGAGGAAGAAGTATATGGAAACCATGAGTGAAAGATTAATTTGCCCAAAGCATACTGAGCACATACATACACATACACATACACACATGTACACAGAGTCAGCTGCTTAGTGGTCTTTTCAATTAAGGATATTCATTTAAGATTAACTTCAGAGCAAGTTTCCTCCTTGTTCTCAAAGCCAATTATAGATGATTTTTTTGTATATTCCCTAAAATCAATTTCCATCAACCTTACTTTTAGACAAAAACGATCTATTAGTTTTATTCAGCATATATTTGTGCATTAAATAGAAATCAGGATCTCTCTCTTTAGAGTCAGACCACCTTTTGGCTGATTCTTTGCAGATTCTAGGGTAAATTCAGAATGGGAATGATTCAGAATAGGAGCACCCCTCTCCTGAATTCTTCCAGTTCTTCCCTCCACCTTGTTCTTCATCTCCACATTCCATTAGGCTCAGGATATGCAAGACTGATCCTATCACTGCTCTTAGAATCCGGTTATTCTCTCCAGCTTACAGAACTAAGTCATAATCCTTATGTAGGATGTAGAAGGTAGGGATTTTGGTGTTGTCCTTCAGTCTCGTTTACATGCTCTGTCACTATGTTTGAGCTGATGTTCTCTGCCATGAGAGACAAAGGTAGAGAACACCCCAATGCTGCTACTATCTAGCATGGTAAGTTAGGCAGGATTGGACATGCCATGAAATCATCTTTCAGTAGACCATCTCTTAATAGAAATCGTCAAAAAGTAATCTACCCACTAAAAAGTATATTCTTAAATTTGAGCAATCATTTACTGAGATTTGCACTATGTGAGACTCTGTGATTGTTTTGGACTGCAGATTAATTGCTGTTCCACCACAGGCTCCAGATAAACCAGCCTTCCATGAGGGCTCTTGAGGTGCTGGGAGGAGAAAGCCACATTACTCTTCTGTCAACATATCTAATGTGGCCAGAATGGCTGTCCTTGTTTTCCTTGGGACTAGGATCCTCCTCTTCCCTCACCTTGGTGTTGCTTTCTTCACTTGCCAAGTGACTCCATGACTCTATAGAAGTGGTCCATTCCATATGAGGTAGAGGTCTACCTTTAAGTTTTCCCCTAAGAACTAGTTCAAGAACTTGTCCTCCATTCAAGTAAAGCATTATGCCTCATGATTCATCTCAGCCTTCTCCTGTTCTTCAAATCCACAGTTCCTGCCACAACTCTGCCAAAAGAAGGTACATGGGAAAGCCACCCACACTGGTATCAAAGAAGACTTGCAACTCATTCACTGACCTGGACGCACCTGTGGTTTGGGCTGATCAACATAATTCTCTTTGCCTTTGGCACCTGGATATTTCCGTCCAATAGAGAACTGTCTGTGGGGTTCAGGTGAGGACACTGACTCATAGCTCCCCGTGAAAGGAATAAATGAGTAGGTGATCTGGCAGAACCAATCATTTCACTCCTTTCTCCTTTTTAAAGTGACCAACTCATGCTGGTCCAGAAAGAGAAAGCAGACTCTCATGACACTTAACTAATATGGAGAAAGTCATGGCACAAAGTAAATGTTCCTGGATCACTGTTGTGATCCTCTTTTTGGCAGAGTCAGGTCTCCTGGTACAGATGCCTTCTCAATGAAACACTGAAATTCACCAGCCATCCTCTAGATTCGGCTGCTCTGCACGGGACTCAATTGAGATTTTTCCCGTCATTTGAACAGAGATCTCTGGTTAGCTTCACTGAACTATCTTGGGCCATCATTTGGGCTATACAATCTCTTCACTGAGCCACGCTCTGCTCTGGCTTCCTCCTTCTCTGCCTCCATTCTACAGGAGGTCCCAGCAAGCAAGTTGCCTTTACCTGCCAAGCTAAGTGCTTATAGCACAGAGTGCGAAACATGGAACTGACTCAACACTTCCAAACTTGTTTATCCAGGGCCAGTAGCAGAGGCAGCCTTGAGGTAAAATCTGCCACTCAAACTGCCTTTAGGAATTTCACCTTTGTAGCCTCTGTACTGCACCAGAAGCAGATGGCCAGCCTGTGCCTGCATGTGAGAGAATACAGAAGGCCTTGGAGACAGCTCTATTACGTGTGAAAAAATAAAACCAGCTAAAATTAGTCATGAAAGATCCAAATATTTCCTGTTGTTGAATTTGAGGCATGTATATGTGCAAAGGGAATAGAGTTATTAAAAACATTTCTTCACTGCTTATATAATGGTCCGGTTTGGCTCTGTTCAGAGAAATGGAAGGAGGAGTTAGTTATGTTCTTATGGAGCCCATGGAAAGTGGCCTAGGTTAAATATCACCTGTTGTTGATACTAAAAAATCCAGGGCTGAAGGCATCTGATGTGTTCAGTATGTCCACGGCTTCTGTCTTACTGCAAAAGTGCAGGAAAACATTCAAAGATTCTTCCTGAGAGGAGAGTAGTTGGTGGCAGGAAGGAAACATGGCCTATGATCTAACTTTTGGAAATTATTCTTTCCTAAATTAAATCATACCCTTCCATCAACTGCTGTTAAGTGGGATATTGGCAGAGTTCTAGGCTTACCACAGAACTAGAGTTAAGTCTTGGCTCTGGCACAAATTTGCTGTTCTTGTTCTGCCGTTGTTGATCATTTCATTTTTACCTCTCTGAGTCCTTATCCTTAAATGTATTGTGCAAACCACGAACATTAAGAGTCCTTATGAGGACTGCATAAGATCTTGCATTTATAATACTTAATATGAAGCCTGGGTCACTATAGGAGGTGTGAGACTGGCATCGCAAGGGTGGCAGGGATGTACCATATGAAGACCTCTCTACATCACTATGCTTTCTCTCATACTGTTTACTCATAAGGACAGGAAATATGTCCCTGGCCAGGCCTGTTGAACGGTGGTCACCCAGTCAAGAGTGGACCACCAGAAAACTTTCTGGTGCCAAGGCACATCATAAAGAAAATTAATTTCTCTGGCAATCGCAACAAAAGGGCAATGTGTAGCCCTCTGAAGATCCAGTGACCTTCTCCAGCTCAGTCAGCAGGAAAAGTGCAGTCACCTGAAACCAAGGCCTGTAGATGCTCTTCTCTCTCAGGACTACAGATCAGGATGAGAAGTCCCTGGAGATGTGACTCTCAGAAGACTTAGGGGTGTTCCTATTTTGGGTGAAGCCAGAAATACCCCAGGTGAAGCACAATATACCCCTCAGATGGCCAAGAGTGGTGATTAAGAACCGAGGGGAAAGGCAAGGAAGACCAATAGGGGAGAAACTTACTGAACTCTTTTAAAGTTCAAATGTTTAATTTTGTCCTGGTTTTGTTCAGGGCTAAGGGGTCAAGTCGTTTCTTATTTTATCCAAATCAGCTCAGCAATCTCTAGGGGGAAGACAAGGTGCTTCTATAATATTTCTGAAGCCCTAGGCTAAATCAATGTCTTTACTCTGTCCTGAGACTCCTAAAATGTCACTGTAAGTTAGAACCTTAAATAGTTTAAAATAAGAGCATTTCAATGCTGATGTTCAATTATAAACACGTGCAATAAGAGACCTACTATTTTGTGACACTCGGATCAATTGATCTGACTCTTTTCCATTGTTTTATAGAAAGACTGGGTTTGTGTTGATGTGAATTTTCTTTAGGACCTAAGTCTCCCCAAAGTCATTTTCATGGAAAAAGTTGGTGCCAAGAGCTTGCTCAAGGGTGTGTGCATATCACAATGGCTTCAGACTGGCTCAGGGGCCTCTCTCAAGTAGTCAACTGATAATAATTCTCTTTCTAGATGCTGTCCAATATCACCTAAAACAATGGAAAACTATGATATAGATCACGTAAACTCTCACTAAGCTTTTCCTCTGGGACAAGCATCCAGGGGAAGCTTCTGAGGAAGCGACACGTGAGCAGAGCACTGAAGGAGGAGTGGGCAGCAACATGACAAAGCTCTTTGCCGTGTCCCAGTAAAAATCTTGTAAGCAGCATTTGGGAGGCATCTGTACAGATTCCCAGACAACTGCGTGGAATCCCCCCAACTTCGTCTTCAATGTCACATGAACATTCTGAAACTTCGCTCAATGCGATTATTCCTTAGAAACTGACCAATGTTACAAACCAGGGCTATTCTTAAATTGAAGTTAGACAGCTCTCCACCATATGTGCAGAAGTATGCTTAGGACATTCACGATGGCATTAGGTGGTGATATGAATCCTCTTTCCAAAATATGAGAATCAAGGCACAAATCCAGTGGACAGCAAGAACTAGAATCACTGCTGGGTAGCTTAGGTCTGAGATTAGATGGGGGAAATAAAGTTTAACTCATACTATGGGATGATCAAGAAAGCATTTTCTGTCCTGTATTTGTTTAGAAAGAGGAGCCTTCAAGTCTCTTCTCCCTGAAATGACATATCATATATATTTTGAATGCAACTGATCCCATGGGCATCTTCCTTATATTCTTGTCTCAGGAGATGTGACTTTTGGGGGAGTTGAAGATATTCCTTTTCAACCAATGGGGCTGAATTAAGGAATGAGGCAAAAGTTGAGCCTTAACTTCTATGACTGCTTCTGAGAGAAGCAGCTCCAAATCACCAAGAACATGAGCAACCACATCTCTGTGCCTCTCTTCCTACCATTGGCATTGTTCTCAGTTATAAATCACCAGGAACATGAGCAACCACATCACTGTGACTCTCTTCCTACCATTGGCATTGTTCTCCGTTATAAGTTTTGATATATTTTATGATTGGTACTGGCTTTAATTTATCCTGGTTCCATTGAGGGACCAACAGCCTCTCAATGTCATTGGATGAACTACTTGCATAAAAGGGAGAAGGGAGAATCAATGTCGTCTTTCCTACAAAAAAATTGAAAGTGAGAATTGTAGAGATGATAGTATTTTACATTCAAATATGATTCAACATTGTTTTGATGACAGGAGCATATTATTTTTCTTCTCCCTGCTTGGTGGTCCTTCTTTAAAAGAATTTTGGTAGGATCTACAACCTCCATGTGTGATGAAGGTTGGATGAGATGATACTTGGCATAGTGCCTACTATGTAATAAGCTCTCCAAGCAAACGAGTCAAAGGTTTTGACAACTAAATGATACAACAGTAGGGGATCTAAAGATGACTCAAACATTCCTCATTATACAGCTGCCTCATAGTGGGAACTAACATGTTCCAATTTGCTCTCTGGATGTGAGTTGTTTGCTATGTAGAATTCTTAAAGAGTCTAGCAAGCTTCATATTAGTTTCTTCATTTTCCTGATGAAACCCTTGAGGATAAGGAAGGTTAAAGACTTGCTTAAGGGCACGGTTAATGGGTGGCTGAAGCAGAATTTTAATCTAGGTAAGAAAGTTCAGAGAGGTACACTAACTAGCCCAAGGTTAAAAGAATATTAATAGTGCACCCTAATCCTAGTCTTTGAGTCCTATGCAACTGGGTCTACCAACCCTCAGCATCTCCCTAGCCCCTCAGATCAGCGCCATTCAGGACATACATGATATGTTGTTCTGGGGGAAAGGATTTGAACACTCTTCTTTCTAAACAAAAAGAGAATAGGAAATGCTTTCTTGATTGTGAGTTCAACTTTATTTTCCCCCATCTAATCTCAGACCTAAGCTACCCAGCAGTGATTCTAGTCTTGTTGTCTACTGGATTTGTGCCTTGATTCCCATATTTTGGAAAGAGGACTCATATCACCTCCCAATGTCATTGTGAATGTCCTAAGCATACTTCTGCACACATGGTAGGGAGCTGACCCCCTTCAGTCTCCTCCCCTTCCCTCAACACAACTTCATCATTGAGCTATATCCTGATCTCAGCACTGTGAGGACACAGTATTCTGCAGGGCACCATGACCCCGTGAGCCACCTTTGTCCTTGTTTATCCTGAAGGAAAGTCCTCTATCAGGGACTCTCCCTCTGTGATGGGCGGTGAGAACAAGCAATCAAAGTGCAGTGTTAGGACATTCAGCAAACATTAACCACTTTGTTAGTGATTATTCCACATCAGGCTCCATCTCATGCCAATTAATCACTTCCAAAGGACTGTGAGCATAGGCAGTCTACTTGTAAGTGATGAATGAGCACCACACTCAGGTGCTTTTGTGCAAAGGAGGCAGGAGGATAGGATGGGCTTCGCTGTCCTCCCATGACTCTATATGCAGATCCAGTTCTCAATATTTGCCTTCAGGAAACTATACTGAGTCAGCCTTCAGTATCCTCAGAAATGAGGGGTCTAGAGGAAGTTGGAATCCATGGGGACTGTCATCCAGCCGGGCTAACCTAGGTGCTGTGCTCAGTGTCCACCTATGAAATGAGGGTTATAATATCACCAAATGCACCGTTTTTGGCGGAGATTAAGTTAGATAGTACTCACAAGGCATTTGGTACAGCAACCAGAACATCATGGAGATACCCAGAACTCAAACCCTAATGTTTTACCTTCTTTGCAATTACTACACTATTTGTGCAAAAAGAAAAGGGCTAATTGAACAATGCCCATGAATAAATGACATTGTGACCTCTCAACAAGGCATAGCATCTCCAGTGAACTGTCATAGAAGCCCTTGACAATTCCTCCTGTCAGACTTCATCACATTCTTTTAGAGTTTAAAAATAGTAAGACAGTTTAGAATCTACAAGGCATGTACTCTTCGCCACACTTCCATCCCAGGTGTGTTTATTCTATCTACTCAGAGGAGGAAACTGAAGCTCAGAGTGGTCAAGCTCAAGGCCAAGGCTGCTAATAAGCGACTCATCCTGCTTTTCTAACTCTAAACCCCATACATTCTCCACCACACCATACTGTCAACACTTCCCTGTGTGCCATAGTTCCATACTATGCCTTGGAAAGCAACCAAAGTAGAATCTAAAAGAAATTAACAATAGCTGAGATTGGTATATATGAAATGACTGATCATCACTTTCATTTTGAGCATGTTCCTTGCACTCAGACACTAACAGTGGCACATCTGACCAAGTCCTGCTCTCACTTTTATAGCGATGTTTGAATAGGTCCCTGACCTTGCTGAGTCTCTATGCCAGCTCCTTCATGAGGAATATCCTTAGTTACTGTCTTTTGAACAAACACATGAAAGTGAATTTAACTGCCAGGTGTCTGATTAGTGGGTTAGGCTATTCTTACAGAAATAGTTCAAGGAAGGGTTGATGGGATTGATTTTTTTAGAACCTTACAATTAAATGGAAACAATGATAAGATTCTGACAGACTTGACTAAGGTGAGCCTAGATTTCCTCCAATCTACCTTGCTTACCTCTTCTAGGTCTACTTATTTGGGGAGATAAATATTTTGGTTCAAGAAATTATGCTCCCTGTCTCTGGAGCCTTCTCACTTTGGCAAGTATAAAAAGAATTACAGTTGGGAAGGTGCATTATAAATCCAGTGACAGCTATTTTGGAACTGATTACAGATACTTTCAGGCCTAATTAAAGCAGTTTCCCTTTTTTGACTTGGCTCCAGGTATCCATTTATGCCTGGGCTAGAAACTAATTTGTAGCAAGATTTGGGATCCAGGCTCTTGTACTGGGATGTATGTTATATGTGATAAAGCTAAACCACTTAGTTTAATATTAGAAAAGTAATTTAAAGTATAAGAAGTTACAATCCATATTTAAGAAATCTATATGCTTCTGAGTAAAAACAGAATTAACGTACATAAAAGTAAGTTTCTGAAACCAAGTATCTATTTCAGGGGCTACCTGAACATGGAATTATGAATGTTTGTCTGAGAATCATTTCTTCCACCTTAAGCCAAAATCTGTTCAAAGATCTGGTGCCTTTTCCCCTTCCTAATCTCATTCTGGCCTTGTGTTGCAGTATCATTGTAAGGCACACATAAGATGCTGCAAACCTGTCACGCAGTAAACCTGCCATGCAGAAATCACCTGCTACATCATAACCAACATCAACGTCCATTGTCCACATTAACATCATTGTTATCATTGCCATCAGAATCAGGATCAGGAATTGAAGGAGCTAATCTTCTGTGCCTAATAATAACTTTCCTTGAGTTTCCACAGCCACTGATATCTGGATCTTGCTATCTCCATAGTACAAAGCAAGAACTGGATTATAGATAGACACATTGAAAATCCTGCTTGAAAATGTCATTTTAGCTCTTATTCAGCCCTATCCCAGCCCATTCATCACTCTGGGAGGGAACTCTCCCCCTGACTCACTGCAAAGTCAGATTTCCGTGGTACATAATCCTGGATCATCTCCACTCTTCTCCTCTCGTAATTTTTCTCACATTGCCTATTTATTTTATTCTCATTATTTTATTACACCAATGTGGTAATATTGTGCTTCTTTTGTGATTTTTCTTACTACATGTGATAACCCTAATACACAGGTATTAAATGTTGAATGAAAAAATAAAAGAATAAATTTTAAAGATGAATTATAACAACTGTTAGTAAGGATAGGAAGACACTAGAACCATCTATGTTGTTGCTGGAACTGAAAGATGGTGCAGGCATTCTGGAAAACATATTGAGCACTCTGTTAAGCAGAGTGGTCATAGACCCGACAGTTCTAGTTGGGTCTATACCCAAGAAAATTGAAAATGTGTCTTCACAAAAATACTGTATGAATGGCAATAGTGGCATTGTTCATAACTGAAAAAAGGGGAAATTACTTTAATATCAATTCAACTAAATAATGAATAAAACATACTGTATCCATACAATGGAATATAATTTCATGATGAAGTCATGAAAAACATGCACAAATCTCAAAAATGTTTACTAAGCAAGAGAAGCCAGTCACAATGAGACCTGTTATATGATTCTATCTGTATAAAACATCCAGAACAGCAAATCTATAGAGATTTATATTTATAGAGATCTATAGTGGTTGCCAGAGGCATGTGGAGGAGAGAATGTGGGGTGACTGCTAAGGGAGAAGCAGTTTCATGTTAGGGTGATAGAGATGTTCTAGAATTACAGAGCAGAGATAGTTGTACAATTTTGTGAATATGCCAAAAAATTCCACTGAATTGTATACTTTAAAATGATTAAATAAACATAGAAGACTTTTATGACCATGGAAATACAGTGATATTTTAATGATGGATACTCACAAAATTATGAACTGTAATATAAATGATGGACTCTAGGAGATGATGAACTATGTCATTATAGGTTCATCAATTGTATATGATGTACACTTTGGCATGGAATGATGTAGAGGTTATATATGTGTGTGGCAGGGGTGAGGGGGAGAATGTATGCATGGGAAATCCTCAAAGCTTCAGTTCAATCTGCTGTCAGCCTAAAACTGATGTAAAATTTTCTTAATTCTTACAGTATGAAATAAGAAAAGCTGGAAGTTCCTCATACAACTACTTTATGATCCAGCAACTCCACTTCTGGGAACTTATCTGAAAGACTACAAACCAAGATACAGTAAAGCTACCAACACAGCCATGCTCATTGCAGCACTATGCACCATAGACAAGGTATGGAATGAGCCCAGCTGCACCTCAATGGATGAATGTATCAAGAAAATCTGGTATCTATATACATGGAATTTTACTCATCTATTAGAATGACATTGCGTCATTTTTAAATGGAAAGATCTGAGAAAATTATGTTAAGTGAAGCAAGTCAGGAACAAAGAGACAAAGGTTGCATTTTTTCTCTCATGTATGGAAGATAAAACTGCCATATATATATATATATACATATATATATATATACATATATATATATGTATATATATATATATATAAAACTTGGGCAAGTATGCAAGTGATATCAATGTATTGATTGAAATACAGTATTTAGGGAAAAACTTAAATGGTGTAACTCCTTAGAAAGGCAAAATCAGTTTGACAAAATGAACATCAGGAATTAGGTACTTAAAACAGGTGAGGTCAACGAGAAGGATAAACAAATAAAGAAGGGGAAAGAATGCAGTAACAGATTCAATGTGTCTCCTACAAAATTAAGAAAAGTGAGGGAAGGGGTAGGTTAGGAAGAGTGGGTACAAATGGTAAAAGGGATAACATTGATCAAGACACATTGTTTCCATATATTGCTATATGAAATTGCAACTCCTTTATACAACTTCTTAAAGAAAATAAAAATATTTTTAAAAGATGAAATTAATAATGTTCCATCAAGTCTATCTGCCCTCATTAACCAGATGTCCACCCTGCTACTGTAGGCAGTGGTACCTCTTTAGGAGTCACCAGATCTTTGGTCGCTTACCCGCATCTCCTCTTTGGGAGCTGAGAGGGCTATAGGGATAGAGTACCCCTTACCAATCTCTCTCAAAAGTTAACTCTAGTACATTCAGCTCTGAATGCTCCAGCAATAAGTCAGTTTAGACTTTGTCCCTAGAAACAGTAATGGTGTACCTTCAGCAAAGTGAATTGCAGCTCATACTCTACAGTACAGCTGTTGTATAGACATGCTTAAATGAGAGAATCATGCATTATCCTAGCTCATCCTGGATTGTCTCTTGCCTCAAAAGGCTTTTTTTACATTTTACCTTACCAGCACCTTTCTCCATTCTAGCTAGCTTTCTCAATATCTGTATATACTTAGAAATTTCATAGATAAAGGATGTATGAAGCCTATACAGGATCCTATCAAAGATTCAGAAAGGGACTAAAGAAGAAATCTGTGGAGGTTGAAACTTACGGTGAGTTTTCATAGGCACTTTCTGTATGTCATTCTGTATATATGTGGGCTCCCTCATGGATCTTTCTGCAGAAGTTGCCTTAGGAAGGAGAAACAAATCCGACTCTGAAAGCTTACACGAATAAACAAGCAATTATTTAGATTAATTTTGAAAAAAATGGAATATGAATTGTTATAACAAATACAACTTCTTTAAAACATATCTTCAGATATTTCCCTTTTACATTTCTACTTTAAGCAGTCAAATTACTCTTGAGACTCATCACTCCACATCATCTCCATCTCATCTACTTAAACTTCATCCAAAATCAACTCTGGAAGATTTAGTTTCCTTTCTGAGCCTATTATTCAGGTCAGTCTTTATTACATGCATTAGATGGCATATAATACAACATTACTAGAATTCTATCTACAAACCAAGAAACTAAGGTTCAGAGCCTTCTGTAAAAGTTTCCTTGTTAATAAGAGAAAGTATCTGTACTCTGTTTTATAGATGTTTAACATCTCTTTGTACAACAACATATTTCTTTCTTGACACTTATTGAGATTTTTTTCCAGATTAATATCTATGGTGAAGCCGTTGTCCCTGACCCTTTTCCATGACTCCACAGACCCAGGAAAGCCTGGAAACCATGGAATTCAACAAATACCTTTTCTTCTCCTAATGGTAGAAAATCAAACAAATAAGGAGAGCTGAGACAACTGTACTTCTTTGAGGATAGAAAAGAGATCTGATAAGGAGAAAACACAGATGATGTCTAATCAAATGTTGAAAGATTTTGAAGGGAAAAATCATGTGAAATAGGGTAACTAGGAAATATTTTCTAGAGGAGAGTTGTTAATCTGAGCCATAGCTGATTGGATAGCCTTTAGATAGACTATCTGGAATTCCAATGGATAAACCAAACATTATGGCTCTGAAATTTGAAATTTTTATCCAGTGCATTTTCTTCTGCCTTATATAGATAGACTGTGTGCAGAAATGCAAGTAATCACCCTGAACTTTCTCCTCCACCAGCATAATCCTTGCTTACCATAGGTGCTCTATGTTTTGGAGTGCATGGACGTCTTCCAAGTCCTTCATGACTCTTTTCCATTCAGACTTTGTTTTTGTTTATATAGCACCCTTAAGAGACCAAAGAACAATAGTGTGTAGCAGGAGTTAGGCACTACAATCTGACACAAACTCTAAAATGCTAGCATCGCATTAAAGTCTGTCTTTCCAGAAAACTTGTCACCTGTGAAATTGGGAATTGGGTGTCAAAGGAAATGGGGCAGAGATATTTCATTTGCAGTGAAAATTCCGGATCATCCCAAACCCAATGGCTGAGACACATTTTCAACAGGAACAGATGGGTGCCTGTGAGCTTGGATACTCAAGGGAGTATAGTTTTAACCAAACCTCCTGAGGGAGTCCATCTGGCCCAGGCCATGAGAACACACCCCATGAAGAGGCTAGATGAGGCCTGAAGTTGTCTGCAGATCTGAGGGGGTAGGCTTGTGTGAGGGCCAGAATTCTCATTGGCTGCCAGTCTGTTCAGATTTTGATGGCAATCAGTGGTCCCTCTCTGAGAGAGAAGAAAGAAGTTGATGCTGTGTCTAAGGGGCTGACCCTCTGAATATGGTCTACCATTGTATGCATGGTGGTGGATTTTGCATTCCATCCACCACTGCCTGGCCCAGATCCTGTATAGTTGAAGGTTGACATTTCCAGGTTCTATGAATTCAGGGTGAAAGAACTGACACATCCAAGGGCAATGCTCAGTGGGCACTCCACCCCCATGAGCTGGGTGGTATTATTTTTCACAGAAGGACTTTCCATGCTGCAAGTCATTAAGCCTCACAAATCCCAAATTCCTTAGCCTTGCAAAACTTCAGCTCATAGTGTAATGTGATCATTCTCTGAAATGGAACACTCTCTGGGGTGGTGTACATTCACAAGTAGAAACAAGAGCAGCACATCTCTGAGTGTCCAAAAGAACAAGCAAGTGACAAATGAGGTCCAGCATGGCAATTTTCATTCCTTTGGCCTCAGTACCCATGCCCACACTTTCACCCTCTTGTGTTCACCAAATAACTTTTGTCTATAGGTTACAGCTGATATTATATTTTACCAATTCAAACCAATACAAAACATATGCTTATTTAGCAATACCTTACAAACAACAAATCCATCACGTTGTTAGCATAAATTAAAAAAATTGGCTTCCAAAAATTTAGTGAGATAATTGGCATTTCAAATCTTTTTAGCATCTGACTTTATAGAAAATATCTAGAGACTTTCATCAACTCTTGAATTTAATGTTATAATTTTCTTGGCTAAAGTACAACCTCAAAAATTCAGGCACAAGGGGCTGGGAAGGTGGCTCAGTGGTAGAGTGCTTGCCTTGTATGCATGAAGCCCTGGGTTCAATTCCTCAGCACCACATAAGCAAAAAGAAAAAACCAGAAGTGGCGCTTTGGCTCAAGCGGTAGAGCGCTAGCCTTGAGCTGAAGAGCTGAGGGACAGCGCCCAGGCCCAGAGTTCAGGTCCCACGACCGGACCCCCCCCCCCAAAAAAAAATTCAGGCACAAAAAACAATTCAGGCACATACAGATAGATAGGTAGAAAAGGGAAATTATTTTAAAGATCTTTTCAGAGAACCAAGGGTAGAATTTTTTGATACCCCCAAAACTCAACATTTGGAACATGGAGCCATTTCAATTAACATTTTGTATTCTTCCATTATAATTCATTAGTCGATCCTGTACTTTGAATGGCTCTTTTAATTTTGCAATGGTCATTTAGAAAGCACAGGCTCCTCGAGCCACGCAAGTTTTCTCTTTTTCACATATCATTTATACTCTATTAAAAAAAAAACCACATGTGCTAATGCTACCAATCTCATCCCAAAAGTATTCAAGTTTTCAGAAGCTGTCAAGCTCACAGTTGCAGACATAAATTTTCCAAAATTCTAATTTTCTCTGGAAAGTTGGTCTTTTAGCATTGGCAACAAATACTGCCAGTTGTTTTCTTTGAAGTGACAGGCTCATTTTATTCATTTTCAAGAAATTGTCCGCCAAACATCCAAGTCTGAATAATCATAATTTGTCTGTCAGTTGTTCGTCCAAGTGAAAATGGTGTTCCATAAATAAGTGGCTAGTTCAGTTCACAACTCAAGCCATCACTCAGGTGGCTTTCCATCGGTCAATCCTTGCTCTTTGCTACACAGCAGAAATACTGGTTGCATGTTTCCCATTTTGCCATGAACCACTTCAAAGATGTGAACTTAAGGGTTGAAGTTTGATGAAATTACTAATCCTTATGGACTTTCAACAAGGGCATCCTTAAGATCTTTGTTTCTTTTTTTCCTTGTTGAAAATATGTGGTAGTGGCTATGGCACCTGCAGTTTTGTGCTACCATGGGTTTTGCAGAACCTGGGCAACTCTCAACAAAGTGACAAATAGCATCTTAACTTTTTTAAAGCATTCATGTTAATCTCTAAGAACCCCTGAAAGAATCTTGGGACTCTCTTATACCCATAAACCACATTACTCAAATTAATCTTAAAACAAAACCAAAGCAAAGAGGGAATGTTGCATTGCACCTGAGTTCTCCCACTGCCCTCTGCGTGTATTTGATGACTCCGGGTTTCCTCAGCAAAAGTCAATGAGACAATTAAGTCCCTGCCCATTTTTCCTCCTCCTGATCTCAAACTGTGTTTAAAAGGCTTGCACCACACTTTTCACACCCAGGCTTGTTAATAATTCATGCACTTGCTCTTCTTAGGCTCTGCTGTTTAAACCCAGTGAAAGGTTCTCATTTGGCTTCCTAAACTTCCCATCTTTATAAATACTCCAGTGGCCACTTTCATCTTCCACCAAAACCAGTAGACAATCAAAGATGACTATCTTTGCTAATTTTGTCAGTTCCCTGTGTGACAAATTTTATTTCACACTAATCTTTTTATCCAAATCACTGTAGCTAAGCCAAAGAAGAGGAATCTAATGGTATTTAAGACTGTGGTCTGTGGGTCAGCAACTACTGCTTCATCCTCAAAGAAGGCATATCAATCCCTGCACTGTTGAAATTTGGTTCTCTGTGGTGAGAACTGTCCTGGGCATCACAAGATGTTTGGCAGCAGACTAGCCTCTATCACTAAATACAAGCAGCAACTCCCCACTTGTAACAACCAAAACTATCTCTTGTCATCTTCAAAGGTCTTTTGGGCTCACAACCTCTCCAGTGAAAATCATTGCCCAAGATCATATTGAAAACAGAAACTCCCCAGCCCTTTGCCATCAATCACAGGGTACCAGGAAAGATGCTAAGAAGCAGTGCAACCACTAAATGATCAGAGTCTTCATCTTAACAAAACTCCTCTTGATTCATAGGTACTGTTTCTGGGGCTGGTTCCCAAACTTGACTCCACATTAGGATCACTTAGGGACTAAGAACATTCTAGTGTCAAGGCCTGTCTAGTGTAGGGACAGGTTGAGCTGATGCTGGTACCACCTGCCCACTGGGATGTGTAAAACCTTCCCAGGTCCTTGTTAGTACCAGTATCTGTCCATTGGGATCATTGCTTATGCATTTCTCATGTAACTTCTGACTAGCTGGTAAGGTGCTGAGGGCAAGGATGACATCTTCCAGGCTTGACATGGCTGTGTGTCTTCCCAGGAATTAAAACTCTTTCTTGCACATAGCAGACAAGCAACAATGGAGCAAAAACTGAACATACATCTCTTTGGTGCCAAAATCCAATCTACTATACACTAATGAGCAAGTCAGGAAAAAAATAGCAGGCAATCTGTTTGTACACAATGCATCTCAAAGTTCCTTTTGGGTACTGGCTAGTCTTTTAAGCTCAGTATCTCCTGGTTGACATCCAGAGGAGCCAATATCCAGTTCTAGGAAACAACCAGAGCATCAGCTGTCCAGGAAGGGTGGGACCAGCTCTCTACCTTCAAGCTTCCTATCTTCCTGTGCAACCAAACCAGCTATGCTCTGTAGACAAAAACACAAAAGTTCAGAGTATCTGCTGTGTGTCTTGGAAAACTATAACTCAGAAGGACTCTGTGGAAGAGACCACCATTGAGAGGACATCAGGAACAGAGAAGCATTTTGGATCTCAGATCCAGCTCTTTAACCAGTCTCACTTCTTACATTTTTTTTTCCTGCCCAGCTCTAACCCAACAGAAATCTCTAGGCACATATCCACTTCCTTCTACTTCCTTTATGTGCCACTTTCCTTCTTGCCTCCAAACCTTTGTTCATGCTCTTCCAATGGCCTCTAACCCACATCTCATTCCTCAGCTCCTATGGGGAAGCAGCCCAGCATCACTCCCCACCAGGGAAATGACTCTACTTCATACTCACATAGCACACTCTGGTTTTGTTTCTACCATTGCACCCATGATGCTTCCTAATGGTACATCTTATTCAATGCTCACCGTGATGGTAATCTTTATTTAAGATGAAACATGGCAGCTTTGGCAGGGCAGTGATTGCATTCATTTACCTGAAATTCAGTAGCTAGCATAATCCTAGGTCCTGCGTGTACACATTTATTTAAAAATGAAAACGTTCCAGCCAAGAGTGGGCTTGGTGGTTCCCTTTAAGTCACAGTTCAGGCTGGTATCAGATAGAAGAGTAGCCAGGAAAAGTGAGAGGAAGGAAGGAACCCATGTCAGGGAAGAGGGAGTGTGAGGCGGAGTCGACAGGAGGGTGCATGCTGCTCATCTCTCTACTTCTTGTTAGCAGCACTTTAGGCAATGGCCAGTGAGCTGGCACAAGAGATCGAGTAGCCAGATCTCATTGCATTCTAATTTTATGGGGATGCAGAACTGTCAAGTTTTCACATTTCAAAGGCAGCAATTGTTTTGAACACCAGCAATACACTCTTGCTCTTTGACTTGCTCTGTGAACCCCACAGGGTTTTTAGACTTTTTTCCCTTTCAGTTTTGGAGTTTCAATCTTTTTACAGCCAGCTCTGCATAAAGCAGAAGTGTGCAAGTAAATTCCGCTGATCAGAGCTCAGTGTGTGGGCAACCAGGAGGCTCAGAGGGGCCATTTGACAATGGCTGAGTGGAACTCAGTGCAAGTGTGAGGTCAGGTGCAGATTGTAGTTGCCTGGCTTTTCCTTTGTATTTCTACAGGGAGAGGAACAGAGACCTGCTGAGAAGCAGAGTAGAGCCAGGAAGAAGAGCATGCTCCCATCTCCCTGCTGGGGCTCAACCCCATGTACTGCGTCCCTGGATTGTTCTATAAAGCTTTCCCAAAGGCCCTTCTCAGCCTTCTCATAGCCCCACGGTACAGCCGGAGTCCCCGTGCCCAAAGTGAGACTTCCAACTTCATTGCCATCCTTGAGAGCCTACCGTGGTTCTCCAGTCTACAACAGGGTTACACAATGGCTACAGTTCGAACAGCTCTCGCAGACCAGAAAGAAGGACATTAAAATTAGCAGAGCAGTAGAAAGAACTATAGCATGGGTTCACAATGGCTAGAGCGTGAATAACTATCCCAGAGCAGGAGGAAGCATACTAAAACAGAACAGTAGACAGAGCCCATGTGTGCCCCTAAGGAGTTCAGAAACTACCCTCTCAGCTTAGACTTACTACCTCTGAGTAATCTTTACCTATGAGCATAAAACATCATATGTTTAAACCACTATAAAATCTGAGGCCAAACTCGTAGATGGCCTATATAATCAAATCCAGGAACAAAAGTGCCTGAAAACAAGACAAAAAGATAACCCCCCCCCCACACACATATACATTACTTCAAACTAAAACTATTCATTACAGGCTTATTGTATTACAAGAAGTGTGAAATTTTTGTCTTACTTTGGATGGAAACTTCAAACATCATTATTACACAGGGAAGGGTTTGGACATGGCCATTTCAATGAGGGTAAATTTTAGATCCTTAAAATCCTAAACTAGAATAGCAACTCATCTAGATTGATTCACAGAATTCCCTACATGACTTTTATAGCTAAAACCCAAAACCAAGCCAGCTTCTTCTTCAGTAATCTTTGTCCCTAAAAGTGGTGCCACCATTCCTTCTATCATTCTGGCCCAGACCAGGTCCTAGTACCCTCCACTTTCCTCCTGCCACCTGATTCATCAGCAAGTCCTCCAGAGTTTTCCTCAGATCCACCACTGTTTCCTCCATATCCCCCACCTCCTGACACCAGCCACTGGCATCTCTCCTCTTGACAGCTGCCCTGGCACCTTGCTGGTCTATGGCCCTTACCTTGCTCCCTAAACAACCACAATGAGACTATTCACCTGAACATTAGAGCACATTATCCATCCAATACACAGAGGTTTCCCAATACAATTTACCAAGACTTCCTCCCACTCTCTACCCCAACAGCTCTGTCTTACCTCTCCATAGTTCCTTACCTCCTGTTGTGAAGTATGGTATTACATCTGTTTCCTTCCTGCTTTGGATTTTGTATTTGCTAGTTTTCACTCATCCAAGCTCTTCTCCCACATTTGTATAACATCATCCTGAACACTAAGATTTCAGCTGATTGTCATTCTCCCCAGACCTGCCCCAATGCTGTCTATGCTAGTCTCTATTGCCCAATGTGGTTTTGTGCCATCATAACACATGTGACTACCTGGTGTGTGGGGGTTTATCTATCTGTGTAAAACTCCCATTAGACTGAAGTCCCACAGAAAAAGGTGCAGTCTATGCTGCACTCACAGCTATATCCCCTGTGCTCAGCACAGAGTAAGGGCTTAGTAATTGAGTTAACTGGATGTGTTGAAAAAATAGTAAAATCAGATGAGTTTATTAGACTTTGCAACTTAAGTCTATAAGATGAATGTTAAATTCAAAGGGATTCCAAACAGAATTGCTAATATTAATCTGTTGATTGAGTATTCTAGACTTCAGTGGATTCCCATCCCTGCAGCTCACCCACATTCCATACTGAACCTTATTCCCCCTCACTCCAGGATTTTCCTTGGAAGTCTTTACCTACACTAGCTAATAAAAGGCCAAATAGCTCATCAGTAATAGTGAGGGAGGAGGACTAGAGAGTAATAAAAATATTCCCTGACTATATTCCCTCCTCTTGCCTCTTGTCTATTGGAAAATGATAAGGGTTGTTAAGAGATTATTGAACCACTTTAACCGTCTGCAATTGATGGGCAAAGCTTTACTCTAATTAAACAAATCCTAGAGCTACAAGTTAGCAACAGGGAAGTTTTATTTCTAATGTTAAACACTTCTCCCAGCTTTTAGAGGTTTTGTCTAAGAACAGACCAAATTCAATAAGTCACCATATATGCAGGGCATCTGCCCACTGACACACACTCTGATATTGAGCCTTTTATAAATAACGAGCAAAATCAGAGAAAATCTTGACTCTAAGCTTGCCATGGTAGAATAATCAAAATGTGTTAATACTTATTGAACAGGAAACCTGTGAGTTAAATAGCAATTAAGTTTGTAAACCAATTCTCATTTTCTTCATTGAATCAAAAGATCAGAGATGAATTTTCTTATTGGGAACTCACTGCTTAGTAATGCTTTTACAGTGGTTTTAACACAGAAAATATAGGAGTGTAAATTAATAATTGTAAGTTCACTCATGCAGGGACAAGACCAATCTGAATTCAAATCTCAGCTTAAGCCCTGTAACCCATTTAGCTTTAGGTAAATTGCCTAGAGTTCTTCTTCTTGTACTTTCCTATCTCAGGAAGCAGAGATGAGAAAACCTCTGGCTTCACAGGCTGTGAAAGTATTGAGATGCTTTCCCAAAGTATAGCCTTAAGAAAATTCACAGCAAATGTTACTTCCTTTCCTTGTATACCAAAATCTAGTATTTTGGTCTGGAATCAAGCCTTTATCACCATTGTGAACATTTAATCTAATGATTATAGACATAATTATACAATAGTTATAGCCTAATCCTTTCAGATGGCTAAGCTTAATTGCAAATGGCCTGGTTTCTCTAGGTGGATTTTATCTTGGATTATTGCTTTCTCTTAAAATATAAGGTGTGTGGGCTGGGAAGGTGGCTCAGTGGTAGAGCGCTTGCCTTGCATGCTCGAGGCCCTGGGTTTGATTCCTCAGCACCACATAAGCAAAAAGAAAAAAGCCGGAAGCGGCACTGTGGCTCAAGTGGTAGAGCGCTAGCCTTGAGCTGAAGAGCTGAGGGACAGCGCCCAGACCCAGAGTTCAGGCCCCACTACCGGACCCAAAAAAAAAAATAAATAAATAAAAATAAAATAAAATATAAGGTGTGAAAACAACTCATGAGCACTCATATTACCTGGCTCCTGCCTACCTATCCTACCTTGACTCACCTATCAAACCCCATCCTACCTTGAGCTTAGCTCTCCAAACTCGGCATCCTCTATAGTCCTTGAGCAACATATCTCATTCCCTTAGCTTATCTCTCAGCCTCAACTCCAAGATCAGCAGCTTGCAGCAGGATACTTTTTTGACAACTCCACGTCAAAGCTTGCCCATTACTCTTCCCCATCACTCGTTGTATACCAGTAGGGCATACTGGTAAGGCCCTAAACTCCCCTTCTTACAGCTTTCTGCTCTCTGCTACCATCTCTGAACATTTCCCCCCAAATATTTAGTAACTAAGTAGTCAAACAGACTCAGTGGTATGGTGATGGTTTCAATTTCATTTCTCACCAAAAAACAAGAGCCCTTTCTCTGCTTCCTGGACACCATTATATGAACTGCTCCTCTATGCCCCTCTCTGCCAAGATGGACTTAAACCTTGTGAGGTTAAAAAAAAACGCTCGCCTAAAAGTAAATAAAAAGACAAGAAGACAAGGATTTGGTACAAGTGCTTTACCTGCTAAGTAAATTCAAGAAAATCACCAAGAAGTAGGAAAATGAGATAGGAAAGAGAAAGGAATTGAGTAAAGATGACTTTTCAAGCTAATTTTCACTGTGAAAACCTGGAGCCTTTGCTTGGAGAAGGAAGAAGAATACCATGAGGAAAAAAAATATGTCAAGAGAGGGATGCCTGTATCTGTCCACCACTCATATCAGTTATTTGTTGAGGACTGTACTTCCTAAACATTCCCAGACTTCATGGGAGTGGACTCCAGTGGAAAAAGTATGCCAAAGAATCATAGAGGCTTGCAGCTGAAAACCATGCAGGGTGTACACCAAAGGCCTGCACTCCAAGAGTATGCATGACACATTAGCTGGAGAAACAAAATTCCAAGCACACAGTCTGCCCATGAAAATGAGTGCTATTTCTTCAAGTTCATGAACTGTGATACACACACACACACACACACATGCACACACGCACATATACACACACGACACAGCAAGGGCACAGAGAGGGAGCACAAGCATGGTATATGTACAACAGTTAATGTTTTAACTGTCCTCTCCAATGACCTCTTGCTCTAAAAAAAAAAACGTGGTCACCTTAAAGATAAAGAATCATAGCAGCCTGAAGCTAAATATTCCTCTACAATTTGAGGCCCTCCAACAGTGGCTCTTCCTTGGGATTCAATATGACTTTGAAAGAACCAATATCATATTAGCAAGGTTTATGCTGCAAATTATTCTCTACAAAGAGCTATTAAAAGTCAGTGATGAGTGAAAATAGCCTTCAAAATTTCATGTCAACATTGAAGCCCTAGACTGAGTTTCTCTTCTCCACTTTCATTCAAATAATTATGTTTCCTGGATTAAATGATTTTTTTAATCCAAGTGCATCCCACAGCCATACATTTATTTTACTTGGATAAGAGAGAAAGGTGTCTTAATTTCTCGTAATAAACGGCTTTCGTGAAAGCTGGCCCTTCAGGGGTATAGCAGTAATCAAAACTGAATTCCATACAAGAAGAAAATTATATTGCCTTTCAAATCAATTTGTAAATGGTCACAGTTCTAATAAAATGCAAGCAAGACTGAGATTTCCCTTCTGCAAAAGGCCAGCTTCTCACTAACGAACAGAAACAAAGTGACTGAAGAACACAATGTCAGCTATATGCTATGTGCCAGAAAGTCTGAGATGAGCTCAATGAGCAGGGCTAGCTGTGGAGTTGGGAACATGGAAAAGTAGAAGGAAATTATGTATTCATTTCCAATTTCTTCTATAACTAATTCCCACACATTTAGTGACTTGAAGCAACATAAATTCATACTTTTGCAGTTGTGAAGTCCCAGGAAAAACCTGTCTTTTCCAGCCTCAAGAGGCCATCAGCATTCCTTGGCTTGTGCATCCATGTCACTCAAGTTTTGCTTCCATATTTCATCTCTTTCTTTTGTCTTTTTACCTCCTAGTAAATACCACTGTCCATCCTCCCATATGGATAATCCAAAGTCATCTTTCCATTGTATAACCCATAATCTTATCTGAAAAGTCCCTTATGCTGTGGGTAGTGAGTGACATATTAACAGATTTGGGGAAGGCTTCTAGCCCAGGAATGTAGTGCAGAAAAACCATCTCCAGGTAAGACTGCATCAAAATAAAATGCAGTGAGGGCATCTAGGACAGGGGCTGCAGTGTGAAGTCACACTGGTGTGACTGCTATTAGCCTAACCAGTTTTCTAGTGTCACTGAGCCTGTTTAAAAGCACTCACCTTCAATAAACTAGATAGCATTCATTAAGAGTTCTGCCCGGTGCTTGTTAAACTCAAATTTCAATAAGCATGCACTTAGCTATGGATCTAAACCAGAAGCCAGAAAATCTATTTTATAAGAGGCCAGGTTAAAACATTCAGATATGAAAGACATCCAGTCTCTGTCACAGCTATGCAATTCTGCCATAGTGATGCAAAAGCAGCCACAGAGAATACATAAATGAAAAAAAGCTATGCTTCAATAAAACTTTATTTGTAGACATGTGATTTGAATTTTATGTCATGAAGTTTTTTATATATGATGTTAAAAATTCTTTTCCTGACCATTTAAAATGCAAAACGTTCATTCTTAATCTGTGCACCACTCCAAAACTGGTAGCAGGCTGGAGTTTGTCCAGAAGATCACTTATTGATGGTCCCCAAAGTCCCTTCAAACTAATAATAATATGACCCTATTCACCAGTATTCACCAGTTGGGAAGGAAAAAACAATCAACCTCAAGTTCAAGTATAAATTTCAATTCTTTAATAACTGGTTTGCTTCTGTAAGCGGTCGAGTTTCTGTGTTTGTTTTCCCATGATTCAAGAAAGATATATCTCATATGGAAATGGAGATTAAAATGAGCCTATCAGCTGGGCACCGGTGGCTCACGCCTGTAATCCTAGCTACTCAGGAGGCTGAGATCTGAGAATCATGGTTCAAAGCCAGCCTGGGCAGGGAAGTCCATGAGACTCTTATTTCTAATAAACCACTCAGAAAAAAGTGGTGCTGTGGCTCACGTGGTATAGTGCTCACCTTGAGCTGAAGAGCCGAAGGACGGCGCCCAGGCCCAGAGTTCAAGCCCCACGACAGGAAAAAAAAAAAAGCTAATCACACCAAGGCAACTTGACCTCTGTCACACAGTAGGTCCTCAGTAGAGACTGGATCTCACTGTCATTCACCCTGGAAGAAAGATGCTTCTTCATTGGAAGTGTTGGCTCACAAATCTTCACTTAAAGAGGCAATTTATGGTAACAAGTTAGAATTAACCAAAGAAGGCTTTCAGTTCTCTTAGCTGCATGTTGAACCTGATTTATCCAAAAGATTTATCCAAAGTCATAACGAATTGGAAACAGCAGCAAGTCAGGCTATATTAGCACACAGCACTCCCATTTTCCCTCTATGAAGCAATGTTAGCAAAGCATCCATGGCTGGATCCCTTTCCTACCGAAGGTTAAAGATACTTGAGGAATCCTAGAGTTGAATCCAGGTTGATGGCAGTTGAATTGAAGCTTAGAAATTTCTCAAGCCATTGAAAGTAAAAGAAGGAAAATAGAAATGTGTGTACCTCACACATCCAGCTCAGTCTCTCCATCCCCACCTTCCATCCCACACACCAGACCTATCTCCCTGCAACATGTGCTACAGCAAGAAGAGTGCAGTGATAAAACACCAGCTAAGCGCTTACATCATTTTACAATCAAGCATCTCCAAATCTGTTTATCTGATCAGCCCCAAATTCTGTCAGAGCATTGACATGTGCATTTCTAAATAATTTCAGGATGTCAACCTGAATAGACCCACAGAATCGGAAAGTTAATTATCTTTGACAACTTTGCCAGCTAATTTCCTATTTATATGTACCAAACCGGGGGCCTCTCTCATCCTCTCCTGTCACAAAGGATTTATCAATCAAATCAAGGCCTAAAATTGTCTGCCAAGGCATTCCAGCTTCCCAAAGGGGCGGTTATCTGTTTGAAATCTCGCCGACTATCCAATGACAGCGAAGTTGACATGAAACAGAAGAGAGGCTGCTTCTTTTCTGTGTGAGGCCCCAGAACCGAGGGCCCCGCTGGACAGCTCCCTCCCGCCCCACCACCAACTCCCAACCCAGCATCCCTACCTTCTTTTCCTCCTCTTGTCTATATATCTGGCTGCACTTGTCATACCCTGATTTCTAAATGACACCAGCTTCACCTCTGGGTTTCTGCTGACAGCCCCAATGAGTACCAGGGCCCTGTCTGTCTGAGCCAGTCCATGGTCCTCACTTAGGCCTGGTGTCCTGGGAAGCCAATAGGCCGATGCTGACAGACAGCTTGATGATAGTGGTTGTGGCTCCTGTTGTTGCTATTTCCCTGACAGTGAGCCATGTTCGACTGTAATGGCCATTTCCACTGTCCTGTTCCCTGGAAAGGGTCACACTGGGCAAGATTCTGTGTAACAAGGCTATGGCTTGGCAGGCCAGGCAGATGTCAGCTTGGGAAACTGCTGTGATTTCTGCTACTGGGTCTTTATATGAAAGTCTTGTCTGCCAGGAAGCAGCTGCAGTAACTACTGGACTAGATGGTTGGCTGGATATGCTAAGTTCTTGCCCACTACATGGAGGTACTGACTTGGATCGAGTCAGGTGGATTTCTTCTAACTCCATCTATTGTACGAGTATCTACTCAGTACCAGTATCAGCTCAGCTCTCTAAGCTGATTACAAAGCTGATGGGACACTCCTGCCATTCAGAAACTTCCAGCCTAATGAATGATATTCGTTCCTATCTTTTAACGAATTTATACCCAGTGCCTTCTGTGTGCCAGACATGTTCTAAGCCCAAAGGAAATAGCCATGAAAAACAAATTTTAAGGAAAAGAAAAGAAAGATTTATTCTCAAAGGCAACCCTTTGGGATGGTTTGAGATGGATGTTGGCCCCATGTTTCCCCATTTGAACCTCAGTTCTCAGCCCTTTACCCCAAGGAGCTTTAGTATCTATATAGATAGGTCCTAGTTGCAGAAGCACACACTAACAAGTAGATGGCTCTTGTTGGCTGGCATGGCATTTATTCCACATGGCATTATTCCACAAGACTGAACTACTAGAATGATACTAACAGATGGGTGTTAGAGTAATTATCTTTGTGTCGGAGAGGTGCTGAGGTCAGAGCTCTATTGATTATGGCCAACTCCTAGATATGCTGAGTAGGAACATGTGTCAACACTCTTGCATCCATGTTCTGATAGCAATGATACCTGCAGTACATAACATCCAAGAACAGCTGGGTGGTGGCAGCTGGGTGGCTGGGTGGTGTCTTTTATCCTGTGCTCTTCCCAGTCACTCTAAGTTTCCAGAAGCCAGAAAGTTGCCCCCATAGCACACTGGAAGGCACTGGCTAGTTATGTTCTGTGCCCATGGTCCCACATCTTCATCAGTAAATCGCCATGCTTCATATGGACTGATGAATTGGGTAATATATTTTATAATCAAATAGCTTGTTTCTAGAATGTTTTCCACCCCTTCCAGAGATCCTAAAGGTATTTCAGCTCCCAAGAAGCATATCATTTTAACCACTGCAGGGTGGAGGACAACACAGAGCCATACAGTTCATTCATTACCCTTGACTGATATCTAGCCCTGACTAGAAACTTCCCGAATTCCCTTTTCTCTCCTCCTAGTTTCTACTTGCTATAAACTATAAGCATTTCCTTCCAAAGTGTCTTTCCTTGTTCCCTCTCAAGTCCATTCAGAACTCTCTCCCTCAGTCGCTCTTCCTCCCTTCCTCCCTCCCTCATTAGTTATGGCTATATTTCTATATAAACCAACTTGACCATCATTCCTAAATTGATTCCCAACCCATGGTCTCTAGCCTTCCATACTCATTGTTTTATTTTCCATCATAAAGAACTAGAGATGTCTCCAGAAGAGACACTCTCCCAATGTTTCCAAATATAGCTTCTTTGATGGGCTCCTGGGGAAGGGAAGCCTGTGGACACTCTCAGGCCACTGAATCATACATAACACACTTGCTAGACTTGAGTCTCCAGATTTTCCCTGAATAGCAAAGTGGTGAAATAAGAATCAAAATCTGTATCATGGTGCTTGGGAGAATACTGCTTTCCAGCTGAAGTAATGATTTAAGTAACTGGGGAAAAAATGATACAAGATTGTGTCAACAAATCTTCAGATTGTATCAGAGTTAAGCATATACATATAGGGGAGAAATGAAAGCACAAGATTTAGAACATTTGTTATTGAATCTATTACTGATTTCATCTTAATCCCTTGCCATGTAGGCTTTGGCATATAAACTCAGCCTGTAGGCTTTATATGGACAAAAACACATTACATGGTACAAGGAGCAGACAAGATCTTCATAGTCAATGTTATATTATGCCTGGTAATTGATCCTAGTTTTTCAGGTCCCTAGACTAGCTCAGTCTCAAACAATAACTTCCTCTCAAGATGGCTCTTTGTTACAACACTGCAGTATGGGGACCAACGAATGGTTTTCTTCTCCAAAGCCACCTACCATGCAGAAGTCACTGTTGCAACAAATACCCCACACCTGCTGGACTTACGTCTTGCAGTCTATTGTCACCAGAGTGCTTGGCTGTGACATATTTTTTAATTAGACTTTGTTTTTCATGCAAATTTAGGTTTTCAGAATTGAACGGCAACTAGTATGTAACTGTACAATAGCTTCTTCCCTCTCCCCTTCAGTTTCCCTTTAAAAAAATTTACCACATTGCATTAGTACATTTGGTATAATTGATTCACCCCTATTGGGATATTACTGTTCATTAAAACTCGTAGGGTGCAATAAGGCTCACTGTGTTGTACACGTCTAGGAGTTTTGAATTGTTTTGAGTGTATATAGATACTTTCTAGTACCTAAGGATTCCTTAAATTTTTCTTTGGTACATTCTCAAAATGTACCAAAGCAGCCACATTTGTAAATAAGCTGGCTCCTTTCTTAATTGCTTAAGAATATAATTTTTAAAAACACCCTTTCTCATCAGTTCACTTATACTTCATTTATGGAGCATATACTGTGCACTTGGGACTAAGTTTAACAGACAAGATCAAATCAGGTCTCCCAAGAAAGAAAACGTGAAGACTGAGAATCCAGCACACTGGCTCTGTGTCCAGATCTGCTTTAAAGATGAGTACTTGTGCTGGCTCACTGGAGGATACCTGAAGTCAGCTGCGACGCACTGAGGGCCTTGTCTGGAAGCTGGCCCAGGTCCCCACTGAAGTATCATAAGTCCTAAGCATCCCAGACTGAGAGGCCTCACTCAGTCCATCCTGGAGGGCTCATGCCTGTGGCTTTGAGAGCTACCTCCTATCACACCCCTGTCTCTAAGGGAGTGCAGAATTAGCTGCCGCATTGCACTGACATCCTTTGTCTGACCCTACTGAGTTGTCCAGCTCCTGCCTGGATTTATTTCAGTCACAAATGTCCTGACCTGGCTGAAGGGATAGGAACTCTCAGACCCTTTGCCTGGGGTATAAGAGTCCTGAGGCTATCCTCAAAGTGAGGGAATGAAACAACACAAAGTCATGTTCAGATGTCCAAAATACAGGCATCGCCGGCACTGTACTCCCTCGGAAGGACTGAGGGAACTACTACTCTAGGCCTCTCATCCAACAAGCAACTCTTAGCATTCCTTGCCCATTCTCATCTCTGCCTTTGTCATCACAAGCCATTTTCTCTGAATATATCTCTTTTTCCAATTTTTCCCTCAGCCATTGGGTTAAGGCCCACCTAAATCTAGCATAACCTCAATTGAACTTGATTACAAGTGCAAAAACCCTATTTCCAAATACAGCCAGATACATGCATATCAAATGTTAGGACCTTTGGAAGCAATGAGGAAGCAATGCAACCCATAACACCCTGAATTACCAAAGCTGGTTCACAACTGACTTCCTTCTGTATGAAACTGAGCAAAGTAGAAACCAGGAGAAGAAGAAGCAGACCTAGTTTCCCAGTGTTTTAGCTGCCTTCCAGCACCAGTGACTGACAACCAGGTCTCAGAGCTTAGTAAATGCCAAGCACCATATGTGTGGGTAGTTTAAAGAAGAAAAAGGCAGAAAGAGGAGCTGTTCTGGGGAGCTACAGTCTCCAGAACCCTGGAGAAGATCACTTCCCTATCCCAGGGGATTAAGGTCAGATGGTCCAGTCTGTCCTCAGGAATTTAATTAAGTAATATCCAACCCTCCATTTATCCCAAACCTATTTATAAAGTGCCTAAAGGAGAAGAAGACAAATACCTTGACCATACAGTTCATATGCCAGCAAAGGTATATCTGAAGTTTGAACTGCTTACCCCTCTGATTCTAGTACTCATCCAAGGCTGGAAGATCTCTGGGAACCAACTCCAGATTGGGAATCACCCATCTGTGGACAAGCATCTTGACTGCTCAGGAGCTCTGTGCACTTGAGCTCTGTGCATGGCTCAGAATGTACAATGAGAAAATACCTAGAGAAGAGTTTTTTGTTTTTTGCCAGTTGTGGGGCCTGAACTCTGGGCCTAGACGCTGTCCCTCAGCTCTTCAGATCAAGGCTAGCGCTCTACCACTTGAGCCACAGCGCCACTTCCAGCTTTTTCTGCTTATGTAGTGTGAGGAATCGAACCCAGGGCCTCATACATGCAAGGCAAGCACTCTACCACTGAACCACCTTCCCAGCCCCCTAGAGAAGAGTTTGTTAGAAGCAACTGAAAACTTCTTAGGTGACGGGAAAATCTAGGGGAAAGAAATGCAAATTCAAGGATTATATGTCTAAAATCCTTTCTTGGGAAGCAGAAAATTAGTGAGCACCTAAGAGTCTTAAAAGTTGCCAATGAAAAGAAACACAGAAGTAATGCAAAGAAATGTTCTTGTTTCAGTCAAAGTTGATGCAAGGGGTTATATACCAAGACCAAGATGACCTAGCAGGCTCAGGGCTCTTCTCTATGTTGCAAAAACTTCATCATCCATCCAGTGCAAACTGCACACAAGAATTGTGGGAAACTGCACACAAGAACTGTGAGTTTAGTCACTGTCCCCTGCTCTGATTCAGAGAACCAAGCTCTAGTTTAGCTCTGAAGACTTTCTACAAGATTCTGTTTCCTCACTGACAAAACCATGCAGTATCCTCTCTGTCCCCAAACAGTGTGCCCAAGTGTTTTCTGAAAGTGACAGCCTTTACAGCAATTGCAACATAGCCTTACTAAACTAGGGACTCTTGATGGTGGTCCAATTGACATTTGGGTCACAGATAATGTGTGAGGACTGTCCTGTGCATTGTAGGGTGCTTGGCAGCATTCCTGGACTCTACCCACTATGCACCAATAGCAGTCCCCTCCCCAGTGCTGCAGTGGGGGATCCAAATGTCACCTGGGAGCTAAGTTTAACAGACAAGATCAAATCAGGGAGGGTATTGGCACCCCTCGTTAAGAACAAACTTAAGATTATAGGTCTGAGTACAAGAAAACAGTTTTTCTAGTTAACAACCTTCTCTGCAGCCTGTACTGCTGAGACAAGCCTCTTCCCCAGGGTAGAAGGCTGAAGATTAAGATAAGGTTTTGACTAGGATTCCATCTTGTTCTAGACTACTCTAGAGTATCCATCCATCCATCCATCCATCCATCCATCCATCCATCTACTAGAGCTTGAACTCAGGACACATGCTTGCCCTTCAGTCCATTTTTTAGTTTGTTTCAAGATGGAGTCTCACACTAACTTTACCTGGGATGGCCTCAGACCATCCTCCTCCTCTTCTGCCTCTTGAGTGGCTGAGATTTCCGGTGTGGGCCCATTGTTACTGAGGGACTAGAGCCATCTCCCCGTTGCTCCTGTCTATGCCCTACCTGCTCCAAACAAAAATAAACAAACATGCCTAGACAATGCTCTAGAAAGTTAGTGATTATAAGCTCTTCTTTATAAAACAATTGTTCTGCCTTTCTTTCCCTTGTAAATCACCAAAAACAAGTGAAGCACCAAATATGTTCTGGAACTATTATGAACAACTTCTTTCAAGTCACTTTTTCTATTTCTTGAATATGTTCTTTAAAAATTAATTGATTAAAAAAACAGAGATATGGGGAATGGGAAAAATAGGCCAAACAATATCAAACAATTGACTTACTAAAAATCTTACTTCTCATTATTTTCTGGCTTAATCAAGAAAGACAATTCTCAAAAGCAGGAACACTGACTACACCTGTAGGACATGAATATTGTCACTTCTTGCCACAGGTCCAGTGAAAACTCCAAGATACCACTGAATGAAGGATTCTCAACTCAACACTGAAGAGTCAAGATTTCCATTAAAAGAAAGAAAACTCCAGCATGTTCCCAGGCTTTGATTCATTTATATACCTATAACAAGCAGCTGCAATTTTGCATGCAAGTGATTTCTTTTTACATAAATAAAATGTGTTTGCCATTTTTAGTCACTGGAGCATTAAAAACATAAATAAAATGGAAGCCATTGAAAAGCCTTGCTTAAGAAAATAACTTTGTTGGCTTCCTGAATGACTACCTCTTGGTTTTTTGAAAAGTTTGTCGTGCATCCCATTCCCAATTCAATTTACTTTCACAGCCATAGACCTCTGAGCTTTAAATTACTACTCTGATTTTTGATGCGAAGATTCCTTTCTCCTAAAGATGCGCTGCTGCCTGAGATAAATGATATTTGAAAGTACTTTTAAGCACAGTGTAAAGAAATCTAAACATGAAGACTGAACATCAGAGGGAAACGTGTCAGCAACTAGCTGCCTCTCTGATTGTCCACCTAGAGCTGAGCCACGTGTAACAAAAAATTGGGCAGAGAAGTATAATTCTGTAATTCACTCCTATGCTAGACTCAAGACTCTACAGATGAGCCAGCATAAGAATATCCACTAGGCACCAGTCACAGTGCATCCCAGCCAGTCAGGAGATAGAGACTCAGTGGGTCATGGCAAAAGTAAGGAGAACCCATCTCAACCAATAAACGAAATGTAACCGATAATGGAATATATCTGTGATTTCAGCTACATAGGAGGTATAGGTAGAAGGATCATGGCCCAAGGCTGGCGATCTCAGGGAGCCCATACCTCTACTGAGCAGAGTCAAATGAGGAGAGGGAGTGGACAGGGGAAGAGGTCAAGGCTAAGTGGGGAAGTAGATGGAGCTGAGAGGTGTCTAGGATGTAATCAACAAGGATGCCAATCTAGAAAAGCTAAATTAGGATGATATCATGGAGACCATTTAGTTTCTATTTGCCTGAATGCATGGATAGATGTGCACTGTCTTAAGATGAAGACTTCCATAAGAAGGTTTGGAAGATTGGCAAGGGAAGAGTTATCATATTAGAATTAGCCAAATTGTGCCCAAAACAAATAGGGCCCATTTATCAGGAACTCAGGGTTTGTGGTGAAGTTACATGTAGGAATCACTACATAGAGTAAAGCAGTCTCTGGTGTGGATGAGGCTGACAGAGTGCGGAGCAAAAAAGAAGAGGACCTAAGACAATGACCCAGGAGCAGCCCACATTCCAGACAGGGAATGGAGAAGAGGAAACAAAAGTTCCTATAGAATAGCCACATGAGGAGGAAGAAATGGAGAGGAAGGCAAAAAAAAAAAAAAAAAAAAAAAAAACCATAGGATGATATTATTTCAAGAGAAAGTAGTCTGCAATCAGATGTTGCTGAGGACCACCCAATGAAGCCTGAAAACTTTCCACTGCATTACCAACAGAACACACAGCTGATTTCTCCAATGGGAGAAAAGAAGTCATGCAGAACCTTTTTTTCCATTTGGGAAAAGGTAACCCTATGTTTTACAGAGATGAATAATATCACATTGCTGCCTAAATCGTGTCTTCTCTATTGCGTGTCTGGCTCATGGAATGAAAAGCTACAAGAATTCTTAGCACTTAGAGAAATGATTGTATATGTATTTGAGCCAAGGAAACACTCTGAGTTTGATTAGCTTGGGAACAGCCAGGTTCTCTGTTGCTAGAAAGAAGATCAAAATCTTGAAGAGAAACCAAATATATGGAAATTAGGCCAAGAACAAGATACCTTCTAAAACCAAGATTTTATGAAATTCAGCACCAAATGCTGCTGACTTTTCAGTGTTATTCATTCTTTCTTTCATTGTAAATTTTAACAATCACATTGAAAACTATTAGGGTAACATCTATAAAGGAGAATAAAAAGTCTTATTCCTTAAGTTAATCATTCTACTGCTATGACTTTACTCAAAGATAAAATCTAACAGAAACAAAAATGTACAATTATACGTCTAAGTTGATTTCATTTTCTCTAAAGCTAATCTTTGGAAGCAGTATTAATGTTCAATATTTGGGTAAAATTTAATAAAGTATTTGTAAAAATAGGATATAAGGTATATAGTATCATTAAAATGTCTTTATAATACCTCAGGGCAAAATTTCAACTGCATAAAAGTTAGTTTGGTATTTTTTTATCTGTGTAAATTTCTTATAAGTATGGTATAAGAAATAAGATCATTAAGCCAAGTATAGAAGCTTATGACTATAATCCTAACTATGCAGGAAGCTGAGATCAGGAGCATCACAGTTTAAAGCTAGCCAAGCACAAAGGTAGCAAGACTTGCATTTCAATCAATTACAAGCTGCTCAGTGGTTCATGAATTTCATCTCAGCTATGTTGTATATGTACATAGGAAGATTGTGATCGAGGGCAAAACCCAAGATCTGATTTGGAAATTTATGATAGCAAAAAGGTCTGGGGACATGGGTGAAGTATGAGAGAACCTGCCTAGCAAATGTGATCCCCTGAGTTCAAACCCCAGTACTTCTGAGGAAAAAAAGGAGAAAGAGAAGAAGGGACAGAAGCAAGGGAGGGAGGGCAAGAGAGCTCACTATCATTAGGTTATATAGAAGTATCTTCAATGTTAGTGTCATTGACATTTACTTATTCATTTAAAATATACAGAAATAATAACATGTGGTGGGGAAAAAGGCGCAAAAGAAGTACAATGCCTTCTGAAAAAAAACTTTGTTATAAAGCTGAACAGAAACATATGACTATCCTCAGAACGGGATTATGGCTTGGCTCTACACTGAAGTACTGGAGATGAATTAAATGGCAATGTCTCACTCCTTTGTTGGGAGTACCTACTGATAACTTACAGACCAATGAAGTCTCCTATCTGTCCAAGTGTTTGGAGTCTGTAACTTTGTTCGATCTTTCACAGCACCTCTGCAGAAGTCGTTACTTTGGGCTAGCAAAGAACCTTACATAATTAAGCAGACCGACCTACTCTACTGTAATTATACCTGGTGGGATTTGAAAGCCCAGCTCAGAAGACTAATAAAAAAGTCTGCAGCTTGTGTGCTGGCTGGTGGGCCAAGACTATATCTAGAAGAGTTTTAAATAACTCCCTGAGCACTTTGCCATGCTGTCATGTGGATAAGAAATACTCAGGACTGGACCTATCCTAGGGAGGGAGAAGGATGTTGTCATCTCTGCTAAAGAAGAGGTCCTCCCTCTCTTCCTACCCCCAAAGAAGCATGAGTTGGCTTGCAGAGGCCAACCTGGCAGGGTCTGAGAAGTCTACTTTTTTGGAGGGGGGGTTGGGGGGTCCAGTCGTAGGGCCTGAACTCTGGGCCTGGGTGCTGTCCCTCAGCTCTTCAGCTCAAGGCTAGCACTCTACCACTTGAGTCACAGTGCCAAGAAGTCCACTTTTTATCTGTGAAAACTGAGTGCAAGAGGCAGGGGTCACTGAGGTAGTGATGGAGTATCCTAGCAACCACCAAAATGTCTCCTGAAATTCTCCCTTCACTGAATCACAGTGCTCAATTGCACTGCTCTTGCTGTCTTCTGAGAAATCTGTAGTCATTGGCCTCAATAGGCTACTACATCTGAGCTTCAGGTATCTAGAGAGAGAGCAAGCATCTTTTCTATTTAGAGCAGAATGGGTTCTGTTGTTGATCAGGACAAAGGAAAAGAAAAAGCTTATCAGGAAGTCATAAGCTAAAGATAAGCCTCTGATGGCCAATTGCTAGTCCCAGACACTTTGTTTCTTGTACAACCATATATTAGCTTAAAAATGATGCTTGTAACAGATAACATCCAGGAGGGATATTCTGTGAATATCTCCTGCCTCCTAAGACAGATAGTCTAGGAGGCAACTGTGCTGATGTGAAAGTCATTGTACTTCCAACAAAAATGACTAACAAGGACCAAGTGTATAGTTCAAGGATCCAGAGAAATTTAGAGACCAGAGTGTATACTAATTAATTTCAGAGCCTCTTTCTTCCCAAACGATTAGGCTACATCCCACCCCCAAATAAGAACCCATTTCACAACACAGGTCAGCAAATACCAGCAGCATCTTAAATAAGGGCACAGACCAGCCAAGGAAAGTACAGTCCCATTTACCAAAGTCTAGGTCTTGTGAAGTAAATTCTTCCTTGACAGCAGAGAATGGCCTGGCTAAGTAACTGGCTCCTTGAATATTTTAATTTAATTCAATAAGGATTTATTGTGCACCTGTGATCTGGGGCCAAACTAAAGGCGCTGAATCCTTGAGGGGGAGGTTTCAGTTCCAAGCTCTTGGCTGGGAAAGGGGGTGCCTGACCCTCGACCCTCTGAAAGTACATTAGCATCTTGCAGGCATATCTCTACCATGCCCCTGAAACATGTCTCTTTCATGTTGAGGGTACTGATTTCTGTTCCCCATTATTTTGTCTCTTGCTGATGACTTCATCTTTTCTCATTTAAGCCTCCAGTGCCTTCGCTGCCCAGGACCCAGCCCATTCCTTCCTAACCCCATCTCACTCAGCCTGAGGTTTGGCAATCACATCTCTACTATCCTTACCTCCTCCAGCCTTCCACTCTTTTTCTACTCTAAGTACCTGCCCTAGGAAATTCACATGAGCTCAAATCTTAACCCCCAGATGATTGGACACATCCCATGTGTGGACAAATACACTGTTCTCTCCAAACAGAAAAGCACAAGTGATAATAAGACAGGAAGAGTTAAGAGAGGCCAGAGAAGAGTGGTGATCATAGGTAAATGTTCTAATATCAGGCTTCTTGGGTTGATTGTGGCATCATACCCTAGTGTGTGGCCTTAAGCACCTAACTCATCCTTCCCACCTTCATAGGTCTCTTCTACAAAATGGGACATTATACCCATGTTGGGGGGGTTTTCATGAGGATGTGATGAGATGACTGCCTAATAAGTTCCGTGTGATACCTGGCAGAGAGTCATCCACACAATATTAATAACTATTATGGCACAACAACAGAGGAAGTCCCTTGGAAAGCCACCCTCAAGTGTTCACACAGTCTCATAGAATTGATGGTACTCAGTGCCACTCCCTCTACAACCCATTTTGTGCCAGATCTTCCTCTAATCCAGAGTTCTGTTTCCAATATTGGTTCCTGATGAACGATGCTTAATAACACAGAATTCACCCACCCAAGGCTGTGAGAGGATCCGTCTCAGTTCCACAGAATTATTCTATATACAAGATTGTTCCCCTTTTAACTACCCAAAATATAAAATAACTAGATGTGGCATGACTTAGTGTGACTGTACAGATCTGTACTATAAGCCATGCTGATGAAATTCTTTAGGCTGAGGGGAAAAACTACATGGAAATCTGGATAGTCACAAATAAATGAAGAGTTCTATACATGAGAGGTACCTGGGGATCTGTAAAAGGCCTTTCCTCCCTCTTAATGTCTTTAAAATGCACTCGAGGAAAGTAAGGGACAGCAAACTTTGTCTGTAAAGGTCCAGGGAGTAAGTGTTTTAAACTTTATGAGTCACATGATCTCTATTACAAATACTCAATTCTGCTCCTGTTGCCTGAAAGTAGCTATAGGCAATATGTAAACACTGGAGCACAGTTGTGCTCCTGTAAAAACTGTTCTTGCAAAAATGGGTGATGGGTCCAATTTAGCCTAAAGGCCATAGTCTGCCAATCTCTGCTTTAAAGCAACTATTATAATATTGCACTTGGGCTTTAAACACATATAGATGTCATATAACTACATGTATATATATATGTATATATATGTGACAGGTGTAACATAAAGAATATAGTGAGTGTAAATAGATCCACACAGATCAATATTTTATACACTGAATTTGAAGTGTTACATTATTGACTCTATATGACTGTATATAGATAGGATTTATTCCAGTATCTACAGAAACCACTAAAAATTAGCAAAGAAAAAAGCCAACAGATAAATTAACATGATATTCTTATATATTTTCTAATCTAATATATATTCTAACACTTCAAATAAAGTAGAAAAGGGAGGAAACAGAAGAGTAAAAATAAATAAAAGACTGAAAACGCAAAGGGGAAACCAGAAGACCTAAATGTAACCATAGCAATAATTACATTGAGCACTAATGGAATAATTACTCCAAATTCAAAAGTCAGAGACGTTGTCAGAATAATATCAAGACACAAATATTTTTGTCTATATAAGATGCATCTTCAATATTGAGGTTGAAATTAAATAGATATAAGATAAGTACACTAGGTAATCAATAAACATAAGAAAGATTATGGTAATAGTGATGTCAGACAAAATAAACAAAGATTATGTATAGAAATAAAAAAAAAAGCATTTGCTAACTGACTAAAAGGAGCAATTTACTAAGTACATGTAGCAGCCATAGATAATATGTTCATGCAGTGAAAAGTTATAAAAACACTTTACTTCTAGAAATAAATGCTGCTGCTAACTACCATCCATGTAGCCTGCCTATACCCTCTTATCAGGTGTTTCTGACCAGAACAGGCTTTATATCTGGCTTCTAGATAGAACTGTGTGTTAATCAGGCATGGCCAACCAACATGCAGAGTAAATAAGATCCAATCTAGGGCTTAAAAATTAAGCCATAAAAAAATAATGTAGTGTTCTTCTGGAATAACTGAGAAACTGTCATGATACTACTGGCAGCCACCCCACTTATGAGAAAGGAGCCAAGGTAAGGAAAGCAGAGCCAAGGAAAGGGTCTTTACACCTTAGTTAAGAGTCTCTGGATCCAGCCATGCCTGGAATCACAGCCCTTGGACTTTCTGTCCTACTAATTAGCAAACTTCCATCATGGCTTCAGATTGAGAATGTTTGTCTTCTTCAAGCCAGAGAGTTGCAATTAATATATAATCCTAACCTCCTATAGCAACCAATATTCTTCATGCTTTGCCCCTAAAGACTGGCTCCTCCACTGAAAACCTGGTGGATGAGAAGAGCAGCACTTCCTCTGGGTGGTATGTAGAATGGCCCCTGAGAGAGATGCCTGGATTGTACCTGTCCTAGGAAGTAGTCTTTGCTTCCTGTTTTTAACCTTTTCTAGTAGAAAACAGTGAGATATATGAGGAGGAGTTGAGGATTGTAGGTCTGTAAAGGCTCCTAAGTTCCCAGCTTTAGGAAGCTCCAGTGAAGTGGGGGTTTGGATATGAGAAGATGGGAAAAGAGTGTGGGTTTGAACCAGTTTCTATGTTATAGGATAGGTCAAGGCAGATGGACAACACCCCAAGAACACTCCATGTCTGCAGCTGTCAGCAAAGCCAGCAGAAAAGCATTTGCAGAAAGGTAATTATGCACTTGGCCTCTCAGGTGCAGCCTGGCAGCACCAAAGCTGACGAAGGCCACTGCATGGTAGAGCTGCCAGCGAAAGACAAGGAAACAAATTAACTTGAGGAGCTGCTGCTTCTTTCGGGATTAGATTTCTTTCTGAAACATGTTGGGGAGAAAAGTTACCTGATCTGAATGGGCAGGTTGAAGTAAAGGAGGACAGGGCCCAGGAAAAGAAAGGAGTCACAGTCAGGATTACTTTCCTCTCAGCCTTCAGACAAGCAGAGACTCCCTTGGAAAAAGAAAACAAAATAGAAGAGAAACAGAAAACTATGGGCAGATAGATATCCATTTGAGCAAGCACTTGACCATGTCCTGGACATCTGAGTCTTCCATTTCTCTCAACTCAATCTCAAACAGCATTCTCAATAAATCATAAGCTACACATGAGGATATCCAGTCTCCTGACCAGATGAGAGAGAGAGACAAAAGGAAAGAAGAAGAAAGAGATGTTGAAATGAAGGGGAGGGAAAAAGAGACTAAGAGAAGAGAGGAGGGCCATGAATTCACTTTCTTGCTCATTCATTGATGCAGTGAGCGTTTTTTTCTGCACCAGGCAGCACTCGAGGACCCTCACAATCACTGCACGATATTTCTTTTGCCATCTTCCAACATGAAACCCTTGCCCCAGGGATGTAAAGCACCATCTACCAAGATCCTGGACCACTCATGCTGAACTACAGTCGACTGCCTCAGGAGCAACAGACAGGAAGCTCCTAAAAGAATGAGGAAGGGCTCACCTCAGCCACCTTGCTCATGTTCCTTCTACTGTCCCCAGGTGCCAACATCCTTGGGTACCATTCCCCACTGCACTCAACCTTACCATGAAAATAATAATAACAATCTCAACATTAGCCACTTAGCCATTATGTTACCATTATGGTAACTCATCCCTTGTGCCTTCTGCAGTTACCTCAGAAGAACACTACATTATTTTTCTCTAGGGTTTAATTTTTTTAGGTCCCAGATTGAATCTCATTTACTCTGCATTGGTCATCTGCCAACTTGGCCAAATCGCACAGGTCTGGCAGGGGCAAGGTTAGAAGCTTTCTCCGTCTACATTCTCAGATCCCCATGCCTCTGCAAAGGCCAGACCTGAGGTGATGTGACTGTACCTTCCAATCTGGAGAGGCTTTGTAGAACAGAACTTCACCTATACCCCTCCACACAGGAATCCAACTGGTTAAAGAACTCTGATTTTTCTCTGGAAAGAAATAATCCTAATACCAAGGCTCCCAATTACTCTATACAATTAAGTCCTGAGTGCTTGTTTGAACAATTAACTGAAATAATTATAAATGTATCTCTGTTACTACAATTGCATATTAACAAAGGCTCAGAGCCAATTAATCATTACTCCATCAATATCTAATTTACATAAACCTATTCTCTTTAAAGACTCCATGTTTGGGGTGACAGGGCTCCCTCATCGATTATGGAAATGTCCCCATCAAACCTCCCCAGGCCGTCAAAAGGAATAAAAGGGGTTGTCTGTTGCAGGCTGCTTAGCACCCCTGCCCACCTTCCTGAGGACAAGCAGTGACTGAGAACAGAGCTGGAGAGATGCAATTAACGTGCAGTTCTCCCCCAGGAGAAGGGCTGTCAGGCTTCAGGTTATGGGGGTGAGGAACAGAGAGGGGGCATCTGACCTCTAGCATAGGTCAAGGGCAAAATTAGCACCAGAATCTCCTCTGAGATCTCCCAATTCATTCATTCATTCATTCACTCATTCAATAAATGTACTCCAACATTTGCTCACTGATATGCAATTGGTGTGGGGAGGTGACCCAGAATGAAATTCTTCCAAGTCCTCACTGAAGAAGTGGGAAAATTAATGAGATGCCAGAGGGCAGGTTTTCTAGGAACTGATACTGAGGTAGAGTTGGATGTTCAAGATGCTGATTATGATTCAATTCCTATGGAAGAAAGGAAAGGAACAGGGCTGGGCCCAGAGAAGCAGGGCTGCCAGCCAGCTTGGCAGAGTCTCAGCCCACCTGGTGTGGTGCTCTGGGGTAAGTTATGCCTCTCAGTGTCCATACCCATGCTAAAACGGCAGTCTTCACAGCTGTCATGCTCAGCCCCTGGAAGTGGGCTGCCCCAACCTAGGGGATGCTGCAGCTAGGGAAAACCAGAAAGGGCCACCATGTACCTTCTTACTTCGTGCTGTCAAGGGGAGAGAATGAAGGTTATGGCTGCAGGTACTACATGCCTATACTCCCAACTACTTGGGATGCAGAGACAGGAGGGTCATGGTTTAAGGACAGTTTGAGGAGCAAGTATGAGACCCTATATAAACAAACAAAAATTGAAAAAGATTACAGGCATAGCTCAAGTGTTAAGAGTGCATGGCTACCAAGCTTGAGGCCCTTGGTTCAATTCCGGAAGGAAGGAAGGAAGGAAGGAAGGAAGGAAGGAAGGAAGGAAGGAAGGAAGGAAGGAAGGAAGGAAAGGAGGGAGGGAGGGAGGGAGGGAGGGAGGGAGGGAGGGAGAGAGGGAGGGAGGAAGGAAGGAAGGAAGGGAAGGAGGGAGGGAGGGAGGGAAGGAGGAAAGGAGGGAGGGAGGGAGGGAGGGAGGGAAGGAGAGAATAATGGGGCTGTGGTTACACAAAGAAGGATCCCCTGGTGTTCATCCAAGGGACAAAGTGGTCAGGATAAACTCCTTGGAGCAGGTGACATTGAAGATCTAAACTGTGATTGGGCCTTCCTCAGGCTAAGTGGGAGGGAAACATGCTTCAATCAGACAGGAGAGCAGAAGTTTAGGTATCAGCTGCTAAGTGAAAGAAGAACACAGTGAGAGGTTCCCCAGGCTCGAAGATCACTTAGCATCCACTGTAGCCCTGCCCCCCACCTTTCCCTATATAATCTGGCTCAACACGAGTCTCCTCCTCTTTTCTTTTTCCTTTCCTTCTCTCTCTGCACACCTCCATCTCCTGCAGGAGGGCAGTTTGCTCCCTGCCCCCTCCCCCCGCAGCAAACTGCTTTCTGCATGAACCATGTGGCAGTTTCCTATTGGCGAACTTTACATGAAGAGACTGGTCAATATAGCAATATAGAGGGGACAAAACAAACAGGCAGATTCAGGTCTCCCACCCACCCCATGCCACCCCTGCCCACTAGCGGCCTGTTTACTTGTGCATATGGCAGGAAGAGGAGGAGAAACAGAAGAGGAATTGAGCCTGAGGCTTCCAGGTAAATGCCACAAGGTGGCCACATGGGGACAGCAGTTTCTGTTCCTGCAAGGAGAGCTACTACCATAGCAAAGGCCTCATCTTAAACAGCTTCGACACCTCAAACACAGGTATAAAAATAGAAGCCCCAGAAGGATTTCATGAAAATAAAATGAAAGGTGAGAGCCCCGGAGGCAACCTTGAATTTGCTGTGGAGCAAAATGAAGAGCAAGCTGGTGGACCCCAAGGTCAAGGGCAGGAAGCTTCACTGGAGGTGAGAGCTTAGGAGCTGGTAGCTTGACCTGGCCTGGGGGCAAACAGGAGGATACCAGAAACCAGACAACAGCAGCAATTATAACAAGGATCTGGCTTCACTCTGTGCTTTTAGATGCTTCCAGAAACTCTTAGACTTGCAAAACCATCCCTCCTGCCTGACTCAGGAAAGACAAAGGAAAGAAATGTTTTGTACAAAATGCTATCCCAGCTCCCTCACCAAGAAATAGCCTGGAATGATTCAATACATGCAGGGCCCTGCAGTGAGCACAGAGGGTCAGAGGGCTCCACAAACACTTTGAAATAGCATGTATGGAAGACCTACTGTGTGCATCAGTGCAAGTCACTCACACATACACCTGTTCAAGTCCAGGCAATGGGCATAAGGAAACCTCAGAACACCTGTCACGGAAATACTAGAGCCAGCTGGTAGATGTCATTATGTAACACAGTGATGTAAGAACTGGTTGTTGTTACGAAACAGCTGGGTCAATTCTGTGGTCTACCCCTAGCTCCCCAGACCTATTGAATTTGAATCCCTGGGAATACATTATGAATCATTTAAAAGAGAACGTTCTCCAGGTGGTTTATTGATCAGCTAGGTTTGAGGAAAAAAGAACACGAGATATTTTTCAGGAAAAATATCTCCCCGGTGAAAACCTTTCCCTGGTAGAATACCTATGGTTTTTAATAAGGAAACTTCATAGGAGGCAACCATTTCCCAATGTAGCATTAAACCCATCCATGATTATAAAGAAAAACATACTTACATCTTAAAGGCTCAGCATGTCATATTTTTGAGACAAAGTGCAAATAAAGAATTGAGTGACCTTCCAAATTACATCAGTAGGATGTAAGAATAACATGCAGATATTAACTGAGGGTCAACATAAGGACTGGAGTCTTGCAGAATCACCTAGGAAGGGAAGACCACTGACCGCTGACCACCAACATCCCCTTTAGCTGCTGGGAGCTACACAACAGAATTATAAATGTTTGACATTGTAACAAGAAGCTTGATCCATGTAGGGAAATGTTCCTTCATTTTAGCTACGATCTAAAGACTTGGGTAAAGATTTAGAGCTAGTGGTTAATGCCACCTCTTTTTTTCTGTTTAAAATAGCAGAACTCAGACCCCTGGGTAATATATCTGGAGCAGTATGTCTGAGGTTTGGGGATGGATTATTGATGGTTGGTGGGAGAGACTGCCATGGGTAAGCCCATGGTGCTCACAGCCCTTAGGAATCTTATTCAATGCAAGGGAAGATAAACTAAAGCCACTTTACAGCTTGCATGTGACAATGGCTCTGGGCCTGGATTTTCAAGACCAGGCAAAAGGAGGAAGGATATGAAATTTCAGGAGTAAATTCTAAAAGGCAGAGATTTTGGAAAACACTTGGGACACTATGGGGATGGGATCTTGGAATCTGGAGCTTTGAGGGCATGTGAAGGGCTGAAGGGAGCAGTGACTGGGAAAGTGGAGAATGGCTCGTGCACTGGGCGTCTATACTACATTTAATGAGCATCTGCTCTGTATCAGACATACTGCGCAAAGCACTGACGTTACAGAAGAAAAACGTCAAACTAAGAATAATAATCACCATGATTCTTTGCCTTACATAGTTCAACTGTCCAGTGGGGAGAGAGATAGTCAACAAATAAATGCATGTGCTTTCAGGGTGTGTGATGGGCAGGGTTGTTTCTTTCTCTGATGATTACTGTGTAAGTGGGAATGTGAAGGTCCAGCTTATTTTTCAGTAAGAGACTGAACTGTCTGAACAGGCTCAGTGAGTTATGCTTTAGCTGGATATAGATGCATAATCAGAAATTCCCCCATTCCTGACAGGTTTCAATGTCCACAAGGTAAGAATAGATGAGGAGCCAGAAGAATTAGGCTGAAGATAGAGCAGGGAAGTTGATGGGATGAGGATGAGGATGCAAAGCCAGACATAGAATGGGTGCAGCCTCCACCGCACTGTGGCTCAGTCCACTTAAACCAGTAAAAACCAAGAGGGTGAGCAATGTGGACCACAAGTATCAGTGACAATTCTCTCTCTGGAAACACCTTGGAGAGCAGCTCATAGTCATGCCATGCTGTCCCTTCTGGAAATCAGTTTTGATTTCACCATGGAGAACACAAACAAGCAAGGAGGTAGGTAGTGTTTGCAGCATCTCCTCCCTAAAAGACCAGCAAAGTCTTCTAGAGGCCGCCAAGTCCATAAAATGGCTATTCAATTTCTACTATGGTTACTTTCTCGGTGCTGCTCTGAAAGAAGCCTGTGCTAGGAGAGGACATGAGGAGCAGTTGTTACACATACAAAGCCCCCAGGGCTGTAGGAGTATGAAAGGTCATGATGGTTCAAGGATAGAGAACCATGGAAAGAGAGCCTTGGGAGAATGCAGGGAGATGAGCAGGGCCTGGTAGACCGTCCATGAACCATGAGAAGGATTTTGGGGGGTCTACAAGTGACAAATTCAATGCACTTTGTTTCCAAAAGATAAAAAATATCAGAGGGTAGACTGCATGTAGTGGTGAAAACGAGTTGATAGAGGCAAACCAGGAGCTGGATGAGTTTGGACTAGCACAGAGCTACTCACAGCCTAGCCTTCAGTCCAGCAGCATCATTCATTCCAGGAGCTTTAGAAATTCCAGTGCCCAGGGCTGGGAAGGTGGCTCAGTGGTAGAGCGCTTGCCTTGCATGCTCAAGGCCCTGGGTTCGATTCCTCAGCACCACATAAGCAAAAAGAAAAAAGCCAGAAGTGGCGCTGTGGCTCAAGTGGTAGGGCACTAGCCTTGAGCTGAAGAGCTGAAGGACAGCGCCCAGGCCAAGAGTTCAGGCCCCACGACCGGACCCAAAAAAAAAAAAAGAAATTCCAGTGCCCAGGCTCTACCTAGATCTGGGTCAGAATCGCCAGAACCAGGGCCCAGGAATCTGAGTTTTAATCAGATATCCAGGCAACTCTCACATGATTTTTATGTGCTGGGTCAGATTAGTGACATGGATAGGAAGCATACCTTCAAATAAGCTTTAAAAAAGCTGATAAGTGGGTCAATAATAAATGATGAATATATTTGGGAGAACTAGTAAGAATTAATACACAAAATAGACTCACATTCTTCAGCTTATTAGCCAAGCATTTTATCACGAGCCGTAATCCAGTCCCTTTGCTTTTACTTTGTTTTTCACATAAGGGTCCTCTTACTTTTACTCAGGCTGGCTTCAGATGGTAATCCTTCTACCGGTGCCTTCCAAATAACTGAGATTACAGGTGTGTGTTACCACACCTGATCAAGAATAGAGATTTTAGAGCCGGGCGCTGTGGGCTCACGCCTGTAATCCTAACTACTCAAGAGGCTGAGATCTAAGGATCCCAGTTCAAAGCCAAGCCCAGGCAGGAAAGTCCATGAAACTCTTATCTCCAATAAACACTCAGAAAACCGGAAGTGGCATTGTGGCTCAAGTGGTAGAGCACTTGCCTTGAGCTGAAGAGCTGAGGGATAGTGCTCAGGCCCAGAGTTCAAGCCCCATAACCGACAAAAAAAAGAATAGAGATTTTAGCCAAGATATGGAAACAACCCAAATGCCCCACTACAAATGAATGGGTCCAAAAATTGTTGTACCTATATACAATGGAATATTACACAGCCATTAGAAAGGACAAAATATGACATTCCCAGGGAAATGGCTGGAACTAGAACAAATCATGTTGAGCGAGGTAAGCCAGTATAAGAAAGACAAATGGCACATGGTCTCCCTGATATGTGGATGTTAAATTCAAAATGCAAGGAGATAGGACAAAGTAAACAGGACTCATGAAACAAAGGATCTCTTCTTAATTTGTTGTATCATTTCGAGATGACTCCATGTTCTTGACCTCAGAAATGGTATATACATGTGCACATCTGAGGGAAGCTAGGAGGAGGGCACAGAATCGGAGGGAAACAGGAAAAATACAACAGAGGGCCCACCAGTTGTAATGGACATTGATAAAAGTGAACTAAGCAACTCAAGGGCAGCAATGAGAGGGAGGGAATGAGAGAGAAAGAGGGAACAGCTTACACTAAAAAAAAAATGGACAGAAATGTTGGAAAAAGTAAGTATAGTGTCAAAGTCTGTAGAGTCCATAAGCTTTATAGACCACGATAATGACAATGTACTTCGTGAAGGGTAAAATGTGTTTGTGACTTTAAGTATCCCACAATACTGTAAAAAGTTATGTAATCACTTAATCTCAATAAAAAATAAAAAATAAAGATTTTTTTTTATTTACTATTAAATACTGAAACAAACTGCAGAGTAGAATACAATAGGTCATTAAAACTACATAGACATAAGGTAAGGGTTAAGAAAGAGTAATGGTGGGAGGAGTAAATTTGATCTAAATATGTTACATGCATGCACATAAATATCACAGAGAAACCCCTTTGTATCTTTTGGGTTATTAAAAGTAAAATAAAACAAATAAAATTTATACAGACATGTACGTATATGCATATATATGTATGCTTATATAAAAATAGGAGGAGCTATAGAATATCATATACCACAATGTTACTAGAGAATGGAGATCTGGGAATAATTATGCTTTAATGCATATACTTTTTCCTTTTTTATTATAACAATTAGTTTTACAAATGCTTATGTAAGTTAGAACTGAAACAGAGTTTTAAAATTACACAAGTATATAAAAATAATCATTCCAAGGCAACTAGACCAGACTGGGTGCAGGGACTTCAGCATGATACACATACTCTAAACTCAGCTCTGCCCCTGAATCCTGACTGCTTTCCCTCCCGGGGCTTCTGTGAGCTGAGACAGCTATACTAAAGCTCTACCTCCTACCTGTCTCTTGTCACCAGTTAAAGGCTTCTTGTCTTTTGGTATCCTGGGTTTGGACACAAGCTGAGCCAAGCTCCTGTATTTTCTGAACCTGCTCTCACATTGTAGAGTAAAATGTTGACTTTCTAGCAAATCTTTACATTCGACATTCACCCCAAGATCTCTTGTGAGGGACCCACTCAACAAGAGGCCATCTTTCAACCACAGGCCCATCTAGATGCTGTGATCTTTCTTACAACTGTCCTCCAGGAAGACTGCCGCTGGCAACTCAGGACATGAGCCATAGGAGGCTCATGAGCTATGCTCACGCGGGCATGACCAATGAGACAAAGCCCCCGCCAGGCACAGGGAGGTCCCCAAAGCCCAGTGTCATGGGCTGCAGGCGGGTGAGGGGAGCCAGGCCTTTGAGTAAAAGCAGCTTTCTCACCTCAAAAGAGCCAACTGTGCTGATTCAAAAAAACGAAAACAAAACAACAACAACAAATTTCAAAAACGCCTGTGGGTAAATTTGAGCTGCCCACAGCTCCCCAGGGGCATCTCGAACTTGCTGTCGAGCCATTTCTGTGGATTTCAGTCAAATTCTAATTTTAGTGTTCATTAAACACGGGTAATTCCCCAGCCGATCCCTGCCTCACCTCGTACACAGAGTACGTCGGCAATATAGGTCACCAAGGCTCCGAAAACACTCCCGGATCAAAGGAAAACCTTTTCATTATAAGTATTAACTTCATAAATAATGATGAACTTTAAAAGTTTTCCAAAGCCGCAGGGCGAGCATGAGGAGAGCTAGGGTGGCCTGAGAATGTTTGCGGAGCAGGACTCCTTATGGAGCGAGCTGCTCATCAGACTTGCGTTCCACCAGGTGTGGACAGCAGAAAACCGTCGGCATCCATCTTTCCATTGGAACTGACAGTCCGATTGAGAGGGCAGGGACACAACTAGAGTGCAAAATAACTGGAAACATGTACACACACACACACACACACACACACACACACAGAGGCATCTGCCACAGCCATAAACATTTGTAGAGACACTAAACTGCCTTCAACAATAGCTTAGCTCTTTCTATTGCTCATAAAGATCAAATTGCTGATCGGAGGTGTACCCATTAATATCTTTTGAAAGAAACATAAAGAGGCTTAGGTCTATGGATATCTGAAATTTTACCAAACATCCTCAGTAATGCTCGGGTTCATATCCTCATTATCACAAGGTGGCTGCTATAGCACCAAATGTCACTTCCTCTCATCAAAGCATGAATTTGATTTGACAAGCCTTCACGTCAATGTGATCAAGTGTCACATTGAGTAATACAGAGAAGCGTTTCCTCCTTGTCCATACCTTTGCATAGACTGATCCCACAATTCCCTTTTCTCCTCTTTCATTCTGCACAGTTCACCTCCATTCACTCACAAGGGCTCAGCACAGGCACTGGCTCTGGAAAAAGACTTCCTCCGCTGACTCTCATCCACCCCTAAGGGTGCATCCTGTCTTCTCACTTGGCTTACTGCTACCAAAGCATTTCTCACTCCTTGCCACAGCTGCCCACTTATCTGCTTCCCCTGGGAGGTTGGAGCTAGGTACAGCAGGAACTGCAGCTAGTCTCTAACTTCCCTGTGCTTTGCACTTACCCTGGCTCATCTATACGATGTTCACTATGTGTAAAAGCAAGAGAATGGCCCAAGTGCCACTCAGAATTTGAAAAATCGAGTGTCTCTCCATGTGGAATAGGCACAGCACAACCAGCAAGCCCAGCCCTGCACACAGCTCTCCTTGTCAGGAGTTTCACACATTCCCTAGGCCAGGGAAATGAGGATGAGACTTCAGAAGGATCTTTCAGAGACCATGAAGACAGTCATCCTAAACGCTGGGAGTTGCCAGGGGCAGTGAGGTGGCACTAGACTAGATCTCTTCCCTGTGGTCAGTCCCTTGTCAGTACTGGGGCTGGGTACATCTGTGGGTGGCAACAGGCCCAGCCCAGGCCCAGGCCCAGGCCCTGACTCAGGTGTTAGAGCTAGTCTGCCGAGTGGCTGGCGGAATGCCAAGGCCCTCTTAACAAGGAAGGAAGGAAGAGGGTCCTTTCCTGCCTCACTCTTAGCATCTTGGCTTCCAAGACCACGACAGGTGAGCAGAGGGAAACCTACAGTGACAGAGCACAGGCCAGGCTGGCCTCTGTCAATGATGGTCACAGAACAATCAAAGACCCCCAGGGAGCTACACAACATGTGGCTTCCACCCTGAGCAGAGACAAGCAGGCATGGGGCTCGGCAGAGTGACCAAATCTTCCCCAAGCACCCATGTTACAATCCCAGCTCTGCTACTTACTAGACTCGAGACCTTGGAAATTGATTAATCTCTGTGCTTCTGTGTTCCATAATAATAGTACTTGCTGGGTTGGATTGTTATGAAGATTAAATGAATTAATATCTTTAAGTGCTTAAAAGAATGCCTGGCACACAGAATGTGCTATATAAATAAGACATGAATAATGAAGTGAGATAATTCATTCAAATGCCAGGGAATAGATAAACACTTCCAGCCTCTGACTACCAGGCCCTGTCCACACAGCACAAGGTGAAAGAGAGACTAGAAAGCCAGGACTAGTTTAGTTGAGTAAACATGCCAGCTAAGGAATATGGCAAGCTTATTCTATAACACAATTCCAAGCCCGTTGATCAGACCTTTTACATGGGCTGGACATCAACACATTTGCTATGTGACGTATTGCCACAGCATGGTAGAGAAAATGTGGGTCCGAATATCAACAATAAGGCCACCAAAGGTTTACACAAGATGGACCTAAGACGAGATGTGTACCCCAGAGCACCCCCGGAAGACCAAACACCATCCAGGTCTAAATTCTGGAAAGCAAACGTCACTACGATAAGATGCATCAAGAGGGAAGTGGAAAATCATAGCCTTCTACTCAAAATATAAAATGAAAACACTCATCTCCATCTTCCGTCTACAACTGTTACCAACCTAGACCACATACTCTACACACTGAGGTTTGTCCAAGTTTGCATACAATGTACTCCAGCCCCTGTCCTATCCCAACCCCTGGACCTGGTCTTGCTCATGGACCGCTGGTCTCCTTTTATTTTTGTTGACATTCTGGGCCTATCAATCAGCAAATGGATTACAGCCTTGCAGCCATCAAACGGCCACCTGCTGGCCATTCTCCATTCGAGGCCTTAGCGCCAAGAACATGCAGGGCAAGGCCACCATGCCATAGTGAGGTACCAGAGAGTGCCTGGAGGAAGGAGACAGAGCCACAGCCACCATCTGTCACCACCTACCACACCACAGGCTCCTCCAGCCACCAGGTGCTTCCCAAGTGTGCTTCTGTGTTTTGCACAGACAGCATTCTACTCACCTCCCCCTGGAGAAGAGGTATTGTTAGAATCTCTGCTCTAGCTGCACATGGTCTGTACTCCAACTTTCTGTGCAAAGCTGACATCCACTTCAAACTACAGACAAAGGCTAGTGACAGTCCAATGCCTTGGCACCTAGACGCTGCTCTTGGAGCAGGAGTCTGCCTGCCCCTCTGCCTTTCCTTCCCACCACTGCACCTTTCATTTAAAAAAAATGAAAACCAATCTTTAAATTCCCAAAGCATTTGAATGAGTGCGAGTCTGTTAACCAAAGCCTGTCAGTATGCTGTGGCTCTGCATGATTTAGTGACTTAAAATAATAAAGTTAGTACCTTACAGTTCTGAAGGTCAGAAGTCCAAATGGGAGTCACAGAGCCGAATCAAGGTGCTCATGGAGCTGGTGTTGTCTGTACTAGAAACTATCTTCTGAAGGCTGCCCTTCCAGCACACTTCCTCCTCCCGAGAGACCTCCGCGTGTAAGAAAATCTGTCCATTGCAGAAAGTCAGTCAATTCTTATAGCTCCAAATCTCCCTCTTATTTTCTCTCTCTCCCCCTCTCTCCTTTGGCATCCATCTTCATTGCTGACTCTAAGGCTTCTGCCTCTTTCTCGTAAATAATGCCCACCTGCATGGTCATTACATCTTCATCCAGTACATCTGCAGAGGCCTACTCATCAAATTGAAACAATATCCTTGCACCTTCAGGATACCAAGACACAGATGGCTCTGGGGGCTATTATTCTGGCTAGCACACAGAAGGAACCTGAGGCTGTGGGAAAGCATGAAAGCAATAGTCAGAAGGAACAGGGCTCCTGTGCAATCCTACATAAATCACACTATCTCTCTGAGAAGAATTTCCTTTTTCTAGGCTTACTCTGGGATAGAAAAGATTTTACATTTAAGAGGAAAGCACTTATAAACATCAAAAGCCACAGAACAAATACAAGGTCTTGTTTCAGGGCTTTGTTTGTTTTTCTTTCTTCCGCTAGTGATCTGACAGCTGGGCAGCTCTTAAAATAGTTCAAAGTGAAACAAGAAACATACCAGAATATTTAGAAATATTATAAAAAAAGAAATGCATCATAAAATGAGAGATATAGCCAAAGCAGCCTTGAAAGGTAAATTCGCAGCTGCATTTAAAAGAACCTGCATATTTGAGTACTTATTAGCTATTAAGTGGGTACTATCTCCTTCGTATCATAAATATTCTCAAAACTACCCAACCTTCATGCCTAATTTACCATTGGGAAAATAGAGTCCTTGAGATTTTAAAGGGATTTTTAAACGCAGGGTCAGAGTACATAACCAGTGTTACTCAGTCACTACCCAGCCTGGCAGGCACAGCTTTCTAAGGCAGCATCCAGTCTAGTCGATTTTTCTTTTTGACCTTAACATAGCTCACAGTAATACTCTTCTCTTGGCCCCTTAAACCTAGCTACATATTCTTTGCATACCAACCTCTCTACAAGGGCCAATGCCTACCCTTTTTGGGGTCTTCCTCAAGCCACTAGAACTCCATTTGCCTGAGGTCCTGAGAAATGTGAAGTCCTGCACCAGTGATTGACTGGGGTGGAGTAGAAATCCCCTTGCTTCCCCATGCCCTGGGTGGCAAATTTGGAGCATGCATTTATACCATTTCTCAGAGATCCATGTAAGATTTGGCTTGAGTTATTTGCTGTACAGCCAGCTTGATATTGCATCCCCAGGGCTGTTTGATGTCACATGAAAACGCTCTGGGTCTCAGTGCAAAGTCTGCTTCCAGGGTAGGAGACTCACATAAGACAGGCCAATAAGACAACCTGGAGAGTAAAAAAGTCCCAAAACAGAACTAAAAATAAAATAGCATTTAAGTCAGTGAAGACTAAAATCAACACTAAAAAAAAGAGAGAGAACTTGGTGAGCTTTTCCCAGAACACCTTAAAAAAAAGCAAAAGGATGAGGAAAGTTGACAAGTAAGAAAAATAAATGGTGAAGATTCAGCTCCAACATATGGATAATCGATGTTGCCCAGAACTGTACAAATGAAGCCAAACTAAAGTGCAAAGCTGCAGTGGGCTGAATGGCTGACTATGCCAATAAGAAGGCAGGCTCACCACCACACTGGTCACACCAGGCCCTATCATCCTCTCCTTGTTCATTTTCATTTTTAAAAATTGAGGCTAGAGATCTGCTAAGAGTATCCAGGCCAGGTGTTGGTGGCTCATGCCTGTAATACTAGTTATTCAATAGGCTAAGATCTAAGGATCACAGTTCAAAACCAGCCCAGGCAGTCTAAGAGACACTTATATCCAACTAACCACCAAAGAGCCAGAAGTGGAGCTGTGGTGTATGTAGTACAGCACTAGCCTTGAACAAAAACAACAACAACAACAAAACTGAAGGACAGTGTCCATGCCCTGGGTTCAAACCCCAGGTCCAGCACAAAAATTAAACAAAAATAAATAAAAGAGTATCCAAGCCAAAACAAAAACAAAAACTCTGCTTTCTTACAAAGGAAGAAAAGTCATGCTGGCTTTCCATCAATACTTACAAGAAGAAAACTGACTAATATCCATGTTAATAATGTTTCAAAGTAGAAAAACCTATGAGTAAAACAGGGGGTCTGAGAATGACTCATTTATGATTTTAGGGCAGAAAATTAAGGAAAGAACAAAATATGAACCCCACATTTTAAATGATTAAAATCTTAAAACATAATTTGACAGATAATCTTGAGATTCTACACTTTTGAGTCTTGACACAAAGCTGTAAGGATACAATGCAATGTATTAACCATTAGCCATTACATCCTACAGCATAAACAGGAGTAAAAGCTGGATACAAATCAGAGAAATATTAGCCAGTGTGGGGCTAAGTATGTTTATTGTAATGAAAATGTGGAATTCTGGCTAGTTTGTTTATTTGGAGCTCTGATGTAATGTTCTATATACAATGTTAAAAACTTCAGACAATAATGACTTTTTTTATAATGGGAAGTATTTATTCACTCTCTGTGACTTGTATTAGGGAAGTAAATTTTATTCATCAAACACAAACCACCATGAATGTACTAAAGTTACAATGATCTCAACCAATATGAAACACCCCATATTCTCATGGAGTCATAAAACAAACGAAATGCAACAAAAGAAAGTACTTCTCTTCCCACCTTGTATAAATTATGGTACAAATAAAAATAAATGGTGGCTATAAAAGAAACATTTTTAAAATAACACTGCTTTGTAGCTTTTAGTCATGAATGAGTAGAATAATAGAACAGGGATGAATTAAAGTCAAACATTAGCACAATGGATAAAATGATGAGTGAATGATGAATATTAAAAACTTCCATATGGCTATACAGTTCAAATACAGTAATATAAAAATTAAAAGACAGTACATATAAAATCACAATTATGTGCAAAGTAACAAAACATAAAAACAGCAGAGTGCCAATGGCTCAAGCCTGTAATCTTACTCAGGAGCATGAGACCTGAGAATCATGGTTCAAAGCCAGCCTGGGCAGGAAAGTCTATGAGACTCTTATTTCTATTAAACACCAGAAAATAAGAAGTGGCACTGTGGTTCAAATTTGTAAAGCACTTGTCTTGAGGGGAAAAAAGGCTCCAGGACAGAGCCCAGGTCCTGAGTTCAAGCTCCATAACCGACCAGAAAAAAAAGTTTGTAATTGTCCACTACACCTCAGTTCCTCTAAAAAATGGTGTTTCTATCCTACCAACCACCTAAAATCTAGAGGTCTGAGGCAACCACTGTGTTCTGTCCCAACCAACTACAGGAGGCAGCTGAAAGGTTCTGCTGATGTGGACTATCTAAGCTGGTCTCAGTCAGACTTAGGATTCTATTGCCTGTGATATTAGCTTCAAAGCCACAGTGCACAGGAATCAGAAGGAAAGATGAGGATTTGGGAACTTTTTGACTTAATTGTACAATCAGCAATAGTTAGGAAGAAAATGGTGAAAGGATATGAATATAGGAATTATATCACTGCCATAGAATTATGTCAACTGTCTGATCTAAACTGAAAAAAATACTACAAGACCACATAGCATCATAGCAGTATAGTAAGAATAAAGAAGTAGATTAAAAGGATCAATGTCTAATTTTTAGATGGAGAAAGTGACATGAAGAAGCAATAAAAGAAGAAATGTACTTGTTTAGCTTGAAAAATGTTCATCCTCATTAGTGACCAAATATTGACCACTTAAAGCTGTATATCTTTATATAACACACAGAGATAAGTATATATTCAGACTTTTCGTAGAAATACATAAATTTATGAGTATAATCTAAAAAAATTGAAAGGATACAGTTTTGTTTATGAAATTTACAGTTTTTTTATAATGATAATCCCTGCTACTGTAAGAGAAAGTTATACATGTCCAGTGGGAACATAAATTGTGACAAGTTCTCTGGGGGCCAGTTTCAGAAATCAGCTTGTTTTGTGGCAAAAAAAGCAAGTAAATAAACAAGACACTCATGACTTAGCTATGTTTGAGCTCCAAGTATTATACCACTATCATCATCACCATCACCATTATCCTCATCACCTCACCATCACCATTATCCAAGAGCAGAATATTCCAAAGAATCCACTGATCAAATTAATAAAATAATATAAATATATAATATTATACATAATATAATATATAATATAAATTAATATAATATATAATATAAATTAATAACATAATATCCACATACTAGAATATTTTTCATCATTAAAATTATCTTGAGATGAAGTGACTGAGATAGCCTCTTGCTACAATGATTTAAAATGTACTGGCCAAGCATCCCTTGTAATCCTAGTTACTCAGGAGGCTGGAACCAAAAAAAAAAATCAAAGCTGAGGGCCAGCCTTGGCAGAAAAGTCCAAGAGATTCCATCTCTAACATATCCAGCAAAAATCAGGATTGGAGGCATGGCTCACATAGTAGAGCACCAATCAAGCAAGCAAAGCTGATTAATCATGAACCTTTGAGTTCCAACCTCAATACCACCAAAAAATAAAATAGCATATTCCTGGTCATCTTGTGTACAAATGTATGTGTACATATATACCAAGAGAGGAAAGAACCGATTCCTGAGGCATGCTCCAACACAGATGAGGCTAAAACCACTATGCTAAGTCATGCAAACTGTATATTGCGCCAGAAAGCAGATCACTGGTTGTCTCTGGATGGGTGGGAATGTGAAGAAGTATAAATGGACAGAGAAAACTGTGGGAATTGTTGGAAAAAAGTCTAAACTTGGATTTGTAGGATGGCTGCATCATTCTGTAAATTTACAAACAATATTCTTGAATTAAACATTTATAATGGCTGTCTTCTGTGGCAAGTAAATCATACTTCAGTATAATTTTTTAAGAAAAGGAGATATGTGACAATAAGAAGGTGAACATCCAGACCCACTGGGCAACAACTCAATCTGAGCAATCCATTCACAGCAGAGGAACTTCCAGAGAGCCACCTGTATTAGGAAAGGTATCCATTCTCTTTAGAAACCAGAAAAATAAACATGACAGCAAGGAAATAGAACCTTTTAGTGGATTCAGAAGCCCCATAAGCAGGTTTGGTAGTTCCCATTTTACAGATTAGAAACAGATACTCAGAAAGTTTCAGCAATTTGTCCAAGTTGACTGAGTCAAAGTGTTGTATTGTCCCTTGGCCAATCCTGCCTGCCTGATCTTTATTACTTTTATTCTTAATTCAACATACATGTGAGTAGTGAAAGACAACTGAGATGTTACAGATGATGATGGGTTGGGACAGGTTCAGTAAAGTGCTCTGCTAAGCATTTGTATTATTCCTATTAACACCTAATAGCCCATCACGGCCTGTTATGGATTTTTTTGTTTTTCTCTTCATGGGTAGATATTGAGATTTCATTAATGCTAATTTATCAGCAGAATTCTAAGCTTACCTAGTGTTGCCGTGACTCGTGGAAGGAGTACCTTCTTACCATTCTTGGAGACTTTGCCCACTCCTGCAGCTCTGTCTATTCAAGTACCACCTCAGAATCAGTACTTGGGTGTTTTCCAGCCCTCTCAACTTAACCCCCTTGAGTCCCAAGAAGGTCATCCCATCTCTCTTGGGCCTCAATCTTCTCTTCTGTACAATGGTCTCTTCTAACCTTGCTGAATTAGAATCAGAAATGAGGTTCAGTGTGCATGAAAACAAACTTTATGAGGAGGCCTACTTTTAGCTCCAAACCTAACTCCAGTCCCACAATGGTAAGTACAGAGAAGAAATGTATCTTTAGACTTCGAAAGTTTTAGCAAACTTATGTTAATCCAAACATCACAAAACAGGACCAATCCAAAATTATCTGCCAGAGCAAAAGCATTTTGTTTTTTTTTTATTGTGAAAATACTGTACAGAGGGGTTACAATTACATGGGCAAGATAGTGAGTACATTTCTTATCAAGCACTGTAGCCTCCTCCTTTGTTTACCCTTCCCATCCCTTCCTATCCTCCTTCCCCTCCAATCCTCCCCCCCCCAAGTTGTAAAGTTCGTTTTTGACATGACAACCTGTACTTCTCATTGTTGCAACAGGTCCACCTGTATCCTTATTTAATCGACTTGTTTTTCCAGGTGATGTTAGGAAAATGAACCCTAAGATATGTATTTCAAATGTTTTTTTTCTTTCATGCATTTGTTTCTAACGCAATTATAAGATTATTTCTTTGTTGCTTTGTATGTCCCTCCCCCACTGCATAACCCCTGCTTTCACTGTATTTGATGTCGGTATAATTTGTGGAGGGGAAGGAGCAAAAGCATTTTGAAATCAAAATGAAAACAAAAGACTCCTGACCCTCACAAAAGGCTCTATTCCCAGAATTTTGTCCTAGGATGTTGAGTGTCTCTCCAGGTTTCCCCAGAGCCAACTGAAGAATATGAGAGGTGGGGTATCCAGGTCTTAGGGCAGGTGACCATCTTACCCTCTGACCAAGACACAGCAGGCAGTGGTCCTGAATCAAGTTACCTGGCCTCTGTAACTGAAAAACTTCTGCAGGTGATTCTAATGTGCTCTCAAGCATCAAGATCCCCAGTGCATAGGATCTTAGGTGTGAAGCAGTAGGACCAGGAATATACTAAAGGATGGAGGTCTAAGGTCTTTGAAATAGACCTGGGACTCTATACATTTATCAGGTTTCCAAATGCACTAGATTTGACAACAGTCTGATGGATTCGGAGATGTCTGAGGAAAAGGGCAGCCCATGTTTGTGAGGAAGGAGCCCTGAAGCTAAGGAACAGTGGACATGTCACCTGTTTTGTGTCCCTTTCTTCTCCCCTCAAACCAGGTGTATCTATTCCAATGACGTGTATCGTTTACATATACTATTCGTTCTCCCATGGGGCTAGGGAAAGCCATGGAAACCAATCAAGGTTTACTATATGCATAGAGGAAGTCTTTTCAGGCCTTTCCAAAGTCCTAAGTACTCCGTCCCCTCTTGCCCATCGTGCCATACAAATAGAGGTAGATGTAGCCTTGGTGCCAAACAGCCCTACGAGAGTTATTTGGAGTGGAAAAAAAAAATCACAGATGTCCTCCTGAGTGTGATGACAACCACTGGCCTAGGAGAAAAAGAACAGAAAGGAACACATGGGTGAAGAAAGAAGCAAGAAGATAGGAGGAGTTTGTATCTTCGTTTGTATCTTACCTGCCCCACTTCAGTCTCAGTCAGAGCTCTTACACTGCTATTAGCTTCTGTTGTTTCTCTCTTTTCCTTCAAAAATGTGACTCTGGTTTGTGATTAGACTCTATTTTTTGGGTGATGGCTTGTTTGTCAACTCTCACAGGAAAAGTTAAGCTCCAAGAGAGCAATCACTTCATGCCTGGTGGCTAGCACTTAGTGCTTGGCATAAGGTAGGAGCTTCATTAACATTGGTGCTTAATGAATTAATTGGGTCACTTTATGCTATGATTTGAGTGTGTCCTCCACAAAGTTCATGTGTTGAAAACAACCCCCAAATTCATATGTTAAGGGTGTGTGAGGTGGGGCCCTTTGAAGGGTGATTAGCATTCAATGAGCATTAACAGATTTATAGAACTACAGACTTGAACTCAGCCACTTGCTCCTTGTCACTGTCCTGTGCCACATTACTGTGCAGCAAGAAGGCTGTCACCAAATGCCAAGGAGAAGCAGAAACACATGCCCAGGTTTCTCAGTCTCTAAAGCCACAAGCCAAGCAGATTTCTATTTAATTCAGCAGTGATACTCACTAGGCATTATATTAGAGATGAACTATATAACTTAGGGGGTAGCTGGGCACCAGTGGCTCACGCCTATAATCTTAGCTACTCAGGAGACTGAGATCTGAGGATCACGATTCAAGGCCAGCCCCAGCAGCAAAGGCCATAAACTCTTATCTCCAATAAACCACCAGAAAACTGTAAGTGGCACTATGGCTCAAGTGGTAGAGTGCTTGCCTTGAGCTGAAGAGCTGAGGGACAGTGCTCAGGCCCAGAGTTCAAGACCCATTACCAACAAAAATAAAACAAAAAAAAATTAAAAAAAACTTAGGGGGGAAGGGAGACCAGAAGAGAAAAACCTGGGAGAAAATTAGGGAGTGGGTACACTGTTCAGAAAGAAAAGTACTCAATACCTGACTGGTGTAACTGGAGCCCTTCTGTATATCACCTTTACAATAAAAATTTAAAAATAAAACAAAGGAGGGGCAACAATGCTTGATTGGAAATGGACTCATCACCTCACTCACGTAACTGTAACCCTCTGTATAATATCTTTACAATACAAATATTTTTAAAAATTTAAAAATAAATAACCTAGACTCAAGTACTTTGTTACAGCTACAGAAAATGGATTAAGACTCTGTGCATAGTTAGGTCTGGACAGCTCTGATATATCCAAACTTTTAAAGGGACTTTTTTTTTTTGGTCTGGACCTGGGTGCTGTCCTTCAGCTCAAGGCTAGCGCCATACCACTTGGGCCACAGCGCCACTTTTTTTTTTTTTTTTTTTTTGCTTACGTGGTGCTGAGGAATCAAACCCAGGGCTTCACGTATGCAAGACAAGCGCTTTACCACCGAGTCACCTTCCCAGCCCATATCCAAACTTTTTAAAGTAGAACTGCAGCATTCTGCTTCTTTTTTATTTTTAATTTAATTTTATTTTATTTGTGAACATACTGTACAGAGGGGTTACAATTACATGGGCAGGATAATGCGTACATTTCTTACCAAGCATTGTAGCCTCCTCCTTTGGTTTACACTTCACATCCCTTCCCAGCCTCCCCCCTCCCCCCTAAAGCATTCTGCTTCTGAGTTATTCATAAACTCAAGACTCAGATTGTTTGCCTCCATAAGTATATTTCCACTATTCTTCATCCTCTGGAAATTCTTTCTTCAAATTAAATTCTGTGTCTGCACATTCCTCATACACTTGATGGTAGGTAAAACCATTGAAGAATGCCAACATTCAAGATGGTGATCAGTGTACAATTCAAGCCTAAATTGGATTAGTGAATCCATCAGCTACTTACCAGCAAAATAAATAAATAAATAATGAGTACACAGGCCTCTTGTCAACAAATTTCATTCTACAGATCCTGAAAAAAATTTAGGCTATACATGAAAAATCCATAAAACAACAAAAAACATATATGACATAGGGCCTCTAAATATATACTTCAGAACACAATGAGATCCATATTTCATCTGGACTGTGAATAATCTCCAGAGTATGATAAATAATGCCATGTACTACACACCCTTGAAAGATAATTGGGGAATCAATGTGAAAGCTTGAAAGAATTTCAGAACTGTGAGGCCAAACATTAGTGTCACTTATTTAAATAGAATGTATAGGTAAAAATACAACGCAACATTACTAAGTTCTACCCAAATGCCCTCACTTGCAAAAGCAAACACCAGCTCTCTCGCTCACCCACTCAACTAAACATCGAGTGAGCATCTTTTACTTGCTGGGCACTATTCTAAACCCTAGGAATAAGGCCGTGAGCCAAGCCCACAAGAATCCCTGCATTTCTGGAACGTATGTTCTCATGGGGCAGTCATACAATAAACAAGAACGATATAATATGTTGGATGTTGAAAAGTGCTATGGAAATGAAAGCAGAGCAAGAAGACAGAAAATGCCAGAGATGGGTGGGGTGATGCCAATGATATAGAGCAGCCAGAACCTTCTCACTGGGAATCAGCATTTGATTAACAATCCAGAGAAGGTGAGGGATTAAACCACATGACTGTCTACATGAAGGTCTCTCCACGACTTTCCAGGTAGAAAAGTGCATGGTGTACAAACGAATGAACACCAGTGACAGCAGGAATGCAAGAGAGCCACAGAGAGAAAAGCAGGAGTGAGAAGGGAATGGGGGGTGTGGGAGGCAGTGGCCAGTTGTGGAGCACAGAGAGCTTTCAGACTGGCTCACTCTCTCTGATAAACAGAGAAATTAACAACAGTTCAAGAGGCATTTGAGACAAAGACCCAAATGAAACTTTCACCTCTTATAATGAGAAAATGGTTCAAGACTGCAAGTGAACAAGCAGAGTAGCAATTTATATCTTGCCTCCCATTATAAATATATATGGACATACACATATGATATGTAAATACCACCTAAGATTATATCTTCACATACTAGGAATTGTTACCCTACAAACTTTGGGGGGAAAAAAGTACTATGATATTTCAGTTTCCCATTTGCCCCCTAAACTAAAAACCAGGAACTGGTCCTGCTAAACATACATATCTGTGAACAAAAACAAACATAACTGGCATTTCCATGTAGTAAATGGGTTTTCTGAACATTTTAGGGCTTGGACAGGAAGAGCCACTGAGCTCAAATGTGGTCCCTTGATCAAATACTCCTAAAAGGATTCTTCAGCTGTGAGAGTTGTGTTTCTAATAGGATTCTGCCTGAATTAAAGGATGGAAACTCTCTGGCTTTGAAGTTTGCCTCAACAAATGATCTATTTCTATATACACAGAGGTGGAGAATGACAAGGAAACCTGCAGTGTTCCCAAATGCAGAGCTTTGTACATGATAATCAGGGGGAAAGAAGCATTGGATGAACTCTCTGTATCTGTCTTTGAGCAAATGGTAATATAAAAGTATATTTTTCCCTTCTTGAAGATTTGACAAGACTGGGGGGCCAGTTTATCAGAAGCAAACAATACTCAACTCTCTGTAATGCACAATGTGCATGCACACATGTGCGCACACACATAAGTACCCATGAACTGTTTGAACTGGTGAACACCAATGTGGCACTTAAGTCAACAAGTAACAGTACTTAAACAGAGTGAAATGGAAAGAGAAAAACAAAACATAGCTTTCTCAAATTCTTCACAGAAAGAACACAAGGAGGAAAAGGAATGGAAGGAGAAGCTAAAGAGGAAGTAGGAAAAGGAAGAGGAAGATGAGGAAAGTCAGGGAGAAAGAGAGGTCATCTCATTTTCTTCATGTGTACAATAGAAATAAAAATAATATTTTCAGCAAAGATTGGTATGAAACATCACATGATTTAGGATTCATTGCTTAGTATGCTCTTTCCATACTTGCTCTTCATCAGATTATGAACAGCTCAACTTTCCTGTTTGATCAATACTCAGTGCCTCAAGAAAGTCTTTCCTAACTGTCCAAGACGATATTAACATTCCTCACTCCACTCGGGCAAAGCACTTTGTGTGCTATTTGCCCCTCAGTCACTTGCTCTATGAGTGTATTGTTGCAGTACCAATTGTTAGTGACTTCAACTTACACAAGTGTAAACATGTTCTTACTGCTCTGGACATTAGATGTTTGAACAGAGCTTTCAATGGCCAAGTCAAGTTCCCTATAAAATCCAGAGAACATCCCTTCCTACCTCTTCCAGTCTTTAGGGGCCACTGGCATTCTTTAGCTTTTGGCTATATCACTTCAAACTCTACTGCCATCATCATTGCCTTCTCTACTTCTCCCTCTGGCCTCCATCTACAAAAGCATTTGAGACCACTTCTAGCGCCCGCCTAATATTCCAGGGTAATCTGTTTATACCAAGATCCTTAGTATAATCACATCTGCCAAACTCCTTTTGTTTCATAAAGCAACCTTTACAAGTGGATGCTAGCACCTAGACATCTTCGGTGGTCATTAGTCAGCCTACTATGCTGCTCATATGATCTGTATTTAATAGGATTGATTTAACACGTAGGATACAGAAAACTCGGCCAATTGTAGTTGATTTCTCTCACATAAAAAAATCTAATGGTTTAAATAACAGTTTCAACATAGGTACCTCTGTAATTCTTTTGCTCTTTCTCTTCTGGTCACAGAGATGGCATATGTTTTTATAGACAGCATGTTTGCTTTTAAATCAGACAGAAACAACACATTTATATATGCATGTATGTATCTGTCTGTCCATCTGACCATCTATCTATAGAAGGTTTAACTAAAGCTTTCCAGAAGCCTCCCGCAGAATGCACGTTATGTCCCCTTGGCCAGAATTGGCTCTCTGAAGTCATTTCTGTTCCTTTGGCTACTATAATAAGGTCATTAAGTCCACTGACTTGGGAAGATGAAAACTAGGCTCTACCTCTTGAATGGAGAAGAATAAGAAAACTTATTTTAAGTTTAAGTTTAAGTTTTAAGCCACCACATACCAAGAGTGTTTTCTGTATTTTTGTATTAGCCTTCTCACCTAAAGTCGTTATCTGGATCACCTAGAACTAGGGGTATACCTTCTCGTGGCCATGACAATAAGTAGAACTAACAGCTATCCATTTTAGCACTCCAGAGATCCTAGCAACACTGAGAAATAATTTTACATTTATCATTTATTTCAGTCTTAATAACTTTGTGTGCAGAATTTACATTATAACAGATTGAACATTGTTCAGAAATACTACTCCTGCAACCAACCCTGTGGGAGGAGCATATCTCCTGCCTCTTGACTTTGTGCTGGACCACATGACTTGCTTTCACCAATGAGATGTTAGCAAGAATGGCACTCAGCTTGACAAATGCTCCACTGATTGTGTGGGACTATGCTCTGACCCCTGTACTATCAGTATGAGAAGAACATGCTGTAACCAGCCTCTATGGCAAGAAGGATGAAGGGCCTGTGGAACAGAGCCAACAGAACAACTCCCAGCCAACCTCCAGTCACAGGAGCCAGTCCAGCCTTACACAGCTAGCCAGAGAAGCCCAGAAGAGCCCATGGGACACACAGATGCTTGCAGAGTGAAAAAACAATAGTTGTTTTAAGTGGTTGAATTTGTGTGGGGGGCGGGGCGGCAGGTTAACACAGCCCTGCTTAAACACTACAAGTTATCATCTACACTTTATAGTGTAGAAATAGAAGCCTGCAGAGGGTGAAGGGGTCCTCAAGTCACACAGTTACGCAGTAGTGGGGACAGTGTACCATCCATCCTTCAAATTTAACCCTCCTGACTGTTTCGGAATCCTGTTCGTCATTGAATCTATTTCTAGATGTTAAATCACCCTCCCTAAACCTCAGCTTTTTCCTGTGAATTATAGAAGAACCTTCTATTAACAGATTAATACAAATCACAGAAAAAGCCAGAAAGGACATTTTTGACCAAAGGAAAAGAATATTTAAAATTAATTCACATAGCTCAAGTCCCTTCTGACAAAGCCCTATCAGTCTGACAGCACAAACATGGAACTGATTTCAATTTTAATTTATCTATAAGGGGTTCTTTGGCTGGGGAACAACTCAATTCCCTTTAATTTATCAGAAGACCCAGTAACGAAATAAAACAAAAATCTTCCAAAGTGTAAAACGCATCTTCTCTCCAAAGGTTTCCAAACTGTATCTTAGTTTGCACTGAATTTGTTTTCCTGCTGAGACTGTTTATATGCTATACTGGAGGTACAAGGCAGTGATGCCCCAATCAACAAGCAATGTAGGGGAGTTCACCTACTCAAAAGGAATGCTATTCACCCTCTTCTCCAGCCTTCTGGATATCTGTGAAGAGCTGTTGGACTGACTGTTGGATTGAAGGCACATGACAAAACGCACTGGATGTTTTCACAATGAGGTCTAGCCTGGACTTGCTCTGTAGGGTCAGAGAAGGAAAGAAACCTCCTGTAGTTTTGCACATAGTAAACACCACCTGTGTGCCTGTGTTCAGTGTCTTTGACTTGGAGATATCTTACTTAAGTAAGGCAAAAATTACTCAAGTACAATGTAGAACAATTAATACGTGAGAAATTGCCCTATCTTTTGTGACTTTACATTAAAATATATGACTCAGGTGGGTACCAATGGTTCATACCTATAGTCCTAGCTCTTCAAAAGTCAGTGATCAGGAAGATCACAGGTTGAGACAAATCTGGAGAAAACATTCACAAGATCACATCAGAATCAATAACTAGATGTGGTAATGCACACTTGTCATCCCAGAAATGCAGGAGGCTGAAATTGAGAAGATGGCCATTCTAGGACAAAACAAGTTCAAGAGAACCCATCTTGACTAAAAAGGCTGGGTGTGGTGGCACCTGACATCACACCTATGACCATGGTCCAGGCCATCCCAGGCAAAAAGCAGGTTCCTATCTCAAAAATAACAACAGCAAATAAGAAGAAGAAGAAGAAGAACAGCATAAAGGTCTAGAGGCATGGTTCAAGTAGTATAGCACCTGCCTAGAAAGCACAAAGCCCTGCATTCAAACCCCAAAGTACTGTACTGTCTCCACCAAAACACACACAATTCACTACTGGAAATAAATCATAATCTCTGAATTACAAAAAAAAAAAAACCCTCCGTTGATAGCTTGTGATTGGCAAACAGAAGATTTTACAGCATAGGAAGCTTTTACCTGAAAGTGAGAAAAAAAAATCTATTAGACGTGTGGTTTAAGGAAGCGGGGTGTTATTTTACATGGAAGAGGCCAGAATTTCAGTGGCTCTGAGAGTAGTTCATGCAGACACATATACAAAATTAATTCTTGAACCACTGGAACATCTTTTCTGTTAACCATAATACTCTTTCTGTTGAGCCTAAATACATCCTTGGAATCTTTCTTAACTCAGGACATCAAGAAGCAATTATTAATGAGGTAGAGTTGGAAAGCCATAGAAAGCCTGCTATTTTCTGATCTTTTACTCATTCTTGCCCCATGATTAAACAGTTAAGAAGCATCTGCCATGCCCCCAGCTCTCCTGACAACCAAATGACGGGAAACATAAGAGAAACAAAGCAAATGGTTCTTGGCCTCAGTCCAAAGTCTTGCTGGAGAGACAAAACATAGATACATGAAACAATGAGAAAAATTATCTTAAAACCACATTAGTGCAGATAATAAATAACAGACTATCTTTTGTCGTTGGTTTATAAAAAGAAAGGTACACTGTATATAGATAATTTGGAGGATGACCTGGTTTAGTGTGGTTTTCTTTAGTTAACCTTGATCTTGCAATATTCTTATTGGCAGTTTTGTCTTTCCAATTATAATATGCCCACATTGATTTCACTCTATTTTTCTTTTTCCAGCTATATAGTTTTATTTTTATTTTCAATTTTATTGTAAAGGCAATGTATAGAGGGGTTACAGATACCTAAGTCACATAATGAGTACTTTGCTTTATGAAGTGTTACCCACTCCCTCATTTTCACCTACTTTTTCCCCTCCCAACCCCCCTCAACCCCAAATTGTAAAGTTCATTTCCAGCATAGTGTCTAGTGAGTGTCAGTGCTGAATGGGTTCACTCTTTGTCCCACCATTTCTGTGCTTCCCCATCCCCTCCCCAAATCAAATAAACTTATATGCAAGGCAAAAGATACAGAAATCAAAATCAGTGACCCAAGGGTATAAATCTAAGAAAAAAAGAACGAACAAATGACTGAAAACAGTACAATAAAAAAAACTCTTGTTTCCATTTCTTGGAGTTCATTTCAGTAAGCATCATTTTATACGGTTATATGCACATAGCTATTAAGCCATTATGATTCTCTCCTAAGAATATCCTCCTTTGTTCTCACTGTGCAAATGCTTAGAGTGCTGTTTTTATAAAGTATGTTCTTAAAACTAGAGCACTTCTAATAAAATAAAAAGACCTTAGTAGAAATATTTGTAAAACAAATACTGTTTAAGGAAGAAAATTCCTATTCCTATCCTACAGCTTCTTCCTTCTTAAGTTTGATTAAAAAAACTTGACTCACAATCTTCATTTCAGGTTTCTGGTTTTACACCAAATTTCTTTAAAGTGAAATCTTCTTGCATTGGAGTTGGAAAGCATCACTTGCTGCAGTACTTTCAGCCAAATGAGGTCAGTATGTGATGATGTTGAACAGGAGACTTGGCAGTGATGAGAATCTTCCTGGGGACCTGTGGTGCCCATTCTCAGTCATTCTAGCATAAGTCTCCTGATTTTCAGGGTAAGACATGATTAGTAGGAAATGACATAACAGAATCTGGAATTAGGTGTCAATTCCAAGAAAAATCAAAACTAACTTTCAGTCATATTACAAATCCTCCAACGTGTTTGGCCATAATCATTCCCTCAGCCAGAAAAGATCCTTCAGTAGCATTTGCAAGTACTGTCAGGCATGAACAGGACTTTTATTTGGTAATTGCTGCCCAAACCTCTGCTGGCTCCTCCCCACAAACTTCTTTTTTTCCAACCAACTTCTTTCTCTGATCGTGTCCAAGGGGATATTTGGCTTTTGATTTATATACAACCTGAAAGCCATTTCCTTTTCAATGCTCATAACTCATGCTCTAAATTATTTGCAAATTTATTATTTTCTCTTTTTATTTTTTTTTACTTTTCTAATACTATACTCAATTAAGCCAAAATGGCAAGAAATATAAGAATGTTTAGAAAATACTGGTAGGACATCATTTTATCACAATGAATAAAACAGAACAAGTTTCAATTAAATATAAAAAATGTATTTCTTATAAAATCAAGACATACTCCTTGCAATAAATTGAGACATTTTGAAAATAGAGAAGATGTCCAAATAATGTTTGATCTTTCAGACTAAGCACTATTAACATGTTGGGGTACATCACTTTTAGACCCACATATATGCTCATTTTCCAAAAATGAGACCATGTGCATTTGTTTGCCTACTTTTTTTCACTCAATAATATGCCATGGCCATTCTTTCCACATCAATATGCATAGGTTCCAATAATGATAATAAGCCCTACTTGAGATTTCACCTTTTGACCAAAATATATTCTGTTAACCCCCTGTTGTTGATAAGGAAAGGCAATGCCAATGTTACAGTTTTGTAAACCAATCTGCTGGGAACTGCACCTGCATATTAACCCTTACCGATGGTGACTTGTGGTCAACAATGAGCCTGCTTTTCACTGCTTTGGAAACTTTCTTGGCCTCCTCCCTCTGGTATTGTGAATGATGGTATATGCCTCAGGCCTGGGATCTATGAGTGCATAGCCAGGAAGCTGGAAGTACAGGGGAGGGGAAAACACTCCTATTTCCTATTGAGGGGAGACAGGAAGGCGGGGGGGGGGGGGGGGGGGGGGGAGCTACTTTAAGGATTCCTTTAAGAATTTAAACTAGATACTCTTGAGGGCTCAGGAATAGCTAGGGAACTTGAAGGCAGGCGTTGGGGAGTTTCAGGAAAGATTATTTGCTCTTATTAATTTCACTGACTTCTGACCTGCCAGAGGGAAACTAACCTTGTGAAAGGTGCAAAGGAATGAATGTGTCTTGGATATACTACTAACAAATAGGCCCATGTATTTCCAGAAACAAAGCAAAAAAGGAGTAAGTCTCAGAAACATCTCGCTCAGCACAGAGACCACCTGGAGCACCTTACTGATGGTCAGAGGATCCCTGGAGTGCAGTTCTAAAGCCACTAGAACAGGAACAGCCACCACCCAGAGAGCAGCTTTATCCTTTATCCGATGCTGCCTCCTTCTGCCGGCCAGTGGCAGGTGAACCTTTTTTCTTTCCCTAGGAGCACAGCTGCTGAGTTTGGGAGTTTGTAGCTAGGGTTTTAAGAATGAGGCTTCAGGGACTACAGGTGCTTCATGGCCCATGTCCAGTTCCTGTTAGGGGAAAACTTCCAAGTCGCCTCTCGGCCTCCACCCCCTCATGATAAATGGGCAACAGGGCAGTGGTTTTGCTATGCCACCACCATCATAAACAGCTCATAATTGCCACGATCTCTCAGATCAGTTGTTTCTACAATTAATGACTGATTTCACAGAGCATTAACCATCACCAGCAACACTTCATTAGCTGCTGACAAGTTGGAATAAGCTGTGGTTTGAAGGTCCTTCTGCTGCCTTCGCAAGACTTGCCAATGGGGAGCAGGGATCGATGCCCAGAGGAAAATAACCAGGAGAGCCTTTCTGGGCATGTGGAGTGGTGCAGCATGGTCATTTCTGCAAGATCCTTTCAGTGTCTCAGCTCCAGACTAAGCTCTGAGCTAGGCAGGCAAAAAGTGAGAGGATCAAGGGGAATAGCTGGTGCTGCCCTCTGATCCATGAGATGGAGGGCCAGGACTGCCCACCGTGGCAGGTCTTGAGTGGGTCTGGCCTGTGGCCAAGCTCCAATGATAAAGAAACAGAGCATGGAAGGTAAGCAATCTGCCTTATGATGACATAGAGGGTTGGGTGACAGGCTAAGGAGACAGTGACCTCTGACTGGGGAGTCCAAGCTATTGTCGCTCCCCTCACTGGAACTGATGTTCCACTAGAACAGGCTCAGCAAAGCATCCCCAGGTCCTAGCCCACTGCCTGTCATGTGAGCAGTGCTTAATAAATATTTATTGAATGAAGGAACCTACAAAGAGCAGGATTCATGCCAGAGACAGAGTGGGGTTCAAGTAGAGATTTAGAACTACAGAGAAATAGCCATGAATGAAAGCAAAAGAAGACCGAAAATGGGCATCCATCTTAGAGCTCCTGCCTTTGAAGATCAGTTTTATAATGGCCCCTGCCTTGGTCAAAATAAACTTGGAATTGGACAGACCCAAGGAAAGCCATACCAATGCTTCTTCAGGACTGCAGGGCCAGGGAAGTAAATCCTCCTCAAGCAGTATTCACCAGACCATGCTCAACCACCACCGTGTCCCCGCTTCACACTCTTCTCTTTCCTCTGCTTTCTACCACCTTAGCTTCTTTCTTGTTCATTCTTGTTTGTCACAACTTTTCACACTTTGAGGGCCTCTGTACACTCCATTCCCTTTGAATGTAATGTGTTGTGCTCTCCTTTTGGCTCCTTACACTTCCTAGGAGAACCTTCCTTCTCAGAAACAATCCTCCCAGCACCTAGTCCTCCTCCACAGCCCTATTGTGGTCTGTGAATGTCTTGTCACTGGTTAATGTCATCCTGCTGGACTGTGATACTCATATGCACTATATTCAGCGGCACATCCTGAGCATCTAATCCACTAACTGGAATGTACTGGGTCTTTAACACATTTTTTAATGAATGCATATAAACAGTGATCAAGCATATCCAAATAGATGAGCTAGAAGTCAGGCACCATGGCTCATGCGTGTAATCCCAAGTATTCAAGAGACAGATAGCATGAAGACTGTGGAGTTCCCTGGGGAAAAAGTTAAGAAGACCCCCATCTCAATCAATAAGCCAAGCAAGGTGCAATCTGCCTATTCCCTGAGCAAAAACAGGGAATCTAATCTGAAAAACAAAGCAAAGAGAACAGCATGACTCATGTGGCAGAGTACCTGCCTACCAAGCAGGAGGCTCTGAGTTCAAACCCCAGTAACATTTAACAAAAGAATAAAGGAACTGGAGGAATCTGCCAAGACTTCTGTAATGGTTTGTCTCAAGACATGAACCTGTGGCCATCTTAGGATGAGTTATTAGAAGAAAACATCAGAAAAGGGCACAGCAAATCACGGACAGTTGTGGCTGGTCTGCTTCCTGTGTTTTCCTTTCCCTACTCATACCACAATAGCACATTTCCTGGGAGGCTGGCTATCTTCACAGATGAATTCACCACTTTCAATCCTTTGGGAGGGTTGACTTGTCCCCATCTAAGTTCACACTCAGAGACTGGATCTTGAGAGTCTTTAAACAACACATCGGAATCATCTTGAAGTCAAATTGAAATCCATTGCCATGATCTCTATGGCAGGCCTTGTAAATAATCTTTAAGATGAATATATTTTGGTAATTTTTTAAATTTTTATTTGTGCCTCTTAAAAATAGAAACAAGAAGAAATGTCCCCAGTGGGGGAGGCTCAGGACTGGCTGGGACCATTGGAGCTTTGTCATCTGAGGCTCTATTTGGGGCTACAAGAGCCAGGATTAGGGGGAAAGCAGCAAATGAACTCAGAGAGGCAGGAACAAAAGCTGAGAGAGATGACTTCACCCCCACAGCGCCAGAGGAACAAAGCTCCTGCCCAGCCCTCTGTGCCACTGCCTCAGTTTGGCCCTAGCCTTTGTGACCACAAGCTTAACAGTTTACACGGGTGACATGCAAAGCACTTTCACATTCATTAACTTATTTGATCCTCACAATTCCAGGGCAGAAGAGCTGGGCAGGACTTACTAAAACCCTTTTGCCAAAGAAGAAAACAGAATCTCAGCTTGCAAATCACAATACCCAGCCAGGACACTCACTCAAGCCTCCCATCCATTTCTGTTGTCCCACTGGCTTCAAAATAAACTAATAATACTTGCTAATATTTACTAAGGGCTTACTTGATAGCACCAAGGACTCTGCAAAGTGTTCCATAGGCATTATCTCATTAAATCTTCCCCCAAAAAGCCATGAAGGTATGTTATTAGTTTTGTGCATTCACTATAAGAAATTACCACAAATATGCTATCTTCAAACAACACAAACTTGTGAGAACCCTGGAAGCAAGAAGTCTGATACCGGTCTCACTGGGATGAAATGAAGATGTCAATATGGCTGGTTCTTTCTGGAGTCTCCAAGGACAATCCATTCCTTACTTCTTTCTGTTTCAGATGACTGCTGGCCTTCCTTGGCTCAGAATAGCATCATTACAATCTTCAAAGCAATATTTTCAAGCCAATATCAAACTCCATCTTCAGATTCCTTTCTCCTCTGTGTGTCTGTGAGACCTCCCTCTGTCCCCCTTTATTTTTTTCTGTCCCCCTTTTATAGGATTCCACCTGGATAACCCAAAATAATCTCCCATCTCAAATGTTTAAGTAAACTGTGTCAATTACAAAGACTTGTTTTCCAAATGAACTAACAGTTATAGGTTCAAGGAACTGGGTCACAAGTTTATTTGAGAAGACCATTTTCAGCCTATCACAAGTAGGTTCTTCTCCCCATTTTTCATTGGGATAAATCTGAGGCACATGGATATGAAATCATATGCCCAAGTCATGCAGTACAAGTACAGGTGACAAGAGGTTAAACTCAGCTACTGACGCCAGAGCTTGATAAACCACATTCCCTTTCTAATTTACCTGTACTCTGGGTGATGTACAGAAACAAAAGTCAACCCCAGAGAGGGTCTGATCACTTCCCCCAAAAACTAGACTGGCAGTTAGCAGTGGTTGCCTCTTCTACCCCATAACATGATATCCACTAAATTGGCATTGGTCCTAGATTGGTTTTCCATTTATTCTCATCTCACTCTGTGAATGAATGAACTACACCTGAGGACACCTATCCTAGAAGAATGACATCTTGTTCTCCCCAGAACTATCAGAAATCTAAAGCCAACCCAGGAAAAATGTATGAGATCCTATCTGAAAACTAAAGCAAAAAGGGTTGGAGGCAAAGCTTAAGGAATAGAGCACTTGGCCTGGCAAGTGGAAGGAACCACAAAAAAGGCTGCATATGTGAGAATGCCTTGTAAAGTCTAATGTGCTTAGACGATAGGGAAAAGGAACATTCAACAAAAAAACACAAAAGCAAAAACAAAAAAGACTATTTTCAAAACCAATTTCACATATTGTAAAAACATTTTTATGTTTGTAAAGTATAATTTCATTGCTAATACATAAAGGAGCCTTTTAAAATTAAGGCTCTGGATGGCCCCTATATAAGGAGGGCAGCTCTACTCCCAAAAGCCAGAAGTGAGCACCCATCATGGCTAGAAGCTGCCCTCTGGGTCAGGATTCATACTCGGCAATAAAATGTGCACGTCACTCACTTCATCCAAGAAGAAAGCATCTACAATTCATGACCATAGATTACATCCATTTTTTTGTTACCCTGGAGGCAAGACCTGTGCGAATTTAACCCTGGGCTTGCTCTTGCAGAAAGAATGCAGACACATCTATTCTTCCAGAAAAATCCTTGCCGCTGCCTATCCTGACAATTGAGCCAGTCAGCTACAAAGCCAGGGCAAGCAGGAGACCATGGTCTCTTTCATTCTCTCTCTCTCTCTTTCTCTCTGTGTCTCTCCTTTTTCCTCCTCTCTCCTCTCTCCTTCTCTCTCTTTCCTTCTCTCCCTCTCCCTGACAGCCAGGAAAAGATGGCCCATTCTACCTTTTCCTTAGGCAGGTTGGCCCCTTACATGCCATTGGGCTTGACTTCCCTCTGCCTCTCTCCTCATTTCTGACTCCAGAGGCTAACGCACTAAACACATGGTTATTAGTGGGTAGAAGAACTGTCTTTTTGGCCTCCACAGTATATGCCTCAATTGGCCTCAAGTACACTAAGCTGGAGTACGTATCACCCTATCTCATTAAAAGCATCTCTGGGAAGGAGGAATTTATGCCTGCTAACTTTTCTACTACTCATCTCCAACACATAGTTTGGTCAAAGCCAGGGTTAAGGATGCGCTTGGTTGATCCAAGGTTTCCAATGCACAGTACAATACACCAGACTGATTTAAACTCTGCAGTCACCGTCCATTCCCTCTCTCACTCAGCACTTGAAATCACAAAGTGCAAGGCTGGTCCCTGTCTCAGAGAGTGATGGCTTTCCTTAGGTGTGAGCACCTGCTTGAAGAGGAAAAATCTCACCCCTTCCTTCTGGGCTTCATACTGCTGACCTTATTCAGGAGGATAGTCCAGGCAGATCCTGAAACACAGAAAGCACTGCAGACAGGATCTGGTTTCATGATTTCCCTATCTGTAAATTTCATTGACTGTAGCTTTAAATATTTATGACCAGTGCAGGAAGTTTGGCTGGAACAGAGAGGCAGGGATGAGGGCCGACCTGCTTTCTCTACTAGGGATATAATGCAGCAGAAGTGAGGGATGCAGCACCATTAGAGGCATGGCACAGTTTGGAGAGTAGAGTATGTTCTGGGCACTGGACTCCTTCCCGAGCTGGGGTGCTCAAATGTCACTCTGTCCAGGGTGGGTGGGGTGACATTTTAAATGATGGTTTTGTTCTCTTCTCTAAGCTGTTTTTCTATTCCAGGGGATGTACTGTTGACCCGATCACAGAACACAGACACAATGCATAAAATTGTCTCTCCACTGATCCCTCCTCACAGGGGCCTGTCTATTATGTAAAGAGGCACAAAAGGTTTAATTGGGGCCAAAAATTCCAAGTCAATACAAGTGGGCTGGAGACATTAGAAGTAGGTTGGTGGGAGAAACGATGGGGTTTCTGTCTTTTGATTTTTTTTAAGGAGAGAGAAGGAATCTTCCAGATATGGCCAACTCGATAATTCCCAGCAGGAATATTGCAAGAAAGATTAATCCTGACAATGCCCACTGTTTATGCAGAAACTGGCAAACAGCAGTTTCAAATAAGTATCTTCCCACCGCAATACAGCCTCCCCCACTCTTATTTCCCACTAGTGGATTTTGTTTAGGATCATTTTCATGATTTGCACTCTCTTTGTAAGTAATGTGGGGACCAGCTCCAAAAGAAAAGCTAATCAGGGCTCCACCCAGAGACCCTGCAATCCAAATCAGATGTGCTGAAGGGAAAATTAATGGAAACACAGAAAGGGAAGGGTGTGTTGCTGATTTCACAGTGGAGAGGAGGACAGGACAGAAGGGCATGTTCCAGAGCACAGGGTCTGCAGGAATTCCAGCTGTGCGCTCACCCATCCTATTTATCATGCATGAAGCAACATCTGCAGAGAACACTGACATCCCCCAGCCCCAAACATCAGGGTGAAGGAAGGGTGTTCACGGGAAAGAGTGAAATTGCAAAATGGTTTGTGCTGTGAATAACTGCTCAAAAGAGGGGAGAGGAGAAACAGGCAGTTCTGAGGAATAAGGCAGAGAATCGGGTCACCCAGAGGGAAATATAAACCCACACAAACAAACAGAGACATGGCACAGTACCCCACAGGTCACTTTACTTCTGGCTTAGTTGGTGAGGATAGTTGAAGGTCAAAGTTTGACTCGGATTATAAATTAACAAGGATCTTACAGGCTATGAAGTCATGATGAGAATGAGATCCCTTGTTACTGTGCTGCATGTATGCACCACAACACAAAGAAAAGAGCTAATAGTTTCAAACTCACAAGCTGTTCATCTTAGTCTGCTTGGTAATCTAAGTGTTAGAATGGTGCACTTCATTCTGAAAACAAGAATTTGGGAAAGTCATTTACCCTACTATGAATTATATGAGTGTAGCTGATCATGGTACCAAGTTACACTTCAAAGGCTAAAATACATTCAAAACTCAACACAATCACAATCATTTCCTGACAGAATATAACTCTGGTATGGGTGATATTTTCCCTTACTTTTCAGTAACCTCATTTCTACCATTTTAGCAAATGGGAGAAACTGGTTAAACATCCCATTTAAGGGCTGAACTGTCTCAAAAAGATTCAAGACCTTGCCAAGTATGGGTCAGTCCCCAGCCGGATTTTTATGTTGTTGCTCAGTTTTAGTGAGGCTTTTTTAAGAATATTATTTTAATAGATTGATGTTTGTTCTTTGCAACTCTACTTTAAAGATGTGATCCTCTAAAAGACAACTTCTAGTGATTGCAGTTTGCAACCTACCTTGCAAAGTATTCATTGTCTACTTATCTTGCAGTGTTTTTCAAACATAAATATTACTATAATGCACTGTAAAAACATACATATGTTTATATACATTATATTATATATTATATGCATGATATATATGTATATGTTGTATACATATAAGCATACACATCTATTGTATGAGTATATATATACATATACACAATATATACATATATGTATATACATATATACATATACATATATACACATTGCTGAAGATTGAACCTAGGTCCTCAAGAATGCTAGGCAAGTAATCTACCACTAAGCTATAATGCCAGCTCAAAACCTGATGAGTTTATAGTAGCTTTTGTTCACCATTTATATTCAAGTACAGTTACTATCACATTAGAACCCATATTTTATTGCTAAGAAATGCATACATTAACAGGAAACTTGATATAAAATAAATACCAAAGAGATAATGAACTAACCCATCTGTCTTTTCTGTCTTCTTTCTTATACTTCTATATGTACTCCTTAAAAACACTCACATGACATATGCATGTGGGTAAAATGCACAGGATGGCCCACACAGGGAGGGTAATCGCTACTGCAGTCTTTCACTCAAGTCACACTCCAGATAATTAGCACATTTAGTAGCTTCCTTCAAAGGAACAAGGTGCATTATAAAGGTGATCTAATTAAGAATTCATTTCAAAGAGAATCTCAAAAACAGGTGCCCTGTGTCACCAGCTAAATGTCACACACTTTAATCTACATAGCTTGTCTCCTGCCTTTAAAAATATACACAGAAAGCTGTTCAATTTAAAAATTCAATTTATAAATTGTTCTGCTATGCTCCGTAACCACCATTAATAACTGATAATTGACTTTTCCATTCTGTAACCACCTTTTTTTCACTCGGGATCCATAGTCAATTATCTGGCAATAATGATGGCCATGTGCTAGGTTACTGCTTAATTCCATGAGTTTCCATGGGTGAGTTTCCATACCCAGAGAAAATGCAGGCAAAACTCAGCAAGTTTCCCCCTTTTATTGACTGTATCAAAGTGGCCATCAGAGATAGTAAAGGTGGTTTGGGAAAAGGACACCTATGTGCTTTTTTCTGCAGGAGGCTGTGTGTGGAATACAGGTGGACACTTGTCTGCCTGAATAACATTCATCAGACCAAAAGAGCATCCTGAGTGGTGGGTAGTGCATCATCCTTCCTATCCCCACACTGGTAAACAGTCCTACCTGACCTCTTGCCAAGTGGGAAATCAGACGCTGGCCTTGCAGAGGGAGCACTCAGGCTATAGCATTCCTGTCTCACACTGGAGGTTTTTGCTGCTTTCTCATTTCAAGGGTGCCCTTTTCTCATCACCCTGACCTGCTTTGGCACCCCCAGATGTCCAGATAAAGCTCCACATATGAGGACAGAGCGGCCTCTTCCAGCTCTCTCCTAACAGCATGCTCTTAGAGACTGATGGAAGGCAGTGGTGTGTCCTCCCCCAGAGCCCCAGCTCTACCTCCTGGAAAGCTTGCTGGCCAGATGGAGATGGAAATCACAACCACTGGCTTTGGGCTTCCCCCAAATGGGTTTCCAGCTACCTCAGGACAGTCAGAGACAGAATTGTGGCCTACCTATCTACATGCCAAATTCATCCATGAGCACCCTGAGCCCAACTAGATGGCATCTGAAAGTGGGGCCAGAGCATTTGTGAGGTAACAAGGCTTAGATGAGTCTTGAGGGTAGAAGTAGGTCCCCAATGGGATTGGTGACACTGTTTTCCCTTTCTCTTGGCCATGCTGAGAAAACAGCAGGAAGGTGATACATGTGACCGAGCAGCAAGAGGCCCCTCTCCCAGAATCCAGCCATAGCACCTGACCATAGGCTGCTGGCCCGCCCACCTTAAGAAATAGATGTCTGTCTGTCGATTAGCTACCCAATCTATAATAAACCATTATAGTAGCCTGAGCAGATGAGAGGTTAGGAAACAACAGGAAAGAAACTCCACATAAAAATTTAGTAAGAATGACAAACACCTGGTATAGTTATTTCCCCAAAGTCCCTGCTAGATGCCTGGCACCACAGGTTAGCACAGATACATAAACACTACATACTGCTATCCATACATACACTGCAGAGATACATACACACACACACACACAAATATATATATATATATATGTATATATATGTATATGTATGTGTATATATATATATATATATATATATATATGCTAGGTTCCCACACCAAAGAGTTGTCATAAGAAGCATGGAGTACAGGGTAAATCCTCCACAAATATATTTCTGATTCCCTGTAAGCTTGGGAATAGAGGAGGAAGAAGTACATAAGCAGCATCTTCAGAGAAATGGAAAAAAAGTGATCATCAGAGCCTCAACTACCGGGAAGCCATGAGCCCATCAGACCTTCTCCAAGATGCATAGCTATTCACAAATCACAGCATTTGCTCCAACCACACCAAGGTCCCAGGCAAATGCCCAAGCCCTAAGCCTCAATTGAGGCTCATGATCCAACTCTCTGACATCCAAATATGAGCTCATCTCTTTCCACACCCCACACCTGAACCCTGCTATCCACCAGTCACTGTTTGAAATTCAGTATCAACATCTGGCACCTCTAATTCAATCAACACCCAAACATATGGAAGCAACATAAACCATTATTTTTAAAAAACAAACTGGGTCCTAAATACCAATTGATTGCTAAAAGGGCACTTACCAAGGTTTATTAAGTACATAGAACATAAATCTGTTTGGCATGTAATTAATTCAAAATTACAAGAATACTAAATGTGTAATTAAATCTACATGGAATGTCTAGGCCCTTTGCTGGCATTTACAAAGGAAGCTACGGAAAATTTATTAGCTAGCAATTTATTGCTCAAAATACTGACAAATCAGGAATATGTTGACTGAAATCTAGCTTACTGTCAATCTGCTACTATAGGCCAATTAAAGGATCAAAGACTTCCAAGCCAGTAGGCAAACCAGAGTGTGTTGAGCAGAATAGAGTTTGACAGCCACACTTTAGATTTTTTTCCCTCCTGTCCTACATCAACAAATGTTGTCATGACTCTGGATGATCAGCACATCTCAGACATTCTTCTACATACTTAAGTACTTAATTGACACATTAAAATGTGATCCACAGGGGACCTGGCTAAGATAAAAGCATTATTATAGTTAGAATCCTTACCAATTGACACATTTCAGTACATTTAATCAAAATAAGGTCACTTTTTCTGGTTCACTTTCAGGCAAAAGCACAATATGGAAAAGGTACAAAATAAGGACTCTAAAGCATTATAAAATAGTTTTCACACATTTCTAGACTCAGCATTGACTGGACAGATCAGTTCAGTATCCAACACTGCCCCGTCTCTCCCTCAGGTGGAACAAATCCAGTGGCCAACATGGGAACAAGAGCTCTAGGTTGTTCCAATGACACCACCTACATAAGTACTAAAACAAATTTTTAAAGTAGGATGAACAGTGGACCTCTACACTGCCTCAACCTAAAGAGTAGCAGGGCCTCCTAGTAACCAGCCTCAGTTCTCTGTTTTTCTTCAGTAATGTCACTCCCTTCAGTTGCTCTATTACCAGTAACTAGAGGTCCCAAGTACTCAGCTGTAGAAAAGAATTCTCCTTTCTTCTACATTACAGAGGGTTGGAGCTCCCACTTGCTCTATCTGTGTATTTTAGAATTGCATTTGACTGCAATAAAAATAAAACCTGACTTCAAAAGTCAAGAGGATAATTTTCCTCATATGAGAAGCATGGGAACATATAATCTAGGGCTGACAAAGTCTCCATCTTTCTTTATTCATTGCTCTGTTACATTCCTGTGTTTTCATTCATTGCCTTATGCCACAAAAATAACTACTGTAGTTCCAGCCATCAGACCTGTAGTGGAGTACACTAGTGGATTAAGAAGGGGAAAAGTTTATTATCTGGTAAAGGGGGGAAAAAGACACTGTGACATACAAGTATTGGGAAAGCCAAACTTCCAAGAACTTCATAGTGGACATATACCTACATCTCCTAATGGCCAATTGACAAAGGACCACTGGAATTCTATGTTTCCATCAGAAAGAATGACACCACTCCATTTATAAGGAAATGGAAAGACTTGGAAAAAATCATATTAAGTGAAGTAAGCCAGACCCAAAGAAACATAGGTCCCATGGTTTCCCTTATTTGAATAATTAGCATATGAACAGAATAGCTCAACAGCTATGTACATATGACCATATAAGATCATGCTAAGTGAAATGAACTCCAAGACATGGACACTAGAGGTTTTACTTTGTTGTTGTTTCTAATGTACTATGTGATTTTTTTGTTTCTTTTTTTTAATTTTCATATTTATGTTTTTTTGATTTTTTGTTTCTTTTGTATGTTCCTCCCCCTATGGTATATCCCTTGTTGTCAGTGTATTTGAATTTGGTAGCCTGGTATTGTATACACATTTATTTGAAGGGAAGGGGAACAACAGAATAGTGAGACAAAGGGCAAAGGGAAGAAACCAATGCAACAACAATATGCACAAGACAATAAGTTGGAAATGATCTGTACAACTTGGGGGGGTTGGGAGGAGGAAAAGTAGGAGAAAAATGAGAGAAGAGGTAACAAGTTTCACAAGACACATACTTATTACCTTACTTAGGTAACTGTAACCCCTCTGTAAATCATCTTGGCAATAAAAAAATGAAAAAGAACAAACAAATAAATAAAAAAAAAACAAGAACAAAGAACCATTGGAAAAAGCATTCCAGACAGTGAAAACATTGTGTGTAAAGGAGATGAAAGTTGAGAGATCCTAAAACAGAAGCTCTTAGTTAAGCCACTCCTCAGTTCCCAGCCATGGAAGCTGATGGCACAAATGTTTGTTGTTTGGGGTGCACTGCAATGTATATATGAAGAGGTAATGGATATGGGGTGAAATGCAAATTAGTGTGCTGTTAACTTCATTGTGTGAATACTGATCTGAGAGCAGAAACTGCCAGCTGCAATGCTGTGACTTAGCAGAGAAGATGAAGGAGAGGGCTATGAAAACTGTGCACATGACTGGATAAATAAGTTCTCTGCCATGACCAGGTAAACCTCCTAGGGCTCCAGATAGATCATGGCCATCAGAAAGTCTCATCCTTCCCTGGACAGCTACTTAGTTTCATGAAGCAATGTTTCCAACATTAAGCTGGTCTCTCAAGTGTGGCCTTGTAACAATCACCCTTTTGGCTGAGTAATTTGAAGGGTGGAATTTGTATTTTTAACTTCCATGTGTCAATCCGAGTAAAGAGTTTTATGCAATTACAGCAAAAAATATAGACTCTTCCAAAAGTCATCATCATTAGACTTATTTCAAAATCAGATCTAATATTAATTTCTAGGCAATAACATTCTTTAGGATGAAAAGACTTGATTACTCTATAGGGATTCCAGTGAATAGAACTGTCACTCCTTCTCCACCACCCTGCCTGCACAAGGCATTTTAAAGAATCCTTCCTTCCTATCTTCCTTTCCTTTTTAATTCCTTCCCTTTCTTTGCTTACCTCCTTCTTTTCTTTCCTTCCTTTCTTCCTTTCTTTGATTCATTATTTCCTCTTTCTCTTCCTCTTATCTTGCTTTTGTATATATAGTATAGATAGAGGGATAACACCAGGAAAGACTATCATTATTGGTGGCTCACTATAACCTGCTCAAGGTTTCTGATCTGGTCATCTTAAGAAGAGATGCTTCTTGGTTCTAACTGATGTGGGCCCTTTTAGGAAAGGTACTCCTATATTATTTCAGTCTCAGCAACAAAGAACACAAGTAAAATCCACTCAAATAGGTTTAGTCAACAGTCCCATGAGACAAAGTCACACTGGGAAACTAGGAATGAGGAAGTTCTGCCAGTTACTGTGTTTGACAAGTTGTGGAATCTTTGTAAAGGACTCTTCCAGGCTAAAAGGTTGTTGTATACCATGTATATGCACCCCTCACTCTCTCCACCTCCAGTCCTATAGCCTCCCTTCCCACAATACCAAGAAGAGAAATTTTCTTTCACACACACACACACACACACACACACAAACATATATATACACACACATATACATATATGCACAAGAATGGGATATAGATATATTTATATTCGTGCGTCCTGGGCACTGTCTTTGAGCTCTTTTGCTCAAGGCTAGTACTCTATTACTTGAGTCATAGCTCCGCTCCACTTCCAGCTTTTTTGGTAGCTAGTTGGATATAAAGAATGTCACGGGCTTTCCTGCCTGGGCTGGCTTTGAACTGTGATCCTCATCTCAGCCTCTTGAGTAGCCAGGATTACGAGCATAAGCCACCAGTGCCTAGCTTTTAGTATATATTAATTCACAAAGAATGGATTTCATTGCGACATTTTCATTCTTCTATTGAAAAAATAAATGTACTTCCATGGGGCAATGAAAAAACCTATCAGTAAGGGGATTATACAAGACACTTCCATCAAACTCCCAAAGGCCTGAGGCCCTAACTCCAAACATACACTCTGTTGATATAGCTCTATTTTTTCTTTAACCGAGGGGAATATTACATATCTATCATATTGACTGTGGTATTTTTCAGTCAACAAAAGATCTTTCATGTGACAGAGTAAAGATCCACTTGTATCTTTTCCCACAACTTTATACTACCCTGTTATTCACACAGGCACCATTTGTTGCCCATTCTTGTGTTAATGAACATGCCCGGTTGTTTCTGGTCTTTGAGTAGTTGCATGCACAGGCCGGAAGGAAACATTCCTAGCAGAGGACATGCTGGTTTGAAACATATATGCGTGCACTTTAAAGGCAAGCAGCCCCGTCATTACAGTGCCTCCAAAGAGAACAAGTAGAAATCTTCCTCAACTGCCTCCTGTGGTCCAGCTTCTTTCCCCAGTTCCTCCTGGCCCCTCCCCTCCAGTCTTCACACCATCCACATCCTATCTGGCTCTTCCACAGTATAAAAGCTCAGTTGAGGACGTGACTCATTGGAGTCATAAGGACCATAAGCATTTCCTCCTATTTAACAGAGCAAAGGGATCTGTCAAACACTTGCTAAAGGAATTCGCCATGTCAAAGAAATGACAGTGTGAACAGCAGGCCATGGAAAGGACCATGGATTTTCCAAGGGGGTCCCTCAGCCTTTCAGCAAGGAAGTACAAGGCTCTTCCTCACTGAATATGGATGGAGGTGGCAGCCTTCAGGCCATGTCCATGTTCTTTACAATATCCCTGCTGAGGCTGATTGGTCAAGAACTGACCTGAACCCTCAGATTAGTGGCTCTGCATGTGTGCGTGCACACACACACATGTTACATGCACCTAAGCATGACCACTATCTGGCACAAAGCAAGCCATTGCATGAACAACAAAAGCAGCTGGTCCATGACCTTTCTGAAGGCCCAGCACCCCCCACCAGAGGCTGTCAGTGGCAGGACTGTCTGGTGCTCTTTTGTTAAGGCTGATTGAAGCTGTCACAGATAGAGTGCATCTCCCAGTGGCAGCTCTCTGTAAGCCAGGCAAGCAGAGAATGCCACTAAAATGCCCTGGCCAGGAACTGGAAGCAAGGCGTCAGGGCCTTTCCCTTCCAATGGAAAGAACTGCATTGGAATGCAATGCAGAGTTTGCAAGAGACAAAGAACTGAAGCAGTGACAGATGTAGCATAAGCTTTAGTAGATGGCAAACTAAGTGCTGGGTGCTATACCAAGTGCACTGCTAGTAGAAAGGGAACTACCATAATCAGCATCGATCCAGGAGGAAACAAAGGCACAGAGCGAAGTCATACAGCTAGCATATATGAGGGGGAGAATCGGGCAGGATCTCTGGGGCATGTGGCTCTTCCCCCAGGAATCTGGAAGTCAGTTTCCATGTGGCTATATACTGAGCGATCTACTCTGTCTCAGGAGATTATCTGCAACCTGACAAGTCAGGTACCAAGGCTAATTCTGCCTGCCAGCAAGAACCCAGGAGGTCACTTCAGTCTGTGGAAGGGCTGGAGACCCTGAATTACAAAACAAGCATGCTTGACGCTCTTACTTGCTGCTGCCTGATCTGCCTCAACAGCACAGCTGCCCTTTGCTTTACACTAAGGCTGCAAGAGCTACCCAGCACCTGTTTGGGAAACCAGACAGCAGCACACAGCCCACTCCAAGAGCTGGTGAAGCCGACTGGCACAGAAAAGGTGCAGTGTTTAACATTACAGGGATATAACCAAGGAGGGACCACAGAAACAGACTACATACTGGCTCCCTGTTCTCTGGAGACAGTGCTGATAGCTATCACCTCATGAGCACTTACTGTTTGGCACTGTTCTAGATGTGTATTTATCAAATCATTTAATCCTTATGTCAAAGTAGGTAGTTCTGCACTCACTCTACAGTGGTGACAAGGCACAGAGAGGGTACAATGCCCAGAGTCACACAGCTTGTGATCAGGATTCCAGCTGCCACACAGTAGTGCGCATGGACTAAGTAAGTTTTGGGGATTTTTTTATCTATTAAATTAAAATTTCAGATGTCACAAGTAATTGGGGGCTTTTCCTGGTAGTACTGAAAGTTAACTCAGCGCTTTGCTCTACTACTTGAGGTCTTTTTTAGTTATTTTTCAAATATGGTCTCCAACTTTGCCCAGGCCAGCCCAGAGCATTAATCCTCCCTTTTACACATTCACATAGTAAAGATGACAGGTGCATGGTAGCACATCCAGCATTTTCTGACATGCGGTCTTGCCCCAGCTAGCCTCTACTTCTTCCAGAATTGAGGCTGAAGATACAGCTTTCCCTTTGCTTTGTATTTTCACAAAGCAGCTAAGGTATTCGAGGGAGGGCGGGAAGAACAGGGTGCAGGACTGTCCATTCCTCTGCAGGACAGTCTTGGGCACAAACCCTGAGCTTTAGCTTTGAGGGGAGGGGCTGGGGGTAAATGAGGGAACAGATGAGCCTCCTCTGAGAACAACAAAATACAAAGAGCCCGTGTGTGTGTGTGTGTGTGTGTGCAGGGGAAAAAGGTAGCCGGGGTATACAGTGGTTGTTTGGGGCTTTTTTTGGCTGGGGAGAAATAATAAACCCAGAAATAATCTAAAGCCAGAGTTAAAAGTGAAAGGTAGCTCAGAGCACAAATGGCCTCTCCAGATACCTACCTACCAGACTGCTACAGGAGGAGCAGATCCAGATGTAAATTTCAAGACTGCCATTTGGGGTGTTTCTGGAGCTAAGCACCATGAAGACACACGTCCCCCCTGCAGTTTTATGACCATGTTTACAATGAGTGATGCAGCCTGGATGGCTGGGCTGGCTGGCCTGCTCAGGCACTGTACAGAGGAGCCCAGACCTCACAGCGCTGCCCCACTCACGCCCCCACCAGCAGGCAGATACACACCCCCTTCCTGGCCCCTAAAGCTTTCTGTTCCCACAAAACCGACTCTCAGCAAAACAGCATCCTGCACTGCAGGTAATCTCGGGCTTCTTTCTCTTTAAATAGCTTCTTTGTAACCACAAACATGTATGTTTTTCATAAAGCTCTGAAAATTGTACTAGGCCCTGGGGAGGTACCAAGTGGAAACTGCGGGTGCTGGGAGATTAGAACTCCACTACTCCAAAGGTACAATGTGCTGTTTGTAACAATTATAATAATACACCTGTACAACCATTGTCAATGCAGACCAGCCACACGGGGGCTCATTAGTATTGTATTAAGGCTGCATGGGGAAACAGATAATGGCCCATAATGAAAAATGCCAAATTTTCTATATAATAAAAATGAACTTGATTAATGAAAATCACTTTCAGGGAAAGAGTTACAGCGTTGTTAGAAATAAAAAATGATGTATTAATCCGACATTCTTACAGATGGTCCCAACCTCCTGACAACTGCTATTCATTTGAGATGCTATTAGCATGCATAATTATGCTAATTAAGTTGTAATTAAGCACCAATTCTTCAGAGGGCTTTTTTTGTCTATCATTTGATACAACTCAGTTTCAAAGAGTGCTTAAAGCTTTGTACTGAGTTTCATTCAAAAGGGGTTCCCAAATTTCTTTGCAAAGACTGAGCAGCTGAGCCATGGATAGGAGCTCTAATCCTTGTTTTGGTTAAAGAAAAGTCAGTAAATACCAGCGGGGTCTGCCAGTTGTTGATAAAATAATGAACGCTTTCTGCTAAAATAAGCGCAGTTCAAACCAGGGCAATTACAATGAGAACAAAATGTATAATTATCAGTAGTGATAGAACCATTGTCCTATTACATGGTCGGTTTTATTCTTTTTATTTGTAAAAAGGGGACTTAAGGAGTATATTCAATAAGAAATAATTAAGGAAAATGGCATTCAATATTTTATTAAAAGGAAAATAAATCAAAAAGCTAAAGATATCTTGGGGGGAACGGGGGGGGGGAGGGGTGGAGAAAGGACTCTGATTTTGTTCCCAGTTCTGAGATAAGCATTTTAAAACCTCATAAAAAGATAAAGTGCACATAAAATGGTTTCTTCAACTTAATGATCTATGGAGGCCAAAGAAGACTTTTTTAGGAAAGTAGTTAGTTAAACCGGGAATTTGGCAATGGAGGAATAAATGTTTACTCATCCATCTGACTGAATTCTACTTTTGTCTCTAAATATTTATTGTATATGAGTATCTGGACACAGAGTTCAGTTTTATTTTGCTTGATTGTGTCACTCGCAGAAACAACAGCCAGAGAGCTAAGAACAAAGGAGCAAGGAAACACAGAGCACCGTTTAGTCCCCAGGAGGCCCAGCCATGGGGCCTTCACCCCAGCACACACGAGCTTGCCTTACACAATTGCAGAGATCAGTTCCCACCATGAGTTGAAGCAAAATCAAGAAACAGCCCTAGAGATGAGCTGATTCTGCCTAATTTGGACTTTAAGTCACTTAATAAAATAATAAAATAAAAAGAACATGCAGCCCCACCTTCCATTACTACATCAACATGATCTGCTGAATTAGATCAACAGCTCAGAGCAAGCTTTTGGAAAATCAGTAATGCTATCTTTTAATGGTTTTTCTCCTTACCTCTTTTAACTATAACATTTTAAAATTTTGGAATGAATGTTGTGCTTTCTTTACTATTCAAATCTCAATTTAGGCTTGGTTTTTGCATTTCATTTTACTTTAAGCCTCTGGAAAATACATCCCTCAGGTAGGATTCTGTACAGAGACTCTTCGTTTTGTTTAATCTTTGCTTTCTCTGCCAACAGCTCTGAGTAGGAAGGAAGTAATTTCTAGACAAATTGTGCACTGGAAGTCAGAAGCAGTAAGCCTCTGGCCTGCCTCAGCTAAATATTGCAGAAGAACATTTAGCACATCGTTTAGATGTCTCAGCCCCCACTCACTGCTCTAGGAGGCTCATAAGGGAGGATTAGATAAAGCAGTATGTGGAAAGTTAAGGCAAAAAAAAAAGAACCATTGTGTACATAGGTGGTTTCCCCTCAATAAAGATGGCATGAGTTACTGGGACTCCTCTGGCGTTCGGGTGCACATACATACATCACAGACATTCATCCATCAAATTCGTTTAGTTTTTCAAAAGGAAGAGACAAATAATGTAGAGAAAAAAATGTGTCTCCTATATGCTCTATGAGTTCTAGGTGCGAGGGATTACAGCCATGAGCAAGCTTTACACTTAATTAAGATGTCAGATATAAGTGCATAGAGACGATAAGGCTGAATGATATAGGACAGATGATGGCTACAGTCATATTGCTAAAGATGGGATGGTCAGGAAAGTGCTCTCTGGCACGCTGGCATTCAGGTAAACTTGGAATAAGGTGGAGCAGCACCTCAGGATCAGTGAACTGAGGCCCCTCAGCAGGAATGAGGCTGGCTGGAGTGAGGAAAAAGGCTTGATAACTAGAGACAAGTTGGAGATTGGAAGCTCATGGTGTCAGGGAAGGAGGCTGGATAACAACTTTTGGGAAACATGATAGTTTAAATTCCAAGTACATTGAGAAGACACTGGGCTGTTTCTAATCAGTGATGACACTGAGTTGTAGGAACAGAGAAGGAAAATCTTGTGCAAACCTGGGCAAAGGCAGTACTTGGGCAAATTTATAGCTGAGTTCCTACATCAACAAATTGGAGAGATCTGAAACCAACAATTAAATGAGACATCTGAGCCTCCTTGAAAAAGAGCAGCAAGATAAACCCCAATCCAGTAGACAGAAAGAAATAATTAAAATTAAATCAGAATTAAATGAATTAGAATCCAAAAAAAACTATAGAAAGAATCAACAAAACAAAGAGTTGGTTCTTCGAAAAAATTAACAAAATTGACAGACCCTTAGCAAATCTTATCAGAAAAAGAAGAGAACACACCCAAATAAACTCAGAGGTGAGAATGGAAACATCACCACAGAAACAACCAAGATTCAGAACATTATAAGGGAATACTTCTCAAAACTTTATGTTAATAAGTTTGAGAACTTGGCAGAAATGGACCTTCTCGTAGCAAATATTGACAAGCCGAAACTAAACCAATAGGAGTTAAGCCATCTAAACAGGCCCATATCAAGCATTGAAATAGAAACAGCAATAAGAGACCTCCCATCTAAGAAAAGCCCAGGACCAGATGGCTTTACAGCGGAATTCTATAAAGCCTTCAAAGCAGAGCTCACACCAATACTCCTCCAACTCTTCAATTAAATTGAAAGAGAAAGTTCACTACGAACTCATTCTATAAAGCCAGCATAACCCTCATCCCAAAACCAGGCAGGGACTCATCAAAGAAAGAGAACTATAGACCCATTTCTTTGATGAACATTGATGCAAAACTTCTCAACAAAATTCTGGCCAATCGATTTCAAGAATTCATCCAAAAAAATCATACACCACGATCAAACAGGATTCATTTCAGGGATGCAAAGCTGGTTTAATATACGCAAATCAATTAACATAATTCATCACATCAACAGGAGCAAGGATAAGAACCACATGGTTGTCTCAATAGATGCAGAAAAAGCATTTGACAAGATCCAACACTCCTTTATGATGAAGATTCTGGAAAAATTAGGAATCCATGGAACACTCCTCAATACAATAAAGGCTGTATATGACAAACCTACAGCCAGCATTATGCTTAATGGTGAAAAACTAAAGCCATTTCCACTTAACTCAGGAATGAGACAAGGATGTCCGCTCTCTCCACTTCTCTTCAATCTAGTATTAGAATGCCTAGCTACAGCAATAGACAAGATGCAAACATAAAGGGGATCCAAATAGGGAAAGAAGAAGTAAAATTCTCCCTCTTTGCAAATGACATGATCTTGTATTTAAAGAATCCCACAGACTCCACTCCCAAATTACTCAAGCTGATTCAAAACTTTGGCAAAGTAGCAGGTTATAAAATTAACCCTTAAAAATCAATGGCTTTTCTGCATGCCAACAATGAGAAAAGTGTGGCTGAAATTAGGAAAGCAACTCCATTCGTAATAGCCCCACAAAAAATAAAATACCTAGGAATTAACTTAACCAAAGAAGTGAAGGACCTCTATGATGAAAACTTTAAAAACTTGAAAAAGGAAATCAAAACAGAACTTAGAAAGTGGCAAAAACTCCCATGCTCCTGGATTGGAAAGATCAACATCGTGAAAATGGCAATACTTCCCAAGGCTATCTACAAATTCAATGCGATACCTATCAATATTCCAACCTCATTCTTCAAGGAAATAGAAGAGGCAATCCAAAAATTCATATGGAACAATAAAAGACACTGAACAGCAAAAACGATCCTCAACAGAAAGAACACTGCTGGAGGAATATCAATACCAAATTTCAAACTCTACTACAAAGCCATGGTAATCAAAACAGCTTGGTACTGGCACAAGAACAGACCTCAGGACCAATGGAATAGAATTGAAAACCCAGAAATGAACCTGCAGACCTATAACCATCTAATCTTCGATAAGGGAGCTAAAAAAATAGAATGGAAGAAAGAAAGCCTCTTCAGTAAATGGTGCTGGCAAAACTGGTTAACTACTTGTAGAAAACTAAAGCTAGATCCTTATATATCACCCTGCACCAGAATCAACTCCAAATGGATCAAAGACCTCGGAGTCAAAGCAGACACTCAGAAAACATTACAGGATGGAATAGGAGAAACTCTAGGTCTCCTTGGCACAGGCCGAAATTTTCTGAATAGAGACCCGGAAACACAACAAATCAAAGAAAGGTTGGATAAATGGGACTGCATGAAATTGCAGAGCTTCTGCATGGCAAAGGACATAGCTAGCAAGATCAATAGAAAGCCCATGGATTGGGAGAAGATCTTCACTAGCCATACAACAGACAAGGGTCTCATATCTAAAATATACCTGGAACTCAAAAAATTAAATCCCCCAACAACAAATCCTCAAAGAAACAACTGCTCCATAAATAAGTGGGCTAAAGACTTAAAGAGAAACTTCTCTGAAGAGGACAGAAGGATGGCCAATAGACACATGAAGAAATGCTCAACCTCCCTAGCCATAAAAGAAATGCAAATCAAAACACTGAGATACCACCTCACCTCAGTTAGAATGGCTATAATCAAGAACTCTAATAACAACAGATGCTGGAGGGGATGTAGACAGAAGGGAACATAACTGCATTGTTGGTGGGTGTGTAAACTTGGAAAGTAGTATGGAGGTTCCTCAAAAGACTCCACATAGAGCTCCCCTATGACCCAGCAATCCCACTTTGGGGCATTTATCCAAATGTTCACAAACAAGACCACACTAAAACTACCAGCACGGCTATGTTTATTGCAGCCTTATTTACCATAGCTAAGATATGGAAGGAACCAGATGCCCCTCAGTAGATGAATGGATCAAGAAAATGTGGTATATATATATAATGGAATTCTATGCCTCCATCAGAAAGAATGACATTGCCCCATTTATTAGGAAATGGAAAGACTTGGAAAAAATTATATTAAGTGAAGTAAGCCAGGCCCAAAGAAACATAGGTCCCATGGTTTCCCTTATTTGCAATAACTAGTATATGTCTGAGTCAAGCAGAAAAGGTCAGATAAGTTTATATTAGGCAAATGAACCCTACGATATGTATTCCAATGTTTTTTTTTCTTTCATGTGATTGTTTCTAACACATTTATAAGATTATTTCTTTGTTGCTTTGTATGACCCTTCCCCATACAGTGCTTTCACTGTATTTGATGTTGTTATAATTTGTGGAGGGGAAGGGGAAAAACAAATTGTTTAAATAGGGATACAGGTGGACCCATTGCAACAATGAGACGTACAAATCGTTATGTCAAAAACGAACTTTACAACTTTGGTGGGGGGGAGGGTTGGGTGGGAGGGGGCGAGGGGAGGATGGAATGGGAAGGGTGAACAAAGGAGGAGGCTACAATGCTTGATAAGAAATGTACTCATTATCTTGCCCATGTAATTGTAACCGCTCTGTACAGTATTTTCACAATAAAAAAAAAAGATGTTTGTGAATGGCTTGGATAAAGGATGGGGTGATGGTGATAGGGAAGTAAATGGACAGAGAACAATCACAGATTGTCCTCTATCAGTTCCAGGGCTGCTACAAATGATAGTCACAGAGGAAGGAAATAAAAGAAACCTGAACATTACAGCAAATAAAGTGAACTCTAGCCTCAATATATGTATAAAACATCAACATTTTAGCCGGGCACCAGGTGGCTCACACCTGTAATCCTAGCTCCTCAGGAGGCTGAGATCTAAGGATCATGGTTCAAAGCCAGCCCAGGCAGGAAAGTCTGTGAGACTTTGATCTACAATAAAACACTAGAAAACCAGAAGTGGTGCTGTGGCTCAAGCGGTAGAGCGCTCGCCTTGAGCAGAAGAGCGCAAGGACAGTGTCCAAGCCCAGAGTTCAAGCCCTACAAAAAAACGCCCAACAAAAAAAAAAAAATCAAAACTTTAACAGGAAGAAAATATGTTACAATCCATTAATACACTAATAGGGAATTTCTTAAATACATTAAAAGCATCATCATAAAGTAACATTGTGAATTTTGCTTATAAAGTTTCAGTTTATATATAATTAAAGACAGCATAAAATTGTCAAACAATAACTACAGAGTTGGAGAAGGCATTTAATTAATCAGTAATCAGTACCAGCATCTATAAAGAATATTTAGTTTTCTAAAAGGAAGAGATGAATAATATAGTGTAAAAATTAGCAAAAGTTATATGCATTTGATTCTTAGAAAAGGAAACACGATGCTGAAAAGGAACTATACAAATTGTGTGCAGAGACAGAAAGGAGAAACTAGGGGAAAACAAAGGAAGAGGTGACATTGTCTACAAAGAAATGTACTCTTTATCTGACTTACATAACAGTAATACAATTAAAAATTTTAAAAAGGAATTGTACTCATTAACTAACCTATGGAACTCCTCTGTACAACATCTTAATAACGATTTTTTAAAATAAATATGAATGATCCAGAAACACATGAGTTAATATAATGATTTTTGTATACAATTATGGGAGTGACAGGCACTTGCCAGTTTTCCCTTGAAAAGATATGAGGGAAAGGCTATGAAGACATGTAAAAAGAAAGTTTCAGTGATAGCTGTCACATTTTATGTGATAATAATTATGAGGATTAAAATCTGAAACAAAAATGTCAAGCTGTTCAACTTTGTTATTGCTAACTAATGGTCAATAGTATTTATTATATCACTTTTATGATTAATTCACTTATATTAACATGCTAAGTGCTCAATAAATGTAGTTATTGGACTCTTGGTGGCAAGCTTAAGGAACAGCACAGCCAGATCAGACAAAAATTGAGTTTATGGGCTCATGGAATCCAAGAATATGTTGCAAGGCTAAGGTCTGGGATTTGTGTCAGATTTTAGAAATGTAGTTGAACCAGGAAACATGTACGCCACCAAGATTATGTCACTATCTGAAGTCTGTGCCTTTCCACATGAAATGGCACTACCATAATTCTATAACTTCTAGTACTGCAGCCACTGCTATTGGTAAAACATTTATACCAACTATGTATACATCATTGACCCTCACCTGTATGCTATTAGCTAATTGAATTCTCCAAATAATACCATTTTCTGGATGAAAGGTGAAATAACTTGCCCAAGTCATACACCTCATGAACCACAAAATCAGACTCGGGCAAGTATAAAAGATTCTGAATAGAAGACACTAATTTTCACTACCTTGTAGAAATCTGAGTATTGAATGTTTCAAATAAGGTTTTTTTTTTAATTATACAGTCCATTCCTGGAGAAAGACAGCTACTCTTTCTGAACTGAAGTTTAAAAATCCAAGGGACTGTTTGTGAGTAGCTCATGTGTCAAAAACTCCTCCTGGGCCATTTATCTGGAGTATCTGGTTGGGGCAAAGAGAGTGGTTTTAGGGTCACAGGACAAAATATGTTTCTTTTATAGCAAGGAAAGAAATTTCCAAGAAAAAAAATAAACCCACAGTTTCCAAAGGAAAGTAAGTACAAGAAATTAAAAAACAAATAATAAATGTCTACTTATATCCTTAAATATTATTATTGTTGTTATTATTATTAAGCAGCTCAAGTCCACTACATTTAGCATGACCTTAAATGCCATTCTGTTCCATCTACTTTGCATCCAATGGAGCCTGATGTGTTTTATAACCTTAGAACATCAAGACCATGTTTCAGTGTCCTTATAGCAGCTGCCCCTCCTCTCAGTCCTCTTATTCCCCTTTCTCCCCACTGGAAATAGATCCTTGTACATTTGTAGATGGGTAAATGGACTCCATGTCTTCTACACAGTCCCTAGATTCCCCCTGAAAATGCTCTTTGTATATGTTCTATTGGGACTAAATTACAAAAATGACATACAGGCCAGACTGACATGTTGTTCTAATCAACTAATTTAAAATGCTTTTGTTTCCTTATTTTAGAATCAGTGTCAGAGAATAAAGAGAAACTGCGTTAGAGACACAGAGACTTACGTTCAAATCTTAGCTCCGCCACTAATAATTTCAAACATGTTTCTTAATCTTCCTTATCTCAATAATTCTTAAGTGGGACAAACAACAACAGCCATAGTAGCCTGGGGATAGGGAAACAAAAGAGTCTGGAAAGAGAAAATGTCCGAGTTTGGTCCAGGTGGTAAGACAATCATCACTTGTTTGTCCAGAAAAGCATCAATGATCTTCCAGGAATTTCTCAAGTGCTTGGAAATGCATTTCCAAGCTGCTTTTCCCCTTTATTTAATGGGAGAGGTTAACTGCCCCCAGATGTGTGCTCAAGAGACCCTGGATGAGGATCATTGCCTCTGGAGAAGGAAACATCCCATAGTGTCTCCATGTAGCATTCTTGCCAAACAACACACATTTTCAAACCATGTTTTTGCTAAAGAATATTCTCCAGCTTGTCTGAAACTGGAGCCAAGGGAAGAGCCTCCTTTCATCATGTCAGCTAGGATGTAGCCTAAAGTGTGCTGATAAGGAGTTGGCATGGACACTAATTTCTTGCAGCCATACCAGGGAATAGAATAGAAAGAGCTGAGCTTTTGGAAGAGCAGATTAAATGCTAGAATTCTATGTGAAACATTCAGACATGTGGTGACCAAGGATAAAAGATGGAAGAGAGAGCATCCTGGAATAAAACCCTCAAACTGGAAGGCTCTGGATACTCTGTCAGCTAGAAAGGCATGATGAGGACACCAGTAGACGTTATGTTCCACCTTCATGGATATTTACCTTTTTGCAATAAGGATGAAATTAAATCTTATTCCAGAGATTTAAGGAAAGTCATGATGGAACTGACTCTGGACAATCACTGTGGAATGAAGTAGAGCCCAAGAGAGTGGAGGAGACAAGGCCTGGAAGGCAATGGGGTCCTGCAAGTTAGAAAGTCTAAATTTGGAGAGTGAGGGAAGGACAGCGGTAAAACTTCCCACAGTATATTTAGACGTTATTCCTTGACTGTAGAACAACCTTTTGTACATTTGGTCAGCCTAAGGCAGTCACACGAACTGTAGGCAGGCATATAAAATTAAGGTTGGAAAGCAGAATTGCTTTCAGCATTGCGCTACCTCCTTTCCAGAGTTGACACCTCTCCTTCTCCATCTGGTTAATTTCAACAAGGAACTAAAAGCTTATGTTCCACAAATTACCACAAAGAAGTGAAAAATCAGATGCTGAGGGAACTTGAAGGGCAATTTGCTTGCATCTTGCAGGATGGAAGATGAGATCTGGGGAACAAAGACAGTTTGGGTTGCTAAGAAGACTGGTGTCTATTTAATTTCAGAAGAAGGTTGAAAACTCCAGGGTAAGTGAAAGTCTCAGTTGCAGTATGGAGCATTCAGTAGGTACAGGTACTTCTTAGGTGAGTCTGTAGTATTGAGCTGAATCTTAGCACAGTCTCAACTGGAAGCATCGTATTCTACCACATAAGAGTATATACCCATTCTTGAGCCATTATTATATAGTCAACAAAGGTCATCGTACTTAGTGTTGACGAGATTTACCTTAGATTGAATACGGTTTTAATTTTGAGAAGGAATGAAGTAGGTTGGACCTCAAGGCATTAGAATGGAAAATCTAAAGTTACTCCTGAGCCAGGTTGATTGGCTAGACTGCATATGAAGAGAAGAATGAGGCAGTAAGAAAAGGAATAAAGAGCATCTGTGAGTTCCTGACATATACTAAGCCCTGCCCCATAAATTATTGTTGAATGAGAGTAGAAATGAATGTCTAATTTATTCTAATATCCAACCATCCTAAAAATAAAGCTAATATTTGTAAAAGATTTGCCTTATACCATTCACTGCACACAAGGATTGACATTCATCACTTTAGTTTCTGTTTTCCTATCTTTATACATGAGTGATAATTTTTCCAATACAAACACCTAGTAAAAGATGCAACCAGGACACATACCTATAATTGCATTTATTTTAGTCTCATGCTTATGTTGTTGCAAGATCATGTTTTATCCTAAATATCCATTCAGCAGATATTTATTGATCCTCTATTGTGTGCCAGTCATATGTGCTAGTTATTGGAGACAGAAAGGGAAATTAGATGAGTTTGGATCTTAAAGTGGAGAAACAAAATAAAGAGGCAAAGAAATACATCTCTAACTAACCACTTGCACTATTGACAAGTGCCATAAGAATGAAAACATGGAAAATGGTAGAGGATAAGCAGGGGGAGGAAACTTCAATAAGGTAATAGAGAAAAGCATCTCTAATGAAGTGAAGACCTCAAAATAAGAAGTTTGCTGGGAAAAGCAATGGAAGGGAAGGGGATTTTTTTTATAAAAACAATAAAATAATAAGCATTACCGTTGTAACTTTTAATTTCCCAAACAGGTCTGCATGCATTATAACCCTATACCCCATGTAGACGAGGTCCCACTTTGGGATCCTTTCCACAGTCTGTCTCTGGTTATCTGCTCACATTCCCCATTGCTATTTTGTGAGTAGGCTGGTTAATAATTACAGGTCATCAGTGAGGCTGGCCTAAAGGTCAACCAACTCTGAGAAAAAGAAAATCTTCCAATTAGTTAAAAATTAGTATGGAATAATTCTGGAGCCGGGGTGAAGAGTGTCAAAGAAACTGAAAGAAAAGGTGCCCTGACTATCATCCAAAAAGCAACTAGTTGCTCCTTAGGGAAAGCCAAACTTGACCTGCCTAATAGGCCTTGAAACTTTGAGCAAACAAATTCAAAGTCCACATTAGAGGCAAACAAAGGGCAACGAAGAAGGGATCATTAAACACCCTGATTGAATGTGTCCCTCCCTCAATTTGGAGTCATGCCTAAACCCTGGTAGCTCTTTATGGGTACAGGCAGTCAAGATGGGCTAAGACACCACTGTGTCCTAGGGAAAGACCTGTGCATACTAGCCTTCCTAATCTTTTTCAATTTAATTCCAAACTCCTTCCTACTCCATTTCACATGAGACATTCAGAATAGTTTCCCTAAGAGAGACAGAGCTCCCCAGGGTACACAGGTGGGCCAACCACTATACCCATAGTAGTGGACTACTAATCCATCATGGCCACCTCAGAACCTCCTCAACACAAATCTTGAAGCAGCTATGCATGCACAGTAAGAACTGGAATACATTCTGAACCATTGGAATATCACCATTTGTGATGTGGAGTCACCACATGCTCTCTATGTGGGCAATTGCACTGGAGAGTCTCACTTAGAATGCTAACTACCATTCAGTGAGCACCTACTACACAGAAGCATGCCATTGCTTCTCTACAATCTTCACTCAATGAGAAAGGAAGGAAATAATGTAAGCCCATCTTACAAAAAAGGAGGCCAAAGCTCAAAGAGGTTAAATGGCTCAAAAGGACACTGAGCCAATAAGCAAGAATACAAATGTAGTGTCTGATAGATTCAAAGCTCAAGACACTTAATAAGAAAAGATGCATCATAGTTAACTTCTTCAAAGATCAACATCAGGCATTTAAGAGTGAAAATTTCAGCGGGTTCTATTAAACATAGACCATAGACCAAACACCTATGTGTACTTTGTAACTAGTCATGATAACCAAGACATTATCATTTCTTCTCTTTGTCTTTTCAGTAAAGACTTTGAACTCAGGGCTTCACACTGGCCACACAGGCACTCTACTACTTAAACAACAACTCCAACTCCTCTTTGCTTTCATTATTTTTTAAGTAAGGTCTCATGTTTTTGTCCTGTATAGCCTATACTGCAGTCCTCCTATTTATGTCTCCCTTGCAGATAGGATCATAGGTATATGGCAACCAAATCCAGCTTGTTCATTGAGATGATTCTAACGTTTGCTTGGGCTGGTCTTGAACCTTGATCCTCATATTCTTTGCCTCCCGTAACAAATGTGAGTCAGTATACCTGGCTTATACATCCTTACTTGTAAATTCAGTACCAGAAAAAGATCTACAATGAAAATAATGAAACAGATATTCTTCCTTGCTGGACATAGTCTAACAAGTAAATCCATTAAAAACCTCCGAGGATTGGGCTTCTAGCCTTCTAAAATCAAGTTGGGCCTTAATATACGATTAGAAAACTTGGGTAAAGCCTTTCATCCTTGTCTTCAAACAACAGGTTCCTGGATTCCCAGTAGGTACCAAGCCCTTTTGGGACAGCAGTTAGCTCAGTAGTGAGTAGCACTCCACGCATCCACGGGGCTTTCAAGCTAATAAAAACTGTGGACAGCCCAGTGCCGGTGACTTACATCTGTAATCCCAGCTACTCAGGAAGCTGAAATCTGAGGATCGTGATTCAAAGCCAGCTGAGGCAGGAAAGTCCCTGTGAGACTCTTCCCTTAATAAACTACCAGAAAACCAGAAGTGGCGCTGTGGCTCAAATAGTAGAGAGCAAGCCTTGATCTGAGGAAAGAGCTGAGGGACAGTGCTAGGCCCAGAGTTCAAGCCCCACAACCAACAACAACAACAAAAATCTGTGGACATTAAATAAATAAGCACATAGAAGATCACTAACTATGATTGTCATTCTCAGGGTCTAGAGAAAAATGAAACAATGAGTAGTTCAATTTTGGGTGAGGACCAAACATTTTTCCACTGGGTCTGAAAAAGACAAGTCTGGTTCACCATCTTCAAAGGAACTAATGGAATGCTAAGGTTCACATAAGTTCATCAGGTACAACTTTACTATAGGAAATGGTTGTAAAACTTTATGAGACTACACATCAATCAATGGCTGGACACAATGGAATGAAACTGGGGAAAGCAAAATGGCAGTGCAAAGTGTAACATCCCTGTCATCTCCAGGAACATGGGAAAGCACAAGTAGGAGGATTGTAGCCCAGGCCAGACCAGGCAAAAAGGAAAGCCTGCCTTGAAACAAAAAACAAAGTAAAAAAGGGTTGGAAGTACGACTCAAAGGATGTAGTTTCTACTTTGAAAGTCCAATCTCCAGTACCACAAGAAAAAAACAATATACACATAGACTTTGATCCTGAAATCCCAATTCTTGGTAATTATATTGCAATAAAACTATGAATACATGAAGTTGTTTGCATGAAACTTTTTAGTGCAGCCTTGTTTATGAAGACAAAAAACTGAAAGCAGTATGAATGTTCAATAAGGAAGAAGTCAAGAAGGCTTTAATTCCCATTTCTTGCATGGGGAGCAGGAAATGTCTCTCTCATCTCAAGTTCCCTCTACTTTAACTCTGTTTTACTAAAATAAAACCTGGCTAAAATTAAAAGGGAAGGGACTAAAAAGAGTACAAAAATAATTTATATCTTTATAAACTGTTATGTAATCTCTGGAAAAAATGATTAAGATCTGGAAGCATATATCTCATGTATGATTAGTAAAAATAGAAAACAGCCAGTTTTTGGAGTCTAATTCTACTTCAAATTGTACTTCTTAAGAATAGAATAAAAACCTATTATATAGGTTTATGTGTATATTTTTGGCTGAGATAGCCAAAGTTGTTGAAAAGTTTTCAACTTACCTCAGGTAGTGGTGCTAAGGGTCAAGTAAGAATTCAGGCCAGTATTTACTTGTAAACTCTTCCCATATTTTCTTGGCTGTGGTGAGCATAACTCAAAAATTTTAAAGAACCATTAGCAAAAAAAGAACAAAATGTTTTCTAATATAGACACCACAGTATAGAATGTCAGCATTCTAGTTCTAAATTTCAATTCAGCTCACAACCATTCCTAAAAGTTCTTCAGGGGATCTCTGCCTCCAAATCAAGAGCTCAGATCCAAATTTCCTAGCAAGGCACACAACCCTCTGTATCATTTTTTACTGCTTCCCTCTCTACCCTCAGTACTAGCTTCACTTCCTCCTACTCTGTGTTCCAACCCCTGTCATCCTGAGCATGCCATGTTTCTCTGGTCACCAGGCTTGGCACATGCAGCAGCCTAACCTTGAAATGCCCTCCCTCCATCCCTTCTTTCTCTCCATCCCTTCCTTCCTACCATCCCTTCCTTCTTTCTTTCCTCCCTTCACCAGGTTTATTATAAACATAGTGATTATTAATAAACCTTCACCAGATTTATTATCATTTTCAGAGATTTCTTCCTCTAAGAAGCCTTTTACCCAGCCCGACTGGATGGTGTGCTATCCTATACAGTCTCCAATAGCTTATTTTGTCCTAGATTGAGCTCTGTGAATTACTGTTTTCTATATTTGATGTATATATATTCTACTACATTACACCTCACTAAATGGAATAACAATATCTTAGTTCATCATAGATGCTCAATAAATATCTGTTCAGTGGTTGACTGAGTAATGTGGATGGATGGATGGATGGATGGATGGATGGATGGATGGATGGATGGATGGATGGGATACATAGATGCATGAACAGATAGATAGTTGACAAATACAATGACATGGTGGCTTTTCCAGGGTCACATAACCAGTAACTTCTAAGAAACAAGTAAATACGTGAGATCTGACAAGTGGAAGAAAGAAAAGAGAATCATTTTTATTAGAGGTTCATCTATTCTTGGTAACAGCAGAACTACTTCTGGACAGTTCATACTTTTGGGAAAAAAGTGAAAAATTTACTGGAAACCAGACATGTCACTCTTAAAAGAAACTCAGTATACATGGTGTCAAGGCCACAGTGGAACCATTGTACTCAGACAGGTGAGTTGGAGCTCCTGAGTGATAATATGCATTTCCTTTTTCAAGCTTGGTCATGACAAAACAAGACTGTGAGATCCTTAGACTCTCACGCCCTCACTTGTACACTCATAGAAAGTGGGTCAGTACAATGCAGGAGAAAATGACAAGGCCTGGGGTGCCAGAAAAGCTGTTGCAGCTCATTTAGCACCAAATCGCTGGTAATCGATCAGACCTGGCATTTTCTCTCTGCCTTTCCAGGGTGTCTTAATAAAGCTCGCCCAACTTCTGTGGCTACCAAGGATGAACAAGCACATAAAAATGCCTAGCAACCCCCCTACTCTAAAGTAGCTTTGGAAGTGAGTAGGAGAGTTTTGACAGTAAAAGTAGTGCTTACTGGACAGGGTATTAGGATAATGAGGATATTCACCAAGGTGTCCCCAACAAACGAGGGTATATGGTCACCTTCTAAATGGGGATCTCTGTACTTGCATACATTTTCTAAGTTTGATGGTATATAAACTAGTTTATTTTAACATCACTGGGAGAGGCAATAATTTCCCATTCATACCTATATTTCTGTTTTCTAGCATGATATCTAATAACTAATTGTCAATTGAATGAGTGACAATACAGTGATCTCCTAGATCAGTGTCCTTGTATAAGTAAGAACTACCACAGCAAACCCTCTGACATATTTGATGCGTGTCTCCTCTGCACCTGCAACCCTCTCTCTCCCTCTCTCTCTCTTTTTCTCTCTGTATCTCTCTTTCACTCTCTTATACATATACACATGCACATACAACAAACATGTGCAGGCCACACTGGGTGCTTGCTTTCTTAGTATGTTCCTCCATAGCAAGTGTTCTTAATTGTAGAGGAGAAAGCTTTCTATCATTTCATGTGTGTATTAGAAAGGACTCTGAAAGAAAGGACCATGTCTAAAATGTGATACTTTAATAAAGGAGGACACCCCAAGATTAAGCAGTGTGTTCAAATGTAAGTTGCTATTTACAGAAATGTATAAAATGTTATTTTGAGTCTATTAACATATTAATATGCAGGTATTACTATGACTTTCATAAATTTACATCTTGATTTCCCCCAACTTAGTTTACTAGAAAGTCAGAATCTTCTAAATAAACTTTCCAACTATGAGAGCTAAGCATTCTGGGTAAGTGAAGCTGAAGTAAAGGAAACATTTTGTGTTAAAGATTCCTAAACTTGAGCTTGTATCAGAATGCACACAGGGGTTTGTTGAAACACATATTGCAGGCTCCAACCCCAGAGTTCCTGATTCCAGAGATCTAGGATGTGAACCAAGAGTCTGTATTTCTAACAAGTTCCCAGTTGTTGCTGATGTTGCTGGTTCAAAGACCCCACCTTTATTCTATGCCTTTGAGAGCTTTGAGAAATACATATACTCTACTTTCTAATAGTACTAAAGTTAAGATTTCTAATAACCAAATCTCCAGCTAGACTCTTCAGTCTAAATCAACCAGATATGAGCCCATGTTTCTACTGAGCAAATACTATGATTAGGAACTGTACAGATTGCTTTTCACCCATCTCTCAATGACTGATTCCTCCACAACCCAGTGATCTAGCCTGTTGTCATCCTAAATCCACAAATAAGAACCAGACATCACTGAGCAATAAACAGTTCTGTTTTATAAAATGACCAAATTGTTCATAAATTAAAAATACCTTCAAGCTTTTCCCATCACTGGTTATCTATGAGCCAATAAGGATCTTGCTTCCAACCAGGATGTGTGCTTGGACCACAAACCACTTCCTGATGTTGCTGGTGTAATAATGGGCATGTGCTACTGCATCCAGCTTCTCTCCATGGAAATAGAACCTCACAAATTTTTCTACTTGGGCTAGCCTGGGACTGTAATTTTCCCAGTCAGCCTCCAAAATCACTTAGGGATAATAGGCACATAACATTACTCCAATAAGTGGATCAAGAAGGAATCTCTCACACCTTTCGGCCACACTGGCTTAAATCTCTGATCCTACCATTTTCAGCTACCCAATTACCTAGGATTACAGATGTGAGACACCAGTCCTCACCACACCTCACTACTTTTAAGGATCTTTATCTCAGCATTTAGTGTCTTTGTTAGCAATAATTAAGAATTTATGTCAATATATTACTATACAACATGAAACATATTAACATATTAATATTTGGGTGCTTTGTCCAGGCACTATTTAAGCATCACATTGCATCTGTTTTCTCAATTTGGGCCAATTTAATCCCTTTTTCTTTTGGCTCATGATGGAGATCCCAGAATATATTAGAATAGGTCATAGCCTCAGTTTGGTCAATAAACAAGGACCATATGTATATGAAATTCTCTCTCACAGACATGGTATAGGTTGGAGGGAGTTGAGGAAAGGGCTAAGGCTTTGGAATCAAGCTTCAACTTCTAGCTAAGCCACCTGCAGCTGTACAAGTACAAGCTGTACAAGTTGTTAGCTTACTAGGCTACTGTTTTTCCTCTCTAAAATGAGTTGTCTGTATTTAACCACAGTATTACTGGGGCAAGGGAGATTAAAAGAGACCAGAGTGATAGCTACCTTTACCACAAACATAACATTCACCAGGTACTGATCAAAACCCTCTTGCGCAGTTCTCACTGCGTCCTCTCAGGAAGACAAGATACTGTGGCTGCCTCACCTGACAGCTGATAAATGTGATATAGTCAGCGGCTTCTGGAAAATACCTCCTGGTATTCACATCACACGCCACACTCTGGTACGATCATCCTTTCCCCTGATCTATGCAACAGACTAATTGATATGCTATCACTTCTGTGATTCTTTTATACAAACACTACATTTTCCATCTGTATGTCCTCCTCCCTGGCTGCCCATGTACTACCCTACAGGGGCTCAGACAGCATTGAACTAAGGTTGACCTCTGGCCAGCAGCCAGTGAGGAGCTGAGGCAATCACTGCAGCAACTGGTGAACAAACAAATCTGCCAGTGCACTCATGATGGAACTTACCAGTGCATAATCACCCAATGGAGCCTACAGATAAGACCGTAGGAGTGGTTGATCACAAAAGAGGAGGACCTAGCTTACTGTAGGTCAGATTTCTGACCTACAAAAATGGTGAGATGAGTAATACTTACTTGAAGACAAAATTTGAGCGTAGTGTTTATATAGTAATAGATAACTAACACAAGTGGTAAGAAATCACTTTTCCAAAGTTATTAAGCTTCAAAGCATGAATCCGGGGTCCTGTAAATAAATTGGCTAATTGTAGGCTGTATTGCAAAGTATGAAGTGTAAGGATGATGAAGATAATGACAATGATGACAGTGATGCTGATGGATAATGATAATATCTAAATAAATCCACCAAAGAAGCTCAATAAGAACTCTAGCTAAAATGGATTTCTGGATGAACTCTCAAAAAAGTACCTTTTTCTTAAGCTTCCTGCTGGCAGCTCATGCCTATAATTCTAGCAACTCAGGAGTCTGAGCTCTGAGTATCATAGTTTGACACCAGCCTGTGCAGGAAGGTCTGTAAAACACTTATTTCCAATTAACTATCCCCCCCGCAAAAAAGATCAAGTGGTAGAGAACTAGAATCTTCTTCAAAGAAGGAGGAGGAGGAGGAGGAGAAGGAGGAGGAGGAGGAGGAGGAGGAGGAGGAGGAGGAGGAGGAAGAGGAGGAGGAGGAGGAGGAGGAGGAGGAGGAGGAGGAGGAGGAGGAGGAGGAGGAGGAGGAGGAGGAAGAGGAGGAGGAGGAGGAGGAGAAGAAGAAGCAGCCGCCGTCACCGCCAGATGCCAATGGCTCACGCCTGTAATCCTTGCTACTCAGGAGGCTGAGAGCTAAGGATCGAGGTTCAAAGCCAGCCCAGGCAGGAAACTCTGTGAGACTCTTATCTCCAATAAACTACAGAAAACTGGAAATGGCGCTGTAGCTCAAGTGGTAGAGTTCTTGCCCTGAGCTTTCTCTAGATATAAAGAGGTCTGGCACAAAGACATAACCCATGTCACTCCTCCAGAACTGTCTAGCAAAGTCCCTGTGTCACTTGGAAAAGTTTTGGTATTGGAAGGATGAAGATATATACTATAGAGGTAATTCAAACCCTACCCAGCAGGTTTTTTAAAGTAAGTTTGCATTTGTATATTTGATGTGCAACCTAATTAGACTAGAGCATCTTTAATTAAGTATGTCAGCCCCGGTGGAAGCCACAGAGTTCAATGCTAATAAAGCTGATAAAGGTTTTTGTTTCCAGACTTCTTTTATTTAATGCCTCAACCATGTTAAGCCAATCTGTAACATATGGGCAGTTCTCTCACTATGGATTTATCATTTGGGTGTTTCTTTCTGTGAATTAATGCAATCAAACTCCTGCCAGTGTTAATTATTTTTTTCTCCAAGAAGCAAATCCCAGAACCTAGCAATAACCAGCTGTGATTTACTGCTGTCAGTACACCAGGAAGATGGACATACTCTGTCTGCCACTGCCCCATACCAATGGGGAGAGGCCATCTTACTTTGGGGCTGATCTCAGTTTTTATGGCTCCAGACACAGGCAGTGTTGTCTTCACTTGCTGGTCTATCTTGTGCAATCTTGTGGTTTGGAACAGCCTTCCCTTCTAGAAGTTTGCTGGTCACTAGAAAACTTCATGTCTGGAGGCTTTGTCAAGATATATTTATATACCACCCATTTGGATGCTGTAGTCAGTCACCGCTTATGGAACAAAACACCTTGAAACAAAAATCTTCGCCTCTGGACCTTTCTAGTGCTCTTTCTGATGGCTGGAGTACTTTCCCTACACTGACCCCATAACTAGCAATCACTCCTTCTCTAAGTCTTGTCACTTCTCTCTGTCTGTCCCATTTAAGAACTCTTTCCCAATTCTTTCCCTGATTCAAAGCCCTTGGCATATGATCACGATTTTATTTGTATATCCGTCTGTTTAGTTGGTTATTATTTTCTCCCCATAGAGAATAAACTCTCCAAGTTGAGGTCACAGAATTTTACTTAGCAGAGCCTTCCCAGTTCCTGCCCTCACTTAGGAGATAGAGTAGGTGCTCAGTTAACTTGTGACTACATAAGTAAAATCCTGAGGGGATGACCATGTGTCTCTTCTACCTAAGTCCTTGCCTGCTTCCAAGGGACAAATGGTACTAAATAACGGACACTATTTCGACAATTTCTGGAGTCGCCTGGAAGCCAATAATAGAACAAACAAAAAAATCAACAATAGTAAAAAAATGTAGCCACATCTACTGAACTAGTAGCACAGGGCTGATAAGTATTTTAATCATATTTAATCCCAGACTACAGCCATGGCTCATGCCTGCCACAAGTTCTCCATATCCAGTTCTCTATTTTGCTTTGCTGACTCTCACTGGACTTCAGACTCTAGGATCCTAGTATTTATTTTCTTCCCTGACTCCTTGTTCATTCCTTACATAATTCAAGCTGGCCTGACACTGCCCAGATGTCTACTCCTTCCTGTTCTCCTCAACTTAATATTAAAACCTTCCCCAAACTGTCCTCGTGAAGCCCAATAAGCTTGGCTGGATGTTTCAGACTTTGGTTCCTTTTTAGATCCAGTCTGCATTGGTGAGTCAGTGTATATTAAGGGAAAGGGAACAAGGAATCTCCGTCCTGGACAAGTTCTCTACCTATCATGCTTACTTATATATTGAAACAAGGGTGTTTAATGAAAAAAATAATTTTTATAATAGTTATGTTTTTATAATAAATTCCAGGCTCTATGTTGAGTGAGATATAGTAATCTCTCTCTTCTACTTTGATGTACAAATGTGTGTATATATACAAACATATATCTATGTGTATGTATGCATACATATTTTTATAAAATATATTTTTATAAAATATATTCTAATAAAAATACATTTACCATTATTAGAAAAAATAAGTGTTTTTCTAGGACACAACCTTGTAAGTTTTGTAAGTGGGATTCAAACAAGAGCATACATATACCTTGACCTTAAATCCTGAAATTAAATAAGAGTGTTATGAGGATCAGAAAATAAACAAAGGAACAATGGACATAAAATCTTGATATACATTACAAAGTCAAAAGTGTTGTTACATTTTTTAATAATGAAAAACAAACAGGGATATTCTATTGCAATTTTACATAGCATGTGCTATGTTTCTCTTCTTTCTCCTAGCCACTTCCATGCTGCATTTTAGCAATATTAATCTAACATTCAAAGTCCAAAAAGAGACTCATCTACTTCTCAAATGGACTTGTGATTATTTTTCTGTTATTCTATACACTGTGCTCTCATGAAGCTATCGTCAATGTATCTTTTCTTGGCATTTGTGTCCTGGTTTATCTTCTCCCACACCCTCTCTGCTCTGAGCCTTATAATGAAACAAAAGGTTAAATGTTCGTAGACTCACTCAACACCCACGACATTAAAACAATTGGATGGGAAATAATCTCATCTCAACATGCTTGGAGAGATGTGCTGCATGCCCATTAGAGTTAATGGGAGCTACAGTCAAAGCAAGGTGAAGCCTCTGCTCCCAAGGGCACAATGGCAAAGAGAAGAGCAGAGAAAGTTTAAATTGGAAAAACTTTACATAAAGCTGCATAAATGAGTCTAGGGATATGAGCGTTAGACTTTGTGTAAATTATTTATCTTTGAAAGCTGGTCTCTAGTCCTCAACTCAGATAAAAGTGGGACATGCTCTTCCATTTAGTAGTTTTGAAACCTTAAAAAAGATATTAATGCCAATTAGACCTTATAAAAGCATAATAGCTACTCTAGCTAAACCAATCTAATAGCTCTCTTGTTGAAAACAGACTAGTGTGATCAGATATCACCTGCAGGATGCTAGGGGATTAAAAAAAAAAAAAAAAAACAAAAAAAAAAAACACTCAATCTCTAATGAGGATGACAAGAAACAAAGATACGGAGTTCTGATTAAACCAACTTAGCAGGGCTTTTGGTAAAACGGAACAATGCAGAGACAAATGCAGAAGCCCAAAAGTAAGGTCTGTTGAAAAGTTCAGAAAAACATGAGTAGAGTTTTGTGCAAAAAGAATCTTTACTAGGTGTGGGTAGCTCAGATCTATAAATAATCCTAGCTATTCAAGAATCTGAGATCTGAAGATCAAGGTTTGAAGCCAGCCTGAGAAGAACTAGATACTATGTTGGAAATGAACTTTACCACGTAAGGAAGAGGGGAACGGAAGAGGGGAGCAGGAGAAAATGAGGAAGGGCATAACTCTGTTCAAAAAGAAATGTACTCATTACCTTATTTATGTAACTGTAACCCCTTTGTACATCACCTTTACAATAAAATTTTTAAGTCCCCAAGATGCCATCTCCAATTGACTATAAAAAATACCAGTCAAGAGGTGTGGCTCAAGTGGCAGAGCACCAGCTTTGATCAAACAAGCTGAGAGAGAGCACTAGGCTCTCATTCTAAAGCACCACAATTGGCAAACGAACAAACCAACAACAAAGAAGAATCTCTGTCAGATTTCCTACTTGACATCTTTCAGGAGAGGAGTAAGATACAAGAGAAAAGTAGTTAGAAGACCCTGCTGCTGTCCCTATCTTGAGGTTCATTTTGCTTAGCATCATCTTATATGGTCATATGTACATGGCTCTTTGTTGCTGTTGTTTTTAAAGTACTTATAATGTACTATGTGATTTTTTTTTGTTTCTTTTGTTATGTTCTTCCCCCATGGTATATCCCATTTTCACTGTATTTGATTCCAGTGCCCTGCATCTTGTATATACATTTTTCTAAATTGAGGAGGGGAAGAGAAATAAATTGCTGAAATAAGGATACACATTGACCCATTATAGCAATGAGATGTACAAGACTCTATTTTGAAAACAAATTTTACAACTTCTGAGGGGGGCGGGGAGTTGGGGAGGTGGGAAGGGAAAGGATAGTAGGGGGAAAACAAAGGAAGAGGTAACAATGCTCGATAGGAAATGTACTGATTACCTTACTCATGTAACTGTAACCCCTCTGTACAGTATCTTTACAATAAAAAATATTTATTTAAAAAAAGAAAACCTTGTTGCTGCCAACCCTGTGGCCAACCAACAACAAAAACCAAGCAGTTATCCCCATAGGTAAAGCAACAATAGGAGTCTTGTGGACAAGACAGATCTGTATCTGCAGTCCAGCTGTTCTTCCTCTCTCCTCTCTACAACCTCCCTTTCCCTCCAACGTTGTCCATGGGGGATTACCTTTGATTTGACATGTCACACAGAACATGAAGTATTTCATTCAAGTTGAATCTGTATAAACAGAAAACTGACAAATAGAGAGTCAAATTCCCTCTAAAAGTGAGACATAATTCCCTTGGGGTCAGAAACATTCTTTTGCCAAGGTAACTTGAGTCTCAGAATTCCACTGCAGTTCTTGTGCAAAGAACTGTTCACTTAGTCCTCACTACCAGGTTTGGGGTGGGCACTATCATCCACTCAGATAAGGTTGGAAGGGTCAAAGTGTTTCAGGCCAGGCTACATTTGCTGAGCAGAGATAGGATCAAATTCAAGTCTCCGAGTCTCAAATCCAAGTCCTTTTGCTCTATACCACCACATTCTCCCCATATTTCCCACCCAGGATTTGTCTTTCCCCAACTTTACTACAAATCCTCATTTTATTATGTCTGAGGCTCACAGTGGATTCCATTTGCTGTCTTTCTTCCTTGCTTCATTCCCTGAAACACTGGATGAAAAACTGAATTCTCTAGTAGAAGAAAAAAACTTGTATTTCTGTTCCTTTCTTGTATTCCCAGATAACAGTGGGGACATGGCACAGTCTCGGATGTTGGCAGCTTTTGTCCCCTGTATGTTTTATTCTTTCACATACACCTTAATTTGCCCAGGAAAGAAACAGATATCTGATATGACAAGTGTATGGCTTTTTTCCTGGAGATCTGACTGTTCATTTTTTCCTTGGAAGGGCCAGAGTGTCTTTCAAAAGTTTCAGCCCAGGGTTTTTGAGAAACTTATCCGTGTGGCATGTCTGTCACTTTTCACAGTCCTCAAGTGAGTCTCGGCAATTTTCACATAATGGCATTTGTTGACAGGTTGTTAGGGCTGACAGTGAATATGTTTGAAAAACTGTCAAGCTAGTGAAAAAAATTAAAGAGAGAGCTTCCTTACATTTGAAACAGCATGTTAAACTGTAAGTGCGTCCTCAAAATGCAGAGACCTCATTCTCATCAAGTTACATGCTCTCCATGACAGCCTGAGAAGGTAAAATCCCTAAAAATTAATGTCATCCTGTCACTTCAAAGGTCATAAGGCACATTACCACTAAACTCTATTTATCTGCATAAAATTGAGTTTGCCTTTAATGCTCAATAACAGGTGATGGAAGAGAGAAGCTACTGCAAATGTGGTCCAGGGAAGGCAAGGGGTTTAATTGGGTGAGCAGAACTGCCCAAAGAGTTGGCAAGGAGCCTAAGATATGGCATTACAAGTCCAGTCACTGGGGGCTCTGTGGTGGTTTGTCTTTAATCAACAGGATTTCCAGGGAAATGTTAACTGATGAGCAGTGATGGAAGCAAATGACAGGCAGAGTGACATATCAGTTATCCATCAGCTGGACCAAAGAAAACCTACCATGCCTGAATATTCAATTACTGGACAAGTTAGGGGTCATATGGATGACCTAGGTTCAAGTAAGTGACATTTTTCTGTGGCCCTTGAAGTATGGTAATGACTAAGTGTGACTAAGGATCATGATGAACCTAACTTTGTTTTAAACATCACAGAATTGTCCAGTCTAGAAAACTTACAATGCATCCAGGAACCTATGACAAATACCTACACCATGAAAACTTCAAAAATTACAAGAACGTGATAGTGTAGATGCTGATAATTCCTTCTCTGTGTCTGCTCAAGTCCAGCCTGCTGAGCTCCATTTGCCTGTAGATTTTTTCTTTCATCTTCTTCATCGCAGCATCTGTTTCATCCATTCTTCACGCACAAACTTCTCTGTACTTGTTTTCATTGTAGTTCAATCATGACCATCAAATTAATATATCTAAAATTAATATATCTGAAAATCAGCACTCCTAGGTTACTTCATGGTCATATGCCCATGAGCAACTCATTTAAACTGAGACTCAATTCCTTCCACTGGAAGCTGGAATAATGGTATCTTGATCTATTAGTTATTCTGGAGACCAAACTTGTGATACTATGTGCACAAGCATCATGCCCAACATAGACTAGCTGCCCAAATATTTTTGTTTGGAAGACATGAGTACTGGAGGGAATCAAAGAGATCAAAATCATAGAAGTTTCTGCCAATGCTGTTTAATGTTTTCAAAGAATTTCTTTCCTTTAAAGTAAACCAAAGAGAAAGGTGTCTCACTAGTTTCTAGAAACATTTCTGCATAAAGTTGTGACGAAGTGTGAAGTTTTAAATCCTTCAACTGTTTGGATCAGAATGTGAGCATTTCCATCAGGGCCTCCCTCCAGCATTGAGATCTAACCCGTCTACTGGACTTTGCAAGCTCGGCAAGATGTAGCGTTTAATCAACCAAGAGCTCCAAGGGGCTGGCAGTGCATCATGCCTGAGGGGCAGGCCTGCTGTCTCCTCCCAACTCAGGGAAGAATTTGTTATACAGGAGAGTCAAGTCTGATTTTATAGGGCTGTCTCTGAGATTACCCAGGGGATGGGCAGAAAGCTGACAACAGAGGTCTTCGGGAGCAGTGGGATTTGCCTTTGCAGGAAGAAACTTCAACTGGTACAGGGGTTGCCAGGGCAAGACAATCAATGTAAGCCCCTTCAGAGACAGCACCAATAACGAAGGGCAATAACAGCTCTGGCTTTTTAAGTAAACATTTCTATTACAGTATAACAAGTGCAACAAAAAGCGTGAAAATCTATCTTAAGAAATTCTCAAAAGTGCCGCAGTCTTCCTACTAGCTCAAAGAAGGACCAACAACCTGCAGAATATGACCAAACCCCCAAGATCTCTTGTTACCTCTGGTCACCAGCCTTCTTCCTCAAAAGTAATCACTCTCCTAACTTCTAACAAATGTCTTTGCTGCTCTCCTCTCTGAACTTTACTTAAATGTGATTGTACTCTGTATACTCCTTTATGTCTGACATCCTTCTCTTAACGATATGACTGTGATTTCCATCCCCACAACCCTGTACAATGTTACCTCATTTTTCTCAAGGTCAGATAGCATTCTATTGTGGAGTTACATCATAATTTATCTCTTCATTCTACTGTTGGCAGAAATGGGTTATGACTATTGTGAATATTTTCTATGAACAATCCTGGACATATTGTTTGGATCATGTATGTATACATTTCTGAATGTAACAACTAGGTCTGCAATTGCTTGTTACAGGATAGACAGATGTCTTGTATTTCATAGATACTACCAAACATTTTTCAAAAGTAGGTATAGGAAATTTACACTTCATCAACAATATATGAGAGTTTCAGTTCCTCCATAACCAATCCCTAAACACTGGTCATTCAAAATGTTGGTCATTTTGACAGGAATGACTAAAAAACTACTGCTTACTGGCATGTTAGTCTATAATTTGAGTTAGAGCAGTTTACATATTTTACCTGCTTGAATTCTTCAAAAGCAGTATCACTATTTTTTCTAAATAAAAACCTGATGTTAAAGAAAGTAAGATATTTTTCTCCCCCAAATACCCAATATTATTAATCATTAGGGAAATATAAATTTCAATAAAACAAGGTATCAAACAAAACCACTAGAATGGCTAAAACTGTCAGCTGAAAATCTTGCAAAGTGTAGAACAACTAGAACTCACAAACGCTCCAGTGAGAACATAAAATATCATAACCATTGGTGCAGCAGTTTCTTACATTGTGCCAAGCACATTCCTACCCTACCATCTAGCAATTTCAGTCCTAAAACTTTACCCAAGAAAAAGGCAAACACACATCTTCACAAACAACTACAAAAGAATACTCATAATAGCTTTATTCATAATCACTCAAAACTACAAAATGTAGTCACTAATAGGTGAATTAATAAATAAATGGTAGCGTGTCTATGTAATGTAACACTGTTTACAATAAAAAAGATATTCACTATACAAGCAACATGGGTGATTCTAAAAAGCAAAGCACTACATAAAAGAGCAAAAGGACATATACCATTTGACTGAATTTATATAAAGTCTTAAAACAATTTTTAAAAAATGAAAGCAAAAGAAATCATAAAGTGGACGTCTATGGATGATGGACTTGACTGGAAGGGGCCACAAGGGAACTTTCTAGAGTAATGTTAATGTTTCAGATATTGATTGGAATACCCATTATATGCACATATGCATTTATCAAAGCCCACTAAACTATACACTTAAAATACATTTTGACATATATGTTATCCTGAACTATTGCTATAAAAGAACAAGAAGTAGCCAGGCACTGGTGGCTCAAGCCTATAATCCTAGCTACTTAAGAGACTAAGAATCATATTTCAAGACCAGCCCAGACAAAAAAATTCACCCAGTCCAGACAGAAAACTCATAGCTCTGCACAGTAGCACATGTCTATCATCCCAACCTCTGCTGAAGGCTGAGATTGGGAGGGTTGTGGTTCCAGCCAGCCCATGCAGAGAAGTCCCAGAGACTCCATCTCCATGGAGGGAAGTAGGACACAGTTGTGCACACATATCATTTGGCAACAATCAAGAGCCTAAAAGTAAACAGATCATGGCTCAGGTATGCAACTGGCAGTAAGAAAAAAATAAGTCCCTATCCTAAACATAACCACTTGGAAGAATAGAACTAGAGGTACCGCTCAGTGATATTATGTTATCCTAGCAAGCACAGCGCCCTAGTATTGTCAAAACAAAACAGCAGTCTAGAAATGCATGTAAAGTGCCTATCCTAATGTCTAGTGCAAGGTCACATATAACAAACATTTTCTTCTCTCTTCACTCATGTTCAAATGCAGACTCTCTGTAGAACAAAATTATTCTGAGTGCCATTCGACCCAAATTATTCTGAGTGCCCCTGGACTCAAAATTATTCTGAGTGTACTCAAGATTATTCTTATTCAAGAATACATAAAAGTAAAAAAAAGTTTACATTTAATATTTTCCCGTCACTAGGATGCAAATAAGCTATACCCAGTATAATAGATACTGTTTTCAGCACTGTCCTGATCACTAAGAAAATAAGCCACACAAAAACTAAAGGAGCTGAAGCTCTGGAAAGCAAAATTTTATAGACCTCCTGAACAATCAAGGAAAAGTAACTTTGGCAACCAATGATCTCAGAGCCACAGGACTGTGTGGCTTCCTTGCTGTGGTAACAGAAACCCTCATCACTGGAAGATGCTGTTTCAGGAGCTATATGGAATACTGAAGTCACATAAGCACCAGGGATTCATATACTGAGGATACCATTTACAGATTAGGGCACCGTGTGCTATCAATGCATAGTCATGAAATAATCATGTTTGTTTTCTCATCTATTAACTCTAAAACAACTGATTCCAGTAATGAAGAAACTGAGTGACTGAACTGGCAGAGATTCACAGTTCTTCATGGTGGTAGTATGAGCATGACAATGAAATAGCTTAGGTTTTACCACCTCATAAGTCCACAATATTTGAACTAGTGGATATCTGATGGGGACAGGTTCTTGAGTCATGAGTGTATGTCTTTGGAAATAACACGCACAAACACATAAACACACGTGTGTGGCCATGCGTGCGCGCGCGCACACACACACACACACACACACACACACTTACTGAAGAAAGCCAGGGTTTGCCTAAGAGGTCTGGGAAAAGCAGGAAGAAAGCAATTCTGAATTTAACCATTTCTTACTTTCCCTTTCCTATACAGGAAGTGTGTCTTACCAATACTACTTCCCCCTGCCAAAAAAAAAAAGTGCACCACAGATTGCTAGCACTGGTCCCATTGAAAGCATAACAAAATAATTATTAAGGAACGCTCCAAGATTTGCTCATAAAATTAGTAATTTTTTGTCAGTCATTGCCATTAACAAGTAACTTGTGACCTAATAAATGTCACTATTCATTTTCTTTAATTAAAATAGTAAATATTATGCAGTGACACCGATTGGCATTTATGCCTTCATTTCTGTGACGTGGGATTTATAACCAAGGCTTTCACTGAGGGACTTCACAACTAAAGGTTATTGAGCTGCCACACGATGAACTCAAGTTTAGGTTAATGAAGGTGAGCAAGGAAGGGCAGTGATGGATGAAGCGCTTGGCCATGTAGAGAAGCAAGCGGCATTCTTGGGCTAGAAAGATGTATATTCCACTAAGTCTAGAGAGCTCAGCTTTAAAACTACAGGATAAACTGAGAGGCAACATCACTACTACCTTCAGCCCTGGAGAGGGCAGGCTGCTGTGGGTCCTCTCCATTCCTTTGGGAATCACTGTCAAACACTATATGGACTCATTCAAAGGTAGGACAGGTTTTCTTTTTTGCTTTCTAGAAAGTGTTTTCAATTAAAGGAAAAAAATTATCCCATCCTCTGTCAAGTGAATCTACCAATCATCTACCTGTGGTTTTAGATTCTAAAACTTAAGGAAGGATTGTCCTTCACAATAACAAAAACAAAAACAGATAAACTTAACACTATTTTCCAAAAGGAAGAGCTTACTTCTGGTAAGCTCTTGCTGAAAGTGAAGATAAGAATCTAATATTCTCAATCTGAGATCAGTCCCTGGGTCCATTCCATTCCCAGTTGATCCATTATGGCCATCTACCATATTCCCCAAGAGCCTGGAAAGCAGGCTCTATGCAATGGATACAAACTTTCCTCCTACACAAATGTTCTGACTGCTGCTACTCAAAAGCTCCAAGAAGCCCTGGATGAAGTGGAATTGTACCTCCATTCTTGAAGTTTATTATTTACATGTTAGAACTGAAAGCACTTGAATTCACATCATTTGCTGTCCAGTTGAAAGCCTTAAGAGCTAAGCAAGTAACATTCTTCAACTACGGACCAGAAGAAAGGCTTCTGACTTGGGAGATGGCTCCGAATTCATGTTTACCTCTAGCCCCAGATGCTCTTAAACAGTGTACACATCCCTGAAGTCAAGGGCCAACTGGGGCCAGGACTTCTCAGTCGATATTTCGAAGAAATGGAAGAAAACACTGTGATTCTCCTGAAGAAACCTCAATTCTAAACAGTGTTGGATTTTAATTTAGATTCCACTACATGCTAGAGAAAAAACATACGCAGCAGGGACTCAACCAATATTACAGGATGTGTGCTTCCAACTACTACCATCATAAGAATGAGACCTGTTACCCAAGTTGTAGTTCAAAGAGAATCACATTCATAACACGGAGGATCTGGTAAGAAGCTTCTGAAGGGAATTCTGCATTGAAAATGGAGCTCCTCAAGTGATTCATATGAATATTAAAGTTTAGGACCTATTGCTTTAGGAGGTTATTTTCAACCATGATATATGAGATTACTGGACACTGGACCTTAAAATTTTCACTTCTCCAATGGTTCATCATTTCTTTCTCTGAAAGAAGGAGGAGGAGGAAAAAAGAAGGAAAAAAGAATTCAGACTCAGGACAAAAATGATAGCAAAGAAACTGAGATAGTAATAGACAAGGAAATTTCATCAAGTGTTGCTTACAACAGACTCAGATGTCCCTTGGCTGGCTGACCTCATCATGGGAAAACTTCAGTATTCAGTTCCCAGACTAGCCCAAGACTCACAGCAGTGCAGGTTATCATCCCAAACTCCATCACTTCCCCATTTTTTTAATCTACAGCCATCAAGTTCAAGCAGCCTTTTCCTTGTCACGTGAATAATAGGTATGCCATTTTTAACTGTCAACAACATACCTTGTAAAGGGTATCTGTAGGCTTTTAAATAACCCAGCAAACCATTCCTCTGACATCATTTTTACACCACGCATTGCAATGAAATTAGAAACAATCTTAATTTTTTCTTAATAAAACACCAGGGCTTAAATTACAGAATTATGCCTGCCTACATGTTCTTCTCAGCATTTGGTGTTTCATTGGGTTCAGCCATCCCAGCCCCCATCTGATAACAACCATCTGCTATGGAAGCAAGACAATTAAACTATTTCAGCATTTTCCTGGGGTTAAATAGGCTCATCTTTCCCTGTGACAGTTAGTATATAGAGTCAGGAGGGGATAGCTGTCGTTTGTGCCTACTTCTAAGTGACATCAGGATGATTAAGAAAAACAAGCTGTTTCCTTCTAAGACCCTGGCTAGTCATAGGTTTTGAATGCATTGGGTTTGGACAAGGAGACATGAATTTCCCACTTGCCTATGATGAAAGAGCATTTATTCTAAGACAAAATCTTGTCAAAGATGTGTGTGTTTCCACACAAAGTAAATCTTTAGGCCTATCTGTCAGGTAATACAAGAATGTTCTGTCACAAAACAAATCTGTGGACACCCCACAATTCACCAGTGAATTGGGCATATTAACCACACTGAAATTTAATTGCTAAGTGGTTAACCTAGGGAAGCGGTGTATTCTCTATTATGTTCTTTCAACATGCTTTTGTTTTCAAGAAATTTCAAGCAGAAAAAAAACAGAGAGGGTAGCACAATGACCCCATGCTTCCCACCAGCTTTGGTAATCCATTGACTCAGAAAAACTTTGTTTCATTTATGCCCCCAAACACTTCCTTCCCAGCTTGGGATTTTTGGAAGAAAATAATAGGCACTGTATCATCTTTTGCACATATCTTGACTAGTTGGTAACTGCCATTCAAAGATATCCTTTCATTTCCTTCTCCTCTCCTTCCAACTTTCACCATTTGTTGTAGTGGGTTAAATATTCCCCTTCCTCCAAAAATTAAAATATATGGCCAAATCCTAAGCCCTGGAAATTTGAATATGATGACCTTAGTTGAGAAAAGGGTCTTTGTAGATGTAACTAATTAAGAATCTCCAGATCAGACCTTTTTTGATTTAACCCTAAATTCAATGCCAAGTGTCCTTTTGAGGACAGAAGATTTGAGAAGTAAAGATACATATATTAGCCAGGCACCCATGGCTCATGCCTGCAATCTAGCTACTCAGGAGGCTAAGATCTGAGGATCCTGGTTCAAAGCCAGCCCGGGCAGGAAAGTCTGTGAGACTCTTATCTTCAATAAAACCACTCAGAAAACCTGAAGTGGCACTGTGGCTCAAGTGGTAGAGCACTATCCCTGAGCTGAAGAGCTGAGGGACAGCACCCAAACCCAGAGTTCAAGCCCTACAACCGACAAAAAAAAAAAAAAGACAAGGTCAGAGACAACAATGATGTAACTCCCAGGCAAGGAACACCTGATGTCATCAGAAGCTGAAAGTAGACAGGAAAGGTTCTCCCTGGAGTCTCCAGAGAGAACACAATTCCTCTGATACCTACATTTTCAAACTTCTGGGCCCTAGAATTGTAAACTCAGTTACTACTGGTTTAAGCCACCAAGTTTGTGGCCATTTGTGTGGAAGCCATAGGAAGTGAATAAAACTTTCCTAGAATTCTAAATCCACCACCCTATAGACATAATGGATATTTATCCTATAGTTAGAAGACATCTAGTATAACAGGGCACTTTTCTGGGCTTCTCTTCATCATAGAACTGCCACATCTTTCCCTTTTTCCATCCCCATCACCAGTGTTTTCTCAGCAAGGAGAAAATCACTATATCCTTCCTTTTATTTCATACTGCCACTCTGCTGCCATGATGACTTTTTCCAAGTGGACTTAAGTTCAAAAACATTCAAAGAAGTCAGCCCCTTGTGGTAGAGTATATAAAATACTGAGCATGGAGGATGGACATAGAGAACCAGTCTTACATCCTTAAGAAAAAAAGTTAATTCTAGGGAACAATGTAAGCAAATGAGTCAGGATGTATTTCTGACACTATTGGAAAGAAAAGGAACGATGTCCTTATGACCATAGGGTGCCTAACAGATTTTTTTTTTAGACATAATGCAAGTTTTATTGGGGAACATGACTAACGTGGGGGTGAGTGATAGATCTCACTGGGTGCCTTCATGAGTGCAGGGCTCACCACTTATCAAAAGGACCACGATTCTGGAAGTGTTTGACTCCACAGCTATCAGGGATGAGGTGCTTCTCAGCTACCATGTCTTCAAACTGATCCGCATTAAACTTGGTAAAGCCCTACTTCTTGGAGATGTGGATCTTCTGACGACCAGGAAACTTGAACCTGGCCCTGTGTAAGGCCTCAGTCCCATGTTCTTTATTCTGCAGGTTGGTGCGGAGGGACATGATTACCTGGCCAATGTGAACCCTGGCCACAGTGCCCTAGGGTTTCCTAAAGTTACCCTGCATACCTGTCAGGAGCCTGTCAGCCCAACGCAGGACAACATCTTGTTGATGCAAATGACGTGGAAAGGATGCAATTGCACTCGAATATGAAAGCCATTTTTGCTACAACTTTTTACCATGTACTTGTTGGCACAAATATAGGCAGTCTCCAGGGCTTCAGAAGAGAGCTGCTCATATTCATCTGACACCATGAGCCCACAAAATGGGAACTCATCCACTTTTGCCTTCTTCCATCCCAGTTCAAAGATGTAGATCTTGGCATCAGGGACACCTCAACAAAAGCAAGACTTTGGATATGGCTTGTTCTTACAATACTGGTAACACCAGGTTGGGGGCAGGGGGAGCAACCCATGGCGACACCAGAGTCTTCAGTGGCATGCAGGAGGAAAAGAGCAACAGACTGTTTTAATGTAAGAGCCTCTATACAAAATAAAGGAACATAGGAAAGAAAGGCAAGTACACACAGTCAACTTTCAGACTGTGTATACTGGGGTAAGCTAGCTGTGATGGGTTTTGTTCTCCTGCCTTGAGCTGATGAATGGTCCAAAACATACAGTAAACTTAAGCCAATTTACCTAATACTCATTATGTCAATATGAACTTGTTACGAGACCTTTCTCAACAAATGCAAATGTAAGGTCTGGCATGGGGGTGGTGAGTTGTGCACAACCTCCTAGTCCATGGAAAAGATAGAGAAGTATGACTCATGTTTCCTCTGGCTTAGCTCATGCTTTTCTCTCTGTCAACCAAACTGCACATCAGAATCCTATCAATCCAACATCTGTTTCTGGAAACCTTTTATTTGGTGCTTCTTTTTCAAGTCCTCCCACACACACCCCTACCCTGACCTGCTTCCTAGCCTCCACAGTACTTTACTTCATCTCTCATATAGTGCTTAACATGTTTCTTCTTCTGTTAATATTATCTTGCTTTGATTTCTCCCCTTCTTGGGGGAAGACTCTCATCTATTCAAGTCGGTTTTCAGCTCAACATCTAGCCCTGAGCAGTCACTCCATAAACACTTCTAGAACAAATGAAGGAGTGAAACATGATGTGTTACATAGCTAAAACACCTGATTTTAAGACTTTTCCATAGCAATAGAATAATTCATTTTAGGTCAATCAGCCCCTTGCAGTGCCCTTTCTGAGGGAACACAACGTAGACCTAGACCCCAAAGCAGGCTGCTCTTTCTTTTTTTTGGGGGGGGGGGGGGGTACGGTTATGGGGCCTGAACTGTGGGCCTCAGCTCAAGGCTAGCGTTTTACTACTTGAGCCACAGCGACACTTCCGGCTTTTTTCTTTTTGCTTATATGGTGCTGAGGAATCGAACCCAGGGCCTCAGGCATGCAAGGCAAGCGCTCTACCACTGAGCCACCTTCCCAGCCCCGCAGGCTGTTCTTTCTTTTTTTTTTTTTTTTTTTCCAGGTCTGAGGATGGAACCCAGGGCCTTGCGCGTGCCGGGCGGGCACCCTTCCGCTGAGCTAAACCCCCAGCCACGCAGGCTGTTCTTTCTAGGGCACAGAAAATGACAGCTAAAATGCAGTATTTACTGTATTGGAGGCATTGTCTTACTTTGTCATCTGACTTAATCCTCACAACCACCTCACAATAGACAAAATTATTATCTCCATTTTGTAGATGAGAAAGCAGAGGTATCGAAAAGTTAAGTTCAGTGACACCCAGGTAAGAAATATTCAGACAAGACTCAAAACCAGATAGTGTGCCTCTAAAACCCACAATACTTTTCCATCTCCAGCTGCAGTATTTGCAAACCCTCAAACATGGTAACTACTTGTATTGATCAGAATCATTTTGTTGTGAAACCAATTTAAATTAGCTATAGGGAAAACAAGAGTTCACTGGTTTGTGTAATGGAAAAGTCCAAAATAGAGGGTCCTTCAGATACACCTGAGAGTCACAGCCAATTTCATTAGGACTGAATGTCTCTTCTCTCCATTTCTTAGCTATTCCATCCTTCCAGTTGGTTCATTCTCTAACAACTTTTTCACATAGTGATTCTCAAAAACTCCAGGCTTACAGTCACAGCTGTAACTATAGAGAGAAAGAGTACATATCTCTCCAGACAAGTGTGGCAGAAGTCACAAAATTTAGTTTTGGATCACTTGCCCCTCTTTGAACCAACTGCTGTGATGTAAAGAATGAATGTTATTTGCTTATCTCTGAGACCAGGAATCCAGGGTTGCCCCCTTTAAAATAAGATTAGAGATGAGATGGCTTGCTAATGGAAAATCAAGGTCCTATTACTAGGACAAGAATGGATTCTGGGCATGGAAAATATCCACTCATCATTAATATTTTCAACATTCTCATTTTCTAGTCAGATGGAGTTCCCTGGCCTATTGCCCCTCAATAGTAGGTTCCTCCAGCCTGTGCCCACAGCCAGACTGTCTTATAGACTACTCTAAGCTCTAAGAAAGCATGAGCCCTATATTTCCTCACAGCTACTGCAAAGCACAAATTAGTCGCTCTGTGGGACCCTTCGGAGGCATATCAGAGACCAGCTGTGCAAGGACCTGTCACCTTCTTGTCAGCGAAAGTTTTCTGTCCAAAGAACTTTCGTCATCACTTCTTTCTCAAGTAGCTGGATGTCACTTGAAGAGACAGCTGAAGTCACTCACAATGGTTGGTCTCAAATCAGCGCTCACTGGCCTTGTCAGTAAAAGCCTCACCCTGCAGCGAAAACTGTCACTGATCATGTTTAGATATGTACGCGGAGGTATTAGATTAGAAGAGAGAATGCACGAGATGGGAGTGTAAAAGAGGCCAAGTTCCAAAGGAAATCTTAATGGGAAGCAGTGAAGGCTTAAGGTTGGAAGCAGTGGGAAGCATCTTTTCCCAAAACCCAATTTATACTTCCCAACAAAACCCAGAAAGACGAGAGAGAGAGCATGAGAGAGAGAATCCAACAGCCTGTGTGCATGTACACATACACATGTGTGTGCAAATACAACCTACCTCATATAGAGGACAAATAGACCTTTTACTAGCACACTTTGGATAAAGTGAATAGCAACTGATCTCTTATTAAGGTTTAGAGATTTATGAAGATTATTATAAAGAAATCACTTTCAAAACAATGGCAAGTAAGGACAGAAACAAATATTCACTCAAAATAACTCAATTTTTAGAGATTAAAATGAGAAAAACACAAACATCAATTGAATCACACTTTTTGGTCTTTCTTTCCATTTACACTTCATTTGGGAAGAGATTTCTTGATCTCAGCACTGAAACTCTTGGCTGCCCAATTCATTGCTTGAGTGGGGGTGGACTAACTTATGTGATAAGATGTGGATGAGAATCCATGGCTTCTACCTCATAGATACCAAGAATCACTCCCCAATCTTCTTGAGACCAAATTAACCCCAATAGAGAACCTCTCATTTAAGGATTCTATTAAACACTACATTTAGTATTACTACATTATGACTGATTATTAATTACAATATTCACTGGGTAGGGATAAATATTAGGATTCAACTTTTGATACCTGTAGTTTGGATGCCTATTATTTTAATCAATGCCAACAAGTAACAAGTAAAGGACTGATTACACTTACAATAATTATGTGGACGATGAGCATTTCTGCACTGTTGTGCCTAAAGTTTACTACAGGATGCATAGAAGACTGGTTTCCTTTCAAAGCAATGACTGTGATTGAATTCAGAAATACTAAGGGGCTGTAGACATGGCTCAAGTGGTACAGCACATCTGATTAGTAAGCATAAGGCCCTGAGGTCACACTCCAATAATACACACCCCTTCCAGATATAATGAAACACAAGTGCTAAGGTCTGCATGATTTGGGGCTTGACTTTCTAGTCTGTATTTAAGTTTTTGCTGTTATAAAATGGAGAGTGTTATTATTTATGACTTAAGGAAGCTATGAATATTTCATAAAAGGTGACTATATCCATAAAGATAATTACATAACATATTATATATTCAGTGAATGTTGGTTTACCTAAGAACATACTTCTTTCTGATAGTGTCTTGATCTATTACTAGAAACAAGTTTAGCTGGATGTTGTGATATGAATCTGTAATGCCAGCACTTGGGAGACAAGAAGAAGGAGAATCGGGAATTCAAGGCTAGTGTGGGTTACATAATGAGACACTCTCTCCAAAACAAAACAAAAAAGTCTAGGTTTCTTCTGTGGTAGTGATTAGTAAAGTTCAGTAGAAGGTAATGATAACACTGCTTTGCCTGTATTGCTTTCTGTGTTTCATAGACTTAAATTGCCTTTCTATTTTCCACCATCTATTAGTTTTTATTATGTCTTCTATTTTATTTGTAGTGTCCCAAGAGTCTAGGAAGGTCTTTCTCCCAAAAATATCTCTTTTGGAAACTTCCAACCTTCTTTTGTAATCTAAACAAATGGTGTGATAGAAGCATAGCCTTCCTGCATACTAGAACTTTTCTTTACTCTTCTAAGTGAGATGCACTATTTCTGGTTTCCTTGACTTCTCAGTCTTATTTGTGTGCATTCTGTATTATTAAAAAATAAAATTCTAATGTACATAAAGCTGCAAACAATGGCATGGATGAGGTCATGTCCATAATTTACTACTTTAGCATTCCTGACTGGGGAACACATACCTCCACACTTTGGTCAAACTATAAAGGCAGGAAAAATGTATGAATTTTTTCAAAACTACATTGCCAATTTTCTCCTTTTAAAAAATGTATTTTGTATAATATAAAATATAATTTAACATTTTCTGACTCTTTCAAATCATATATGAGTTCAAATAGATTCAGAGCACAGAGTATCATAAAATCTTTCATGTAACTCTTGGCAGGAGGAGTAAGACCCCTGTCAAACCCTTGGTAGAAGTCATTAAAAAAAATAAGAAAAAGCAGAAGAATTAACAGTCTGCACACACAGCCCAGGTGATATCAGAGCACAGCAATTGGTAGTGCTGGTCATTCTCAATCGGCACGCTTTCCCTTAGGATGTCATCTAATCTGAGGCCTTTGAAGGCCATCTATATACTAGACACTCCCAGACTTTTATTTCTAGCTAAGCCTTCTCTCCTAATACTCACTCAACATTGCCTTACTTAACAGTTCTACTTGGACTCCTAATTAGTTAACTCAGATACAAGGTCCCTCAAAGCCACTCACAATCGTAACCCCATTCATAACCCTGTCCATCTCAGTTGATGGCTGTCCTGTCCTACCAGCTGTTCAAGTCAAATGCTTTGGAGTCACTGTTGATTTTTCTCTTTCTCTAAAGCCTTGTTGTTCTATCTAGCAGCAGACTTGACTGGCTAGGCTTTCAAAATAGACCCAGAATATGACTACAACCACTATATCCACTGCTTGCCACCCTGAATCTAGCTACAATTTATTGCATAACTTCTACCTTTTTACCTCCACAGAATCACCTCACTACAACATCCTGAATGGTCCTATTGAAACCTAATTTCCATCAAATCATTCCTCTATTCAAAATACTAATTGTTCCACCCTCCATACTTCATTCAGAGCAAAATACATAATATTTGGAAGGTCTTACTTGACCTGGATTCATTGTTAAGCTCCTGGACATTATCTCCTACTATCTCTCTCCATTATTTCTCCAATTTAGCCATCAGCCTCCTTGTCACACTTTGGACACACTGATATACCCTAACTTAAGGCCAGGTAAGTTTCATCTAGAATGCTCCTTCCTTTAGAGATTACAGAGATGCCCCAACCTATTGTGTATCTGCTCACCTTTGAAGAATAACCTAGCCACAATGTTTAAAACTGTATCACTCTCCAAATCTGAACTCCTTTGCTCTACTTTTTCTATTCCCACAGTATTAAGTACTTATTTAATTGTGTTTGTTCTGTGTGTCTCTCCCGTAGCATGCAAGCTTTATGAGGGAAGTTGTCTTTGTTTATAGACATATACCAAACATTTAGAACAGTGTCTGCTAATGCTCAGTGACTAGATGTTAATAAGTACACTCAATGAGTCTACTTTTAAGATTCTTTCTATAAGTGTTCTATCACCTAAGATGGGTTTATTTGCAATTGTCCAGATAGAAGAAAAGGAAGTCAAGGCAATGAGGGTTCCAAATGAAGTTGAAGTTGCTGCCCATAGTGTGAAAAGTGAGTTGTAACATCCACATGCACAGTGTCCTATAGTAGTTTGTAATGGAAATGGACAGCCCAAGAGAACAGGGTTGCAATGAAGAAATGTAGCTCATAGAGATAGCAAATACACAGAGGAGATAATGGAGCAGGGTGGGATAGGAATAAGGATTATAACCAGAAAAAGGCTATTTCAATCCATTTAAAAATACTAACAAAAGAAAACAGAAGAACCGATCAGTAAAACTGGTTAATAAATAGACACAAGAAGTTCTAAAGGTATTTTGGGTTCTCAGTAAAAAGACATATAATTAGAAGGGAATATATTTACAACATAAAATATGAACAGCATCATATGGAAAAAATCACCTTGATATTGGGTGCCAGTGGTTCAAACCTATAATCTTTGTTACCCAGGAAGCTAAGATCTGAGGACTGTGATTTGAAACCAGTCTGAGCAAACAAATCTACAAGACTCTTATCTTCAATTAACTAGCAGAAAGCCAGAACTGGAGTTGTAAGTTGTAACTGGAGTTGATAAGAGTGTCTTCTGGTAAGTTAAGGCTAGAGCATGAGACCCTGAGTTCAAGCCTCAGTATCAGCACTTGCATGTACACACAACACACACACACACACAAACTTACACACACACAAAATCACACAAAAAAATAAATCCTGTATTGACTAGTTTCACAGGAAAGATTTAAAATTTAACAGTATACTTTAGGGAATGTTATAAGACTAGCATCCTCACCCTCATAGCAGAACAGAGGTTGAACAACCTTTTAAAATGAAATTTATGAAATGAATCAAGACCATTAAAACATATATGCTTTGGCTAGAAATCTATATCAAGGAATTTAGAAATGTGGACAGAAATTTCAAGATTCAGTATAATGAAAAACAAAAACCCTAAAAACATTATAATAACTATATAAATTTTGGCATTTCTGTAGAGAAAGATGTCATGTAACCATCAGCAATGACATTTATGGAGTATACTAATGACAATAAGGAATGCTTGGGATGTAAGGTCAAAAGAACTGAAACAGGAATGATGCCAGGAAGGACATATGGTCTTGCATGTTATGTTTTGTTTAATCCCTAATGGGATTATCAAAAAGATTGTTGACTTGTCTAAATAAAATAAAAAATAATCACCTTATTTCATGCATAGAAAAATGGTAAGTTGGAATTAAATCAATTTATAATGGTTATTCATACAGACCCTGAAAATTACTTTCTTATGCCTACTGGTTCTTTACTGTAGCTTTGTATGAAACTAATTTTGTATTTAAAAACATATCCACTTTTCAGGTCCGTTTCCTAATATTTCAAATGAAGCCTATTTCTTTCATGTGATCTTCCAACTTCAGTATAAAAGAGTTATGATATCTTTTCTGTGAAGGATCAGATAATGAATATTTAAGCTTCATGGACCAGATAGTCTGCTAAAACTGTTGTTGAAGCATGAAAGCAGCCACAGGCAACATGCAAATAAATGACTTTGTACCAATAAAACTTTTATTTATCATAGCAGGTTGCAGGACACATTTTCTTCATGGGACCAAATGACTGATAGATTTTTTAAAATATTTTTGTTATCTTTAAGTAGTTGTACAAAAGAGTTGCCATTCAACAAAGCAGTTTATGAGTACAATGAATAGATTTCCATTAGCGGACAGGTCAGATCCTATTGCAGAGATGTAGATACCAATATGTTCCTAAGAAGCAAGAAAAAAAATAAAATGTATCATTATGAGAATCTTGTAAGTTTCTTAGTTGAAAATATCTGAGTTTCAGCCCAGGGTGCCTGTTACTACAATGACAACATCCAAAATGTATTATCATTCACTTCTAGAGACGGGTTAAGATTAAGGTTAAGATTCTAGCAGGACGTGAGGGCTTCCTGGTTTGTAGATGGCTGCTTTCTTGCTGTGTTCTCTCCTAAAAGGGATTGATGACAGCCCTAATGACTCTTCCTTTCTTATAAGGTCATGGCTCATGAGCGGATGATGAGGCTACTGACTCTGTGGTCTTTGTTATGTAAGCCCAAGTTAACTAATACAAAGATCTAAAGCACACATGCCTCTCCCTGACCTCCTGAACACAACATAAATAAATCACTCAAAATTACATTATGACAGTCAGAGCTCTCTAAAGAAATCCAAAGCTAAGATTAGTTTTCCAAGACAAAGATGCAAACCTTGGAAACCAGAAGTATTTCTAGTCTGGCACTGGTGACTCATGCCTGTAATTCTAGCTGCTCAGGAGGCTAATATCTGAAGATCACGGTTCAAAGCCAGACCAGGCAAGGAAAGTCCATGAAACTCTTATCTCCAATTATCCACAGAAAAATGCAAGTGGTGTTGTGGCTCAAAGTGGTAGAGTGCTAGCCTAGAGCAAAAACAGATCAGAGACAGCATCCAGGCACCGAGTTCAAGCCCCACAACCAACAACAAAAAAAGTATTCATACCCAACTCAGCTAACCATGTGGCCTGAAACAAGTTATATATTCTTCTTTGAAATTCACTTTCCTGTGCAAGTGTCTCTCACATGAACTCTAACTACATGTAAGCACATGAAATTTGGAAGTAAGTTTTTCTTTCTCTCTTCTTTCCCTCCCCTATCCTGTCTTTAACATCACAGCTAAAGGCAGAGAGGAACTCTTTGGATCTAACACTCATATAAAGTGTACTAACGGGAGGTTAATCTCAGCACACCCCTCCCACATGGCTCACCTAATTAATGGACAACTGGTCCCTGGCTGAGGACTCATGCCAGAGGCTGAACTTGAAAGACCCCAGCCCGTGCTTGCCCACTAGGTACCCCAAGAAAGTTGCTGCCCCTTACCCTGCATACCTAAGGGGGTGGTGGGGCAGGATAAGTGCAGGCCGCTAACCAGGAAACGAAACCTCGAGCCTCTGAGTCACCGCCTGCAGACCCTAGCCTGACCCTAGTACTTGCCTTAAAGCCAGACATTCCTAGAAAATAGCCGACCCACCTGTCCCTTCCTGTAAAACTTAACCCTAATGGCAGGGTAGGGCAGGATGTAATAAATCACTTGTCAAAATTAGGGAACAAACAGTTTCGGTGCATAACGACCCGCACAGACTTGTCCGGGCAAGTACCGACACGTCAGCTTTCCCCCCAACCCCACCTACCCCATCTGGCTAGCTTAACCTGACCAATCCTCACCCTGAGCGTAATTTGAAATTAACCAATCATCCCCCTGTAACCACGCATCTCGCTTCTGTAACCTCGCTTCTGCTGTCCATAAAAAGAGGGTGCTTTCAAGCACTTGGCGCGCAAGTCTTCCGACAGACTTTGTCGCCCCGGGTACCCGTGTAACCGGTTCTCAGACACTTGACCCGAACCTTGTGGATCTCGTGGTTGAGTGCACCTGGGAGCCGAGGCATGCCCGAATAAACCTCTTGCTGATTGCATCCGCACAAGTGGTCTCGTTGTTCCTTGGGGAAGGGTCTCTTCTGATTGAAGGACACCCCAAGTCTTCGGGGGTCTTTCATCTGGGGGCTCGTCCGGGATAGAGACCCCCACCCAGGGACCACCGACCCATTTCCGGGAGGTAAGCTGGCCAGCGTCTGTGTGTTGTCTGCGTGTTGTCTGTAGCTAAGTTATGTTGTCAATTACTGTGCGCTTGCGAATCTGGTGAGTTCGGCCGTACTCGTCTGTATCTGGCGGGCCCGTGGAGGAGCTGACGAGCTCGTACTCCCGACCGCAACCCCCAGGAGACGTCTTGGGGGTGTCCGGAGCCTGAAACAGTGGCTCATCCGGAGCCTGAAACAGTGGCTCATCCGGAGCCTGAAACAGTGGCTCATCCGGAGCCTGAAACAGTGGCTCATCCGGAGCCTGAAACAGTGGCTCATCCGGAGCCTGAAACAGTGGCTCATCCGGAGCCTGAAACAGTGGCTCATCCGAGGGCCTGAAAAAGTGGCCCATCTGGAACCCGGTCCTTTTGGACGCGTGGTTCGTCTGGGAGACGAGAGATCCGGACTCTCAATAAAGTCTCCATCTGGTTTTGCTTTCGGTTTGTTGGCAAAAACGCGCAGCGAAGCTAAGTGTTGTCTGTGTTCATCTTTTATTTGTGTTTGTTAAAATTTTTTTAGCATGGGACAGACTGTCACAACCCCCCTTAGCCTTACTTTACAGCACTGGAAGGACAGCCCGAGCCTAGATTGTCAGGTTTTAGGAACTTGCTTGTTTGTCAATTATGAAATTGCCACTGACCACCTGTGAGTGGCCCCAGTTAGATCTCAGCCTTGGGCCTTGGCTCAGGGGGTCTGAGCGTGGGGGAGAACCTGCCAGTCTGAGGGGACGGCCGCTAGGGATTTTTCTTTTCCCTTGCCCCAGATGACAGGGAATTCTCCTCCGCCTTGGAAGGCCCCTGGGTCAACGTCTGCAGAAAAAAAAAAAAAAATCCTCCGGAGGTAAATAGGGGGTTTGAGTCCCCTGGTAAGTAAATGGTGGTGAGATGTTGCCCCATTCACTGAGACTTGATTTTGTCTTTGTGGCCACTTGGTTGTATTGTTAACTTTAGTGTGTGTTTGTTTTATGTTTTCTGGGGTAGGAAAGTTCTGGGTGAGTGTGACAGGCTCAATCAGCAGCCTCTGGATTCAGCTTGCTGAGTGAGAACAGCATAGAGTTCCAGTAGGGATAAACTGGGGCTCATTAGTCCCCAACTCAGCCTTCAGTTTTTGTCTAGTTTTGTTTTAGAATTGGTATCAGTTTTAAATGTGGATCCTTGGTTTTTGTGTTTATCTGTGTTTTTGTTATCTCTGGGGGAATAAAAGTTCCAGCTGGGCTGGGTCACAGACCCGCTACGCCCACCCTCCCTGTGAGGCATGGAAGGTTACTGGGCTAGTTTGGTTCCCTTCAAGCCTCAGGCTGCATTTTCTCCTTGTGCAGGCTGCTAGCAGGGAGGGTGTAAAAGGCTGTGTGTCTGGTTTGGACTTTTTCAACTAGTCCTGACAATGTAAAAATCTGGACAGTTTAGTTTTAGGTGACCCCCTCCCCCAGCCCTCCTCCTACAGAAGGGATTCAAAAGACTAATTAGTGAATCGCCTTGCTAGATAAGCAAGCTCTGGAAAAATAAAGCCCAACAAAGGTACCTAGTTAAAAAGAAATACTGTCTTAAATTTTTGTTTAAGAACTTTAAAAGGTGTACGTACGACTGATTTTGATTTTTGCGCGCTTTAAGATCTGTGTGAGTGCTTTGTGTGTGTCTGTGAACATGTTCAAAGATAAGAATTGTCAGCATGCTGTAACAATTGGGTGAGTTTAAAGTTAAAATTCAAAAGGTTATGAGGTTTGGACATTACCAAAGATTTTAAAAATCTTCACATTGTTTTAAATGGCTTTGTAAAGATTCTTTAACTTGCAAATTAGAAAATCTGGTATTTTAAAAGACTAATGTTTTAAATTGCATGACTGTTTATACTGTAATCAAATTATCTGGCTTAACAAAAATGCATTGGCAGTTTGAGATCTAATTCCCTTGGCTAAAATTTGGAGATAAATATTAAAAATTTAAATGTAAAGGTTAGTTTAACACTGTCAAAGATGTTACCTGTTCTGTCTGTCTAAAACTGTATTTCATTCGAGAACCAAGAGAAGAGATGGAGAAAAGAAACCAACAGAAGACCTATCTTTAGGGGTAAGGGGTGAACAAGCAGAAGTGCAGTTCAGCTGGCCATGCATGGTGGGACAGGCCCTGGGAAGAGTCCACGCAGGGTGAAAGAGGGTAAGCTGGCACAAACGCAGTTCATCTAACCCTAAAGAGTCAGATTGGGTGTGCCCATTCCATAGAAGGGGCCGAACGGCCCATCTTTGTTCTCTCTTTTCTCTGCAGTCAGACACTGAAAACATGATGGTTAAAATAAGTGATGTGATGACCTGATTAGTATTGCTAAAACTTCCCCTTGGATGTGTTAACATTAAAATTAGAAAGGCCTTAAAAAGAGGGCCAAAAGGTTATTTGTATAATGTGGCTTACTTTCAATTATGTTCTACAATTAGGATGTTTTTAAAAGTTATAGAGGTGTTAAGTCTAGCCTCGTGGTATAATGATGGTGACTGTAATTTTTGGCATTAAGGAAAAATTGTCATTTGAGTTTAAAAATCTTAATGTGTGTCTGCTTTAAAACAAGCAACCAAGAGGCAATGAGTGACACTTGGCCTCAAGATTTCAAGGGATCTTTTCAAAACGCAAATAAAAACTAAAGTATGATATAAAATATTAAAGGTGATTAATAAAAGGCTTTTAAAAAAAAATTAATTAAAAAAAATGAATTTTTTGGATATAAAGTTTAAATGTAAAACTGTTCTTGACATTGGCCTCAATGTGCACAAAGGAAAAAATTAAAATTACCAAAATAATTGCTATTCTAGCTTGCTCTTATAGGTTTTTTTAAGTTTCCAGCAAGCCCAGAGCAAAGCACAGAGGATTCTTACAAGTTTGTCAGATGTAACTTTGACTCTTAATAAGTTTCAGGTAAGAGCATGCTTAAAAGCTACTTCTATGTTGACCACCTTGTTGCTTTTAATTGGAGTAAAGTGGCCTTTCATAAGACGCATTGATCTGCAAACTGGTTCGAAGCCAGCCCGGGCAGACAAAGGTCCCTGTGAGACTGTCACCTCTCTTCAGCCAGCAGAGTACTAGCCCTGGACTGAAGAGTCAGGGGACAGTACTCAAGCGCCAAGCTCAAGACTCATAGTGGCAGAGTACTAGCCCTGGACTGAAGAGTTAGGGGACAGCATTCAAGCCCTGAGTCTGGGACTCAAAGTGGCAGAGTGCTAGCCTTGAGCTGTAGAGCTGAGGGACAGTGCTCAGGCCCTGAGTTCGAGTCCAGCAACCAGCTAAAGGGAAATGCCAATGAGGCATTTATCCCAATGTGGAGAAGACACTCCTGGGACAAAAGCAATGGAGAAGCATCCAGAGGCAGTAAGCCACTGCTTGGATGGCAGAAATGTCAGATCCTAGTGTCATTTGTGCGTGGCCTTTCAAAACTGGTCAGAGCCGGGAGGTCATAGGAAGATAGTTTGGAAGCATGCCTAATGTTCATGACTACCTTGTAAGAGACAGGAACTTGCCAATCCTCTATGATAGTAAAAAGCTAATGTTATAAAATGTGGGGGATAGTTTAAATCTCAACCCCTTTATGTGCCAAAAAGCTTTAATTGATTGGCTGACACTAGTTACATGAAGTTCATTTGCTCAGGAAAAAGTTTGCAAACCTGAGTGTGTTTCTATTGATATCTGTCTAAAGGCCTGCAAAGGTAACTTAGGCATCTTAGGCATTGTTGAGATCACATTCCTAAGCCATCTAGGAAGATGCTTTTGCAAACCAGAGTGCTAAACAAGCTACACTGCTGTAGCCGGAGAAAAGGTCTGTGCAGTTGTCAAATGTTAAATATTGTTCTTAATGACATCTAACCCTGATGGCCTCTTTGTAAAATAGGCTAAGGTTATAGGTTCCTGGCTAGGTAAGATCAACGCCCCTGAAGTCAGCTTGAAAAAGTTACAGAAGATGGATCTTCGCCCTTCTACCCCCATTTTAAGATCAAGGGTCCAGAGTCAGTTTTGGAAAAATGAGGCAAAATAGATAAAATAATTCTTTTAAAGGCATAAAAAATAGGGCTAACAGTTGTTGATATGCAAGGTGTGGAGACTGCATCTGTCAGAGATGGTTACAAGACTAAGCCTTCTGAGCCTTCTGTGTCTATTTACAAAAATATCTGGTTAGTAAAAATGTTGTGATTTTGGTAAATTGTCCTGGGCTATTGTTTAAAGATCTTAAAAACCAGCAGGATCAAAGCCTGCCAAGCCTATGCAATGTATCCTTAACCAGTCTGTGTAGGAATTTACAGCCCAGCATGAGGTGTGACAGTCCCTTGGAGCCACTGAGAGATCCTGCTGCTGCTGCTGCTGCATACCCTAATGGTTAAAGTTCAACGACTGCCTGACAGCCACCTGGAGAAACTCCTGCCTAAAGATTCCATCACCTCAGTCTGCTTCCTGGTTGACTGCTGCTAAATCTACGATCTTGTCGGACATTCTTTTGGGTGATATCCAAAAACCCTCTCTTCCCACAGTGAATATTGGGGACAAGGATATCATTGGCTTACTTGTCTTAGGCACTTCAGTGCATAGTGACTGGAAATCCACTCTATGGTCACAGCCTAGTTTGGCTCTGGTATGGTAATAACCTGAGTGTGTTATCAATGGAGGTAATACTCTTAGCCTTAAAATCTAGCAAGCTTCTACATCACAGTGGTGCCTTAAGGCTGTTCTAAGATAAAGGTTCCGCAAGCAAAAGGAAAATTGTGCAGTTTTAAACTACAGCTACAAAGATGCTCAGGGATTGTAAAGAAAGAGGGTGGTAAAGAAAGCCTTGGAAAAGGGATTGTAAAAAAGGTAGTAAAAAAAGCCTTGGAAAAGGAATTGGGGAAAAAATTGATATCCACTTTGGATAAAAAAGGATTTGAAAAGTAAGAATTGTCTTTAAAGAAGACAAACCTCAGAAAGTTTAAGTATGTAGCAAATGGTATGAGTATGTCTTAAAATTGGAGCTTACAAGTACAGCAGGTACAAAGGATCATGGAACAAGTCCCCATGGTTCGCTACCCTGTTATCCTCCCTAATGGGACCACTAATACTATTAATGCTAATTCTTACCTTAGGTCCCTGCATTATAAATCGCCTGATACAATTTGTAAAAGACCGACTATCGGTCGTACAGGCCCTAGTACTAACCCAACAATATCATCAGCTTAAATTAACGGAGGAAACGTCGGGTGAATGAAGGATTTCATTCAGGCAAAAGGAAATGGGGGAATGAAAGACCCCAGCCCGTGCTTGCCCACTAGGTACCCCAAGAAAGTTGCTGCCCCTTACCCTGCATACCTAAGGGGGTGGTGGGGCAGGATAAGTGCAGGCCGCTAACCAGGAAACGAAACCTCGAGCCTCTGAGTCACCGCCTGCAGACCCTAGCCTGACCCTAGTACTTGCCTTAAAGCCAGACATTCCTAGAAAATAGCCGACCCACCTGTCCCTTCCTGTAAAACTTAACCCTAATGGCAGGGTAGGGCAGGATGTAATAAATCACTTGTCAAAATTAGGGAACAAACAGTTTCGGTGCATAACGACCCGCACAGACTTGTCCGGGCAAGTACCGACACGTCAGCTTTCCCCCCAACCCCACCTACCCCATCTGGCTAGCTTAACCTGACCAATCCTCACCCTGAGCGTAATTTGAAATTAACCAATCATCCCCCTGTAACCACGCATCTCGCTTCTGTAACCTCGCTTCTGCTGTCCATAAAAAGAGGGTGCTTTCAAGCACTTGGCGCGCAAGTCTTCCGACAGACTTTGTCGCCCCGGGTACCCGTGTAACCGGTTCTCAGACACTTGACCCGAACCTTGTGGATCTCGTGGTTGAGTGCACCTGGGAGCCGAGGCATGCCCGAATAAACCTCTTGCTGATTGCATCCGCACAAGTGGTCTCGTTGTTCCTTGGGGAAGGGTCTCTTCTGATTGAAGGACACCCCAAGTCTTCGGGGGTCTTTCAAACTGAATATCGCAGGCAAGAGGAGCAGAATAAGAGGAAACCCAAGTTTGAACCAAGTGAAATGAAGGCATGAACTGAAGTCAACTGAGCAGCTGCTCTTGCATTTCCACTGTTTGCTGAATTTAGTGTGTATTGGAATGTATGACTTTGAGTAAATTCAAAGCCCATTCAACATTCTCATGGACTTTATGTGTTCTAAATATAAGCACTCTCCAAGAGGAACTTTACTATTCCCTCCTTCTGCTATGAAGGACATCATAGGATATGGAATCACAGAATTGTTCCAGAAGCATACGACCTGGCCCACAATAGTTGCTCAACAGATATGCCCTTTCCTCTATTTCTCTGCTTGACTGCACACTGGCTTTGAGGATCTCAAATGTGGACACAATTAAGAGGATAAATCTGCATCTAAGGAAGAGGAGGAGACAGAGAGAGGCAGCCAAGAGGGCTGAGCAAGCAAAGCAGTGCCAATTGTTTCCCACATTCTCACATTCATACCTGACAAGTACCCCATAAGGGAGGCACTACAGGCTCATGGTACTAAAAAGGAAGCCAAGATGTCAGCCACTTTGTGGACACACTGAGTTGAATCTTTGTAGTCTACTTTTTATTTTTATTTTTGTATTTGGCTCACTCACTTCACAACTCTGTCCATCCACACAACAAAATCAAGAGAAGCAATGGATTTTCTTAAGAAACTTGAGTGGAAAACAGGCAGAATATAGTTCCTGAACAGATCCAGCCAAACACAGATTTTATTTGCAAGGGGAAAATCACATTCCACAAGTTCCTGGAGGGGGAGGCAAAGGGAGGAAGCCGCTGCTTCCAATAAGGACTCCATTCCAGAAATCCCACATAATGGCCACACACAAGCGCCCTGGTGTGATAAAGAGATGACTATTTCGGCTGAGAGGATCTGGTCCTGGGGGAGAGGTGGGTGGAGGACAAGGCGGGGGCTCTCTTTAAGGGAAGTGGAACTCAACTCTTTAAACTGGAATACTGACTCTTACGTTTCCAGAGCACTGCCTTCAATCTGGTGAGCCTCTCACCCTTGCCAAAAACTTGTCTCTATTAAGTATGTTTTCAGTTGGGAAATGGAAGAGCATTGGTTCTGGCAGAAAAGCAGGGGAACAAATCTTTATTAGAGCCCTGGAGCTCACACCAATATCTGGGACTGTCAGTATCGGTGCTGCCAACACAAGGGGAAATTCACTTTGTTTCTAGATCTTAGATTTCAGAATCAGAGAACACTGAGCCCATTTATTTTCTTAGTAAATTTCCAGGTTAAAAAAGAACATACCCAAAAATTGTCTGTCTTTTCACTTTCAACTGAAAAAAGACATATGTGTGTATCTGTGTATATGCAATTCCTCTTCGTTTGTATTACTCATAACTTTTCCAAGACTTGTCCTATCTTTTTTTAAAATTTTTATTGTGAAAATACTGTACAGAGGGGTTACAATTAGATGGGCAAGATAATGAGTACATTTGTCATCAAGCATTGTAGCCTTCTCCCTTGTTTCCCCTTCTCATCCCTTCCCAACCTCCCCCACTCCCCCCACCCATGACTTGTCCTATCTCTGAGCCCCTACTCTCTACTCATGAGGGGTAGAGATGAACAAGAGTGAACACCTCTGTCACCAACACTGTCACTTGCACATCCTAGCATGGTACAAAAACATATTGCTCTTGCCTGGCTTACTATTTCCTTCTAGTATATCATCCTCTAACTTGCCTGATTCCCACTGTTAAATACCAAGAAAATAGGGTATACTAGAAAGACCATGAGCTGAAAAAATCAGAGACAGAAGGATATTAACTCAGCTACACCCTGATTTTATGTGTCTGTGGCTTTCCTTCTTTGTAAAATAGAGTAATAAAACTCCTTCACTGACTTCTTTGACTGATTCAATCAGACAATAACATGGAAAAAATCCTAGCTTGGGGCTGTCATGATCTACTCTTCTCCTTTTCTTTCTTATCCTTCCAGGAGCTCACCTTCTCAGAAAGATGATCACCACAGCTCAAGGCTGAGTGGTACACACAGGAAGCCATAGGAGCACATGCACAGGGGAAGGAGGGAGTCCTCCCTTGTCCAGGTGGCTTCAGATTAGATCACCAGAAGACATGTCACCCAAATCAAGCTTGCTCTTGAATCATAATTAGAAATAAATTCAGTGACAGAAGGGATGGTAACCTCAGGTAAAGGAAAGGGAATAATCTGGCAAACTATACAACAGAATAAATTTGGGGATGCCAAAACTATGTGATGGAGGAGTGGTCTGGATATGATCAGAAATAAAGATCTCTTTGGTAACTATAGCTGAAATAGAAAGGATGCTCAAAAATACTGAACCTGTTCAAAAATGAATTGGCCAACCTAAAAGGCATCATTTGTTTTGCTAACACCTTCCATTCCATCACCTGAACCTCTCTCCAACCAATGCCAAGAGAGAAGAAATTCGGTCTTTAATTCCTGCCAGTGTTTCTGTCCATCCAGGGACTCTGCAAGCTGGGGAGCCACTGCTGAGCTGTGAGGTAGTGTTCCAGGGCTGTAGGAGTCGTCTGAAGGTATTGCTTACTCATTTCTCCCAGAGGTGCACCTCATCTCAGTACCCCACAGACCAGAAGTAGATTCTGACTCAGCCCAATACCTCTGGCACAGCCTACAGAGGCATTGCACCCCTGGGGGCTCCCAACCCAAGTCTGGAAATGAACTGAATAAAGACTAAGGTGGAAGAGCAATAGTCATGTCACTTCTCAATGCACAAGTGGCCTGGGTCAGCACGAAGGGACCTGCTTTCAGAACTACACCTACACACCTCTGCACCTGTCAGGCTGGCTTGTGAAGGAGGAATAAGCCAGATTGAGAGTGTGTTGAGAGTTCTTATTTTTTTTAAAAAACTGAAAATGCAGAAAGGCATCTAGAGTAGTTTTCATATATGCCTGATAACGCACACATGCAGTAAAATCTGGAGGTGGGAGAAGGAGACTTGGGGCCTTGGTCTCTTTCAGTAGCTCTCTCAGAAGCAAGTCAAACCACCCTCCACTTCCTGTGGCTTACAACATGAATTAATGCCTTTCTCCTACTGTAGGACTTCAACGAGGGCGGTGAACCTAAGCGAGAAGGAATGAAGGGACAAGAGACACGAAGGAAGACAGCAAGACAAAGATTCTGATCAAGCTGCCAATTTTTATTTTTCACACAAGGGTATTTATATGCTTGGACTTAGGGCGTGGTGCAAAGGTGGTCGTTAGTAGATTTAGGGCGGGGTGAAAAGGTAGTCGTTAGTAGCTGCAGGGTGCTTACTTTAAGGCGTGGTGAAAAGGTGGGATTCTGTAAACTCAGGCTCAGGTTGTTCCAGTGCGATAGTTAAGCCTATCAAGTTTGAGAGACTTAACTTTTGGCTCCCAACACCTACAAACAGATTTTCAAGGATTCCTTACTTTTCCCAAAGCCATTGATTCACTAATACCTGTACACTAGCACAACGGACAACAGATTGAGAAAATATCTTATATTTTAGTACTTCTTTGGCTTAATGCTAAAAGGATAGGTGTAATTGTTCACTCTACTGTGTTAAAGACCAGCAATTTTGTGTTCACCAAACACAGCTGTGTCTAAGTAACAGCAAGTAGCATTTCCTTCCTTGAATCCTTCAGAGGAACATGTCTTTATCCTGACAAACAATTAGGGAAAATGAGGCACCAAGAGAAGAAAGGATTTTGTCTCTACTATTGTTGTTATATAACTAATACAGAGAACTTCAGAAAGACTCCAAAATACACAGACATGAGAAAGACAACATAAAGCGCTGCCATCAGGCAGCCACTGTTTACACTGTGTATAGGTGCAAACCTAAATGTCACACACATATGTGTGCACAGATATTCACATGGTCCCTGGCAGAACATACTGGAGCACCCTTGGGACAGAGCAGTAAGCTACCACCCACTGATATCTGAGAAATGTCTAGAACCAGTAACACAAACATTTTCTATACAATATTAGAGAGTAAATATTTTGGCCAGATAATTGGTGATATAGCTACTTCGCAAGACACAGAGTAAGTGCCTGTGGTTCCATTCTAATAAAGCTTTATTTACAAAACAGGATGGAAGTTGCATCTTGGCCCAAAAGTTGTTTGTCAAATGGCTAGTTTAAAACTCTGAAACTGAAGATTCAAGAGGGCTAAAAGATAGTTGAAAAGCACCCTCGACTGACGGACAAACGTCTTTTCAGTAGCCTCCGCTAACTTGTTTTAATAAACATTCCTGTTTTGATGTACAGCCTCTGAGAAATAATTGCTACTAGTAGATTAAGTGAAAACCCTTCCTCAACAAACAAGCTTTTTGAAACAGCCAGCTTCTCTGCCGCTTTCCAGCTTCTGTGTCAAGAAAGAGTCAGAGGGAGAAAGTCACACCAACCTGTCAAGGAAGTACAGTGAACTGGGGAGAGGAGGATGCCTCACTCATGTAAAGCACCCTGAATCACACACAGGGAGCAAATGATTTATTAAAGACTACAAGATAAATACTGATAAAGTCTTCAAATAGAGAGGCCTGTGACATCTACACAGGATGAGACGATCAGATGATTAATAGGGAAGGAGACAGGTTGCAAATACAGAATACCCTCTCTACCTGTGGGAGGCACAAAGAAAGAATTTCATGTTTGCAAGCAGCCTTCCAAAGTAGGGTGATAAAATACATTTCTAATGACCGAGTCCTTTCATGCCATTTTCCCCTAGGTTTTTAGATGTAATTCACAAGTCCTTCGCAGCATCCAGACACAAGCTTGTACAGTCTATTCTCAATAGGCGTCTACAAGACAGAGAGACTGTGTGTCTCTTCTTGTTGAATCTTAATGACCAAATGAATCTTAGCTCAGCTTGAAGCTGAGAAGTTGGGTCACGCGCATCCCATATTTTCTGTGTTTCCCCTTCCTCCCGGATAAGCCAGGCCTGTCAAGGATCGGTGCCTACACTTAACTCGATGTTCTGCTCCGTTTCTCGCTCCAACCTTGCCCTTTCCTACAGCTTTGGCAGATGTCTGAGAGGTCTTCTGAGAATTTTAGCCACTGTGAAGAGGTGACACTCCAATTAAACTTTCCTCTTCTGAGTCTTCCCTCTGGGTATCTATGTGTATATATATATATATATGCAACCATATTTACTTCTATACTGCCACCTACAGAAACACACCTTTATGTACATGATTCAGTGGTTGAGTCCTGGAGATAAAGGGATCAATAAGATGACATCAGTACCTTTTAGTAGCTTGTGGCCTATTGAGTAAGGCAGAAATATACACCAAATGACATATCGCAATCAATGTTATCCAGGTATATAACACTACTAAACATCAGCAGACATGCGCAAAAAGATGCAATAGCAAAACGTTTGGAAGGATGCCCTCCAAATAGATACAGTAAACATTACCACTCTCCCATTCCAAAAATGAGCTTGGGCACCAAACTTGGGTATAAAAGGCTGTCAGGAAGAATCTGATCCTTTATTTATTGTTTTTACAAAAAAAATCCAGTAGCATCATTTCTACTGTCATCTAATTTAATTCTGTAATGTTCTATGTGTGGGACAGGCCTGGGGTGAAGAGAGTAGAGCACCCCTAGGTGCTCAGGACTTAAGGGGATGCTCCCTTGTAAAACCATGTCAATGCAGGGGCCCTACGACCCAGAGAAGAGATGGGAAAAACCTAGCAGCGTGTCATTGGAGAGGGGCCCTGGAGAGCAAGTGAAGCCTCCCTGAGAGAGACAAGAGATTGCTGAGCAGAGCTAGCAGTTGGGGACAAGGAAGAGAAGGGTGGGCACGAATGAGGGAAGATGAGTCATGCCAAATGCCCAGAATGGATAATGTGAATGGGAAGGAGAAAGAAAACAATCAGCACAGATGTACACACACACAAACATACACATACACTCACATACCTTAAAGTTGGGAAAGATGTTTCATTGTAGGGTCAGACAGTGACTGGCAGCCACATCTTACAGTGCTGGTACTGGTGTATATACTGTAACTTCCTATTCTCTTGAGATCCAATACAAGAGTGTCACTTATACCTCCTTCTTGTCCCATCCTCTCCCATCCCTTTCTCAAGTTCCTTCCTTCTGGAGATGACTTGGTAAGATTCAGTCATATAACAAAGTGCCCTACCAAGTGTGCCAGACACTGCCTCCTGTACATTATCAAATTACATCTGACAACTTAACAAGTACCCTTTGTCCTTGCACCCATTGTATAGATAAATAAGTGACCCGAATATAAAGAAATAAACAGCTTCCAGGACTCACACCCATATTCAGGGTGCTGATGTCATGCTAACTACCTTGCTACCTGCTAGAAGGAATTACAGGAGACATTTGTGCAAAAATGCCTGAGGAGAGGAGATAGTGTGACAGAGAAGTGAGAGGTCCAGTTCAGGGGCTCTGGTCTATTGATAGCAAGCCAACATGACACACTGCATGAGAAATGAACAGCTATAGAGAGGTACACAGATCTCTGTCTGCACCAGCTAAATGGTAAGAAAACTTCCTCAGAAAGGCAAGAGCAGATGCTTACCAACAACCCTTCCTCAGAAACAAACTGTGCCTGTTCTCAGGGGATTCATTCAAATTATGTGGGGAATAGTTTTACATTCATGCTACTGAGATGACCCACTGGGGTTTCACCTATCAAAAAGTAGTAGTTAATGAGAGATTTATATGGAAGCAAGAAGTGAAAGTGGAACCCAAGTATGGACCCTCCGACATCCGTGTGCCTAGGCACAGTTATCCAAAATCAGATCAAAGCTGTTAGCAAGCAACAACTTCGCCAACCAAAGGAAAAAATCACTTTCCCTAACCCAACTCGGAACCTGTTTCCTGTGCCTGCAGAGATGGTGGGTTTCTACAGAGGAGTTGTGATACTCTGCTCACATCTCACAGATGGGGCACCATGACCTGCTAGAGCTTTCTGCCTGGGCAGGGAACCAACAATGAGAGAGAAGTGGGATCCAAGACACTAAAACTGGGGTGGAGGTTCAGCGACCCACTGGACAATGCCAAAGGAAACACCGCCATCTCGTGGCACCAGGAGAGAGGAGCTGCTGCTCCTACCCATTGTCTCAGGCAGGCACAAACTAACCAAAAGAAATTGAGACTTGGAAAAAGTTAGGTGAAGTGAAGTAAACCAGGTGCAAAAAAAACACAGGTCCCGTGGTTCCCCTTATTTGCGATAACTAGTATATATGGGAGACAAGCAAAAATGGTCAGATAAGATGATGTTAAGCGAAATGAACTCCAAGATAAGGACACAGTGGTTTTTTTCTTTCTTCCTATTGTTTCTAATGTATTTATAAGGTACCACGTGGTTTTATAACCCCTGTTATAACCCCTGTTTTCACTGTATTTGATAATTTGTGGAGCAGAAGGGAAAAAACGAATTGTTTAAATAGGGATATAGGTTGACCCATTGCAACAATGAGATGTACAAGACGCTATGTCAAAATATGAATTTTCCAATTTAGGCGGGAGACAGGAGCGAAGGGATTGTAGGGGACAAACAAAGGAGCAACAATGCTTGATAAGAAATGTACTCATTACCTGCTCATGTGATTGTAACCCCTCTGGACAGTACTTTCACAATAAAAAACTTATTAAAAAAAAACATTTAGAAAGTGAACATCTGCCACACTGTTTACTGATAACATAGAAGGAAAAATCCAGTCCTGTCCCATTCTGTCTGGCCTGTGGCTAAGGGAGAGATAAATGGTGGTATGAGGAAAGTTATCCTACTCTTAATCCTTTCAGCATCCACGGGCTCACAACAGATGTTATGTGATCATGTGGAAAGACAGGAAAATACTCTTATGATAATATTGGTGGTGATAGTTGCAAATAAAAAAAAATTAAGATCTACTGGTCACTTTGCAAGCATCAATGCTAATTAATAATTTATTAAAATAATAATAATAACATTAAGCAATCATTTAAGATTAACTCCCACAGCTACCTCATAAGATAAGGGGATAGCACTATCTCTGTTTTATAGATAAACAAGCTGAGTCTCTAAGAGATGAAGGGGCATGCATGAGCTTGGTCCTGAAGTAGAAAGGATTAGAGCCAGCACAACACAGGCCTACCTAACCCAATCCCACATCTGAACAACTCTACTCTTTCTCACATGATGGCCCATGTACCTTAGATACACAGAGTATGCATATTAAAATGTAGAATATTTGAGCCTACCCCAGATGGACCAAGCCAGAATCCATGAGTGGATATAAGAACTAACAAGTTCATATGGAACAATAAAAGACCCCGAATAGCAAAAACGCTCCTCAACGGAAAGAACACTGCTGGAGGAATATCAATACCAAATTTCAAACTCTACTATAAAGCCATAGTAATCAAAACAGCTTGGTATTGGCATAAGAACAGACCTCAGGACCAATGGAATAGAATTGAAAACCCAGAAATGAACCTGCAGACCTATAGCCATCTAATCTTCGATAAGGGAGCTAAAAAAATAGAATGGAAGAAAGAAAGCCTCTTCAGTAAATGGTGCTGGCAAAATTGGTTAACTACTTGTAGAAAACTAAAGCAAGATCCTTATATATCACCCTGCACCAGAATCAACTCCAAATGGATCAAAGACCTCAGAGTCAAAGCAGACACTCTGAAAACATTACAGGATGGAATAGGAGAAACCCTAGGTCTCCTTGGCTCAGGCCAAAATTTTCTGAATAGAGACCCAGAAACACAACAAATCAAAGAAAGGTTGGATAAATGGGACTGCATGAAGTTGCAGAGCTTCTGCATGGCAAAGGACATAGCTAGCAAGATCAATAGAAAGCCCACGGATTGGGAGAAGATCTTCACTAGCCATACAACAGACAAGGGTCTCATATCTAAAATATACTTGGAACTCAAAAAATTAAATCCCCCAACAACAAATCCTCAAAGAAACAACTGCCCAATAAATAAGTGGGCTAAAGACTTAAAGAGAAACTTCTCTCTGAAGAAGAAAGAAGGATGGCCAATAGACACATGAAGAAATGCTCAACATCCCTAGCCATAAAAGAAATGCAAATCAAAACAACATTGAGATGCCACCTCACCCCAGTTAGAATGGCAAAAATCAAGAACTCTAACAACAACAGATGCTGGAGGGGATGTGGACAGAAGGGAACCTTACTTCATTGTTGGTGGGAATGTAAACTTGTTCAACCACTTTGGAAAGCAGTATGGAGGTTCCTCAAAAGACTTCACACAGAGCTCCCCTATGACCCAGCAATCCCACTTTTGGGCATTTACCCAAATGTATACAAACAAGACCACACTAAAGCTACCAGCACAACTATGTTTATTGCAGCATTATTTACCATAGCTAAGATATGGAACCAGCCCAGATGCCCCTCAGTAGATGAATGGATCAAGAAAATGTGGTATATATACACAATGGAATTCTATGCCTCCATCAGAAAGAATGACATTGCTCTATTTGTTAGGAAATGGAAAAACTTGGAAAAAATTATATTAAGTAAGCCAGGCCCAAGAAACATAGGTCCCATGGTTTCCCTTATTTGCAATATCTAGTATATGTATGAGTCAAGCGGAAAAGGTCAGATAATGTGATGTTAGGAAAATGAATCCTTAGATATGTATTTTAATGTTTTTTTCCTTTCATGCATTTGTTTCTAACGCATTTATAAGATTATCTCTTTGTAGCTTTGTATGTCCCTCCCCCACAGTATAACCCGTGCTTTCACTATATTTGATGTCAGTATAACTTGTAGAAGAGATGGGGAAAAACAAGTCGTTTAAGGATACAGGTGGACCTGTTGCAACAATGAGAAGTACAAGTTGTCATGTCGAAAACGAGCGTTACAATGTTGGGGGGGGGGGAAAGCGGGGGGGGGGGGAGGCTGGGAAGGGATGTGAAGGGTAAACAAAGGAGGAGGCTGCAATGCTTGATAAGAAATGTATGCATTAACCTGCCCATGTAATTGTAACCCCTCTGTACAGTGTGTTCACAAAAAATAAAAAATAAAAAAAAAAAGAACTAACAAGTTGGCTGGTTCCCTGAATCATGGGATAACTATTAGCTATTAATTAATTGTGTCTCTCAAATTCAGATCATGAAGCCCTAACCCCTAGTGTGATGGTATTTAGAGATGAGGCCTTTGGAAGATAATAAGTTTTAGACAAAGTCATATGGATAGGGCCATATAATGGAACTAGTGCCTAATAAGAAGAGACTAGAATACTTTCATTCCTTCAGTCATTCAGTCAGTCAGCAAGTCTTTCCCTGATGTCTCCTGTTACATAACTAGCTCAGCATGTACAATGGCTACATAACAGCTCCAAGTGTAGGCTATTGATTTTATAACATGAAAAGCGGAGCAGAGGGAAATGCTAAGAGCTAAGAACGTTGTAAAGGACATTGTAAAGGATAAGGCTGAGCTTTCTTTTCTGTTTGTTTTTTGGTGTTTTTTTTGTTGTTGTTGTTTTTTTTTTGTCAGTCGTGGGGCTTGAACTCTAGGCCTAGGCACCTGTCCTTGAGTTCTTCAGCTCAAGGCTAGCGCTCTACCATAGTGCCACCGTGGCACTTCTGGTCTTTTCTGTTTATGTGGTGCTAAGCAATCGAACCCAGGGCCTCATACATGTGAGGCAAGCACTCTACAGCTGAGCCACCTAGCCAGCCCCTAAGTCTGAGCTTTCTAACATAAGGAAATGGGTGTAGGTCATGACACCTGATGAAAAAGCAAGGCTAAAAGAAGGAGCAGGTTTGATAGAGTCATGCATTAGGGGAGTTCAGTGAGGGATCTTTTGATGTATACAGCGGTATCAAAAGATAGAGTTGGAAATGCAGCTGCAGGATTTGGCAGTGGTATCCCAAGGCTGTGTAGTATGTGAGCTTCTCTAGAGACTGTTGAGAGTTAAGAAGCCCTGGGACAAAATCTCAGGCGCTCCCATATTTGAAAGACAGGTGGCCAATCAACACATTCTGACATCAGTAAGGGAAAGAATAATGCAAAGCAACACATTTGCACAATCTCAAAGAGTATTTCTTGAGATAAATATTAATTACAAAGGAGAAAAGAATAAGCATAATGTGGGAAACCGAGGCTAATGCCCCCTTAACAAAATAGTCAAAGTTAATCTCACAGCAATGAGCCTCACAATGAGCGCATCATGTGCCTCCTCACAGGGTGTATTGAGAAGGACATAGCATTATTTCTGTAATGTCCCTGCCAGAAGTGCATGACCTCAGTGTAATTGCCAGCAAATGTCAAAGAACCCAAACAGAAGGGCCAGTAGCTCTTTAAATCTGTCGAAGTCATGCAAGATAAATAAAGATGAAGAAATTGTACATTGGACACTAAGGAGGCATGATAATTAAATGCAAGGTATGATCCTGGGACTAGATGCTAGATCAGAAAGGGACTATGAATTGACTGGAAAAACTTGAGCAATGTCTGCAAATCAGTTACTAGTATAGTATCAGTATTAGTGTCTGGTTTTGAACATTATACTATGGTTATGTGAGATTTTAACATGTCTGAAAGATGAATGAAGAATTCTTTATGTGTTTCTCAATTTTTTTCTAAGTCAAGGTAAAAAATGTAGGTGGAAGAGGAAGAGCAAGCAAAAGAATAAAACAAAAGTAGCAGCCAGTGAGAAACACAGAAATGCAAAGAAGAATCCAAGCAAAGAGCCACATCAATTTTTTTTAAATAATCTAGAGCAGTGACTCATACTTGTAATATTAGCTTCTTAGGAGGCTGGATCAGGAGGAGGAAGGTTCAAGGCCAGTCCAGGCAAGAAGTCTGCAAGGCCCCATTTCAATCTAACCACAGAAAGTATAAATATGAGGCTCATAGACCAAGCCAGCCCTGGTAAAAACAGAAGTGAGAACACCTTCAAAAATTAAACACAAACCAAAAGGGCTAGGGCATAGCTCAAGTGGTAAACAACAAATGTGAGACTCTCAGTTCAAACTCTAATAGAGCCAAAAAATTAAATTAGTCTAGTCGAGTTTATCTTTCTTTGGGTCAATGTTTTATTCTAGCTTAGTATAAAATCAGAAAAGTATATAAATAATAAATGAAAAGCTTGGCTTGCTTTTACAAAATGAACATCCATGTATAGAAGACCCCAATTTAAGATATTGGCTTTAACAGCACTAATGAGTCACCCCTGTGTCACTGACACCCAGTCAACATTCTCCTTCCCTGCCAAAGAACTATAATTCTGACCTCCATCATCATATGTTAGTTTTGCCTCTCTTAGGAAATTCATATATAACTGGAATGTCACACTGGATCTGCTTCTTTCACTAATACTATTTGTGAGATGCCTCCTTGTTGCTTTGTAGAGTGAAAGCTCGTTTTCATTCCTGTATTGTAGTCCAGTATGAATATTCTGGGATTCATTTATCCATCCTATTGTGGATGGTTTTGGGGTTGTTGGTTGATTGGTTGGTGATTACAGTGTTCCTGGGAATACTTTTGCATGTCTCCTAGCATATATATGGACATTTATATGCTAGGTATATGTGTAAAAGTGAAATTTTGATTGAATTTTGCACTGTGGCTATCACAGAAAATGGCTTATTCAAAGAGTGAGCTGACACATTCATGGGAGGTGTTGGCAAGTACAGGAAATGCCATGTTCCCCTAAATGCAGCTGTAAATGCCTTTTATACTGCACCCCCAATGCTCATGTTTATGCATAAAGGAACTTCATTCCATGAAAAACAATCACCTTCTAGAGCAAGGAAAATATCTGGGAGTCAAAAATCCCTGTGTTCCAATCCCAACTGTGCCATGCTGTTGTTCTGTGACCCTGAGCCACTTTCTTTCTTGCATTTTATTTTCTCCAGTTTAAAACCCTGAAATAACATCTCCTATTCCAAATGGAATAACACATTTGGAACATTGCCTGACTTATGAGAGAAACATGATAAATGTTCCCAAGAATAATATCTTCCTGGAAAATCTATATCAATCAAGTCTTTCCCTACTTTCCATCAAAATACTCACGCAGAAAAGAGGAAAATTCTGAATCCTACAAAAATAAGTCAACCAGGTGATAGTATCTCTGATAAATGTCTAATCTCTACAATGCTAAATGAATAAAAAAATGAATATATAATTGACAAATAGGCCATGGTACTGAAAACCATTTAAAGCTTTTCTTCTGGGTGCAGGCAAACATTTTTTTCTTCTCTCTCTTTGGATCCCATTATTCAAAACTATAAAATCTATACCAAAAATATACAAATACCTCTCTATTGTACACATGTGGTTTTAAGAGGCATCAAGAAGTATGTCCCTGCCTAGGCTCTCCATTTCCTCTCTATAGCCAACTGGAGACTGGAAGAGGCAGAAGACAACATCTCAGAACACAAGTGCTAGGATGTCTGCAGTTGACATGTGACTCCCGGGCATGTAATCTCCACAGACCAGACAAAGTGTGCAGCTCTCCCTGAATGCAGGCTTTCATATCTGTTCTTCCTTTGCCAGCTCAGAAGCCTTAACTAGAGCTAGAAGATGGCAGACAAGAAAACACATAGAGATCCAACCCCAAAATTATGGTTTCCCATAAAAGTAGCAAAATGGAAGAATAAAGTATGTCATCTAAGTCATAGAGTCTGTATCACAGAGAAAATTCCCTCCACTCAGGTAATATCCATGAAGTCTTCAGTCATACTGATTAGCAAATGTTTCAACAATAAAAATTGTAAAATAATGCTAAAAATACAAGCAGGTACAGGGGAAAGGAACAAAAATTAAGTATAGCACTTTGTGTCTGCAGTACAAAATACCAGCAAACAAGAAATATCTATAGTTTTGAAGAGAAATTTGCTTTGTAATGCAATTATTTTGTTAGGTAAACAAAAACAAAGTCTCCAAAACAAACATAGCTATATACACTTCATCAAACCAACACAAATATTTATCAAAATTAGGTCAGACTATACTATAAAGGAAAAATTAGATCAGAATATGATATAAAGCACATCTAAGGACTAAGGAACTGTACTGAATACTATTGTTTTGGTCGGTCATGGGTCTTGAACTCTGGGCCTGGGCACTGTCCCTGAGCTCTTCAGCTCAAGGCTAGCGCTCTACCACTTGAGCCAGAGCTCTATTTCCTGTACTGAATACTTAAGTAATGGCAGGCATTCCTTTAGCCCTGACTAAAGGAATTAGCTTCCAACCGCTACTATAACAAAATACTATAGACTTGGTAGTTTAAACAACATATCCATTTTCCTAAGGTTCTTCACATGAGAAATCTGAAATATATCATACTAAGCTATAATAAAATTATTAGTAAGACCACATTCCTTCTGGACACTCTAAAGGGGAATTGTTGCTTTAGGCTTCTAAATGTCACCTATGATCCTTGGCTTGTGGCTTCTTCTGCCATCTTTAAAGCCAGCAACACTGAGCCAAAGCCTCACACCGAACTCTACCTTGTTCTTTCTTCCCATTCCTTCTTTCAGTTAGAGATTCCCTTGTTATGTCAGACAGATAATCCAGAATAATTTCTGTTTTCAAGGTCAACTGATTAAGCAATCTCATTCCATCAGAAACATTTATTAAATGCCCTAACTTATTTATGAGATCTGAAGATGAAGATGAGAGCATTTGTGGGAGGACCACTATTCTGTCCACTTACTAAGTATTATCAATAGCTCATGTAATCCTCATTTAAACTTTATGAGGTAGAAATATAATGAATACATTTTATAGATATGGAAGCTGAGGCTTAAAGAATGCCTTAGAATCCTTCCCAGTTCATGTAAAATTAGTTTCAAATTTATGGAGACCTTTCCACATACTTTTTGACTGGATTTGAGATCACTGGGTGAGTTCTTTGTACCTTCTAAGCCTCCATTTTACCAACTCTAAAATGAGAGCGACAGACCAATGTCAGTGACCCTCCTAGATTTAAAAGCTTACACTTTTATGACAAGGCTCTTCGGTATGTGGGTACTATAATGCTCAGAGGTAAAAAGTAGCCTGGGTAAAAGTATGCTTACTAGAAGAAAGTGACAAGGGTGCCAATGGACACAGTAAAGATTGATGGTCCTTGATGATAGCAACACATGGCCACGTCTAGTGCTTATCAGCCATTTAGAAGCCAGAGTTTTCTTCTAGGTTCTATTTGTTGGGTAAAACTATTGTCTCTGGAGCAAGACTAGCCCTTGGATAGCTTCCAACTCTCAAGCCAACTCTGCCAAGTCTCAGAGTGGCCCAAAGGTCTGGGTTTCCACACAGAAAATTTCTCTCCACAAAAAGGACTGCAAGGGCTGTTTCTCTAGCAACCCAGAAGATAGGAAAAAAATAATAATACATGCAATAAAAGGAATTTTTATACAGAAATGTATTGTGAGGCTCCAGTGTAAGGTCCCTTTAGCAGGAGGCACAATTTTCTTAAATAATCATTCCCATAATTGGCTACTTGTGGGAACAACTAATTGTGCATGTAATCATTTGCCTGTACAACTCAGCATCAACCAGTAATTAAAGGCAGAGCCGTCCCTGCTAAATTTGGCTCCAGAAATAATAGTAATATTTCCAAGAGCCCCATGTCTCCTTGCCAAGGAACTCTAAGCTCCATTTTAAATGAGTATTGTTAGCTTAAAAAACATCCTGAAAAGGGGAGACCTGAATTCTTTACCAAAGCAAACACATTCTCAGAAAAGAACCCTTACAGAACATTTTTCTGCTTGCATTTATTCCATTAGTAAATCATGACGGTACCTGGAGTACCTTCTATACTCAGAGTGAGTCCCTTCCGAAAACTAGGTCCTCATTTGTCTGCAAAGCCTTTATCCTCATACATTCTCTCAGGGGTGAGCAGAAAATGTCACTCATCTTTACAAAAGTCCAGCTTTTTTTTATTTCCTCTAGGTCATAGAGCAACAACTCCCATATCCCTGATCTTTGCCTGCAGCACGGTTGCCATGTTTAAGAATTCTTCATCATTTTGTATCTAGATACTTGGTCTCTTGGCTGGTCCCCCTGCTTTGAAGCTTATGCCTCTTTGGTCCAATCTAACCAAGGAAGCAAGTAAAAGTCTTATGTTTAAAAGCAGATCCTGAGCTGGGAAGGTGGGTCAGTGGTAGAGTGCTTGCCTTGCATGCATGAGGCCCTGGGTTCGATTCCTCAGCACTACCTAAGCAGAAAAAGCTGGAAGTGGCACAGTGGCTCAAGTGGTAGAGCACTAGCCTTGAGCTGAAGGGTTGAGAGACAATGCCCAGGCCCAGAGTTCAGGCCCCATAACTGACAAAAAATAAAAATAAAAAATAAAAGCAGATCCTATTATTACCTGGGTGGCAGATGGATTTTGTCCCCAAAAGATAGATAGGTAGGTAGATAGATAGATAGATAGATAGATAGATAGATAGATAGATAGATAGATAGATAGATAGATAGATAGATAAGATAGATACTCATTCCTTAACCACATGATACCAATAAATGAGATATCATTCAGAAATAAGAATCTTTGTAAATATAATTAATGAGCTCTAGATAAAATCATCCTGGATTTAGACTGAGCCCTCAATTCAATGACTATCTACCTTAGAGTAGCAAGGAAAGGGAATTATAGCAAGCAGCCACTATGGAGGTCATGCAATAGCAGCAGCAGAGGCTACAGAGTCCTGCAAACCCCAGCAGCACTCTTCCATCTCCAACTTCTTCTCTCTCATCCCTTCCAGCCTCCACACTCCCCTTCATCTGAAGCAAGCTGGTCTGACTCTGAGGCTAGGATTGGGGATTGTGTCCTAGAGAAACATGAAGTTCTTGGAAGTTTTCAATTAAAGGAAAAGAACTGACTGTGTTTATTGGAACTAATATAATTAAATTTCCAGCCTTTGATGATATGCCTAGCCTCTGACCTCTATACCCAGCCTATCCCTCTTCTTCCTGCTCTCTAACCACTGGCAACATCACTCTATCCTTGGGATGGACCGTGGTCCCTTCTGCCACAGAACCTTTGTAAATGCTGGTTCCTCCCCCACACTTCCTATCCAAATCACCTTTTCTTTGCTGCTTTCCTCCAATTGATGGTATAAAAATGGTTGCCAAGAAGTACAAGATTCTTACAGTGAGTGCCATCTATCTCATTCTGTATTGGGTTTAAATTTTATGCAAACTCTCAAAGTTTGGGGAAAAGAATGCAATCTTTAGCCAGGTGCCGGTGGCTCACGCCTGTAATCCTAGTTACTCAGGAGGCTGAGATCTGAGGATCACAGTTCAAAGCCAGCCCGGGCAAAGAAAGTCCATGAGACTTTTATCTCCAATAAACCACTAGAAAACCAGAAGTGGCACTGTGACTCAAGTGGTAGAGCACTCGCCTTGAGCTAAAGAGCTGAGGAACAGCGCCCAAGCCCAGAGTTCTAGCTCCACAACCGACAAAAAAAAAAAAAAAAGTAATCTTTTTATTTAGAACAGAAGCTGACAAACTTTTATTGTTAAGAGGATCAAATAATACGTATACCTGGGCCATTTCTGATTTCATGGGTCCTATAGTCTTTGTTGAAAATATTTTAGCTCTACCCTCAAAGTGTGAAATAGTAACCACCATGCAGAAACAAGTAGACATGTCCGTGTCCCAATGAAGTTTTATTTACAAGAATAGTCAGGGGGTTAGATTTGGCCAGTAAGATAGTGACTTCTGAATCACATTTTAGAAGAAAAAATTTGAAACATTTAATGATAATCAACCTTGGTGTTGGTTTCTAAGTCAAGCTAACTATAAAATCAGTAAGTAAGCAAACTGCTTTAGGACAAGGCCACAAATCACCACAGCAGCTATGATTTGAGTTATTAACATTCAGAGCAAAGTTTTTGAAAGCAAAAACTTGCGAGAAGGTTTTTAACTCCCATGAAAAGTTCATATTTTAAATGATTTCTCCTTAAATAAATAGATCATCTTTTGAACCAGCTAATCCTTAATAAATGAGAATCTGTATACCAAGTTGAACTGAGCATCTGAATTCCCCTAGCTATGTCCCCTTGCTCTGGACCTCTTTAAAGATCCATTGATTACTGCCAAGCCTCCATTGGTGGGATTCATTAATTTATGAACTTGTCATTACAATTCATTGATTAAAATGTCCCTTCTTAAAGATTTAATTATACCCAAAGATAAAAGATCTGCTAATTATTGTCCTTTATCTAATTGAAGTTTTGTATTACAAATAAAGTTCAAAGGTTTAAGGCAGTTGCCCTTTCCAACAGTTGGGCAAAGATGAGAATTTAATTAGAGGCAAGATACCATAGCCTCTGATCTATTCTAATGGAAAAAAAAGACATCAGGCTGGGCAGGACAACCAGTCAGAGTGGGAAGACCTGGAAAATCTGTTAGCCTTCTCAGTCATTTAATGGTTTTTAGCAAACAGCTCTTATCACACGCTGTTGAGATGGGTTAAGTTGCAGGAACAAGCAGAGTTATGTATTGTGTTCAGCGCAGGAATTCTGCCAAGCAGACTAGATTGTGCATTTAATTTTTTAAATTACTGTTACTTTAAGAGGCATCCAAAGAAGAATATTTTTTTCTCTTCTCAACATTAGCCCATGATCCAGGGAGACAAAAAAAAAAATGAACAATTCAAGGTCCCAGCCCTCAAGTAGTTCACATTGTGTAACTTCACATCCAGAAAGTTTTTCTTCCACAATTCCATAAAATGTGTACTAAAGAGACAAATGATATTGAATACCAAAAAAAGAGTTTGTTTATCTATTCTTTCTCTAACAGAATTCATCTGCAAAGGGATGTCCTTTGCTCACATTTTCTGAAGCAGGAATGGAATCAAGGCTCTCTGAAGGATAGAAGACTCCTGTGTACTCAATGAGAAGCTCTGAATACCCAAATCCTAAGAGCAGGCTTTGTCTGTGGATATGCAGAGGAACTAGGGTGGATGCCATTTAATGGCTAAAGCAATTCAAAATAAGTAGAAAGGAAGTGTATTGTGCACAGAGCACAGATGAGGTGAAAGTATGTGAACAGCTCTCCTATGGGGAACAAGGTGATCTGGTCATCAAGCACAGACTGAGATAGACAATGAGCCACAGATGACTCCTTGCAATCATCACAGGATGTCACACAACAGGGACCAAACACTTTTTGTTACAATAAGGTCTAGATATCTTATGTTCGCAGGAGAATACTGAGCTCTATTTATGTGCTCCAAATGCCTTTTCTCCTTCAATAGTCCTGAGCACTGTCATAGGCATGCTGTTTTGTAGCACCCATTTCACATATGAGGAAACTGAGGCCAAAGAGCTGTTCTGTCCCAATGCTGGTAGTAGAAGGCTGGGATCGTAGGTTCATGTCTGACCCCAGATTTTACACTCAAAGCTGATTCCAGACCATTGCATGGAAAAAAATTTATGCTAGGGAGTTATTAAGATCATCACCATCATTGCAACATGGTCAATTCCCAGTCACTGTACTATTCCCAGAGCCTATACTATTAAAGTCTGAGGTGTTTATTACTGATACCTAATAAAACTAGGTCAAATTTTTCCAAAACCATAGTTGTTTCCCTCAAACCAGACTTGAGAATCATTCTTTATTTCTCTCCACCAGACCTTGGGGCTTATGATTAGAGGTTGAGCTCAAGGGATAAAATATAATGTGCTGCTGTGATGAACAATAGGAAATACTAGAAAAAGCTTCATGCTGATTGTTAGGCAAATGAGACTGAGCACACTTATACAGTGGAATACTAATCAGCCATCAAAATCAACACTGCAGATACACGAAAATGAATCATCAACACTAAGGTTATGATACAAAAATATAATGTCATATATATTTGTGATGTATATTTATATTATGTATGTAATGTAAATACATATATGTGTGAATACGTATGTGTAAATGTGCAAATACATATATACGTCAATGTATATGAAAGAAGATGAAGAAAAGAGCAGACAACTGGGCACCAGTAACTTACAGCTATAATTCTGGCTGCGCCAGCGTCTGGGCTCATTTTCACAAGAGGATGTGCTTCATGATGTCCCCACGTGGCATGGCTACTCTCTGTGCTGTTTTGAGAAGAAGTGGATCCAAGAATCTGTTTTCTGACTATAAAGGTTCCTAGGACCCAGTGATGAAAACCTCTGGAGGTACAAGAGAAGCTCTAACTGCTGGCTTCTGTTCACAAGACAGGCCTTCCCTCAAACCAATATGGTAAAACCTTTGAGGTCCCTGCATACTGCTCATGTAGACATTCCTCAGAGTGGAACAGGAACCCTCCATCACCTAAGACAATACCTAAAGACAACTCAGGGGAGCAGTAGCTGTAGGATCCTTCAGCCTCCCCTGGAGGATGTCCTTCTATAACTCTCTTTACCTCAAACAGGTATCCAGCCCCATATAACTTTCTTCAACAGCTCACAATTTCCAAATGAAAAACAGACATGCCTAAGTTATTTCCCATCCCAAAACTATCACATATTGAATCTCTTTTCTTAACCTTCTGGGAAAGTAACGATATTTGTTATGAGCTTAAGAACAAACCCTATTAATGACATCAAGCTATTGAGCAGTATTCACTGACTGTCAATTTACATTATGTAACGGGATGTGAAGTTCGATTTCCTTGTGTCACACTTATAATGATTAAGTTATCAACAGATGTAGAGTTGTTTTGAGCTATAACAAGGTCCTATAGGGTGTTAATTAACTTGACAGTTTTCTAAAAACAAAAAAAGAAATGAAATTCTGGCACCTTGCTATAGGAAATGATGCCACTTGGGAAAACTTACTGGTCTTCAAGTAGCATACTTAGGACATATTTGGGGATTTTCTTTCTATTTCCCTTTTTGCTACTTCCTGAGAGGAAAAATAATATCCTAAGCATACTGATTCTCTTCTCTGGGTCCAAAATCCACATTGCAACAAAACCTATTGATTCTTTAAAAAAAAAAAAAAAAAAGACTAGCAGTGATTACTAATATTGATGAAAGGGTCAAGCTTTGCTGATCAGTGGCAGCAAACAAATGTGACTATGTGTCTTGACCAATTCTCAGCTCCCACTACTTGTTTCTTGGAGGGGAAAACCATGTGCCCCATCCACAGGATCAGAAATAGTATGGAGTCTTTACTTCATTCCTTTCCCATGCTTGTTTGTTTTGGTGTTTTTGGTGATAGTGGTACTAAGGTTTGAACTTAGGGCTTCACACATGCTAGGCTTCTAGTCCTGTTTGCTCTGGTTATTTTTGATGCAGGGTCTCACTTTTCTCCTGGGCCAGCTTTAACCATGAACCTTCTATTTATGCTTCTCACCACAGCCTAGGATGGCAGGAGTGTGAGATGGGGTCGCATGAACTTTTCTGGCCCAATCTGGCTTGGAATTATGATCTTCCAAGATCTCAGCTTCCCTCATATTTCTACACTCTTCTAATCTGTGTAAAGGTCACAAAGTACTCAGACATTAATTTACCAACCTGTAATAAAACATAATTACTCTGTTTGCCTTTTCCTCTCACTCAAGATGACTGATATAATATTTAAAAGTGACCTTTTTTATACATGTGATCATTGTATTGTAGTTACTTCTAGTACTTACAACACACATATCAAAACAGTCACAGATGAAATGATCAACAACAACATGTCACTGGTTTGTTCCGAAATAGCAATAGAAAATAGCAATGAAGCAAGATTGCCCATAAATTGGTTGTGTTAGTGAGAATTCTCATCACTTTGACAAAATGACTGATAGAAAAAACTTAAGGGAAGAAAAATTTATTTTAGCTCAGTGTCTCATAGATTTCAGACTATTGGCCTCACTGATTCTGGACCTGTACTGAGGCAGAACATCATGATGGCGTAGCTCTGGCAACAGAAGGAGGTTGCTCACATTATAGCAGATGAGATACAGAGAAAGGACTTGAAACCCCATATAACCTTCATAAACATGCCCCCCAGTGACCTATTTTCTCCTCCAACTAGGCAGAAAGTTCCCCCCACCTTTAGAAAGTTCCAGAAGTTTGGAAGTGGTGCTGTGCTCAAGTGGTATAGTACTCTCTGCCATGGACTTCCTACTATGATGCTCTGCCACACCTCAAGCCCAAAGCCACAGGGCCAAGGTGCCATGGACTTCTGCTTTTAGGTTGATTTTTGTCACAGTAGTAGAATGCTCTCCCACAATGAAGCATCAGCAGTGTCCCCATGTTAGAAGACTGTTTTGTCACTCTGACAAGACCTTACTATCATTCAACTTATAAAGCATTTCCCAGTCTTCACACAAATCTTTACTATGGAACTTTAATTACTTTGGTGGGAGGAGGGTCTCTTCAGTCATTTTAATCTGTGTTTTATGTTTCCAGATGCTCTATCCTAGTTCTAGAAGGAAGTGCTTCTCATTATAATAAAATTTACATGCTCATACATTTCACTGAAAGACTTACTCTATTTAGGTGATAATAAACAATTCAGTCATTGGGAGGAGGAGTGTCATAGAAGTAATTGTGAAATGGTAGCAGAAGAAAACCTAAAGAAAAGGAGAGGCAGAAAAGATGAATTCATCGCACAGCTTGAGAAGTTTGCACAACCTGTAGGAACCTAAGTGTCCCCATATGTAAAATGAGGAGTGTCTAGCCTATCAGTAACTGTCTCTATAAGCCTAAACATACAATATTTCATCTCTTAATTTCTTATATTTTGTTGTATTTTGCACATGAAATCTTACAGTTTATGCCTGAGCCATGCTTTCAACTGCAGTCCTCTTTCCTGTGCATCACACCCAGCTTGCTAACTTTTTGCCTGAACTGGCCCTGAATCACAATCCTGACCTCCACCTCCTGAGTTCCTGGGAATACAGTCACTAGACTGTGCCCTACATCTCTTTAGATTTGATAATGATAATAATTCCAGCAAACAGAGCTACTGTTCACCAAAGCGTCTATGTGTCACCTTATAGCTCCCCAAATCTCCTATAGTAACAGGGTCATGGGAATTGTTCTGCCAGCAGCCTGTGAGCAGAGGCAACCAAGTCCTCTGTAGCCCAATACAGATAATAATCCATATCAACTTGAATTCAAACAAAGTTTATCCTTATCTCCTTAGTTATTCAATTAGGAATTTGTTCCAACTGATGTATAAGACGACCAAGGTCTAAAATGCATTGTTGACTAGTATAGATGAAAATTGGTGTTCAAGGCCCATACGCCCACAGTGCAACAGCAGTCAGAGTTGGATTTATATTGATTAAATAGAAACTGCAGACTTTTCTCTGTTGCATTCATGTTCATCAAGTTTGGGATTTCTTTTCACTATTTGTTTGATTTTCAGTTTGATTGCTATTAAATACTCAGGTTCTATATAGATTTCAAGTCAATGAGTTTGAATTGGGAGAATCAGAGGAAATTATTCAGAATTGTTTAATTATGATCAAATTTCACCATTATTTACAGATGCAGTTCCTCCAGATTAAACTGTAAAATGCATCTGCATGATGTGGAATTGTCCCAAGTCTTAGTCACCACTAAAATACCCAGGTTTGTTTTCCTGGGATTCTTTCCTGTGGGAAGCAGCTTTTTCTAGTGTTTTCCTAGTGTACATGAAATCACATGAAAAATGCTAAGTTTGACCATCTAGTCATAAAAGGAGACAATTTCTCAGAGCTGGCACTCATAAACACCAGCACATAAATGAAAATCAAAGTGGGGTAAATTGAACTCCTGCATATAAAATAGTAAAATCTTCTTCTTGTGTGTCCAGAATGTTCTAAAGGCAGTTGTTCTCATGAAATAAACAGCCACAGGAAGAAACAACACCAATAAAGACTCTTCCTCTAAAGGAATTAAATAAAGAGAGAAAATCAGAGCTGCTCAGGTGAGAATATCAAAAGACACCTTTGAGAACACACTTCATCTGATAGCACTGGGGCCTCCAAAGCAAAATGTCCAGATTCTTGTTACAGCAGTAGAAGGCTCTCCCAAAAAGAAAGTACCAATTGACCACCCTTGTCATATTCAGCTTTTCAACTCAGCCAACCTACTGCCTTGTTATTTCGTGTGAAAGAACAAAAACCACCAGGTATTGGAAAATGCCTGTAGCTGGTCACAGAAAGTTCATGATAGAAAGCAAGAAAGGTAGTAGTAGAGAAAACAGGGATAGTACAACAGTAATAGTGATAATCATAATAGTGGTCATAAAAATATTACAAATAATAAACCAAAAATAGTAATAGTGATAATAACCGTAGACATCATCTTTGAAGACACTGACAAAGTATTTACATCTACAAAGCAAACATAGGATGTTACATAAAATGAGTACTTCCAAAACACAAAAAGACAGAGAAAAAACTCTAAGAACTTAAAGCAAAGTAACATGCAGGAAAAAGTCTAGAAAAAAGCACCTGCACACATTTATGCTTAGAACAATATGATGGCAAAGATCTAAGAGAATAACTTGCCTCTGGGAGAGATAATTAAATAAACTAATTCATTTTATGTTACCTAGTTCTGAATTGTTTTAGAACTATTTATTAATTGTAATTAAAAATAAAATCTTTAATTTAGCTGTTATCAAACTTTTTTTCTTGGTAGTACTAGGGTTAAACTCAGGGCCAGTGGACAGGGAAAGGGCTGTAAGAGTTGAACCAAGCTTTCAGCTTTTTCTAATTTGGTTATTTTTAAGATAGGCTTTCAGGTTTATGTCTAGGCCTGGTTAGACTATGATTTTCCTATTTACAGTTCCCATATAGCTGGATAACAGGTACACACCACCATGCAAAGCTTTTTATTGGCTGATATGGGATCTTGCAAACCTTTCACCAAGCTGCCCATGAACCATGATCATCCCAATCTCTGCCTCTCAAGTAACTAAGATTAATGGTAGGTGCTACTGCACCCAGCTCAATGAATACTTTATAAGGGACTGTTTCCATATGGATCTCCCTCTTGGTAAAAGAGCTATGGGATTCCAAACTTGTAGCCTGTTGGTCAGAAGTTCTAGAACCCCAGATGTGGGGAAATCCCAACAAGACTGAGCTCTTAGCCTGTGGAATCTGACACTAACTCAAAATATAGTCCTTAGTGTCTGCTAGAAAACAAAATTGACATGCGGAGGGGAAATAATTGCTCCTGATATGCACCATCGGAAGTGCTCTGTACTAAGAACAAGAATACAGAAAACAGCAAATGTGTCTTTTTCTTCCCCTTCTAAAATGATGCTCTGGAGATTCTCTCTCACAAGCCTCTCTCTCAGGCAGTATTGTACATAACAAAGTCATGAGAACCACTGTTTAGATTCTGGTGTTTTTCTGGAGCTAATAGTCCTGAGCCACCAAGTCACTCTCATGAAGCCAATAATCTCTCTCTCCAACACTTGCTGGGATGTTCATACGGCTTTACTGATTTCCATATCATATGAATAGTTCCCATAGTTTTCTGGACTACAGGAAAACATAGCAAAAATCCTGCTTATCTCCAAAATCAGAAACTGACCTCACAGTTCCAAAGGCTGGGAAGGACAGGCTAAGGTTGATTGTTCCTGGTTGGCAGATGAAGGTAGAGCAAGCTCCAGTCTCTTTCTCTTCTTATATGAATAGTAATCCCATCATGAAAGCCTTAGCCTTACGGCCTCATGTAGATCTACTTACCTGCCAAGGCCTTTCCTTCATGCCATCCCACTAAGGGCTCAGGTTTCAACATGAATTTGGAAAAGATACCAGCATGTAGCCTGTAACATGGACTTTAAACTCCAGAAACGTTAGACTGAGAATGTGTAAACACAGAGAGAATTCATATTTGTCCAGAGGAAAAAAATACAGAAAGAGCATAACTACAATAAGCAAAGGGTAGTTCTGGTTTGAGATGGCCCAAGGTCCTAACTTTTGGCTGGACCACCAAACCATAAAGCTCCCTTCTCAAGATCAACACCATCACCTGACATTCTAACAGAGATAAAACAGGCTCCCAAAGCCAACCTATCAGGGAATGCCAGCTCTTTAGATGCTGAGTTTTTGTTTACTCCTGAATAAATTCAATAAAGTGCAGTAACCATTATAATAAATGTAGATGTCACTAATTACAACACTAGATTTTAAGTGCAATGCTAGTGTCTCAAGTGGCCTTTAAAACTGAGTAAAATCACAGCCAATTCAAATTTAATTAAAACTATCAGTTTAATTTAGTTTGCTTTTACAATAAAAACTATACTAACCCATTAACTGCATTCTGAATCTCCCATTGCTGGGAGCAACCAGCAGCTTGTGGGCCTTCATTTTGGTGTACAGAGCAATGCATTCATCTACCTTGTTATACAATGAAGTTTCAGTTGTTCAACACCCTATAAACAACTATTTCTTTTTGCTTTGATGAGATTCTTATACTCTTCAGGTAATTTGCCATGGGATCAGAATAAGCTTTTGTCCAAAGTCTTGTGCTTTTGAAAGTTTATCCTCAAGGGATCTTCTGAGGACTTGATTATTGAGCCTACTCTTAAATTGCCAAGAAGGGATAATACGGTTCAGACACAGCTCAGGTGCATCCTCCAAAGGTTAAAGTGCTAGAAGCTTAGTTCCCAGGTAGGGTTGTTAGCAAGGTGGGACAGGGCCTAGTGGAAGGTTATTTGGTTATGGAGCCTCCACTCTTATGAAGAGATTATGCTGTTCTCTCAAAGTGTTATAAAGCAAGAGTGTGCAATGTGATTTCTCCTTGTGCATGAACCCAGTTTCTTTTCCATTTCTCTGTTATGTTATGATGTAGCCACAAGGACCTCACCAAAACATTGGCACCATGCTGCTTGGACACTTCAGCCACTTGAATCATGAGCCAAATAAACCTCTTTAGAAATAGCCAGGTTCAGGTGTTCAGTTATCATAACAAAAAATGGATTAAGGAGTCATTGGAAACAAATGGAAGAAGATTGGAGATCAGTCTCGTCAATTGTGATCTAAAATTAATCTTGCTTCTGCAGAGCTAATGATTCAGACATCTTTCTAACTCAAGGCCTCAGTTTCCTCATGTGTAGTATTGGAAAGGCTAGAGCAAGTCCTGGCTTCTAAATTTCTGCTTTCATAATCTTTATCATATTCATATATTACCTGACAATATCTACAATTCATACATACTAAATACAATAGACTTCCAAGGCACCATCTGCTTCAGCCTTGTCCTAGACAATATTACTTAAGAACACATGTGGTTTAATGTACCAGTTATATTTTTTTTTGTCGGTCGTGGGGCTTGAACTCTGGGCCTGGGCATTGTCCCTCAGCTCTTCAGCTCAAGGCGAGCGCTCTACCACTTGAGCTACAGCGCCACTTCCTACCAGTTATATTTTTTAAACAAGATTGAAGTAAATACATAAAAGTAAAATAACTTCAAATGCTTAGCTATTATTGTCTTGCATACTCCTAGTGGACTATGTACCACATTTGGAGAATATCAGCCATCCTGACCTCAGAGATACCCTCTGTTCCAGGGATCCTTAATTCTATGAAAAAGAATTTTATATCTTTACTCAGGTAAGTAAATGTACACACAAAAATGAAACTGGCTGCAGGGTTTGTCTGTTTCATAGCAGATAATGTGATTTCTTCTAAGAGAAACACTGATCAAAACAAAATTCACAAATTTTTATATTTTTAGTTTAGAAGAGAAAGGCATCCAATGCAACTGAGCAAAATCATGATCAAGTCATGCCATCTAGCCAGACACGGAGGGGAAAACAATAAGTCTTGTTTGGAGGAAGAACTAAAGCAAGAAGAGAAAAAACTACTTGTACATCTCATGAAAAGAAAATTATAATGAGAAAAAATTATGCAAATGAAGGAAACAGTAACTGCAGAGTGCCCACAGCAGATCAGGTTGGGTCCGCTCCCTATAGACATCTGGAAAGGAATCCAAAGGGCTTTAGCATTGTTACGGAAAGCGTTTCAGATTTATATAAAAGGGCTGAGTTAAGGATGAATGTTTCCCAAAGAAGTCCTCTCATGGTGACATTCATTAAGTCAGTGTTGTGATAACCAGGCAGCTACATATTTATTTCGAGTCTTTTGCTCTGCTCACTGGCATGACTGAATGTGTGGAAGTATGAATCAGGAAAGGTCAGGGTGGCCTCTATTAGTTGGCTCCAGCCATAGCAGCTGGCTGTGAAATATTCATCTTATTTTAAGGTCAACCAGGAAGTAGTAGAGCCAAGAAAGAGCCATCAGCAACACAGATAATGTGAGATTGCACATGCAAATAGACAAGATGACAAATGAAAATGAAACCCTATTCCACAAACCCAAAGAGGAAGAGGTCTGTAACACCTTCCAATTCCAATTCCAAGTCAGGACCAAGGAAAGAAAAGCAAATATGCTCTGGGTATGCATAGGATACCCTGCTCCTAGCTAGCTTGCCCTCAGCTTCTGCCTCCTTTTCCTTTCTTTTATCCTTCCATGAAGTTTTTGTACCCCCCTCTGTCTACCTCAAGTCTTTACCTAAAACAAGGAATGGTGTAAGTCCTGACTGGTAACTGTTTTCATCTCTTCCCTCAAATGATGGACCCTTACCCTACTCTCATCTGGAATTGCCCAGGTTTTGACTGGGGTTCCCTTGACATTCTGCTGGTTTAACCAGGACATTGACTGCAACCTTTGAGCTGTGTCTCAAATTCACACATAATTCTCACGTTATCTTTTTGCTCAGAATAAACCATCCAGCACACACACTTGTGCACATGCACACCCTCTACTGAGATGGGCTTGAATCATTTATGTATTAAGTTGAATTATTTATGTTCTCATTCCAAGTGTGTTAAAGGCTTCCACCAGAGTTTACCCTGGTGTATGCTAAGTCTGCATTGGGGGCATTTATTTCAACTTATGGGACACCACTTGGAAAGAAACCAAGTGGAGGAAAATCTTCACCAAAAATATTTAACAAAGACATTGCTGCTTTTGTCATCTGACACCTCAAAAACTGAATGACTGTGGGATTCAACATATAAACCTTCTGATAAGACTGAGACTTCTGGTCAGGAGTCCACATGACCTATGGTCCATTACTTATACTTACAAATAAAGTCCACTGGCACACAGCTATACTCATTCATTTAGATATTCTCTATAGATATTTGCCTTCCCAACAGTAGAGTTGAGTAAATGTGATGAAGATGGCCTGGCCTGCAGAGTAAAATCATACAATAGACTATTCTGCAAAAGGGTAACCCATTGTGGGAAAGATTTGCTGGCTCCTGCTTGAGCTCTTCATGAACTCCAATAAATCAGTGTTCCAAATTCTTCTGTCACTTGGTAATTGACAGAATGTTGAACATCCAAAGACAAATGTAATATTATTCCTGTCCTTGGGAAGCTCTCAGGCCAGCCACAGATAGAAAGAGAAGTAGCATACACACAATGAGAATCATTTGCTCAGGGTGAGACACAGACCCAAAGTGTGAGATCAATGACAAGGTTTCAGACAGGAAGTCAATAGACAAATTATATAACTCTTGTGCTGATTTGTCTCTATCTGCCACCACTAAGATTCATCCTTTATAATTTTCCTACCCTGTTCTACGCAGATGGAATCTCTCAGGTTCTTTTGCTTCCTACATCTAGTTGGCTTTGACCCATGAAAAGTACCTAAAGGGGCTGGGAAGGTGGCTCAGTGGTAGAGTGCTTGCCTCCCATGAATGAGGCCGTGGGTTTGATTCCTCAGCACCACATAAGCAGAAACAGCCGGAAGTGGCGCTGTGGCTCAAGTGGTAGAGCGCTAGCCTTGAGCTGAAGAGCTGAGGGACAGCGCCCAAGCCCAGAGTTCAAGCCCCACAACTGACCAAAAAAAAAAAAAAAATTAATTAGTTAGTTAATTAATTTAAAAAAGAAAAAGAAAAGTACCTGAAGGAACTTATAGTGTGGAGGAAAGAAAAGCCCACGTATTTCTTCCCTGTTTTGTCATGCCTATAGAGACATATGAAGCTCTCCATGGCCAAAGCTCCTTCCATATATTCTTCCTATACCTGCTCATTTCTTGCCATATTCTCATACTGCTATATATTCCACGGGTTGGGTTATCTTATTATTGCTAAACTTTTAGGGCTCTCGCTCACTATCCTCATCCACTTTCAAAATCCTGGTACAAGGGTTGATTAAGATACAATCATAGTAAAGTCCCTTCAATCAAATCACTTGGACTTCCATTAGAGCCATCTGTTTCTTGCTGGATCCTGACCAATAAAGCTCTTGTCTCCTCTTTCAATAACTCACTCAACTAGTCTAGCCACACACTCATGAAATAAAGTAAAAAAAAATGTCCACCCATGCATGCAGGAAAAACAAATATTGTGTCAGAGAATGGGCATTTAGAAGTTGATTCTTGTATTTATAAAAATGTCTTTTAATCAGCCTTACTCAATCCCACTCTGATAGTGTACTTTAAGGATAAAAAGCTTTTTTCCGTGAGCAGCCGAGTTTATGTAAGGGCTTCTATCCATATGAGCAGATGAACATCATTATAAGCCTGCTCTTGAGATTGCAATGTTCCCAAACATTATTGCTAGGCAGTCAAGTTATAATGAGCATGGTGCTCACTGCTCCCCAATAAGTGGCACTGGCCTTTGTGTTCTCTTCTGAGTCAATCTCTTTATTGTTCTCACTCCTTTGGTGGAGATTGTTTTAACATATCCCCTTCCTGAGCAAATTCTCTCAGCTCATCTTCAAAATTCTGAAATTCCTCTTGGACTCCCACTGGGATATGTTTGTTTATATAAGGTCACAAAAGGTTTCTTTAAGCTAAATCAAGCTGGCTAGCATCTTTGTGGCTGAAGTTTTCTATAAGCAATATCTACAGCCACACAGAGTGGGTTTTAAATCATTTGTAAGAAATTGAGCTTTGTATCCAGGTTGACCCAAAGGACATTTCTTGCCTTTTTTTCCCTGTATGTTGAATGACATAATGGATATGAAAGTTCTCTGTGAACCATAAAGACCTTTCTAATGTAGGGGTTGTGATGATGATCTCACAGTTTGGGAACATCCTGTCTTCTTGGGTTTATTTTATTTCCCATTTTTAAAGCATCACCAAATTCAAAAGGAGCAAGTAATTCTTTACAAGATCTTTTTCCTTTGTGATTAAATAGAATCTAATTAATAATATAGTTAGTTATTGGATGTCTATTATATGTCCAGCACTAGGCCAGAGATGCTAGGGATAAAGTGATGTAAAAACACAGTGCTCATCCTCAGAAGCTTACCACTACTCCTTTCTTAGTCCACATCGAACACAGTGGGAAAGCCTTCACATAGCTTATCTCATTCTTCACAACTATACTAGGTTAACTGCATTATCCACATTTTCCAAATAACATAAAAAAAAAAACAACTGGATCAGCAACAAATACTCATTCAATGTTAACTGTATGTTGAGGAGTGAATCTCAGGTAATTTTCAAAATATCCCTCAAAGCATTATATCTTTTCCCCACTAACAATTAACCATTTTAGACTACTTACAGTAAGACATGGTCCTAGCACTTTATATGCATTAGCTTATTTAATTCTTTCAAGAATATATAAAGGAGATAGCCTATTATCCAGTTGCCAAGGCTTGAATTGCTGGAGTAACTTGCCCAGCTTTATATAACAGGAATCTAGAGAGCTGACATTCATACTCAGTTCTTTACAAAGTCCATGACCTAAAGCACAACACTAAACTGCCTCAAGAGAACATATTTTATTTCCTGGATAACTGACTCTCAGAGGAAAACAAATAAAAAGATGTCAAGACACACATTACAGCCAACAGCAAAAAGGGATGTTTGAGAGAAATCTGAAAGAAGGGATTTTTAAGTCTTTTTTTGATGGTTGGTGGCTTTTGGCTTTCAAATACGAATGGGAATTCCTCTTAATTACTATAGGTTTTGCATTGGTAATAAATATGGTACAACAGATTACTAGGGAAGGAAGAAAGTGATGCCTTAACCTTGAAATTTTCCTTAACTCCTGGATAATTCCAATTATTTCCAGGTAAATCTGCTGAGTACTTTCGGAATAGCCATTGCCTTCCCAGGAGGTGATCACTTATCAACTGGAAGATCCCAGTGAATCCGACTGGTCCTCTCCAAATGTTATTCACTGTAGGGCTTCATAAATTTTAGTTATTTTCCCTACACTGTAATCTAGCATTCTAAAAGCAAAGGGAGAAAGTATTTCCCTATCCTTAATCATAATTCCATGTTCAAATGTTTAATAAATTAATACTTTGTTGTGGTTGTCTTAGATCTTTAAACACACATATTAAATCTGAAAGTCAATCAAAAGGCATAGTAAAATGCAGGTAGAATTATTTCACATATAATGGTTCACTATGGGTCAGGGGGAAAATTGTATACTTTCAATTCTAGAAGGGTCTAGAAACTTCCACTCTACATACTAGTTCTCCTTATTCTCTTCAGGGTTCTGGTATGTTGTTTGGAGCTGGGGACTGGAATTAGACTCAGGAAGTCTGACTTCTTCACTAACCACTAGTTGAGTTACATCATGTACACCACTCCCCCATTCTGTGCCCCACTTTGCAATCTGTGAATGAGGATAAAAATAGTGCTCATGTCACACAGTTATTTGGAGCACAAAATTAGATAAATGTTAAGCACTACTATTATAACATTCATTTGTTGTTTCCTATTTACCAATATAAGGATAATGTGCTTAATCTAATCTCACTAAATCCTTACAAAATAGCTGTATGAAATAGGAACTATTTTTCTCTTTACGTTACTTATAAGGGTAAGATTATGAGCCACAAAGAGACAGAGATGCCAACAGCTACAACTAGAGAAGGGATGATGACAGAATTTTTTCAGAGATTCTGACAAGCTAAGGGTATGCTCCAAGGTAGAGCTACCTTATTCAGGTAACAATGCTCCCCACAAAGCACACATAATGGACATTAACTCCCAGAAGAAGACTCAATTAAGTTCAACAGGCAGGACTAGCACAAGAGTTTAAAAAAAATTAAGACACTCCAGAAAAGTCAATGATCAAAATAAAAGTCTTGATGCACTATTTTTAAGCAAAAATGAAAAGGTATCCTTGATCTGTCAAATCTGTCAACATTAAGTAAGAATAGTTTAAACCATAATGGCACAGCTGATTTTGGCCCTCAATGAAGAGACTTTGGAGGGTGCATTAATCTTGCTTTCAACTGGCAGCCAACAGCTTAAAGACCTCCCCGTGCTTACTCTCCCCATACGTGCAGCTGTGTGTGACACTTCTTTGTTCTCTAGTATTAGACTTGCCTGCCCTAAGATGTATGTAACCTGCAAAAACCAACCCCAGAAACTTCCAGCACTTACTGAGAGTCTGCATGGCTCAGCTTCTCAGTCCTAGAGCTCCTCAGCAAGGTCAGAATTAAGGTTCTTCCAAGTATAGTTTCCAAAGCTAACATAGCATAGAATTCCCAATTAAATTTGAATTTCAGATGAATAACTAATAATTTTTGGTATGGGTGTGTCTTGTGCAAAAGTTAGACATACTTATGCTAAAAATAAATTCTGCTGCATACTTGGAATTCAAATGTAACTGAATGTCCAATACTTTTATTTGTTAAGTCTAACAAACATCCTTTTCAGGTACATTTCCAGAAGAAGATTAGATAATAGGTCCCAAGCCAACAAGAGGAAAATGGAAATGCCTGGAGAACCCATTAACCCATTTCTTTAGTATTTTTCTATTATAGTATATTATGCTTTTCTGAACCAAATGGTGCATTGAATCTAACTTGATCTAGTTTTTCCTTAAGTTTTAGTGCTTAAGTACAACTGGCTTGACTTTGTTGCTATTAAAAAAAAGCTTTTCTCCTCTGCTGCTGAATTCTTTAGAATCAATAAAGCTGATTCTGCACAGTTAACTGCCCAAGCACTTCACCATTCAGTATCTCAACTATATCATAAGTGCTTAAGGGCAAAGACTACTACTTGAGCTCTCATCCAAACTATTTCTAGCCACTTTGATGGTGGACAATGTGCATACCCATTATATTACTGGAAAATTTCCCTGTCTTGTGAGTTCTCTGATTACAGTCATTTGTTTTCCTAGATTTTCTTGAAACCGAAGCATAGTCATGTGAACTGAGCTTGGCCAGTCAGAGATATACCTTCACTGGAATTTGAACCAAGAGCTAGTCTTAAAGTCTAGGAAGAGTCGCTATGAATTTGTTTGGCAGTTGGGTACATATCCACATCATTTTCCTGCAGCAACAAGAAATGCAGTAACAATGAAAGTATCCACAACCAGGTCTGGTGAGAACAGTACAACAAGTGGTGGCCTTACGTGCTCGAGAAAACAGAAGCAGTAGCCTCCCTAGTACTCCTTAGAACTCTTTTGATAGTTGCATTCCCAATTTAATCTCTAGAGATAGGTACTATTGTTTTTAATCAGAGCTCCAAAATACACTACTCCCTTATCTTAAGCAATTAGAAATCCATCTGTCATTTAACAAAAGGAGTAGAAAGTAGGAATATAGGGGCTGGGGAGGTGGCTCAGTGGTAGAGCACTTGCCTTGCATGCATGAGGCCCTGGGTTCAATTTCTCAGCACCACATAAACAGAAAAAGCCAGAAGTAGCACTGTGGCTCAAGGGGTAGAGCACTAGCCTTGAGCTGAAGAGCTGAGGGACAGTGCCCAGGCCTAGAGTTCAGGCCCCAAGACTGACCAAAAAAAAAAAGGAAAGTAGGAATGTATTTGGAGGAGACCACCAAATCAGGTTTGATTACCAGGGGGCTAGGAGTTGAGGGCATGCTTGCTGCACACCAGAAACAGCACAATCAGTATCCATTTCTCATCCTTGTGACCACAGACCATTCTCCCTGAGGGGACGCCCTTCTGTATTCTTTTTTATGCTAGCAGTCTGCCTGGTCACCACGATGGCAAAGGAGTGATGGAAGGTAAACATATTTTTCTTACCTCTGCCTTCACATAGGTATACAAGACTGAGGTCTCAATTGCCTACTGGCTGCAGGCTGAAGGACACGCTCACCTCCTGAAACTCATATACCTTCCTTGTCAGTGGACAGGCTCCCTATCGAGAGCCAACTCTAGCTCTGAAGCTGACACGGGACCCATTAGAACAGTGTTCTTTAGAAATACTTATGCCTTTGGTGAAGACATTAGACAATTAAGAATCAGAGAAATGTGCCTTGAGTTCTCACCAACAGCCAAATCCTTCAAAGTAGCGTTTCTGAAGGCTGAACTCTTCAAATGTCATTTTATCTCACGTGGAGCATCATCAAGAGGCCTGAACATAAGAGTTATCCAGCTTCAGGAAAGACTGAGCTTAAAGTAGAACCCAGAGTATCCTCAGCTTCTCTCCTGCTTGGAAGTAAAAGGAGAAGGTTCCTGGTATCAGATTCCCTGAACTGAGGATTTTCAAGGTAAAGAGAAAGCTTGAGATGAGCTCCTGTCACTTGGGGGTGTCTTACCTATAGCAAAAATCAAGTGAAGTGAGAAGAAGCAAGACAAGATGTCAGAGGCATCTGTTATCTATACCACTTGAAACCACATGGCAGGTCATTTTTGTTTTTTCTAACAAAAGGTATTGGAAGTAGCACAAGCAAGCCAACTCTGACTGATAAGCCACTGGCATGCGCTTTTGAACGTCAGTTGCTGGGTGCTCTGTCACCCTGAAGGATTCAAGGAAGGAGACCCCTGAAAAAGTGTGTGACCTTTCCCTTTCAGGAATTCAAGACAAACCACATGCCAGGGATAACTCACCCCACTGAAGTGATGCTCAGAGAAAGGAACGAGCGTGAGGGAGAGCTCAACATAAAATTGCATCTGAACTTTCAACTATGCTCCTGCTAACAGCTGCTTTGGGTAAGGATCCTAGCAAGCGTGTTTAGATTTTTATTCATATGAAGACAGGAGAGGAGGTGAGGAAATAATTCTGAGATGAAGAACTTCAAATTATGAGAAGAAAGCCAACTGTCAATAATCAAAATAATTCTTCTCTGCATAATCAACACCACACTGGCACAGCTGCCGACAAGGAAACAATGAACACGAAGTAAAAATAAAAATCTCTCTCTCTTTTTTCATACTACCTTACAAGAAAAATCTGTACTGGAGGAAAGCTTTGTGAAATAGTTCCTAAAGCATGCAATCAACATTTTCTTGAAATTATAGCTGACATCTTGCATCTAACATATTTCATTCTGCATTATTATTTATACCTCACAGAGATGGCTCGTTGAACACTCAAGTACAAGTGTTCTTTCTTTGACTGATGTTTGTGTACCTTCTGACCTTGCACTGGAACATGGAGATTATATGTGTGCCTGAGTTTCTAAGGTGTATGTGATTAGGTCAGGTGATAATTAGCTAGTATTAGAGTCACTAAAAAAGCCTCTCACTCTATGTCTCTTATATGGTATCCACTGTAGTTAGAGGACAATTTTAGAATTCCAAGTTAAGCATGTCCCATTGTTTAATCTAGACTCATTAGTGTCTAAACTATAGGATAGTTGAATTACACTCCCACCACTTACAATTATATGGCCTTGAAAATATCACTTGACCTCCGGATGTCTCCATGCACTCATTTGTACAATGGGTATAAAAATTCTCTTTCAGATGTTCCTTACAGGAATTGAAGAAAATAATTTATGCAGCACCTAAATGAAACATGTGGCTCATCATAAGTATTCTAGCTACTCTGAAGTTGAAGGATATTTTATTTTTCTGAGTCTCCTATGCACAGTAGTAATGACCTATATTCCCTTTGACTTAGGATTACCACTTTCTTCCTACTTACCATATAGTTTAGGTATTCATCTGGTCATGAGTAGTCAAAAGCTATTGATAGCTGGATTCTTCACTGTTATGGATGGTATTGTGAGAGGTCATGTGTGGCCTAGAGAAGTGAATAGAAGTCTCCCAGGTCAAAAGAGGAAGTGACACCAGCTAGTTCATCTATCTCTTTTCTGAACATGTCCCTTCATGCGAATGGCAGCAGTGTTTTGGAGGGTAGGACTCATTTGGAAAGTATTGATGGAAAATTATTCCCCTGGGGAAAAGGTTTTCAACTCTATGGGCCTCCAGCTCACAGTGCTCATAGATGCAGAATCAGGCAAGAGTGGAGAAAGGTGTGAATCCATAAAATGAATTCAAATGCTATCACTGACAAAAGAATTTCACACATTCTTGACAGGAAAAGGCCACAGAGGAAGGAAAAATGCCATACCAGGTCAAGATTAGGACCTTTCTGGCTCAGTGGTCACCTCAATGGCATCACCTAGAATTGGCAGGAGGACTTGACCTTCCTAATGCCTTATAAATCAAAAGACAGAAAGTCCTCCAAATGTCCATTAGCTAGTAACTAAGATCATGGTCTCTAAATAGAAGTCTTCATATAGACTCTAGCTCTGGCAGTTACTAACTCTAGATGAGAAGAACAGAAGCCACATTGAGAAGATCAGGACAGAAAGGCAGGAGGACTGAGCATGCTGGCATATACATTTGGTCCCATCCTACTCTGGGGACAGAAGTAGGAAGATCTTGGTCTGAGGCCTGTCCAAGCAAAAGCTGGAGATCCTATCTGAAAAATAAACTTAAAATCAAAAGGGCAAAGGCATTACTTAAATGCAGAGTGCTTACCTAACAAGCTTGAGGCCTTGAATTCAATCCCCAGTACAACAGAAACAAAGAAAGGGAGGGAAGGAGAAAAGGGAGGAAAAATGGAGTAAGCACATGCCCTTGATGGTGCCAGAATGCTGTAGTCTATTGCTATAACCCTCTGGATCATCAGACGGAATTTGTGGAGAGTATTTGGGTTGTCTTATGATAAGGAGGAGACAGTACTGTTTTCAAGGAGGCAGGAGCCAGGAGCCGGTGGCTTACGCCTGTAATCTTAGCTATTCAGGAGACTGAGATCTGAGGACTGCAGTTCAAAGCCAGCCTGGGCTGGAAAGTCTCGTGAGACTCTTATCTCCAATAAAAACCACTAGAAAACCAGAAGTGGCGATGTGGTGCAATCAGTAGAGCACTTGCCTTGAGCTGAAGAGCACAGGGACAGTGCCTAACCCAGAGTTCAAGCCCAATAACTGACCAAAAAAAAAGAAGGCAGGAGCCTGGGCTTCTCATAGTCTCTCTTGTCCTGCCCATATGCTATCTCTATAGTCCATTTTTGTTATAAATACAAGTATGTTTTGCATAGGACTAATGTAAAGAAATTTCCCAGGAAAGGAACTACTGGGTAAATCAGTGGCAAGGTATATTTGGTTTTGTAAAGAATTTTAAAAGACAATATTCATTATTACAGAAAATATATCATTTACAAGTCCACTTCTAATATTTAAGTCTCCAGAGTAATTCAACTGTACTGTTATCACTGAAGGGTCCAGTCAAATAATGTCACACACGTGTGCTAATAAACTTGCTTAACCCTATTTCAAAATGTCAGATGGAAAGAGTGTCAATACTACTTACTTGAAGAATATTACTTATCCTAACTTTGAAATAATTCACTAGAAACAAGCATCTGAGTACAACCAGCTATATATAAATGCATGCCCACAAAACACCACATTATGCAAGATCACATGATAAAAACCACCAGACTTAAGAAGAAAGTGGAATTAGGAGCACAACATTCATAAATGTCAATGGTGACGTACAGAGAAAAGAACCCAATAAAACTGATTGCACTAGCCGAGCACCAGTAGCTCACAGCTGTAGCTATAGCTACTGAGGAGGCTGAGATGTAAGGACGGTAGTTCAAAGCCAGCCCAGGCAGGAAAATTGGTGAGACTCTTATCTCCAATTAACTACCAGAAAAACAGAAGTGGTGCTGTGGCTCAAGCAGTAGAGCATTAGCCTCAGGGAACCTCAGGGACAGCACCCAAGCCTTGAGTTCAAGCACTTCACCCAACCAATAAAAAAAAACAATAAATAAATATTGCCTTGTATTACACGTGGCAAATGGTTTATACATAAGAACCACAAGAACTACCATAAGTCTTGAAAAAGACTGCTGTTTGCTTTAGGTCCGTGTTATTACAAAGGAGAAAAAGGAGGGCTGTCAGACTGGGAAGGAAGTAATCACACCAGGTGTGCATGTGGCTTGTCACATGTGCAGAACTGAAGTGGGGAGTGTATGTCTGAGTTGTGTGCAAACACAAGTTTAGTATGTTCTGTGGGATGAGTTCAGCTGTGTAGAGTCCATGTTCACCTTGTTTCTTACACATGAAATGATGCATAATCAAACACAAATGCTCAAATTGTTCCCTAATATATCAATTATGTCAGAACAAATTTGCATCTTCAAAAGCATTACACAGGATTGATTGCACTTCATTATGCTTCCCAGTGTAATTTTATTTTTCCATCCCTTTTATTTCTTCTTTATATTACATTCACAGCATCATGCTAATGTCTGGAAATTATGTGTAGAGACAGAGAGCTTATATTGTCTGTGATGTTCATTTATTTCACAACAGGAAAAGTGGCATTACGAACTATTTTATATAAAGTGGTTGTTGTATCTGAAAGGCTTGAGAAGCTCTGCTCTGACTCACTTGAAAGTTCATAAAGAAGTGTCTTTCTTGTGTTTTAGTCCTCTGTAGCATGTGCAATCTATAAATTTGATAAGTATGTCTCCCATAGTTTCAGTCAAATCTCTGAAATGATTTCTTCTAGGACACAACTAAAGAGCTCATGTCACACCACTAGAAATCACCCTCCTATGTCTCTGTTAAACAGCCCCTAGACATTCATTCACTTACAAAATTGTTCAAATTTGTCCATTCTGACCAAGAAATCCTGCCCAGGGCGTTCCTGGGGGTAAGCCAGACCACACTGCCTGCCACACTCCTATTACCCTTCAATCTAATGTTCTCACAAAGGAGAGAAGCTCACATTGTTGAACTTTTCTGGAAATGTTCAAAGCTGCCAGTATTTTTCCTAGAAAATGACACTGAATGTAAACCAGTGTTCTGTGGTCTGACCAGGATGAGAAATATCAACAGAATTTTTTTTAACATCTATGGTTAAGGATTTTGTTCTTATAAATGGAAACAATAGAAAAGTAAATCTTGAACAGGATAATCATTCCCATTATAAAATGGCCTGATTCCTGAGCTAGTAAAGTAAAATTTCTGGAGGAAGATCTTGGAAATAATATTCAGGATTTCTGCAGAAGTTTTTGGTATGAAGCAGTTTAGATTGGAAGCAAACATCAATCATCATTTACTCCTTCAAGAAACTGGTGCGCGCCCACACTAGTGTGTGAAAGTACTGCACTAGAGGCTACCGTTTCAGAAGAGAGATACACAGACTAATGCTAACTACTGTTGCACAAAGGCAATTGTTACAAAAATCCAAAGCATTTCTCATTCTGTTCTCATTGCTGACATCCTAATAAGGAACATTTCATGATACATTTTTCTTAATATTCCTCAAAAATTTTAAAAACTGTCTCTATGTGCATTTTATTCATATATATACATATACACACATGTATTTGTGTGTGTGTGTGTGTAGTTTATACATAAAATTCTTTTCTTTTATCCCCTATCCCCCAAGAGCTAATTTCACACTGTTGGGGTAATAGTACCCCATGGAAAATGCATATGATAGACATCTATGGAAAAATGGCAAGAGTACAGGGAAGTGAACAACTTCCTGGGCAATCAAAGAAGGTAGAAGAGGGAGTGACATTTGAGCCAGGTTTTGTAGGATGTATAAGAGCTTTCCATCTGGGAAATAGCAGGTAGGGGGGAGTATTTCTAGGAGGAACAACCTCTAGGCATGTTTGCTAAGTGAATGGCATGTACTCTGACATCTACATATCCACACAAAGAGGTAGACATTTAAATCACAGATTTTAGTCTAATTGTACTTACAAACTGGCTCTTAGGAGGAATCAAATCCTAGAATCCTTTGTAGATAGGAGAGTGCTCAGGGAGGAGAAAGGAAGAACACTGAGTCAGTAAAGATAGGTATTTGGTGCCTTTTATTTCAGCCTAGGTCTCAGATGGAGTGACTCCTGAGTAATAAATAATAGAGCACACTTTGAGCATAGTTCATTCACCACATTCCCAGACACATTTCAAATACCATTCCAAGCAAGTCGTGAAAGGTCTGATTAATATACAACATAGAGCTCTTCATATATACTCTCAGGGGTAAAAATACTGCTGAAAAGCCAGATCTTTTAAAAGCTGAGCATCTAACACCACCTTGTGAATGATAATAAATGACAGGCAAGCGGTCTTGGTCTGCAGTGGTAGATACAAACATGCAGAGCCACGCTTAAGCCAAGATTGTCTTCTGGCAAAATAAGATTTCCTTTGAGACAGCTGATATTTCCCAGTTCCAACTTGGTCAGAAATAGCAACCTCAACACTCAGGGTGTTTTCCTTTTTGTTTTGTTTCTTATGCCTTCATAGTTCCCATTCAAACCACTAGGAATGTGCATCTATTTGCTCTTCAAATAAGATGGCAGTTATTTTTTCCTAAGATCAGAGAAGTTTAGAATTCTTTGACAACTTTAAATCTTGCTGAGTATTTAAAGTCTAGATGAGGGGTCAAAAAATACTGCAATGAGAGAAAAGCAGCGCATTGTCATCTCAGCTGCAGACAGAGAAACCATGTATGGAAATGAAGTTCTGTGGACTGAGCACCTAAGGGTGCCATTTTGATCTTTCTACAATGGACCATGATGACACTTCTTTTAGTTTAAGAAAATAGTCTTCCCAGGATGGTTCTCCCAACAGAAAAGTGAGTTGCTTGCTACTTCACCATGATGTATTTGACAACTGGGACTTGTGTCAGGGTAGTTTGAACAGAGTGTATGCAAATCACAGCAGGTGCTACATGCAAATGAAATTCACAAATGACTCTGGTCTGTGACCACTCCTTTTCTGGGCTCTTAGGAAGATTCTGACCTATAGCTACATCTTTCCTCTACTCTTTAATGGGTTTCTTAAGGAAGAGCCCAATGTCATTTTAATATCTTCAGTAGATACAAGAATGTGAGCACCTTACAAGCATATTTTGGTAACATGTGTAAGTTAATGAATGAATAAATGTTGAACTAAGAAGATCAGATATTGTCTTGATGTGATAAAATGACTCATCAAGCCTAAGGAGTATTCCTCCATATATGTGCAGTTAATCAGAAAGGGGGCCACTTATATCCAATGCTAGCACTAACAATAATAATGAGAATGTCAATTCTCCACAACATGCTACCCAAATAAAAATCCTCTATTCATAAAAGGATTGCTTTTTCAACTTCTCATACTAAAACTGGTTCCTGTAATTCTAGCAGTTGCTCTGACTTAACAATTATATCCACATCACCTAGGATAGCAACTGGTGCACAGTAGCCCTTCAATAAATATTTATGAGTGAAGGAATTAACATGCATATTAAATTTGTTTTCTTGCTTATTAGGTACTGAATTGTATTCTAATCCCACCACATTTAGCTAACCCTCATTAGAACTCTTTGTTACTAACACTATTACCCTCGGCCACCCAATAAACATAAATTATGCAGTGAAGAATTATATTCTGTGTCTACCTTGGGACTCAGACCTGCCACATAACTATCATGGCATTTTCCCTTGTTTTGTTTGAGATAGGTTCTCCCTATTTTGCCCAGATAGCCTCAATATCTGGATCCTCCTGCCTCAGCCTCCAGAGAGCTGGAATTACCAGCATGTACCACCAGGCCCAGTTAACTCTCATGCCTTTTAATCTGGGTTTCCCCTTCCTAATTACTTTCTTACGACAACTACATTTAAGAAGGAAATTAGTGCCTATGAAGTTCTCTAAAATAGACATAGACTGTGCCTGTCCTTCTGATTTGTTAGCAACTTGAACTTGGACACTGTACTAAAATTTAGGCCTGCCATTTACCAACAGATGGACTACACAGCCCTCATGGCTCCCACTGGGGCTTGAATCTTAAACTTAGGAAACAGACCTTCTCATTTCATTCCAGAAGAAATGAAGACACATACAGACTATGTTTCATGAGTGCCTGGCAGGAAGAATGTGTTCATCTTATATAAACAAAAGTGGCATCTTGTTTGTTTCTCTCTTTCCTCATCAGCACTTGCCTTACCCAACATTTCAGATATTCCACTAATTAAAAGAAACATACCTTATTCTGTGATTGATTTTCAAACTCATTTACTACTCATTTCTCTGTGGCTTAATTTAATTAAATTGAGCAGCATATCAAATATTGATTTTAATAAAATCTTGATTAAGATTGGGACAATTATCAAACACAAATTTTCACACCACTCCTGCATTTCAATGGATCCAAGCTCAAAAACCAATTTGCTTTAAAATAAAGAAGTGATTAGTGATTAGACACACACACACACACACACACACACACACACACACACACACACACATACACTCACACACATACACACTCAGGCCATTCTCAGGGATAAAGAAAAAATGGTTTCTAAACCTTTTTATTAGCAAAGATAAGCAGCAAGCTGTGACTAAGGATTTTTAAATACTTAATGTAGTTATTTACCTTTATCCACAAAAAGAAGTTAAAGGGGAAAAACAAAAAAGAACAAGGTCCTTTGGTAAAAATTAATTTGGCACCTGTGAACAGAGCACTGCTTTGTCTCACTTGGTACAGGTAAGGGAGAGCTCATCATAGCGTTGATTTTTATGTATGTGGCAAACTTTACCCACATGCGACTTAATATAATTAACTGCTAACCAGGAAGTACATGTATTCTAAACCTTGAAATTTGCTTTGTCGTGTAACTTGTGGCTGCAGGCTAGTTCTTATAAGACTCTAATGTAAATGTGTTGTATATATTATCAATTGTATTATCTTAACAATTAACTATAAGTATAAAACACTTAAAGTTAAATATTTGGTGTGATCATTACGCTAAAAAAAAATCCCACTAATAGCTGTCACAGCAGCACCACCTAGAGGATTCTGGGAGCAACACAGGCTTATTTTCCCAACTTGCCCTCTTCCTGCTGAGAACACCTTCCTTCTTGTGCCTTTTGAAGCATCTCAAGTTAAACTGAATGACCTCAAAGCCACCGCACATTTGCACAGAGGACGGCAATTCATCTCCTGCAGGAGGTGGTAATCTGGTGTGTTCCAGCGTAGCCAAGCCCTGGTACACTGTGACATGGCTGACTCCTCCCTCAGGCACAGCTTCTCATTTTGTCCTGAACAGCCGCTAGAGCAACTGGAAAGACCAGACATTTCACAATGAGTCAAAGTCACATTCCTAAGCCATACCTTCAATGAGTATTTTGATGAGATGAGAAGAAATGAACTTTCTCTGTGGACACTGTTTACACCAGAAGATCCAGTTACTAACTCACCTTACTACCCAAAACTAAATCAGTGTTCTATGAGTGGAGTTGAAAGAGAAATGACAAAATATTTCCCACTTTTTGCAGTTTATCTTAATCTGGAAACTTCTTTACACATATTAAGAGGATTAAAATGTAGGTAATAGGATTATCCAGCTCTTCATAGAAAGTAACTCTGCCATTGCATTAATCTGGAATCAGAGTTTCAGCTGACTTTGCTTTCTATGGTTCATAGGTAATTGCCAAAAATGCCTGCTCTGTAGGTTAGGGGTCCTTAAGGCACAAGAGGGTGTTCACTGTATTTCCACCAGAGGGCACTCTCTGCCTCCATGGAGAAATTGGTCCCACTTACAGGCAAGCAGTTCAATGCAGAAGTGGGCCTTACCTAACTGTACTTTGTTTCCCTCCACAAATGAATCAGGTTCCTAAATGAGCATTCCAATTGTAGGGAGGCAATGGCTCAAACCATGGAGAGACTATAAATTTCAAGCAATGCATCCTTGCCCAGTTTACCAAAGTACTACTATGCCTAGAGAAATCTCATCCAGTATACTAAAGCCATAGCTAAAGTTATACCAAGTAACTCTGGTTCTTTTGAAACATCTCCATTTTCCTGCATATGTTATTCCTCAGTTTGCCTCCTGAATAGTATGTGATCTTCTTTTAGGGCTTCCTTGGGGAGCTATGACCAGCTCAAAAAATGCTTCCCGGCCTCTCCCATGCTGGGTTGGGACAACTTCCAGTACCCCATTTGAAACCTCTTCTTTCCTCCTGGTAAAACTTGATGTGAAGTGTTGTAACTACTTGTTTCTTAACCATCCTCCCACTAGGCTGCAGGTTTTATGAAACTAGGAGTTGCTTCTATTCCCTTGTTCTGCCTTTACTCCATCAACACTGCTGACAGAATGGTTGTCCTATATAAGTTATGGTTTATCTTGAGAGCAACTCTCATGTTCCATTTCTGTGCCTTCTAAACATGTGCCTCAGTCATCTCCATATGTCTCACACTCATACCTTGTTCTCCTAATCCTCAAAGTGATCAAAAGAGGTACTCACAATTCAACACATTTATTGATAGCCAAGGCTCATGGCAACTTTGCTTAGCTATCTTTTCACCATCTCCAGAGTCAATATAGAATCTACAAGCAACTCATCCCATTTCCCCGGTCAGCTACCAGCAATCAAGCAACACATTTCAAGAGGGACATATCTGGGAAGCTTTGTATACTATGCTGAAGCAGCATCCTTGTTGCAGTGAAAGCAACAAATTCCTCCTTTCCTCTCTCTCCTATATGAGGTGGCATAAAAGCACAGAGAATATGAGGAAGCTCTATTTTGCTCCTGGTTTTATTCAGCCCTTATTTTGCCCAAGGAAGGATAATCTAGACAATTTGACGGATATATAGTGGGCACTCAAATATAGAAGGCATCTTGTGCAATGTTTTAGAATGGTAGAAAGTGAGATTTCCCACCCTGGTATGCTTGTTTTGTCATTTAACTTCTTCGTGTCAGAGAGATATCATCTGCAAAATGGAGCTAAGCTTGACAGCTCAAAGGACTACAGTAAAGGAAATTGAGACAGAGATCCTGGAAGTGTTAAAAAGTTATACTCAGCTAACAAAAACTTTAACAATCCAAGAGTTTTAAATGTTAATAAAGAACTGATCCAACACCCAATATCCTTAAGCTTTTAAAAGTCTGATAATAACAGCTAACTGCCTCATATCCTAATAAATGTTAACTCTAACTAGGAATAAAACATACAACAAAAGTATTTTATACATCCAGGTGAGAGAAAGATCATTTTGAGTACAATACAGGAAAATGTCATGTATAGTTGTTCTGTTTTGCTTCCATACTTAATGGAAACGATATACAATGTAGGTAAATGTGTCTCCATCAATTCTCTTAGAAAAGGATAATATTTAGGCATTCTTAAAAAACACTTTTTAGATTACAGAATTGATGGGAGAATGAAAGTTTTCCAAAACTGACAGAAGACAGTAGGACAGTTTCAAGAATTACAGTGAACTCCAAGCAAGACAAATTCACATAATGAAATAACAATAAACGATTCATTTTCTTTGTATTCTTGGGGTTGTACTGTCTTTCATTTTAGCCATTCCAATAAGTGTGCAATGATGTCTCATTATGGTTTTAAGTTGCACTTCCCTAAGAGTTAATGATGCTGAGTATATTTTATGTGCTTATTTATATTTTTATATCCTTATTCATGAACAAGGGACTCCCAGTGTATGAAACTATTCCCAAGGTACCATGAGACAGAAAAGGGCAGACAGGTTCAGGAATGCATTCAGCACAAGCTACTGGGGGACTTACTAACAGAAGCATCGTGTGGGGAGCATCAGGGCCAGTCAGACCCCATGATTTTGGTCACAGATAGGGGGCTTATAAAGTGGTCTTGCCAAAAGTGACTTCAGGAAAAACAGATTGTACCTATTTACCTTCAGCTAACAGCAAAGATGTCAGGCACATTCCTGTCACCCCTACTTTTGGTAGCAGGGCAAAGTTAACATTATCAAAGCATTAAAAGAGACTGAATAAAAGGAAGGGGTGACATTGTCCAAGAAAAAAGGGAAATGTACTCATAATCTGACTGATGAAATTGTAACCCCTCTGTACAGCAACAATAAAATTATTTTTAAAAATAAATAAAAGGGTGATTTAAAAAACAGATATTGCATAAAATGGTGTAAATGCTTCCTTAAATGTTCGGTAGAGTTTTCCAGTGAATCTGCAGAGAATATTTCTCGTGGGAAAAAAATGTTAAATTATCAACAGAATTTATTTTTAAATCAGAATCCAGATTAACTTAAGACTTACCTTTTCTAACAACACATTTAACACCATTAATTCCCTTCTCATAATTCTTTTAGCTGTGTTGTGAAAATCCAAGACAGTGGTTTTTTGTTTCGTTTTTTTGTTTTTGTCAGTCGTGGGGCTTGAACTCTGGGCTTGGGAGTTATCCCTCAGCTCTTCAGCTCAAGGTAGACACTCTACTGCTTGAGTCACAGCACCACTTCCAGTTTTCTAGTGGCTTATTGGAGATAAGAGTCTCACGGACTTTCCTGCCCGGGCTGGCTTTGAACCATGATCCTCAGGCCTCAGCCTCCTGAGTAGCTAGGATTACAGGCATGAGCCACTGGTGCCCAGCTGAAATAGTGTATTTTTAAAAGAGAGGCACATTATGGATAGAGATGGGAGGGAAAAACTGGGAGAAAGGGAAAAGGTGACATTGTCTAAAAAGAAATGTACTTATTAACTGACTTATACAACTGTAACCCTTCTGTACATCACCTTTCCATTAACAATAAAAATAAAAATTAAAAGAAAAACAGGCACACATGTATGAGAACTTCATATATGTCAGATATGGCCCTTTGGAACAGTGGAGATAGGAGTCTTTCCAGTGCCTGATTATGAGTCCAATTTAGGTTGCTTTAACAGAATGTCACAGAATACTTAATTTAGAGAAAGAAAAAGTTATTGCTTACGTTTCTAGAAGGCCAGGAAATTCAGTATCAGGGCACCATCATCTGGCAAGGACCTTCTCTCTGCATCATCTGGTGAAAGACAGAAAGGCAAGAAAACATGCATGTGGAAGAGAGAAGTGGGAAACTAATTGACCCTTTTAGTGTCTGCAGCTTTTTCATTAGTTGGTGTTGTTAGGCTTCTCAATTGTATGTGTATTGTCATATCTCCCAGTGGCTTTTAAATTTTTGTTCCTCTGGTTATTAATAAAATCAAGCACAAACCCCAGCAATTAATGTACTGTGTCAATTTGATGTTTCTGAGAAAATAAATGAAATGTCTTTATGGCCTTGGGATAGGGAACATATTTCCTAAACAAGACATAAAAGAAAATTAATACTGATTTCTAGAATAAATAATTAAGAAATTCCATTCTTCAGAGATACTAGTGAAAGAATAAAACTCTATCCATGACGTAGAATACATGTAATACAGATATACAGCTACATACTCCTATAGATGTAAATGTAGATATAGGAAATAACTAATAAATAGCTAGCATATAGATACATATGTGCATTTACACATTCAAAATTTAACCAATAAATAATGTGGAAAATGTGCATGATGTTATAAAAAACCACAGGGAGACATGAAAATACCCAGAGCAAAATGGCTAAAAATTAAAAAGACCAACAATATCAACAACTTAAAAAGCTGCAAACCAAAAGTAATTCTCTTACACTACTGTTGCATACACTGGCACCACCATTTTGGAAAAGTCTCACCACAGAAATATACATAGAATAAATGAATGCACACATACACCCAATGACATGTGAAAGGAGCTTCGTGGTCCTTTACTCACAATATAAAAATGAAGACACATCCAAAATTCCTCTCAATAGCGAACACATGAATAACTTGGAATCATTACTTAGAACTACACATAACATCCACCAAAAAGTGCACTTAAAGGTATAATTTTAAGTGAGGTAATCTAAGTAATACTGCTAGAAGTCAGGTAAATAACCTAGTGAAAGGCAGATGTAGTGACTGAGATTGGCCACACACGGAAGCTTTTGGGAGGTGAGCAGTGTTTTATTCCTTAAGTTTTGTGGTTTGCTGTTATGTTTTGTGGTTTGCTGTACGTACTTTACTTTTTTGTGTCATACTTACAATTAAATTTTAAACTAACTTGATCATAAATCTTGAAAATATAGGTTACAGACCTTGAGACTGGATTACCAGAGAAAAGAAGGGTTACCTATTATATGGGATCATTTGCTCCCTTCACACTTTTCTTTCTTTACACAAAATTTGTAGGCCAGGAAATATTTACGTTTTCTCTCAACCCTGAGAAACAGGTCATATCTACTGGTTGCACTATAATAAAATGGGAAGTGTGTCTGTTGGAGATGTAAATGGGGGTTGTGAAATCAGGGTAAGACTTAGAAGGGTCAACATGAATAAGAGACTGCCTAAAGGGAAAGGGAAAAGCTGTTATTTAGGGGAAAAGTTCACGAGAACTGGAGATTTTTCCTAGGGAGGATGCAAAAGAGGAAATGTAAGAGAAGGGAATTAAGAAGGAAGAGAGAAGGGAAACAGAGGAGAGAGGGAGGGAGGTAAGGGGCAGTGAAATGGAAAGGTGAGAAGAGAAAGAGAGAAAAGAACAGAGGAAAGAACAAAAAGCTAACTAGAAAAAGGAAAATATAAAAGAAACAATGTGAAATGATCCATATCAAGCATCTGGTGTGAATCAGACATGTCACCTACATAGTATCATTGAAACCTCACACCAACCCACTCGGTAGGTATTGTCATTCTTATATTACTAATGTAGAAACTGAAGCTTGGAGAGTTTATTTATGGGACTATACCTACAAATGTCAACTCTAGGGATGCACAAGACCAAATCCTGTGCCCCAAGAAACAACTCAGTACCAACAGGGAGGTTAAACATTTATGCTACATTCAGATCCTGAAAAGAATTGCCCTGGAGTGATTCTGCCTCAGAAGAAAATGGCTGACTTTATAGAACTAAGTAAAGATTCATTTTCGTGAGTCTATGGCAGTAGGTCAGTTCTGTGGAATACTTACTGGGATCACCCATATCCTCTAATTCTGCCTTACAATTGTGGGGCATTTTAGAATTGTCTATTTTCTATTTTCTGGCATGAAACCAGTAGAGAACTAGAAGTCTTGTTTACATTGACAAACAATGCCTCTTTAAGAAAAAAATGGACAGAAGAGAGAAAGAATAGCCCAGTCCACAGTATTTGCCAAACAGAAGGAATGCCAAAAATAGATATGTGGGATAATACAGAAATTTTCAAGGGGATACGAAAAGAAATCATATGGACTTCTCCAGACTAACCAGAGAGTACTCCAGAATTATTAAAGATCAAGAGTGGTGTCCCCTAGAGGAAAATCGTTTCATTTCGACAAAAATGATAGAGAAATGATAGAATTTCTCTCTGCATATACCACAACTTTTGGGGTTATGTCCAAGTATTTGAGTAAAGTAATATTCATGAATACTTTAAGTTCAGAACTATTTAACATTTATTGTGAGGCCAAAAAGAAGAGGACAGAAGGTGGGGGAGAGAGTAGAGAGAATTCACATCTGTACTGTACACATGTACCATAGTGTGGGGGCACATATCAGACACTGCCACAGCAGTGTATATAGCCCTGCCCTGGATATTCATTAAACCCCCCACAAAAATTAAATAAAGCTACCTACAAAGAATAATTAGAAGTGAAAATCAATAGAGAGAAAATAGCTCATATTCTCCTCATTGATTTCCTGTGCACAGTGAGTCAAACTTGACTGTTGGTTGGAAGTCAGTTTGGCTCCTTCTCATTTCTTTTTTAGCAGTTGGGTTCTCCTGTCATTGCCTTTCTGCTGGAGTCCTGCTTTGCTCTAATCACAGCTGTCAGCTATTGAATGAGTTTGACACCCTCACTCTAGAAAGGAAAGAGTTCACACCCCATGCATATGCAGTCAGTTTCTTCATTAAAGCTGATTGACACAAGATATGGTACACTGCCACTGACTTTAAAAGGGGGAGGAGGGACAGCAAATGGCTACGGATAAATTCAAGTGGGCATCATCTTGATCAAAAACACTCTGAGTCCAAGAACCAGTCCTCACACAATTCATCCAGTGTTACTGCAAAAAAGACTTATTACTGACAAATGGTAGTCGGTTAAGAGACAAATCTGTACACATATCCAAACACACACACACACACACACACACACACACACACACACACACACACACACACACACACACACCCTCAAATTCAGATTCATGTCCCACAACCCTAGCTTCATCAGTTGGAGTCCCAGGTATTGGTCACCATTGTAAGACATATAAATGAAAAGGGAAGGAGTTGGTTACAGTGGCCCAAATCATCCACCTCTCAAGACTGAAACAAAACTAGAATTTCTCAGCTCTTCAGAATCTAAGTTAGTATCACAAATAAGACTTGAGATGTAAATATATATATATATATATATATATGGCAAAAAAAAAAATCTAGTCCAAAATCACCAAGTTGATTGTTGCTGAGAATCCTCACCAAGGGCCTATTCAGATTCTAGCTAACAGTCCTAGCAAAAAACACCCATTTTTTAAGGTTGGATGAGACTCTGACAATAGAAGCCCAAACTAAGTCAGTATTACAGCAATCCATTACAATATAGTCCTAAACCTACAAGCTGCATTCAGTCATCAACATATGTTCTCTTCAGGTCCCAGGAATTCACAACATGACTTCAACCATTTAAAGGAAAAAAAAAAAAGTTCTGCTGTGAAGTCGGCCGCTTCCTCCCAGGCTATGCATAATAGTATCAGTTCCCTTCAAAAAGACAAGTCCCTTCTGACTATACCTAATTGATTTTTAACTTCTGATTCCTCTATCTGGTCTTAAAATTCCCAGCAGAATCTTCATCTGTGGCAATCTGTAGACTCTCCAGCACTATCACTTGCAATGTTTTTCCTCTAACTCAAGGCCTTAGTGAACCCCCCAAAAAAGGGGAGTGGGGGGTTGGCAAAAAGAACCCAAATGGACCAAGGAGTAAAAGTACCGCTGAGTAGCAACTCTTCAGCTGAGGTGATAGGTGTAAAGGGGTGGTGTATGTACAGCATTGTTACAGCCTAAGGTGTGAGATGGTGCTTCCTCTACTGACCTGGGGGGCGGGGGGGGGGGGGTGGCATAATCATATATATGTACAGACAGGTAGACAAATATAGATGATAATCAATATAGATGGCAGATATAGATGATACAGGCACATAGATGACACAGGGAGGTAAGTGATATTAGAGATGGACAATAGGTATAGAAAGATATAGGTGAGGGGGGGAGGGGAGGGAGGGAGAGGGAGATGGGAGGGAGGGGGGAGGGAGGGAGGGAGGGGGGAGGTAGGGAGGGAGGGAGGGGGGAGGAGGGAGAGAGGGGAGGGAAGGAGGGGGGAGCAGAGAGGCGGGGCGCTCCGCGCTGTGGGGGGCCTCTCTGGGCTGTGTGGGGCGCCACTGAGACGCGAGGCGAGGCGGCGCGGCCACCGGCCCGGCGTCAGGCCTCCTCGGCCTCGGCCCCGACCCCGTACCTCACGTGGACACTATCCGGTCGCACGTGGACACGTGGCTGCGGCGTGGCGTCCGTCGGTCTGGCCGTGAGAAGCGCGCAGGCCCCTCAGGGAGCCGGAACGTGGCTCCCGACCGCGCGCGCGGGCGGCAGGTAACGCTACCGCGTGCCTGACGGGGACCGGGGACCCAGCGGCTTCCCTCGGAGGCGCGCTCGCCCGCGTCCGCCTCGGCCGCCCTGGCTCCCCACAAGTCTGCGAGGAGCGCGGGGGAGCGAGCGCCCGCCCGCCGCGGCTGTCGAGAACACTCCCAGCCGCGGCCCGCACGCGTCCTGCCGCGGTGAGGGCGGAAGAGCCGCGCTTTCAGCTTCTGCCCACCTCGTGCGTGCGCGTACGCGTCGCGGCGCTTCCGGGAGGCCGCTTCCTCCCCTGTCTCCTAGCAACGGGGCAAGCGTTGTTAATATCCCCGGAGGCCTTGGTGCTGTCTTGAGCCTGAAGTCTCGCCGGCCACGCAATGGTAAAGTCTTGGGGCCTCAGGTGGAAGTGTCGTCCTGGGGCCATGGCGAAACTAGCTACCCAAAAAGCTTCTTGGGGGAGGGGGCGAGATGTCTAGCTAGGTAGAGGGCTGATTTGGGGGGTGACAATTCGGGAAAGGTGATGGGGAGAAAGAAAGAGGAGAGATGCAGTAGATGACGAGGAGACCGGAGAGATGGAGTAGATGAAGGGGAGAGAGGAGAGGTGGAGTGGATGGGGGATGCTGAGGAGGATGGGAAGTCTTGGAAAGTAGGACAGTTTGCAAGGTCCAGGAAGCAAAAATGAGAGGAGAAAGCGACGGGATGGGGAGGGAGGGAGGGAGGGAGGGAGGAGAAAAGAAGATCAGGAGAAAGGGGCTTTGGAAAGAAGTGAAGGGGATCAGGGAGGACCATTCTTCCTTCGAGATTAAAAAGCAAGAAAAAGCCAAAAGGGACTGGGGGAAACAAAGAGCTTTAAGAGGGGAAAGGGGGTACACGTGGGAGGATTAGATTGTACTGGAAGGACTCAGCAATCAGAAGAAGAGAAGCACGGGGCAGGGGGAATAGAGTGTTGTGCGGAGCAGTGGACATTGTCTTACGAGTGGTCAGAAATGGAACCAATTATTGATCCCCCGGCACAGCTATTAGGACGAAGTGCAGTTTCCCAAAAAGGAATGTAGACATACCAGAGTGAAAACAGAATGAATCACATCGTGCAAACATCCCCTCCCTTTTCTCACCCTCGTTTAGACAGTACGTGGGATAAAAAGCTTTTACTACTATTAGTTCCTTAATACTATCACCAGTTGATAATTTCCAGTTTTCACCTGAAGAACAGACCTCAAGCTCAAGACCTTCATTCCAGTGGAATTTTTAATAACATGTCCTTTCTTCGTTTTATTTGTTTTTACAGTCATTTTCATCTTGACAAACAATGCTAGACTTCTATTAATAGTGATAATGGTTTCCTTTTAAGATGCACTTACTTAAGGATTTCACAATGAAATAACTTAAAGGACATGCTAGTAAAAATAGATAGCATTTATTAATAAAAAATGTGAATCTAATACATCCATTCCCAAAATCCAGAGAACACTTATTGTGGTGGTGGAAAGAGGTTACATTTCTATGCTTGCATTAGGTGTATCTTAACTAAAGTAACAATGTTCATCTTAGGATGTTGGGGATAAGAACATTTTTTAAATTCTCATAAAGAGACTCTGCATAATGCCATATAAATTCAAAATAATGATTGATTGTTCAATTATGCAGGTTTAGAAAAGACTATTCTTGATTTGGGCATTTCAAAGAGAAGAAGAAAAGTGGAATAAGAGGGTGAACACATAACATTCATTCAGATAAATGAGTTTAAAAGCCACCATAATCATGCATGGTTGGAGGTTTATCTTGTATGGAGAGTCAAGCTATAATTATGAAAAGGAAATCCTGGGATATGTCAGGGGGTTGCAGAATACCCCTCTATAAATTAGTCATCCAAGTAAACGCTCGTTTAGGTAACAATAAAATGGGGCTTCTCACAAAACACAAATTTTGGACAGGGAGAACTCAGTGTAAGTCTAAATAGTCAAAGGACTGTAACATAGAAATTTTTGTAAATATAAAATATCCATGGCTAAAAGATGGTCTGGGACAAATTTCTGTCCAGTGTAAAAAATTCTTTTCTAGTAAAGACAGACAAAAAACATACTAAAATCTTGTGGGGGCAATAAGCTCCCTGTCTCTACAAGGGTTCCAGAAACTTGTCAGGGCTTGCTAGAGACTTGTTAGACTTAGGCAGGGGTGGGGTCTCCCAATAGGTTGGTATGTAAGACTTGACCATCTCCAGTCTGATTTATAAGAATGTAAGAACATAGATCCATCACCATAGATTGAGGAGATAAGGGAATAAGTGTCTCTCTGGATACGTTCTGTTTAGAGTGGGTGTCACCCTTTTGGTGAATTAGTTCCCTGATCTCTTCCAGGCGGAGGTGGAGGAAACCCTGAAGAGGATCCAGAGTCATAAAGGGGTTATTGGGACTATGGTGGTAAATGCAGAAGGTAAACACTTCCCAGTCTGCCTTCCCGACACATCAGAGCCAACCAGAAACCTGTTTGTTGTGCCAGGCACTTAGATACACATCTTAGAATCTGACACCAAAAGCCTATTCTGTATATTTTATCCATTGCATTTATTTCACAAACATCTGTTGAGTATCTGTCACATGCAAAACCCTCTGCTAAGAACTAGGGCTATAAATATGAATGCAGTATGTCTAAAATGTGTTCATATTCTTAAGAAACACTATAGATTATCAACTTTTAAAATTCTCTTTCATCATAGTAGGAGTACTAATAAAACTGTCACGTTGGAGATAAGGAGAATATCATTTTTGGATGTTTAGTTTTGTGTCAACATTATAAAGGATACCAAGTTTCAGTCTTCATTCTTTTTCCACATCTATAAAAAAAAAAAAAAAACTTTGAGAATGTGTTGTCTTATCACTTATAGGATAGTCTTCATGGATGTAGGATAAGAAGGGTCAATACATCTCCAACCAGGAAACCTGATTCCTTGCCAAAAACTTGCTCCCACTGCACAATCCTTATTAAGGATCCACTTGGCATTTTCTCTGGCATTTGATCTGTGCTTGGCTACAGTAGCAACATCTTCAAGGTTCCTGTTGGTTCTATTGCTCATTAGGCAATTGTAAGGGAAAGAGGTACCAGAAATTGCAGGACATTCATTGAAATAAGAGTAGCTGCTTCACATAAGTCATAGTATAGCATAGAATTGGTTTGTTACCAGTTCATAATCTGGCAAATCTATCAATGAATACTTACTGTGCAACCATGAGTAGACATTTATTCCCTTCCCATTAAGGATAGAAAAATCACCTACTTTACTGGTGGTTGTGACAATTAAATGAGATGATTGTCAAGTGTCAGACACAGCAGCCAACACGTTAATTATTCTGAGAATGTGGAAATTTTAATTTATTTTACAGAGAACAAATTTCATTGGTCTTATAAAATAAAACATAACTCAATGATGATAATGAACAGACCACAATAAATTCACCCAACTTGAGTAATCAGAGGACTGGGGTCATCTTTACAAGCTAGTCAAGAGCTATGCCAAATATTTCCAGTAAGTGGTCCAGTTCCAGTGTGTGGCTCTGGATAAGCTGATTTGGCTTTCAGTATTTGCGTATGCTGCCTCACCCCTGTGGTGAGCTATGTACACAATTTGAGGTGCTGTGTTAGCTTCCTTTGGCTGCAGAAACAAAATACCATGCACTTGGTGGTTTTAAAACATACCAGATTTTTTTCTCAGTCTAAAGGCCAGAGTTGAAGCTATGACATCACTGAGTCATTCTGTCATTGAAAACTCTGGAGAAGGGACTGTTCTTCTAGCTCCTAGCTTTAGGTGGCTCTTCTCAGTCCTTGATGCTCCTTTGGCTTACAATGTTCATGTCTGTCCCCAAGGCCCAGGGCATTCTGTGGTCTGTGTGTCTATCTACTATGAACTAGAACCCATACTAATCTACTATGGCTGTATTGTAACTAATTACATTTATTTCAAATAAGGTAACCTTCTGAATTTCAGGTGGACTTGAATATGGAGGGACATGTCTATCCAGTAGAAAGGTCATTCTCCCATGGCACCCAAGCCAATACATCTAATGTGCTTCATTGGAATATCTTAGTCAAAACCACACAACCCTGGCAATATATGTCAAATGTCTGAAAAAATATCTACAGCCTGGATCAGTAACTCTACCCCTAAGAATTTATCATAAGGAGGAAGCAAAGATTAAGATAGAAGAATACTCACTATGGCATCATATGTAATAATCATAACAGTCAAATCAGAAATTTTATTTGGATAGTAGGCAAGACAGTTTTTTAAATTAGTCATTAACTATTTACTTGATGAACATGACTATTTTAAATGTTGATGAATATTTGAGGAATAACAATGAACTATTCAGATGAGAACACAGGGAATGAAGCTGCAACCAGCTGTTTTTATCATTCCTACAGCAAGTACAAACACATACACTTAAAATAAGGAAAGGTTATGTTATCATGATCTTTGAGTATTGGAAGTCTAAGTGACTTTTCTGTCTATTTTCCTGAGGTTTCTCAATTAAAACCTCGTTTATCTGAAGGCAACAAAATATTATTTTTAATACCCATTAACTTTTCATTAACCTCTACTAGGATAAGATTACGTTAAGATTCAGGGCAGTTCTCAAGATTATTGGATACTCAAATTTTTACCTGAAAGTCAAATTAACCTTTTTCTCCAAAATATAAATGAGAGGCTTTTTTATAGTCAGATTATTAATAACCAGAGTGTATGACATGGATGTTTATTAATGACATATGGCATAAGTTATGTGACCAGAATGTAATAAAATAATCTCAACAGCCTACTCAATTTTGGATGAAAGTGTCATTTATTATAGTTCAGTCTTGCAGCTTTACAAGTTTTGGAAATCCAGTACTAAAAATATTTAACTAAGGTGGAGATTGGGTCTTCTTGTTCTCTGCTAGCAGTTTTGGTCTACTAATTATAGGAAGTCATTTCAACATATTTTCAGATGGTCTATGTGGTTGGATAGAGTCACTATGTTTTTTCCCTTTATATGTCATCATATATCATATTAAACATTAGTCTTTTGGATTTGCTGTTACTTCCTAGGTGTAACAATAAAGTTGACTTATCAATTTGTCAATGCTGAATGATATAGGTCTTTAGATTAGAGTCTTTGTAAGAACTGGTTTCCCATTTGTAAAACGATTCCCTTTAGAGTATTGCAACACTTATCATTACACTAGATAGTGGCAAATATAAATGTCTATCTCGCAGGCAGTCATATCTGTCCTATATTCCTCTGTGTATAAGCCCAATTTCTGTAGGCTCTAATTTTAAATATTCTTGACATTTCTAACAATCCTCCATTTGAATTTCATTAGATTTTGTCAGCTATCCAGCCAATTCCTTTTATTTTGAAACGCAATCTATCAACCAAAGCACAAATGTACAGTTGAAGATGACAAATTGAAATATAACAAATACCAGCTTACCAGGATCATAGTCATATTTTTAAAGTAGTACCATAAATTTATCAATATCCAATTTTAAAATGCACATACTCTTTGTTCTAAGAGCTCTATCTCAGGAATTTACCCTACACATACATACATATGTGAAATGACATCACAAGGACATACTCAGTAGCCTTGTTTATGAAAGTCAAAGACTGAGCACAGGCTAATGCACATAATGGCTGTATATTACAAAACATCCATTCAATAGACTGTCATACATTCATTAACATGCATGACCTAGCTTTACATGTACTGACTCAAACAATTTCCTAAGGGTCTGAAAAGAAAAGCATGCAGTACAGAATAATGACACCATTAAAATAAAGAACATAAACACAAACACATAGATTTTTGGATTGAACTAGCAGAACTTGGAGGCCTAAGAAACTAGGAGCAGTGGGCACTTCTCAGAAAGGAGGCAGGTGAATTTTATGCTAAAATTACTTTTTAATAATTAATTATCTTAGATCAACTTAATAAATATATATCCAGATTGTTTATATTCATTTGTCAGTGGTGTACATACAAACCTCCCAAGTTTTGTAAGCCTACTATGAGTTTCCATACTATGTGCTTATTATTCAGAAAGGCCAGCTGGTTTATTTCTTGGTTTGGCTCATGAAAAGACAGACTAAATAGGCCTGAACATCTGATTCATAATCTTGTCATCTAGATTTTGAATAATGTATTCCAATTGTATTTCTTGTCTTGACACTGAGCAATGCTTACTTCATAGATAGTCACGATTTAGGGTGCAAAATAAAACTATTTGTCAAAAGTTCTCCTTAAAAGTTGAGTGCCTACTCCATTTCTGATTCCTACTGTCTAAAAATCTGTGCCTTGTGATCTTTTATCAGGTGCAAAAGACTGTCTTTTATGGGAAAAATGGCCAACAAAACTGTAACTATCAGAAATTACCAATATTCTATAATATCTTGCCTATCTTAGTAGGTTTCTCTGAAAATGTTGTCCTGGTATTGTTTAGCAAGACTTATTCTGGAGATAGTAGCTATCTTCAAAAGATATTAGGCTGTTTCAAAGTCAATAGAGATGGTCTCCAGCCAGGCACAGGTGGCTCAAACCTGTAATCTTAGCTACTCATGAGCTGAGATCTGAGGATAATAGTTTGAAGCCAGGATGGGCAGGAAAGTTCATGAGACTCTCTAACCACTGTAAAGCCAGAAGTGGAGCTATGGCTCAAGTAGTAGAGCATTAACATTGAGCTAGAAAGCTCAGGAGCAGCACACAAATCCAGAGCTCAAGCCCCAGGACTGGTGTGCTTGCACATGCACCTGCGCATACGCGCGCACACGCGCGCACACACACACACACACACACACACACACACACACACATCGTCTCTAACAGTTTCATGTAAACAAAATCCTCCTTTTAAATATTTTAACTCTAGAAAGGGTAGTTTACTATTTTCTTGAGCTACACTTTGTAAGGAAAATCAAAAGCCATGTTAGACTCTTACTAAGTGGTACTTCAGGTACTGAAGGAATTTGACAGCTATCCCAAGGTCACTTAATGTGTCCCCATCAACTAAAGGCACATTTGTAAATAAAATCCCTGGAATTGCTGGCTATCCAGTAATTTTCAAAATAACATGAAGGCTATCATAGATTACAGTATATGTAAAATATCTATCAGTACTTGTTACTAATAAGCATTAAGTTCTGGGTCACCCAAATTGAGCTTACAGTGATCTGAACTGAATTCTACTTGCATGTTTGTCTGGCTAGAATTTCATAGTTAAATTAATAGATTATGTCTTAAACTTATATCCTAGAACAGTAGAAAGACTAAAAGACCAAACTTAATGCTTAAGTCAAAAATGAATGCAAGCCAGGCACCAGTGGCTCACACCTATAATCCTAGCTACTTAGGAGGCTAAGATCTGAGGATCACAGTTCAAAGCCAGCCTGGGTAAGAAACTCCGTGAGACACTTATCTCCAATAAACCACTAGAAGTGGTGCTGTCGCTCAAGTGGTAGAGCGCTCGCCTTGAGCTGAAGAGCACAGGGACAGTGCCCAAGCCCAGAGTGCAAGCCCCACAACCAACAACAATAAAAAAAAATGAATGCAAATTAAATAGTGTACAGCAAAACTAGAGTATCTCTATTAACATGTGCTGCTAAAATAAAATGGAAGGCTTGCAAAATACTATGTGAGGAGTTAGGAAGAAATTTTGAAAATACATTTGGAGGTACTCTCTAGTGTGGACAGTGCTAATGTCTTTACATTTCTGGTTTCAGAGAAGACTAACACATCGTCACAGACCAAATATTTAAAAGATTTTCTGTAGATAAGATACTTCGAAAAATATTTTATATAAAAATACATGAAGGGGGCTAGGAAGTGGCTCAGTGGTATAGCGCTAGCCTTGAGCTGAAGAGCTGAGGGACAGCGCCCAGGCCCAGAGTTCAGTCCCCATGCTCCCCCACCCCCAAAAAATTAAAAATCCATGAAGGGAGAGAAACACTTGGAGAGAACAAAGGAAGGGGTGTCCAAAAAGAAATGTTCTCTTTATCTGACTTATACAAATCCCTCTATTCAATGCTTTTATAATATTTTATTTTTTTAAATACATGAAAGCCAGGAATGGTGGCTCACACCTGTAATCCTAGCTACTGAGGAGGTTGAGAGCTGAGGATCATGGTTCGAAGTCAGCCCAGGCAGCAAAGTCCATGAGACTCATCCCTAATAAACTACCCCCCACCAAAAGCTGGAAATGGAGCTCTAATTCCACTAGTGGGAGAGTATTAGCCTTGAGAAAAAAAGAAGCTCCAGAATAGCACCCAGGCCCTGAGTTCAATTCCTAGAACCATCAAACACAAAACACAAACAAAAACCGTGAATTAAGCACTGAAATACTCAACAGATTCCAAATGCTTTCTGAACAGAAATGTTTCTTATTAGCTATAAGAATTATCAAATGGCCAAACAATTGAGGATGAATTATACTGTAATGTAGCCATTAAAAAAAAGCAGAGATTTAAAATAGTGTGATGATATTATCAACAAAGACAACTTGGATTACCTAACTTAAATGGGGAAAAAGAAACAGCTAAATCTGTCAATGTAGTTTGAGTCAGCTATCCTTAGAAATGTACATAGAGCAACTGGTCAAGCCAGAACTGTGTGTCCTGTACCAGTAGATCCATTCTGCAACATGGCAAGTGGTCGGAACTCCTGAATGTTAACAACATATGCTTGATTCTGCTTTACTGAGAAAAAATACTAACTAGATACTTCAATAGAATCTATGTCGAGGTAAAAAGAATGTAAGGAAATAAACTAAAATTGAATACCAGTGATCCTATCCATGGTAATTTTTATTCTTTGCAATTATCAACGCCTTCCAGTATTTTACAATGTGAATTTTCTTGTCATAAAAAAAATAACTAACTCCCAATTACATCTCACAATAGGCATTCCAATCCGTACAACCTTGGACAACTCAACCACAGTTCAATATGCAGGCCTTCTTCATCAGCTCACAATGAAAGCCAAGAGCACAGTCCGTGATATTGATCCTCAGAATGACCTCACCTTTCTTAGGATCAGATCAAAGAAACATGAAATCATGGTAGCTCCAGGTAATTTGGCATTTCATTTCACGTTTGCAGCATTGTTCTACTTCACTGGTTCAAATCCTTGTTTAAAACAATGGAGAACATAGGTTTTTAGCATAAAGTATGAAACAATATTCTTTGAATTAAAAATGAAGATGTTTAAGCCAACTGCCAGTGGCTAATTACCTGTAATTCTAACTACCTAGTAGCCTGAGAATAAGAGGACTACATTTGGAGGCCATCCAAGAAGAAAGGTTAGATCCATTCTCAACTTATAGATGGGTGTGCACCTGCCATCTTAGCTAAACAGAGGGTGAGATGGAAAGAGTCATTCTAGCCAGCCTGATTAGAGAAGTCCAGAAGCTGGTGCATGCCTATCCTCCCAGCTATGAGGAGAAGGTGAAAAGGGCAGACTGTGGACCCTGCAACCTGCTTGGATGGGAAGCCAGGCTATATCTCAAAAATAAGCAGTACACAAAAGATCTGGAGGTATGAACCAATAGTATAGCACCTAGTCTACAGATAGCCCATAGTCTAGCAAGCATGAGGCCAAGAGTTCAAACTACAGTTCTTCCAAAAAATTCATGTTTGAATCTGAAAAGTTAAACTTCAAAACACAGCTATTTCACCTTTGACTGTGTTGAATTTTTTCCCATATGCATTATTAATCATCAAAAATCTAGACATAGTTCTCATTTTCAGTGAGCTGAGCACACAGACTCTTCAAAGAGTAGCAGACATGTCCTCTGTCCAGGGAATAAAGAGGGGGTGGATCCAAGGCCTGTGGGGAGACTGTCCAGTTTTCAAATCTAGTCTAGAATGAAGTTCTCATAGCACATCTGTCCAATCAGAAATGACCATAAACCAAAGCTTTCTCTATAGCTCTGGTCACCATGGCTATCTTCTAATAGCACTTGGAGAGCTTTTTATTTTTTAAAAAAAAGTATGTCTAGGATGCACATATACCAATAAAATCAGAATCTCTAGGGCCAACCTTTGGATGTGCAGCCTTCAATCTACATGTATGCTGTCTATGGAAGACAAATGCAGGCTAGCTGAAATGTTCGTTGATTACATGTAATTTCTAGGGTGAATTAATTTTGTCCACATTTCTTTCTAGATAAGGAGTATCTTCTGATTGTCATTCAGAATCCATGTGAGTAGACCTGCTACAGCCACGTCTGTCCTTGTGACACTGAGCTGGAAACATTTCACTCCTTAGTGATTCTTAAGACTGAATTCCAATCTAAGTCTGTGCACATTCTTTTCTATTTTTACATCTAAAACTCATCTACATGTCCCTTTTGATTACACTGCAAACTTGCACTTTTGCTACATAATAAACAAATGCTGGCATGTATGTCTCTAGTTTTTTTATAATACACAAAACTGAAGGCTTTTAGTAAGAGGACAGCCTGCCTGGTGATTGTTCTTTAGAAGTGGCTGTCTCCATGGGAAAGAAGTATAATTTTTCCTGTTTCCATGATATGTCAAGGATTTTCAATGGTGCACCATGACAGTCATAAGGAAAGCAGAAATTCCAATGCCCAGAACGCCAGCTGTTTCCCCAGGTTGAGTGAGGGTAGTGAGAACATGATGGAAGAGGTGTATCCTGCCCCGCCCCTCGAGCTTCTGTCCTGCTTCCCCAGAGGTCTCTTATCAGGAGTCCCCCCTACTCACCCCACGGCAGCTCTCAGGCACCTTCAGTATGTTCCTGCTACCCTTCCACCGCAAGCTAGTTGAGGGAGAAGATGAATGTGGTTCATCCCCAACCATTTACTTCCTGTGAGGCTATGGACAATGTATATACACAGAGAGGCAAGACTGAAGCAAATCCATATGGTCAAATCCCTAAGATTTCCACTTCAGCAGATGCTGGGAGAAGACACAGGTCACAGATGGAACTTCCCTGCCGTTAGCTGGATGAAGAGGCTGAAACCAACCAACCAAGCCTATCCAGTAATGTCTGAGCCCCACTGCATAACAAAACCCTTGGATTGGGAAAACACTCAACAGGGAATTGCAAAGCAACTCCAGCCTGAGGCCCACTGAGTAGTGGATAGGAATGTGGACTGGGGATCATGGGTCCTGCATCTTTACATTCTGTCTCTGCCTTTTGCAAGCAGCATACACCCCATAACTTCATTTGTGAAATGGGATGAGAGAACCGACCAGAGTTTGTGAGAAACAGCTGAGCTGCTGCAGATGAACTCAACAGATGTTAGCTTGGATAGTCGGGGAGTGCGCCCAGACACTGGACACGGGTCACAAGAACAGGTATCGCTGTCAGTCCTGCACCCTTGTATCACCACATTGGCACGATCACAGGCAAGATGTTGACACTGTCTTCAGAGAGGAAAGGATAAAGGAAGTGATCCCAAATCATACAATAGGAGCAAGCACTCCATGCCTATGGGTGAACCAAGCAAGATGAAGGGACTGGCAAGTGGACAACCCATGCGGTAGCACAGGCCTGACTTCTGCATGACTCCCCCACACTTTCTATTTAAAAGACTTGGAGTTTACAGAAGATAAGAACAGCACAGCACAATGAATTCACACATGTACATACAGTCACCAACTGCTAACATGACATTTGCTTCATCCGCTATAAATACATGTTATATATATACATATATATTTATATATTCATGTATAATATGTACTATACACCCTATAAAGCCTCAGATACTATATTGCTTTAAATACTTCAAGTTTTTCTCCAAAACAATGACCTCCTCTAGTTCATCTTAATAAATTTAATATTGATAGAATAACATCATCCAAAATGAAGCTGCATGCAAACTTCCCCAGTGGTCCCAGTAATGTCTTTTATAGCTATTTTCCACGCATGGCACTATCAAGGGCCACCCAATACATTTTGTTATCATGTCTCCTTAGCTGTTCAGCTGCTTTTAGAAACGTCCTTAAACACAATCAAATATATATTTGCCCTCTTGAGAGTCCCCAGTGCCACCTGGCCCTTAATCCCCTAGAGCACTTCTTGGCTGGGTCCAGTTATACTGCCAAGTAATGCAGGTGAAGAGTGGGTGATAGCTTCCCCTTCATTCAACCCCACATAGGCTGAGTAAACACCTTCACTCCTAGACCACTCCAGCATCAACTGAGGATTCCAACATAAACAAGGGCCAAAAAAAAGCAAGCAAGTGCACTAACAGAAATGGACCATTTCACAAGTGTGACAAATTTATAGAGCTGGAGAGGACCACTACTATTTCAAATGCTAGGGGTTTACAGGTAAGGATTACACCTGAACCTAGAGTCGGTGTCCTTAAAGCACTAGATTCATGAGACTGTATTTGTCTAGTCATGCCCGCAGAACTGGCACTGACGATCTTATTAGGGGCTCTTGTAAGATTTTATCATACCCTTCAAAAGTTATTTTTAGTACAGAATTGCTCGTTGTTGAAAAAAATACACCAGAAATAATGTTTGATTCCAACGCCTAAATCTGAAATATCCTCTTGAGTTCCTGAGCCCATGAGAGCTCATGAGCAGATGCGAAGCCGAGTGGTAAAGCCACTTCCTTCCTCCTGGCCCAGCCAGAAATTTCAAGCCCCATTTGAGATGGAACAGTGCAAAATCGCTGGCAGGTTGCAGATGGCACTGCCTTGAGTGCCAGGGTTCTATGTGGGCTCTGCTAAGGAGGAAGGCCCCTCCATCCTGCAGGGCAGGGAGCTCCCAGCAGTCAAAGGAAACTACCCTTCATTTGGAAAAAATACTGCGGAAGCAAAAGGCAGAACTTGCCAGGGCCAATTACAACAGAGGAGGATGTGGTCATGGAGAATTTATTCCATGCCTCTGCTTTCCAGTACACAGACCTTCACATTCTCTCTTGGATTCATAGTTGTTTAAAAGATGGCCAGACCCATTGACTAAAGAGTGATACCATCAAATGCCATTGGTAGAGCTTTCATTTCCTGCAAGAAACAGAAGTCTTGGTTTGTGTGGGATCTCCTCTTAGCCATAAATTTTATGTGAGCAATAGGAAAGCAATTTTCAGAGTCTCTAGAGAAACATATCCTAATCATAAATATTAATGATAAGGAACCTGAAAAGGCCAGCTTAATAAAGTAGCTGAAAATGCACTTACTCATCATTAGCATTACAAGCCCCACAATCTTCATCTCTGAAGAGTAGGGTCATCCCAATGGAGGTTGGGGGGAGGTCAGGAGGTCAAGACTCTAGAATAATATCACCTATTTTCTTCAAAGCCAAAATTACCATACACCAAAGCTTGGATCACTTTCCTCCTTGGCTTTTGAAAAATTGCAATGAACCTCAACATGTGTTCAACATGGGGTAAGATATCCTCACACTTCTGGTATTAGAAAATTATAAAAATGAGAATGGTAACCCATAAAGATGAACTGGCCATCTCCAGCCAGTATGTAGTCTTATAATCCTTGTCTTAAAAAAAAAGTCAATTACATTTGGTGGTATCACAGAGCTTTCACAGTAGAGGTAAAATCTCCAGCCAGAGTATTCACAAAGAATAAACCAGTCCCTCAAATGCTGTCGACCATGACATTCCAACATTCCCTTAATACAAACTCATCTTTCATAGCAGAAAAATTGACATCCCCAGGACAGTTTAGAATATTTAAGGCTAGTGATACCTTGTTCATCTATTTCTTTTGCAAGATGGGTCATGAAGGATTGGCCATACACCCACTTGTTCCTTGAACCCAAAGAAGAGAAAATTGAATCTTACTTTTTCTTGGCTTTGTAAGTCAGGAAAGAGCCACTCCTTATTGTCCATCAGTAACCATTTGAAGGATGTCTCAAAACCTGGGAACTCCTACCACATGTAGAATTAATTTAAAATTCTCTTTTTCGGTTAGCTTTACAATATGTGACACAATGCAGAAGAGTTGAAGGTACGTAGGGACTAGAGTCTGACTCAACTATTATTAGGAGAGTCAATATGTATAAAGCCCCACAGTGGCCTTGCTGCTGATACAGCATAGATGCCAATAATTGCTATTATTAATAACAGTAGCAAAAATGCCAAATTCACCATAGCATGTGCTGTTTATTAGGTACTGCCACGGCCTCTTCTTATCCTTCCTCAGATGCCTAAGTAGCTTTATATAGTTACAACCCTGCTAAGTACACAATTAATTTATACTGGTTTTTCTTAACATCTGAATACAATTCCACCTGCCAGAAGTGAAGATCTTGCCAATGAGAGATACTTCCCTGACATCAAGTTTCAGTTAGAGAGAAGTCCCCCATGTGCTGAACCTGTGCACAAACACAGAAGTTAAGATGGTCGTATTTCCACAGGGGATATCAGAGAGCACCCAGCAGCCATGTACTGTAACAAAGAACAAGAGGCAGGGCGCTCATCATGTGAGTTACCTGTCACGGTCCAGGTCCTCAGCTTCATTTGGATCCTTCAGTTCTATAAGGTGTACAAAGGAGTTGCCATTCAACAAATAAGTTTATGCATATAGTACGCCTGGATCAATGTCACACCCTTCCACATTGTCACCCTTCCCTCCCCCAACCCAAGCCTTCCCTCACTTAATTTTGTAGGATATATATTGAATTTCTGCCATTTAACAAAGCACACTATGTATAGAATGCATCTTAATCTATGTCAAGTCATTCCCTTTAGTGCACACAATCAGGGTGGGGCTGTTCATTTGTCCTGTGTTTAGTTTTATCTGTGGTACTAGGGATTAAACTCTAGAGCCATTTTCTGTTGTCTAAAACCAAAGGACGTTAACAGACACATGTGGACTTTGTTTGGGTCAACTCCAGCTAATTTGATCAGATGCTGCTGAAGAATCAGAGCTATGCCAGCGACTCCCCAGGAAGTGTGTATTAATCAGAGATCAGAACACATGGGGCACCATCGCCCTCTCCTTTGCTTCCCAGCATAGACAGGAGGGAGGGCCCCAATGGACACATCAGCAAGCAGAGCTCTGGAGGATGAGGAAGCCCTGAGGTATTCCTCTCACTGGGATTCGTCATCATTTCCACCTAGAGAGTGGCCTCTTCTTCTTTAATTGGCTAAGAAATGAATTGTTCATTGCCCAATTCCTACTCCAGGAGGCCAATGGTGTCCAGAATGGTGGAGAACTACACAAGAAGAAAAAGGATAAAGAAGTATTGGACAAATTCACCTGATCTCCTACTACACAATGTGGTACAGAAGAAAGGACACTGATTTACAGGCAGACAGAGCCATCTTAGTCTTCCAGCCCTGCTAGCAATAATAGAAATAAAAAGGAAACAAGAAGAAGAATAGTGGAGCTGGGAAGGTGGTGGCTCAGTGGTAGAGTGCTTGCCTCACATGCATGAAGCCCTGGATTCGATTCCTCAGCACCACATAAACAGAAAAAGCCAGAAGTGGCACTGTGGCTCAAGTGGTAGAGTGCTAGCCTTGAACTGAAGAGCTGAGGGACAGTACCCAGGCCCAGCCTTCAAGCCCCATGACCAACAACAACAAAAAGAATAGCAGCAACCACAGTTAAGACTAATTGGTCACTTATAGAATGCCACATTGGATTCCCGCCACACTTTACAGATGAAAACACCAAGACGTAATAAAGCTTTGTAGGTAACCCAAAGTCTATTGAGGTTGCGGGGGAACGGGGGGGGGTGTGAGTGTGTGTAAGAAGAGGCATTCTGAGCCCTGATACTTGATCCTGGCACACATTTACTTAAGCATTTCTATGTTGCCTATTCACCAGATACATGGCAAGGAAATTACCCTCTTTGAGACTCAGAATCCTTGCCTATGAATTATAGACCATAATCCCCTTATGCTAGGTCATTGAGAGATCAGAATAAATTATATAAATCACTACTGACACTTTGTAGATGTTATACAATTGGTAGTTGCTACCAGCATTACTACCATGTTTGCTACTATCTGGAATACCAATAAATAGTGAGACATGACCTTATTAGCCAGTATGTTATCACCATGAATAAGACTGATGTCAGATTTTAGTATCTGATGATATTCCCTGAGGGGGGGTCACCCAGTACAGTAGTTACTCAAACTTTTCCTCTGAGTGTCTCAAATCCTGGCAATCAAACTATCCATCCAGTCAACAGGTTGTTGGCTACCATTACATTCATATACCATGTCCCATGAACAGCTCATTGGATTAAGCCTGAGCCAGAATACACCCATACATCTCTGCCCTATACATAAAAAGACTTTGTATTATGCTTTCTTCCCTTCTATCATGTTTATACTTGTCACCAGTTCAAATGATCCCTTCTTCCTGTCTCTACACCGCCTACCTTTATAGCCAGTCTTTTCTGTTTCGTCTGAATTATGGGCAGTCTGACCCATCAAACTGATTTTCAGGCCTGTGCTGACTGGCTTCATTGACTCAACAATCCAGTCAAGAGGAGCTGATCTATGCTGTGCACTGGACAGCACGTGAGGCTGAGGACACAAGCACTGTCTTCTCCCTGCCCTCAGGCCTGACAGAGCTTATGGAATTAGGAGGGCTCAGGGTCTGAAAGGTGAACAGCCAAGGTCTCCATCCCCTCCCAGGCTCCATTTGCACTGTTCCCTGGCTCTTGAGATTGACTGCAAAGGGGTCCAACAAGTTAATGAACATTTTTTAAATAGGCCCAGTTAGGTAAATCTCAAAGACAAGATTCTGACCTATGAATGCTTTCATACTTGAAAGTTCTCAATTCCCATAGGAAAATCAATCAATCCAAAAAGAAAGAAATCAAGGGAGACCACTGATTCCCAGGCCTCCTCCTGCGCCTGTGCCTGCGCCTCTACAACTTTTCTGCTTCCTGGCTATTCCCAAAGAGGCATCCAGTGGGGGAGGGAGCAACACCTCAGAAGTGGATCCAGCGTTCCCAGCTGCACCCTCTGCAGAGTGTGCACAGCAGGCCTGTATCAGCAAGTCCCAGACCTCTGGGGAATGGGCTCATGCCAGCATCTGTGGACTGCAATTTCCCAAACAGGGCTGCCAACCACATCTGGCATGAACTTTAAGCTGCTGGCCACCTCTGAACCTTTTTGTTTGGGGATTTCATCAAAGCTTGGGGAAAATAGAGAAGAGTAATCATCTAGCATCTCCAGGAGAAAAACAAAACAAAACAAAAAAAGCCCAAGACTATCAGGTGAGAGAGGGAGATGTTATCTGAACACGTTTACCTGCCCTTGACAAGCCTGGCAATTTCCGTGAGAGGCAAACATGCATTATTAGCCTTTTATGAAATTTTGAATTAATAAAAAGGTGTATCGCCTCCATCTGAGGAGTCAAAGGAAAGGAGATGTGCTTTTTAATCAGGTGCCCATGAAACAGGTGCCCCTCATTCTGCAAGCATTTAACTAGAACTTTCTTCATGCCAGGCATGCTCTGTGCCTAGTATCATCCCTGTCCAAAAGAGCTCCTGGTGTGACCATGAGGATGGCCATGTACAAAAGCCTACATTTTCAATAGTGAGTCAACAGCAAGAGAACTCTGTATGAAGGGCATTCGAAATGCAAAGAGGAGAGAAGGGGCAGCCACATGCATGAGCTCGGGAAGCCACATTAGACCCTGCATGGGTCTTGGCCTGAAATCACACTCTCACTGGACTTCCTCTACTTCTCCTCCCCTTCCCCTTCCTTCCTTTGCCTGTCTCCTATTGGAGGGTCTTGCTTACTAAGTCACTTGCACAGAAATCCTTCCCTTACGCGATCTACATCCAAGGCACCTGGTCAGTCTCCTGCAGCCTAGGTGTAGGTAAGGAATCTGTAGACAGTTGTGTATAAATCACTTGACACGGGTAGGTTGGTTCTCACACCTGTTAAATGTCTCCCTGTGTGAGCAGTATGCTAAACTTGTGCAAGCACATGCTGCGCATCATAAAATCTCCAGGGTCAGAAGCAATCATCAACATCCTGGGCTCCTAGAGTCCTGAATTACCTGCTTGCTCCTATCCCTCCCTGAAGAGCATCTCAGTGGCTTCTAAATGAAATAACCAGCAACAGCAGACCCCCCCGCACCACACACCACACACATACCCATAACTCCAGCTTTATTGCCTTACAATCAGCATAGCCCTCTCTAGTGGAGATGAAGCTGGGGAGAGCGGATATTAAAGGCATGGTTGCCCTGCGCTTCCCTAGATCAGTGGCCAGATTCCTGACAGTTTTGTGCAGCGTTTGCATCCTTCCACTCCTGCCCAGGCTAGGAAGAAGGTGGGCTGCAGGCTTGGGCAATGACAGGCAACCCTGTGTGAACAAGTTAACTCTCACTTATCTTCCTACACCCCAAATTAAGGATGCAGAAAAATATTAAATCAGTAGGGGTGGTAGCATGGCTGACATGAAGTTATCAGGGTTTTTGTTTTTTGGAGTTTTTGGAAAAGAAATTCACTGCTTTTGAATAACACACAGCATTGATCAGGACCCTACGAGTTTAGACATACCCCTTAAAAGGGATCTTAGGAAAGGGCTGACAGGGACAGATACTATTAAGACACACTTGTCTGATATTAATGGCAGCCATTTGTGTGCCAGGCACTGCTCTAAATCCCAAGCCTATGCACCAGGAATTTACAGGTGAGGAACTGGAGATTCCAGGAAGGTAAACAGCTCCCATCACCCATGCAGATGACAGTAATGGAGCTAAGACTCAAGCTCAGTTGTTTGTTTCTAATGCTGTTTTCTTAAGCGGAGCCATTGCCAGGAATCTAGGTATGATGGATGTGGTCGTTTCCTCCACTTTTACTGCATTGAGAGGGTGTAAAATAACAGGAATTACTCACTGGCAGTTCTGGAGGATAAAATCCTTCCTTCATCCCCTGGCCTGGGGCAGTGACTGGCATCTCTGGCCTGCCTTGGCTGGCAGCTGGTTCTTTCCAGTGTCGGCCTCTGCCAGCATATGGCCTCCTCCTGGTGTGTGTGTCCTCGTGTCATCCTCTATCCTCTCCCTAGGACAGCACTTAGACTGATTTAAAGGCCCACAGAACTTCTGAATGACCTCATCTTATGTCTGAAGTCACCTTATTTCTAAATAAAACCATATCCTTAGGTACTGGGTGTTAGGACTTAAGATATCTTTGGAAGGAACTGTAACATAACTCAGGCAGCCAGAAGCTACATTTCTGAACAAGGAGATTAAGAGAGATGAGGAAGGTCTTGGCTACTACTCCCACAGAGGGACTCCAGGATGGGCACCCAATATCTTTTATCCAAGTTGGCATCTCCATCTTGTCTTACCTGCTATAAAAGGGGCAATGTTAAAAGACAAGGCTAGCTCACCACTATAGGGCAACAAGAAGGAAGGGTATGGGAGAGGGGAGATCACGTCCTAATGTGCATCCTCCAAACTATAATGCTTCAGGGTCAAACCCTAAGCAGGTACATATACCTGCTTCTGTTGAAACACTGTTCACAAAATGCTACTTGCTGATACAAATCTTGGTTGAAAGAACGGAAACAAATACTACATAACTTCAGCAGGAAATAAATCTATTTGAAAGATGGGGTCTAGCTCACATATTAGTCAGATTAAAAAGTGGCCAGGAACAAAGGTACATTAAGAGATGGCCAGGCTGCAGTAAAAATCAGAATAACCCAATGCAGACTTCAGTGCCACTGAACATGGGCTCCTCATCTTACCATGACCACCTGTAGACCATTGATACTACTCAGCTTGCAACCACAACTCCAGACAAAATTCTCCAATGTCCCTGGCCTTTCAGGCCATGGATTTCAATTCAAAGTCATTGGTTAAACTTGAATCTAGTTGATACATCAAAGGACTAGCTGCAAGGGAGTCTGGGAAACCCTATCTCTAGCTGATTTAACTTTAATGGGGACAGATGACCACTGCCTCCTACAGGAACTTGGACACTCAAGGGTTCCACAAACATGCACAGGAGATTCACCTGTAGGACAACCAAGACAAACAGTTGTCAGAGAAGAAGCAGAGTATAATACTACAGATGTTAGGACCAAAGCTGTATAAAAGGGAGTTCACAGCCCACAGACTGGAGGCATTGATTCCAGAACTCTCCACAGTTTCAAGGAGATGGATATGGATTAGGGATCACCAGACATGGGAAAGAGGGTTGGTAGCTAACAAACAGCACAAGGCTTCTTTTTAACATGGTGAAAATGTTCAGGAATGAGTCATAATGACTACACAGCTCTGTGAATAGACTTAACCACATTGAGTTGCACCCATTTTAAGAGGGTGAATTTGATGTTGTATGAAGAAGTGCCTATCAATTTAAGAAAAGAAGGATAACAGTCAGAGTGGATTCGTACTTCTCCAGTTTACAGGAGAAAAAGGAGTCCTTCCTTACCAAGTGATACAATGAGATTGGGTATGGCATTATGGCATTGGATAAGTGTTTCTGTTTGATTATTTTTCTGAATAGCAAGGGGTGGTTTATTGGTTGATAAAAGAAGACACGTTTCCTGTTTGGATCTGTGCTGGAAGTAACAAGGAATGAAGATTAAATTTAGATATGAGAACATCCCAAAAGAAGCAAAAACAAGCCAGAGCTAAATGTGAACTTGAGTTTATAAAACCACCTTGGAATTCACAGGAGTACCTGTTCAGAAATGGAACTCAAAGAGCAGATAGACCTTGTTGTAAAGAGGGTTTTGTATTCCTGCCTCACACAATAGACATTAAGCTTTTACAGGCAAGGACCCAAATGTGATTAAACTCTGCAGTTGCACTGTCTACCACATAACAGATAAGTGCATCGGTGTTTATTGAATAAATTTAAGGATAAAGCTAAACATAAATAGATCATTACGTAAGTCAAGTACACCTGCCTATAAGTAAAAGAACTAATCTCACTGCTTAAATAAATATGAATTCTGAAGGTACACAGTTCAAAGTCTATGCCACACAGCATCATAAAACACATGACTGTAATTCTACTCTTTTATCTTTATCATGCAGCATTATGGTCTCAAAATGGCTGCTGTATGTCCAGACATCATAACCATGTCGAAGAGGGAGGTGGTTCAGTTGAACAAAGAAGCCTTCCAGGGTGAGGGCATAGCTCAAGAGGTAGAGTGCCTGCTTAGCAAGTATGATTCCAGGAGAGAGAGAGAAGAGAGGGGAGAGAGGAAAATGAAGAGCAGGAGGAGAAGGAAGAAAAAGAAGAGGAGGAGGAAGAAGAGGAGGAGGAGCAAAAGAAGGAGGAGAGGGAGGGAGGGAAGAACCTCTGACAACCTTTTACTAAGCAGGACTGGCTACAGGGGATTCTAGAAATGTAAGCAGAGGGAAGCAAAGGAGAGGGGTTAATAAACAGGTGGCTGGAGCCAGCCTTTCTTCCTTGCCATTCTTTTCCACTTCAGGATCTAACTGGAAGAAAATCAATCACTGTGCATGTCAATGAAAGCATAACCATGTTTCCAGTGATGGGACTGTACAAATGAGGAGACTGCTACTCACAGGGGTGACTCAAGCCTTTCGTTACACATCTGGGGCTCAACACTGACTCCAAGAGACTCAGCAGCCCCGGTCTGTATATTTTCTCCACATCATCTGGATCTCAAAGGTCGTGTATGAAAGGTTTTGTCACTGGCCTATAACACTATTGGGAGATGGTAGAATCTTTAGGAGGTGGAGCCTAGTGGAAGGTAGTTAGGTCATTGGGGGTGTGCCTTGAGGAGGGTGTTGGGACCCCCACACCCTTCTTCTCTGTCTCTGTCTTTGTCTCTGTCTCTCTCTGCCTCTGTCTTACTGAATCTGTCTCTGTTTCTTTGTGTCTCTGTCCCTGTTTCTCTCTGTGTCCCTCTCTGCCTCTGTCTGTCTGTCTGTCCCTCTGCTTCCTGGCCACCATGAGATGATCAGCTTTGCTCTACCAGACGTGCTTCACTGTATTGCATGGCCTTACTACAGGCCCAAACAATGGAACCAAGCAAGGAACCTGGACTTGAACCTCTGGAACTACGAGCCAAAATAAACTCTTCCTCTGTATAAGTTGATTTCTTAGATTATTTTTCACAGAGACCGAAAGCTGACTAAGATGCCCACCCATCCCATTAGACCAGATCATGGGTTCTCAGGGCCCAGAGAAGGGGGGTGGTGACATGAAGGGGAGGGGAGTATCCTGTCTCTATTTTGTCTTCTCTCCAGCTCCTTCCTGTGAGAGCTATGTGCTGTCTTTCTCGGGAGCAGCCGTCATCGGCAACTCACTCCATCTGATGGCAAATTAAAGCCCTCTGGGCTCCATGGCTCCACTCCTGCCTTGCAGCCACAGCCAGGGATGGGGGCGAATCTGGTCACGGGTGCTCTGACTCATGGCTGGGGGTTGTAGCTGTGAATAAATAATATGGCAATACTCCAAGGTGGCTTATACTTTACCGTGGGGCTGGGCTAGGAAGGACTCTGCATCTCTGAGGACCCACATTGCCTTCCCCTCCCTGGGGACAGCCCACCATAGCAGCTCCGTTTGCAGCCTGGGCCCCTCTACTAGCCTTCCCCAACTGCATTGTCAGAAGCCATGATGTTCATAGCAGAATGGAGGGAAATGACTGTGACTCATTACACAGGACCCAGAGTCAGCCAGTGAGAGGAGGTGGAAGATGATAAAAGAGTCTCTAAGAGGGCCTTGACCAGCCCCATAAATCGTCTGTATCACACCCAGGGCATGCCGCTATAGCTGTGCCCACCAAACAAGCTTGGACCCAGGAAGCGACCCTCAGATCTTTGCAAGAAATGGGTTTCATTCTACCTGATTCCTTCTTCTTCTCCCTCCATTCTTTCTTCCTCCCTTCTTTCATCCCTTTCTTCTTCTGTTCTCCCTTCCCTTATCTTCCCTCCATCTATCTATTATTCCTACCCTTCTTTCCTCTACCCTTCCTTTACCCTTTCTCTTTAACTTGCCTCCTACCTTCCTTATCTTCCCTCTTTCTTTCTCTTTCTTTCTTTCTCTCCTTTCCTCCCTTTCTACTTATCTTCCTTCCCTCCTTTCTCTTTCTTCCCTCCCTCCTTCACTCCTTCCTTCCCTCCCTTCCTTCCTTCTTTCCATTTCTTTTGCTTTGCTTTCCTTTGCAAATTCTAGTTGGTTGTGATCCACAAAATGGTGGCCTGATTGCATGAGCAAACACTCTATTTAGGACTGCGGTGGCTTGATACGTGAGCTTTGTAGGACAATTGGACTAGGGTTGACTTGTTGGCATATGATCCTAGCCAAACGACTTAAGCCCTGGCATCAGGCCATCTTTCTTAACCACCAATCCCACAATCCCAGGTTCTCACCTCCCTTCTGGACCACAACATGGCCTCCCGACTGGCCTCTCTAAAGTGTACCAGGAACTCAGTGCACGCTTCCACCTGCAGCCTGCGGTGTGCGTCTAAGTGTGGGCATGCCAGCCCATGCTCAGCACCCTTTACTTTCTCTTTCATCTCAGGATACAGAAAGGTTCTATTTTAGCTGGCAAAAATAACAAAGCCTGGGGAGGCTGACTCCTCTCCTGCTCCCCTCCAACTCCCTGCGCACCAGCATCCCCAACCAGCTCTCCTGGCTCCAGCCGCAGCAGTTCCTTCTGAGAGCTTTGCCCTAATCCTCAGCCACAGGGCCCTTGCACGTGCTGCTTTCTGTTCATCTTTTTGTTTCCCTCTTTGTCCTTCTGATCTCAACTCAAAGGTCATTTCCTCTGGGAAGCCATCCCAGACATCCCTAGCTAAGTCAAATCCACAGTCCTGTCCTATATCCCCTCTGGAATCTACTCCCCTCTAGCCCTGGTTGTGGGGTTCAACCTCCTAGGCTCCTACACTTGGGCTTCTCAACCCACCAAGCATCAGGATCAACTAGCAACATTTCAAGAGACAGAAGTCTGGCTCCTTTGGCCTCCCTTCTCTGAATTTCCATTCAGTTGCTTTTCCACTTACACATTCCAGAAGCTCCTCAGATTATTTTAACGTGACAGCAGGCCAGATGCCACCGCTGCACTGCTGGCAATAGGAAAGAGGTAGGTGTCAAGCCTCCCCCAGGCTGCACTGCTCAGCTCTGAGTATGCACTGTGTGCAGATCCAGGGGACAAGAGAGCCCAAAGCATTGACCGTGGGCACAGTTCTCAACAGCTGCTGGCCTGGGCAGGTCCTCCATGCCAGGCACCATCTCCATCCCCCCATGCCGATGCTGAGACTGACCGAGGGGATGGTGTACCCTGGGCCACATGATCAGAGCTGTGCTTTAGGAGAATTACGCTGCTGGCTCCTCCTCCTCTACATTCTACAGTCCAAGACCTTCTTCTCCATCTCACCCTGTCTTTAGCGTGATCCACCTGGTCTTGTGACTCAGTTTTCTCCATAGACTATTCCCACTCACTCACCCATTTTTATCACCAGCCCTGGCTTCTGTCCCCATTTCTAGAACTATCCCTTTAAATGCCTGGTGGATGTTTCCCCTAGGCTGTCCAATGGGCATCTCAAAATGGGTGTGGCCTCCTCCACCTTCCCTCAGCCTCCTGTCCTCACGCTTGCTCTCCGCACCTCAGTGAGGGCTCCCCCTCAATCACTGGCTTTCCCACCCAGACCCCATTCACCTCAGAACAAATCCCTAGTCCACCTGCTGCTCATCATGCCACCAGTGCCAGCCAGCTTCCCTTGTGCCTCCGTTGCCCTGATCAGAGACGGATGATGGCCTGTGAAGTGAGCTCACTTCACAGAGAGGATGCTTAAGATACGATAAAGGAAAGGACTTTGGGGTGGGGAAGTGCTTTGGAGGGGGGGTCACCAAGAGAGTCTAGATAAGATGAGGAGGGTGAAGAAGCACCCACAGAGAGAGAGACACACCCAGAGAGAGAGAGAGAGAGAGAGAGGAAAACAAGATAAGCAAGGGGCTACAGGTTAACGAATGCAGGTGGCACTGGAGGCTGGGAAAGGCAGGGAATGGACCCCTGTGCCCTATCTCCAGGAGCCTGCAGACAGAACTCAGCCCTGTCTTGATCTGAGCACTGTGGGGCCCATTTTAGACTCTTGATCTGCAAACTCAGAGGCCGGCACATGCATGATTCAAAAGTCAGTGGCAAGTTTGGTAGCCCTTGGCCACCTCCTCATTGCCTTCCACTCATTCCTGGTCTCCCAGGTTCCCGCTGACCCCTTCTTGTCCATCTCCTGCCCCGCAGACAACGTGGGCCAAGTAAGGTTTATTCACAGATCCTATCGCTTTGGTCCGTGAAGCCTGCCAACGGCACCCATCATCCTCAGAACGCCATTTCAGTTCTTCGTCAGGGTCTGCAAAGCCCTTGGTGGCCTGGTGCCTGCAGACCTCTGAGCACACCCTCCCCCTTGCCCCTGGGAACCCCGCATGGGCCTCTTCGCCTCTCAGCTCTGGGAATCTAAGAAGCTTTCTGCTCCTGGAGTTGCCCAAGCTCTTTGTCACCTGTGGACATTTACTCCTTTGCAGGAGCACTGTCACCCATCTTTGGCCTTTCTGGTCTCATCGGGGGTCCCCTCTGATGCATGCCATGTTCAGGAAGTCCCCCTGTCCTCGGCACATCTTGTCCTAACTGCCTCCTGTGTTTTCTTCCTGGTTTTTATCAGCAACTGAAGGGAGCTCATTGGGAATGCTTCTCTTCTGAGTGTGTGGATGGCAGCGTCTGCAAAACTGTCCTGTCTTTGGGAGCTTCTTGCTGCTTCTCAGTCTTCTAGCACAGGGCGACGGCTCGTCCCCAGCAGCACTCAGCTTCCCCAAGTTCGAGTGTCTAAATGAATGACCGATAAATAAGCAAATGAATGAACATCCCGGTTGGCACCCAGTCCGGGCTCAACAATAGCTGTTTATTGAACGCTGCCCACACTGGCAAGAGCGCAGTGGAGGAGGCAGAGCCGTCAACACCGCCATTCTGCACACAAGCGCAGCTTCCTCATTCACTTCACTCACTCCCCAAAGGGCAGAGCTGGCTAGGATCACGGTGGGTCTCAGCACCCCTCACCAATAGGTTGACAGCCACAGAGGCCTGGGGTGCGTGAGGGAAGTCTGGGCTGGTGGAGCCTGCCGTGGTGGACACAGACCAGGGCAGAACGTCCTGGACAAGCTGCTTGAGTTATTTCAAGTGCAAACAGAGAGGCAACAAGCGCCCACTTCTCAGCGTGCATGTGCACAAACACACACGTCAGCCCGGGTCCCAGGGGCGGATGCGGGCCTCTGCGGGCGGCTCCCTGGGCGCCATCTGGAGCGACCCTCCCATCATTAATACTCCAGGCAGCTGAGCACATGCTTTTTATTGGGATGAGTATAAATAAACTGCAACAGGAGCCCTGAAAGAAATGACCCCCAGAGGAAACCCGATCCACAGGCAATTAGGGCGCTTCTGTTCAGATAATTGACACCGAAACAGCGAGCTGGGTGCCAAGCTGCACCAGGCGCCAGGTCCGGCCACCCCGGCAGATCGCAGCCCCCCAGCCCGCGCTGCTCTGGGAAGGACAGCCTGTGTGCCATTCCCGGCACATCTGTGATGCGCTCCCAAGGGGCAGTTCACACACTCACTCACACACACACACACACACACACACACACGGGACATCCGGCAATGTCTCCAGACATGTTCAGTGCTTCAGGCTGGGTAGAGGGAGAGGTTTTAAACATCCTGCAATGCCCAGGACAGCCCCCACCTCAAAGAAAGTTCCAGCTCAAGCATCGGCTGGGCGGTGGTGAGGCACCCCAGGTGAAGGCAGAAGGTGCAGGCACTAGGGACCACCTCTGTGGAGCGAGCCCTGGGCAGACACGAGCCCATCGCCGAGTCCCCACAATCTTGCCAAGAGGTCTAATTACCACCCTGATTTTACAAATAGGGAAACACAGGCCTGAATCAATTGTTTAGAAAGATTTTAAGCAACTTGTCCAACATCCTACCACGACTCAACGCGGAGCTCAAGCCTGAGCTTTCGCCCAAGCTCGACTGTCACCTACAGTTATAAAGCCAATATATCATCATTGGCGCTAAAGGAAGTGTGAAATTTAAAGCAAACACAGCTTTTGGCTTCCTATGGCTACTCCTGACTGAAATTCAGGGATGTGGAGGAGTGGAGGGCTAGGAGGAAAGCTGGGGGGTGAAGGAGGGAAGGGGAAGGGGAGAAGAGGAGGGGGAAGCAGCTCACCTCTGAGCCAGACAGAACCTTTGAGTCCCGATTTCCCTTTATTCTCTCCAATTTCAGGAAAGGTTGAATTTTGTTGATAGTGAAGACCCATGATCTTCTGCCTTCTTTAAAAAAAAAAAAAAAGGAAGAAAGAAATTTTTGTTAAAAAACACAACAAAACAACAGAATCTGAAAAAATTCTCAGCAGGACTAAGGTGAGTCTACAGGTCTGGGTTGGTGTGGGGAAGAGGACGGGAGCTGCCAGGCTGCTTTGGCTTTGGGCCTGTTAAAGGGTTCAGAAGAGTCTGGGCACATGGCAGCACACACGTGTGCATGCATACACACACACACAGAGGCACACGCATCACAGAAGGGGAAGAGAGTTAATACATGCTTATCACCTTGTGATACTTGTGATACAGCTCTTCCAATTCTCCCACAAACCACTTACGGTCATAGTGCACCCATCTCACTACTGAGGCCTAGAGAGGTTTTATTAATTTTACCGGTTTCACGTCTGGTGACGATGGTGACAGTGCTGATGATAATGATGACGGTGGTGATGGTGATGATGATGATTGTGGTGTTGATTTGCTGTTGATGATGATGGTGGTGATATGTCGATGATAGAGGTGGTGATGGTGACAGCGGTGGTGGTGGTGATGTGATAATGACAGGTGGTATTGATGATGGTAATGGTGGTAGTGATGGCGGTAGTGATACTGGTGATGGGGATGATGATTATGGTAGTGATGATAGTGGTGGTGTTGATGGTGGTAGTAGAGATGATGGTGGTAATATAATAATAATGGTGGTGGTGGTGGTGGTGATGATGGTAGTGATAATGATGGTGGTATTGATAATGGTGGTGATGATGATAATGATAGTGGTGATCTAATCATGATAATGGTGGTATTGATGATGGTGGTGGTGATGGTTATAATGGTGGTGGTAGTGATAATGGATGGTGGAGGTGGTGGTGGTAATGATGAGGGTGGTAGTGATGTTGATGGTGGTAGAGGTGGTGGTGGTGGTGATGATGATGGTGCTGGTGATATGAAGACATTATTAGTGGTAGTCATGATGACAAGGAAGCATAACGGATATAAGAACAGAGATTTGGACTCACTATCTCTGGATTCAAATCCACATTTCACTACTTACTGTGGGACTGTGAACAAGTTTCTTAGCCTCTTTGGATGTAAGACTTTTCCTTTAGAAGCCAAAGCTAATTAAGAGCAATCTCCTAAGATGACAAAATATTTAATAAAACACACAATGCACATAACACATGTTAGTTTTTATTTATAATCTTTCACTGCTATTCAGCCGGGGCATACTATTTCCCAAATAAATGGCCTGTGCAATCTTGCTCTCATTCTTATTGGACAAACAAGGAAACTGAGGTTTGACTCAGTTTAAACACTTTGGCTCTGTTCCCAGAACCAGGGTAGGGCTGTGACTTGAACCCCTGTCACCTTGCTAGCTGCAGGTTGCTTCTTAATTGCCAGTATGCAATTAGAGCTAGAGATTAGCACACTTGCTGCGGCCTGGAGGAAAGAAGGAACATGTTGGTGCCTACTGTGCAATTTGGATAAGTCACTATGCTTTTCAGAGCCTCCCATGTCTCTCCATAAACGATCATGTCAGTCCCTGGAATCAATGACATGGAATCACCAGAGTCAGTAACAAGAGTCCATGTAAAATTGTCCATTGTTCTGGCCCAGAGCAAATGCTCATCGTCACCCACAATGTATGCTAACATCGAATCATTTGGCACAGGCCTGGCAAACAGTCAGTACTCATCGCATGCACCCCCTGCCCACCCAGGAGTTTTCTGCTTCATGAGCGCTAACCTCCACCTCCTTTACATGGGTAGGCCGAGAAGCATGCCACTGCCCCACTGGACACCTCAATGTCCCTCGTGGACCCCCATGGGGAGCTCCCAGCAGCAGGGCTCTCGGGCTCATGCCACTCTTGTGCTGCAGAGCCAGCCCAGGTAGAGGGGACCCGCCAGCCTCCATTAGCACCCGGTGAATCTGCATGCAGATGCTCCACAGAAAACATCTGAAGTTACTGGTGCTCAGCTGGGGTGGGAGCCGGAGAAGGTATTTATAAACTTGGCACCAGCGTCTGAGCCCTCAGGAATCGAAGAGGGCAGCAGCTTCCCTGCCCGGCGGGGAGACCAAGAGAAAAGCCCAATGTGCTCAGCTTTGGACTTCAGTCAAAAGCCAGGGAGGGAGAGTCCAAATGCCCTTCTAAATTTAGAACATTCAGCCAAACCAGTTCTCTGGCTCACCCAGCAGGCGTCTCCCCCTGGGCTGGACCAGGATGTCCTCCTAAGAACCAGATGGAGCCCAGATCCAAACTTACTTGGTCCCCGTTGTTGTTCTCCTCCCATCCAAGGGCCTCTCTCGCGTGTGAGACAGTACTGTGGGGTGAAAGACGTCTGAACTTCAAATGTTGCTGCTGTCTGCTGGCTCTAACTAGTCTAGATTCATAGTGTCTGAGGTTCCCTTCCTCTGGTTTCCTTCACCTATCAGTGAGCAGAACCATGGGCAAGTGGCTTTACCTGAGGGAGACTTTATTCCAGCAAGTTTAAGAACAAGACTTAACCAGGGAGCTTCCTGTCCCTGAGCCTGTTTCCCTGCCTTTCCTGAGGGGAAAACTCACATAAGAAAAATGCCAGTGAACTCAAATACATTGGTCAAGAAGGCCAAATCCAAAGACCTAGATCAAGCACCCAATCTACGTGGGCAGAATTGAGATGGGACCAGGAATGTGAAAGTCCCTATTCTGCACCTTTCTCTTTCCCTGAGTTCAGCACGCTTATTTCAATATTACCAAGCCCTATTACTACTAACCCAGGTTTCTATCCCTGAGGCCATAGTAATTATGACCAAAAGATATTTCTCTATCTGACTTGATTGCTATGGTCTGGATGCATGTGCTCCCCCAAAATTCATGCGCACAAACCTAACCCCCAGGGTAAGGCTTTGGAGAGATTAGTTTATGAAGGCAGATCACTCATCAATGAGATTCATGTCCTTAAAAAAGAGATCCAGAGAGCAGCCTTTCCAGTTCCACCATGTGAACATACCAAAAGGGGCTGTCTGTCTCACAGAAGATGGTCCTTCATCCTACACTGAATCTATCTTCCATGATTTTGAACTTCTTCGACTCCAGAACTCTGAGGACAGATTCCAGTTGTTTATAGGTTACGAAGTTTATAGTGTTTTGTCATAGTAGTGAGAACTGGCTAATACACCTATCCTGAGATGGGAGTCATTGAGTCCATGAACTTTCTGTTTGGAAACTCCTAGTCTATTTTTAAACTCCCTCTGCCATTGATGGTACCATTACCTTTGTTAATAATTATTTTAAAAGATAGTATTATTAGATAAGAGCTGTGGAGCACTATGAAGAGACATGAATTATCGTATAATTCCATTCAGCTATCAATAGCTATATAGCTCAGGACTAGAGTTTACTTGATTCAACTGATATGCGTTGGTAGAGAAGCAGCCAATCAGGGAATTGTGGCGTTTAGAACTTGCAGATGGCAGGATAAACTGGTAAACCAAAACCAGCCTGACAAGGAAATGGGTTCAGGGGGCTGCAAAAGAATGAGGAAGTAAGAAGGACAAGAGAATAAGGAAATACAGATATGAGAGTAAATCTTTACCATAACAACCTTACAGAAAACAGAAGAGACCCATCAATCAGAAAGCCACCCAGTTCTCACTGTTTGACCCAAGGCCTAGCTCTGTAATGAGGAAGATGGCTCCAGATGGCAGGGATGGGCCGAAGTGCTGTCTCTCTATGGCATGTCTAGGCCATGTGCTCTCTTTCTTTGGCATATTTCTCTTCTAACAAACTTTTCTGTCATCATTACTTACGTTCAGATCTTGCCTGAATTCTCTTGTCAGATTCTCTTGGCTGATTTAACTGCTGTAAACTTTCTAGTAACATCTTTGGTGCACTGGGATCAAGTATGTCTCTTTCTGACTTGACTCATTGAACCCAACAATAAAAAGTATAAAGTTGTGATGCCAATACCAATACTTTTATTTTCCGACATGCTTCCCATCAGCCCTGATCACTCTCTCGTCAGTTTAGTTGAGTTCACAGAGGCCTTGAAAACTCCTCTTGGGTGCTCCATGGAGCTATGAAGAAGGCCACTCCAGCTGGGGACGTACCAGTCCCCACTCCTGACGTAGTTTCCCCAGTTACAAAACCATCGCAGCCTTGTGCTCTCAATGCTTTACCCAGTTTTGGTGTGAAGCTGCTCTTTAATTTTTGTTGTTGTTGTTCAGGCCCCACTATACCTGCTTTGCCAGGGGGAATGTCAGTGGGTACCTGCATCTGACTCCTATCAAAGATCAAACTTCTTCCCTATGAATGCTCTTTTCCACGAAGATTCTAGCTAGAAACCTTCATGATGCCATCCACTGTCCTCTAGACTTTCCCCAACTCCAAGCAAATTCAACAAATTATGTCCCCAAGCCACAACTTCCATTCAGAACAAACTGCTGACCAGCAAGTGGAAGCTTCAAATGTCCAGTTGTTTTCCTAGTGCTGGACTGGTTTTATAAAGACTCATGCACAGCCTCTTTGCTTTTTTGTCACTGTACACTGTAAACGTTACAAGCGTCTTTCTGTTTGTTATGATTGTTCAATAAATGCTCCATGATTTGGGTGACACTTTATTCATGCAGTCACACAGTTACAAAATACTCTACTCTGCACACCCAGGGGTGACCCTGTGAGGGCTACAAGGGACAATGTGAAGAGTGAGATATAGCTCTAAGTTTCAAAAATTACATGTGTACATGTACTCATTACATTGTGTGATATGAAAATTCACATAATAGAGCTGGGAGAATCGAATAGTGCAGATGGGCAAAAATATGGCCCCAAATCCAAAGGTAGAAGATAGGAAATGCTGGTGAGGTCCAGAGGGTAGAAGATAGAAGACATCACAGAGGAAACAAGATGTGGAGAAACATGAGAACTCTGGCAAAGACTTAGTTCCTGACAGGCTGAAGGACTTCACGTGGAAGATTAAAAATCAAGCAACAAGAAGGCAACTTCATGACCTCAGCCCTCCAACCCCATGTTCCTGTCTCACAGGGCCAGCAAAAGGAGGACGAGGCTCTGAATTATCCATCAGGAACTCCAAGACCAAGTATGCTTGGGCTCTGCTGTGTTTACGGAACGACTGACCCTTGCTGGGGGCCAGCCTTGCACTTAGTGAGAACAGTGTGGCTTGGAGAAGGGCAGATCCACAGTGTCAAGAGGGCAGTGGGCAGGTGAAATGCTCTTGTGGGCAATAGCCAAAGCTACCGGGCTCCTAGTCAGATGAGTCAGCTCCCCTAGCTACGGCCTGCCACGCACCACCTCTGGAGGGCATGTGCTTGGAAAGTTGGTGACATTAGAAGTTTTGGTCTTAATCAGATTTGTTTTTGGCATTTCTTTTCCGGGTAGGGAGCTGACAATTGGGTATTTTTTTCAAAATTGTCTAGAAGGAATACCACAGAAAATTCCCTAAGCTAGACTTTGCTAAAAACCACAGCTCAAAAAGCTACAACTTGCACATTCATCTTGTGGTTGGAGCATTCACCCCAAGAAAGACGAGACTAAGTAAAAACTAAAGCTAAAAATAACAAAAGAAAGCAAAGAAACAAACAACAAAAGACCAGACCAGAGGCCCTGAAGGCATGAAGCCAAGCTATACTTAGGTTAAAAAAAAAAAAAAAACAAATAAAAATTAAAAAAGTTTCTCTCTCCTACTTTCATGCTCAGCTCTGCCATCTGCCAGGTGTGAGATGGCAAGATCTCTCTCTAGTTGTTTCTCATATTAAACGTTGGGGCAAATTTGATTAGTGGAGCATTTAGCGATTACTCAATATGTTTTAGTCACGATCATCATTTTTTTTCTTTTTTTACTTAAATTTTATTGTTAAGGTAATGTACAAAGGGGTTAGAGTTACATAAGTAATGAGTACATTTCCTTTTGAACAGTGTCACCCCTCCTTTGTTTTCTCCCAGTTTTTCCCCTCCTGACTTCCCTCCTCCCTTCCAAGTTGTAGGGTTCATTTCTAACATAGTGTCTACTAGTTTCACTGCTGAATCGGTCTACCCTTTCTCCCACCATATCTTTGCTTCCCCTTCTCCTCCCCAGATCAAATAAATTTATATACAAGACAAAAAGTACAGAAATCAAAAACAGTGGCAAAAGGGAGAGGGAAATAACTGCAAACAGTACAATAGAAAACCTTCGTTTCCATTTCTTGGGAGTTCAGTTCACTAAGCATTTTGTATGATCATATGTACCTAGCTACTGAATCCTTGTGATTCTCTCCTAAGAATATCTATCCTTCTTTGTTCACACTGTGTGGTTTAATTAATCATGTCCGGGTGTAATTATTGGTCTTTCACATCTATTAGATGTACTTGTAGATTTATAGGCACACCCTAATAGTAATCATCGTGTGTGTGTGTGTGTGTGTGTGTGTGTGTGTGTGTGTGTGTGTTTGTGTGTGTGTGTGTGTGTGTGTGTGTGTGTGTGTTGGTCATGGGGCCTGAACTCTGCTGACCTTTTCAGCTCTTCATCTCAAGGCTAGAACTCTACTACTTGAGCCATAGTGCCACTTCCAGCTTTCTCAGTGTATGTGGTGCTGAGAATTCGAACCCAGGGTCTCATGCATGAGAGGCAAGCACTCTATCCCTGAGCCACCTTCCCAGCCCCGTCAGGATCATTTTGAGACATACTTTGACTCTCATCATCGGCATTCCTCCAGTTATCACATCCTCTTTCCTGTTAAGAAAACTTCTGGGACCTAGAACAGCCAGACTAATGAGCTGCTTTCCTTTGAGTCAAAGTTCTAGACACCTCATGAGTGTTACCTGTCAACCAAGAACTGAGGGACTATCCAATGCAACTCCCAAAGAAGTGTGTTCAAACTAATCCTCTCTTTTCTTTCATGACCTGTGGTATAGAACTGCAGCTCTCAAAGTGTGGTCTAGGTACTCTGTAGGGACAGAGGGAGGTTGTCCCTAAGGCTCTTCCTGGGGACCTACATCATGATGGTATTGTCATATTAATAATAATAGCATGCTATTGTAAACAGTCATCCTAGCTCATGTGTCTGATAGTATATTCTAGATATTACATAACCTAAGATGCCACAACAGATTGAATGTAGAAACTGATATAAAAATCCATCCAGCCTGATGTTAAAGAGATTTGAAAAATTGCAAAAGAATGCCACTCTTCTGTTTTTTTTTTTTTTTTTTTGGGTTCGGTCGTGGGGCCTGAACTCTGGGCCTGGGCGCTGTCCCTCAGCTCTTCAGCTCAAGGCTAGCGCTCTACCACTTGAGCCACAGCGCCACTTCCGGCTTTTTTCTTATGTGGTGCTGAGGAATCGAACCCAGGGCCTCAGGCATGCAAGGCAAGCGCTCTACCACTGAGCCACCTTCCCAGCTCCCTCACTCTTTTCTTATCTGACAGGATACGATGATTTTTCATGAAAAATGTTATGTATAGCTAGGTGCTGTGGTTCATACCTGTAATTCCAGCTGCTCAGGAAGCAAGAGTTCAGAAGGACTGGAGGTGGGACTAAATGTTATCAATAAACCCTGCGTGGTGGTAAGCACCCATGATTCCAGCTACATGAGGGACCATAGGCAGAGGTTGGCAGTCTGAGCCTGGCCCTAGACAAATGCAAGATTCTACCTGAAGCCGGGCGCTGGTGGCTCACGCCTGTAATCCTAGCTACTCAGGAGGCTGAGATCTGAGGATCGCGGTTCAAAGCCAGCCCGGGCAGGAAAGACCTTGAGACTCCTATCTCCAATAAACCACCAGAAAACCGGAAGTGGCGCTGTAGCTCAAGTGGTAGAGCGCTCGCCTTGAGCTGAAGAGGTGAGGGACAGCGCCCAGGCCCAGAGTTCAAGACTCACGACCGACAAAAAAAAAAAAAAGATTCTACCTGAAAAATACATAAGAGGAAAAAATGGCTGAGGTGTGGTTCAAGTGGTAGATCACCTTCTTAGTTATGCTAATAGTATGGGGAAGCATGCAAGGGCTTGCAGGGGGTAGAAAAAAGCTTCATAATCAAACAAAAGTGTAGCTGAGGAGAGATCCCACCTTAAAGACATGACTGTGAGATTCTTTTTTTTTTTTTGGTCGGTCATGGGGCTTGAACTCTGGGCGTTGTCCCTCATCTCTTTAGCTCAAGGCTAGCACCCTACCACTTGAGCCACAGCATCACTTCCAGGTTTTTTTGCTTATGTGGAGCTGAGGAATTGAACCCAGGGCCTCATGCATGCGAGGCAAGCACTCTACAACTGAGCCAACCTCCTAGCCCAGACCATGAGATTCTTAAAAAAAAAAAATTGTCAACCAGGCATTAACCTACAACATCTGAATTTTCCCCTCTTTGTTGCCACCCAATTGCCCGGAACAGCAGCTCATGTGTCTCTCTGTTAAGGAGAGGGTTAACAATGTTATAGGTGGCATCCTGGGACACCATGCACGCATGAAGTTAGACCTACCAGGTATCCTGTCACCTGGGTACCGTGCACTCGCAGAGACAAAGACTCTGTGTTCCACGGTGGCCAGGACCAGCGGTTCCTGCAGTCTCCCAGGTGCACATCGCCGAGTGCCACAGGGATGCTGGCACCCGAATGTCTCTCTGCACATAGAGCTAAACCTACGGACGCCAACCATTCTGCAGCCACAGATCATTTTTAAGTCCCTTAATCTAGGATGTTATTAAGTTACATCCCACAAGGCACCATCTGGCAGGGGGCTTTTCCCGGGGGGGGGGGGGGCGGTCTCCTGACACCCTTCAACTACTTCGGCTTGGGTGTCAGTCCCTGATGGCAACCTTGCGGAGGCGCGCTGTCTCCCAGTTTGCTCCCTGCACTCTTTCCCCCACCCTCCAGCCAGGTTTCTGTCGCTTTTTTGGTAAAGAGAAGATGAATGTGCTCACTCAGAGGATGCTTGCTATGAGCCAGTTCCTCTTCTGGGCGTCCTCCAGTTAGCCTGAATGAGCTTTGTAATAACTATAGTGGGTATTACTGCCCGTTGTCCAGATGAGGAAAGGTGTGTGACACAATCAAGAAGAAAACTAATTGGAGAGCTTAAATACAAGGTTGTTCTGCTCCCAACTATGCTCTTGCTCTCTAGACACTTGGCGGAGTCAGATCTCTACACGGTTGTTCCAACTGATGGCTGGCAGGACGAGTCAGCCTTGATTCACACACACAATGGCACTTCCTGTCCACCTGGTTCCTAGAGCCGGCTCCCGGTCCACAAGCCTGATGGCCGCAGCCCCACCAAGTGCCCGTGTTCTGCCCCACACCTGTCCACGTCACACAGCCTCACAGTGGCTCTTGTCCCTCTGCCACTCTGGGCCCTGGCTTTTCCCAGACTGATGCTCTGTTCAAGTCTCCTGATCCTGACTTTAGACTTGACTCCAGGTCCAGTTTAGGAACGATCTTGGTGCATCCTTGCCTCAATACCACTGCCTCCGTGTCTCCAGGGAGGAGTTTAGATAAAGGAGCATTGACAACTTCTCTAGAAACCTCAGCATGCAGGAGTCGCCAAAGCACCTCTATGGAATCTCAGGGACACACACGCACACCCTGGATCCTCAAGACTCCCTGAGAGAGGCACTGGGAGGTCTAAGTACAGAAGAGAGGAGAAGCGACAGCCCAGCTCTGCCCAAGGTATCCTGCAGTGAAGTCCTAGTGTAGCTACTGCTATTACATGGTGGCAATATACTGTGCCAACAAGTGTCCTGAAGCTGTGGGCGTTTCGATGTATCTGACTACTATTGGTACTTTCAGTCAATCTAATACATAATTGTATGCATATATGTAAACCTCATTTAATTACTGATTACTTGCCAACAACCAACCGTTCTAGACATTTTTATATATAGAAAAATTGCAAGTATGTATGTGTCTCACTTAAATAAACCTTTATGTGTGTGTAAATCTCATGCACATAAAAGCTCACACATATGCACATATGTGTATCTTATTAAGTCATTGTATAACGACTGTTCATAACATAAAAATTATACACAATGACGTATTTTATATGAATCATATGTTCATTAAAAATGACTCCCTGCCCACAAGAGGTTCATATATACAATCAATGTTATTTCCAGACTTCAATACATCTCAAATGTGTGAAATTACACACAGGCACGGACACATCCATACATATGCATGTGTATGTGTAAACTTCCTTTCATCATTCAAAACCTCGCCAGAGGCCCAGGCCACCATCCTCAGGCTGAGCAAGGCTGCACACCTGCTACCTGCTGCCTGAGAAGCCGGGTCTCAGCCCAGCCTCTGGCAATTTCACTCACAGCAACATTCTTTAGTCCCACCTCCATCCCTGCATCGGTTAGGGGAAGTTTCCTCTGCCAGACCCTTGAGCTCAAGCTCAGGTCCACCTGACTGACTCCCCAACTTGCCAACGAACCCACCTGCAAATCTTGATCTGTCATCACCATAGACGGGATCTCACTCCTCACCACCGCCTAGCTGCCTGCCTCATCCCTGGTTCAAGCCCGAGTCAAGGTACAATCCCAAGTCTCCTGCTGGCGACCTTGCTTCTGCCCTCCCTGGTCTCCTCTGCTGTCCTGGAACAAATCTGTGAAAGCTAAGTCAGCCAGGGCCACTCCCCCTGCACCCTCCAGGGCCCCCCGAGTCCTGCTCTCATTACAACCCCCAAAGCCCTACAGCCTGCCTCTCTTAGGAGACTCGCCCACACATTGACATCACTGTTAGAACCTGACTGATGTCTACCTGTAATCTGTGCCTCTGTGCATCCAGAAGGGTGTGTGAGGAATATTCTTCCCAGACTCCTTGGGACTGTTGAGGTGAAAGGGAGATGAGTATTACATAGAATTAATTGACTCAACTACAGGGACTACCCACTGTACACTTAGGAGTTACCAAGAAACCCATGAAATTCTGAGAGTCGAGAATGAACATCTTTGAGGCCCACAGAACAAAACCCCATCTGACATCACCATTCATGCAACATCTTTCCTGCTGTCTGCATCCAGCCAGTAAAGGCAAGCATGTGTCAGCAAAGCTATACTCTTGAATACAGCTGAAAGGACTTCTAAACCCAACATGGTAATTGTGAATGAGTTGAGTCTGTGACTCCTAGAATCTATGAGAGCAGAAAGATCCAGAAGTACATTAGGACTTCATTCTGATCGCAGAAGGACTACCCTGTCGCCTTACTAAAGCAGGCAGACCTAAAGGGACCTGGAGAGGTAACAGAAAGTTGCTTTTGTGCTTATACTTCATTACTGAATCTCCAGTGTACTAGGTATCATCTAATTGTTGGTATTCTGGCCAAGCAGGGAGTTTCAGTTCCATCACTCATTTTCCTCTCTCCTATTGAGGAAGGGGCTCGTTGAGCAAAATATCACATCAAAGAAGCCTTTGAGTGACAGTATAAACAGGGAGTTTTTTTGTGTTTACAGATGTTACAACCAACGTTCAAAACACTCCTCCAACCTGCAGGAGGACCGCAAGACACTGGAGGCAAAGGACTTTCAGGCTTGACTTGGACCACCTACCTAGGATGGAATCAGGACCTTGAAGAGGAAGAGGTACTCATAATCACCACCATGAAGATATTGATGAGGGCACTAAGGAAAAAGGAGCAGAAATGCAGCTGAAAAAGACTGGTCCACACAAACTAAGTGACTCAAGAGAATATGGACCATGAGTGACACACTATCTTCTCAACTTCAAAGGTGATGGTTTCTGAGAACATGCCCTCTGCAGGCCTGGGATGTGGACATCTTGAGAATCACCTTTCATACACGACGAGATCCAAGGTCATTTATACAAGAGCTGTCTGAGGAATCTGCCTCCCAGCACCCGTACCGCTTGATTCACAGTGGATGGGGTGGTCAACAATGATTGCTGCCAGATGGGAGACTGAATGGACAGACAGGTGGACAGGAAGATGGACAGGTGAGTGGGCAGACGGACACATGGGTAATCTTATGCAAATCCCTTTTGCAGTAGCCATTATCTCAACATCCCGAAAGCCTTCCTCTTTCTCGTCCCTGCAGTCCCATGTGTTTGAATTTAGCCCTGGAAGCCAGATCTCTCCTCAGAGCCATGTTGTACAAAGCAATGAGATCATGCCATGAAAGGACATCATCCACAGTGACCAATATTGTTGGTCATATGTAGCAGCTTGGGTTGTATGAAATCAAGCTCTATGGAAGGCTGTCCACACTGAAGAGGGGGACCTGTGTGAGAAATGCTTCGAGTGAGTTAGGGAATAGATAAATGTGTGAGCCCCACGTGTTCTCTCCATTTCTAGGGTCCCCTCACTTCCCCTACAACTATCTCCCTGAATACCTAGAGCTTCAGGTGAGAGCTGGGTAGGGAAGCCAGGGGCCCAGGGCTCGCGAGAATCCAGACATAAAACCAGAGACTTCTCTACTCAGAAACCACAGAGCTTGTTTGTGAGCTTTCAGTACAGACTGCCAAAGTGGGAACACAGCAAATGGAGGCGAAGTTTCAACCTTTTTATTCAAAGCAGCTTCTCACAATGTATAAATACTGCGTATTAGCACACATGAAAAATACAACTTCTAAGGCACCCAGAAATGTGTTCATACACGTTACAGGACCATTCACAAAGAGAGTGTACAATTTGCTCTAGACAGTCAGCAGTTGATAAATCTGATTATTATCCTCAGTACTGCACCCAGTTCAGGGAAGTATTTACAACGTGGTGAGAATGAGCCAGCTGTACCTGCTTTGTAACTCTATGAAGTACTCATACTTACAAGTATTCAGAACTAGTTAAAAGACTTTCTCATGATAATCTGGCAAAATAAAAACAAGTAGCCTAATTTGCAAAGGTCTCCGTGGATTTGGGTGTGTGTGCTACATCCATGATCAAACCCAAACATTCTGAGAGTGGGCTGGATTATGTTTTTGGTAGCCTGCTTCATTATCAGAAGTTTGGTAATAAGCCTTACCAACAGAATAGCACTTCATCAGCATCCTTCAATTGGTTAATGGATCAATGATTTCATCATGAATGGAATGGAGTAACACCTGGTGTGAGAACTGAGAAAAAGCTCTCCTCTGCCAAACAGGAACTGGAATGGGTCCATGTGGAACAAAGAGGTGGACGTCTGGCAGTTGCAGGATCCCACTGCTCGGGGAGACACATCTGCAGAGCTCCTGCTGGAGGCTCAGATGCAAATGGATGAGTCTACACTGGTCATATAACCTGGGGAAATGCCAGACCTCCACTACTTATGATATGAATAAAGACATAGGACTACACAGCAGAAAACATCCACCTGAGATACTGAGTTCCAATCTTAGAAACTCCTCTTTCAGAGCCTTCTCCATGTGACAACAATCCTCTCAGTATGGCCAGCCAGGGGAAAGCAGGAGATTGGGGGAAACTGAGTGGTTTCTCTGTGCCATCAAGCTCACACATCTGTCCAGATGTGCCTATCATCTACGATAACTTAAGTTTTGTTGGAATAATGGAATTCTTTGGTCCTTGGTTTTATGAAAGGCAATTATTTTCACAATCCTGTCAACACAGACATTGGCAAATGACTTCAAGTTGGGACTAATGGCACAGGGACAAAATAAATACTAGGTGGAAAAGCCTGTATCTCTAAACTATCCAAAATCAACATAATGAGGTCCAGGATCAAGAGAGGCATTGGGCCACCAAGTTGAGGTCAAACCAGAGAGACATCAGAGAAGAAGTTTAACATCAGACTTTGGTTCTCTCTCTCTCTCTCTCTCTCTCTCACACACACACACACACACACACACACACATGCACGCACGCACCCACACACAAACACACACACTGAAGAAATGGGAAGCAAATCAGCAAATCTTCATGCAAATGGGTGATAAAGTGACAATGAAAACTTACTAGAGGTGGACCATATGGCTTCAGCTACACTATAGCCCTGGACTAAAGCTCCTACTTAAAGTGTTGGTGAGAATATTCAATGGATGACTACTGGAGTATGGCCAACCAAAAGGAATCATATTTAAATAAAAATAAATGTGAATCTTAATTGGTTTTATGAGATCCCAGACACAGAGAACACATCGCTGATAATTTCATGACTATACTGTCTCAGCCCGAAGAGACTGACACAGCTGGTGTTCCTGTTCTGCATCTAGTCTGCCTTCATCCTGCTCCATTCCACCTTCGTATGGCTTGACACACAGAGACACAGAGGACACGTGGAATGCTGATTGTGGAACGAAAATTGACTTCAGATTGTCTACACAGTAAGACTCATATGTAAACTTTGTTAACATCTCTCAAGGAGTGCTGAGCTCAGCCAGAATGGACATTTCCAGATCATCCACAAGGAACCTGCGGTCCACCACCTGGGTCAGAAGCAGGAAATACCATTTGTTCAAAACAAATGATGAACCAGCATTCCTCCTCATGACCGTCTCTGAACTATGCGAATAGTACGGAAGTGGCTCTAGAAAACCTGTCCCTGGTCCAATCGGAGGGCTAAAGACCATCACTAAGGAATCTACCTGGTCCCTGCCACCATCAATTAAACCACACTCTTCAGATTAGCCATGAATTACAGACTGCACTGAGCCCATTAACATGGTTACATGGAGGAAACAACCCGTATTACCCTATTTGTTAATATATATATCTATATATTTGCAACAAGCTTAAGGCTCTGTTCCCAAACTCCTTCAATAGCCACACAATGAGAACTTATGAGACGACCTTAAACTCTACACATAGTTGCAAAAGTTGGAAAGTTTAACTGATCCTAATGGTAAGGCTTATTCACAAATTCAGTACATTTTCAAATGATACTTCAAACCCAATAATTTCTTAAAAAAAAAAAAAGAAAATTAACCTCTGCTCTCTAACAATATAAGAGCATTATGCTTAAAAAAAAAACACATTGGCACCAAACCAGTATGCTATTTTTAAAAAGAACAAATGATATTAATGGAAAAGATTGCCTAAAACGCATATCTTAACTTACCACGGAAATATAAAAGTTTATATTCTGAAAATATATACTGTATTAAAGTCTGTAAGCATTTTAACCCAAATTTGCAGAAAGAACTAAATAACACTTATCTACAACAAAAGTAGACATGCAAGACAAACCCCAAAGATGTATCTACAAAGGCAAAGTGTAGATTTTTTTAAAGATTTTACAAAACCATTTACAGAGAATAAAATAAAATACTTAAGAAATCTCATTTTGAGTCTTAAATACTGTGTATATTAGCGAGAGTATCTTGACTAATATATACAACAGATCTAAATATCTAAATACAGAAACACATTAGAGACGCAATTCTGCATCTTAACTATTTACTTAGGAAGATCTGCAGATGTTTCTATTTGTTTCTCTTTGTTAAAAAAATTTTCTACAGAAACTAGATTGAAAAACTGCATGAATGTGACTAAATTCCAAATTAAAAAAAGTTTACAAACTTTTAAAAAGTGTCTTTTTTTAGTTTTAAGACCAACAGTTAATAATGGGAAATGCAATTCAGCGTTGGGTCAAGGCTATTTTTAAATGTGGCTATTCAGAGATAGGGTTGCATTGTTCAAAGTCTATTGTGATTACTACTTTCCCATCTTCATACTAAACTTCACGTGGGGAAAATGTATTTTCATGCTTTGGAGAGAACATTTCCTAGTTTAATCTACACCAAACAACAAGACAACGTTTACATTAGTTCTCTACTTCCTTCTTTCTCATAGTAATCCAATTTCATTCTTAGCAAAAAAAAAAAAAAAAAAAACCAACAACTTGGTTTTTATGCACAGACATTATTTCTAAGCAGGAAGGGACACGCATTCGAATATGACCTCCACATTAGGCTCTGGCTTCCAATTGATGAGAATGTCTGAGCATCTTGACAAAAACTATGCAAAAGAAAAAGGTCCTCTGGAACAAGGCTTTCACTCCAATGGCTTCATGACAAAATTATGAGAGAGATCATGAGCACTGAGACAGAGCAGGAAGGAAAGTTCCCAGGGCAGAAAAGAAATGGAGATGGTGGTTTGCTGGGGTCCTTGGTAAATAGAGGCCCTCCCAACTTCCCACCATAGCTGTTTACTTAGGAATTCCACAAGGAATTCTGGGATGGGATTGCTAAATCCAACCACAACTCCTCAAAGATCCTTCCAAGCCCCAGGAAGGGTGGAGGGAGCAGGGGAAAGAAAGGGAAAGAAAGGAAAGAAAGGGAGAAAGCACTCTAGGGGTGGAGAAAAGATACTGGGGTGTAAGATTATAAACAAGTCTGAGTCCTATCATGAGAAAGCTATCCTTTGACACAACCATAGATCTGGTATATGTTGCCCAAACAACTATTTGAAAAGTAAAAATTTTAACGGTCTCGTCTAACCTGGAGCAATCACATTTACTAACTTTTTCTCTGTTGGTAGAACTCCCCTATTGAATTGACTTTATACAAACAACCAAAATGAAGTCTTTAAAATAAAAATCCAATTGCACCCAGAACCTAAAAATTACCAGCATGAATTCTACCTTAAAGAGGGGTTCACACAGCTACCATAGACATTATAAATCCCTGGCGTGTTCATATACTTGGAAATTATGATATGCCCAAAGCTTAAACACTTCCGCTTCTTTCAGCAGAAAACAAAGGTACAGACTGATAAAAAAGAAAATTCAAAACATTCCCTTTCCATTTTCAGTGGGATTCTGTAGACGTCGAACACAAGCACCACCCTCATCAGACGCTAAACAGCAGAGATGAGATACAGCAACGGCGATGAGTCTCTGCCACACATACAAGAATGAAGTTTACCTAAGGGCTTGGGGGGCAGCAATCATGAGCCTCACTCAGGCACTGGGGCAGAAGCAAGCATTTCCCAGTGCTCGTTCCTATGCTCCAGGTACACGGCTCCTATGGGATTCTACAAGGGAGCTAGGCATGACTTCAATCCCAACTTCCTCTGGCTGAACATAGCCAAGGAGGTTGTCTCTTCTGGCCCTCAAAATGGCACAGGCTGGAGGAGAATGGCAGGGAACTTCCTCTTCCCTGGACTGAAAAGGTTTTCTGGTGAAGAAAAGATCATCTTAAGAGTCAGGAGGCTTGATATCCGTGAGAGCCACTGTTTCAAGGGCCGTATCTCTTGCTCTAGGGTAGACATTCAGCTGTGAACTCAAAGCCCAGGACCATGCAACCCCTCTACCTATGCTGCCTGGAGCACCTGGCCACTTGTAGGAAAAGGAAAAAGACCAAAGGACCACAGGAGGCAGAGAAGGCTCCCCCTGGCTCTTCCTCTTTGTAGCCAACCAGCTTCCTCTCTACCAGCTGTGCCCAACTCTTTCGCCACACTCAGGGTTTCAAGAAAGAGCCAAGCAAAGACTGGCAACTCAGAGGAAAAGGAGGACAGAGAACAAAGAAATACTTGAGGTTGTGACTAAAAATGAAAAATCCCATCTCCCTAAGAATTTTCGACTGGTGCAGAGCTGCTCCAGCCTCAGTGCTCATACCGCTCTTCACCGACCCAAACCGCAAACCAAAAACAAACCCCAAACGAGCGCCTCCCTCTTGCCGCAGATCCAGAGACTTTAGGCGGATGGTCTGCGTGCAGATGCTGGAGACCTCTTGCTGTCCAGGGGCACTGGGGCAAAGGTACCTCCTCCTGGCTGCTGCTCTTTTAGGTAAGTGAACAGCTAGAAGCAAAGAGGTATCAATTTCTTTCCCACCTCCTGGAAGGCAAAAACCAGAAATCACTGAATTTCTGCAGAAGGGAGACGGTCTCTACAACCCAAGTTCAGTCAGCATCGCATTCTGGGAAATACACCATCCCCAGCAGGGCCTCCTCTCCTCCTCCCCTAGCACACAGTTAGGGACTGGGTGTGCTCTGGGACCACGCAGGCTGGCAGAAACCTTTGCCTCCTTAAAGACAGCAAGTGAGAAGAAGACTCCACCAGGATTTCTCCTAAGAACAAAACTGCAGAACTGGTATTAGGACATTACAGCTACACAAGAGGGCCTAATGCAGAAATCCTTCTGTTTTCATCTGTCTGAATTATCTTTCTATGTGGTTCATTGCTAGAGTCCACCAAATGACATGAACTTTGAATGGTATTTGGTCCAGGGCACTATGAAAATAAGATCTGTGTGAACATCAGACATCATAATATATAAACAAAAATAAATAAATAAGCCCAAATAAAGAAAAAAAATTTCCTAGTAGTTCACATTTTGCAAAACTAGCTTTACATATAATACACATAAATTATCAGAATTTCCACGTACATTGTTTTAAAAATATATATTTAACAAAACATTTCTAAATGTACAATATCTGGGTTTGTGAATCGCTCAGTTCGGTTTTAAGACCAAAGCCCTAATAGTCACACAGAATTGCATTGGAGAGGAGACTGAGGCCGGGTCTACACAGTGGCTTGCTCACTGGTCTGAGAATTCCCTAAGACAGTCAACCCCTGGCCACAAATCTGCACTGAACCAGAGGTGGCCTCTAAATCAGAGGCACTGTGTAGACACAGCCTGAGTCAGGACAAGGGAGAGTGGTCTTCCCCTCGTGGACCATGGCGGTGCATTCCAGCAAATAGGGAAAGGACAGCAGAACCCAACAGAGCCTTGGGAAGATGTAGCCCTCGACAGCTCTGTGGCAAATTGGGGCAGCGTGTGGGGAGGTCAGGTGTGCTGCGCTTCCTTGTAAAACGAAAGCAAACCAATGAGGAACAACCAAACACAGGAATGGACACAACCCTAGGTGTAAAGAGACACCCTGATGAACTCTTGGCAGGGGCAGGCCCTGGGCTCCAACGGCCAGAACACAGGGCCAAGCTGGAAGTCAGGTGCCCATGAACACGGGGGCAGGTGACCTAGGGCTCTTTAGACCTCGTAGATTTTGTCCTGCAGGTAGCTGAACAGGGAATCCAGGCCTTTAGAGGAGCTCCAGAGCTGCTTGAGCATGAGGCACTCCTTCTCATTCACATCTTCCAGTACTGACTTCAAGAAGCTCCGGACCAGGCATTTGGACTCCTCTAACACCTGGAAGGGAACCGAGAAGCTTGGTTAGCTGGCCCTGGGACTACGTGCTGGCCTGTGAGACCTTGGTCTGCCTCAGATGGAGAGGTTCACCAGCCATGGCCTGGGCTGGCTGGTTCTGGGTTCCAGCAGTGGTTGAATGGCTTCCAGTGGTCAAGAGAGTGAGCCCTCCATCCCCATGATGACTGAAGGGAAGGTGGGGAAATTATGGTACTGTAGACCACAAGAGCGTCGCCTTTTACCCGAGAGAGACATCACCATAGTGCCATTTGCTGTAGGCGCTAGGAGAGTTTAAGACATTTTCACAATGTGTCAGGGGCAATGGCACCTAACTCAGGGTCACTGGGAACCCAGGGTGAGGTGATGAAATGAACTCATGGTTGTCAAAGCAGCCACATAACCCACCCGACAGCAATGGCCCTTTTAGTAGTAAGAGCAGTAGTAATCGTTGTACTGATGAGTGATAATAACTGTAGCAATTATCATCATCATAATTGCCAGAATACACAAAAGTTGCATCGATCAGTAATAATCATGGCAGCACAGTACTAATCAGAGGAATGAATAATACCACAGCAATCACAGCAATGATCATAATAGAGTAGGAATTGTAGCAATGCGTGGTAATAATGGTACCACCGTCCCTTGCTATATCGCAGTTCACTTAGTGTGGCTTTGCTGTATCACAGGTTTTTAAAAGGAAATACAGAAATAGTGATCCCTCACCTATTGTGGGAGCTACGTTCTAGAGATCCCCCATGACAGGTGAAAATCTGTGAAGTAGCAATAAGTGAACCGCAATATGATGGGGGGCGACTATATAATGCTGTTACTTGGGGGATTTTCACCTATCACAAGGGTCTCTGGAGCATAACTCCCCAGATAGGTGAGGGATCATTGTAGTACTCACTATAGTACTGAGTATTAGTAAGGTAGTAATCACCACAGTACTGAGTGATCGCAGTGCTGCATCTACAGTATAACAATGTAATAATCATAGAATGAGTAATACTCGCAGTAATAGCTGGGCACCAGTGGCTCATGTCTACAACCCTAGCTACTTGGGATATGGAGACAGAGTCATGGTTCCAGCCAGCACAGGCAGAAGAGTTCCTGAGATGCCTTCCCTCTACAGGATGCTCATTCTCAGCTGGGCACAGTGGCCTGTAACACACCAGCTACAGCAAGAATCGTCTCCTCCTATACTCAGTTACTGTGGTGAGATAAAATCAACACTTAATTAGTAACTGGCACCTCTGTAGAGGTGCTATTTCTCTTTTCTTCAATGCTTCTTCAGCGTCAAACGGTGGAGTTTAGACATGCCAGGCACTCGGTGCACAGAAGAGACCAAGTGTGGCATCACTGTGTTCTGGGCTAGTCGCTGTGAGCTGTCCCACACCCTGTCCTGTATTTGCCGGGGTTTCTCCTCTCTCTGAAAGCTGAAGTGTTTGGTGCTTTGGGAGGGGGTGCAGGACTTTCTCTTAAAGCAGCACACACTAACCCAGATTATGGAATCTCTTTGATGGGGCACAAAGAATCTGGAACAATGCTGAGCAACACCTGCTGACTTAATCTCTCACCTCCCTTGTCTATGGCATCTGGAACGTCAGTCCCTCGCGCCTGGTGGCTTCTTCCTCTATAAAGGGAATGGGCATACAGAGGGCAGGAACTCACCACGGCACTGCAGGAGGCCATCTCCTTGACCCGCAGCATGACCTCCTGGCTGAAGGTGGTGGGCCAGAAGACCTGGGACACCAGGCCTCTGCTGCAGGCCTCCTGGGCTGTGAGCTTCCGCCCACAGAACAACATCTCGTTGGCCTGAAAGAGCAAAGGCAGGGGTGGGCTGAGCTCCTCAGGGAAGACGGAGACTCCTGTGAGGAGCTGTCTCACAACAGAAGGTTAGTATGCTGGGTGCACTGCACCTGGACACGTGTGACGGCGCGTGTTAAATTCTCAAAGGAGCCAGGTTATTTCCTGTAGCCTTGTGTGCCTAGGCTCGGTACCTCTCCCACATCTGGAGGCAGACTCATGGTCCATACCACGGTCTGGGTCCAGGGTATTGATGTGATGAAGGCAGATGAACCCAATGACAGGGAGAAATGTAAAAGGACAGAAGGAAGAAATTAGAACTATAAAGCCCTCCCTAAAGAGATTTCAGAGCGCCTAGATGGATGGGAGTCATCCTGGTTACGAAATGGGTGGCTGCTGACAGCCAATCAGGAATCAGGGTAGAGGCACCATTTCCTTTCAGTAGGGTGGAAAAGTCGTCAGAAACCCTGGAGTCCTTTCCAAAGAAAGAAAAATTCACAACAGACAGATGCCAGCGTGGAAGGGCGGAAGTCACTCTCCGGGGCTGTGGAGTCAGTAGGGCCTTTGGGCCTGTCGTCTCGGCTGAGCTTTGGCAGCTCTGAGGGGGTCTCTGATGAGCTCAGGTGACTGCTGGAGGGTGGCTGTCAGTCCCTGGGCAGACCGCTCCTGGGGGACTGCCTGCCTAGCTTTGTGCCTCTTGCCTGGCTCCCTCTCATCCATTCTCACTGAATGCTCACCGACCTTCATTCCAAGCCCTGCCCAGCTCACTCTCTGCTCAATCTGACTCCTTTTCCATGTCTATCCAACTGCCTTCCTCCCGGGCCATGCCCAGCCGCGGCACACAGTGAGTGCTCTCCACTGTGACAGCAGTTCCTGACCTTAGTGCTGTGATTGGACACCAGCCCCACTGATCCACCCAGTGACATGGCGTGGCAATCTTAATGGAAGAATCTGCAGCATGGAGTCTGCTGTGTGATCAGCACAGTCCTTTCCCGTCTCTTGCCAGGTGTGCAGCTAAACCATGCTTCCCACCTCCCCTACCAACTGGAGCAGCCACACGATGATGTCATGGCCAGTGATGGAAAAGAAGATGTTCCCTGCAGGCCCAACCTACGAAGATCTCCTGGGTAAGATCTCTCTGTCTTCTTCCTCTGCTAGGGGTGCAGACAGGGGCGCAGGGCTGAGACAGCAACCATTTAGACAGAAGGACTGTGTGTTTTGGGTTATCATACACAGTCCTACTGAGTTACTGTGAGGAATAAGGTAATACATGTATAGTTTCGTGGCACAGAGTAGGTGCGCAGTGAGTGGACCTCCTCCTCCTCCTCCTCCCAGTTCTGCTGTTCCCATAGGCAGATACCTTGGAGACCCCAAGACCAGACCAACCTCAGTTCTGGCTCTTCTGGAGTGGCAGAGGAAGCTGAAGATTCTGCAGGTGGATAGGAACCTGCATTTCATCAATAAGAAGCCACAATGGAAGAAGGATCCTATAAGGAGCCAAGTGCACACACCCTGCGGAGGGAGGTTGCTAGGGAAAGAGGATGCTTACCAGTGCCACGCCCAGGATCTGGGGGAAGGTGTAGGAGGAGCAGCCGGCTGGCGTGAGGCGGATGGTAGCATAGGGTGTCTGGAACCAGGCCTTCTCACTGGCCCACACGATGTCACAGAGGGGCAGGATGGAGGCTCCCAGGCCCAGTGCTGGCCCGTTGATGGCTACCACAATGGGCTTCTTAAACTGGATAAAGGCCTTCACGAAGTCCCTGGACAAGAGAGAAGTCCCTCTTTAACAGATGCCTGCGGTCATCAAGACCGCAGAGCCCCATAATTCTCCCACGCACTACGATGCACATTCTGGTCATCAGAGGTGAGCAGGGACAGGCAAGGGCCTTACTCACCCAGACACAGAGCCACCAGGCTGCGTGATATCTCACAGGGGACTGACAAGGGTAGATATGCATCCCTGTCAGCCAGTTCATGCCTGATATCTCCGAGCTACTCTCAGTTTCCATCACCTGCTCCCACTCTTGAGAGCCATGACTAGAACAGTGAATTACGTGGACACCCCAAATACTGACAAAGTTGTACACATTGAAGGAAGATGACCAGAATGTTATGGTTTGGGGGCAGAACCAGAGGAAGGTATTCCAAAGAGGCAAATTGCAACTCCAAGAGACAAAGAATGTTCTACCACCACTGGCCCAAGGAATGAGATAGCTTTAAGAGGCAGAAATGCCTCATTGCAGGAGTTGTACTTTGGGATTCATGATCACATTTGGCGATGCTGACTAGACAGGAGTTGAAACTTGATGACATCTATGATTTCCTTCAATCAGGAATGATCTGATTCTGAATAATCCACAGGGATACTGAGTCATGGAGGGTGTAGTATTAGAATGGCTTTGTCTAAAACTGAGGAAGGATGCTTGGTTTCCTATGGCATTTGACTTCTGCCCTCATGGCTGGATCAGCCTTTCCTGGCCCTGCCTGTCTGCGCCGAGCAAGCTTACAGCATGCATCTGCACTTATGAAGCAGAGCCACCTGCCACAATCTCATTTGCCTTTCTCTTAGTTGCTAGATAACATCTATAAAATTTTAATTTTCATCTGGAGGTGGAGAAAAGATTCAAGGTATGTAGTAAAGCCAGAATTCTTCATTATTCTCCGATGGAAGGTTGACAGCTACCAAGCACTGACAAGGATAAAATCCAAATGCTCATGACCCTGATCTTCCTTGGCTCGTGTCATTCTTGATCCTGCTGCTCACTGAACATGGCCAAGAAGGCTTCTGAGAGGTCTTACAGTCAATACCATGGTTTGAAATTACCCTGCTAATGATTTTCTTACTTCCTTATCTTTGAGTCCTTTAACACCTTAGGGACAACCACAGATCTACATGAGGCATTGTTTGGCTTCCACCGATATTGAAATTGGCACTCAGTAAGCAGCTACTAAAGAAATACACATGTCCCTGAAGGAGAGTTTCTTGGAGCAAGTATAGACCAGCACTTCACCAAAGCTGTTTTCCCTCCCTCCCTTCTTATTACTGAGGTTACTGGAGGACCACATTTCCTAGCCTTTCTTACAAGTGGCTGAGGTCAAGTCACCAGATGCTAGCCAGCAGAGCGGGAGCAGGAGCCATGTGCAGCTTTTACAGGTACACACGAAGTCCTCCAAGCTAAGTCACGTAGATGAACACAGAAGTCTTGGAAGACCTTGGTGGAGCCATAGAATAGAAAGGCCTGGGTTCATAAATCATGGTTTGGAGGAGAGCCAGGAGCTGACTGGTGAGATCTGGTTTAGATTTCTATATGCAAGTAGTAAATTATTATCACAGTTGAGCCATTCCATATTATATGGGATTTGTTAAAGCAGCTAATACTTAACTAATACAAATATCCTGCTGACTTATCCCTTTCTCAGTTGACAGTGCTCCTCCTTCTAACCATTTTGAAAAGATACAGGTACCATCATGATTTGGTAGGACCTGAGACAGCTATGAAAAGACTGCTTCACATTCTTCTGCATTCTCTATAAAGTCATCAGGAAAGTATGCGGCTTTGACTTAGGCTTACAACATCATGCTGCTTGAGAAGGTAGAAGCACTTTGGTTATGGCTGGCCTCACTATCTCTCCCTTCCCCCCCCCGCCCCCACTCCCGCAAAAGACCAAAAAACAAAACAGAAAAACACAAAATGCAAGTCTTGGTACCATGGCCATCACTCCTGGTTTTTAGTAGCTTTCTCCTGGCTTTAGTGGCTTTCTCCTTAGGATTTAGGATGTGTGATGATCACTGGCTTATATTTTATTTTTAACGAATGCAATCTGGAATCTGTAGGGGACGTGGGGCTTATTGGTAAGTCCTTGAAACCCTGAGCTTTGGGTGATTTTCATCAGAGATCCTTTTCTGAGTGCCTTCATGTAATTTCAGAATCTTAAGACTTCAGGCTTGGGAAAGACAGACTGATCAAGCTAAATCTTCCACTCAGTACAGAATTCCTCCATGCCAGACTGAGAATGGATCGCCTGCCTCTGTCACCTCTCCAGTACCAGAGCCCCTAGTTTCTCCATCAGCCTTGCCATTGGAGGTCTCAGGTGGGCCTCATGTTTTTCTAGAATCAACTGCAGGCCTCACCCTCTTCAGGACCTCAGAGCTTTCACTCTGGTTTCCAAACTAAATAAATGCTATATAAGGACAACAAGAACCCTAGAAGAGCTCGTGCAGAGCGCCACCCCCATCCCCAGCCGCTCCTGTTTCATCCAACCTGCTCCTCATTTCATTTCCTTCATATAAAAATGTGATATGAACACCGCCCCCCCCCCCCCCCCGCACAAGCCTTTCTCTCTCACCTCAGGCAGCAGATCTGTATCACAAGGCCCCATGGACGTTGGAGCCAAACAGCAAACAGGATATTGCATTACAGACCTGTGGCTCAGATACCTGATCTGAGAGCACTGTCTGGCGGGGGAAGGGGGAGGACGGGACTGTATGCCACCTTCCCCAGCACCCAAGGCCATCAGGGGGACACTGACTTTCACAGTTTCTTCTATACAACCTAAGCCCTCTATGGCTCCTGCCTGACCAAGATGCTGCTGTTGGCAGAAAGGACAGGAACTGGAGAATCTGACAGATTTGGGGTCCTCAACAGTGGTCAGACCTTGGAAAAGCTGCCCCACCTCTAGAACCTCATTTTCTCCCTCTGTAACATGGAAATGCTCATGCCACTCCTCACGGGGCTGTGTGAAACCACGTGATACTGTCCATGACACTACCCACGCAGGCCACCAGCACAGTTCCTGATGTCCAGGGAGTGGCAACTGGACCATCACTGTGGGTTGTACACATGTATGTCACAGTGGTCTGTGATCATTCCCAGAGGCTCCTAAAGATGCAGAGCAAGTCTCTGATGGTGTGATGTCCCATGTCACCTAGGGCAATTGTTCCACTGAACCAGAGCCGTAGAAGAAAGTCCTCCCGGGCCAACTCTCACAGCCACACGCAGCCTGCGAGCACCAAATGCACACTGTGATCATCACCCCAGGGCACCCGAGGAGTCTCCAGGAGACCACACCATAGTCAGACTGAGCTTAACTACAACTCTGGCGCTGGAAGTAACAGCTGTCACAGTAACGGTAATCATTCTTTACACCTATTGTAAGTGCTTAGCGTGTGCCAGAAATAGGCTAGGATGGGTATCTGGCTGCTCTTTATCCTAGCAATCCACCAGGGAGGCCAGGCCTATAATTTTGATGGCTTTTGTTTTCTGGAAAATGCAATAGGCTTGACAAGATGATAAGCTCAGAGCTGCACCATGAATGAGCATGGAGGTGGGTGTTGAGCTCAGGTGGCCGCTGAGCTCAGGTGCAGCTAGCCCTCCCCACCTTCCTGAACAAGCCATCACGGCACTGTGCTGAGGGCAAGCGTGCACATCTCCCTTCCCCTCACAACGGTCCTGCGTCCAGGAGGCTGCTGGTGGATGAGTCATCTGTGCCCCTCCACCCCCCACCCCATCTACTCATCCAGCATGTGCAGAGGGAGTCAGGGCCCAGTCCTGTGTGTGCCCTCTTTAAGCAATGACAAAGTCTGGGCAGGAGCACCAGGCCAGGTGCTCATCCCTGAAGAGCTTTTAAGAGAACAAGAGGCATCCATAGGCTATGTGAGATCAAGGACATGCCACGTCCACCCAGTTCTGTTGGATTAAGAACAAACTTCTTTCACAAGAGATTTCTCAGCCCCATAAATACATAAATATACCTGGGGAGGGACTTGTAGCATCAACCAAACTCTCAAGCTCTACTTCTCCCCCGAGAGGCTAGGATTACATGCAAGGTCCTTCTCTTCTGCTTTCATAGGGCAGTTCTCTCTGGGTTTGGTGTTCACTCTAATCCAGGATGATCTCATTTCAAATTACTAACTTCATTACATTTGCAAAGACCTTTATTATGAAATAAGGTCATCATTACAGGTTCCCAATACCTTTGGGAGGTAAGGCAAGGGGTGGGGTTTAACTGCACCCAAGCTTCTCATGCACCTTCTGGAAAGAATTCTGCAGTGGGAAGCAGGTGAGTACTTTGGAGCGGAGCTTCATGGTGGAGAGGGACTCAGAACTCCACACGCAAAACAGCCTGGCATCGCCTCTGTGCCAAGTCTGAAATTTATGCTTAATTCGACAGCTTGTGTTTTTATTTCCTAATTCTGGTGAGCCCAGACAGAACCCCAAAGCTCACCTGATGGCTTCTGCAATGCGAGTGCTCTCCTTCCGCCGGTCACTGGACAGCCGGCCGATCAGGTAGGAATAGTCCAGGCCGCTGCAGAACACGCTGCCCACTGCGCTCAGGAGCAGCAGCTTGCTGTCGTCCGTGGCTGCATTGCACAGTGCTCGCCGCACCTCCTTCATGATCTGCAGGTAGAAATGCATTTGCAGGGATTTCAGTGTCTATCCTGAAAGTCAGCTCGAGGCCTGATCCCCGAAGAGCAAGAGAGAGAGAGAGGGCTACTTTGTTTCTCCCTGTGCAGGGAGCCTCCTGAATGCAACAAGCACATGTCTAGAACAGAGAAAGAAACCTTATCAAAGCCAGAGCCTCCTCACTCCATCCCCAATACAGGCTGAAGAACTGTAGTTGCTCAGGTCTGGGAGTCGTTCTAGCCCTGTCAATCTCTGCAAACCCTCTCCCAACATTTGCTGGCTGAGCCTTTTCCAAGGTGTGGGGAACCATGCTGTGCCCAGCCCAGGTGAGACTGGCCAGTCCTTTCTTGGCTTAATTCTCCCACTGCTCACTCTGAGACGTCTGCGTGGCTTGCATGTGGCCCATAGAGGTAGGCTTGGCATTGCAGCAGAGCCAGGGCTAAGGTCCTGCTGCAGTGTGAAGCATCTGGCCCGAACTGTGGCTCTGTTGTGTACTGGCCATGGAGCCTGAGACACACCGGCCACTGTTAAGTGGGGAGCCAAATCACCCACAGCGACATCACCATAAAGAATAAATGCAAGGACATAAGACATTATGGCTTATGGCCCTTGGCAGGTTCACATTCTTGGGAGGTACAGTGAGTTCTGGATAAAGGCCATCTTGTTCTTCTTAATGTGGCTACAGGAGACCAAACCAGCGCTGGTCTGTGATGCAAATAATGACAAGAAAGATGCTTCTCTGATCCCTCCCTCTGTTCTTAGAGCCTGACACCGTGTCTAGTATCCAGTGAACACTCAATAACAGCTAATTTCATTGTATACTAACTCCTGAAAGTCTTTTCCCAATCACAGAAGAGAACTAGCCAGGCTGCTTCAGTGCAGGCCAGGCTGCTGCCCCAAAGCCACTTGGCCTTTGATCTAAGGTTCTCAGCGGAACAGTACAGTCTAGCTACAGGAGCAGCAGGGCATGAGCTCTGTAGTGCATAGGGAAAAGCAGAGTCTTCTCAAGACTGCAGAAGTCATGATAGAATAAGGGACTCGGCTGCCCGCCCTCCCGCCCACACACACACACACACACACACACACACACACACACACACACAGAGTGCAGAGGCCGCGCGCGCACACACACACACACACACACACACACACACACACACACACACACACACACACACTGAGTGCAGAGGCCGCCCACACACACACACTGAGTCCAGAGGCCGCCACACACACACACACACACACACACACACACACACACACACACACACTGAGTGCAGAGGCCAAAGCACTTTGCGGGACCTCAAAGGCTGGACACAGTGTGAACTGGCCCCTTACAGCCCTTCCACTCCCGGAATCCCAATGGCAGCCTTGCAGCAGACACTGTCCCTGCTGTCTACACCATTTCTTGGGAACTTGGACATTCAGGGTGACACATGACAATAAGGTGAGCCTGCAAAAGCAGACTCAGAAAGCTTGTATTGGAATCCACTGGATGATTAACCGGCATAGCCCCTCCGATCCTTCTGCCACCTACTCCACAGTCAAAACGAGCTACTCAGACAAATTTCTTGTAGGAAAAATTTCCCATGAGAACTTCAAACTGCTCTCTCCACGGAGTTGAAGTTCTAAGTTATCATACCAGACAGGAGAGAAATCCCCAAGTTAAAAAAAAAATTAACATGGAAATTGGACATGGGCTCGTGATATCCCTGAGGTATTTCCCTGAAATGAATGGAAAAGTACTCCGGAGAGAAACAGAAGCCTAGACTGCATGAGAATTGCATGGGAAAACAATCTCTGCTGCAGATGAGCTCACAATTGAAAATCACAAGCACTTGAGGAAATATAAATCAGCACACTCAATTAGTGGGAGGGTTTTAATAATTATAATGTTGATCTAAGAAAGATGATACCATAAAAAATTCAAATAATCAAAGAGAAGAAAGGACACGTGTGAACGATAAAGAAAGAATGAGAGCGAATGGGAGAAATAGATTTTAAGAGGGAAAGACTTCTCACAATAGAAGATAAGGTCTTGGGTGCCTGCTGAGATTACGTGGAGATAAAGGGAGAGTAAGAGAACTGAAAAGTCTGAAGCAACTGCCCTGAATCTACAACAGAGAAATAGAGATGGGAGCTATGAGTGAGAGGGTAGAGACAGGCCAAAGTCAAGAAGGTTTAAAACAGGTGCTGAACCTTCTCTGGAGGCCACAAACAGTGGCAAAAAGGCAATGGCTAAAGAGATAAAGGGAGAGAATGGTCTAGCAGGGCTTCATTCCTATCCCGAGACCTTAAGGGAAATGCTATTTCCTCTAGAGCTCCTACAGATACCTACATTCCTTAGCTCCTGGCCCCACCTTCACAGCCAGCAGTGGTCAGCCGAGTCATTCCCTCTTTACACTTTGTTTCACTCTAACACTGACTCTTCCACTCTGCTCTATTGTTAAGAAACCCCTGACAACACCATGGAGATGATGCAGAATTATCCCATCTTACGGTCATGGATGAGCTTAATTCCTCCTGGCATGGAAGCTAACACATGCCTAGCCTGTGGGGATTCAGATATGGAGGTCTTTGGAGAAGGGATATCGGTCTACATTACACAGACCTGAAACTCCAGAGCTACCACAAAAAGTTAAGTGGAAGAAATGGCAATAAATGAATGCCAGCATCTACCGCTTTAAAATTTCACAATGGCAAAGACAAAACAAGACTTTAAATATATTCTTGGGGGGCTGGGAAGGTGGCTCAGTGGTAGAGCGCTTGTCTTGCATGCCTGAGGCCCTGGGTTTGATTCCTCAGCACCAATAAGCAAAAAGAAAAAAGCCGGAAGTGGTGCTGTGGCTCAAGTGGTAGAGCGCTAGCCTTGAGCTGAAGAGCTGAGGGACAGCGCCCAGGCCCAGAGTTCAGGCCCCAAGACCAGACTCCCCCCCCCCCCCCCCCCCCCCCCGCCGACAAAAACATATTTTTTTTTCTTGGGCAAAAGAAAGCTTACCAGAAAGGACAAACATTTGCCTGGAAGCCATAGTTCTAAAACTGCAGAAATAAATGCCAGAAATAAACAATAGATAATAAATTTCAAGTATCTGTCAAATTCTTGACCTGGCTAAATAACAACTCAAAGGTGAGGGTAAAAATTGGCATTTTCAGCACAATAAAATTTACCCCTTTCACAAAAATAACTGAAAAGGACGTGCTTCAAGAAGAAGAAAAAACTGATATATAAGGAATAACAGACTTCAGCAAAGAAACTGAAAACTGTGGTGTTAAATCAGTGTGAGATCTGACTATAAATAATCATTGAATATATAATATCCAAACTGCAATAGATCCAAAATATAATTTGGATTTGAAGTGTACACCAAACGCTCATATGCTAAATAAAAGACTTGGTTGCTGGTCTGTGGCACTACTGGGAGACTGGGGAACCTTTAAGAGGTAGGGCCTTTTAAAGGGAGGAAGTTAAGCCCTTGAAGAGGTCATGAAATCCTAGTCCTTCCCCTTCTCTCCCCCTTCCCTCTCCACACACCCATCTTTTTCCCCTCCTTGCTCCATCCCATCCCAGCTTCCTGGCCACCATGAGATGAAGCAGCTCTATGCCACCATACACTACTTGCTAATATGTTCCCCCAAGAACATGGAGCTAAGTGATCAGGGACTAGAACCTTTGAAATCACTAGACAAAACAAGCCTCCACCAACTAATACAATCAAGAAGCTGGCACTGACTGCTTTGAAGGAGTCAGTTTTCCGCCTTGCTTTATGCAAGGTGGAACTATAAAATCCATGACAGTGTTGTAAAAGATGGGGGGGGGGGACTTTAGAGAAGAGCACACAAAGGTTATCTACGTTGGACTGGTGTAGATGGGATGATTGCATTTACATTTAGCTTTGTGAACACAAATTAAAAACACATTAATGACGATGAATGAGAAGATGAAATTAATCTCCACTGTAAGATCCAACAGAAGCCAAGGAAGGAGAAAGTAAACAATGCCTACCTGGGCAGAGCTTAGAGTCTATGAGGAGAGGCAGTAGGCAAACAGTCTTTCAAGGGTTGTTATTCATGATTCAGCAGGGCGCTGGAGGAGACATTCTGAGAATTATTCTTTTCAGAGGATCCCACTTATGAAGGACTTTAAATGAATACCAGGATTGCAGCAGGTAACTGGCTCCTCACCTTAAATCCCAAGCAAGATCCTTCAAGGTACACAGCAGGACCCTAATCTTGCAAGGGGTGCAATGGTGACCAAGTGAGGAGCCAACAGCTCCAAATCCAGGCCCACAGCCCTTCACCTTCTACCATTTTGTCCTGCAGGAGAACTTAGAGCAATGCGCGTGTTTCCGTGGAGAAGGCGGGCCAGGTGTGCTTCATCTGGAGACTCTCCAGGCCTGAGCTCTGCTGGGTGGCAGAAGATGCACACTCCTCACTGACAGGGTCCAAAGCACAGAGTACATTCCCAACCGAGAAACAGCAAACAGGCCACTGTCTTGTGGATGCTTTAATCCATCTGCCTCCAGAAATAGACACACTTTCACCTATATATGAACTCTGTTGCTCTGAGAGGCAAATAAAGAAAAGCCAGCCACAAAGAGATGAGCTGTGATTCCCTGTCTGACTTGCAGAGGAGCCCCTGACCAAGGCCAGGCTTGGCCATGTAGTACAAACATCGCCAGACAAGACAGCCACCTCCTTCGTGAATTAAAACTAAATCTGTGTTTTATTGATATAACTAAAGCACAGATTACATTTTTTCGTATTTAAGATTTATACCTAGGACCAGGTATAAGACCCCCATGCCTATAATCCCAACTACATGAGAGGTGGGGAGGACCAAGGTTCAAAACCAGCCCAAGCAAAAAGCGAGACCAACAAACTTGGCGTGGTGGTGTATACCTGCAATCCCTAGAGCTGCAGTTCAACGCTCTGAGCAACAGTGAGACCTTTTCTGAAAAAGTTCACAAAAGCAAAAAGGGCTGGGGGCATGGCTCAGTGGTAGAGCTCCTGCCTCACAAGCAGACAGACCTGTGTTCAAACCCCACAACTGTTCCAAAAATTAACTGGTTAATCAATTAGAAGGATCAAGAAAGAAAAAAAATTATAAACCTTCCCTTTGCTTTTTAAATCTGAAAAAACAGCTGAGGTTCCATCTTCTTGAAGAACCCCAAATTTTATAATGTAAGGTGTTTAAGGTGAAATGTTCTGAAACCACTACATGCTCTTTCCCTCTTTCACATTTGTTCTAGAATATTCTGGCACATGAGACCTAGTGCTCCACTGTTGCCTGCTTGCCTACAACAGCTCCTCTGCCTTAGAGGCCTCTTCCATGTGACAGTAACAAATGGCCACAGATCGCTGTGCATTTTCAAGTCCTAAATGTGTCCTTTACATTTATTGCCCTTGTTAGAGACTTCCCGGCTGCTGCTGCACCTGCTGTTACCGTCTGCCAGGGAGACTCTCCCTGAACATCTTCCAGTTTCCAATCTGCAGAGAGTTTGGCCTAGGTAACCCAGTGTGAAAGGAACCAGACCAGTCCTCTCTGCCTTCATCTGAACTGGCTGACATCCAGGCCCATCTCAAGAGCAATCACTTTCCTGAGGAACTCCCTCAAGTCCCCACCTGGCTGCACACTCCTCTCCTAAGCCCCAAATCCTCTCAGCCCACACTGAGGCTCACAGGGCCCCTCTCAAGCCATAACTACCCATCTCTGCCTCTTGAGTAGCTGGGGTTACAGGTGTGAGTAACTGTGCCAGGCTGGGATGTTACTTCTGAGACCCAGCGCTATCTTAGCCATCTCTTTTGGGAGCTGTTGCTCTGGAGGAAGCTGGCTGCAGGGCGTAAGTAGCCCTGAGGCCCATGTGCTAGAAAGTGATTCTACATCCAGTGAGGACTGAGGCCTGCCGAACACCACACTGGTGAGCCTGGAAGCAGAACCCACCCTACCCCCGCAGCAAAGCCCCCACTGAGACTGGGGCCAGCCAGCAGCTCTACTGTGGGAAACCCTGAACAGGGAGTATCCAGCCAAGCCCCACCCCTATTCCTGACCCACAGAGACTAAAATAATCAATGCCTGTTGTTTGAACATGTTTGAACATGCTCAGTCTAGGGCAATTTGTTACACAGCAAAGGATAACCAATATAATCCCTTAAAAGCTCAAATAGCACTTTTCTCTCCTATAAATCCCTTCTAGTAGCTGGTTCAGAACTCTCCAAGTGGTGGAGTATAACTCATGACTACAGAACTGAGAGAATGTGTAGTCTTTATGCCCCCCAGGCTATGTCATCTGATGGGGGAGGTAATCAGATTTTGAATAAAGTATCACAAAAATACATGTACACGAGTAACTATGAGTTTCCATAGGGAAGATGCTTGTATGAGAGAGATGGAAGGGAAGACTTCATCCTGGAGTGATGGGCAAGCTGAGACCTGAAGAACGAGCATCAATGAACGATGCAAGAAGAGAGGGAAGCTGGTCGGGTTAGTTGTGTGGGCACATGCAATGGTCTTTTGCCAGGTGAGCACGAAGGAAAGCCAGAATGACAGCAGTGCAGAGGGATGTGAGATACCACGATGAGGTCAAACTGCGCTGGTCTCACAGGCCAGAGGAGGGATCTGAGCAATCAGAAATTATCCGTGTGTGTGTGTGTGTGTGTGTGTGTGTGTGTGTGTGTGTGTGTGTGTGTGTAAAGGGGCAACTTGAAAAAGCTTGTTTCCAGCTCATCATTCTCACTACCTAGTGAAGAACTGAGTAGAGAACTTGAAGTGTTAAGGCAGGCAGAGTTCTCAGCATGTTATTACAATGGCCCAGGATAAAATGGATTTCAGTGCTTCTTATAAAAATGGAAGTAAATATAGCAGAGAGGAGGACGCTAAGCATGATGGTACACACTTTGCTACTTCGGAAGCGAAAGTCTACCTTGGAGGATCATGGTTCAAAACTGGCTGGGATAAAGTTAGCCAAAGACACTATCTGGGAAAGAAACAAAGTGCTAAAGGCCTTGGGTTGAGAGGGCTGTGAACAATGATGACAGGGTAACATTGATGAACATGCATTGAACTTAGAAACTCATTTGTTGAATGGCAACCTTTTAGTACAACTACATAAAAGATAATAAAAATATAATTTGAAAAATAAATAAAAGGTCTAAGGCATGGATCAAGTGGTAGAGCTCATGTCTAGTAAGCTTGAGACTCTGAGTTCAATCCCAGTACCAAAAACAAGAAGGAGGAAGGGAGAGAGAAAGGGAGGGAGGGAGGGAGGGAGGGAGGGAGGGAGGGAGGGAGGGAACAGAAGCGGAGGGGAGGCAGAGAGAAAGTTAACGTGCTTTGCGGGTTTGGATGAGAGGATATAATTAAAGGTAGATGGGGCCTCACATGGCTGGGCTGCCCCTAGGGGTGCGATAATGACATTAACTGAGGTTGAAGGCCCTGGAGGAGCCAAGAGCTGGGGCACTGCTCAGGGTCCTCTCCTGGCAAAGAAGACAAGCTTTTAATCATATCTGATACCCCTGCTATTTGCTGGCTCTTTCCTTAGGGACATTTTTGTTAATTTCCCAGTTCTCAGCCATACCCCATACAAGAGAAATTATCGCAACATATCTACTGGCCTCAGAATCTAGTTTAATTCATCCACTAATGTCTGAATTCTGCTTGTGCAGCCAATCCAACCGATGTCACACATGTGAGTAGGAAGAGAAATTCAGTCAGGAAGAGTTCCCTTCCCTCTCCTCCATTAACAAGGCAGGTGGGCCCCAGGGTACAATCTCAAGAGCATTTATTGATTACCTCCTATGTGCCTCTCTGGGAGCTCTGCATGCTTGGATTCTAAAACGCCAAGCTGTTTTCCTGAGGACGCTGAGAAGGGAGAGTAACTTTCCAGGGTAACAGAAATGGCAGAGATGGTGAGGGCGGGATCCAAACCCAAGTCTGCTAGGCTCTAGAATCTGCATCTGCAGTTTAACACCGTCTGTTGATTTACTGGACGTCTTTCTTTCTTTTTTCTTTTTTTTTGGTCGGTCGTGGGGCTTGGCCTGGGCGCTGTCCTTCAGCTCTTCAGCTCAAGGCAAGCACTCTACCACACTTGCGCTACAGCGCCACTTCCGGTTTTCTGGTGGTTTATTGGAGATAAGAGTTTCATGGACTTTCCTGCCTGGGCTGGCTTTGAACCGTGATCCTCAGATCTCAGCCTCCTGAGTAGCTAGGATGACAGGCGTGAGCCACCGGCGCCCGGCTTACAGGACGTCTTTCTCGGGGCTCCCCTACCCAGGCAGTCAGCCCACTCACAGCCAGTCCACTGGGCTGACACAGCTGGGACTACTGGATCAATGACTCTCTCTTTTCCTCCCATCCCGAAGCCGACTGAGGCTGATCAGCCATGGAATCCCCCATCCACCATGGCCCAGCTGGCAGGAGAAGGGGGTAGGGGAGGAGGGGGGGAGCGTGCACACCTCACACCAGTGGAGACCCACTTCGTGGAGTGAGTAGGTATAACAGTTACCATGCAGAGTGCTCCACACAGGCAGAACAAATGGGGAGACATTGTCACCATCGCTCGGTTTACCGAAGGAAAATGCTGTGCCTTTTTAAAGCATGCTTTAAAAAAAAAAAAAAAGTAGTCAAGTAGGAAAAAACCCAAGACGCATCAGCCTCGTGTGGCTGTGTCATGATGAGCTTAAAATAACATGGTTTCCAGGTGTGTGAGCACGTGCAGAACCCATGCTCAGCGCCTCCAAATCCCCCGTTCCACCTGACAGCCTCCGGAGAAAGCTAGGGGAGCAGGGTCCCCCTAAATGTCACTCTTGAAGGAGGGGCAAAAGAAATCCCAGCTCCCCAGACTTCCAAACTATCAGCCGTGGCCCCTCCCTCATGACCTGCCAATCATCCCAGACTGCGTCACCCACAATCCTAGGAAAAGAACTATCGTCTATGTAAACAGTAATGTTCAAGGACACAGCACCTCCCCCCTGGAGCCCGCACCCCTTTGCTGTGTCCCATGGCCTGTGGCTCACCCTCCCTGAATGGGACTATTACTGACAAGAGAATGCAAGGACAGAAGAGGATCTGAAGTTGACGGCCATTCCCCCCCTCGCACCCCCACTCCAGCCCTCATCCTCCATCTACCTCGGGCGTCAGCGAGTTGTTATCCGAGGTCTGGCTGGACAGCAGGATGTGCGTGAACCCCTCTTCCTTCCTCACGACAATGTCGCGAAAGCGACAGTTGCTTTCATTCTGGCGGACGCTGTACCTGAGCCTCTTGTCAAAGACATAGTCCTTCTCCGCCTCCAGCTTCCTCTTCACGGAGCTCTGCAGGTTCAGGCCCCCGTTGGTCAGAGCAGAGCCTTCCGAAATCAGATAAGCAAAGTGAGAAACTGGCCCAGGCCACCATGCCACAAAAGCACAAACACAGAGCGTCTGGATTTTCAAGATGGGCTGAGAGCCATGCAAACTCCCTTCTAGAGGGTGGGAGGCTGATGTACAGTCTGGGGCTTAAATGCTGCAAGTCCAATTCAGAAGAGGACCTGGGACCCCGGCAGTGAAGGGTCTGACCCTCTCTCCAGCATCTCAGCCTGGGAGCACCTCACTTCTACTTGCATTCCCACCAGTAATGGCCACACTGAGCAGGGGAAAGGGGGAGGGGACAGACCTGTCCACAGGACACTTCTGAGTGACAGACAGTGAGCAGCAGCCAGAGAAAAGGAGTGGCCAGCCTTTATCCAACCAGTACTGCATGCTGAGTCCCATCCTAAAGCACTCAGGATGAAAACCTGAGATGGGGACCTGAGACCCCAGTGCTTTCCAGGAGGCTGTGTCTTGGTGAGGACCAAGCAGGTCCTCCTCTGGTCCCTCCTCTCCTTTTCCAACTCAATTGGACAGTGATGCATTTTCATGCCTCACAGATAAGCATTCATTCACAAATGGCTGGAGAGCGCATGGCTACAGAATTGAAAACGAGTAACAAAATGCTGCAGACGTGATGCTTCACCATCCCCAGACTCCCAGCGAGATACATGAGGGGCTCCCGGGTGTCCTAGAGAAAGCACGCACAAGCCTGGGCCCTCGGTGCCCAAGCAGTGAGGCTCTGGAAAGGAGCTCCAATGTGTGTTTTGAGAACACTTCCCAGTGAAGAAAACAGCAAATAAAAAAAGAGAAAGAAAATACAAATGACCAATATCAGATATAAAAGAAGCCTCACTGCTATTGATCCTGTGGGCATTAAAAAGATAATAAAGACATACTATGAGTAACTCTCTGCCTTTTTATTTGACAGCTTAGATGAAATGGGCCAATTCCTTGGAAGACACCAACTTCTAAAACATGTACATGGGGAAATACATCATCTGAGCAGTCCTATAGCTGTGAAATAAACGGAATCAATAATTAATAACCTTCTAACAGAGAAGGCGCTGGGTCCAAGTGAACTGCATCAAACATTAATAGAGGAAATACAACCAATTCTCCACAATCTGTTCCAGAAAACACAACAGGAGGAACACTTCCTCATTCCACGAGGCCAGCACTGCACCATGACAAAATCGAACCAAAGCTGGGTGTGGCAGCTCACACTGTAATCCCAACTCTGTGGAGGGCAGAAATGAGAATGATGTCCCTTCAAGGCCAGACCCCACATTAGCCCATAGGCTGGGTGTGGTGACATGCACCTGCTTGCAGCTAAACAGGAGGCAGCTGGAGGGCTGCAATCCAGGCTGACCTGGGCAAAACAAATACAAGATCCTATCTAAAAAAAACAGTCTAAAGCAAAAAGGGCTGGAGGTGTTGCTTGAGTGGCAGAGCATCTGCCTATTAAGTGCAAGGCCCTGAGATCAAGCCCCAGTACACACTACCAGAAAGGGAAGGCAAGGGAAGGGGCGAGGGGAAGGGAAAGGAAAATGAAAGGAAGGGGAGGGGAGGGAAGGGGAGGGGAGAGAAGGGGAGGGGAAGGGAGGGGAGGGGACGGGAGGGGAAAAGGGAAAGGGAAAGGAAAAGAGAAAGGGAGACAAGAAAGAAGGGAATAACTAATATCTCATGAATAGACTGCAGAACTCTTCAACAAAGTATAGTAAATCAACACCAACAACATAAAAGAGTTTATGCTATGAGAGGAATGAAAGCTGGTTCAACATATCAGTAGGCTAAGGAAGAAAAGTTATATAACCCTATCACATTCTGATGCCAAAAAGACATGTGACAAAATTGAGCAGAAAGCATTTTCCTCAACTTGCTAAAGAACACCACAAAATACACTGGACAAAACAGTGAGACACTCCTGCTACACATCTGCCCTTAGGAAAGGATACTCTCTCTTCAGGTCAGTTCACCTTGGTGGTCCCAGCTAGTGCATAAAGACAAGAAAAGGAGACACTGAGCAGGAAGAAATGAAATTACTTTGGTCTGCAGATGGCAAGATCATTTATGTCAAAAGCACCAAAGAATTCAAGGAAAAGGACACCAAACTCTTTTAGAAAGAATAAGCAACCCCAGCAGGGTCATAAATGCAAATTAATATGCATGTCAGGTACTTTCCCAATACCCCAAATGATTAAGTAGAACTTGACAGTTAGCAAAGAGTACTATTTACAATAGCACCCAAAATGTGAAGTACTTAAATACAAACATAATAAATACATTAAAAATACAAACCTAATGGAGATTCTGATTGTGAGAAATAGAGATTCTGATGGTGAAAAGATACCACAAGAGAGGCAAATAAATGGAGAGTTAATTACACTGTGTTCATGAATTAGAATACTTAACATTTGTAAGTGGTGACTTCTTCCCAAGGTGCCCCATAAGCTCAATGAAATCCCAATCAAAATTCCAACCAGCTATTTTGTAGATGTGGTCAAACCAGTTCTAAAGTTTCTCTAGTTAGGAGAAAGACCAAAAAGTAGGCAGAATAATACTGAAGAATAATAAGAACAAAGTTGGAAAGATAGGATTGTGGCTCAAAGCTAGCCCAGAGAGAAAAGTCCATGAGACTCTTGTCTCCAATTAACCAACAAAAAGCTGAAGGTAACAGTGTGGCTCAAGTGGTAGAGTGCCAGTGGCCTTGAGCCAAAAATCCAAGGAACATTGCCAGACAAGGGTGTGGCTCAAATGATAACACCTTTCTTTTAAGTGCAGGGCCCCAAAAATAAGTAAAGGAAAACAGGTAGGAATAGCACTTGTCTGTATCCCAAAACTATGAAATAAAACCTGCAGCTTTATCCATAATCAACAAAAGCTGGAATAAACCAATATTTCCTTTTATGGTAAGAATGGGTCAACAAACTAGCACAACCATACAATAGAACATTATTCAGTGATAAAGAAATTAGCTGTGCAGCCACAAGATTTGAATGGATGTCAGATGTAAATCGCTAGGTGAAAGAAGCTACTGTGAAGATTCAGTACATTCTGATTCTGATTCCACGACAAGCTTCAAAAGTAAAACTATAAAAACAGTTAAGGGTCATGGATGCCAGGAGTTCATAATAAGAGGAGGGCTGGAGAGGTGAACCACAGGGGAAGGGATTCTTTATGATACTATAATGGAAAATACAAGACTTAAGCATGTGTCAAAACCCAAAGAGCTTCAGAATGCAGAGCACAGCTGCAAGTATGCAAATCTAAAAAAATGTGAAAAGTTGCGGGATCCCAGGATGGACTTCAGAGCGTCAGGGAAGGATGTCAGGGTGTAAAATAGGAAGGTTGGGGGAAGGTGGCAACAGAAGTAACCTTAGAAATGACAGTGTATAAAACTAAAGGAGCAACATGCTGTGTGTGTGCGTGTGTGTGCGTGTGCACGCATGTGCGCGCATGCATGCACTCTGGGAAGCCAGCTCATTCCCGTGAAGGTAGGTAAGACTGACAGTTCTGCTGCAGCTGCTCCTGTGTGCCAAAAGTGAGCAATTCGTGGAAAGGAGGCAGATGGGAGGATCAAGGTCTCCGGCATGGCATGGGAGCGACAGGGAAGGAAAGGGACGGGCTCCAAAGGGCCCTGTGATTGAAGGGTTAGACTCGGTAGGCACACTTGGGCTGGGCCTAATCAGACCAGATGCCTCCATACAGAACTGTCTATACGTGCATGTACATGCACACACAGGTTTGTGCACACATGTGGGCTCTCGCTCTGACAGCTGAGAGGGCCCAGAACCAACACATCACAACAGCAAAGGGTACACCTGAGTCCAGAGCTGGATCCAGTGCCTGACTGCAAGTAGGAGGACTGCAGGATGAGGCCCCGAACCGCCCAGGAAAGATGGATCGGAGAGCAGAGTGGAGGTGGGAGAACGCAGTCCCAGGCCAACCCGGGAAAAAGTGTGAGAGCCTGCCTAAAAACTAACTCAATGGCTTGAGGGATAGAGAGCTTCGGGAACAACTGTGAGGCCTTGAGTTCAAACCCCAGGACTGCCAGAAAAATACACACACACACACACACACACACACACACACACACACACACACACACACACACACACGTATCTTCAAAGATTCCAGCAATGGTTAAACAGCAGCTGGGAGCTGCTTAATAATCCTCATATCATTATTTGGGTAATTTATACCACGGGAGCCTCGTTTTTCTGGTGGCCTCTCTTCGAGGCAGGCCATGGTGCCCTTACGGTCCTGGCTCAGCATACCACCTGTGGCACCTGTGAGCCCACGGGCCCTGTGTCGGACACCTGCAAGTCCCGGAGGCCTCCTCTGGGTGAGGTCACACTCTTGATTTAGACCATGTCAAGGACAGGGACCAGGAAATGCTGACCCCTCCCTCTGCCCTCTCTCCTGCAGCTGGGGTGCTAGGAGGCAGGTTGCCCATACGAGTGGGGGCTGTGCTATCAGAGCCACATGGCACCATGGAGGAGCCATGGCATCTCTGAGCTTCTGAGAAGCCTCATTTTGTACCGTTCGATGTCTCTAAGCGAGCAGGCTTTGTCAACCATCAAGGGGCGGCGGTGACACCTGGCAGGAGGATTTAATGAACTCTGGAGCCTGGACCTGGGCACTTCATTAAAAGGCTGGTGGCCAGGGAGCTGGTTCTTAGGCTTCACCTTGAACCCTCGGCAAGATGGAAGGGTTCTGTGTGCAGAGCGGTCTGTGTGCAGAGGGCTCTTTTTATGGGGGCTGCCTACCAGAGGCAGCCACCTGCTGAGACGCAGACACCAAGACTGTTGGTGTGCCTACACTTTCCAGTATGGGCCAGGTCAGATAAACGCCTGTGGTCTCCTGGGGAGTCACAGCTCTGCTCTGAGATCTTAGGTACTCGCAGCCATTGGGCTCCCTTGAGTTGCCAGAGATTTTAAATGGCAAACGCACGGCTGGATCTCTCTTTCTCTCTGCCTCTCTCTCTTCATTCTTTCCTTCACAACTTAATGACGGGTGGAGCACAGTGGGGTATGGCGCTTGTCACCCCAGCTAGAGATACAGCTGCAGCTGATGCTCGGGAGAATCGTGGTTGGAGGCCATCCTGTGCAAAAAGTTGACAAGACCCTCAACTCTCAACTCAACAACCAAGCTGAGCACAGTGGCTCACGCCTGTGATCTCTACTTGTGGGAAGCATGAACAATAGCACAGAGGTATCTGAACTCATCTGTCCCCTGGCAGGGGCCTGGGCCCCTCTCCCTTCTTGTCACCCAGCCAGGTCCCCCCTCTCCAGGCATCATGCCCCTCTACTCTGAGCACTGCTCCAAGCTGGGAAGGAAGCCCTGTGGGGCACAGGACACACATGGATGGCAGTGTGGGGCTCTGCAGGCAGAGGACATGGGAGTAGCAGCCACGTGTGCTCCGGCTGGTGACCTTGTTCCTGGGAGCCCACAGATTGGGCCCATACTCCACAGCTGTCCTCAACTCCTACAAATTCAATAACTGCCAGCAAGGTGACCGGCACGTGCTAGGCACGGCCCCAGTGTAGACTGAGGGACAACAACAGGCTCAAAACAGCAGAACCAGTGGTGAGTCTTCCATATTCCTGACCAAACTCAAAGTCTGGGCATGGGAAGCCCAGGAGGGACAAAGCACCCTGCTGAGTCCACAGTGGGCTGAAGGTCAAGGCCAGATTGCCTGCATTCCAGTGCCACTTCCCCTGCCTCTTGTTGGCTACCTGCTCACCTGCTGTCCCCTGTGCAAGGCCGGAGACCGCTCCGCCCCACAGGACTGCGGACAAGTGAGATCAAACAAATACCATGAGACAATCTGACGAGGACGTTAAGATAGTAATATTTCAAATGTGCAACGCGGCAGATGCAAAGGAAATACCAACCTAAAACCAGCAAGAAACTCAAATGAGAGCACCAAGAAAAAAAACAAGGGCAGCAAGCAAAATAATGAACATTAAGTTTAAAAAGCAAAAGACAAATAGGAAAAACTGTTTGTGTACTACAATTTAAAAACTCATAACCTCAAATTGGGAAGAGCTGTTCAACACTGAAGATCAGAAAGATTTTTTAAAAACCCTCCAGAAAAAGAAATCAGACAAAAGACATAAACAATATACAAACAAAATGGCCCTTAACGATAAGAAAAGAACTCAACGTCAGTCAAAAGTATATTATAATAGAAAAAATGAAACTACACTGAAAGTACCATCTTGCCCTTCAATTTAGTGAAAACTCAACGTCTTGACAATATTCTGCTATTTAGGAGTCCAAATAGGTATAAAAAGAAATTATTATGGAAGGGAATTTGGTGAGATATGACAAAATTGATCCTCTTCCTAGAAATGTATAACTATAAGACAAAATATGTACACATAAGATTACTCATTAGAACATTATTCATTATTTTCAAGTATTTGAAATTTCCTCAAAGGAAATAGGTAAGTGGAATAACTAAGGTACACTCACACAATGGAATACTGTATAGCCATAAAAAGGAAGAGCATCAATTCTACAAACTAATACAGAGTGATGTTAACAAACACATTTCCTAGTGAAGAAAGGAAAGGTACATAAGGCATGCAGTCATTAGTGTAAGAAAGATGGCAACGTAACATTGTTTTTATTAGGTTTCATTACATGCCATTCTTGTGTGCATATTTATATATAATGTCACTTCCTTCTTAATCATGTGATTTTTTTCTGTATATGCTGTGCTTTAAATTCTTTCTCCATTATATTCTGCATTTTCTTTATTATTTGTCTTTTTATCTTGTTTGGTACTGACAGTATTGGTCAAACTGAGAATTTAAAAAAATTCTACTGGGCTGGGAATGTGGCTTAGTGGTAGAATTCTTGCCTAGCATGCATAAGGCCCTGGGTTAAAGTCCTTAGTACCACATAAACACACACAAAAAATATTCCACTGTTACTTCTTGGAGTATTCCTTTCTTAGAGTTACCCTTTGTACAAAAAGTTAATTTATATTTTATTTGCAGGTTAGTTATGTTTGAAATTAATTTTACTTTTTAAAAATTTTAAATTTACAGAAAACATCATGAAGGACCCCTTTTTAAATTCACCAGTTTTGGTATTTGGCTATTTTAAATTCACCAGTTTTAGTATTTTGCTGTTTGCTTTCTTTCAGTGTATAATAATTACATATGCCTCTTCTATCCTCCATCCATCCACCCACTTACTCATCATCTAGCATATATACTTATATCCATACTTACACCCACTCATCCAACCACTCATCTGTCCATCTATTCATCCACCCATCTATCCATCCATCCATGAATCCAGTTAACCATCCACCCACCTGTGCTATTGGAAAGAAGGGGTAAGGAGAAGATTAAAAAGACTAATAAAAAGGGGTAAATTTGATCTGAGAACATTATACACATAAATGTAATTATCACATGAAAACCCTTTGTATAATTTATGTTAATAAAAAATAAAAAGAACAACAAACTGTTAACAGCAATTTAAAAAGTATAAGGAACTTATTATCAATTCCATCCCAATTAGATGGCCAACACTGTGAATTCAAACAATAAATGTTGGCGGGGAAGTGGGGGGAAAAGAACCCTACAGCACTGTTAGTGGGAATGTAAACTAGTACAACCACTCTACACAGCATTCTGGAGGCTCCTCAAAAACTTAAACATGGATCTCCCCTATAACCCAGCCATACCACTCCTGGGCATCTACCCAGAACATCACAAGCCAGGATATCATAAAGACACTTACACTAATCACAACAGCTAAGCTGGGGAAACAGCCCAGATGCCTTACAATAGACGAGTGGATCCAAAAACTACAGTACCTATACACAATGGAATTTTACACAGCCATTAGAAAAAATAATATTATGCAGGGAGATTAATGGATCTAGAACAAATCATGTTAAGTGAGGTAAACCAAGCTGAGAGAGACAAACAGTGCATGTTTTCTCTCATATGTGGAAGCTAGATCTAAAATACCGAGAAATAACAAATTATACATGACTCTAGGCATTCTACTCCAAGAAATGAAAATGAGAGGTTTATTCTTCTTTGGTGTTTTTGTTTCCTTTTCTTTTGTTCTGTTTGTTTGTTTATATAAGAGAATGCACAGAAATGGAGAGTCAAAGGGTGAATAAATGCAGCAATAGTATTCACTGGACACTATGTTGAAAATGAACTATACAACTTACAGGTGGGGAATGGGAGGGCAAAACTGAGTGAGCATGAGGAAAGGGTTGACACTGTCCAAAAAGAAATGTACTCTTTGCCTAACTGTAACCCTCTGTACATCACCTTTTCAGTAACAATAAAAAAAAATTATTATCATCACAATGCCAAGAGAAAATAGCTGCCAAACAACAGTTTTATACCCAGCTAAAATAGCACTCAAAGGAACAGGTGAATAGGCATTTCCAATATTTCCCCACCAAGACAAGTTATCCTTCTTGAACTGTAGAACTATAGATGCATGGGCTGTCTAGGAGGACAGAAGGTTGAGGGCTGAGGTGTTTGCACAGGTCAGAGAACAGAGCAGACCAAGAATGAACCACAGAGCACGTGCCTCTCATGCAGCATCAGTTCTCAGCAATGTGCTGTTAGAGCTCAGAATCTGTGGCCAAGTTCTCTAACAAGAGCACATCAAGCACTAGGCAAGAGGAACACAAAGACTCCACTACACAGTGGGAAGGAAGGACAAGTGCAGATGTCACCAATGCTGTCCCTAAGTCAAGGATGTGTAGTTGTTCTGATCCCACACATCCTTGTACTCTAGTCCTGCCCTCTGATGATCACAGCATCTGGACTGGAAACCATCCACACTACCCAGGACAACCCAAAGCAGAGACTCTCTGGGTGTCACGTCGGCCACCAGCTCTAGGTCCCACCCCTCAATCCCTGTGCACTGCTGAGTGCCAAATCTAGCTTTCACCTGGGATATCACAATCAGTTCTCAGGACCACACTGTAGCATACTGTCCTTGACCAAAGCCCAAGGCCACACCACAGAGCAGTGCCAGCATGGCATGATAACTTCCAGCAAGATGCTGGACTCTAAACCTTCATGCTGCATGGGAGCCCTGCCATTCACATGAGCTGTAAGAAAAGTATTTCTTTTCTTCCCAGGAGCCCAGTCTACTGCTGAACAAAGCCAAAAAGAAAATAGAAGCCCAGTGGCTGGCCCCTGTGCTAGGTGACATCTTTCACCAAGCAGAGCTCATTTCACTGTGTTCTCTTCATCCCCACACATGCCTGCTGTCACCACCAGATCATGGACTCCTCAGGGGAGAAACCTGAATCTTATACACCTTTGCATCTTCAGCATGGCAGTGCCTAGAATACAGCACATGCTCGGCACACTGTCATCAAGTTCATGAATGAGCAAGCCAGGAGACAGAGAAAACCAACTAGAGCACCCAATGAACCACAATGCCAGTAATGGAACATCTATGTAGATGGCGGGTTCGTTCCACAGTTGCCTCATTCACAGGTGAGGAAACCTCAGCCTCCTGAGCTATGTTCCCCAAGCTCTGCTTTGCCCTTATGCAGGAAAACCTGTGTTTTCTACAAGCGGTTGGCCCTGCATGGTTCGGGCGCTCGCTCACATCTCACTTCACACCTTTGCTTTCTGCCTCACAGCAGCCAAGCGAGATCTCACCTCTTCATGGAGCCCAAGCAGAGAGCACAGGGTGTTGGGAGTAGGTACCAGGAACTTTCCTTCCCAATGGTGGCACTCCGTGGGGCTTCAACCATCAGACCCAGAAGGCAGTCGGGAGACCAGGGTCACTCTCCATCCCTAAACCAATGTCAGCCTCCTTCCCACACTCATGAGAGGCCTTGTCCTTCTTAGTGTGGCTCCAGTGGGACATGCCTGGACATCCTCCCTCAGCAGCATGTCCTCTTTCCTGTTTGTCTGTCCTGTTTTCACAGCCCACACTGTACAATCCTCGGTCCTTTCAGCAGTTCTCAGTGAGCATCTGTGATGCTAGGGTGGCTCTATTTGCAGGCCCCTGGGGTGGCCTGATCAGCAGGACCAGATGTGGATCTACCCTGGACAGCTTCCGTGCACATCCAGCTGTGCACAGCAGAATACTCTGCTAATCATGAAAATGTCCAATGGATGCATGGTCAGAGTAGCCAGTGGCCAAAACAGGCCACTGAAAATTTAAAATTCTTTCATTTTAATTAACTGAAATTCAAGTGTGGCCACCTAAGGCTGAAGGCTTCCTGTAAAGCAGTGAGGATTCACATGGCAGGGTAATTACCATGCATGCCTCCCTGTTTTCGGTTTGCTATTCGTGAACATTTGGCTCCCTCCTGGCCCCCAGATGGATTCCTCAAGGCCAGGACTATCCTACTCATTCTGGTGTCTTCCGAACCACAGGAGCCCCACACAAGACAGACATAGATCCTTGTATGTTGAATGATTACCAAGGGTGAACCTTTCATCTCCCAAGAGATTTTGAATTTTTATATCTTCATTTGTGGATTATACAGAATTATCAACATAACCAGGTGGCCACAGATGGTCATTGGGAACCATAGAGTAAGTGTATGTCTGCCCCAAATGATGTCTCAAAGAAGTGTGGGCAGGAAGGTCAGTCTTGGCTATGATGAGGGGAAGAGGTTGGGAAATCCCTTGGCTTACACCCCCCACTATGTGTATGCATGCGTGTGCGCGCGCGCACACACACACACACACACACACACACACACACACACAACCAGGTGTGGTTCAGAGTGCTCCTATGCACTGTACTAGCTCCACTGTAACAGTACTGGTCATTCCTGTCCCAGCTCCCAACTTGGCCCCCCTGTAGAGAAGCTCAGATCTCAAAGGCTGAATGCACCTGCTGAGCTCAAATTTGCAACTTCTTAGTCACATTAGCCATCCTGTGGCAGGCCATAATTATTCCTGATAAATTCCTGATAAATCCATACACTCTGAATTTCAATGAAGTTGAGGTTGTGAGAGTACTTAGAATGGCTGGGATGATTATATACATCTTGTGATGTTTACTGTCAGCCATCTAAACAGTTTAAACAGCCAAGAAAAGCATGGATTCAAAATGCAAAATAACCTGATTACAAGAAACTATTTCAGAACCAGGTGTTATGGTCCATGCCTGTAATCCCAGCTTCTCAGGAAGCCTAAGTAGAAAGACTAGTCCCAGGTTGACCTTGAGAAATCTAAAGACCCTATCTGAAAAACCAACTAAAAGCAAAAGGGCAAAAGGGCAAAGAATGTGGCTCAAGGGGTAGAAAAAAAAGTCTGTCTTGGCAAACCTGAAACTTGGGCTCAATTCTCAGTACTGCCAAAAAAAGGGGTTGGGGGGAGGGAGATCCTGCTTCTGCAGTTCAAACCTGGACTCCTGCATAAAGATTGTCCAAGGGCCATAGCTACTTAAAAAGTGTTAGGATGTAAGAGCATTAGTGTGCATAAAGTAACTCCACTGAAAACTCATTTTATCCCTTTTCCTCTACTCAAAGTCTTGCACTCCTCAGCCTTCTGGTCTCGATCTGCTCTTGAGCCTTAACTCCCACTACTGCCCTTGAAACACCCAAATTTTCAGGACTATTTGAGGGCCTCAGCACTGCATTTTCCTGTCTCTGGACCACTGCTTCCACGGCCTCTTGGCCAGGATGCTCCACCTTCGCACATCGAGTCCTCCAGAGCCACCTCAACAGTGGTCTTCCTGGAAGCTGCCTCTTCATCCCAAGTGCCTGGGAATGGCTGATCAAGGAACTCAAGGGCCGGTCCTTCCAGAATTAGCATGCATGGCTTTGTAGCAGTCTTAAGGGACCAAGTGACTCCTTCATCCACTTAATTAGCTTCAAATTCTCAAGAAGACCAGGCTGGTCATCTCTGTATCTTCAGTTGTCAGCATAGAGAGGCATAAAATAAATGTCTCTTTAACTGAACGGCAGAGGAAAGTTTATGATCTCAAAAGGCGAATTAACACAAACAGGTTTTTCAAATATAATGTGACTTTCCTCTCTAAGCTTCTGACAAATGGGGGCAGCAGCAGTCAGAGTGTGTGTGTGGCGCTAGATCAGCAGAGCTGAAACCCTGGTGACCACCAACCCACCAGCAGGCCACAGGCCAGTTAGTCCATGTGCACCAGCCTCAGTTTCAATGCCTATAACTTCTTTTCTGTAGCAAATAACTATACAAAACAGGAAGAATGTAACCCATAGGAGGTATACTCTGCTACCAAGGGCACATGGGGAGTGAGCCTGGTCACTTAATGAAGAATCAGCCATGACTGATAGCACATAGACCACTGTTGAGCCAGGTGTGGTTGTTCGTGCCTTTGTAATCCCAGCACTAAGGAGACTGAGGCAGGAAGTTCGTGATTCACAGGCCTGCCTGAGCTACATATAATGCTCCAGACCAGTTAGGACTATAAAGGAAGGCTTTGTCTTAGAAAAAAAAACCTACACATAAAAACGACAAGGTAAAGGGGAACTTTAGCTCCTGTTAATAACCCTGACAGTGTTATCTGCTCTTCATAGCATGGTACCACGAGCAGGAAGCCACAAGAAAACCAAGCAAACACTTGGAACAACTCAAGGAAGGTAAGAGGGGGACCAGGGATCAAGGCTCTGACTAATGCTAGGTGAGTTTGCATGGACCTAGCCTTGGACCCATGTCATAAGTGGAAAGGTTTCTTGTCTTCCTCCTGATCACCCCTCATCCAGCACCCGCTCTGCTTCTTAGCCACCTCTTAGTGCCCTGGCACAATTCAACAATAGGGCTATGAACAAAATTCCAGGCCATCCTTACCATCTCGGGGATCATGACTAAGTGTGGGAGGCAAGATTATGCACAATGGGAGCATTTGACAGGAGAGGTCCCAGCAAGTTCAAGTGTTACACCCTTGGTCTCCAGCCAGTGGCGCTGTTTTGGGAGGTTCAGGAAACTTTAGGAGTCAGAGACTAATAGGGGAAGTAGGTCACTGGGGGTGCGGCCTTTCTTGTACTCTCCACATTCTGTCTGCCATGAGGCAAGCACTCTTCTGATTTCTGCCCAAGTGCATGAACCATCTGACACCACAAGCAGAAATCTTCCCTTAAGTTGCTTTTCTGGGGTATTTAACTACAACAATGCCAAAGTAACTAATATATAAATGACAGGCTGTGACACGTACAAACTGAGGTCCATGCTGTCAGTGAAGACACTTCTACATGGGCAGATGGAAATAGAAGGCCATGTTCCCTGGTAGATGGGCTCCCAGGGGAGGGGTCACTAAAGGGGACATGCAGGATGAATGGCAACCACTATGCATGTGAGGGGTGGTAGGGAAGGGACACTAAGGAGGAGCCACACATGTGGAATGCAGAGAGTAGGGTCCATGGATCTGGCTTCCCCCAGGATGGTCTAGGATGGGTTGAACTGCCATATCCTTTGTGATGTGGCAACATGTACCCCTGTGCTGGTCTTTTACTCTGTGCCCTTGTTACACTCTTTACCACCTCCAGCCATGCCTCTTCTCGATCACTCAGCTGGCCTTATCAGATCCAATTTATGTATCTTTTTCTCCAAGAAGGCTCCCTCCCAGGGTGGCTCTGGTACCCCCACTATTAGCCCCCATCGTGGCTCTCTTGTATATCCTTTGTGGCAGAGCTCTATTATCTGTCTACATGGTTCCTGGCATACAGCTGTCATTCAATGAGTATTGGCAGGTTTAACACTAGACCAAGGGATCAATATACACAATATGTAAAATGCTTTCTAAAGCTGGGAGCCAGTAGCTCATGCCTGTAATCCTAGCTCCTCAGGAGGCTGAGATCTGAGGACTGTGGTTCAAAGACAGATTGGGTAGAAAAGTGCCCATGAGACTCTAATTAACCACTCAAAATCCGAAAATAGTGCTGTGACTCAAGTGGTAGCGCACTAGCTTTGAGCACAAAGAGGCTCAGAGACAGCACATAGGCCCTGAGTTCAAACTCCATGACAAAAAAAAAGCTTTTTAAACAAACAAATAGGAAAATCCAAAGATACAGTTAGAACAAGGGAAGTGAAATAACTGTTAATAACTAAGGAATATCTACCATGTGAAAAATAATATTCTAAGGGCTTTCTATAAATTAATTCACTGCCACTTTGCCCAGTGCTGGGGGCAGAATTATCTGCATTCCATCAATGAAATGGACAGAGAGGTCAGGCGTTTACCTGAGGCAGAAGATGAACGATGGCTTCCCAGCACACTGTGTTTAGCACATGCCTGCACCTGACCAGTTTCCATGGACAGACACAGGGCATGAGAAGATGCTCCCTCAGTGCTAAACTAAAATTAAATCAACAGAGTTTGGAAAAAGCATTACAAAGGCTGGTAATAGATAGCCAGGACTGGCAAGAGCACATGTCTCTGCAGGCTGCCTCAGCCTTGTCAAAGAGAGAACAGTTAAGTCTCTGCACACTGTAAAATCCTCAGCAGCTAAAAGAGGAGAGCAGAGCCACATGTCCTGACCCAGACACAGAGCCAAGGTGGATTTAAAACGGAGAAAGCAAGCTACAGGAAAAAGGCTGTAAATGCCCCAGACATTACTCAAATGTCACCTCAGGGAGGCCTTGGAGATGACAGATGACTAGACAGACAGACAGACAGATAATAAGTATGATAGTTAACACTATGATACATGATAAATAATATAATAAATGATAGGTAATGATAGATAAAATAGATGCTAGGACTGATAGGTAAGATAGATGATATACGGCAGATACAAATAAATATGGTTGATAAACAGATATAATAGTGATAAATACACAAAAAAGAGATTACTCATATTCATATCTCCCTCAACAAATATTTGAGTAAATGTATGATATCTATTACATATGTAATATGTAGTGGGTAATAAGTGAGAAGAGTCCACAAAGACCCATAAGAAACATGAACACTTGAAATAGAATTTGGGAAGAAAGGGAAACAAAAGCTAATCCTTTCCATGTTGTAGGAATTTGTACAATCAGATGCATCAACTTTTGTAACTAAAAATTAAGAGGAATAGAGAGACACAGAGAATTGAGGAGAGGAGAGGAGAGAAAAAGGAAAAGGAAAGAAATAAAAGGGAAATAAAATAATAAAACCCTACAAGAACTTAAAACTATGTCATGTAAGTACTTTTCTCTCTTTTTCAAAGACATTGTAAAAGAGGAGTGCAGAATCTCTGAACAAAAAGTATAAAAATAAAATAAAAAGGAGGTCAACAAAGTCAATGGTGGTCAACATTCTGCCACACTGTGGGTGACCAGTAAACTAATTTTATTCTTGCTTCAAGTCCTCTAGAGACACGGTACCCACTCCACACAATGCTTTCGCTAGGAAGGAAGCATCTACTCCCCACTTTACCCCCACAAGGCTAGACACAGATGACTGGCAACAAGAAAATAGTTCCTCAGACATTTCTTAGGTGGCCAATCAAGAAAAGCTTCTGAGCTGGCAGGGAAAGCCAGCATCAGAATCCCATCCACCCCTTCTAGATGCCAAACCAAACCCCAGGCTCAGGAGCCCACGGGGAGTCCATTTCTCCCTTGGACTTGCCAGGGGTCAGGTTGCTCCCGGTAGGAGAGTCAGATTTTCCATCACAGCCTGGCACTTTCAAAGGATGGAGTGGCCAAGCCGGACAGGGTCATAGCATAAAAGCGTAAATGGGTTATTTTAAGTTCATTCATTAGCACAAAGTACTAACTTGTGACATTTTGAAGCGAAACACAAAACCTTCATAGTTTCTGTTGTTGTTGTTACCGGTTTGGAGAATCCCCTACTTCTAGACACCCAAAGGATGGGTCAGCATTTGTGGACCTGAGAGCTGGGGCTCCGCACCCGTGAAGAGAACGTTGTGCTGGGGAAACAGATGCCTGGGTGGGCAAGAGGCATCATGTGGACACTGGCCTGGACTCATGGGTTGGGACCCTGTCCCAGGACGCTCAGGGCTGTCCTGAGATAGCTGTCCCTGAAAAGCTTCTTCCAGATTAAGCTGGAAGCCTCTAGAAGCAGCCGCAGCTCTTCAGTCATGCGCCGGAACCAACTTCAGGAGGGCCAGAGTGAGAAGCTCCTGGAAGGGTCAAGCGTTGGGAAGGCGTCCGTGGGCTGGGCTCTTCAGAACTGTCCTGCACCTGAGTGAGGCTGTCCTATGAACTGTCTTCCTCCTCCTCTCTCTGCCTGCTTTGAAGTCTAGGATTTCCTGGACTCCATGTGCTCTCTTTCTCTGCTCTCTGCAATCATCTGGACCAGCAGGGATGATGTGTACCATGGGCTTAGATTACCTGCTCTAGAATGTTCCAAAGCGCCTGTAAAATCACATAGACCTTGTGTTCTTTCTTTCAGGATCCTTCTGTGAAATTTCTGATGTCACATTCGATGTAGTTAAATTTTAATATTCTAGGAAATGGACCATTATATCCAAGTTTTCAAACTGAACTGTGGAGAGCTCGTCCTGTAGGCTTACATCATGTCGGTCGGACAGGAAGCAAGGGGGGCTGGGAAGCAGAAGCGGGTCTCAGCAGCACTCCTGTCCCACGTCTGAACAATCAGAGCTTAGGGATCGCTTTTTACTGTCTGGAAGCAAGTTGGGCAGTTCAGTGGCCATAGCTGGAGCACCCTGCCTGGGTCTCTCTGCTGGCCCCAACCTAAGCCCTCATGTAACCTCACCCTCCACTTCTGTCATACAGAGAGTACTGCTGATTAGAACTGCATGATTGCTGGAGCTACTTTGCAAACCTCAAGGCTGTACCTCAGGGTAAGTTCCTATCCTCCAAAACTTCAATTCACAAACATTCTATTCTCCAAGTTTTCTAGAAGCAAACTTTAAGATCCAGAGTACAGACACACTTTACCTCTCTCCCTGTAACAACCAGCATGCAGGAGCCCCTACATATCCATCTTGCCATCATAGCGCTCATTAATCCAGGATGATGGTCTTAAGCATGGTGGGGAGAGAGAAGAAGCAGAGAACTTGATGGAAATGCACATGTGCATTCTTACCCACTCTTCAGACTTACTTCTGGCTCCACCTCTGAGAAACTGAGGCTGGAGAGTGACAGGGCACTCCTCTACTGGCGCCAGCACTAAAGTGCTCCTCTATGAAACAGCTTTGTAACTCAGGCTGGCCTCAAACTCACAAGCCTGCTTTAGCCTCCTGAGTGCTGGCATATGCCACCGTGCCCTGCTTTCCAAACACGGTTCCTGATTTTGACCAATAAAGGAAAAATGATAATCACCTTGAAAGAGTAAGATGCGATAAACAAATATTCTAGAAGCAAAGGCTATGATCATCTTAAAAGATCAAAAGACACAAGACGGCAAAGGTTGCCAGAATCTGTGGGATGACGCATTCAACAGCAGGAATAATGGGGAAAACATAGACTCAAGCGACGTCTGAGATTAAAAGAGTTGGGAGACAGAGGACAGTCTTCAGACTAGGAAAAGACCCTCAAAACTTAAAGCAACGTGGACGTGGGCCATAGGCTTTGGAGAGCAGCAGGCATCTGCGTGTCCTTCTCGGGCTAGAGGGGAAGGGTGAGGTATAGGGAGCAATGTCCCCTCAGGTTAATGGACATGTGGCTCTGTACACCTCTAAACAAGAGAATGACCAGCAGTTCCAGACAGAATGGGAGGAACGAACTAGCCCAACTGCCTCTCCATTCAGGTGAAACCTCTGCTTTAGGTAAAAAGAGAGAGGGTGGGTTCAGGAAAGGGTACCAGAAACTGTCAGGTTTTAAAACTTGGAAGGTCCACATTCCTACATACAGGCTTAAAATCCAAGCAATCAGGGGCTGGGAAGGTGGCTCAGTGGTAGAGCACTTGCCTTGCATGCCTGAGGCCCTGGGTTCGATTCCTCAGCACCACATAAGCAAAAAGAAAAAAGCCGGAAGTGGCGCTGTGGCTCAAGTGGTAGAGTGCTAGCCTTGAGCTGAAGAGCTGAGGGACAGCGCCCAGGCCCAGAGTTCAGGCCCCATGACCAGACCCAAAAAAAAAAAAAAAAAAAAAAATCCAAGCAATCACTCTGGCCCTCCCCTCCTCCAAGGGACCCAGGACTGATTGCTCACAACCTGTGTACACCCACTCTCAGAATTCCGTTGACAGGTAAGATGCAGATCCTGCCCCCCCACCTGAGGCCCCGCCATTTGATCAGGGTGGAGTGAGTTTTAACAAGCTCCCTAAGGGGTACTGAGGCAGATGGTATCTGAACCACAAAGCTATTTGTCATGACCTGAGAAAAATCAGAATTGAGAGCAACACGAGCACGGCATACACCTCATAAACATGGCTGGGGGAAACAATCTGCAACCAAAACACTACCCGCCGGAGCCCCAGTTTAGCATGTCTTCCCACAGCAGAACCTGGGGAAGTCAGCAGCACACGGGTCGCTACTCCATATGCAGACCTATCATTCACCAAAGGAAGTGAAAACCATGGAAAGCACATTGGTGTACACATTGGTGTGCGGCACCTGGGAGAGCCCGTCCCTTTCTGCCAGGGAAAGGGAAGCCTGTGATTGGTATGGCAAGTCTGCAGGCACAGCAGTGGGTGCTGGGAATTGAACCACAGGAGACAGAATAGGGGAGCGGGTAGGAGGAGGACATCAGGGCTCCACCCCAGGCATGGCTACTCCCTCACCAGGGCTGCCCTCCTCCAACAGAGCCTCTTCTCTCTTGAGTTTGTCTGTTCAAGAATCTAGAACAACTCTCTTGGCCATTGCCCTTGCTATCTCTGGCAATAATTTCCAGCCATTTCCTTCCTCAGGTCACCTGCATACCTGAACAAAAAGCTGCATCTAGCTAGAATGTGCAGAGCTGATGGTGGCTGGGACATTCATGGGTGGAACAGTGGCCCCGCCTGTCTGGAACACATGTGTGACCAGCCCCACACACTTTCTCAGCACGGAGCTAGATGCAACCGCTCTAACTCACCAGAAAGTAGACTGTAAGTTTCTGAAGGAAAAGCCCTTACCTGTCTTTTACCACTCTACTTCCAGCAGTAATCCAGGAAGTGCTGGAAAAAAGATTAGTATTGAATCCAAAGTGCACAGATGCCTAATGTGAAATTTAATTGCTACCTCAGGCTACCTTCGAGCATGCGTCAAAATGCAGCAGAGTGGCCATGGGTCTGTCAACTCGCCCTTGGGGTCCCACCCCATGCTTGGTGCACAGACGTGATGAGCTCTCACCGTCTTAAGTGATCTGACACGCATGCAGTGCAGGAAGCACTGGCTTAGCCACGTGGACCTCATGGGCACCATTACGGCACGCTATGAAGCAGTAAGGCCCTCTCAGAGCAAAGCAGAGAGAGGCAGGCAATTCCTCCTGCCCATCCCAGCTGTGCACACTGGAAGCACCAGAGAGATGAGAAGGGGGAGACGTCCAGATAAGCATAGTGGAGTTGACAAGACAACCGTGGCCCTCACCTGCTTCTCCTGGTTGGAGGTAACCTGCCTGACAGCAGGCCAAGACCAGGTTGGCCTCAATGAGAGCCGAAGACAGACAGCAAAGAGTTAGCACTTCTTTAGAAAGCAATTCAGGATGAGGGACGCCACCTTCTTCTTTTTCACACCAGGGTCTAGTAGTATCAGAAAACCACCCTCCCTTGCACCCAGCTGTGTTCTGAACAGGGCAGAGGGTGGCAACAGCCAAGGGTGCTGGGCTTACTCCCCATACCCACAGCCAGAGCCCCAGACACCTGGAGCTGCTTGTCACCCTGCCTGCCATAGGGAGCCGGTGACTGCGGCAGCTGTTACAGGAGCAGCAAACATGGGCGCTTGTGCCAAGCCTCCAGTACCCAGCCCACTTCTCCCCAGGAGCTGCATGTTCAAAACTAACAGCTTTTACATATATAGTAGGCACAGTCCCACCAGCACCAGGGATCTCCAGACGGAAATGTGAGTCAGAGATGGCTAAATGAATCCTATTTGGGTGAATCTCCACTCTGGAGAAGAAAGAACCTCCAAGTAAGGGCTCCCAGCCCCCCAGTAAGAGTCCTTTAAGTGGCGAGCTCACCCCAGTGAACCCCAAAGTTCCATCAACACTCACATCACTCCTCTCCCATCTCAGCATGCCTGCAGGTGCCAGATGGCCCTGCTCTCCCTGGCATGGGTTGTCCATGCCCACACAGGATCCCCCACCTGCCAAGGATCAAGGTATCAGCGAAGAGGACAAGGTACACGCTGGTAGACACGCTGGTGTCTGAGAAACAAGGGAACACACACCAATCCCTGGCACAGACAGCTCCCCGGGAAGACACAGGGCCCCCTAGGACTCAGTTCCAGAGCAATCTACCTGCTGGGGAAACGGCAGGTGTGGGAGCTCAAATTACCTGGGCCATTGCCTCCTCTTTCCTTAGTTTTGCCTGTACAGACTCAGCAGGAGGGTGGAATTCCAGAGTGGAACATGGTGTACACAAGCTGTGTTGCTTCCAGGATGGAGCAAGAGAGTGCAAACTCAGGGAATTAGCCTGGGATGGTGTCAGGATGACACTGTGCACCTGCCGCAGTCTGGATACCAGTGTCCCACACTCCCTTCCCCAGAAATTCCCAGGTTGAAACCTCACCCCCAATGCAGAAGCATCAAGAGGTGGAGGGCTCAGCTCCAGAGGGGTTAGCAGCCTGAAAAGGGCCACGCCTCCCACCCCACCCCCACCCTGTACCATGTCAGGACAGTTCCATGATACCCTCTGAAGAACAGCCCCCACCAGGCACTGACACTGCTGGCACCTTGGCCTTGAACTTCCAGCCACCAGAACTGTGGGAAACCAATTTCTATTGCTGACAGATTACCAAGCCTCCAGATTTTGTTATAGCAGCCAGGGCCTAATTTGGAAATAAGACCCACAGCCCTGGACAAGGGGGATGAACAGAGGGAACATCACTGGAAAGCTAGGAGTCAGGAAGAGAGCATCCTCCCCGTTCCCTAGACTGCAGGCCACCCACCCACCTGACCAAAACCAAACCCAAGGGGAAAGAAAAGCACCAACCAAGCCCATTCTCCACCAGCGCCGAGTGGGTCCCGTCACTGTCGCCGGCCTCCTGCTCTCCCTCGTGGTCATTCAAATCCAAGTCCGGCTGGTGGGACTCGTTTCCAAAATGATTCTCATCCTTCTCGGAGCCAGCGTCCCCATTTTCCAAGCCATTCTGGGCCTTCTTCAGGGGCATGATCTGCAGGCCGCTGGGTGTAGTCCTGTAAGACACTGTCTTAGCTGCCCTGTCGCCACCTGCGGGGGACTTGCCTGAATGCCCCTTCTTGGGCTTGGACAGAGGATTGATGCGCTTCCGCTTGTGGGAAGTCCCTTTGCTCTTGGCGGGCTCTGAAGACCTGTGGGGAAGTTTCTCCACAGCGGGGCCCCGGGAGTCCCGCAGCAGCTTGGAGGTGCCCGACTGCTTCCCTGACTTGACCCGCTTGTCCTTCGACACGTGCAGCCCGTTGAACTCATCGATGAACTCCTCACAGTGCAGGAGGTGGTGCTCCGGCTCCCACGTGTCCTCCGTGCTCCCGTAGCCCTTCCATCGGATAAGGTACTCCCACTTCCCTTTCTTGTTCTTCCTCTTGTCCACAATCCTTTCAACCTGGGTGGAAAAAGTCAGAAAACAGAGAGGAAAGAGAAAGTCAGTCCTGGGCAGCAAGAACACGGAACCTGGCATAGGTCAGCTGGCACAGCCAGGAACATCAGGGACATCACTCAATGAAACCAAAGGCATACAGGTAGGTGGTCACGTCCCATGGTGGCCGGCCGCTATCCCCTGCCAGGGGCCGCCATGTGTCCAGCCATGCTTGCTCGCATCTGAAATCACACTGCAGGCTTGCTTTCCCAAGAGACTGTCATTCTTTGCATAGCAGCAAAATTGGCTTATTTTTTTCCAAAGACCAATTCAGAGTGGGTTTTCCATTCTGAGCAACACTATACACAGCACTACGCTAAGTTATCCTAATTGCAGCCTATCTTAAATGCTCCTGAAAACAACCCAGTGAGGTAGTACTTCCCCACTTTACCAAGAGAGAACTAGGGTTCTGGGAGATGAAGGAACTCAACCAAGTCCCGCAGGTGGGAAGGGCAGAGCTACACAAGGACCATGCTCACACCAGTCCTACTCTCCTACTCTGTGTGTGTGCCATGTGTGCACATGCGTGCACACATGAGAGCGCGTGCACACACACACAAAATGTACAGAAGTAACACACACACACATACACAATGTACAGAAGTACCACACACACACGCACACATACACACACAATGTACAGAAGTACCACACACACACACAAAATGTACAGTAGTACCACACACACAATGTACAGAAGTACCACACACACACACACACAATGTACAGAAGTACCACACACACACACACACACACACACACAATGTACAGAAGTACCACATGTTCATTTCTGCAAGAGCAATGCACTGTGTAGCTCAGAGGACTTCTCGGTGCTCTGTTCGGGTGCTGGGATTTTGTCATCAGGCACCAATCTTAACCACAAGGACAACTGTCTCAGCAGCACAATTCTTTCAGCTCAACCAGAAAGGATTATAATTAACAAAGCCAAGCAGGAAACCTGGTGCACCATAGGAGCACACTTAGAAGGCCAAGAGATAGGACATTTTGGGGGAGCCCACCATGTGGCTAGCAGAGCCCTACGGGGTACACCACAATTTTAGATGAAGAAACCAAATGTGAAGGGGACTCCAACACACGGCCAGGATGATGTCAGGGTGGGATCTGAACCCACCTCCTAGTTTCAAGCCAAGTGCTACTGTCTCTGTATCTTCAAAGTAACAAAAGCTGACCTGAATACTAGTCCTCATGCAAATGGCAGATGTACTAAGCAAAAGGTATCAGACAATTCATTTATTATTCCTTAAACTTTACTGCAGATCTGAGGGTTTTTTAACATTAAAAAAAAAACACAGTGATGGGGCTGGGAAGGTGGCTCAGTGGTAGAGCGCTTGCCTTGCATGCATGAGGCCCTGGGTTCAATTCCTCAGCACCACATAAGCAAAAAGAAAAAAGCCGGAAGTGGCACTGTGGCTCAACTGATAGAGCGCTAGCCTTGAGCTGAAGAGCTGAGGGACAGCTCCCAGACCCAGAGTTCAGGCCCCACGAATGGACCAAAAAAAAAAACACAGTGAAAATTCCCAGTGTTCTACCCCAAAGATGCTGTTTCAATAAAAAAAAAAAATGTAAATGATTATATTCAAAAGTATATTATATTTGAGTGCACATGTAATTGTACGGAATGGAACTGTGATGTAATTAAGTCAACACTACAACGTGGAAACATAGGAAGAAATATGGGAAGAGTAAAGTGGGTGAAGTTAAACTGAAATTCAGGCAGGGTTCATTAGTGGCCTCTGTTTACATGTTTGAATTTTTGTAAAGAGGGATTGTCTCTCACTGGTTTATGCACAACAGAGGCTATGCAAAATAATTAAACAGTTTTTATTGCCTTACACTTAATAAATATGGAAATAGCTAAGCCATGTTTCCTCTTCCCAATACTGCCTCTCATAGACAATTTTGTTTCCATAATTGATTTATCTCCATTTAAACAGGCCAATTAAAATTTCTTTCCTTATAAAATGCTCTGTGGACATCTGCTTGAAATTTACTGCATAATTTACAGATATGCCACACAAACTCTATACTAGTTTGTAAAAAGTAAACTCATGCCCAACTCTTCCAACTTCCAATCTATAGATCAAGGAACACTGGTGAAATATTTGTCAATGCTCTTCAGAAAGCCCAGAGGAGTTGTGGATGGGCTTGTAGCTTTGCTTCATTTTGAGGCCTTTGTAGGGAGAGACCTTCCGCATGCCTGCAGAGGGAGGAAGGTGACAAAGCAGCCCAAACCAGCCTAGAATAGCATCACTCCCAAGGGCGCGGAATTAGAATGGCAAAAGCCCACACAAGTCCTTGAGAACCAGGGAATGTGTATTCAGGAGGTTTTCAGGTTTAGAAAACACACAATCTGATGGGCATGGTGGTTGAAGCCCATAATCTTAGCTACTTGGAAGGTGGAAATCTAAAGGATTGCAGTTCAAAGCCAGCACTAGTAAAAAGTTCTGAGTCTTTATCTTACCCAAAGGCTAGCAATGTGATACATGTCTGTCATCCCAGCTACAGGGGAACATAATGCTTGGCCACAGAGTCACACACCTGTCATGCCAATGACATAAAGAAGCATACATAAATGAATCTCAGCCTAGAGAAGCCCAGGCATACAGCAAGAACCTATCTTGAAATAACCAACAAAGGAGTGATCCAAGTGGTAAAGCACCTGGCTAGCAAGCGCAAGGCCCTGAGCTCTCCAAAAAGGAGAGGGCGAGAAGGAGGGAGAGAAGGAAGAGAGAAGAAGGGAGGGAAAGGGGAAAGGAAGAGAGAGGAAGGGAGGGGAAGGCAGAAAATGCTTGGCTCTCAGATGAGGGAGTATCTTCCCCAAATGAAGCAAAGGAGCATGTTAGACAGATAGCCAACATAATGAATGGGGAGGGGAGGAGAGGCTGATGAAAAGATGGACAGTGAGTGGATGGCTGGATTAAGGATGGACTGATCACTGAATGATGAACAGTGAAATCAGAGGGTGGAGAGGTAGATGGATGAACAGATCGATAACAGAAAGAGAAGTGGATGGTGAGACACATGGACAGGTAGGTGGTGGATGAAAGGATGGAGAGCTGGTCTCTAAATGGATGAGTGGATGGACAGATGTCAGTCACTTAACAAAATGAACTTAGGAGAAAAAATGAGCATAGTATATTCAAGAACACAGGCTTTGGAGCAAGATCATCTAGTTTAAATACCGTCAAGCCTTATCTCATGTTCCTAAGCAAGTTTCTAAACCACTGTGGGCCTCGGATGACTCATACAGCAAGGAGGAAGTAGCACGACGGCTTTGTAGGGCAGCTGTGGAGAATATACAAACATGCATTTTCATATGCAACTCCAAAGGTCTCTTCATCTCACACAGCCTCCTGGGCCCAAACCTTGGTGGTATCTGCAGACACAATGTCTCCCCACACTGCCACCAGACGTCTTAGGACAACCAGCTCTTCCCTGGAAAGAAGCAAAGGAGACCAACCACTCCACGGAGCCTTTCTAAGTCTGAAAGGCAGCTATGCAGATCGGGGCTGCTCCAGAAGCCTGGTGGGGTAGCAAGGACGTGGGGGTCACACAGAGGGAGAAACGCACTTCACTCCTTCCACGTTACTTGAGGTTTCAATCACAGAGTCACAAGTTGCTTTATGGGGGACTTAGAAAGATAACTGCTTCCACCTCTGATCTCATCCACAAAGCCACTGGACACTTGACTATGAATACTACTAACAGGACCATCTCTGATAGCCCGGTCTTTGGAAGGAAAATCTGTTGGCTCTGCCACTTTCTATCCCTAAGACCAGGAGCCACTAGTCAACCTCTCTGGACCTTAGCATCCCCAGCTGTAAAAACAGGAGTTTATAGTAACAACTACCACCAACACAGTTGTTAGAAGAACTGAAGAGATGGTAATGTGGAGCACTCCAAAGCACTCTATGGAAACAAAGGGGTTGCTCTCTTACACAGAACAGTGGACGGGAATGTTTCTATATATCTCATCTAATGCAGCGTTTAAACAAACAAGTGAGTGTTATTCTCAGGTTCAGAAAAAGAATTGCTTCTTGCCAAAGTCCAAAATGTCCACAGAGAAAAAGGAGGGAAGCTGTGGAGACCCTCCTTCACCTCCCATTGGTCCCTCTCTTCTCACAGGTTCTCGGACATCATCTGAATGCCAGTTTGCTCTGTTGGTAATGAAGATCCGTACCTAGAACCTGGCCTTGCTTATGCCGCAATATTCCTCATATAGGGAGTCCTCTCTCCTCCTAAAGCTCCCCAGCATCCTCCTCGGTGTCCTAACTGCACATGCCCGCTGGCCACTCAGCAATGTGCACCAGTCCTGGCAGCTCTGACCCCGACTCATCAGCCTCTCCACCACACAGGTCATGTGCAGTACCAGTGCAAATTAGACCCCTTCTCTTGGACTTACACGTGCTAAAGTATATGAATGATGCTAAGGAAATCGAGCATGCTTATACCTCCACCAGCTTCTTTTCTTCAAAGATGAGCAGTCTGAGACTCAGAACTATTCCTTGGAGTTCAACTAAATCATTAATTAACCGTTACTCTTTGTGATCCCAGACTTGAGACTATTCCACAGCAAGGGGGGGCAGGGAAGCTCTGATGCAATTATTACCTGTGCCACAGGGACCCACGGATGGCTGTGTTATTAAGGATAATAATGATGACAGTCACCTGGATTGGTACATGTTCTAGGAACTCTGATAATCACTTACAAGGTGTCAGGTTTCATTTTGCCCCCAGTATTTCACCTGGGTGTAAATTCTTACCACTGGATGAACAAGGACATTGAGATTTCTAGAGGGCAGATAGGACATGAAGCCATCGAGAAGGTAGGTAGCTTCCCTCCACAGAGTCAGTCAGTGTAGTTAACCAAGACTTGAACCCCACAGACCATCAGGGCACCTGTGGTCCAGTGGGGGACACAGCCGTGAAAAGAGTAGGCACAACATATTCTGCAGAAAGGACTGGGGGAAGAGAGCGGAGTGCCAAGATAAGCACAGGGGAGAGGAAGGGCCTCAAAGGAGCCGGACAAGGAGGCTCCTCTGAGCAGAACAAGTCAATGGAGGCCAAACTGGACGCTCAGAAACGGAGAGACGCTGAAGCAGTGAGACACCCATCCAAGGCCATCTGGCTCCTCAACCTTTCACTGCCAGGCTAACAAAATAGCAACCGCAACATCCAACCTCTCTGTAACACTCACCAAGAGCCAGCCACGGACGTACACAATCCCTATCTATTAGCTCAGTGAATCTTCAAAGTGAGAACATAATTTTCTCCTTCTTGGCAGTACTGGGATTGGAACTCAGGGCATTATTATTCACTAGGCAGTCACTCTATCACTGAGCCATGCATCATGTCTTAAGTGCTTTTCCTGCACTGGTCATTTCTGAGGCAGGGTCTCATTTCCTTCTCAGGTACACACCTAAACCACGATACTCCTATTTTTCACCTCTCCCCAGAGCTAGCCTGACATGTGTGCTGTGCCACACCTAGCTTCTTCTTCTGAGAGGGAGTTTCATGAACTTCTCTGCTCAGGCTAGCCTGAGACTATAATCCCCCCCCCCCCCCATGCAGCTTGGGATGAGACACATTCTCCTGCACTTGGCTATGAGCTGAGATGGGCCTTTGCTAATCTGTCTGCCCCAGGTAGCCTTGAGCCATGATCCTCCTCATCTCAGCCTTCTAAGTAGCTAGGATTATAAGCATGATTCTTCTTACAGAGGATATGGACCTTGTCCAGGGCCCCACCTCTGAGAAATAACCAGAGTACCAATCACCTGGGCTCCGAACCCCACACTTTCAATGGCTACACCCTATCAAGTGGGCCCAACTTGATGAGGTCTACAGTGGTCTTCTCTCAATACCTAGCAGGGTCAATGAACACTTGTGGCACTTTTGTATCATTCAGGACTAACTTCCCAAGCTCGAGTCTCCTGTGGACACAATGCACGCAGTGTGTGCCTCCTCCCTAGTCACCTATCACAGTCCTTACCCCAGCTTCCCATCACACAGGGGCACTGGATACAATACAGTTGCTGTGGACCAGGGTTGCCCAGAAAACACAGAACAGCGCTGCGGCTGATGAGGCTGGCCTGAGAAAATGCATTGTTGGTCTGTATCTTAGTCTCTGGCAGGAAAGAACAAGAAAGTATGGTGCTGTGGCGTTGAGCAACATACCTTGTTTTGGTTTGTGAGTCTTTTTTAATGTCTCTTGGTCAATGTCACTCCTTCCTTCATTCTCCCCTATAGCCTGCACATATGTGCATCAGTGTGGCCATGCTATGTGGCAGACACATAATTCATTCCTGATGCCAAACCACAAACCCCACATCCATGAGGACCATGCCTTGTGAATCCTTTAGCTTCACAGAACAACTCCTTTGTGGGTAGAAGAATTCAGGAACCCCATCATTAAACTTGGTATATATAGCCTTCAAGAAGGAAGAAGATAGAGAACATTCTAGAAGCAACTTGCCATGAGCTGTTGAAGTTACTAGAAGCACTTGCTTCTAGTGATCTGGTCAAAGGAACATAGGAGGCACAATGGCTTCTCTTGCTCATGCCTGGAGAGCCATCCCAAGGAAATGGCTCCCTGGCCAAGATATCTGTCTCAGGACCAGGTCAATCAAACTAACCTCAACGTAAGGTCCAACCAATAGACACGGGCAACATGATGACGGTGACTAAGACAGATGCCCTGACCACAGCTGAGACACCTCACAGATAGAGCCTTGCTCTGATCAGGGCCTGTACATTTTTGAATAGTACTATGGTATGTCTTCCAAGATAATAAAAAATATGGCCTCTGTATTTAAAAGGGGAAAATGATGAAGTGAAACCAACAGGTTCAAAAGGAAACTGAAATGAAAGAAGATCCATTACATAAGAAAGCACATAAAGAAACCAAAAGGAAACTACAAGCAAAAGAAGAAAATTCCCATTGGAACCAGGAAAGGATAGAATCAATATGCAGAAATCAAATCAGTGATGTAGACTACATACACAAAAGCTCTCCAGGAAGGCAGAGAAAAGGCCACAGATTTTCAAGAAAATAGCGAAGAAAGTAAGAATAGATATCTGGGAGAGGTTACACAGATCCAACCAATGTAAGTCCAACAGAGGGAAAAAAATCAAAATGGAACAGAAATACTAACCCAAGACATAACAGAAAAAAATCTCTCATATTCTGAGTTTGCAGGTCAAGAAAAAATCTCAGTGATGGCAGAAAGAGAGGCTGAAAAAATGTCAACTTTCAGGCTGGGCACAAGCATCTTTATTCCAAAATAACAAATGTACGACTATCAGGGGCCATCCAAAATGGTAAGAACAAGAATCAGATCAATTTTACAGACTATTATGTGCCATAATATATGAGGAGTAAATAAATATTTCTAATTCAAGAATTCTACATTTGGTCAAGTGATTCTGTGGTCCCTCGTTTGAGAAGAAGGAAGACATCTCATGTCTTAGAAGACCAAGTATTAAAAATACTGACTCAAACGGGTATTTCAAAAACTGATTTTTCAACCTGTCTTTGAACTTCATACTTAAGAAGGTGCAGGAAGGTTACACATAAGGATTAACACTAAACAATAAGACCAACTGAATATCTACAGTTAATCCTAAATCATTACTGAGTATGATAAAATCAGAAGCAGATACAAAGTGGTTCTCAAAGCATTATTTATTTAAAATGTGAAAACAGAAAGCAAAAATACAAGAAAAAATGTATATATTATTTTTTAAAAAAAACAGTTTCTTAGGCAGGTGGTGGTGGCTCATGCATGTAATCCTATCTGCATAGAAGATTGAGATATGGGGATCATGGTTCAAAGCCAGCTCAAGCAGGAAAAGTCCATGAACATCTTATCTCCAATTAGTTAGCAAAAAGCCATAAGTAGAGCTGTGGCTCAAGTGGTAGAGTGTGAAGGGCTGAGTTCAAGTCCTAGCATTGGCACAAATGATACAAAAATGATACAAATGAGCATAGCATTTTTATTCATAGTAGCCAGAAACCAGAGAAATAAAATATTTTTTGCAGCTAAATAAATTACAGTATAATCAGGCAACGATCTGCTGCTTGTTGACAGAAAGGACAATGGATAAACATCTACTTCGAGCAAACTGCACAAACATCAGCTGAATGAAAGAGGGCCGACCTAGGAAAGCACCTTGCAGGCAAAGCATATCCCCAAGATCAAAGATCAGTGGCTGCAGGATGCTGGTGCGGGGCTGGAAAGGAGAATGATTACAAAAGCCACAAATAAGCTTTCCAGGAGGCAGAAATGCACCATAATTTGACCACTGTGGTCTCCATAGACATCTGTGAAAAATCAACTTTACACTTAACAGTCGGTGAGGTTTGTGTGCAGGTAAATAATGCCTTAATAAAATTGTGTGGAAAACACAGATGAAACGTATAGAAACAAAAATAAACATTTCAAATCAATCAAGAAGATGGAAATAAGACCTACACTGCAAGAGGTATCTTAAAAATGAAAGAGCATTTGAGAATAAGAGCCAAAAAGAATAAAATTATGAAAGCAGAAATAAGAACAGGTACAATATTTACTCAAAACAAAATCCACAAGTGAATTCTCATGCTTGCTTTGCTCATAACTGTTCAAGAGTGGAAATAGCAAAGATATCTTCCAACAAGCTCACAGATAAACAAACCGAAGTCCACCCATATAACACTGGATCACTACTCAGAAAGAAAGGGGGGAAAACACTGACTTGCAAGGCAGCTGAGTGAATCTCAAGTTCATTTGCCAAGGGAAAAAAGACAGACCCAAAGGCTCTATGTTTTATGACTTAGATGAGTGGAGCCAGAAGAGGAGGGAATGATGACAAAGTGACTGCATAAGGGAACTTTTTGGTGACAAAGCTGCCATGTGTGGCACCTCGGAGGTGGATCCATGACTGTGTATCTGTCAAAACCCACAGAGCTACAGACCACAAACACTTAACTTTCTCTGTATGCATTTTTTAAAATATCAGGCAGGATGCTGGGGACCCCCAGGATGGGATGCTGCCAGTGACAACTGACTTTTACTGTATCACCAAGGTGGACACAATTCAAGGGAAGGGATGGGGGAAAAGGCATTCTCTTACTTAAGGGAAAAAAATATGTTTAAAGTGGATACAACAGAGGCCACAGATAAATAAAACTATGTAAAAATACTGCACTATAGTTGGTAAATTTGTTCTTCACAGAGGTATGAAAAATAAAGACATGACCTTACATATAGATTGTTTGAGCCAATAAGCCAATTGTTGGCAAGAGGAATCAGGATCTCAAAGAAGATGAAGAAGTTGTAAAGAAACTAAAGGGAAGACTAGAATGAATGCCAGGATAAGATTTGAGTCACAGAAGTGGTATGAACTGGCTGATTTTAACCATGCATGCACAGACACATACCTATAAATACAGAAATACAGCTATATAAACCATGGGTTAGTGTACACACCAGTATCTCCTCCACCTGTCCTCTGAGAAGACCACAAAAAGAATGCCTCCCTCAGTAGCAATGAACACACCTCACATGTATAACTTGGTTTCTAAACACCATTCTCCAATGAAAGGAACAAGAATCCCTAGAGAAGTATTGGATTTTAGAACTGACAGGATATAGCTCATCCACGAGATGAAGCCAAATGGTCTTGCAGTGCTAACAAGTAAAACATCTCCTAAGAAAACAAATGAACAAACCCACAGTGAGAGGATACGGATGGCACAGGAGCCAGACGAAGGAGCTGCCAGGGGTCAAAGCTGGGATCATTTCAATAACAAAACAATGACAGTGCTGCACTGAAACCTCAACATAGAATAAATACCCAGGGGTCTGTGTAACATAAAATTAATGAACGAATTCATCAGTGCTTGGCAAATTAGGGGCTGACGTCGGCCCGATGCCTATGTTTGGAAACAGTTTTAATAGAATCTACCCAAGACCATCCTTTTCCTTTATGCAATATCTATCCTCAACTTCCAGGGTAGAGTATGACAAAATCTCTATTGCCTGCAGAATCAAAGGGATTTATTATCCCATTACAGATCAAGTTTGTTGACCCTGGGAGAAATAAGCAAAGGGAAAGAAGAGACTCATATTTCTTTCAGAATAATCTCAAATAATAAAGGGGAAAAAATTAGAGAAAATGTGGTGGGGAGGGCAGGTAAGGGGGAGTAGAAGGATGGAAAAGAAAAGAAGGGACGCAGACAGCCAGAATACTAAATGTACATTTGGGATAAAAGGAGAGGGAAATGCAAAGGTGAGATGGGAGAGAAAGACGGAAGGTGAGACATCCAGGAGCAAAGGAAACGCAGATGGGCATGTTAAACTCTAACCCCCATGGGGCTGGGAAGTGGCTCAGTGGTAGAGTGCTTGCCTCACATGCATGAGGCCCTGGGTTCGATTCCTCACCACCACATAAGCAGAAAAAGCCAAAGTGGCGCTGTGGCTCAAGGGGTAGAGCGCTTGCCTTGAGCTGAAGAGCTGAGAGACAGCACCCAGGCCCAGAGTTCAGGCCCCATGACCGGAGGGGAAAAAAAAGCAAACAAACAAAAAACAAAAACAAAAAAACAACTCTAACCCCCTCCTACAACCATTTGAAGTTCAGAAAATTGTTAATAATAATAAGAGAAACAGACAACTCATTATTAGATTATTGTGGTAATAACTGCTACAGAAATGACCTACAAATGGATGTTAAAATCAGTGCATAAAACTTTAGAAAGAACCAATATATATGTGTAACCTCCAACATACACATACAACTTCTGCGGTGATTTTAACCAATAGGAACTGGTTCTCTACCATTTAGGAAAGACAGCTTAATTCTCCTCTCCTCAAATGACTTAACAACCAAGAAAAAGCTAAAAAGGAAAAATAATCTGCTTTTTAAAATACTCTAACAGTGTAAATTAAAAAGGAAAAAAATATATGAAGATCTCAGTAACAGCATTAGAGATAAATACATAAATGATTAAGCTGTTTACAAATGAAACACACAAATGGTTATCTAATATAGAGAGCACTTTATCACAACTATGATGAGGAATGTGAACATAAATTCACTAATAAGGTTCTGATTTTGCCCTTTTAAAGGTGTTTTGAAAATCAGCAGTGTGAAGCGCTGGCAAGGGATGGGAAAGACACTCCTGACTCACTGTTTCGTAGTGATCAACTTTCTGTGGAAGATTTTCACACTAAGTAGCAAGGGCCTTAAAATGTCTCTAACTCATTAAGGGAGTAATATCTCTTCAAAAAAAAAAAAAAAAAAACTGGCAAAGCACTGTGCAAGTTTACTGTAGGTTTCCATGGAAATAGATTAAATGCGACATCGTTCACCAACAGGCTAAAATGAAATATGCATGCTCCAAGTATTAGATCAACAAACAGGTTTTAATAATGCGGGAAAGTGCTGAAATACTAAATTAAAAAACTGTGTTTCCCATTGTCTCAGGGAATCCACAGCACCAATGAATCATGAGTGTCCACAACCCCCTAGCAATTCCTCCTCGTCTCTCCTGCCATCAGGGGTGGACTGTATTTCGCAATCGCTGGATCCAGGCTGCCCCTGTGACTTGCTTTAAGCAACAGAATACAGTAGAAGTGACTCTGCAACTTCAAAGACCGGGCCTTAAGCGGCCCCATGGCTTCTGCTCCCATCACCTGGGTTTGCTGTCTTGACCACATACCAGCCTAGCACATTGGAGGTTGAGAGGATAAGAAACACCACAGCCAGCCACCAGCATCTCATGCTAGGAACTTGGCTAGGGCCACTTGGTCTTCCATCCTAGCTGCAAGGGTAAGACCAGACCAAACAAACTGAGGAACCACCCACCCAGGCCCTGCAGAAGCCTGAGGGATGATCACCTGCTCTTGTCTTAAGCAACCAAGTTGTATCAAGGTGTATCTATGATATTACCATTGAAATTGTATTATTGAATTTGTATTTCAATCACATTAAATATGCACACCCTAGGAAAAATTGAAGACTTTATTTGTAAAATTGTATTTACTACGTAGAACAAATGAACACACACACACACACACACACACACACACACACATGCAAAAAGAGGCCAGCATGCTAACAGGAATGGTATCTCGAGGGAATAGGATTAGAATTAATTGTCTTCCAGATACTCTCCAACTCCCTTCTTTTCCTCCTCACCTTTTTCTCACCCAGGACGAGGTTACTAGTCAATATAACATCCGCCCATCAGCCCATGTTGCCTCCAAACACTCAGCATGGAATTTACAGAATTTACAATACATTTTACAATTATTATTTTCAACTTCCCACTCTAGGCAGCCACAGCTGCTGTTGCAGAACACAAAAGACAAGACTCATTCATTCATTTACTCATTCAACAAACAGTGCATATCACATGCTAGGGATTGTGGTAGATGCAGAGGCATCATGGCAAAGTCGAGTATACTGAGCATCTACTGTATGCTCAATCCTGTGGGGGCATTACAGGGATATGATCTGATACTACAGACATGGTCTAAGTTCTCACAAAACTTGGCATCCAGTGAGGAGAGTCAGTCTTTTCTACTCTGTATCTTTCCCTTGGGAAAAGATATAAACTCAAACCACTGTTGAAGAGCCTACATCAAGTCTATCAAAAATCCTGCAAAACCAAGTATGTCCAACACTTTCCTCTTGGCTGCAAGTCTATCAACTCCCCCAAGAACATCAAAAGGATTACTCTCACAAAAGATCAAGAGCTCCAAACCAAGAAGGCAAGGCTAGATCTACCCCTACTCAAGGCTGGTGTTAACGAGTGCAGCTTAGAAACGAGACAACCTGAACCTGAATCTAGACTCTACTCTAGTGAGACATACAGGACTATAATCAGCCATCTGGGCCTCTCTGAGCCCCAGTTCTCCCATCTGGAGAAGGAATAATGACCATGGCTTTGCATATTGCAGGATCAAATGAGATGGCATTTAGAAAGAATTCACAACTGAACCTGGTAACAATTCACCAACAATGAATTAGCCACCTAGATGCTAGAAGCAACCCCAGAGGGGAACATCCCTCCTTCTACACGTAAGTAATGAACAAGAGTACTGAAAATGCACTGTGTTGTAAGGAAAATAGTGAGAATGAGGTGAGGTGAGGGGGCACCCAGAATGACAAAAGGAAGAAAGGAGCAATGAAGGAGAAACGAGACTGGAGAGGCAGGCTTCCTGTTCTACAAGCCACCGCTTGGGAGTCAAAGGCAGGTGCTAGAAGATCTGGCTCCTGGACTACCTGGCCAAGAGTCCCAGACAAAGCACATTTACCAGCTTGTCTTCCTGCATGAAGTGTAGCAGGGATTTCATCTGGGTTCTGGGAGGTCCTGTGATTTAATGGAGGCATGGCAGGAAGTCACACTGGACCAAGGGACAGGCAGGGAGTAAATCCCCATTTCTAACTCGATTCAGCCAGAGCCACATTCCACAGACTGGAGATAGCCACTGAGGTTCTGCCTGCTGTTGTGACTGGTGCTGAAATGAACATTGTAGATATATGACTCTAGATGCCCAAAGCAAGGTAGCAGCCTCAAATGGCCCAGAACATGAGGCCTCTTCCAGTTGGCTCACCCCAACTCCAGACATCCTAATTGTATCAAGACAGGAGATGGAGTCATTCTGAGTGCTCAGACCCAATGCTGAAGGCATGACCTCTTCCTAATTTTTATCAGACTTGGTGTTTACAAGAAAAGTTTCTGTTTGCAAATAAATGGCTAGATCCAGCAAGCAGAGACAGCCCCAGAGAGCTCTGGGGCTCAGCTTACCTGGACCCTTCACAGGTCAAGGGCTGGCACTTTGAAGGGCTGTCATAAATGAGAAGAATATTTCATCAATATTTACTGGGCAAATTTCAATGAGAGCCTTCGATTCTCTTAACACTAGATCACCGTGAGGTTATCCAGAAAGCAAGACAGGATGCTTTCATACCAACAGAAGAGCCCAGAGGATCAAATTCTCAGGGCTGGGGTAAAGATGGTGCTCTTCACTCCCTTCCACCCATGGAGGGATAGGATGTAGAAAATATTCAGCTAATGGGAAGAATAAGGATTAGGATAGAAAGAAAGAGAGAAGCTTACATGTGTCCAACAGGCACTGGAGCTGCCATCTCCTTTATTTTGCTATAGCCCTACCACTCCCTTGTAAAGGTACCAACATCATCCCATTATAAGGACAAGACTCAGACTCAGTATCTTCATCAAAGAGAAAACTCAGCATGACACTCACCACTGCACAGAGCCTTGTTGGGTACAAAGATACCCAACAAACAATCAATAAATATTATCTGGTAGTCAGATTTCCCTTTGAGATGAATAAGCAAATAAAAAGGCATAGAGTTTTTATAACTTATAAGTTAAAAGTATTACAAGCTCATTTTGTGGTTCAATTTGTTTTGTTCTCAGTTCCAAAGTATGAAGACAGAGCATGCAGGAATCTGGCAGTGAAGGAATATTTATTATAAAATAATGTAGATGCAATTCTTATGAAAATATTTTAAAATACAAAAAAAATGCTTATTATAAAGCAAAATGAGGCAATTACCTATCCACATTCCTGTTTTAAATATAAAGATAAAAACATACTTCTGGCAACATAGCTCCTAACTGCAAGTTGAACAGAAGTGTAAGGCACCAATCAAACAAGAGGAAATAAAAACAGAAAAGTACAGTCAGTACCCACCATTAACTTGTTTTGAAAACACAAATTTGTTCCAACATGATTGATATATTAGGGAATAATTTGAGCTTTTGCATTTGCTTGTGGATGATTTGTCCACTAGAAACAACAGTTAAAGGCAAAAAGCTCTAACCATCTCAACTACATCCCATAGGTACATGTGCATGCATTTCACACACACACACACACACACACACACACACACACACACACACACACACACACACATTCATAACTGTGGTGTTTTAAATTCTGTAAAGAGCCAAGTCACCAAAGAAGAATTTTGAATATGCTAATTTTTGGTTTTGCTAAAAATCAGAAATAGTTTTGCACCACGTATCACATGCCCAGCACACTATTCATTTTGAGATGTGAAGGAAGTAACTTCAAATTTTAGTTTCATGAATACCTATTTTTGTTACAGTGCATATCTGAATCCTGCACCGCAGCTGGTTATCTTCAGTCTGTCTCTAAAGCTGCTTGCTGTAAATACGGAAACAATTCCTCTCTGCAACAGGCACATACACAGGACTCAACACACCACAAGCCTCGGAAAGTCAAGGTGTGGTTAAATGACTGGCAAACTGGACAATGCCGGCACTCTGACAGTGGTATTGGGAGGCAAACTAGGTGAGAGCGCTGGTGTCAAAGTGATGCCAACAGGAAGACAACCTTCTGGACAAAGCCAATGGCCAACAGGAAGTGGATGTTCCCATGGGAGGGCAGGGGGACCTATCAGTGGAGCTGTGATAAATGCAAAGCTCAGATCGTGACGCACTGTGTCAGAAGACAGTGACAGCTCACACTGGGGCAGGAGGTAGGCGGGCACAGACGCATGCACACCTGGGAAAGGGCAAAGATGGATCTACTGGAATGATTCGGAGAAGTCCTGCTTTTATCAACATCTCAAGCCAATAAAAGAGCTGGCTTTTCCCAAGATGAAAAGGTTTCTTGTCCTCTAGCTACCAGAGTGGGAAGGCAAAACCTCCTGACATCCCTGGGGTTTGACTCAAGCTACTTGCTGTATAAACCTCAGCAGACTCCTTTTTCCTGGCCAGGCCTCCTTTTTCTCTCCAAAATGGACAAGTTCTGAAATGGCTGCACTGAAGGCTGAAGGTTTAAAAGAATAACAACATGCCTGTTGTTCTAAAGAATGCTAGCTTAATAATAAAAATAGATCAAGAGGTTGCTGCACACCTGGCTTGTGACCAACACCAGTTCCTGTATCTCATGTATTAGATTAGACTTCCTCCGATTTGCCACAAGTTCTGGCCATTTCAATGAAATAAATCATCTATCCTACTCTTTCTGCTTTTGCAACAGGTCCGGTCTGTTGAACCCCAGCACACTTTTACAACGATGACAACCTGCAAACCCTGAGCAGAAATACCACTTCATTCCACAGTCAACCTAGCTAACTCCTGAGGCTCACCTAGGGCTTCGCAGTGAAATCCATTAGCACCCAAATAAGCCATCATTACATCTGGATCAAAAATTCCATTTTCACAGATCAAATGGAAGCATCAAACTTTGTAGTTTTTTATGCAGATTTCACAGAACAGAATCAATGTGGTGTTCCAATCCATTCTGGCAAGCAGGAGGTAGCCATGCCAAGAGCTGGGAAGCCACTCATCCAGAGACAGAATCACCAAGTTGAAGCATCCATAGACCCCAAAGGAGCAGTTAAGTCCGTGGAAATGAGAAGATGAGTCTTACTTACCTGAGGGAGCAACTGAGATGATATCTACCAAGTGTAACTGCCATGTGGTGCCTGGGGTGCACAAACATAACCAGGGCTTCAGTCCAAGCCATGAGTCTATGAAACTAAGCCTGCAGAGATCAGAGGGTGAAGAGACAGAAACATGTCTGGCGCAGACCCTGAAGAAAGAAGGACCACAGAGTACAATAGAGGATACAGGAATCCTGATGAGCCCCAAGTTAAGACCTCACCACAATTAGCAGTGACTGAGAGCTTTGGATGACTGCCACTACCCAACACCCCAATTCAGCCATCCAACTGGGGAAGTGGTTATTTTGACAGAGATCTGATACTTCTAATGCTCACCGCCCATATCCAAGACCTACAATCCTACCTCCTGAATTGTCTTCTAGACATTTAAGGACATTTATTGTGCTCTATTGCCACTGGCCTAGACACTGGCCTCTTCCATGGCCTCCAAAGGGCAATCCTGCCCTCTCTGGCCTCCCTTTCTCCATTCTCACACTGCCACTAAAAATCTATTAAAACTCTTCAGTGGCTCCCTTTTGCTCACAAAAGAAACTTCATAATCTTAACTTAGCCTTTAAGGTCCTTCACAGTTTGGCATCCATCCTCTCACCCTGCCACTTCCTCCTCTTTCTCAACCCTCTTTAGGAGCCCAGGTGCTCTGGGAGACATTCATTCCTCATCTCTCTTCCTCTCACTAGCTCTTACCTACCCCTTGGATGGAAAAAGTGGATTCTATACCAGGCATTTTGAGCTCAAAATCCAGCTCTGCCACTGACTTGTGGTGCCCTTGGGTAGAGGTCTATAGCTCTGGCTCCATTCCTCATGAGAGGGGATTAAATTATTCCTGCTTCATGATGTCAGCTGCTTCTTCCTCTTCTAAGGATGAAGAGCTGACAAACATAAAGCAGGTGAAATCATCAGAACAGGGCCCAGCACACAGAAACCACTCAGTCAGTATCTGTTAGCTCCTCCTTATCTCAGGTCAAATAGCACTTCAACAAAAAAGAGCCTCCTCTGTAGCTAAGATTTCCTCACAAATGCCTTTTCATTCAAAGCACTTATTGCATCATAATTACAGATAGCTTAATGGGACTATCTGATGGATGACTCTCACCCACTAGTTACAAGAGCAGGGTATTATCTAGTTTTACTTATACCAATGCCAGTACTGCCACACCTTCTGCTATACCGGGTGACTGAGTGGATGGGTAACTACATAAATGGATGAGTATACAGATAGATGATGGGATGGATGGATGACTGGATAGATGAATGAGTGGATGGATGAGTAGATGATAGATAAGATGGGTAGACAGATAACTGGATGCATGGATGGATGCTTGGGTGGGTGGGTGGGTGGATGAGTGAGTGGACAGACAGAAGAGTGGGTAGATGGATAGATGACTGGGTGGGTGGATGGATGAGTGGGTGGATGGATAGACTGGGTAGATAGATGAGTGAGTGGATAACTAGATGGATGCATTAGTGGGTAGACAAATGAGTAGATAGATGGATAGAGGACTAGGTAGATAGATGGATGGACTCATGGGTAAAAAAGATAAGTGGATGGATAGATGGGTAGATGGACAGAGTGCTGTGTGGATAGATGGAAGAGTGGTTTTGTAATAACTGGATGGATGGATAGATGAATGAGTGGATAGGTAGGTAAGTGGTTGGATAGCTAACTGGATGATGGATGGATGGATAGATGAGTGGATGGATCAGTGGGTGGATAGACGGCAGATGAATGGATGAGTAAATGGATGACTAGATGGATGGGTGGGGAGGTGACTGAGTGAATGGATAAATGGATGGATAGGTGGGTGGGTGGGTGAGTGGGTGGATGGATGGGTGGGTGGGTGGGTGGTGAATAAATGGATGGATAGGTAGGTAGGTGGATAGATGTGTGGGTGGATAGATGTGTGGATAGACAGAGGACTAGATGAATAGATGGATGGATGAGTGGATGGTTAGACAGATGAGTGGGTAAATGGGTGACCAAACAGATGGATGATCAATGGCTAGAGACAGAGTATCATAGAATATGGTGGCTATGCAACACTCACTGTCTAACTTTAATCTCACCAGTTTTACCTCTATGAACTACTACCCTAAGTACTGAATTGCCTTGTGCGTTCTATGATACTGAGCATCACAGTTCTCTCCCCCCCCCACACTCACTGTTTTGATGAGCTCCTTCTTACAAAGACATCAACAGGGCTAGATTTACTTGTGGCAGTGGAGTAAGGCAATCCAAATACCACACTAAACACATCCATCACCTCAGGGGAAGACCATTAGTGAGGACAGAAGGAACCTGAGCCATTCCACAAGGCAGCATCCGAGGAGGCTTCTTTATATCTTTATGTGGCACAAACAGAAAAATCCCTGTGTCAAACCGGAGACTGAGCCAGATACTTTGTTTGGTGCTACTGTATAGAAGATAGCAAGCATTCTTGAGACTTGCTAGGCACATAGAATGGGGAAGTGGATAGTTAAAAGGCACCTGCCTTTGGGGAAGATAGCCAGATGTGGTAAAGACACACAGGAAGTAAACAAATAATTACAAGTGTGCAAGGCACAGTCCATCCAGGCAGAGTAGTTCCATTCTATACTAAAAATTCCCTCACATACAACATAGGGCACAGGTCTTAAAACAAGTTTCCCACATGATTTGTGGAAGCAATAAAGGGAGCATTGAGCAGGTCTGGTTCTAATCAGTTTCTCCCTTTGAAAGGCCAAGAGTGTGATGAGCTGTGGTCAACATCTATATGTTGTCTGGCATGTGTGGGCACAGTTACTAAATCACCCAAACCCAGAGGAGGTTATCACCCACTTCATAGATACAGCAACTGAGACCCAGGGAACTAGGTAAGATTCACACGGCTAAGCCAGGAAAAATAAACCAAGACAACCTCCAAACCCATGCTTACTCTGCTACTCCTGGCCTCACAGGGAGTAATTGGATGTGTTTTGTTTTCTGTTGGCAAAAAATTGAAGAAGTTAAAATGTCACTGTAGAATATTCATTGTCAAGGTAGTCTGCCAATGAAATCATGGCTTTAATCTTAAAGATGCCAAATTATCGCCTGCCACGGTCGCCATGACATGAAACATCTCTCGTGCACAAACCTCTTAATTCTTATCAAAGTTTTGCCTCCTTATGCATATCTTTTCACTCAACCAACAGAAGGAGAGACTAGGATATTATAACTGTTTTTACAGATGTCAAAACCAAGGCTCAGAGAGTTAAAGTACTTGCCTAAGGGCCAGGAGTCAAACCCATTCCTATCCCCTGCTTGTATCACCTGACCATGTCAGAGCTGTGCTGACTAAGTGTCCCAAGACAAGGCAGACTGGGACAGTGGTCAGGCTTAGGAGCTAGAACTAGCCACAGAAGGGAAAGAATATAGAGGAAGGAGCAGGAAGGCCAGTCTGACAAGTGTAATCTGACACTCTGGACTAAAAGGCAAGGGACAGCCAACACATATATGGGTCTTGGTAGGAAGAAACTAGAACCATGGGATACAATGCAGCATCAGGAGAGCCTGCCTAGGTATGAAGGGCCCAGCAGCCACTCCTTTGTTAGAAAAAGAACCTTAGTCACCAACTGGAGCAAGCAGGTGTAGGGACTGTGTTGTGGACAAATAATAAGACAACCAAGAAGGCAAGGACTTGTGGCCACAGAACGATGTGGAATCCTGGGCCTAGAACCAGAAAGTCAGACCGAGTTGTTCTTGAAGACAAGACCAGAGATGTCAGAACTATACCATGTGTTCTAGGCTTAAGACTTAATACACCCACAGAACTGGGCAAGGGCTCCTGAGATGCCCAAGGGCCTCAACTCTGCAGAGAACAATACTCCATCATTCCTTCAGCACCTACGTATTGAGCACATGTTCCAAACCTGGCCCAGGCTCAGCTCTAGAGATGCAATACAGAGCAAGACAGGCACGGTACGCACATTGTACACTCAAGAGTTCAAGGCAATGTTTCTCAAACTGCAGTCTGGGAATCTCTATAGGTGCCCATGAAACTGCTCATGTCTGGGATTTTTCCCCAGGCTACGGAAGAGGTTAGGAGCGGGGCCTTGAGCAAGCCTTCCTATTTCTTGAAATCTGTTTCTGCCTTAATCAATGGGACCAGGAACAGGAGTGGCTCATGGTTGCTGTGTGAAAAGACTGTTCTCAGCATAGTTGACCCACACCAGGATAACCATGATCTTCGCCATCTTAATGTCCTGCATCAGCTGCAGGAATGGAGCCTCCTTTCAAGCAAGTCTTCATTTTCTCCATGCCCTGAGACTTGAGAAGCTCTGAACTGAGTTTATAACTGCAGTTCTGTGGGCAGTTCCTTCTTCCAATGTGCAGACTGACCAGCAACTCAACAATCCCAACAGGTAGGTAGGTGTCTGTATCCCGGGGTACCTGGGGGGAATCCAGGCCACCTTGGATCTCAATTCTGAACCTCTATGTGTTGCCACCACTCCTGTGGACCCAGACACAGCAACAGGACACAAGGAGGCTGTCCCTACCAACCTCTAGTCCATGCAGTTCTGGGGCCAAGAAGCACCTTTCTCACTGTCTGTCCATGCAGAGGAAACAGAGAGGCAACAGAATCAATGGGGGAAGGAAAGGGAAGAGACACTGCCTGGGTCTGCTCCATAACCTTCTGCTTCTCCCAATCCCTATTCAGCACCTGTATACCCAAATGAGGAAAAGGTTTAAAAAGCCTTGATATTCCCTAAGGCTAAGTTATGTCCTAACTGTGGCTCCTCACCCATGCTTTGACCTTACAAGGTTACCAGCCTCTAATGATGGAGCAAACAGAGCTGAGACAGAAAAGGGCAAGTGAACTCCAGGACGGGAAGAGAAGGAACCTCATCCTGAGGCTGGAGGGCAGCCAGACCAGGAGGTAAACAGTCTCCACGTCCCTGGAGCCCTCTCCCAGTTCCTCTCAAAGCAAACAACTCTTTGGATATGCCTGGAATCCATGGAAGATCCTGGAAAACACTAAGCAACACCTGAACTCCAAATGCCAAGAAGGCAAGAAAACTGGGCACTAGATTGCTGCGACTATGACCGGTGCTCACCTCGGGCCTGATAATCAGGCAGAGCAAAATCAATCCCCACCCAGAGATGCCTTACACAAACCTGGCCCTCTCTTCCAGCTGATCTCACAAGGAAAAAGCTCTGCCCATAAACACAAGGTCTTCTGCAAGAACAAAGATGGTCACTGGCTACTGATACCTCTTTAGAAAGCTGAGGGTATTGCTCCTTTGTCTATGGCATCCATTCTTTCATTGCAGCCTTTGGAAAGAGATGTTCCTGCTGGGGAAAGATGTCCTGGTATTTCCTGTGCATCCACGGGAGGAGCAGGCTACGGCTAGCTGCAACTTTCATCTATACTCATCATTACCTCCATCCTTAGTACTAGAGACTGAAGACCTCAGTGGGTCCGTCTGAGAGCCTGGCTACCACTTGTAACATTGCTGGTTTAAAAATAAACTGAGTGCCCAGCCGCTTCAGAAACTGAGCATGTGTGGTTGCTGAGAGGCTTTCTTTAGAGACACAAGTGGAGTAACATCCTAAATAAGAGCACAGACTAAAATAAGCCAAGAGAACCCACGTCGGATCATTACAGGGCAGTGACTACAGGCAGAAAACGTTGTGCTCATCCTGAAGAGAACCTAAGCACAAGGGATGCCTTTCTTCTGAGACTCCAGGAAAATGCCTCTTCCTAGCAAGTTAAGAAGCCTCTGTACCTGGCTCAAATGGCAAGCAGTTCAATAAACAGCAATGGAGCTAAGATACCAGGGGCAAAAGGGCACCAAGACCACTGCCACTACTGACTGCCTGAGGGCTGTGTACTGGGCACAAAGCCATGCAGTTCTAGGTAGTAGTTACTCATTTAGTCTTCACAACAGTGCTGGGTGGCCACACGTGCCCCAGTGGCCATCTGACAGGAGAGAAAACTGAGTCTCAGAACAATGAAGGGGGTTTCCAGAAGCCACGTGGTGAATAGGTTGAGTCCAGATTCACAGTCATTACAGAACTCACAAGCCTGAGCTCTCTCCCAGGACCCAAGCAAGTCTGAGCAGGAACACTGTGACCCACAGGGGTGTCTTTCGTATCGTGATTGTTCGAGGAGGTAGTGCTGACTGCCCAAGTCTGTCCTTGTTCTGAGAGTGAAACACAAGCACCAGCGTCCTTTGCCAGCCGCGCTGCTGGCAGCCACCCCCTTCCATGCAGGTGCACCATCCGGCAGAGTCTACTATTTCCCACACATCTCAAAATGCACACATCTTACATTTTATCATCTCTACCAGCAAATCAATGTCTTCCTTTCCATTGGTCCCAGTCAAAAACAAAAACAAAAACATCGAAAGCCACATCCCTAGTCTATGAATAAGATTTCAAATCCACCCACTTCTCTGTATCACCAAGTCACAAAATCCCTCCGCTAGACCTCAATGGCAGTAGCTGCTTAGTCTTCCTGCTTCCACCTTACCTCCAAACAATGCAACCTACAGAGCCAACTCTGGAAAAAAGACCCTGTCACCAAACCCGTTGGCATATTCCCACTTCACAGTCCAGACTGTTTGTCCCTAGACCTGCTCCAGTCCAGCTGCCTTCTACACTTCATACGCCATGGTCAGCTCTTTCCCACGGGAGAGACTGTAAGCAATATTCCCTGTGGCTGGGCATTTTTTACTGTCATACACCTGTCTGCACATGTACACACATGCTCTGTCTCACCAATTCCATCCCTTTGTAACACTTATCACAAAATATGAACACTTACATGGTTCGTGATCACCGTCCATTTTTACCCTTGACTACAAGCCCATGCACCAGGGTGTCTGTCTGTCCCCTTCACTGTGCTGTGCCCCCTGCACAATACCTGATCTCCAGGAGGTACTCAGGAAACCTTTATTGGCTGGCTGGGCCGCCAAAGCCCAGCCTACAGCTTGCAGACCCCACTGTACACATTTCAAGTGCTCATTTCTATGTCTAAGAACTACTCTTAGACCTCGCAGCCTCATCTATAGGCCAAAAACCAGAGATCCACAAAAAATTCTGGCAAGATGTGTAAGTAACACTGTGAGAAGTTTAGCCCCCCTGAATTGAAAAATATCTGGCATATTTTGCTCCTGAAAGCCCAGTAGGAGGGACATGCTTTAGTGACAAGCATGTACCCTGCTCTTTAAGAAGGGCGGAATCTGGATTCCATGGTGCCAATGGATAGAGTCCCATTTTTTGAATCCCCCCATTTGTTACCAATATCCTTGGTGTATCTTTCCTCTTTTCAAATAGACACTGACTTGCTCTTAAGAGGACTGTTGCTCTTAAGCAACTGTTAATGTTGCTTAGGATAAATTTGAACTCTTCCCATTATGTACGTTTGAGTCACCAAAAAGCAGTTCAAATTCAGAAATGATTTTACTAATCCAGAAATATATATATATATATATATATATATATATATATATATATATAGTTTAGATGACAGATTAGCTAGGAGTTCCACCTGCTGAAGGCGGGTGATGTGTTCATCAGAAGGCAACATAAGATTCTCTGTTTGTATGGATGTTTGAAACATTGCACATAAACACTGAGAAATTATTTGATCAGCATTTAGTGATTCAAACCAATATTCGTCCATATGTTTTTCTCCCAACTAAAAGTATTTGCTTTTAAACCATCAGTGAAAAGGAGTTTGTAAAATAGAGATTGATTTTAATAAAACAAACAGCTGTACGATATGCTCCAATTTTAACTATAACACCTTACCAAAATAACATTAAATTATGAATGGATTTCTAACTACTATGTGTTTCAAAAGCTGAAATTCTCATTAGAGTAAGTTTTAAGTAACTGAAAACATGATGTGGGTACTGAGGCTGGCATGAATCTATATTTACTGAATGGAACACCAGCTGAGACATTTTCCTCTATTGAATTGCAACTGGTCTTTAGCTTATGCTAAAAGGAAAGATGTGGGGGGGGGGGGGGAGTGTTAATGATGAGCTGAGTTCAGATTTAGGTTCTCCCCATTCTCTTTAAAAAGAAGCAGTGGCTCTTCAGAAAAGTGGCTGCTTGAGCCGGGTGCTGGTGGCTCACGCCTGTAATACTAGCTATTCAGGAAGCTGAGATCTGAGGGTCCCAGTTCAAAGCCAGACCAGGCAGGAACATCTGAGAGTCTTACCTCCAATGAACCCCCAGACAACTGGGAGTGGCACTGTCGCTCAAAGTGGTAGAGTGCTACCCTTGAGCCAAAGAGCTCAGGGATAACACCCAGGCCCTAAGTTCAAGCCCCATGACCAACACAAGAAAAGAAAAAAAAAAGAAAAAAGAAAAGAAAAGAGAAAGAAAAAGGTGTATGTACACCAGTGACTGGTAGACATACAAAATGAGGCTGGAACATCTTAGAAGTAGCACAATCAACCCAAAATGATGTGAGTGAGCCTTAAAAGCCAACCTGAAAGAGTTCCCAGTGGCCAAAGCTGGAAGAGTATAGAGAGTAAAAACTAAGTAGTGTGCCACTAGTTTATAACCTAAATTAACCAAACAAAAGAGTTCCAAATTATTTATATGGCTATGCCCCCCTCCTCCAGAAGGTAGAACTTAAGCTCTCTGCACTTCAGCATGGTTTGTGCTTAGTGACCTACAGAAGAGGGAGGAGGAGAAAGCCTCTCAGGGCAAAACACAGCCTAGGCCAGGCAGTCTCCACCATTAGCCTTAAGCCATGTGGACAGCAAGTTCCCTTGATAGGATCCAGTGAAAACAGCCATTTTAAGCCAGTCCCAGCAGTTAAGTCCATGACCCTCTCATCTCCAATAAACTACTCAGAAAAGGCTGGAAGTGACGCTGTGGCTCAAGTGGTGAAGTGCTAGCTTGAGCAGAAGAAGCTCAAGGACAGTGCCCAGGCCCTGAGTTCAAGTCCCAGGACTGGCAAAAAAAAAAAAAAAAGAGGCATGTCCTCTAACCTCTCTCTCTAAGACCCATAGCCCAATCTAGTCCAATCTAGCCCAATCAAGCCATGAGATAAACATCACTAAAAAGACTGCAAAATATCTGCCCAGTATTCCTTAAAACTGTCAAGCATATCAGAAATGAACAATCTACCATAGACCCAGGAGGGCATGCAACATGAAATGCAGCACACTGCTCTGCAGAGAAGCTGGGGTTCTAGCAACAAGCCAGACATGTTTTCTGAATATTGGTCCCTGGGCTATTTCTTTGTGCTAGGTTTTGAAGCCCCATGGCACTAAATACACAATTTTATACATTCCATGTTCAACAGAGCCCAAGAGAGCAGTGACCATTCACCACCTGCGTGCTTTGTGCTCCCTGTGAAACTTCACCCAACATCCCGTAGTTGTCGACAAGATAAACACTGTCATTAATGGAGTTCCCCAGTGAGCTGCTGCTATGTTTGGAGCTCTGGGAACCAGAGACTCCCCACTGGGCTGTGGGGTGGCATCCTCTACACACACAGGCTTCTGCCATCTCTCAGTCCCTGGACGGCCCACCCTTCCACCCCGGCTCGTGACGCATGCTGTACTTTCCACGTGCTGTGTCTCATGAGCATGCCTACCACAGTCACCCAGCCTGTGAGTGTGGCCACGCCTCATGGTCATCGTTTTCTCTGGCCAACCTGAAATCCCTTGAACCCCAAAAATCTTGGAACTGAAAAAGGATGTCACAGAAAAGCCCAATGACGTTAAAATGAAGTGTGGAGTTTAGCGGCTAACAGTAACGACGACAGTAATAGTAACAGTGATGATGACGATGATGGATCCTTAGTGATGCCAAATGTGTCACATTTCAGCAAGATGCTAACAGGGAAAACTGAGTGGAGAGCACAGGAAATGCTCTGTGCTATCTCTGTCACTAAACCTAAAACGATTCTAAGATGAAAGTCTGTGTAAGTTGAAAGAATGATTCATAAGAAGGAAAGGTTGGACTTCTGGTATGGCTGGCTGCTTGAGGGATTCAGAAGAGGATGCTGGGGCTGGGAAGGTGGCTCAGTGGTAAGCGCTCGCCTTGCATGCCTGAGGCCCTGGGTTCGATTCCTCAGCACCACATAAGCAAAAAAGAAAAAACCCAGAAGTGGCACTGTGACTCAAGTGGTAGAGCGCTAGCCTTGAGCTAAAGAGCTGAGGGACAGTGCCCAGGCCCAGAGTTCAGGCCCCACGACCCGATAAAAAACAAAAACAAAAACAAAACAGAAGAGGATGCTCTCTTTGGCACGGGGGGGCGGGGGGGAGCCCCGCCAGGGGGGAGATGGGAAGGGATGGAAGGGGAAACAAAGGAGGCAACAATGCTTGATAAGAAATGTACTCATTACCTTGCTCATGTAACTGTAACCCCTCTGTACAGTATTATCATGACTAAAAAAAAAAAAAAAAGAAGAGGATGCTCTCCTGAACAACAAAAAAAAAAGGAAGGGAGGGAAGGAGAAAGGGGAGGGGAGGGAAGGGAAGGGAAGGGAAGGGAAGGGAAGGGAAGGGAAGGGAAGGGAAGGGAAGGGAAGGAAAGGGAGGGAAGCATTTACAGTCTCTGAAAATTGTCCTCGGTGCAGACAGTAAAGTGAGAGGCATTTGTAAGTGCCATCTAGTCAATGTCAGCAGCAGGTGTGGAGAGCTGTGTCACCGCCATGGCTTGTCCTCACGCTCCTGCCCAGCTCTTCACAGCATGCACTACAGGAGATGCCGACAAGGATTGTGGGCTTCTCCTTCCTCCTGGCTGGCTCCACTCTACAGGGAGGGGCTCTCATCTCCTCCCACACAGCTCCCTGCGCCTCAGAGTCCCAGCCACAACTCGGCTCCCGTGGTAGAACACAGGCGCTACGGCTGGCCAGACTGGGGTACAGAAGGCTGGGGCTTTAGCCAGCTCCCCAACCCATCTGGCATGTGGGATGGGCATTTCAAGGAGGGTCAGGCTCAGAGGGGCTACCATCCTGTCTCCCAGGGCCCCGAAAGACAGAGAGGCCACTCCAGAAGATGTGAGCTCTGTCCTCTCTGTGTAGTGGAACCTAGGTTCTACCCAAATGCAAAAAGGCCCTAAGGTCTGGCAAGCAGAAAGCAATGCCTCTGAGAACTGACTGTATTTGGGATGGGGCACAGAGAAGATGGGGCTTGAAGACACTGTTGAAAACAAAGGAGCCCTCGGTGCTGAGCAGTTAGTTCCAAGGGAAACCTATAAATACAGGCTGCACCCACTAGGACGCACTCACTCGAGCCAGATGTGGAAATCACAGCATCATGATTTCACATTTGAATCATGACCCCCACCACTAGCCACCAACAAAAGATGGAGCTTCATTAGCACAACCAGATACTCAGTAATAAACCATGCTCCAAGGCACACCAAGTCCAATGGTAGAGATCTAACCAGCTAAAGAGATGTAAGTGCATCATTCACGAGGAAGAACCTTATGTTGGGACAGGTATCGGTGGCCCACGCCTGTAATCCTAACTATTCTGGAGGCTGAGATCTGAATATCACATCTCAAAACCAGCCCAGGCAGGAAAATCTGTGAGACTCTGATCTCCAATAAACTATTCAGAAAAAGCCAGAAGTGGCTCTGTGGCTCATTGGTAGGATGCTAGCCTTGACCCAGAAAAACTCAGGGACAGCACCCAGGCCCTGGGTTCAAGCCTCAGGACCAGTACCAAGAACAAAAACAAAAACCTTATGTTGATTCAGAGAGACCTGGAAAGCCGGACTAAAAGACAAAATTAAAAAGCTGAGCAAGGAAGGACATAAGGAGCTTTACAATGCAGGGCAAATAAGACTTCACAGAATTGGCTCAGAATAGTTATCAAAAATAAATAAAATGACCAAACAGAAATGGCAAGCTCTGGATAGAAATGGAGGGAGAGAATCACTATCCAAATATGCTACACTGTATTACCTAAAATGTCCAGCTTTGAACCAAAAGTTATGAGACTTGAAAGGAAAGGCAAACTTACAATGAACGCACTGGGTAAGTAGGTAACAGAAGGCAGGAATGGTGAGGCATGCCTGTAATCCAGTTCCTGAGGAGACTGGAACAAGAGGATTGCAGGTTTGAAGACAGCTATTTACTAAGATCCTGTCTCAAAAAAAAAAAAAAACTTACCCCTCCAAAAAAGTAAACAGAAACTGTCTTTGAGGTGGTCCAGCTGTTGAACTTAGTAGAAAAAGATCTCAAAACAATTACTATTGAAATACAAAGCTAAAGAAAACCATATTTCAAGAAGGAAAAGCAAGTAGGATTTTGACAAATCAAATTCAAAGTATCAAAAACGAGAGAAAACAGAAATACCAACTGCAGAGGAGGAACGAGTCCTTTGGAGGCACTTTTCCCCAGGGCTGCCAGGAAGCTCTGGTAAAGTAGCTCCCAGCATGGGAGGAAAATCAGCCTCAGGATTCTCTAAAGACAAAACAAAGCAGCCTCACAGTCTTTGGGAATCTTAGCAGCTTCCTCTGCAATCCTGGGCACCTCGGATGACTTTTCTCTCGACCTGTGGCAGTGACTCCAGCAGCTTTCCTGCAGGGCAGCCTTCCTCCAGCAGGCCCACTCAGCTTCTCACAGCTCTGCAGTGATTGCTCTAGGGGCTACGTCTGTCCAGGTGGCGGACATGCTAGGGTTCACAGCACCACTGGCTTTTTACCAGGAATAAAGGTGGCAGATACAACAGCCAACACAGAAAAAAGCCATAATCAGTGAAGGAGGTAGTACCAACCCCTTCAGTTCTTTTAGGTGCCCGGATGGACAGTCCTAACACTGAATTTTCTAGCGGGCTCTACCAGGACATCCTGTTGAAAAGCCCAATGTTTGAAGACTTTGTTTGACCAATGTGTACATCGGGATGGGCTGAAGAGAGGTTCGAGGTTCAAGATGGAGCTACGGTAGCCAAGGCAACAAGGGCCACGAGCACCTCTGTGCCTGTCCCGTAGGGTGTAAGAAGCACAAGACTGGAATAAAGGTGAGCCACAGAGGGAAGAGCATGCTGGGCACTGGGACTGACGGGGTGAAGCAAGATCCAGAAACCAAATACGCACAGGCCAGAGGACAGCCTCGGTACAGAAAGGCAGAAAAGGGAAGTAGGTTCAGGAGGGTGGATGGGGGACAGCCCCGCCCCTAGGGAGGCTGACTCTTAGGCGATCCAAGGCCTGAGCTTGTGCTCCATTCTCCAGGACTGTTGCAAAAGCTCCAGTGGGTGATGGACTAGGGGCTGGGGGTGGGGGGGGGAGCAGATTTACCTGCTTGCATTCTGGGCAAAAGAGGCGTGGCCTGGATCCTGGCCGCACACACCTTTCCCTGGAGCGCTGGTTTCCCAGTTGTGCAATTTGATGTGACTCTCTCTTCAACTTAAACCAAGGAGGTCATGACGGCACCTCCAGCCACCATCATCCAACCACTGACAGGCAGCAGTCCTCCTGGGCCACAAGGATACGAGGAGGGACAGGCCTCCATTCAGGGGTTCCCAGCAACCCCTGAGCACTGCGCTCCCCAGGCCGGTCCCTGAAGTGCCCTGCCTCCTGTGACCAGAGCATGCACTCCCTGCAAAGCTGGACCATCACCCCGAACATGTGGGTGGCTCTTTTAGCCAAGACACTCTTCACCTCTGCCAGCCATCCAGAACAGGCAGTGCTGGCGGAACAGGACTCGGAGGAAGGGAGCACACAGACTGAGAGCTGTCACCAAGGCTGGGGCCCACTGGACTTACCTTACTCTCCTTTCTCCATCACAGCCTGAGTGTCAGTCACCACTCCACACCTACGTCCACTCGGCCTCTGCACCGAGGGCCACCTACCCCTTATGACCGAGTCCAACAACCCTGCGATCTGGGACCTAGAGCTGTTACTGCTAACGCCCGGCCCAGGGGCCTGGGTGAAAGCCCTGTCTTAAGGAATGCTCACTTGCTCGTTTGTTCTGCTGGCACCATCAGTGCGTTTAGAATTCAGGGCCCTTCATCAACCTTTTCCCACCTGTCTGTTTGCATTTCTCGACAAATCTGGACTTACAACCATGACCTCAGATACAAAACAGATAAGCGAGGCTCGCACGAGCCTCATGTGCAGCCCATTCGACAGTCCACAGGGATGCACTTGTGTCTGAGTTAGTGGTGTGTCACTGACTTGAGTCCTCATTGAGAACCACACGGCAGTGAGGAACAGAGGGACACCGCTGACTCCATTCGTGAAATGAGGGCGGCAAGATGGCACTGTGGCGGAACACCGGGCCCCTGTGTTGGGTTCAGAAAGCGGCTCTCAGCCCAAAAAAGAAACAGGCTGCGACACATGGTAGAGTCTGGATAAGCCAAGAAACCGGATGTCACATGAAAGCAGCCAGCCCCAAAAACTGCACAGGGCAGATGACTCCATCTGGGGGACAGTGCAGGACAGGCACCTCTACAGCGACAGCCAGTGAAAGAATGAGGGCTGCCTAGTGCTGGGACAGGAGGAGGGAGTGGGGGGGCTGCCTAGTGCTGGGACAGGAGGAGGGAGTGGGGGGGCTGCCTAGTGCTGGGACAGGAGGAGGGAGTGGGGGGGGGGTGCCTAGTGCTGGGACAGGAAGAGGGAGTGGGGGGGGGTGCCTAGTGCTGGGACAGGAGGAGGGAGTGGGGGGGCTGCCTAGTGCTGGGACAGGAGGAGGGAGTGGGGGAGGGCTGCCTAGTGCTGGGACAGGAGGAGGGAGTGGGGGGGGGGGTGCCTAGTGCTGGGACAGGAGGAGGGAGTGGGGGGGGGTGCCTAGTGCTGGGACAGGAGGAGGGAGTGGGGGGGCTGCCTAGTGCTGGGACAGGAGGAGGGAGTGGGGGAGGGCTGCCTAGTGCTGGGACAGGAGGAGGGAGTGGGGGGGGTGCCTAGTGCTGGGACAGGAGGAGGGAGTGGGGGGGCTGCCTAGTGCTGGGACAGGAGGAGGGAGTGGGGGGGGTGCCTAGTGCTGGGACAGGAGGAGGGAGTGGGGGGGGCTGCCTAGTGCTGGGACAGGAGGAGGGAGTGGGGGGGGTACCTAGTGCTGGGACAGGAGGAGGGAGTGGGGGGGGGTGCCTAGTGCTGGGACAGGAGGAGGGAGTGGGGGGGCTGCCTAGTGCTGGGACAGGAGGAGGGAGTGGGGGAGGGCTGCCTAGTGCTGGGACAGGAGGAGGGAGTGGGGGGGGGGTGCCTAGTGCTGGGACAGGAGGAGGGAGTGGGGGGGGGTGCCTAGTGCTGGGACAGGAGGAGGGAGTGGGGGGGCTGCCTAGTGCTGGGACAGGAGGAGGGAGTGGGGGAGGGCTGCCTAGTGCTGGGACAGGAGGAGGGAGTGGGGGGGGTGCCTAGTGCTGGGACAGGAGGAGGGAGTGGGGGGGCTGCCTAGTGCTGGGACAGGAGGAGGGAGTGGGGGGGGTGCCTAGTGCTGGGACAGGAGGAGGGAGTGGGGGGGGCTGCCTAGTGCTGGGACAGGAGGAGGGAGTGGGGGGGGGTACCTAGTGCTGGGACAGGAGGAGGGAGTGGGGGGGGTGCCTAGTGCTGGGACAGGAGGAGGGAGTGGGGGGGGGTGCCTAGTGCTGGGACAGGAGGAGGGAGTGGGGGGGCTGCCTAGTGCTGGGACAGGAGGAGGGAGTGGGGGGGCTGCCTAGTGCTGGGACTGGAGGGGGGGTCGCAAGAATAGAGAGGTAGAGGCTAAAAGGTACAAGAATGCCTTTTTGAATGATAAAAATGTTCTACAGTTGTCTGTGGTAATAGCTGCATATTGGGGGGGCTGGAGATGGCAGTATTAGAGTTTGAACTCAAGACTTTATGCTTGCTAGACAATGTTCTACCACTTGAGCCATGCCTCCAGTCCTTTTTACTGTAGTTATTTTGGAAACAGGGTCTTTTTATTTTTTAATCCAGGATATACTGTATCATAATCCCCTATGCATGTATCTTTGATAGCTAAGATAGGCACGCATGCTATTATACCACATCCAGCTTTTTCTGATGAACTAGGATCTCATGAACTTTTGCTTGGATTGACTTTGAGTCACAATTCCTCCCAAGTTCAGCCTCCCACATAGACACGATTACAGTCATGAGGTACCACACCTAGCGTGTGTGTGTGTGTGTGTGTGTGTATGTGTGTGTGTGTGTGTCTGTGTCTGTGTGTGTGTTCTGACTATGTAGCCCAGGCCAGCTTTAAACGCTTCCTCTTCCTTCCTTAGCCTCCAAAGTGCTGAAATGGCAAGTATATGCACCAAGTTTACTGGATTTGTACACTTTTAAGTGCATGAATTACAGGCATGTGGATCACAAATCAAGAAAGCTGTTTACTGACACAGAAACGGGAGACAAATTATTTAATTTCTCCAAGCCTGTTTCCATATCTCAAAAATAGTAGTAGCAAATTTTAAATACTTGTGAAAATCTAGAGAGAAAGTGCTGGCTGTTGGGGCATGGTGACTCATTCCTATAACTTAGCTACATGGGCGTAGACACTGGAAGGGTCATAGTTTGAGGCCAGCCTATGCAAACAGTGTGTGAGACCTCATCTCAACCAATAGAAAGCTGGGCACTGTGGCATGTACCTGTCATCCCAGCCTCACAGGAAGTACAAGTAGGAGGAATCTTGCTCCCTCTATTGATAATTGCTACACAGGACTGAAAGAGTATTCACAATAACCAAAAAGAAGAATCTGCCCAGTTTTGCTATCAATGGATGAGCCAATAAATAAAAATGGGAGGGGGGGGGGGAATGCAATGTCATTTGGAATTGAAAAGACAAGAAATGGTGACACGGGAATGAACGTGAGGGTTTTACACTGAGTGAAATGAACTGATCACAAAAATCCTGCACAACTCCACTGACATAAAATACCTACACCAGTGAGAGCCAGAGAGAGAGCAGGGCAGCTAGGGCAGCTGCTGCCAGAGGCTGAGGACGGGGCGGGGGGGCGGGGGGGGGGGACTGTGCTCAGCAGGGACTGTCCTAGTCTTGCAAGCCGAGGAGCTCTGGATGGACGGTGGGGACAAGTCGTTGAGATGGTAAGTTCTATGTTTACTTTGCCACAACTGACAAGACAAAGACTAGAGGGCTGCCAGAGCAAAGGAGCATGGCAAGGAAGAGAGACAGAGAGGCCCCACAGGACAAAGACCTAGAGTCAAACTCCAGCAGGATAGCTCATCAGAACTGCTCAGAACCAGAGGCTCAGGACAGCCCCAGTACCACCTTCCAGGTGGTGCTAGCCTCGCCCCCTCCCTCCGCCTCACTTCCTGCCAGCCACACCACCACCCACACATGCCCTGGAACAAATGCCAGCTCAGCGCCTGGGGGTGGGAGGTGGAAGCAGAGTGAGTCACTGAGTCACAGAGTTCTGCCCCGAACAGGCACCAAGGCCCCGGCCTTGGCCTTACCTCCTCCCACCTATGTGCGACCTCCACCCACAGAGGCCCTGTGTCTAGTAACTGTAAACATGGCAGAGAAGCCAGCAAGGCTGAGCCACGTCCAGACTCAGGGTGAAAGGCCACAGTTCCATCGTCTGTCAAGGGGGTCCCTGGCTGTGGAGGGTGGGAGGTGGGGAGGCTAGACCAGGAGCAATTACAGAAGAGAGAGCAGCTCAGGAAAAGGCAGATGGACTGGGCAGGGACATGGATCTTGGTGCAGTGCCCCTGTTGATGACCTTGGTGCAGCCTGCAGAGGGGCCTGTCCAGTAAATCGCCAAGGTAGCTAGGAGGTGGCACTTGCCACGTGTTCCCCAGTACGGCCTGACAGTCCTACACTCCAGTTCCATATCTCCAAGTTCTGCACAGTGGACAGTGGAATCAGAATCAGCCAGATAGAGGAATACACCGGTGAATTGGAAAGCATTTGAAAAGGCCTCATGCAGAAGTTCACCCCACAACTCTGCAGGGCCTAAAATTTCACCAGGAAAAACTCAGGCCATTATTCTTAATGTTGTCTTAGAATCTCTAAGTCAGAAAACAAAAAGATAAAGTCACTTATCTGAGAGAATCTAAACACTATTACTTGCATACATAATCATATACTTCAGCATCCCAAGAGAATAAAGTGAAAGATCTTAGAATGAATAGGAAATTTAAAAAAAAAAAAAACACTTGATTACCAAATAAAGAGCCAACAGCAATAAGCAGTTGGAAAATATAATCAGAAAGAATACTATTTAAGGCATGACAGAAATACAAAATGCCTGGAAATAAATGTAACAACAAGTGGGAAGCCAGGCACTGGTGGCTCATGCCAGTAATCCTACCTCATCAGGAGGCTGAGAACTGAGGATTGTGGCTCAGGGCCAGCCCAAGCAGAAAAGTAAATGAGACTTTTATCTCCAATTAACTACCAAAAAAGCCAGAAGTAGAGTTGCGGTTCAAGCAGTAGAGTACTAGCCTTATTAAGCAAAAAAGCTTCAGGACAGTGTCCAAGCCCTGAATTCAATCTCCCAGAACTGGCACAAAAAAAATAAAAGAAAGAAAAGGGAGAGCACATAAAAAGTGGGATGAGGATATGATAGTCACCAGACATTGTGTGGAAATGAACTGGATAGATACCTTATGGGTGGAGACAGGAGGGAAAGAATGGAACCGCGCATCAGAAGGGGAGACATGGTTGCCCAAGAATTGCACTTATTGTACCTGATTCACATAACGGTAACCCTCCCCCCCCGTATATCAACTATACAAATATAATTTTTAAAAAGAAATGTATACAAATGACATTCAAGATTACAACTTCTCTTTTGCAAACCTATCCTAATGTACAATAAAAGAAGTACTACAATCTATGCTTTCTTGATTTCTAAGGAATGTAAGTTTTATTTTTGACAGGTTGTTTCTATCCGTTGTTATCAACAAAATTTGGTGTAAGATCTTCAAAAAAAAAGCTGTGCAGGATTAAATGAAGAAATCCATGAAGTAGTGATAGATACATCTTTAAATGATGGTTACCCCAACTGGAGACACTCACATGTTGATTTTCACAACATTAACTTTAAACTTCACGCAATTTCAATCAAAATTCCACTTGGATTTTTTAAAAACTTGACAAAATTATTTTAAATCAGTAAGAATCAGAAATATCCCCCCCAAAAAAACTTCTTAACAACCAAAAAAAGAAAAAATGGCATTTAGCTCTCACACTACCATTTACATTAGAGTAATGGGGAAGCCTAAAAATTGAATTGCATACAAGCTCAAGAACACACCTATGTAAGCACAATGGGCATATATATATATATATATATATATATATATATATATACATATATATATATATATACACACATACTATGTGCTATGTGTATATACATACACACACACACACACACACACACACACACACACACACACACACACACACACACACACACACACACACACACACACACATATATACATGCTAGAATTTATACATCATAAAAACATCATTTTAGATTCTAGATCCAGCGAAGTTGGTTTGGATAGCTAATTAACTAAAGAAAACCTTATGGAATTTCTACTTCATACCATCAACAAATATGAGTCTGGTTTAAGTCAAGAATTAAATGTAAAAATTAATAAATGCACAGATGTATGTGACTGAGAGATAGAGATGTGATTCCTAAGTCTATGGGGAAAGTTAAAAGCTTTTATTCAATAACTATTTTGAATTTCTAGACATCAAGCAGTGGCATAATCAAGATTTGAAAACATATGAGAACAAGTTTGCAACCTAACTAAAAGATAGTTAAATGCTGAGATGAATCCTGGGCTTGGCAAGCAACACATGAACACGTAACTGTCACCCTTCTGTATATCACCTTTACAAAATTTTCTTTAAATGTCAAAAATAAGTATGCAGAGAAAAACAAACATGAAATGACCAATGAACAAATGAAAGATAAAGGTTCCACAGTAAGAAAAACTACAACAGTGGTGGGAAGGTGGCTGAGTGGTAGAGCGGTTGCCTTGCATGCTTGAGGCCCTGGGTTCGATTCCTCAGCACCACATAAGAAAAAAGAAAAAAGCCGGAAGTGGCACTGTGGCTCAAGTGGTAGAGCGCTAGCCTTGAGCTGAAGAGCTGAGGGACAGTGCCCAGGCCCAGAGTTCAGGCCCACGACTGTACCCAAAAAAAAAAAAAAAAAAAACTACAACAATGATTGTTTCTTTTCTAGAAATCTGCAAAGCTGCAGGTAATGGCCTCCAGGCGAATGCTCAGGCAGAAGAAGCATGCACAGCTACTGCTGGGAAGGTATAACCACTGGGCTAATTTACATGTGGCCAAAGCAGAGTTGAAATAGCTGTTAGTGATTCCATTTTCACAAACTAGCTAAGGCCCTACCCAAGTCTACCTGCAAAGTTTCAACTCTGTTGTCACATTTTATGCACTTACTTCTTATTGTGTACGCAGCTATATGCTTCAAATAGCTTGTGTAATTTAACCCTTCAAAAACAAGTATAAAACAATAGATGAGTGGATCCAAGAAATGAATACCTAAACACAACAGAATTTTACACAACCATCAGAAAGAACAATAACATGTCTTTTGCAGGAAAATGGATGGACCTAGAACAAATTGTGTTAAATAAGGTAAGTGAAAGAGACTAACAGTACATGTTTTCTCTCATATGCAGAAGCTAGATCATAAATACACCAGGTCCATGATAAATTACACAGGACTCTAGTCATTCACACACAGTGAGACCAAAGGAGGATACTCTTAGGGGATGAACGCAAAAACACAATGTTGGGGCTGGGAAGGTGGCTCAGTGGTAGAGTGCTTGCTTTGCATGCATGAGGCCCTGGGTTCCATTCCTCAGCACCACATAAGCAGAAAAAGCTGGAAGTGGCACTGTGGCTCAAATGGTAGAGCCCTAGCCTTGAGCTGAAGAGCTGAGGGACAGCGCCCAAACCCAGAGTTCAGACCCCATGACTGGACCAAAAAAAAAAAAAAGCACAATGTCTATGTACCTCTGATCATATAAAATATTATTTATCAAAATGAAAAAATAATAAATATAAACCCTGGTATGTCGATTTTTTTAAAGATAAGGAAACTGAAGTATAGAGTTTTTGTGAGTCTGTTCTTTTAAATGATACATGTGGCCAAGCCAGGATTCAAACCCAGGCAGCATGACTGCCTAACCAGACCCTCATCCATGGACCCAATACAAGCACTCAAAAGTTCTCGAGGGAAGAATAACCTCGAGACCTCCACACAAAGCCTGTCTTGAGTTGAATGGATCTGCCTCTTCTCCGTTTGTTGGAAGAGAAGGTACATCCCTTCAGGAGACAGGATGGATGGATTTCTTATACAGGAAAAGAACACGGTCTGCAACTTAAATACATGTCCAGCATTCTGTCCAAGATTACCAGGTATACCAAGAAGTAGTATCAAGTGTCAAAATAAACATTAGACCATAGGTACAATTATTGCAGCTTTCAAAATAGATGACAGTCAGTGGATAACTCTAACAAAGAAAAACAAATCAAACTAGTTACTGAAATCAAGAATTCAGTAAAAGTTAAACAGCAATGGAAATTAGTCATGTGAAAGTTGAGGTCAATAAAAACAGACAAGCAGAAACAGAGAGGGGAAAAAAAGGTAGAATTACAAAAAAAAAAAAGGAACCTAAGAGTCTGAGGAACACAGCATTCATACATGTGTGCTAGAAGTCCCAGGAAAAGAAGAAAGGAATAGTGAAGTTAGAAGAGTTGTATCCAAAGAGAAGTTCTAATAAAGAGAACATCAAGTCACAAAGATGTCAGGCAGAATAAGAACTACAAACAAAGAAATCTTCAAAAGTAGCTAGATAAGGGAGGGAGGATTATTATTTTTAAAGGGGAGGGGCAGGAAGAGTGACAGCTCAGATCTCGATAAAAACAAGAGAGATGTTGAAACAAAATAAGTCAGTTCAAACTCTTCATGGAACTATCATGAAATGGACTAAAATAAAGACACTCACATGCACAATAGCAGAATTTATTACCAAGCAGAGGTGTGTTGGTACTTGTTGAACCAAGGAAAAGAAAACCCGAGTCAGTACTGGCTGATTTCTGTGCTGTAAATACTCCTTTCCGGGCCGATTGTAAGCTACTAATGTTCTATCACCCACTACAGAGCCAACACGGACAGTCAGCTCACAGAGGCCGCATGCAGCATACAAATGTTACCCATGGAACTAGAGAAATCTTCGGGAAGAAAAAAAAATGATCCCCTATTGAAAGGTCAAACATGAAAGACAAGGAAAAACGGAAAGAATGCACACATGGTACATAAATCTAAATGAAGACTTGATTCACAGAACAAGGATTAGTGACAGTGACCGGTGGCAATCTAAAGCTATGTAGTAGAATGATGTGCATGCTATGTGCATGATGATATTAACATGAAAGAAAGAAACGGAGCCCATGTCTTCTATGGTCTGGGGGAGGTGCTTCCTAATTTACAATCACTTATAAATATGTGTTGAAATATCTCACTGTACACGAGTGTCTCCACTCCCTGCCCCTGTACATCAGTTCTTTTTTAACTATTAACATGAAACAGACACTGTTCTAGACTCATATCAGAAGTTCTTAAATACATCTACCCCTTGACATAGTTCAGTCAGTAAGAAGGTCTTGGGATAGGCGGGGTACTTAGGGAAGTGTCTCTGCCTTGAGAGTCCCAGCTTCAGAAAAGCAGGCTGAGGATACTGAGAGGTGAGAGAAGGTGGTACATATATATTTGTGAAGAGTCCCCAGGACTCGTCCTGATGTCAGGGTGAGGACTCCAACAAGGAGAAAAAAAGTTGTGTCAGAGGAGGAGTAAGAGCAGGGAGGGAGGCTGAGCTTCAAGACATGGGAGCAGACTGGGAGGGGGGGCTGGGGAGGGAGAGGGGCGGCGTTGGGAATGACGGCGGTCAATACCAGGAGCCCAGTCAGTGTACAGTTCCACAAAGCCTAAAAACACTGGACCCAAAAGGAACTCAAAACTGCTGAAATGTGATGTTGTATGGAGTCATTTCTGACCAAAGGGTAATCCACGAAGACCTCACAGAAAAGAGGCTACCATGACACAAGCTGGAACTGCTGTCCACACTCACTGTTCACACAGTTAGTTCTGCATTGGTTAATTCACCTACTCCCTGAAGTTTATGCCATCCTCACATCAATACTTCAGAGGCTTTGTAGATGTGCAGATGGCCTTGGGAAATGTCTGTGTCTGTGTACACACACACACACACACACACACACACACACACACACACACACACACACATGACCTACATAAGGACAGCAGCGAAATGGCTCTAAGGGAGATAAAAAGCAATCTGCAAAAATGGAGCCCCTCTCTCATACAAGAGAGAGAGACTCAGACCCAGAATACAAGCCTTCTACCACAGGGATGTAGGAAATAAAGTGTTTCCATGTAAGAGTAATTAAGAGATAACCACCATCAACACTAAAATGCTTAGGATAAATAAAAGTGGCATGTTCTATACCTGAATTCACGCCTACTGATTACCCTTGACTCCAAGAAAAATTCATGTGTCCTACATAAATGGTTGCTAAAATTCTCCCACTGTATGTAAGGGGTTGGAGGCATGGGCGTGGCTCAGCTGGTAGGCACTGGCCAATGAGAGAAAGTGTCAATTCTGAACTCAAGTCCCAGTCTCCAACACTTTAAAAAAAGAAAATCTTCCTGGTTTTTACCTAACTGTAGGGAAAAGGCAAAGTGTTGGACTAATACCAGAGACCTGTCTACAAACCACTGTTGTCATTTTCCTTTGGAAATAGAATTTTTTTTTTTTTTTGTCAGTCGTGGGCCTTGAACTCTGGGCCTGGGCGCTGTCCCTCAGCTCTTCAGTTCAAGGCGAGTGCTCTACCACTTGAGCTACAGCGCCACTTCCGGTTTTCTGGTGGTTTATTGGAGATAGGAGTCTCACAGTCTCTCCTGCCTGGGCTGGCTTTGAACCGCGATCCTCAGATCTCAGCCTCCTGAGTAGCTAGGATTACAGGCGTGAGCCACCAGTGCCCGGCTGGAAATAGAATTTTAAAAAACAGAAACCAGCTGGGCACTGGTGGCTCACACCTATAATCCTGTCTACTCAGGAAGCTGAGATCTGAGGATCGTGGTTTGAAGCCAGACCAGGCAGAAAAGTCTGTGGGTCTCTTATCTCCAATTATTCACAAAAAAAACAAAAGTGGTGCTACGGCTCAAAGTGGTAAAGCACTAGCCTACCACTATGAAAGCTCAGCGACAGCACCCAGGCCCTGAGTTCAAGCCCCACGGCCAACAACAACATAAAAACAGAAAGCAATTGTCCATCTTTAGGGTCTGGTAGTATGCTTTTGTTTAAATGTGCAAAGAAGCAGAGATTCTGCCATTCCATAGATGACTCTGATATCCCTCAGCAATGGAGTCCACATCCCCAATCTTATTTACACTTCAGCTTTCTAAATGAGGTTTTAAGCAGTGAGATAAGGAATTGTCCCAGATTCTTACGTCCCAGGCCAGGGCCCATGCCAAGTGCTTCAGATGGGCAGGCCTCTGGAGGAAGGGGAGAGCAAAGCACAGGAACCTGTTGGGGTGGCCTTAGCACCCAGTGACATTGTTATCAGGATGCTCTGAGGTCCAACTTCATTCTGACAACTTCCCCCATCAAAATGAAACAAGCACTGAAAAGGGGCAACCACATAATTACTGTCGGGGGAGTGGTTCGGGGAGCGGCTCCTCAAGGAGTCCGGTGCTGCCGAGTCAGCCATTCCTACCAACAGACCCAGGGGAATGAAGACACCTGTCTGTCCACACCAAAACCTGCACACGCGTGCTCAAGGAGCCACAGAGTCAACACAAGCCCAATAACTCATGAACAATGAAGCAAAATGGTCTTTCCACACAAAATGGAGTATTAGACAACAATAAAAGAAGAGAGATGTTCTTGGGTAATGTCATTTTCACGGAACATTAGTCAAAATCAATCATTACTATTTAAAAAGTCTTCCAAAAATGTTAGGTAAAGGATAGATTTTTTTTTACTTCCATTTTGGTAGTAGAGCTTAAAATTTCCTGTTTCATTGGCCACTTGACTATCCCCTTTGTGAATGCTCTCTTCCTTACCCATGTACAACTAACTATGACTCACCTACTGTATAAATAACCTTTAAAGTAGCAGGTCAGAAGTTTGGAGCACATTTATAGTTGTGCAACCATCACCACAATCCATTTTAGAACATTTTACATCATCTCCTTCCCTCAGACCCTGTACCCATTAGCTGCTGCTCTGTGTCCTGCCAACCTCCCCGTCTCCCTGGCAACCAATTATCTACCTTCTATCCCTTTGTACCTATGGATTTGTCTATTCAGGTCACTTTATATAAATGGAATCAAACAATATGTGATTCCTGGGTGACTGGTCGCTTCTTTACAGTGTTTTCAAAGTTCCTCCATGTTTCCACATGCATCAGCACTGCATTCTTTGTGTGCACGTGTGTGTGTTGTGTGTGTGTGTGCGCGCGTGCGCATGTGCCAGTCTTGAAGCTTGAACTCAGGGTTTGAATGCTGTCCCTTGAGGCTTGTTTTGCTCAAGGCTAGGGCTCTACCACTTGAGCCACAGCCCGACTTTTTTGGCACTTAATTAGAGAGCTAAGAGTCTCACAAACTTTCTTGCCTGGGCTGGCTTTGAACTGCAATTCTCAGATCTCAGCTTCCTGAGTAGCTAAGATTACAGGTATTAACCACCAGCACCCAGTCCCTCTGCATTTTTGCAGACATTAAATATTAAGCTACAAGTCTCAGGACAGGAAAAAGTATGATTTTACTTATTACTTTTAACAGCTGTTTAATACAATTGTGAGAATACTTGCGGCCATGCTTTCTGGGATGGCTAAGACTCCTGCTGCATACAGAACCTCCCCTCAGCTGCAGTTATAGAAAATAGAACCATCTACGTGAAAGGCCATCAGATGGGCATAAAGCGAAACACCTAATGGGAAATAATCCCACATACAACTTTGTGTCGATGCCCAAAGCAACCCCAAATACTTTTCAAGAACGCTCGCAATAGACCAGCACAGGAAGTACAAGCAGCCTCTCGGTGTCAGCCTGTGCCTGTATAGCCACTAATGCCAGAGAGCACACCTGAAATGCTGGCTTGGGCCAGAGAAGTCATTCCACCAGTGCATACCCAGGGCCCCACACATGACAGGCATTGAATATTCTCCATCTTTCCCTAGGTTAGGAAGAGGAACTGCAGTTGAGAATGTCACCAAAGAGCATCATATGCAAGGTGCAGCATTGCTGATCTCTGTGAAGACTAAAAAGTGGCACTCTTCTCTGGAGAGTCCCAGGTACCACCCCCCCACAGGTGTCAGAAGAACCCAGCACCTAACATGACTGACCCAGTTAGTCTTCCTATCGGTCTCATATCTGCTCTTCCCAGACCACACAAGACACCATCAGGACTCAAGAGCTAAAAGCCCAGGCACACTGTCCATGAGGGATGGAGTTGGGGACAGGACCCCAAAATAGACTTCCCAGATCATGTCCCTTGCACTTAAGTCAGTCATGCTGTGAACCATGAGGGAAATGAGGAATATGCTACAGATCCTGATATCTTAAACTTGGAATTTCCTTCATTCCCAACCTTCTCCCTGCGCAGTGGCCATCAGGGCTACGTAATAAATCTTGAATTTGACCTCTCACCACTGTTACTTGCCACAAGTGTTTCTTACCTGCATGTACTTATATTCACACACCTTTATCTTCAGGCTTCTATAACAGAACACCAAGAGGGAGTTGTAGACATTAAGAATTCACTTCCCACTTCTGGAGGCTAGTAATCAAGCTATCCTTGAGCAAAAAAAATGCTCAGGGACATTGCCCATCCCCTGGGTTCAAGCCCCAGGACCAACACACACACAAAAAAAAAAAGTTGGATATGTAATCCCAACATTTGGAAGTCTGAGTCAGGAGGACTCTGAGTTTGAGGTCTGCCTAAGATACCTGGTGAGTTCAAGGCCAACCTGGGCTAAAAGTGATACCAAAAAGGAAAAGAAAAAAAGAAAGCAATGAAGGGAGGAAGGGAAAAAAGGACAGGGAAAAAAGAAGGAAGCAAGCAAGGAAGGAAGCAATCTAGGTCAGTTACAAATCAATGAACAAATTGTACACCCTAAGTACTTAGAAAAAAACTAAACATATAACTAGTGCAAGGAAAGAAACAATAAAGATTAAAATGGAAACAAAATACAGAACTGAAAAATCAGACACTATGGTTTCTTTGAAAAAGATAAAACAAAGTTGACAAATTCTTAGCTAGATTTATTAAGAACAAAAGAGAAGATTCAAACTGATGAACTCAGAAATGAAAGGTCAATGCTAGAGACTTTGCAGAAATAAAAATAATCATATGACCATGAATAACTCTACAACAAATTAAGATAGCCTACATAAAATGGAATTATTTCTAGAAACACACAAATGCCCAAAATTGACAAGAATGAATAGAAAATGTGAACAGACATATAACATATAAATGTAATGAATGAAGAATCAAAACCTCCCAATAAGAGAAATCTAGGACCAGTTGTCTTCTCTGGTAAATTCTACTAAACATTTAGAGAATTAACACCAATACTCTCAAGCTCTCAAAAAAAAATTAAGAAGATTATATTTTCAAACTTACTTTATAAGAACAGCACTAGTGTTGATATCAAAACCAAAGAGACCACACAAAAAGAAAACTGTAGGTCAACAACCCTGAGAATACAATAGCAGATTCTCAACAAATACCAGCCAACCAAATTCAGCAGTATATTAAAAGGAAAAGGGTAAATACCGTGACCAACTCAGTTTATCCCAGGAATGCAAGGATGGTTCAAAATGTACTCATTACCTTACTGATGTAACTAACTGTAGCTTCTGTACAGCATCTTTACAGGAAAATAAAACTTTTTTAAAAATGTAACACACTACATTAACAAGATAAAGGAAAACAAATCATAATCATCTCCACAGAAAAATCTTTGACATCCTTTAATAATTCAAAATCACAAAACTACAAGTAAAATGAAAACTTCCTAGCAAGATGAAGAGTGATATTATTCAATAATAAAAGCTGAGCTAGGGTAGCAGCAGAGAAGAGAAAAATGGTTTCTTAGTGACTTAATTCACTGTTCCACAAATGGAGAATGCACAGGGCTGACTTCAGTTCATTCAATCAAAGCATTTCTCAATAGCCAGCACTATGCCAAAATGGAAGAGATCACCTCTAGTAATTTCAGTAAATGCTACAAGTGTCATTTTGGATCAAGACTGGGATTCTCTAAAGGATATAGAGCAAGTTATTAAGTCAATAATAAAGGAGGCTGACACCAAAAGGTCAATACCACACACAGGAAAACACAAAGGAGAGCTGCACACATCATATCATCTCTACCATGTCTGAGAAGCAATGTGAGAAAACAACCACTGCCAGCTTCAATTCAGAGAAAGTTAGGTCTGCAGTTTTAACAAAGCCCACGTTTTACATCCTAAAAACAGCCACTGTACAGCTCCCTTCATCTCTCTATTAACTACAAAACCTGTTTCACAAGTCTCCACTTATACCAGATTCTTCAAAGTAGATGTGGTATTAGGTCTCAACAGAAACCAAAAAAACAGAAAAATGTAAATGTCAAGACACTCCCATTTTTTACTTCGCTCTTTATATTATTGTGTTTTGGATTCCCTTACTTGGCCTGCCTTCCAACAGTTAACACAAAAGTTTGGATTTCCTGAAAAAGTCTAGATATCAGGATTCCTCATAATGTCAAGACCTGTGCTGTCAGATAGGAGGTCAGAATCTAGCTAGCTTCTATCACCAAGAGAACTTATCAAGACTAAAGGCCATGCTAACCCTCAGCAGCTTCCTTTGCATAATCCTTTGTGTGTATGTGTATGTACCAATCCTAAAGCTTAAACTCAGGGCCTTGGTGCTATCTCTGAGCTTTTTTTTTGCTAGAAGCTAGCATTCTACCACTTGAGACACAGCTTCACTTCCTTTTATTTTTGGTAGCTGGTTGGAGATAAGAGTCCACAACTTTCTTTTCTTGCCCAGGCTGATTTCAATCTCAATCCTCAGATCTCAGCCTCCTGAATAGCTAGAATTACAGGTGTAAGATACCTACACCCACTTATCTTTTGTACAATCTTGCAAAAGAAAGCAATAATGGCATCAATACCTTCAAGAAAACACAGGAAAGGCATAGTCTGTACCTTATATATGACACACTCAGGTGTCAGTGATGGCAAAGAAGCCAGTTTTCACAATGTCTCCTTTAGCACACTAACATTTTTGTAAGTGTCACTCATTTTGTTATCATCTGTTGGAGATGTTTGTGACAAAGGAAACTGATGATTCTCATCAGCTCTAAGATTTTGCCATTCTCTGAAGATGTCCTATGCACTTAAAACACAAAGCTGGATGCTTTCAGTGAGTTTCACTTATTAAAAAAAAATAATGACCACTGATTAACTGATCAATGAAGACATAGAAAACCCACTCAAGAGTTAAGGAAAACTAACAGACTAAGAACTCCTTTCAGCATCATCACCAAACAGGTTATAGAGATATCTGAGGCAATTTCAACTTTACATAAATGAAGTGCTTTTCATGAAACCGATTTGTCTTTGTGTCTTGTAACATACTAAGGACTGAATAAGTCAGACAGAGTCACTACGCTCATAAGAGTCAAAATACACTATAACCAATACAAGTGAGTGCTATCCTGCAAGAATAGGGTTCTATGGGGGTCCAAAGAAGGGGCAGAAAACTCTGATGAAACAAGGAAGCTTTGTCAACAAGGAAGCTTTTGTGAATCCTGATGATGAGCAGAACTAAGCAAGCCAAGACAAACGTTTGTGAAGAGCCATCACAGCCCCAAGGTGGCCACCAGGTTCCATGGAGACTCAGCTGTAACCGTGCATGCCAGCTCTTTATCACCTGTCCAATCCCACCTCCCCCACATCGTCACAGACATGAGATACAAGACATTCCTTAAGAAACTCTCTGGACACAAGGCTCCACTACAATCTAGAATGGATGGTGTCTGTGTAACTGGCCAAATGACGGAAGCTAGAGTAGAGGCAGAGCTGGGGGCAGGGGGCTGAGGCAGCTGCAAACCATAGGGAAGCCTTTGTGTGCGCTCCATGGGAAAGGGGCTGTCACATGTATGAGCTGACCCAGAATGGCTGCTCTCTACCCAGTAGTCACACACAATGAGGAACAAGAACTTGAAAGTCCCAGGGTATTTTTATGGGACTTTTGCTACCTAATAATCCTGTATTGGTCACAGTGGCAAGAAAAATTGAAAAGTAAATTTCCAAAAAAATCTGGAAAACTCTTCTCAGAATAGGGGGAGACTAAGGCACACAGGGAACAAGGAAAGGAAGGTCACTGAAGGGAAGGCCCACATGCCCTGGAAGCAGAGGCTCCAAACATTTTCAATCATTCAATGAGTGCGCTCACCGAAAGGTTACTACATGCCTAGTAGCGGGCCACCAGCTATGGATAATACCATGACTAACCCAGATGATCTCTCTCCCACAGAACTGAGTGTCCGGCAGAGAAAATGGCAAATCTCAGCCACATGTGAAAGTGGATATGTGTGAGAATGTCTTAGCTTGTGATATTCTCAATACAGAATTAACTGATCAGAGAAGTGAATTCAATTTTTGTTAACAGCCAAAACTTTTAATGAATGTTGAGGAAATTTGGAATATTGACAACCTCAATATTCCCTATCTTCCTGCATTTGGCTTGCTCGTACCTAAGGTGGGGGGGAATAGCCTTAGGATTGTTATTTGAAGCCATTAGATGTGGTACCCTAGTTTGCTAGCTTCTGATCCTATTCATTCAATCATGAACTCTGACAGAAGGAAAGAGATGGAAATGTCTGTTTCATGATTGAGCCATTAACACCTAACAACTGCTTCCATTCCTTCTCTCACATTTGAAGGTCAGAGCAGAGGGACCTAGAACTCATAATAAACCCCAACAACATAAGGATACAAAGTGTTGGACATCCTATTATTATCACACATTTCTTATGCCATGCCAGAATTCTGCTTACCACCAAACCTGAACCTAGAATGGCATCTGAGTATTGTGACTTGCTGTAAAAGGGCATTTCTTTGTACAATTTTACAGGAGGAAAAATGGATAGGAATGATTTAAGAATAATACAAAGCTATAACTTAAAAAAAATAAATAGGGCCTGACAATAAAAACCTCAATGAGAGCTGCTGATGGGGGATGGGAGGGTGGAGATAGAAAAAATAGACTCTGTTAAGGAATAGGTGCTAGGGAGATGGGGTTATGCTAACAAGGAGAATGAAAAAGGATGAATACGGTTAAATAGATTGTCTGAAACTATAAAAACAGAACTATGAAGAAAATGGGACTTAAGAGTGTACCTCAAGCGATAGAATGCCTGCTTAACTAAGCACAAGGCCTTGAGTTCAAGTCCCATAGAACCATAAAAGTACACTAACCACAAGTTTTAATATTTGCCAAAATACAAGGAAAAGGAACTGTATTGTGAGGCCTGCTCACAAAAAGAGAGTTGACCTGCGTGTACCTGTCAACATAGAAAACTCTAATGTGTTTTTAAAAAAACTAAAGCACAGCACAGAACTGTCTACAAGTGTTGGCTTTTTCACATTGTATTCCAAGAGAGAATTTAAAAGACACTGAGCTGCAACCCTTGCACCCAGCTAACATAGCTAGCATAGTTCTAGGCACAGAATTAACACACAATAAATATCTGAGTGATGGATTACTGAACCAATGACGACTTTCAATAAAATCCAAACCCACCAATTGCATAGTTCCACCCCTGGTTAATAAGACTCTTGACACAGTCTCTGAAACACTGAACTAGAAGACAAAGAAATGAACATTAAGGGGGAAGGTTCCCTTGTCAAGAATCTGAAAACTGGATGTTGGCTCCTCAGTACAAGAATTCCTTTCATGGCAATGAAAGGCCCACAATCTTAGCCCACAGATGGGTTCCCCCCTAAGCCACTTAAAAAGCAACATGGTGACAGGTCACCACCGGGAGTTTCTCAAAGAGATGGGGCAAGTAGAGTCAAGAGAGAATAACGTGGGCACCCATACCCTTTGTAACAGAAACGGGAACCGAGAATGTTATACCGTCCTCCACAGAAAAACTACTGCTAGAGGATGTGTCTTTCCCTACAGGAATGCCCACTGGAGGAAGCAAACTCTACCCACTGGTAAGCCTAACAGATAAACATAGGAGACGGCAATGGGCTAGCAGAAGAGACAGTAAGAGTTAGATCGGGACAAGAAAAGTGAACTCCTATTAACCACTTTGCCTAACCTCTCAGTGCCAGAAGCTGACTCAAGCAGGTACCACCATGACACAGACATCCAGGCGTGCCATCAGGGGCCTGACCCCAGAGCAACTCCAGTGGGACAGAGCACCCAGCCTGGCAGGTTCTTGGAATTACCTGCTCTGGTCTGGAGCCAGAGCTCTAGACTTATGCTCCAGATTTACATTTTCTCTCCCTCCCTCTCCCTCCCCACCATCCATCTCTCTCTCTCTCTCTCTCTCTCTCTCTCTCTCTCTCTCTCTCTCACACACACACACACACACACACACACACACACAACACTGACAGCAGCAAGGCATTCATTTGAAGAGGTAATTGATTCAATCAGGGAGTTTCCAAAAATACAAGAGCTCTCATCCAACATCGATGCCCATTACTGGGATATATACACTATGTCATTGCAAGGAACTGGCTTGCCTGCTATGGGTTCACCAGACAAGTAGGAAATCCAAGGGGCAAGAGGTCATCAGAAAGACTGGAAACTCTCCAGCACAGACTAACCTGCTGTCTTCAGGCAGAATTTCTAGTTCTAGTCTTAAGGCCTTCTAGCTGACTGATTCAGACCCCTTAGATTATCTTTGACAATCTCCCTTAAAGTCCACTGATGATGTACTGCAATCACATCTACCAAAGATCTTCACAGCAACACCTAGGCCGTGTTTGATCAAATAACTGAGGAACATAGCCAGTAAGCTGCCATCATCACACTGACTCACCAACCGTGATGTGTGTTCTGCCCACCCTGCTTCTCTCAGACAAAACCTGCTGCAGAAAGCCCTTGAGGAGGAATTTTATCTACTTGTGCCCAAGAATTTTTTTCCTTCAGAAAATTTTGTACATTAAAAAGGTTCCATGTTGACTGCATTGTACATGTTCTACTTTTCTTTCTCCTGCTGTCTATGGAAGATATCAGACATGATATCATAGGTCATCAGAGAAAGGTGTTTAAGACTCATAGAAAAATCACATCTGAGAATGTTAAGTCCAGTAATCCAATGTCTTCATCAAAAGCTTTTGTTACCTCTGTCATCCAAAGCAGTAGAGCATGTGTAGAAGGGGAAATGGGGCCGGCAGGTCCATCATCAGACTTTACCCTGGATAGACGTTGACCTATCACACCCAAGATGTCTGTATCCCTGCATTCCACGTCATCAAACCCTTCCTCACCACCAACACACTCAGTGGAAGGGATTCCAAGGGGTTACTGATGATTTCTTGGTTATTCAATCCAAGGACACTTTAACCACACCCTCTTTCTTAAAATATGATTCGTTCATTGCCTTACACCATAGAAAAGACCCTTATTTTTTTCTCCTACCTTTTTTGCTACTCCTTGTAAATCTCATCTTCTTTCTCTTTCCATCTCTAAGACGTCCAAGGTCACATCACTGTCCCATCCTCATGTTTCCAATCGTGAATGAGCCCCAAATCTTTTCTCCATTCTAGCAACAGCTCCTGGGCTTCAGGCGCCTGTTACCTACTGCCATGAACGTATGCCCACGTGTTCCCCAGCACTCCACACTCTGCCCTTTCCACGGCCTCCTTCAGACAAAGCTTCTTCCCCATTCTACCCTGACCCAATGACGAACCTAGAATCCCAGAAATTATCCCTCAACTCCTGCCTTCCCTCATCCCATTCCTACCTACATCCTGCCTGCCAACTTTTATTTGAGGGGGAGAGGTCCAACTGTGGCTAAAAACTGCAGTCCATTCAGGCTTCTTTGCCGCTAGGTATGACCACATGACTCTGGTCATACCAACAAGATGAAAAAGCAGGAGTGTATGGAACTTCCAGACAAGCTATCTATTCTCACCCTCACATCTATTTCTGAAAATGATGACTAGAACTCCAGGGTTACCTTGAAACATGAAGTGACCCTGAGGACAGGAGACAGAGCTGAAGAGGCCATAATAGCCTGTGCTCTGAGAACAGCATAGACCAACAAACCAATCTTAGACTGCCTAACTCTAAACTTCATTTCATGTGTTTAGGCCACTGCTATTGTGTATTTAATTCTGACTGATATACCAAACGTGCTGGTTGTTTTTAAGTCTTGCAATTATGTCTATTTCTCTCCATTCCCATTTCTACTCCCCTAGTTCAAGCCATCATCATCTCATTTCAATTACTAAGACAACATACAGGACTAACCAGTCACCTTGCTCCTACATCTTCCTCCAATCTGGTCACTCATTTCAGATAGGTAACCTGGGTTGTGTCTCAATAGTGTTAAAAATTCTAGTAATTTCTTAGAATTTACCAAGAGGGAAACAGTAAGATATTCAGGTATTCATACAAATGATGATGTTTGTGGGTGCTCTAAACAGCAATATTGGTTTACAAGTGGAAGCAATCTAAATGTCTAGTAGGGAATAGGACAAAGTTATAAATTTGAGGGAAAGTTAAATTGCCATTACAATCCACGGCATGGAGTAAGATGTCAGGGTAAGAGGAAACATGTTCTTCCCTCTGATGCCCTGAACATGGCAAATTTATGTGAAAGTAAAACAGGTTGTAAATAAGATGTACCTCAGTTTGAGTTTCTTAATTACATAGATGTGTGAGAAGAACCATTCCAGTCTTGCTTTGAAAATACACCAAAAAAAGCTGATGTTGTAATTAATTCAGATACCCCGGTAGTACATATTGAATACCATGATATGCTAAACACATAACAAGTTACCATAGGTATATCAATGTATTTTTCTTTTTGCTTTTATTTGTAAAGATACAATTTTAAGTGCTTTCCAAAACTAAAAAGGTAACAATTGTTCTCAATAAATCCTGTAAGCCTGACCATGCTCATTTGCTGAGTTATCAAAAACCATCACCTCCTCTAGAAAGCATTCCCATCCCCCCAGGTTGGGCCACACCCCCCTCAACCTGCTCCAGGAGAGCCCATATCACACTAGAACTACCTGATTTTTTTGTTTTGTTTTAGGTGGTACCATGGCTTGAACTGAGGACTTTGTACCAGCTTGGCTTATTTGCTCATTTGGGGTTCTACCACTTGAGATACTCCTCCAGCCCAGCCTGGTTATTTTTTTGTTGTAAGTTTTTTATTGTGAAAATATGGTACAGAGGGGTTACAATTACATGAGTAAGGTAATGAGTACATTTCTTATCAAGCATTGTTGCCTCCTCCTTTTTCTTTTTTTTTTTTTCAGCCTGGTTATTTTTAAGATGATGTCTCACTTTTTGTCCCGGTTGGCTTTGGACCATGAGCCTCCAGATCTTAATCTCCTAAGTAGCTAGTATCATAGGCATGAGCCACTCGCACCTGGCTCTACCCACTTTCTTAAGTCATCTCCCTGATCACGGGCTGTTGAAAGACCTCATCATTTCCCTATGGCCGGGAATATATTTGGTAACCTGTAAATGTGAAAGCCACAAATAAATGATGCTATGAATTAAGCCAACCTAGACCCCTTTTCTCCATCCAACAGAGGCAGACATACCACTAGAAATGCCATGTCTCCAACACTTCAGACCACTAGTAGTTACCAGGTTTGAACTGCTTCAAGGAGCCACATCAACTTCTTCCAAGGAAAGTTGAAGGCCCCGAAAAAAACGAGTCACTCAACCTAAAAGGCTACTCAAAAATAAGCCATTACGAACCCTGGAGGTGGTTTTAAATAACTTTCAAAGGTGGGAGAATCGCACACTCATTCCATCTTCATCACATGATTACTATGATCAACAATCAACCCAACTCAGCAGATCCTTCTGGGAAGTTGTGTGTCCTCCAACTACTGGTACAGAAATTCAAGATGTTGTATCACCCCATCTATTCCATCAATACACATCTTTGACAGAAATCTCCTTGGATGTGATTGGTAATGAGCAAGAGGGAGAACAAGGAAACTGCATTGGTTAGGATATGACTTCTGCCAGCTTGTCAGTATTTTGCAATAGCCATAGACAACCAAATACCTTAGGACAAAGCTGGGAGAGTGCTGACGTGGATGATGTAGTGGCTTCAAGACCCAATGAGGCTGCCACTATGCTAGCCTGCACGGCGAAGCCGTAAGAACAGATGAAGAAGCAAGGAAGACATTTCTCCCCCCTCCCCCCAGCAGAATGAAGAAAGTCACACATTTAATTCCAATGGAATTGGTCTTTATCAGAAAAAAAGGCCTCATATCATCTACAGAAAGAAGGAAATGCAAGCTCAATGTGAATGCTGTAAAAGATGAAGTGATTTGAGAAGGGTAAGCATCCTTCAGTGGAACCTAACCAGACTATATTTCTTTCTTAGCGTTGTTTTTGTTAGTTTCTGGCTTTTCAGCAGTCTGAGTCAATGCTGCTTTCCCCTAAGCTCTGTTATTTTTAGTGTGTGACTTTGTAGAACACAGGTACATATGTAGTGGTAAAGTGCCTGTGTTCATCACTGGTCAGAGCCTATTTTTAACTAAATTTCTTTCCAAAACCTAAAATCATCCTCTTATTTTTATTTGGAATAAAAAAATCAAGTAACTTATACTGTTTATTATACAAACACATTTATAGAGCTCCATCTACATGGAGGGAGACAAGATATCAATCCCAAAAGAAAGACAAGTCTCACATTTAAAACTCATACTTACAGACCAGGCACAGCAGCTGCAGCCTGTAATCCTACCTACTTGGGAGGAGGATGATGGGATCAAAGTTCTAAGGCCAAACCAAGCATAAAAGTTTGTGAGACTCCATCTCAACTAATAGCTAGGCATATGCACCTATCATCCCAAGCTAGGGGAGTGAAAGCACAGTGGCTTGGGCCAGTGGCACACACCTATCATCCCAGGAAGACACAAATAGGAAGATCACAGTCCAAGTCCGCATGGACATAAAACAAGGCCTTACCTAGAAAATAACCAATGAAAACAGGGGCTATAAGAGTGGCTCAAGAGGTAGAATGTCTGCATAGCAAGTATAAGGCTGTGAGTTCAAACCCCACTGTCACTACCAGGAAAAAAAATAAATAACTTCACACTGTTAAGCTTGAACTTCCCAAACAATTTTATACTTTGGAAAGTATGAGTAAACTCAATGTTGACAAAGAAAGAACTGTCAACTCATCTCCATTTCAAATTGGCCACTACATATTTCCTCTACAAACATCCATGTTCTTGGACCATTTTTTGCTGACAAAGTGGAGCCCTCCTTCACAAGGTCTGTTAATCACAGGGTAGAAGCAGTAAAACACCACTCAACAAGGAAAGCCACATGGTTGAAACTAAAAATTCTTCTAATGAAGAGTAGTCTGTTTCTCTGGTAAAGAACTCGGCAACTCAGTCATACTTCCTTCCAGAGATAGAACTGAGCCACCCTTACTACCAAGAAGCCAAAACTAGAGAAGGAAAGAGATGATACAGAGCATAACACCAACAAAAGCTGCCAGTGCTGGTGGCTCACACCTGTAATCCTAGCTACTCAGGATCACTACTGTGATCTCAAGATCATGGTTTGAAGCTAGCTCCCAGAGGAAAGTCCATCAGACTCATATCCCCAATCAGCAAAAATCTGGAAGTAGAGGTATGGCTCAAGTGGAAGAATGCTAGCCCTAAGTGAGAGTTCAAGCCTCAGTAACAGCATCCAAAAAAGAAACAATAAAGATCACCTAAAGTGCTTTATGTGTACTTATACCAGTCTTCTGTCACTGATACACTCAATGAGTAATGGATAGGATCTTGGGACCTGAAGATGGTCAAGTCAAGAAAACCCGGTTTCTTATTCTACTGACAATATCTTCCTAATACCCAAATATCTTAGCAAATGATTGACTAGCATTGATGGGCTGCAAGCACTAATGTCTACTGGAGCCCCATTAATAACGTCAACAACGAAGGAAAGAGCATGTAAGGCTACAAGGACCACTGGTGATAGTGACCGTCTAGAGATTATATGCTCCATTTGGATTTATTCAAATCCATTTCCTTATTTACCATTGAGGCAGGGTAAGCATGCTCACTTGCACGCATTCATGCACTTACAGGCACAATCTACACCTGGCCCAGAGGCTGACAATTCCTATGGTCAACAGAATATAGCCCAAAGCATCTCAAGTGGAATTTCATTTTCTATCCAGATGGAGACCTACTCAAAGACATTAATAAATGCTTCAGATCACCTTCATAAGGGTGGTACTAAATACATGGGAAGAGGATAGGAACTCTGCTATAGCAGAAACAAAACAGAAAAGGCTGTTGGAACCTGGGCTTAGCTCCATATTTTCTCTATTATGATTGAAGAGTGTCACTGCAGAAATGAAACTTTCACTGTCTTGTGTCTTTTAAATCAGCACCAACTTCTTAAAAATACTAGTTATGGAAGGCTTACTCCTAAGAGTTAAGATTGTCTGAGAGGCCCAACAGAAAAAAGAATCTCTGCAATGTAAATCTCATCTTTATCAGAAAAGGTCATTGAGAAAGCCAGCACACACAGGTGAAATGTATCAATTACAAACACAACCACTTAGCCCATTCAAAATGTGGTTTATTGGTGAAAGGCTATGAGAGGCCATTTTCTGTACACTCGAATATAATATTTAATTAAGATAATACCAAATTGTAGAATGAGATGCTTTTTCTTCTTCCAAGGTCAATCTTTGCACTGGGTATTCCAAGAATTTTCCTTGAATCAACATTCCAATTTTAATGCCTACAACCATTTTATAGTTAGAAATATCTGTCCTAATGTACACTTAGCACTTCTTGTTTTTAAAGTTAAATTTGAACCACAAATTAAATCCCTCTGTATATGTTATGTAATGTAGACACAGGCTCTGAAAATGTTGACATGGGTTATATTCTCATAATGCAATTTAGCCCCTTTAGTAATGACTATGCAAATAACCAGCCACGGGAAAAACCATTTTACATCTAGTGCAATTACCTACTACCGCAGAAGTAATTATTATTATTGTCCTGCTCATTGAACTTCAATAAGAACTCTTGAGGTGCTAAGATAGTTCAAGGCCATTGTGGAACATCCAGTCTTCACACCCAGCTGGCACTATAATTATCAGTGTTAAGGAGGGCAGTTTCATATGAACATTAAGTAAGAAATTATCCCCAAAAGCTTCCTAAGTTCCAAACTTGAAATGGCGAAGTACTGGTGGTTCCTGATATGTGCTCTTAATGTCTTCCCAATACCACTTGTCACCCAGGCAAGGTGAACATCAATGGATAGGAAATTTCCTGATCCCAGAAGGAGGTCAACTTTCAGGTAATGCCCTGGTGGCAGCTGGTTATACTTCAGGAGGCCCAATTTTTCCATTTTGCTGTTTTTCAACATGGTTTCAGAAACATCTCTGCCATCTTGAAAGAGACCAATGAGCTTGTGGTGCATTGACCACCTCTGCCAAAATTCTTCACCGGTTTTCTATCCCTTCTTCTCTGTTCGCTCTGAACTTCTCCACACCTACCCTACCCGCTCCTGCCAGCTGCTGGTCCCTGCCTGGGCCTCACTGGGCCCTGAATCATCCAGAAGACCTTGAGGACAGCAGAGGCCAAGGTGCTGAGTGTCCTATTTACCATCCTCCTCTCCCCACACTAAACAGCAGATCCACTATGTGAAAAGCTTGGGCTGTCCAGGAAGGGGGGGGGGGGGGGGAACGCTCATGGTGGGTAAATCACCTCTGCAGTCCTTACCCCAAAGACGAATTCCACCCTTCTAGGCGCTCATCTTGACCCCAAGCCCTGGGATGGGAGCGGATTTAACCCAGAGACCCCTGGCGCTGGCTTCCGGGAGAATCCGCAGGCCTCTGGCTGCATATGCACATGGCGGGTCTCTGGGCTTCTTCATTTGAGCCTTCTTCTCTTGGGGACCGACACCTCTTGGAGGGGCAATCCCCACCCCTACCCCCAGGGAATGGTGGCTATTTCTCCTTTGTCCTCTTGTTCAAAGCGGGGGACCAGGAATGGTTGCGGTCGAGGGGCAACTGGGCCCTAGCTCTCCCCAGGGGCCATGGGTCTTCCTCCATTGTTCGAGAGATGCCACGTGCACGCCAAGTCTTCCTCGGCTTGGGAAACCATTTCAAAACCTCCTGCACCGGCTCCTCCCGGCGTGGACCTGCCCACGGGCCCCGCTGGCGGGCAGAGGGGGGACGGAGGAGGGGGCGCTCGGGAACAGGGCTTCCATGCCGCCCCTCCGACGACGTTCTCGGCCCTTCCACACGGGGCCCTCCACAGCGCCCCCTCTCGGCCTCGGCGAGCAAGACACCCGCATGGACGGCCGCGGCGCCCCCCCCCCTGCCCCGGCCCCCGCGCCCCGGCCCGAGGGCTCCCGAGCGGGTGGCGGGGGCAGCAGGTGGGGGGAGGGGAGGGTCCGGCGGGGACCCCTGGGGGGGGCGCGGCTTGGCGGGCGTCTCCGGAACCCCGGCCCGCCGCCCCCTCCACCAGGCTCTCCAGGACCCCGCCTCGCCCGGGCCGGGCTGCGCCGCGACGGCCCGCGCCGCCGCCCCCCGCACGCCGGGCCCCGCATTCCCGGCGCGTCCGGCGCCGACTTTTACCTGTACTTTCTGCACTCGGGGCGGCTCGTCGGGGAGAAGCACCTCCCCGGGACCGCTACCTCCGCGGCCCGGCTCCGCCCGGCTCCCTCCCCTCACCCCCGCCAAGGCCCCAAAGTAGAGGGAGTGAGCGAGAGTGAGCGAGAGCGAGAGAGAAAGAGCGAGCGGGCGCGGGCGCCGCGGGAGGCGGGCGGGCGGCGGGGGAGGCGCAGGCGCGCCCGGCCCCCGCCACCCTCCGGCCGCCGCCGCCACCGCCGCCGCCGCCGCCACCGCGGGCTCGGAACTCCGCTCGCGCCCGGCCCGGCGCCGCCCGGGCCCCGCCGCCCCGGCCCCGCCGCCTCCCGCGGGGCTCCGGGGCCGGCCCGCGCCCCCCCGCGGCCCCCCGTACCTCGTAAAGGTCCCCAGAAGCCATGCCAGGCTGCGGAACTTGGCTCGCCGGGTGTGCGCGTCTGCTCGCTCGCGCCCCTCCGTGCGTGTGCGCGCGGGGCGGTGCGCGCGGGGCGGTGCGCGCGCGGGGGTGTGCGCGCGCGGGGTGCGTGCGGGCGTGTGTGTGTGTGTGTGTGTGCGTGTGTGCGTGTGCGTGTGTGTGTGTGCGCGGGGTGTTGAGTAAACTGTGTTTTTGCAGGATGACAGGCTCGGGGGGCGCCTGTGCGCAGAATCAGAGCGGGCGGCGGCGGCGGCGGCGGGGCTGGCGTAACCGGCGGCGGCGGCGGCGGCGGCGGCGGCACGAGCGCGGGCAGCAGCGACGGCCGCGCAGCGCGCCCGCCCGGGAACACGGACGCGGCCCGAGCGCCGCGGGGGGCCCTCGCGACCCGGCGACCTGGCGGCGGTGGCTGCAGCGGGCGACGGCTCGCCCCGGCGCCGCCTGCAGGAAGCCGACCCGCGCCCGCCGCCGGCCCGTACGCTGCTGCCACTGGGCGAGTCCCCGCCCCCCGGGAGCCCGGCCCGGCCCCCGGGCGGGGGGTGGGGAGAGGCGGGGGCGGCTGCGGGCCGCGCCCCGGGGGTGGGGGGCCGAGCCCCGCGCCGGGCCCGCCCCGCCGCCCCCGAAGCTGCCCGCGGGGGGCCCCCCGGGGGTGGCCGGCCAGGTGCCGCCCGGGAGGCCCCAGCCCGGGGCCGCGAAGGGGCGGCCGCGGAGGCCAGGTCCCAGGGCTGCGGTCCAGGGTCCCGGGGAGCCGGCCTGGGGATCCCCGCCCCTCGCCGCCCCCTTTTGGGGAAGGCAGTGGGCGCCACCTTGGGAGACGTGGACCCTCCAGGGGGTGGGGGAGTGGAGGGCACGGCGCCCCGGAAAGCCGGGGCGGCAGCCGGTCCTCCGGAAGAGCGAGGTGCGGCCTGACCTCGACCCCTCTCCCGCCCCTGACCCTCGGCTCATCCCTCAGTCCACAAACATTTCCCAAAGTCCACCCAAGGCCGCGTCTCTGGAAGGCCGCGGGGCCCCTGCCCACGTTGGACTTCGAACTCCCGGAGAGGCGCCTGCGGGCGTGGGGCGTGGGGCGGGCGGCCTGATGGGCGCCAGACGCCAGAGCTGGGCCCCCCAGGCGCTCCCTTCAAACGCAGACCGGCTCTCAGGTGGTCTCTTCCCCTGCTAACTTCAGGGACACATGGCCACCCTGGTGCTTAAAGGCTTCTTGTTATGACTCGTTGTCTTCCAACCAGAGTGGACAGGCTGTTCTGAAAGTGGACCAAAGGGCGTCCTCCCAGCCTCCACGAATGTCCAGCTGGTGTCTCTCCAGATGTGATGTGGCCATAACTCACATGCTCCCCTGGTCGTTTGCTGCTCGTGGGGCTGTGGACGTGGGTGACGTGGGAGTTGGTTGCAGGATCTGTGGGACTTGATGTGGCCTGGCCATCCCCGTGGTCCTCAGGAACAGGAAGCTCATGTCTGACCTTGAAACTGCCCTTCTACAGAACAGGGTGACCAGGGGGCCCAGAAGAGTGGCGTAATCCAGAGATGGTCAAACTTAGAAGTCGCCCAGTTGTTCAGTGTAAAAAGGAAAATCAGTATAATGTACTCCAGACCACGGAGTTTTCCTGTGTGGCCCACACATGTATTTGCGCGTGCTGTTCCCTCTACACACAGAACCCATTTGGAAACCCCTGCCGGGGTCCATTCTATCCACATCACCAACACCTATGTGCATTGCTGATGGAGGTGGATGCACAGTGAATATGCACACTGTGCTAGTGCCATGTTATACCAATTTCTAGCTAAACCCCATAGTAAAGATGGGAAGGGATCATGAAGATGTGGAAACAAATACAAAAGTTTTTTTTTATTATTATTAGAAGCTCAGGGGACTTTTTATTTATATTTTTGTGTGTGTGAATGTGTGTGCACACACCTGCGTGCAAGCCCATTGGAGCTTGAACTCAATGCCTGGATGCTGTCCTTTAGCTTTCTGCTCAAAGATAGTGTTCTACCATTTGAACCACAGTTCCACATCTGGCTTTTGGGTGGTTAATTGAAGTTAAGAGTCACAGACTCTTAACTACCTAACTGGGCTTCAAACCTTGATCTTCAGATCTCAGCCTCCTGAAGACCACCAGAACCCAGCTGGATGTTTTTAAATTTTTTTATTAGCTTTAATCGATTGTACAAAGGGGTTTCACTGTGCTAACCGGTACATGCATGTGATGTACATTTATCTATTCACCCCGTCTGTTATCCTTTCTTACTCCACCTCAACTGTTATAGCAATTGGTTTCTCTCTTTATAACTGATATTTTCCCAATAGACATGTTTTTAAATAAAAATAATAAAAAATATGCAGTTCTTTAACTGTAAATAGCAAAAAAAAAATAGTGATCCTTAATTTGTACAAATGATTTGAAGAGAAGGATGAAAGGGTGACATTGATCAAGATGAACTGTACTTATCAACTGAAATGTTGAATTGAAACCCCTCCATACAACTACTTAAAGACAATAAAATAAAAAGCAATCTGAGGATGGTATGAGGGTATAATTTGAATGCAGAAGACAAGAAAGAAACTAGATTTGGAAATAATTTGTTCAGCCAAATTTAAATATGGAATTCATAGCTTAAAAAAAAAAAACATCAAAAGCTTGTGTTGGCCAAGGGTGGGTGCCATCAGGGAAGGAAATTTGGGAAACTAGTCTAAATAGCAATGGTTTCCAGAAGTCAGAGAAGTGGGTGTTCACTGAGAGTTGGGGTGCTTACTGAATACTTGGGGGAAGAGGTAAGACCCATAGAAAAGGAGAGAGCGTGTTTCAGTTTGGAGCAAGAAGTAAGAGTAGGTAGCAGGAGCCTGGCGGTGGAGGGGTGTGAGAGGGCTGGAAGATGGATCTCTGAAGGTCACAGAACCTTGGATAGTGAATGTGGGTCAGTTCATGGATTCTTGAACACTAAGCTAAGAAGTCTTCTATTTAGCAGGTCCACAGCAAAAACTGAATGAATCAAGAGAACAGGACAATGAAAAGCAGGCTTTTAAAAGCGAATTCTAGAAGAAATAAACTATTGGGGGAGGGGGACTAAATAAGGTTTCAGGCAGGGAGGCCAATAGCAATGTCCCCAACGGTAACAATAAAATGAAGAAGGAAGAACCCAGCTTTCATCCTGGTCACTCCACCTACTTCCACGCAGCATTTGATTCAGACCAGCAGGACTTGGTGACGAACAGGATGTGTGTGCATTGAGGACTGGGGAGGGGCGACAACTAAGGAAAGAAAGGATATACAGATGACTAAGGGTTGAAGCAGCAGCAGAGAGACCCACCACTCGTCACACTATTTTATTTTGGGTTTACCCCCAGACTGCTGCTGGCTTCCAGGAAGGACAGATGCATCCTGCCCAATGAGAGGGACAGAGTCTTCACTGCCTGTGGAGATCAGCCATTGGGTGCCTTGCCCCGAGTCCCTCAGATGACAGAGAACCCACGTTGCTCATGAACAATGGGAGATATTCATCTTCTACCAACTGGCATAGAGGACTCTTCAGATTCATCCTAGCTCAAGGGCAAGAGACAGAAAATTCAATGCATCCCAACTTAGAAAATCCATTGGCTCATATAACTTGGAAAGGAATTGCTTCCAGGACTGTCTGTATTAAAGGTCTCAAGCAATATAAGAAGGCCTAATCCCACTATTTCTTCCTGCATGCTGATATCTTAACCTGTTAAAGACAGGTTTCTTCTATGCAGCTGAGAATATGGTGCCTAGCAGCTCACATCACCTGCTTCTACCTCCTACGCTCATATTTTGACCCAATCACTGTAGCCAGTCATAGATACTACACTATGATTGGCCAGGCTTAAGGCATAACCTACCTATAGGGAATGAAAAAGATGACTGACAGTTTTATCAAAATTACATCATTGGAAGTGGGGATGAGCAGAAGCTCAAAGGAATGACAGAGGAATGCCAGAGAGATAGATGCCCAGTATGGGATTAAATAAATGTAAGATAGAATGCGCCATATAATAATTTAAGATTGGCCAGTCTACTACCCAAGTAAAGATTGCATACGCTCAAATGGAGTCATATTCTTTTTCTGGCATGAGATGTAATCTTCGCCTGTTGTATTGTGTGGTGGGTGAACATGTATGCTCTAGAATCATACTGACTGGAGTCTAATTCTTATGTCCTCACTGTGGGTGATTTGGTATAGACTCTTAATCTCACCATCCTTCCATTGCCAAATGTATTTGTTCTCCATTATGGTATCATAAATGATTCCCAAAACAATAGCTTAAAAGACTTGTCTAAGCTGGGAGTCAGTGGCTCACGCTTGTCATCCTAGCTACTCAGGAGGCTGAGATCTGAGGATCATGATTGAAAGCCAGTCCGGGCAGGAAAGTCCAGAGACTCTTATCTCCAATAAACCACTCAGAAAACCAGAAGTGGCTCTGTGGCTCCAGTGGCAGAGCACTTGCCTTGAGCTGAAGAGCTAAGGGACAGTGCCCATGTCCAGAGTTCAAGCCCTATGACCCCACCAACAACAACAACAAAAACCTGTCTAAATTACGGACAATTACTTGGGTGGTTCTGGCTCAAGTTTGCTCATGAGATTGCAGCTGAGCCACCGACTGGAACCATGGTCATGAAAGACTTGTCTGGGGAGGGAGAACTTGTCTCCAAGATGATCCTTCACATGACTGCTAGCAGCAGCCTTAGCTCGGAGCACCTCAGTCTCTCCCGGTGGTTGCTTAAGTGTCCTTACAAAACAAGACCGTCCAACATCGTTAAAACATTAGCTCTTCTCAGCACGGAGCTGTAACCAAGCTGATGATGCAACCCATGCTAACAAGCCACTTGATGCAGATGGAGAGGTGACTTGATGCACTGGGCCGAGCGGCTGGAGAGAGATGTCATCTGATCCACAGCCCTTGCTTTAAAGATGAGAAAACTCAGCCATGTTAGGTGAGTCTAGAGAGAGCAGCAAGGAAGTCACCGTGTTGCTGGAGATGCTGATCATAGGTGCCAACTCTGATGTGCCCACCAACTGTGCCACTAAGCTAAGGGACACTCAAGAGGCAGAAACAGGTACCTTTTAATGGTAGACCTATGCAAGAATTCACAGACAGATTTGAAAAAAATCACACCACACCTACAAATTGAGGTGATAGGTAGGCCAGAGTCCTTTTGAGAATTAAATGAGACAATTTTCATAGAGCCCCTGACACTGCCAAGAGCTGGACAATACCTTGTAGAATTGCTGTAACAACTACTATTACTTGAAATGTGCCCTAATATCAAGCTTCCTTTAGAAAGGCATGAAATCAAGTAAAACCTCCAAATAAAATAGTTTTCAAGCCATGGAAAAACTCTTCTAATTGAACTTCATTTTCAGTGCTAGATTTTTTTAAATTTTACTTCCATGAGGATAATAACTGAAAAAGTCATACTTACTCAGCGTCTACAGTATGTGAGGTATTGTTCTTATTAAACTAAACATGTGCCATCCACCAATAATACAACTGAGGTGCATAATATACTATTATTTCAAGTAGAGATACGAACCAGGAAGAGAATGAGCTAGATAAAAGACATAGAGGAACCAAGATAGGTGTGGAGAGACTAAGGCTTACTAGTTTAGATAAGGTCCACCAGACCTCGCTAAGGTGGTAACATTTCAGTAGAAAGGCAAACAAAGTGAGGGGACAGGAATCAAGCTAAAAGGCAGAACATGTCAGGGCAGAGTCCAGAGACTGAAGAGGTTTGACATGTTCAAGGCCCAGATACAGTCAGAGAGCTCGCCAAAGGCCTTGTAGGCAAAAAGGAAGAATTTGGATTCTCCCAGATACTATGAGAGGTCATCGGGGTGGAGGAGGAACACTGAGTAGGGAGAATGGGATGATCTAACCCTTTGGCTCTGGGGTACAGAATGGAATGAGAAGGGATACAGACTGGACACGGATACAGAGGTCCAGGTGTGCATCCCTGAGGATGGGCACAAAGAAGGAAGCGGTCATAGTGAAGAGCTGTGGTTGAACCAGACGCAGGATGATAACCCGGGATGTGAAGGAAGAAGAAGAGTTCTACAACTCAGTGTGAGCATCTGGGTAAATGGAGATATAATTTACTGAGAACTGGGATGTCATTTATAGGAGGCAGACAGGCTTGGTGAAGAGACATCAGTTAGTTTTGTTTTAGCGTGTGTTAGTCTTCTGATGGATGTTAAACAGCCACACAGAGGAGAGCAGGAAGCATTCATTGAGTGAGCTGTGAACTCAAGCTGGACACATCTAAGGGTGTGGCCAGCATATTGATGGCAAGGAAAGACCTACAGGAGGAGAAAGCCTCAGATGGAGCACCAGACCACTGCAGCAGGACTGGTCAGGAAGAGGGAGAGGAAGCAGGACAAGAGCCGAAGAAGGGGTGGCTGAGGCAGGTGGGAACCAACAGGGCCAGCTGCTTCCTACCCAAGCAAGGCCTAGCAAGGCTGATGGCTAAACGTCAGTGGGAAGCTGGGTAGGAAGACTGTGGGATTTGCCAGCGTGGGACAGGAAAGTTGAAAGCTGGGCTGAAGTGAGTTAAGGACGCTTGGCAAAGAGGAAGTGCAGATGGCAAGCCCAGGTGATTCATTCAAGGCCTTTTGCTGCAAAGAGCAGGAGGTGGAGAGGGCCCTTGGATACAGGAAGGGATTTTTAATATAAACCTCATTACGGTGCGATTGTACAGTCTTACCGATGTTATAATAAATGTGGGGAAATGGCGGGGCACTAGAGAGAATGGAAAGTTACAGGAGCAGACGCACTGATAAATCCAGTAGAGGAATGCTACAGGCCACAGCGGATGGACTGTACTTAGAAGCGGGGAATTCAAAAGTATTGGGCTGGAACTGTGTTCTCCAAATATTTCCATCTTCCCAGAATCTCATTTACAGATATCATTAGTTAAGGTGAGACCAGAGAGACAGAGGGACTAATCCAATCACTAGTAGAGACAAAAACCCATAGAACCACATGTGAAGACCAGAGAGAGGGCAGTGATGCATCCACAAGCCAAGGAAGACTGGCAGCAGCCACCAGCAGCTTAGAAGAGGAAAAGAACTCTTCCCCAGAGCCTGAAGAGGGAACATGACCCTGACTACACTGCAGTTTCCTGCCTTAGGTTTCCAAAATTCTGACAGAACACATTTTTATTGGTCTAAGCCATTGAATTTGTAGTCATGTGTTATGGCGGCCTTAAGAAACTAATACATCATTCATGGAAAAACCAAGAGCACCTAGCGTAGGCCATAAAGAAAGAGAATTGGCAGGATGGAGTAGGGATATCAGAAAAGGGGAATGTGATTTGCTGGGAGTGATGTTGTTCATCTCTTGTTCCTCCTCTGACCCATCCCCCAATCCTCACCAAGAACTATCAATAGCAATTTTTGCTCACAAAGATATCCAGATTTAGACAGTATGCAAAGGATTTTTACTAGCATTAGATATGTGAGGGCAGATGAGAGGCACAAAAAGTCAGAAGATTGGATAAGCTAGGAATCTGCAACGGCATTGCAGAAGCTACTCGGGGTCCTTGGAGGTTTGTGGTCATAAGCTAACAGTTGAAGCAGTCAAACCATGGTTGTAATTTGTCCCAGTCATACTGTTGTTCAGGGATAGACAGGCTGGAGCACGTGGGTCACTGGATTTCAGCAAGTTTGGGGTTTGCCATATGGACTCAGTAGAAGAGAGGGGTCAGATGGTAGAGTGTTGATAAGAAAATGATTTGTAAATGATAGAATAAACCTAAGCTTGATAAGGACAGATGTGACAACCTGGGATTGAGTGAAGGTGGTATGAACAAAATTGTCTATCCATGGACTGGAACAATGCTTGTTAGACTGGCATCTTTGAAATGGTTCTTCCATGAATAATGGCGGCCACTACTTAAGAGCATCAGCCCTGAGCCACATGTCTTCTGAGTGTGACTTCTGCTTTTCCAGCTTCCTTCCCTCCCAGCACACTGTATGGACCAGCTACTGGCCCACGAGGATGGACACAGGACTACTGTTCAGAAAGTTATGGACATGAAGGATCGAGGGAGAAATTAGGATGGGGGACAGGGAGGAGAAAACACCACAGCTATCAGGACAGGTAGAAAGAACAAGAAAGGCAAGAAGGAGAGCGAAATAGGAAGACCTCCCAGTTATCCGTGCAAGAGGCTCTTTGACCTTAATTAATGGAGGAAATAAGGAAATGCATCACCCTTGCTATGGACTCCAGTAGTTTCTGGTAATAAACTTGACCTTCTTTCTAAGCACTGTAGTTTAAACTCAGTCATTTGGGGCAGACAGCGGTAGTTCATCTTTCCTCATTTAACCAAACAAAGAAACATCACCCCATTTTACAGATGCAAGAAGAAATGTGCATGACCCCCTGGTGGAGCTTTTGTTGCATTAAAGGCTTCTTATCAGCCATGCTCTTTAGGCAAAGTTATCTCTCTCAGTTATTCCCGCAGAGAGAAAGAAATCCCAGTACGAATGAAGAACGGTGCTGTGATTAAGTCCTCAGGACCTAAGATGGGTGGATGGACGCTAGGACGCGAATACCAGCTTTTCAGTTTCTAGGTCATGTGTTCTCTGAAGGGAGTCTGGGAACCCAATGCTCCCTTGTCTAGAAAGATTGAGATGTAATTTTTGTTTATACATAGTAAATCAGTGACAGTACTATGAAACCAAGATGTTCCCAACCAAATGGCCAAACAGCCAATCAGAATTTCTCAACTTTTTGGTCTCAGGATCCAGTGTCATTCTTACACATGACTGTGATCAACAAAGAGCTTTTGTTTATATGAGTTGTATGTGCTGGTGGTATTTAATGTATCAGAAACAAAATTGAGAAAATTTTAGTTCAGGAATATACATATATTCCATTCACTGGTGATGGTAGTTATCCACCATCATGTGCTTCTAGAAAACTCTGTTTGCTCACAGAGAAAATGTGAGTAAAATGGCTAAAATAAATAAATAAAAAATCTTAGCATTAGTAGATATATCATTTTGACCAAAGGAGCCTCAGAGTTACCTAGACCGATCTCAGCAAATCACAACCCCACAGAATCATCAACAAGGCTGCCTTTGTTGTGTATAAAGGCCTTTGTGTGTGCCTTTGAAGATTATATTAAAACTGTTTCTTTTCTAAATAGACTTCTGTTGTTTGCACATCTTGGGGGGGTCAATGTGCATGTTCTCCTTCAAAATGTCTCCCCAGCTGAAGGAGCCCAGGGAGAGTGGACATACTTGTGTAAACTGCCGTGGGGGGCGGGAGGGAGACCCTGAAGGAATGCTCTTAAGGGTATTGGTGCAAAAGTTAAGAGAAAGATACAGTGTCCCCACCTGTACCCATTACCCAGCTACAAGAACCCCAAGATCAACACCTTCTTACTGTATCTCTCCTGCAGCATTCCATCACCACACACTCTAGACTATCTTGAAGCAAGACTCAGATATTCACCACATCACCAGACAATGTGTCCATATGTACCTCCATTCCTTTTTGGTGTTTTGGTGGTACTTGGGTTTGAATTCAGGTTCACTCTACCACATGATCCCATAATTCCAACCCCTTTGGCTTTAGTTTTCAGAGATGATCTTGTGCTTTTACCCAGGCCAACTCAGGACTGTCATCCTTCTCTTTGCACCCTCTGAATAGCTCAGATTAAGACCTTTGCTACCACATCCCAGATCTTATCTTAAAGATAAGATCTTAATAACTTTTTCCTGGACTGGACTTTGCACCTCAAATCTTCCTATCTCTGCCTCCTGAGTAGCTGGGATTATAGGCACGTACCATCATGCCCAGCCCAAAGACCTATTCTCTTAAATATAACCCCAACACTACCATCATACCTAAATTAACATTGATACCTAATTAATACCTAAATTAACACTTAGTTAATAATCAAAATAGCCTCCTGTTGTCTAAAGTACATTTTGATAGTTGGAGTGTGTAAATCAGGATATAAACATACACTTATTACAGTTGATGTCTATTTCTTTTTTTTTTTTTTTTTTTTTTTGTCGGTCGTGGGGCTTGAACTCAGCCTGGGCGCTGTCCCTCAGCTCTTCAGCTCAAGGCGAGCGCTCTACCACTTGAGCTACAGCGCCACTTCCGGTTTTCTGGTGGTTTATTGGAGATAGGAGTCTCATGGTCTCTCCTGCCCGGGCTGGCTTTGAACCGCGATCCTCAGATCTCAGCCTCCTGAGTAGCTAGGATTACAGGCGTGAGCCACCAGCGCCCGGCTGATGTCTATTTCTTAAATTTTTACTTTTCTCTCTTTCTCTCTTTCTTTCTTTCTTTTGGTTGTGGGGCTTGAACTCAGGGCCTGGGCACAAATTTTTCATTCAAAGCTAGCACTCTATCACTACGAGCCACAGTGCCACTTCTGGTTTTCTGGTGGTTAATTGGAGATAAGAGTCTCACACACTTTCCTGCCTGGCCTAGCTTTAAACCAGGATCCTCAGATCTCAGCCTCCTGAGTAGATAGGAAGACAGATGTAAGCCACCAGCACTCAGTTTATTACTAACCTTTAAGTTCCTCCCTTCTTCCTCTTTTCTTCCTCCTTCCTTGCATTTTATTGGTTAAAGAAGCTAGATCATTGGTCAGTGATGTGATGGAATATGTTCTATGCCCAGTAGGTCCTATACATGAGCAGCCAGATTTAGAAACCTCTTACCTCAGCCTCCTAAGTGCTCGGATTACCGGTATGTACCAACATGCCTGGCAACCTGGGAATTCTTTATCAGGCCTCTAATCTCTTCCCACAAGTGACAGGTTTCAGATATGAATTCTGGGAGGAACAAGAAGTCAGATTGGAGCAGGCATCTAAGTGAAGTTGCAGGCGATGATTTTTAGTTTGAATTTTTCTGCACTTCTTAGTATCCTGTATGGGCTATGTACTTACTTGGAAATGAAAATGTTATTTTGAAATCATAAAAAATTTAAAATACTCCAGGAAAAAAAATGGGGAAAGGCAGTAACAGACAACACAGACATAAAGAAATACAAATAGACAATAAAATTAGGAAACAAACTATTCAAGTCCACTTGTAATAAAAGAAATTCAATGTAAAACCACAGGAGAAGACACATTAATTCATCAATTGATTATATTTTAAAATTATTCCAGCTGTTATTTTTATGGTTGGGATTTTTTGGTCTTTATATAGAAAAAATTGTTAAAAATGAAAACTCACAGTATGTCATTCCAGAGGTTCTTATCTTTACAGTTACTGAGCTCTGGGCAAAAGCTGTATATAGGTGTATCAATTTGCCTGGCATTGCATTATTTTATGACCATATTATTGTTATTACAAAGCTTCCCTATAGCAGAGTGGCCACATTTTCTTAATCTGATCCTGTTTACACAGGATAATAAAACTGTTGCTTACAAAATATTCTAATACCTACTATTGTTAAGAAAATAGAGAAGATTATCTAATACAATTTTGGTAGGCTAAATTACTGCTATCTTTTCTGAAAGGAAATTCAGCATTGTTTATCATATGACTCAAAAATGTTTGAAATGTAGGGTCCAGTAATGTAACTTCCTCAAAATAGTCCAAATAAAAGAATGAAATCTGTGATAATATCTTTGGCTTATAAGTATTTCTTAAACTTATTTATAATACAAAAAAAATCATTGCAACTTGGAGGCTAATATTCTGAAGGAAATTAAAACCATGACCTTTAAGAAAAATAGTTAATGATATGAGAGAAAGGCTCATTATATATTGTAGCACAGAGAAAGCAGATTATAATACAGTGTCTAGTCTGGCCACATGTTTCAAATGTGTGTATGTGTGTGTGTGTGTGTGTGTGTGTGTGTGTGTGTGTATAAACATGTTCACAATTACTGACTCTAGAAGATTTGGGTTTTCTTCCACATTGTGGAATTTTCCAAATGTTCCACAACAAACATGTATAATATACACATTTATAAGCATAGACATATTTATAGAATTGGGGCACATTGTTTATAAGATTCTAAAATAGAAGATTCTCTATAAAGAAGCAATAAGAGAAATCTGTAATGATCTGCCGGCCCTGCATTGAATTTGGAGAACACATTTGGAGTATGAACACATTTAGCTAAGTCAACATACAGTGGTTACATGTTAAAAGTATGTAGGGATGTGTGAATATACATAGGTTAATCTAACACTTCCCTTCCTGTCTGCTGGGAGTGCACAGAAGTAACGATACTCCAGGAGCATTTTTGAACTCCCTCCCACCCAGATCTTTATTTCTTTCCTTAATTTTCCTTTTTAAAAAATTTTTTTTGCCAATACCAGGGTTTGAACTCAGAACCTTATCCTTGCTCAGCTGGGACTCAAACATTTGAGCCAAGCTTTTCGCTGATAGTTTTGGACATGGAATCTCACAGACTTTAAAGCCAGTCTGGGCAGGCTTTACACCACAAACCTTTGGATCTAAGCCTTCTGGGAAGCCAGAATCACAGGTGTGAGCCAACCATGCCTGACTTGAGATCTTACTTTCTCGTACCATGATCCAATGAAAGGAACCAGGACGCCTTAGATCAATGGACCAGAGCAAAAAATACACAAAATGATCCTGGAATAACACCTCAGGGCAGAAAATAAGGAATGAATAAAAAATAAGTATGCTATGATGAGGGTATATCAAAAGAACTGATGGGCAAAGTTCTCATTGGCCAACACTGTGACAACATAAGTAGCATTCACTTATCATCAAAACATAAAATAAATATTTATGAATTGATAAGGAGAGATGACTTTTTATCCAATGGATTATTGGGTAAATGAACAGGTATAAAGGCACAAATTTCCTGTAGAGAAAAACTCTAAATAATTATATAGACACTCAGACTTCATGGGCTGGACAGAGTGACTTGCTTCCAGAGAGTACAGTAAGGAAGGAAGGAGAGAGAAAATAACTTTGCCATGGAAAAAACCTGACAATCACAATCTCAACCAGGAGATCAAAACCAATTTTGGTCGTGATAAGTCATGGCTGCTGCTGATAGCCTTACATCTGATATGACAGAAATGGTGGTGTTTCCTACTACCAAATCCATGACCCCAATCTTATCATGAGAAAGACATCAGACCAACACCAACTGAGGAAAATGCTATAGAATGTGCATCCAATATATTCAAAATTGTCAAAGGAGAATATCAAAAAGGAAGCATGAGAGATTTGTCCTAGCTAAAGAGAGTATAAGGACACTTTGACTAAATAGATAGAGTTAAAGTAATATGAATAAAGTAGGTGCTCTTGCCAATAATAATAATGTGTCAAGCCTCAGTATTATCTTTGCGATTTTTCATTAAGTTTGCAAGCATTCTAGTAAAGCTTATTTCTTAGAAAGCAAGGTTCTGTAACAAAATAGAGCAAATCATTTTCAGAAATTCTCTTCCTGAGGTACCAAGTAAGGTAAAGCTATTTCTAGAGGAAAAGTGTGAAAGTATTATTTTGCTGACTTAATAACATAGTTAAAAATACACACTAAGAGGAGGGGGAATGTCTTTTACTTCATTGAGAGTGAACCATTAGTTTTGTAATACATAGATACTCACCAGGTTATAATTTCTTTATATTTCATCACAAGATAAATGGGAAAACAGGGAATTTATCTAAGAAAAGCCATGCCTTCTAAATAATAAGAAACTTGGAAACAGGAAAACTTAAGGAACAAGCTACTCCAAACTTTAAAGAAAAAATGGCAAAACTTGGTCAAGATTGTAAAAAAAAAGCCAAAAATAATAACACTTAAACACAAAATCAGAAGGCCTTAAGGAAAGAGTGTGATAAATAGACAACAGAAAGATTTAATGGGAGATGAATAACACAAAAGATTTCAAAGAAATTGAAGGTATTGTAGTAGAAAAGTTAAATATTGTAGTAGAAAAGTAGAAAAGTTAAAATATTGTAGTTCTTTTTTTGTCCATTGTGGGGTTTGAACTCTGGGTCTGGGCGCTGTCCCTCAGCTCCTCAGCTCAAAGCTAGTGCTCTACCACTTGAGCCACACACCACTTCCAGCTTTTTCTGTTTAGGTGGTGCTGAGGAATTGAACCCAGGGCCTCACGCATTTGAGGCAAGCACTCTACCAATGAGACACCTTCCCAGCCCCCAAAGTTAAAGTATTGTAGCAGTCAGAGCTTCTGCATGGCAAAGGACATAGCTAGCAAGATCAATAGAAAGCCCACAAATTGGGAGATCTTCACTAGCCATACAACGGACAAGGGTCTCATATCTGAAATATACCTGGAACTCAAAAAATTAAATCCCCCAACAAATTCTCAAAGAAACAACTGCCCAATAAATAAGTGGGCTAAAGACTTAAAGACAAACTTCTCTGAAGAGGAAAGAAAGATGGCCAATAGACACAAGAAGAAATGTTCAACCTCCCTAGCCATAAAAGAAATGCAAATCAAAACAACATTGAGATTCCACCTCACCCCAGTTAGAATGGCTATAATTAAGAACTCTAATAACAACAGATGCTGGAGGGGATGTGGACAGAAGGGAACCTTACCACATTGTTGGTGGGAGTGTAAACTTGTTCAGCCACTTTGGAAAGTAGTATGAAGGCTTCTCAAAAGACTCCACAAAGAGCTCCCCTATAACCCAACAATCCCACTTTTGGGCATTTACCCAAATGATCACAAACAAGACCATACTAAAGCTACCAGCACAACTATGTTTATTGCATTATTTACCATAGCTAAGATATGGAACCAACCCAGATGCCCCTCAGTAGATGAATGGATCAAGAAAATGTGGTACATATACACTATGGAATTCTATGCCTCCATCAGAAAGAATGACATTGCCCCATTTGTTAGGAAATGGAAAGACTTGGAAAAAATTATATTAAGTGAAGTAAGCCAGGCCCAAAGAAACATAGGTTCCATGGTTTCCCTTATTTACAGTAACTAGTAGACAAGCAGAAACGGTCAGATAAGTGGATGTTAGGTGAAATGAACCCCAAGATAAGGATTCAAATTTTTTTTCTTTTTTGCGATTGTTCCTAACATATTTATAAGATGATTTCTTTGTTGCTTCGTATGTCCCTCCCCCACGGTATAACCCCTGTTTCCATTGTATTTCATGTTGGTATACTTTGTGGAGGGGAAGGGAAAAAACAAATTGTTTAAATAAGGATACAGGTAGACCCATTGCAACAATGCGATGTACAAGACGTTATGTTGTAAAACAAACTTTACAACTTTGGTGGGGGGAGGCGAAGAGGGGGGATGGAGGGTGGAAATGGGAAGGGATGGGAAGGGGAAACAAAGGAGGAGGCAACAATGCACTCATTATCTTGCCATGTAATTGTAACCCCTGTGTACGGTATTTTCACAATTAAAAAAAAGTATTGTAGCAGTGATAACCTCAACATTGTAGACAATAGATAACCGCATATAATGTGGATAGACAATTTTAAAACAGTTTCTAGAATTTAAGATAAAAAGGCAGAGATTTAGATGAAAAAAAATCCAAAACTCCTGGAAGATGGAAAATGGAAAACAAGGATGTGATTTAAAGTGAAACAAGAAAAAAAAAAACATAGAACAGACATAAAATTCTAAATTATAATACATGAAAATGATGATGGGCTAAAGAATTATCAGTTGGTATTAATTTATAACTTAACCATTTTCTGTGCAAAGAAATTAGTCTTTAAGATGCTGTTTATATGTGTATTTTTCTACAACAACCCAGAAAATATACTTCCTTTATTCTTTTCTTGGAAAAAAAATTATTTGGGTACTCTAAGCAAAACTAACATTTTAGAAATGGGACAGCAATGAACACTGAAACTGGTCAAGCTATGAAAGTCTAAATATAACTGTTAAAAACCTAGTTTTAAAATTGAAAGTAAAAGTATCAATGAAATAGTAACCTGGAACCAAAACCTGTACAGAAAGGGGAAGTAAATTATACAAAATGCTTTCCCTCAAATAGAGGACTGGTACTGCCTTTCTTCTGGCCCAGGATAAATTCGGAGAATGAATTTGAAACACCAGAGTTAACCATTAACAAATTTACAATCATAGGATACATTAGCCTGTGAGACACAGACAAATTAACAGCTAAGTCAATATATCAATAGCATAAAATAGAGGACCGTGTAATAACAGACAAGCTGAGTTGAGATGACAAGGGGAATGCCTATTGTAAGACCCAGTGAAGAGAATAAATGCCCATAGAGAGACAAAAACTCTTAAATTAGGCCCTCATTTTATGTTAGGCTCCAAAGTAGGTCATTTTTCCTAAAAATATAAGTATAAAAACTAGTATAACATGTTTTTAAAACCAAAAGAAATAGAAGACATGGTACAAATGCAAAATGTGTATTAGATGGAGAAGCAGTCTGTACAAAAACACTAAGTGAAACAAATAGGATATTTTACAGTAATAAAAGGGAGAACTCAAAATAAGAATATGATAAAAACATACTTAGAACTCAAAAAACTAAATCCCCCAACAACAAATCCTCAAAGAATCAACTGCCCAATAAATAGTGGGCTAAAGACTTAAAGACAAACTTCTCTGAAGAGGAAATAAGAATGGCCAATAGACACATAAAGAAATGCTCAACCTCTCTAGCCATAAAAGAAATGCATATCAAAACAATCTTGAGATACCACCTCACCCCAGTTAGATTCGTTATAATCAAGAACTCTAATAACAACAGATGCTGGATGGGATGTGGCCATCCCTACTGCATGGGGAACCCTACTGCATTGTTAGTGGAAGTGTAAACTTGTTCAACCACTTTGGAAAGCAGGATGGAGTTCCTCAAAAGACTCCACATAGAGCTCCCCTCTGATCCAACAATCCCACTTTTGGGCATTTACCTAAATTATCACAAACAAGACCATACTAAAGCTACCAGCACAACTATGTTTATTGCAGCATTATTTACCATAAGATATGGAACCAACTCAGATGCCCCTCAGTAGATGAATGGATCAAGAAAATGTGGCATATATGTTTGTTAGGAAATAGAAAGACTTGGAAAAAATTATATTAAGTGAAGTAAGCCAGGCCCAAAGAAACATAAGTCCCATGGTTTCCCTTATTTGCAATAACTAGTATAAGTCTAGGACAAGCAGAAAAGGTCAAAAGCTATGTACATATGACCATAAGATGATGTTAAGTGAAATGAACCCCAAGATAAGGACACAACTTGTTTTTTTAATTGCTTGCTATTGTTTTTAATGTACTATGTGGTTTTTTGTTGTTTCTCTTGTATGTTCTTCCCCCACAGTATAACCCCTGTTTTCACTGTATTTGATGTCGGTGCCCTGCATCTGGTATATACATTTTTCTAATTTGGGGAGGGGAGGGGAAATAACAAAATGCTGAAACAAGGATATAGGTTGACCCATTGTAACAATGAGATGTATAGGACACTATGTTGAAAATGAACTTTACAACTTGGGTGGGGGAGGAGGAGTTGGGGATGTGGGAAGAAAGGGATGATAGGGGAAAAACAAAGGAGGTAACAATGCTCCATAGGAAATGTACTCGTTACCTTACAAATGTAACTGTAACTCCTTTGTACAGTATTTTTACAATAAAAAACATAAAAAATAAGAATATGATGTAATTATTCACCAAATACTTATCAATGCTTAAAGCTGTGCAAAGAATAATCATGTGAAACATCAAATGCTAACCACCACTAAAATTTAAAGTACAATGGACTTATTTTTAACATGTTCTGTTTCTCTCAGAATTGAATCATTTTAATATATAAAGATGATTGGAGATGTGGCCCAAGTGGTAGACTACCTTCCTACCAACTAGTAGGCCCTGAGTTCCAACCCTAGAACCTCCAAACTAATTAAGTAAATACATAAAGAAAAAAGTTAGCAATACAAAGGAAAAGTGTTACTATTGTTATTATTTTGAGATATTTAAGCATATAATTATTGTTTGGAGCTGATCAATTAGATGAACAAATGAAGATTTAAAGGATCTAGATCTTCAAAAAATTTTTTTCATTTAGTTTTTAAAATGACTTGAATAGAAATTATTTTTCCTGTAAACTATGGAAAATTTATAAACATAAAGTGCAATAATATTATAAACTAATAACAGCCCTTACCTAAGGATATAGATCCAGAGATAACCTCTTTAAATGAATCTGCTTGAACTAATGCTAATTTTACTAATAGGGAAAAGTAGTTGGAGTAGAACTGAATCTGGAAAGATGAAACTAAAAACTTACGAAAGGAAATCTATTTTATTGTATGTTTAATGAAGTTACAAAACAAAGCACTCAATATTGCTTTGTGGCATACTTACTCTGAAAAAAATCGAGATCTTGTGATACAACATCCTTCATATTTGAATCACAGAGTTATTTTTATTTAAAACTCATGCAAATTTAATGGTCAATCTGTTATTCTATTTATCAGCCTCACATAAGTCACCATCTGAACTAGCCTTAATTGCATTTTTTTTCTGCAGTTAATCATTCAGGAATAAAAGATCTCAATGGCTTGTTTCTGCTTACAGAAAGTGGTATCCATTATTACACTGTTGAAAAATAGAATACACAATAGGAAGGAAGATGAGTTGGCAACTCAACCATGAGAATGTTCATGTTTGCTACTCATTGAGAAAAGTCCTTTTAAAATCTCTTGAAGTCCCATTGGTTCCAGTTTTTCTTGGTAGTACTGGGGTATGAGTTTAAGGCCTTAAGCTCTATGGCTGAGCTACATCTCCAGCTCTGCCTGCTTTTTTAAATCTCTCATTATTTTTGAAATAGAGTCTTGATTTCTTCCTAGGCATAAGCCTGGACTGTAACCCACCTATTAAAGGTTTCCTATCATTGTTGGGATTACAGGAATGCACAGTACATCCAGCTTCCCTACACTGAGAAGAAATCTTGTTGACTTTTCTGCCCAGGCTGGCCTAGAATGATGTCCTTCCCAGTATCTGCCTTCCAATGTACCTTAGGGTGACAGATGTGTGCAACTATACCCAACGAGGGATGAACTGGCCTCAAACCATGAACCTCCCACTATTGATCTCACAAATCATTAGGATTACAGATAAGAGCTACCAGTGGCCAGCTTCAGTAGTTATCTTTCAAGTAGGGTCTTATCTTTATCCTGGGGCTGGCTTAAGACAGCAATCACCTATCTATGCTGCCACGTAGCTGACTTGGGATCATATGCCTAAACTATTGTACAGAGTTTATTCACTAAAATGAGGTCTCCCTAAATGTCTGCCTTCACTGGACTCAAATTGCACTCTTCTGATCTCAGCACTCTGAGTAGCTGGGACTACGAGCATGAGCCACCATGCCAGACATATTACAATTTCTGCATGTGTGTTTGTGTACACGCACATGTGTGAGTATACATATGCACCAGTACATGAGTTAAACTCTGGGTCTTACACTCTTCTCCACTTTCTTGCTCACAACTTCCAGTCTGGAATTCTTCTGGTTAATTATAATGGCTGGCACTGAACCACAGTCCTCCAGGGCTCAATCTCTGGAATAGCTAGGATTCTCAGTGCAAGCCACCAGCACCCAGCTACAATTTATTTTTAACTATTATGCAATAGATACTAGGCAATGGGTTTTATATGCATGTCTTAACTTTTTTAATTTTTATCAATATAAATTAATTTTACAAAGGGTTGAATTGTAGTATCTACCTACCTGCATTTAATGTAGTTTGATCAAATTTCCTCATCTATATTATTCTTTCTGCTTCCCTCCTTATAATAACTTTCAGCAGATGTCATGATGCTATTTTCATACATATATACAATGTATTTTATCCTAGTCCCCTGCCATTACCCTCTCCCTTCCTCTTCACCCTTTCCACTGTCCCCTCCTTCTTTTTTTACAATCATGCCATATTATTTTTTTAGGTCTAGATGTTGCATATGAACAAAAACACATGATATTTGTCTTTCTGAGGTTGGCTTAGCTCATTGAATCTCTAGCATTTTTTAAAATCAAAGCCCTTTTGTGTTTCTTACAGGTCCTTTTAATGCTTTTCTACTTAAATTGTTCACCTCTGAAGCTATTGTGTTTCATCCTGTAGAGCTTTCTCTTCCTCTACCTTCATGCTGCCAGATCCTTGCTGGTCAAAGAAATGTGGATGGTCCCATGCAGTTTCTAAATCACCTTCACCAACTTCAGAAAACTTTACTCCCTCTTTAATCAAATGTGTTTGCTTTGTTTTGTCTATTTTTTTTAAAAGCAATAATCAGCTAGGTATTACTGGACCAAAACATCTGATCAGATGGACAGGAACAGGATCAGATCCTGGCCTTGACATCAAAGGAGACTTAAGCTGGATTTCTTAAGTGGTGAATTCATCAGCACACATTTTGGGTTATGATAACTTAACTTCCCTATACAACTACACAACCATGAAGAATTAGATATTGAAGACCCACACACACACTTTCATGAAATATAAAACAAAATCTGTCCTAGATAATTATGCATAGGCAGATATCAAAATAGTAGTGAGAAATTATTTGGTAATTAAATGGTCACAGTGAAAATAGATCATATCAAAACAATAGAATATAGTCAAGATGTTAATGCATTGAAAATGCATGTGACTAAACGCTTTTAGTATTACATAATGTTGAAAATCAGCTAAGCACTTAACTTACATTAAAAAGAAGAAAACGAACATGAAAGGTAAAAGTGAACATTTACAATGATATAAATGGTAGAGAAAAATACATTTGAGCTCTGATACTTTGAAATTTTCAACATATTCCAAGATTAAGCAAAACACAAAAAACAGGCTGGGGAAGGAAGTAAAAAGAAGAAAGAAAGGAAGAAACAGAAGATCATTGGAGAGAGGCAGGGAAAGAAGAAGCAAAGACACATAACATCAGGAGTGAATAAAGGTTTTGCTCTAAAGAGTTCAGGATATAAAGCTCATAAATAAAGTCCATTTATTTTTAAATTTAACATGACAGTTGAAAGTGACTGGTGTTGCCATCTGTCGGTAGCAGATAGAGTTGCCACCTTTCAGATCAAATAAATCTTTTTTTTTTTTTTTTTACCAGCACAACTATATTTATTGCAGCATTATTTACCATAGCTAAAATATGGAACCAACCCAGATGTCCCTCAGTAGATGAATGGATCAAGAAAATATGGTATATATACACAATGGAATTCTATGCCTCCATCAGAAAGGATGACATTGCCCTATTTGTTAGGAAATGGAAAGACCTGGAAAAAAATTATATTAAGTGAAGTAAGCCAGGCCCAAAGAAACATAGGTTCCATGGTTTCCCTTATTTGCAATAACTAGTATATGTCTGAGACAAGCAGATAAGGTTAGATAAGATGATGTTAGGCGAAATGAACCCCAAGATAAGGACACAAGTAGTTTTTTCTTTCTTGCTATTGTTTTTAACATATTTATAAGGTGATTTTTTTTGTTACTTAGTATGTCCCTCCTCCATGGTAAAACACTTGTTTTCACTGTATTTGATGTTGGTATAATTTGGGGAAGGGAAGGGAAAAAACAAATTGTTTAAATAGGGATACATGTGGACCCATTACAACTGTAAGACTCAAGACAATGTACTCTGTTCTGGTGTTCTTCTGTATAAAATGAAGAGGTTGACCATATGTGCTTCTAGTTCAGGATTGCCTGACATATTTCTAGAAAGAAATTCAGGTGAAGCCCAGTGTGCTTTAGTTAATACAGAAATATTTCCAGCACCTTCAAAGACCCTGGAGAACTCCTCCCCTCAGATACTAAGCACCAATGGGACAAAAGGCCCACCTTTTTAAAAAAAATAAGTTTTTTTTTATTGTGAAAATACCAGTCAGAGGGCTTACAATTACATGAGCAAGGTAATGAGTATGTTTCTTATCAAGCATTGTTGCCTCCTCCTTTGTTTTCCCCCTGCCATCCCTGCCCTCCCATCTCCACAACTACATTCACCCCCTCCCCCCACCGCCAAAGTTGTAAAGTTTGATTTTCAACATAGCATCTTGTACAGATCAAATAAATCTTATAAACTAGAATTTCATAATTGTTTTTAATTAACAACTTCCTGAACACTTTATAAACAGTATATGATACTGTGTTAAATAATTGTTAAATCTTTATTGAAGTAAACTCCCATTGGAAATTATAAATAATTAAAATTGACTCAAGAAGAGGTAGAGAAATAAACATAATGACATGTAAATAAAAAATTAAAATCCCGGGCTGGGAAGGTGGCTCAGTGGTAGAGCACTTGCCTTGCATGCATGAGGCCCTGGGTTCGATTCCTCAGCACCACATAAGCAGAAAAAAAAAGCCAGATGTGGTGCTGTGGCTCAAGTGGTAGAGCGCTAGCCTTGAGCTGAAGAGCTGAGGGACAGCGCCCAGGCCCAGAGTTCAGACCCCACGACCAGACCCAAAAATAAAAATAAATTTAAAAATTAAAAATAAAAATCCCTAACATGTTTTAGACAGAATTACAGGTGAATACTTTTAAGAAGGGGAACCAATACTGTGTTTTTAAGTCTCTTCCAAAAGGTAGAAAAGGAATTTTTTCTAATCAATTGAGTACAATTGACATTATTGAAAAGCTGATAAGAATATCTCTAGAAAAACATTTGCTAATTACATTTTTAATATAGATGCAAAAGAATCATCTGAACATTGGTAGCAAGCTAAATACAACTATATAGGCAACGAATATCACTCTATGTCCTCAAAATTACTTCTAAATGTGCAAGGATAATTTAATATTACAAAATCATCCATATTATTCAAATAATGATCCAAGGGAACAACCTTATGAAAATCTTGAAGGATTGAAAGGAAACCTTTGAATAGAATTCAACTGCACTCTTAGTTAAAATAATTCTACTCTACTAGGTACTAGGTTGAGAAAATTTTACAAACATCACTGATATTCCTCTCTTTCTAAGATTAGAAAAAAAAAAGAAAATAATACATAGCTATTTTTCAGTGCTACTTGGAATTTTTGGTTAGTTAGTACAATAAATTTTGAAAATAAAATATATTCAAACTGTAATAACATCTATAACTCTCTGGTTTCAAAATCAAAAGAGAATCAACTAAAAAATTTTAAGTAAAGAATACAGAAGTAGTTCAGAAGGCTAAAAATTAACTACAAAACAAGAGAGTAGCTTTCCCACATACTACTCACATAGGAGAAAACAATTTCACTTAAATACCAAAATTCATTTTTTTTTTGTCGGTCGTGGGGCTTGAACTCTGGGCCTGGGCACTGTCCCTCAGCTCTTCAGCTCAAGGCTAGTGCTCTACCACTTGAGCCACAGCGCCACTTCCGGTTTTCTGGTGGTTTATTGGAGATAGGAGTCTCACGGTCTCTCCTGCCCGGGCTGGCTTTGAACCGCGATCCTCAGATCTCAGCCTCCTGAGTAGCTAGGATGACAGGCATGAGCCACCAGCGCCCGGCCCCAAAATTCATTTTTAAAAATATATTTAAAAGTATATTTTTAGAAGCTAAAAATGTAAAAATATTAGAATATATCTGGAAAAAAAATACCCAGCATATTAGGTTTATGGATAAGAAGATTAAGTATTGCAAGCAAGTCAATTATTCTCCAAATAAATCTATATATATAATACAATTCCAACTTATATCTCAGTCAAACTTTTATTCAAAGTAAATGTAGGCTTTCAAAACTCAACTAGAATAATAAACAGAACATACCTGAGCCATTTTTATTTTATTTTATTTTATTTTTTTTACCAGCACAACTATGTTTATTGCAGCCTTATTTACCATAGCTAAGATATGGAACCAACCCAGATGCCCCTCAGTAGATGAATGGATCAAGAAGATGTGGTATATCTACACAATGGAATTTTATGCCTCCATCAGAAAGAATGGCATTGCCCCATTTGTTAGGAAATGGAAAGCCTGAGCCATTTTTAAATGAAGAGAAGTAAAGCAGGCCTGCTTGTCGCATCTAACTTTGAGACAAGAGTAGAAAATGAAATGCAACAGAAAGTCCAAGAACAGGAAGAGGGGCCTACAAGAATGTGGTTGGTGATCAATGTAGAACCAAAAGCTGTCTGCTAAATAATATTATTAACAAATTGTACTAAAACAATGATTAAGTATTTGGTAGAATATAAGATTGGTTTCTACTGCAAAAATATGACCAGGCGTTAGTGGCTCAAACCTGAAATCCCAGCTATTCAGGAAGCTGAGATCTGAGGATTGTGGTGTGAAGCTACCCCAGGCAGGAAAGTCCATGAGACTCTTAACTCCATTTAACCACTAAAAAGCCAGAAGTGGAAGTATGGCTCAAAGGGTAGATCACTAGCCTTGAACAAAAGAAACTCAGGGACAGCACCCAGGTCCCAAATTCAAGCCCTAAGATTGGCATATACACACACGCACACATAAAATTATGATAGGTTGCATACATTTCTGAAGTTTCAAAAAACAAAAGATTAAAAAACTTGGCCTCAGGAGTATAAAGCTCAGCACAGAAACACAACTCGTATGGAGAAGAAGAAAGTAATACTGTCCTTCAAAAAGCAACATTTTACTTAAAAAAGGACTTTAATGCTTGATTTTAGTGGATAAAGGCTCGATGAACTTGAAAGAATAAGAATGATCAGCAAAGTTAAAGAAGACATATATAAACACCTCAATGAACTCAAAGAGAATGCAAATAAACAACTGAACAAAATAAGGCATCTGCCTTATTTGAAGAATAGAGGAACCCAGTAAAGAAATAGAAATCCTGAAAAACCAAAGGCCTCAATAACCCACCCACACCCCAAAAATAACTCAGTTGAAAGTTTCACTAATAGATTTAGAACAGATGAAAATAGAATAGCAGGGCTTGAGCATAAAGTAGAGGAATTAGAACATTCAGATAAAGACAAATCAAAAATACTAAAAATACTAAGGAAGTACAAACAGAACATGGAAGACATCTGAGGCATCATTAGAAGACCAAACTTATAAATCATGTGTATACTAGAAGACATAAGAAGGGAAAAAGTATATGCTAAAGGCATAGAAGTCATATTCAATAACATAATAGCAGAAAACAATCCCAGTCTTGAGAACAGGGGGTTATTCTAGTACCTGAGACATTTTGGACACCAAGTAGACAAACTCAAGAAAAAAATCTCTTCCAAGACACTTTATAGCTTAAACAATAAATGTACAGACAAAATTATATTGAGAGCTTCAAGAGAGAAGCATCAATTCACAAAAAAGGCAAATCTAAACAACAAACTCCCCAACAGAAACTCTAAAAGCAGTATAAAAGAATATATAGAGTATAAAATATAATGAGTAGGGCTGGGAAGGTGGCTCAGTGGTAGAGCGCTTGCCTTGCATGCCTGAGGCCCTGAGTTTGATTCCTCAGCACCACATAAGCAAAAAGCCGGAAGTGGCGCTGTGGCTCAAGTGGTAGAGTGTTAGCCTTGAGCTGAAGAGCTGAGGGACAGTGCTCAGGTCCAGAGTTCAGGCCCCACAACTGACCAAAAAAAAAAATATATATATATAATGAGTATATATAAGTATACATATACTTATATATGTGAGTGTATATATATATATATATATATATATATATATGAGTATAAAACACTACATTCTAAGCCCTACAAAGAAAATAACTATCAGCCTCTATACCTAGCAAAGATATCTTCCATAACTTAAAGATAAATAAGAAAAAATAATTCATGATAAAAACTAAAGGCATTCATGACTATTTAACCAACATAAAGGAATTCTATACCTGGAAGAAGATAATTGCAACCAAGAAAATACAAGAAAGAATAAATCATACTAGATGTGTTGATAAACAAACCATGATTGAGAAAGAAACAAACATCACAACAACAAACTGACAAGAAATACTATATACCTTTCAATATTGCTAAATGTTAACAGTCTCAATTCTCTAACCAAAGCCATTGGGTTAGATTAGAAAATGACCCAACCACTTGTTGCCTACAAGAAATGCACTTCACTGCCAAAGACCAAAATTGGCTGATGGTGGAAGGAAAGGAAAAGTATTCCAAACAAGTGGAGCAATTTTAAAAAAATTAACAAAAATTAACAAAGTAGACTCAAATTTAATCCTTTTAAGAGAAATAGGATTGATTAAAACAGCAAAGCAAATGAAAAGGAGGGACAAGTCTCAAGTAGGGAAATCATAACAAATACCTAATGAAATTCAACTAATCATTAGCAAATACTTCAAAAACTTATATTCCAATAAACTGGAAAATTCACATGAAATGGATAAACGTCTAGTTACATCAGTAGGTAAATTAGTAAACTATAAAGTATTTAAACATATCTATAACAAATATGGGATTGAAGCAGTAATAAAGGGTGTCCCATGAACTCACTCTCCTTAATGAACTGACACCAATGTTTCTCAAACTATAGGAAGAGAAGATATGTTATCCAAACTCATGAGTATTGCCCTGATACCAAAACTGGCTCAAACAAAAAAGTATGGACCAATTTTCCTGATAAACATTGATGCAAAAATTCTCAATATACTTGCAAATTGGTCGACAATACAGTGAGAAAAATCTTACACCAGGATCAAGTTGGTTTCATTCCAGAAACAAAAGAATAGTTTAACACACAAATATAAATAAGTATCATACAGCACATGAACAGAATCAAGGGTGGTAATCACATGACCATCTCAATATATTCATGAAGAGCTTTTCACAAAATTCAACATCTTTTCATGATAAAAGCTCTGAAGAATCTAGAAACAGAAGAAACATAACTCAATATACTTAATGTTCTGTAGACAAATACAGCAAACATTTTGCTGTGTTGGGAAAATTAAAAACATTCCACTAAAGGCAAAATAAGATAAGAGAGTCAACTCTCTCTACTCTTACTCAACAGAGAACTTGAATTCTGAGTCAGAGTAACAGAGCAAGAAGAAGAAATAAAAGAGATTCAAGGAAAGAATGAAGTCAAATTATCCTTATTTGGAGATGATTTAAAAAAGAAAAAAACTAAAGACTCTGACAAAAGAAACCACTAAATCTGATAAGGCTTTTGGCAAAGTACAAGATATGAAATCGATATACAAAAACTAGTAGCTTTTCTATATACCAATAATGAAGAGGATAAGAAAGAAATAATAAAAACAACTCTACTCAGAATAGTCTCCAAAAAAGTAAATGGCTAATAACAAATTTAGCTAAAAAGACCTCTACAATGAAAACTATAAAATATTGAAGAAAGTTAAGAATTCTAGAAGAGGGACAGACCTCTTGTGTTAATAACAAAAACAATCTACAGATTTAATGTAACTTCCATCCATCAAAATACCAATAGCATTCTTTATTAAAAAAAATTTAACAACATAAAATTGGTATGAAAACATAAAAGTTCTAAAATAGAAAAAGTTATCCCGAGCAAAAAAAAAAGAGCAATGCTAGAAATATAACAATATCAGACTTCAAATTATACCACAGAGCATAGTGACAAAAAAATTTAGCAAGATACTAGCACAAAAACAAATTATTAGAATGCAATAGAAGAGGAAGCTCAAAACAATAAGCTGACATGAACACTACCTAATATGTGTGTGTGTGTGTGTGTGTGTGTGTGTGTGTGTGTGTAAAGACAGCCACTTCAAAAACAGAACTAGGAAAACAGGATAACCATATGTAGAAGATCCAAACTAGACACTTATCTCTCACTCTATACCAAAAATACTCAAAATGGGCAAAAGATCCTAATCTAAGACCTTTAACTTTGAACCTACCAAGGAAAACACAGGGAAGACATGTGGAGGTATTGGACTCAGATTCCAATTGCCCAGGAATAGTAAAAACTGACAGAAGCCGTTGTGTCAAATGTAAAACTTCTGCACTTGGAGGTGCAGTTCTTTGTCTTTTGGGACAGGGAAAGGGGAAGCAGTCCTGGGGCTTGAATTCGGGGCCTAGGTACTGTCCCTGAGCTTTTTTACTCAAGGTTAGCACTCTACCAATTGAGCCACAACTCCATTTCTGGCTGTTTTGGGTAGTTGGTGATTAGTCTCATGGACTTGACTGCCTGGGCTGGTTTTGAACTATATACCTCAGATCTCAGTCTCTTGAATACCTAGGATGATAGGCATAAGCCACTGGTACCAGCTTTCCTCCCCTTCCCCTGCCCCGCCCCCTCCTCCTTCTCCTCTTCCTCCCTTCTCGTGCTGGAGATCAAACCCAGGCAGTGAGTGCTCAACATCAGTCTCACTCCCAGAAATCACAAATTCTACCTCTCCACCCTCCTCTCACTCACCTCTGCCTAACTCCAGCAAACCAACACTCCTGTGTATTCTCCCTCTTTCCAGCGGTTCCATCATTTCCAAACACATTGTAGGAATTAAAATCATTGTTCCTTTCTGTTTTATTAAAAACCCTGCCTGGGACCTATGATAAGCAACCTTATTAATTTGCTTTTGTATTTAAAGGGTTCCAGAAAAGAAAAAAAATGAAATGTTTTGCAAAAGTGTAAAAGGGAAAGTGACTGCGCATGGTTGCTTTGCTCAGTATTTAAAATTCCCCTTAGCTCCTGTTCATCTGTGTTGCTTCTACAATCCCTATTCCAAAATTTGGGCCCAATTGGGTCAGTTAAGTGATAGTACTATTTTAATGTGCTTCATTATTTAGGGGAAGAAATCATAACTTTGGGACTCATGGATGCACTTCCTGACCTCCATGGTGAAAGTAAAATTGTGTGTATACGTGTCTTTACCTAGAGATAAAGAATCCACAGATTTCATTGAACTCTCTGAGACTGTATTCCTTTCCTAAAGCAGCCGTAACAAATTACCTGAAGGCAATGGAAATGTATTCTTTCATAGTTCTTGAGTTCAGAAATTAGAGTTCAAGGTATTATCAGGGCCACGTTCTCCTCAAAGCCTCTGGCAGCTTCCCTTGGCTGGTAGCAGCATCATTCCAGTCCTGCCTCTGTCTTCATATGGCCTTCCTCCCTGTGTTGCTACAGGTTCTTTTCTTTTACATTTTCATAGGAGTTAGCAACTCTCCTAACCCAGTATGATCTTTTCTAGATTCTTCATTCCACCTGCAAAGACCCTCTTCCAAAATAAAGTCACATTCTGATGCTCTGGATGGACATGCATTTTCAGGAAACACAAGTTTCAACGTACTCCAGGGATCCATGACTTTAAACAGGTAGGATTCAGTGAAATGTAGAGTAAGATCCCAAGCTCCCAGGATGACATTCTAGAGCTTTCCTGCTCTGCCCTGCTCCCATATCTCTGACCTCTTCCGCAGTCACACTCGGCCAGCCCATGTGCTGCTCTGGACAGCTGGCCATAGCTCCAGTTCACTTCCATCCTCTTGGGATGCTTTCTCTCTACAGCTGTTCAATCTTCTTGCCCTTGGTGTGGATGCAAAACACAACTTTTGACTTTCTTCATCCTTTCTCCCTTCTAGTGCCACCAGAGAACTTGGCTACTTTCCTCATGGACTCTGTGTTTCCTCCAAAAGAGATTTACAAGGTGAAATCTATAACCCTGACCTAACTGATGCCTTGTTCCTACAGCTGACCTTCATCAGGATTTAACCTTTTGAGGCAGTGGACCCCTGGGATCACCTGCTTGGAGGCAGGCATTATCATCACTCCTCCCAGATTACAGATCTAGGGAAACGCAGGCGGGGGAAAAGAAAGAATTTGTCTTACATCCCATAGCTGGTCACAAGAAGAGCAGGGATTCTTAGCCAAGCCCACAGCCTGTCTTCTTGACCATGAACAACAGGCTTAGCATGCTCAACAAACAGGAAATACAGTATGATTAGAGGAAGACAGTGTGATTGGAGAAAGAATGAGCATAATGAGACAGCAAGTCAAATAGACCTAAACCTATTTGTCAGAGCTTTGAATGTATGCAAAGGGAAACAATAATTGTGAATGTGATGGAAATCCAGCAAGGACAGAGATCTTATAAAAACACACTAGGTTTGTATGTTATAAAGCATGACTTGTTTGTTTCTTTAATTATTCATTCATGAAATGAATATTTATTGTGAACCTGCTATGTGCAGGTCACAGTTGTAGATTGTAGGGATGTAATAGTGAACCCAATTTTGGCTGAGCTCATCTTCTAGAGGTAGGAGAATGACAATAACCAATTAGCAATCTCACAAATCAACACAGGTAGTATAAAGTCCAGACTGGCATAGAGGTTTGGGAGCAATTGTCCAGACCTTCCAAACAGGTAACATTTGATCCAAGTTGTAAACAATCATGAGAGACTGGCTGGGTGAAGTTCCCGAAGCCAAGAGATGGAGACTGAAGAATGAAATGTGAGGGCTGACTTAGTGCACCAGGATCTAGGAGAGGGTGGAGTTTATGACCACCGCCTAGCAACAATATACAAAAATGTCTCTTTCTATGGCTGCATTTAAACGTCCTTGGTAGAAGTGGGAGAAGGGTGAATTTTTGTCATTTGGGCATTCAGTGACTGTTCATTAATACCCCTGACGAATGGCAGATGATAAAGACTGGGCAAGAAAAATGACTACAGCAAATTCCTTGGCATGTCCAACTCACCATCTTTGGCAAGAAGCCTCTTCAACAGCATTTGGACTGTGTCTGGCAGCTGGGCGCTCCCAGAACTACAGGGAGACACAACACACAAGCTCTGCAGTGCAGCAAATCCAAGACCTTCAAGGGACAGACGCTAGGAGACGAGAGCATTCATTCATCTTCGCAAGCTCCGGGTGCCATCAGAAGCCTGGGAGCCAATCGATGTGCCCAAGGCTCCCTCACCCAGAGCCTCTCCCATCACATCTCCTCTCCTCTCCTTCCTCCAGCCAGGTTGTCCAAGAATAGACGAGACTCTAGCCTCTGCAAAAGAAAGCTCTGGCCGCATGTGTAGCAGATGACCTTGGGAATGTCCTGTAGAGCAAACATTTGTCTAGAAGCCCCATGACAAATCAGAACCCACGTTCTCAAGCTGGTGGATATCAGCTTGAGAATTCTTGACAATTCTCCTTGACTCCATTCTGTAAACCACAGACTCCTGAGCATGAGCTATCTTGTTCAGGGAACAGTTTCTTTCATTAGCCAAAGAAACTGGCTCAAGCTACCTCACCGTGGATACTATGAGAATTTCTTATTGTGACTCTTCCAGTCCCCTAGAGAATAGGATCAAGCAGAAGGGGGAACAGGACAGAATTTATACTCTGCCCACCTCTTCCCAGGCTTCTGAATCCTTTTCATCCAAAAGTCTTGTATATGACTAATGTTTACTGAACTTTTAGGCCTGAGAGAAGTGGTTTGGTTAGAACCAGTTCTTCCTAGCCAGAGGCATCCCTAATTTAAAAGATCGTCATTCTCACAATCCCTCCTCTGCCAGGGACTTAGAGCTTCCATCTTCACGGGAGGGGAAGGTGACTATTGCCATATTCCAGGGGCCCTATTCTCTGTGCTAGGCCCCTTCCGTCCCTCGCAACTCTCTGCTTCATTCTTTAAAGCAATTGAGCCTCTCACTCTTGCAAGAGAGTGAAGTTGCGGAGGGACCGAAGGTGACATTGGAAGGATACTTTTGGTGCCACAAGTTAGGGGGGAAAATGTCAAGCTCTCATGCCCATTTCCTCCTGTAATTCAGATGCATGTTTCATCCTCTCTGTGGAACGTTTGCACAGAATACGGAGTTTTGTCTAGGGGCTGGAGCTCAGGATACCATATTTATGAGAGGCAAGGATGAGAAAGTGGCAGCCAAGCCCCATGTGGCACTATCAGAGACACCAAGAAAAGTCAACAGAATGGCTCCGCTATTCCTAGAGTAGAGCCATTGACTTAGGAAGAAATAGTTTGTTCTTTTTGAAAATCATCCCAATCCAACTGTTTGAAGGCTTTTCCATTTTAAAATCCGATTGGTGGGACTGGGAAGGTGGCTCAGTGGTAGAGTGCTTGCCTCCCATGCTATGAGGCCCTGGGTTCAATTCCTCAGCACCACATAAACAGAAAAGGCCAGAACTGGAGCTGAGGCTCAAGTGGTAGAGCATTAGCCTTGAGCTGAAGAGCTGAGGGATAGTGCCCAGGCCTAGAGTTCAAGCCCCATGACCAACAACAACAACAAAAACTCCTATTGGTTCTCTAAGTATCAGGGTATTTTCTACAGTTTATGTTAGAAGTTCTTTTTTCTTTTTTTCTTTTTTTTCCGGTCATAGGGCCTGAACTCTGGTCCTGGGCGCTGTCCCTCAGCTCTTCAGCTCAAGGCTAGCACTCTACCACTTGAGCCACAGCTCCACTTCCAACTTATTCTGCTTATGTGGTACTGAGGAGTCGAACCCAGGGCCTCAGGCATGTGAGGCAAGCACTATACCACTAAGCCACCTTCCCAGCCCCAGAAGAAAGTTCTTTATGCTAGTTATTTCACAAAGGTATTGAGAGTCCTGGGTAAGAAGTGATTCCAGACAGAACCCAGTGGCTTGCACCTGTAATCCTAGCTACTCAAGAGGCTGAGATCTGAGGATTGCTTTTCAAAGCCAGCCCTGGCAGAAAAGTCTGTGAGACTCTCATCTCCAATAAATTGCCTAGAAAAAAAGCTGCAAGTGGAATTGTGGCTCAAGTGGTAGAGTGCTAGCCTTGAGCAGAAGAAGCTTAAGGGTATTTCCAGGCCCTGAGTTCAAGCCCAGGACCAGAAGAACAAGAAGGATGTGGGGTGGGGAAAGGAAGAGGAGAAAGGGGGGGGGGGGAAGAGGAGGGGGAGGAGGAGAAGGAGGAAGAGGACCTATTTAGCTGCTATATAGCTATGTAGCCAAACTACCGATTTAACATAAGCTTTGCTATTTCTCGCCTTTTTAAAGGAATTTTAACATCTTGTTCTGCTTGCTAGAGTACGAATGTAAGCTATCGATGGTAATGTAAAAGAATATATGTGTGTGTGTGTGTGTGTGTGTGTGTGTGTGTGTGTATCCCAAAGATAATGATCATTCCTTGTACAGTTACTGATTTTATTTGAGATTAAATAGGCTTCAAGTCTATCTTTTCTTTGGTAATGCTCTTCTTTCCTGTGCATCCCACTTAAATTAGCTCACTTTAATCCCAATACATCATAAACCTTCAGGAAGAGACTGGCTAATTGAGAGGTTGAAGAGCTGAGTCTTCAATTAAGGAAGGATTTATATACAATAAGTTTCCTTCCCCTTTGATAAGGAAAAACTGCATTGTACAATAACTTTTGAAAACAACCTATTTTTCAAGTGTTTTTTTTCCAGCTTTAACTTGCCTGGTTATCTATGAGGCCATAATATTTCAACATAGCCTTATAAATAAGTTGTGAAATCTAGTGACATCTTTGGGATCAAATGCATAAATGTGAATACATTAAATACGTTTCTGCCTCCAGCAGTAAACCTCCCATTTCTTCATGGAACAGAACACAGTTTTGAAGGACCTGTGATCATCGGGAACTTACCTCTGTTCACTAATATCCCATTCAACTGTTATTGATCAATGTTTCATGTACTAAGCATTGAGTAAATAAAACCAGCCATGGCTCTTCCTCTCAAGGAGCTGAGAGTGAGCTGGAGTGTGTGGGAGAATTAAAATATAAATGAAAAACTGAGCCAGACTGGTGGTTCATACCTGTAGTCCTCATTACTCAGGGGACTGAGATCAGAGGACTATTGTTCAAATCCAACCCATCTCCAATTAAACAGCAAAAAGCTGGACAGGAGGCATGACTCAAGTGGGAGAGCTCCTGACACATCAGCAAGCCAAGCAATAGAATGAAGCCCAAGCCCCAATACTGGCATGAAAACAAAAGCAAAGACATGAATAAGTATGACAAGGAAAGTATGCTTTTGCTATAATTATCGATTTTGATTTCTTTGAAATGGAATGAGAACCTAGACACGTGACATATTCTGTACATATAATTCTTTTAACTTTTCGTCTTTTTTCAAATTTTCTTACAAGTTTTTCACTACATTTAAGCTGACAGATATTTTCTCTAGAAAAGTGACATCTTTTAGGTCATTCAATATGCTCAACATGTACCTCCTTTTCTTGCTGCTGTTTTCTCTCTTGACAAGAGAGTTCATTCCTTGGACAGACTAGGGGTAAAAAGGAATGGTCAACCCAAAGAAGACTTCAGACACATGCTGAGGGAGAAGAGTGAGCCACTGGGGTCACCTTTCCTGGGTCACCACGGCCAACTTGCTGGTTCATGGCTTCAAGGGAAAGACAACCATTGAGAATGCCGGCACAAGTGTAGGCAAACAGTGACTAGTGGTTATCAAAATTACTGAATCTTTTTTGGGGGGTGGTCAGTTGTGGGGCTTGAACTCTGGGCCTGGGTGCTGTCCCTCGGCTCTTCAGCTCAAGGCGAGTGCTCTACCACTTGAACCACAGAACCACTTCCCATTTTCTGGTAGTTAACCAGAAATAAGAGTCTCACAGGCTTTTCTGCCCAGGCTGGCTTTGAACTGCAATCCTCAGGTCTCAGCCTCCTGGGTAGCTAGGATTACAGGCATGAGCCACCAGCGCCAGGCAAAATTACTGAATCTTAAACCTCTAAAAGAAAGGAAAAACACCATGCTCAGCAGATGGAGGCTGAGGTCAGAAGTATAAGGCCTGCTCCTTCAACAGCCCTAGTGTGATGATCTCTTCCTCTTCTTCCTCCTCTTCCTCTCTTACGCTCTTTCTTATTTTCCTCCTTCTCCCTCTTCATCTGTTTCTTCCTCTTCTTCCTCTTCCTCTTTCTCCTCTTCCTCTTCCTTCTCCACTTCTTCTTCCTCCTCTTCCTCGGCCTCCTCTTTTTCTTCTTCTTCCTCCTTTTCCTCCTCCTCCTTCTCCTTCTCTTTCTGCTTTCCTTCCCTTCTCACAAGAGCTACCTATGTGAGACACTGGCTGAAGGAAGCAGCAAAGTGCAGATCATCAAGTGCAGGCTGGAGAGGAGGCAGAATCAGGACTGACTGGCATCTGTGTTCCTCTACACAGGGCAAGGCATGTGTGGCAGCCAGTACCTGTGTGTGCTGCGCCAGCCAGACCAAACCAGAGGAGGGAGCATCTAAATGCACTGCTTCGGGAGAGGAACCCACTAAGCAGGTAGGAAAGAAGACCTGTGAGCCTAGTCCTGGTCAGTAAGTGAAACCAAGAGTGCTGTGACCCCTCCCTCCTTTAACACAAAAGGCATGGAGCAGGAAGCAAACACTGTGGAACTTCTCTATAATGTGCTTTGTCCACAGGCATACACCCACACTGCCTCAGTGTTGTGTGCAGGCCCACAAGGGAAATTTGGTAGCAAAGTTCCACATGCTAGGCCCTGGATGGTTGTAAGCACTCTCCCAAATCATCTACTCCCAACACAAAAAGAGAGAACTGGAGACAAACAGCATTTGACTGGAACTTCTTTCTGACTGAATGTGCTTCATCCTTGAGAACCAGCAGAACCTCCTCTGTGTGTGTGTGTGTGTGTGTGTGTACATGTGTGTGTATGCGTGTGCACGTTAGATCATGAGGGTTGCTTAGTCACAGTTCTACATACCTAGTTCTGGGTAACTGAAACAGTGAGCCAGTGGCTACCCCACCTCCCAACACAAAGGCTCACTATAGGAGAGAAACAGTACTGGGGACGTCTCTAGTTTTCCTTACCCCTGGAGTGCTGCTAGAGTAGCATGTCCTGAGAAGGACAGAGTGTATTTTTTTAAGAGTAATAGAGTGCTTTCTCCCTCACTCACAATGCTTCCTATACCTGTTTTGGAGGGCGTTACAGAAACTGGAAAAGAGGACTCATTTTGCTGACAGTGCCCACTAGACATTCATTCTTCTCTACAACAAAGAAAAACGGTTTCTCCCCCACCGGTAGCTTTTTTAGCTGCTTCCTTTCCTCAGTCTTAACTTTTCTAGCCTTTTCAATCCCTGATGATTCTGCCCTTCTCCCCAACCATGGAATTACACACCTACACGTAAGTATCACATGTACCTGCAGTCCTGGCCCTCCATTCTTCTCTTCCAAATTCCTCCTTCTTTATTTCTTCCCACATCCTCCTTATTCTTTTTGTATGTGTGTTTGTGTGTTTGTGTGTGAGTGTGAGTGTGTGTGTGTGTGTGTGTGTGTGTAAGCATGCTCCAGTCATGGGGCTTGAACTCAGAGCCTGGGTGCTCTCCCTGAGCATTTTTTGTGCCATTTGAACCACAACTCCACTTCTGGCTATTTGCTCATTCATTGGATTCTTATGAATCTCAAGGACTTTTCTGCCCAAGCTGGCTTTGAACCATGATCCTCAGATCTCAGCCTACTGGGATGAGCCACCAATACCCTGTTTACCTCCTTATTCTTAACATCTATATTCCACCCCCTACGTATGCAATTCTTAATCTTCTAGCCTCCTACTGTACCATATACTGTTAACTCCCTGCATATATAATATGATTATCTGTGTAACCATGTTACCAATGGTATTTTACAGTTTATAAATATCTTGTTGGGTATTAAATTGGTGACTTTGTTAGTGTTAAGATTCACTTCTATGTCAGTATTGAGAAAAAGCACAGCAACCCAGTTATATCCAGTCCTGTGAGAATATAAAAATAATCCAGCAGAACAACTTCAGGCTACCAGAACCACAAACCACAAATTGTCTTCAAATGAGTAAATCCCAATGTGGAAATACAATAAATATGAGAAAGCAAGGAATAAAACCCCTCCAGAACCCAACAATTACACAACAAAGCATCAGAGTGACAGCAAAGTGGAGGAAATCCAATATACTGAGCTCAAAGAAATGATAAAAATGTTTGATGAAATTAAATTTATAAACAATTTTGATAAACATAAACATTTATAAATTGAATGAAATGAAAGAATACAAGCAAACCAAAGAAGATGAAAATGAAAGCTACATAACATGTAAATTCAAATGAATACCTAAATGAACTCAAGGAGAATACAGTTACAAGAGATCAAAGGAGGGGCTGGGAAGGTGGCTCAGTGGTAGAGCGCTTGCCTTGCATGCTTGAGGCCCTGGGTTCGATTCCCCAGCACCACATAAGCAAAAAAAGAAAAAAGCCGGAAGTGGCGCTGTGGCTCAGGTGGTAGAGCACTAGCCTTGAGCTGAAGAGCTGAGGGACAGCGCCCAGGCCCAGAGTTCAGGCCCACTACCGGACCCAAAAACAAAAACAAAAACAAACAAACAAAAAAAAAAAAACAAGAGATCAAAGGAGATACATATAAACAAATAAATTAAATTTAAAAGCCAATGTGCAAGACATAAAAAAGCATCTTTAATAGAGATATAGAAATCTTAGTGTGGGAATCCAACTAAAGCTCTGAAGATAAAAAATACATTAAAAAGATATAGTAGATGAAAAGTAAGACAGAATTTTAGGGCTTGAAAATAATGTAGACATAGTAGAAAAGGCAGAAGAAAATATGAAACAAAAAAATAGATTAAGGAAATCTGAAAGGATCTTGGAAGAATATTAAGACTGCAAAAAGGACAAACTTACAAATTATAGGCATAGAGGAAGATGAGGAGGTGCTAGATAAAGACATGGGAAACATTCAATAAAGTAATAGAAAACTTCTCAATATTGAAAAAGAGGAAGTCCACATACAAACGGGAAGCTTTTAGAGCTCTAACAAGACAAGAATAGAACCATACTAAGACATAGTATAGTTAAAATATTAAATGCAGCAAAAGGAAAAAATACAGGAAGCTGAAAAAGAAAAGAAGACATATGTCACTAATAACGGAAAACACATCAGATAACAGCAGATTCATCGATGGAACCCCCAAATCTAAAACCACTAATTGTCTTCAAAGAGTAAATACCAATGTAGAAGCGTGAGAAAGCAAGAAAATACAGGGATGCTTGCCTAGCAAGATCAAATGCCAGGAAGAAGGGTGGGAGTGCGAGACAGAGAGACACAGGCAGAGGAGTAAATGCAAGGTCAGACTAAGCATCAGAAAAGAGTTCTTTTCATCAAACGGTTTTACATTTACCTAGAGTGTCCATGATCTGACCTCTAACAGAATAAGGCATTTCCAGATTTACATATCTTAACATCACAGAAGCATAATGATAAAAATAAAAAGAGAATCTAAGAACATTGTGTGGGACCTCAGGTTAAGTAAAAAGTAAATTAGTTTTATGAACATATAGGGGCTGGAAGAATTTACCTAACATAAATGTTATCACACCAACTATAAAATGTGTTAAACATATGTCATCTTTCTGGGACCATAAAAATAATTCTGGATTAACTTGAAAATAAGAGAGAGGGAAGCATATATTTAAATATCTAATAATGGAAACATAGCAAATATATTTTACTTATCAGTTTTCATGCATACAGAGAGAGTGTGTTCTATGCTCATGTCCCTTAAAAATAATGCATATCTAAAAGTGAAAATTTTACTTTTAAATGAAGTCTTTCTTTCCTAGGAAATGCCTGTGTGTGAGAGGGGGCTAATTCAGAGGTTCTACTGCCAGGAGTTGATGTAACAGAGGCAGAAAACTTAATAGGACAATACAATGTGCATTGATAAAAGATCCCAGTTCTGCCTGTCTTCTTCAGATTTCTCTTCCAGCCCCTACATCTGAGCCCATTGCCTGCTCAGTAATAAATGAGATTTGTCCTATCAAATTTATGAGCTTTCCACAGTATAAAATAGCACTGGAAAAAGTCATTCTTCATTCTTCTATTATAACCCTTAGTGTCTCAGATACAACTCACAGGCACTCGGTACCACCATTCACATCAGAAAAGCATTCTTCAATTATTATAATAAATGACTTTTAAAAGTAGATAATGTTTAGAATTTTAAAAACAAGATTAAAACAAGCACATAACAAGTTCATCACTCTGAATTTAGACTCCTGGATAAATGATCTTCTACTGAGCTTCATGAAATTAAGGTATAGTTTGGAAAACATTCTCTCCTATGTTCTGTTATATACAAGCTATGTATTTTCTATAAAATAAGATCAATCTAACATAGACAGAAATAAAAAACTGTACTTGAACAGCTGTATAGGAAAGACATAATGCTATCAAAATGTGATTAAAAGGCCCAAAATTAATTTGAGACATTTTAATAGAATTTTTAAAAATTGATTATTAACCCAGGTGCCAATGGCTTACACCTGTAATCCCAGGAGTCTGAGATCTGAGGATTACAGTTCAAAATCAGCCTGGGCAAAAAAGTCTGCGAGACTCTTATCTTCAATAAACCACCAAAAGGCTGGAAATGGAGCTATGACTCAAGTAGTAGAGCAAGAAAAGCTCAGTGTCAATGCCTGAACCCTGAATTCAAGCCCCAGGACCAGCACGCATGCGCACGCACACACACACACACACACACACACACACACACACACACACACACACACACACACAAATCAATGATTAAATCAATATGAATGAAAATACACATGAGTGCATTAAAGATGTTGCAGGTGAATTTGATAGATTGTAAAGATTCAGCTAATCAGTAGATGTTCCTGCAGGAAATGACAGCAAATGGATCGGAGTAATAATCAAAAGTGTAGTAAGAGAAAACTCATAACATGAGGCACTTGTAAATCTCTAAGAATGAAAAAACCCATCATATTTTAGGCAGAACTGACAAGCAAACAACTTTACCAAACTACATAATGGGCAGGTTTTCAAAAACGTAAATAAAGTGCTAAAAACTATCTTCAGGAATAGGTGATCTAGAACCGGAGGTAAGGGAAACCCTTGAAAGAGCTGCCTAATCTCAGGAACTTTCTTCTCTTCTTGATTATTTTTTCTCTTTTCTTCTCTTTCTCTCTTTCTTCCCTCCCCTTCTCTCCATTCCTTTCTTTCTCTTTCTTCCTTTCTTTCTCTTACTGTATGTCTCGTACTGACCTGGTTACTCACTACGTAGCCCACATTGACCTTGAACTTTGATCTGCCTGAACCCCCAAGTGCTATCATTCCAAGCCTGTGATACCACACTCATGCAATCATCCTGTGAGCCGGTCATTGCAGTACCAGGATTGACCCACAAGAAATGAAACCTGCATCTTCCTGAAGAGCTATACACAAATGTCACATCAGCCTTAATTATAATTAACCCAAACCAGGAAATAAGCCACATGTCCCATCACGTGATGGACACATAAATAAATTGTGGTATAGCCTTTCAATAATACCCTATGTGGAAATGTAAAGGAAGGAATTGTGGACTACATGCAATACTAATCTACAAACCCTGAGTGTACGGGGCTGGTTTGGTTTGCCAAAGTGTCGGTGATTTTGATTCTGTTTTCTTTTGTGGTGCTGAGAAAGACACCATGATAGGTCAGTAGAGGCAAGTTCTCTACCAGAGAGCTTCATTCACACACCTCCAATGTAATGACACTTGAACTAGGGGAAAAAAATGTTGACAAATAACTAGCATAGCATAAAACGTCCTCTGGCCACACAATGGTTCACACTTACAAGCCCAGATTTGAGGGCTGAGGCTGGAGTTTCATGAGTTTGATGCCAGCCTGTCTCAGCAAACAAACATAATAATCAATAAAAATAATAAGTCAATAAAACTCTGTGCCAGCAATTCATCTATGGCTTCATGTGTTCTATCGTCCTTAACCCTTGAGACACATGGTGAAGCTGTGCTGTCATTTACCTTGTGTGAGGACCCCTAGACACAGGAGCCATCAAACTCCTGTCAGGGTTGAGGGTCTGAGGACATCCACTTGGAATTTGAAGTCAGGGAGCCAGGCTCCAGGAAACATACCCTAAAGTCCTCTGCAATTTGCCTTTTAAAATGAAATTGGAATAGTAAACAGATAAAGATATCAAAGCTGAACACTGATGGAAACAAACCGGGCCTGACAGCTATCTCAAAGCACACTAGACAGCGTGACGCTGTCTGGGAACAGATAAAGGGAACTGAGGGATCAAACCCAACCACTGAGGAATGGAGCTCCTGCCCACAGTAACTTAATTAAAAGTCTTTCCAGCATCAGAGGCAAACATGGTCATAAATTGTGTGAGAGGCAATTGCAGTGGGGGAGGGCAGGGTCTCATGTTCTGCTTCGACCATTCACCAACTGAAATCTCCATACAGTTAAACAAAACAACATTAAACCTTACAGACAGAGAAAATATCATGAAGTACTTATCAAGCTCTTGAGGGAGGAGGAATGCTGAGGTAATAAATTATACAGGCAAACAGCAGCTGACTTGATAACATAAAAATGTTAAGCCTCTATTAATCAAATAAAAGCTCAGGCAGAAAATTCAGAGACAAAAGCAATTTTTTTTTAAAAAATCACATTATATATATTTTTAACTACCCAAAACATAACCCAAAATGTAATTTTACCAAGTTGTCTTAAGTTTGAAAGATTAGTTGATCTCTTTAAAATAGAATTTTCAGAAAACAGAGCAAAATATTAGAAAAGTTGACATAAGCAGAAAATCTACTTCGGAGTCACAAAAGATTGGCACTAAAGTAGATACATTAGTAACACTGAAGGTCGTTAAGTTCATCTTTAATTCATTAATAGATGCAAATTAAAATGACAAGCCATTGTGTATTCTCTTTATAGACCAAGATTTAAGCAATAGTAGTAAGACTAGAATATCATGCAAGCTTGCTTTTCTATGTCTGTGGCTTTTTTCTTTTTTTCTTAGCTTATATTAATTACACAAAATAATTGATTTCCATCAGGCATTAGTGGGTCTCAACTGTAATCCTAATTAGTCAGCAGACTGAGATCTAGAGGGGTTTATGCATTTCAAAGTTAGTTTGGGCAGAAAACTCCATAAGACTCTATCGTCAAAATAATGATCAAAAAGAGGGGCTAGTGTCAAGCACCAGTAGCTCATACCTGTAATCCTAACCACTCAGGAGGCTGAAATCTGAGAATCACAGTTCAAAGACAGCCCAGGCAGGAAAGTCCAGGAGATTCTTATCTCCAGTTAACCACTAGAAAACCAGAAGTGGGGCTGTGGCTCAAAAGTGGTAGAGTGCTAGCTTTGAGCAAATAAAAGAGCTCAGAGACAGTGCCAAGGCCCTGAATTCAAGCCTCATGACTGACAAAAAAGAGGGCCTGGAGGAGTGGATCAAGTGGTAGAGTTTCAGCTGAGCAAGCAAGTCATAGGAGAGCACAAGGCTCTGAGTTCAGGTCACACTCCTAGTACAAACAATGGATTTTATTATACTTTCATAGATGCATACTAACAATGTACATTAATTATACCTACCTCTTTATTACTCTCTCTGAGCCCTCTTCCCCTTCCACTGGCCTCCTTATGGTCTCAAATCGTCCTGCTATTTCTGCCTGACCTCTCTGCATCTTGACTTCTTTCATCTGTGACATGGGAATATTAGTGGTAAGTATGTCATATGATGATATGAATATTTAACGACAGTATCTTTAAAATACCTTGAACACAGCATAAAACATCACACGGTATTTCTTGTGGCAATTGTGATAGCGACAGTGATGATGATTGATACTGCCACATGAGGCACTTGGTCATTTTTCTAGGAATCATGCTGCTGTTTAACATCAGAACTTCTACAAATGATTTTGGTGAGTATTTATTACTTGACTACCTATTTAATAATGATAATGTATAGTTTAAGCTGTTTATAAGACCATTTGTTAGATAATAATATAAATAATCTTACTGAAATGGTACCTGTAAACTAATACCTTTAAAACAAAGGTTAGATATAATACAAGATCAGAAGACTAAAAACAAACCATGCTTTAGTGTGTCTTTTTGGAAAAGTTCATTCTAATGAAGAAAAATTTTCATCCAAGCAAAAGCAAAAGCACACTATTGTGGTAAAGATTCACACCCATGAAGCATATCCACACACACACCCATGTGCATGCGCACGCGCACACACACACACACACACACACACACATATACACACACTTCACATTTATTGTGATGAGAAAAATCAGACTTGATCTTGCAAAGTCTTTAGAAGAATGTCTCTCACATAAAATATAGCTCTGTGGTAAAGGCAGGTCAGGAAACAATAGTGAAAATGTGTACACAGCTTTTACAAGGTAAAAGAAAACTAGACTAACATTTGTTCTTGTTTTTTTAACAAACTAGGTAGATGTAAATTCTAATTTTCTAAAAACAAAAAAGGAGATTTAATTTGTAGACTAACAGATCATTGATATATTTCTACAGGCCATAAGCTCTCATCAGTCAGCAAAATTTTAACACTTTGCATAATAGCTCTTGGATGAGGTGGGAAATAAAAACTACATATTGGAACAATTTAGAAAAGTGTTCCAACAACAATACATACCATATTTCAAAGAGTGTATTCAAAGCTGTATAAGAGGAATATTCACATTCTTAAATGATTTTATTATAAAATAAAAACAGTAAAACATTCAATACAGGACTTACCAACTCATAAAAAGTGAATTAAATGATTATAATGAAGGAAAATGAAATAAAAATGAAGAAAAGGTATCAGAATTGGTATAGCTTAGGATTGATTCTTTGAAATAGTCAACTAAGCAACAAAAGTCAGACTAAGACACAATGAGAATTGAAGAACACCTCTCTAATAAAGAATATAGAAATGCAAGCCAGCCAAGAACAGTAGACTTATCTTTAAGCTAGGAATCATGCTGCTGTTTAACATCAGAACTTCTACAAATTATTTTGGTGAGTATTTATTACTTGACTCCCTATTTAATAATGATAATGTTGTATAGTTTAAACTGTTTATAAGACCATTTGTTAGATAATAATATGAATAATCTTACTGAAACATGAAAGCTATTCTCATTAAAATATGCAATGAGATGGAAAGTGCCAGAAGCACCTGTGCTACTTAAAATCATGGTGGAAGTTGAGTGTTTCATTATGACAGAGCAAGACAAGTTAGTGAGGCACAGGCTAGAAAGGAGACAGACTTCTCTCTACTGCCTGTGACACAAATCACATCTACAAGACAAAAACTCCATTGTAAATCGCGGAAATACTCAGAGAATTTTCTAGCGTCTTCTCATACTGATGACTGCAAAGTCAATGTTTGGCATAAAGATTCAGTTTGGAAAGACAGTCTGAGGGAGGACAGTGATACGGGACAAACAGCTTGAGTGGGTTTGGTTCCATGAAACTATACCAGCAGGATTAAAATGGTACCCATTCTGTTCTGTTTACTTCACCGCCATAGAGAAAACTCAACCGCTTGGATTACGTGGAATAAGAACACTATTATACATGTGCTTTATCATTATATTTGAAGGTATGATGGTTTTGAATTGGGGAAAACAAACACAATAAAGACGGAGAGAGGGAGGGAGGAAAAGAGAGCCAGGATGAGAGAGAGATACAGGGTCCCTACAAAGCTTAAAATGTTGAGTAAAGGACATCAAAGACAACTTAGATGTTGGTTAAAAACATATCATGCTCCTAGGTAAGGTAGTCACTATTGCAAAGCACTAAAATGTCCCCCCACATTAATTTTTACATGCAATTCTGTTCTAGTCAAAACACCAGCAGGATTTCTCTTACAGAAGTTGACATCATAATTGCAAGGTTGATCTGGAATGATAAATGAGTGAGAGCAGCCAATTCTGCAAGTTCGGAAGGAGGAAGGAGGAGCCTCTGCCAAAAGGCCGGACTGCCACTCAGTGGTTCAGATTCCCTCTCAGAAGCACGGAAATTGACCCTCCTCTACATACCCAGTGACTTTTGATGTACTCTTCATTTTTTACTTTGATAAATTGAACGCTTCACAATTAGAAATAAAATGAAAAGCCATACTGAATAAATTAACCAAGGTGCCTTAGCAGAACTCAATGTTTAATATTCTGTGATTTGGTCTTTGAGTTTTAAATACATGTGCATCCCGTACACTTTATAAAAATGAGATTTTTGTTTTTAATAACTTTAGGGCTGAGCACTGATGCCTCATGCCTGTAATCCTAGCTACTTGGGAGGCTTAGATCTGAGGACAGCAATTTGAAATCAGTCTGGACAGGAAAGTCCATGAGACTCTTTTCTCCAATTAGCCACTAAAATATGGAGCTGTCGCTCAAGTGATAGAGCACTAACCTTGAGCCAAAAAGCTCAAGGACAGTGTCCAGGCCCTAAGTTCAAGCCCCAGGAACACATACACACACACAACCCAACCTTCCAATCCTACCTTCCAAATGTTTCTGTTCTAATTGACATGCAAAGGCTGGACCATACCACTGGTTATTTCATTACCTTTCTGATGATATCCAAGAGATCCTAGATGGAGGAATTCATAGCACAAGGGCTCTGACCTAACATCAGGGTCAGGTAACGCTTCCCTGAGGACATGTGAGTGCTCCAAAGGGAAAGCTGAGGTTCAGGCTAGGGGCAGGCCATGCACACAAGACTATGGCTCCCAGAGGCCTAGCATGTGCCGGACTAGGATGGCTGTGGCTGGGAAGAGCCTGTCATGTGGCGAGGACGGCAGCCATGAAGGACCCCGTGGGTTCTAGGAGAGATGCTCATCCTCAGAGCCCAAGAAAATGACCAGAAGGCATCAGGTAAGCAGGTGACATGACCAACCTCACAATCTGAACCTCTTTCTAGCTGTGAATTGGATGAGAAGAAAGTAAGGACTGGATGGGAGGACAGAGACTGGTGAAAGCCTACTGAAGCAGGAGTGGAGGACCAAAGCAGAAGTAGAAGGGGGGGCGGGGTACAGAGAGCGACCAAACAGTTCAGATAGAGCCAAAAGAGCCTGGGAGCTTGTCTTTCTTGGGCCTGACACCTACGACCTAAGGCCTCTGGATTGACCAATGAGCCAAAGGATGGTGCCATGGGCATAATTACAAATGCCAAGAGGAGCCATGTTTGTCAAAAGAGAACAATGGAACCGTCAGCATGACTGGAATTGGGCTGGGGTTGATGTGGAAGGGTTGCAGGAAAGTTGGAAGTGAAAACCAAGATTGACTGTTGGCCTTGAGCTCAGAGCCTAGAATACAAATGTAAATTTGGGACCATTGGCCAAAAAAAAAAAATCATTAAAGTGACAAAAGTTGTGAACTATCTCCAAGAAGGATAGACCAAGAAGATAAACCAGACTGGAGCCTTGATGATCTCCCACCATTTGAAGACTAAGTGGAAGATGTTTGCACAAGCATCTAGCCAGAAAGGGTATGGAGTGTGGAGTGTGGGAAGCCACATTCAAACAAAGGAGGCCACGTGTGCCTAGTGCCACAGAGAAACCGGAGGACATGGAAACAGAAATGATATCATGAGCATACCATTTTTAAATGGGGCTGGAATGTTCCGGCCTTTGGGTTACATGTGCATGGACACATGTGTGCACACAGGCATGCATTCATGAAGATAAAGTCAGGCTGGCAAAGAGGTGCTATTTGTTGAAGCCAGGTAATAGATTTGTAACTTTATTATTTTCACTTTCATGTTTTTAAAATTCCATTAAAATAAAAAATATATGAGAACTCCGAGACAAGGAGAAGCTGACATAAATATTCAAACGAAGGAGTACTTCTTTTGACAATCAAGCCAACAACTCTTGAATAAAATGTTTTAGAATTAAAAAATTAAAAAAAAAAAAACGTTAGATGTAAGGAAACTGGAAAAGCAAGCCATATTGCATTTAAAAATAGGAAAGATTTTCATCAACTGGATGGAATTATTGTCAGTGGGTGAATATGATGTTTATAAAGAATGTGTACACAGGCACTGGTGAGTCACGCCTATAATCCTAGCTACTAAGGAGGCTAAGATCTGAGGATTGGGGTTCAAAGACAGCCTGGGCAGGGAAGTCTGTGAGACCCTTTTCTCTAATTAACCACCAAAAACTGGAAATGGAGCTATGGCTCAAAGTGGTAGAGTGCTAGCCTTGAGTAAAGAAGCTCAGGGACAGCGCCCAGGCCCTGAGTTCAAGCCCCATGACTGACCAAAAAAAAAAAAAAAGAATTTGTAATATCAGGGTGAGGGTGTAGTTCTAGCAGAGGTCTTACCTAGTATGCTCTGACCCCTTAGTGGAATCTTCTCCATCAGCCCTGTACTTCTGAGGCCTTCAAACCACATCTAGCTTTCTTGGGTCTCCAAGATGAAGAGACATGGATTTCTCTCAGTCTCCATAATCCCATAATCCCATGATCTAACCCCTTAATGTCATACTTTGAGCCTAACTACATACTGTACTATAACTCAATAAGCACATTTATAATCGCTCCTAAACCTCTAGAGAGCCCTGACGAATAGACTTCTGTCTTGGTTCAGGCTGCTACAGCCACGTACCATAGAGTGAGGGGTCTCATCAGTGGAAATGCTTTCTCCCCGTTTGAAATGCCACACATCCAAGATCAAGGCCGGTGGGCTGTCTGTGGAGGCCTGCTTCCTGGTTTGCAGATGACCACCTTCCTTGTCTTCAGTTGGAGACAAGCAGAGCAGAGATCTCACCTGTCCTCGCAACGTGTGGCACTAATCCCCTTGGCTAAGAGCCCCACCCTCCGGACCCCATCACCCACACAGCTTCACTTGCAAGCACCGTCCCATTGCAGCTTCAGGTTCTGACAAATAGCACCTTTCTGGTACTTTTGGGGCATCCAGTGTCGCTTCTTCTCTTTCTGTTGAGCAAACAGTGGCATCATATTGTTTCTCCCTCATCTTTAAATCTTTACAGGTTTTCAAACAGTATTATTTTTTGTCAGTAGTGGGGGCTGAACTCTGGGCCTGGGCACTGTTCCTCAGCTCTTCAGCTCAAGGATAGTGCTCTAGCTCTTGAACCACAGCACCACTTCTGGCCTTTTTTTTGCTTATGTAATGCTGAGGAATCAAACCCAGGGCCTTGCATACAAGGCAAGCACTCTACCACTGAGCCAACTTCCCAGCCCTCGAACAGTATTTTTGCAATGTTTGCAAAGAAAAAAAAAAAAAACCAAACATGTAATTTAGAAGGTTAAGAATAGTAATATGTGACTAGGATGTGGCTTCAGTGGTAGAATACTTGCCTAGCAAGAGGCAAGAGGCTCTGAGTTCAAGCCCTAGTGCCATCCAAAACAGCAGTACTATGTCCTGGCTTGACAATCCAGGAGAGTTCCCCAGAATTCTGCTTTTATTGGCCATGACCTCATTCTAACGGCAAACCTGATATCTGGGGGAAAGGTTGGGGGAGGAGATGATTCATTAATCTCTTCTCAAAATTGTACTTCAATTATGCTCCAAAATGTCCCATCTCATCAATTCAGAGGGAGAAATGCAAATAACTAATGAATACCAAGCCATCTCCAGCACTCCACTAATCAAGGAAATGCAAATAAAACAACAAGGTAATATTTTTCATCTATCAGATTTGCAAATGCTTCTCAAATGCCAGTACTGACGTTTGCCAAGGTGAGATACAGCTCGAATTGCTTTGATGCTCCAGATACCACAGGCTGGAAAAATGTTTTGGCAAAATAAGAGCAAGAGCTTTAAAAATAGCCATACCCATCGGTCCCCCAAATTCCCTGCAAGAAATCTACCGTTAGAAAAGAACATGACCAAAGATTCATGTGCAAAAAGATTCAAGACGCTGGTATAATTACAAAAGCTGTCCACATCCTGTAGCTCACAGTTGAGCTGTGGTTTTGTTTCAAGCTCTGATCTGCAAGTCCCGAAACCCAGGCGAGAAGCAGTGCGGCCAGAATGTGCTCAAACAGCCGGGATTTTGAGCCGCACCACTCTGCTTTTGTCTGTTTAACATGCTGAAGCCCAGTTAAGATTCAAACAAAAAAATTGTTTTAAAAATTGTCATTTGAGCCTGGCTGGAATGGAAGATGATAAAAAAAAAAACCTATCTAGGAGTTTTCAAGTCCCCAAAAGCAAGCCTAGTGCTTGGTTTTTTGGAGGTATTCCATTTACAGATGAGGTGCTGGGTTTTAGTATATTTTCATGATTAAAAACAGGTTTGTCTGGGAGCTGGTGGCTCACGCCTGTCATCCTAGCCATTCTGGAGGCTGAGACCTGAGGATCTCTGTTCAAAGCCAGCCTGGGCAGAGAAGACTGTGAGACTCTTATCTCCAATAAACCACTGAGAAAAAGCTGGAAGTGGTGCTGTGGCTCAAATGGTAGAGCACTAGCCTTGAGCACAGAGAGGCTCATGGACAGTGCCCAGGTTCTGAGTTCAAGCCTCAGGACAGGCAAACAACAACAACAACAACAGTACCCAACGGTTTGAAGCCAGAGATGGTGAGCAACTCCTTAATCCCAGCTACTTGGGAGGAGGAGACAGGAGGATTGAAGTTCTAGGCCAAGCCAGCCCAGCCCAACTCCCCCAGCCCCACCCCCCAATAACAACAACAAAGTTATGAAGACTCTATCTCAACCTGCAAGCTGAGTGTGGCGGTGAATAGCTGTCATCCGAGCCTGCACAGAAGGCAAGGCACAGGAAGATGACCCTCTGAAGATCTTAGTTGAAAGAGAACAAATAACTAACGTGAACAGAAAGGATTGGAGGGTGCGTGCTGGTGTATCTCTAGGTAGAGAAGTGCCTACTTAGCAATCATAAGATCCTGAGTCTAAACCCTGATCCTGACCCACAAAAAAGAGAGAAAGGAAACATAAATGGGCTTGAGTTCCAGCCATTCATCCCTCTCCCCGCTCAACACCGGCAGCCACCCGCTGTGTGTGACCCGGCCAAGCCCCAGAGGAAGAGTTTAGGGAGAGGCACTCCCTTTATGCATTTACCTAAAGCCACTAATGACTACCACCAGAAGTGGACCACCACGTCAGGGTAGCCACGTGTGTGAGAGTACCCTCATCAACTGTAACAGATTCATCACTGGGAGAGGCTGGAGGAGATGGGACACGCGGGGCACAAAAGTTAAGGAAATCTTCTATTGTTTAAGCCCAATGATCTGATTGGACAAAGGAGTCACCCCCATGACTGACCAGCATCCCTGCACACAGCTTTGGTCCTCTCACTTTCTAACTTATTAACCTGAAGGAAAACCACATAGGCCAACCACAGCTTGGCCTATGAATCCAAAAATTAAGCACAGATCGGCAAGGTGTTCCGCGGATTCCATCGGCCAGACAGCGTGTACCACAGAGAAGAGCAGTGCGTGTTTTATCATTCCTTGTGCTACATTTCCATTCCATCAGTCTTATGGGTGGTGAGCTTGCACGCGTACATGTGTGTACATTCTCTTCAGGGGACCAGTTGTCAAACATCTACAGGCAACTCGCTGCCCACAATGCTTTCTTACGCCAAAATAGACATGCTTTGCTAAGAAGCCACTGCTAGCAAAATCAAGGTGCTAAGGGGTGCGAGACACTATGGTCCTAAACTAGAGGAAGCCAGACATTATTTTTTGTACCTGATGTGGAGGGGAAATTGTAGGTGATGAGTTCGTCATCTTTCAGAAGGAAAAGAAAGTAAGAAATTGGAGACTAGGAAGGTTAAAAGACTGTCTCTATAATTAGCTGAAGGAGTAAATTAAAGTACAGACACTTCTTCTAGAGGCTACAGCAGAAAGAATGGGACCAGCATCTTCCACTTGATTCTCTGAATATCCACCATTCATCCAGGAAACCATGCTTTCTCCCTAAGTATCTTGTGCCTTTACATGGTTTTTTAAAAATTCGTGCATGTAAACGATGCCTTATCATTTCCAAATACAATTATATTATTATCTCACTTGGTCCTCGACAATCATTTCATGAAGAAGATATGGTTATGTTTTAAAGGGGAAAAAAATCCCTAAGGAAAGCATAAACTTTGGTGTGCTGTATTTGACCCTGGTTTTAAAACCAAGTGCAAGGGGCAAAAATGTCTTGTATGCGTGCTCGGGTCTACGTCCTTAAACATCTCAGCACAGCTTTGTTGCAAAGCATTTTTCCATCAAAAGAAGACAAAAATGACCTGATTGCAATTAAGTAAAGGGCAACCATTAGTTTGTCTTTTTAAAATCCTGGTCTTTCGCTTTATGGTAAGAACTTCTGAGAGGCAGATCAGCTATCCTCTGCTTGTTCCAGACTCTCATTTTCTTCCTTACCACAGAAATTTGTATACAGCAGGTGCCGAGGGACATCAGGTAAGAATGGTAAGAATGTTTTCCCCAACCTGTCAGAATGCAGGGTAGATGAAGACACATGGGTAGCCTCAAAACAAAGCATAGTTCTCTGTCACCAAGAAGATAAAGTAGATGCAATCCTTCTCAAGAGAGGCACGTGCAGACGGAAAGACAAAGAGGGGATGAATTCACTAAATCTCTCTGCATGTACCGGGAACAGTCAACTGGATCTCAAAACAATCTGACATCCACCCCATTGTACAGGTGGTAAAACAACTGAGGTTCAAAAGGGGTCATTCCAAGGTCAGTAACAACCTAGCTACAGCCAAGCCATCTTTACCTTCTGATGAATGATTCTCTAAGAGGGGTTCCCAATCAGCAGCAGTAGACCACCTGAGGACTTGTTGGAAGAGCAGGTCCTCACTGAATATGATGGCTCAAACCTGTAATCCCAGCTGTGCAAGTAATCGAGTTAGGAGGACTGCTGTATGAAACTGGCCTGGGCAAAAACACGAGACCCTGTCTGAACATAAATTCAAGCAAGAACAGCTAGGGGAGTGACTCAAATAGAATTCTCATTTTGCAAGCTCAAGGCCCTGAGTTCAAATCCCAGTTATTTATTACCAAAAGAGAAAAGAAAAAAAAGAAATGAAGACCTTCAGAGCCCGCCCAGTCCTGCCAAATCAGGACCTACAGAGCGTGCCCTCACAACTGGATTCCAGCCCTCCAGAATGTTCTGACAAAACCTGAGATGCCAGAGTCCCTGGTCTCGCACACCGGTCAACCAGGCTTTTCCGTGAAGGATCAGAGAGGAAATATTTGGGGCTCTGCAGGTCAGATGGGCTGTGTCACAGCTTCTCCACACTAATGTTGTAGCATAAAACCAGCCACAGATAATAATAATAATAACAACAACAACAACAACCCAAATGGCTGCATTGCAAGAAACTTTAATTACAGACAATGAAACCTGAATTTTATATGATCTTTGGTTCTTTTGGCCTCCCCCACAACCATTTAAAAATGTGGACACTATTCCTGGGCAAACCAAGCAGCAGGCCGGATGTGGCCTGCAGGCTGGGGTTTGGCAACCACCGTTTCAAAGCTGGACTGTGCCTCCTGGCCCTTGGGAACTGAGTAAGGGTGATGCTATAAAGAGAAGCCACCAAGAATCCAGATGTAAGGGTGACAATAACAGAACCCGATATGGCCCAATAAAACAGATTGTCCATCTGCTTGTGGTAAGCAGGAAGACTTCCATGAAGAGGTGACAATCGATATGGGTCTGGAGGGATGAATAGGAGTTCAATAAATAGACATGATGAGCACAGGCTATAGAAAGCCATATGCAGAATTGAACTTCTAGGGCTGATTGGGAAGTTGTGCTGGATTTCAGAGAAGCCCCGAGAGCCCAGAGATGCAGAGAAAAGAACCCCAGCAGCCATGATATCCACCCCACACATCTTCTCAGCCTCAGAATACCCAAACCAAACCTCTCACCCCAAAGAATCAAGCCAGAGGCCTCAGAGGGACTCTGGAGAGCAACCACAAGGCAACCACAGGTTACCACAGGTTCTGAAATCCCACCTGTGCCAGTCTTCAGAGACACCAGCAAGCTCCTCTACATGGTTCACCTGGAATAACTCTACTTCACAAACTTCCCAAAGTTATTGCCTGCTTTGTTTTCATGCAAATAAAATCAGAGGTGCTCTTTTCCACGTCTGCCACTCTCAGCACACAGTTCATCATGCTAGTCCTGCAGAATATAGAATATAGCTTATACAGTACAGAAGATAGAGTGTAGAGAGACTAGCTGATAACTGGCAATAGGAACTTATGGACGAGGCTGACCCTGGACTTGGAGCTTTGCCATGGGTGGCTATGTTTACCCCATCAGGACAGTGAGCAGGTCTTGACTTTGCAAAAACAGAAGTCGGGACTCACCTGTGAGTGGAGAAACATGCCTGGAATCACAGCACTGGGAAGGCTGAATCAGAAGGATCACGAGTGTGCGGCCAGCCTGGGCTATATAGTGAATTGCAAGCCAGCAAGAGGCACCTAAGAAACCTTGTCTTTAAAAGAGTGCATGGACTCTACAAAGTATAGACACTTACAAGTGAGAATGAAAATTGACGTCTATTTTTCAAGACTACCAATGTGGAGATTTTTGTCCCAAGAAGTGGGACACCCATGGGGACCATGTCTCTCATCGTATTCCGTGTGTTGGTGCTATTGTACCTTTGTCTGTCCGCGGGCTGTGTGGCACAGCCTGGGGGCACAGTCGATGCCAGCATTAACCAATCCCAGCTACCTGAGGTCAGCATTTTGTAGGCTCTGGGTATGTAGCATTTCTTCCTGAAGTTCCAAGTCTGCATTCAGTGTTCCTGGGCAGTCACATCCTGCCTGTCACATCCTATCTATCACAGCTGTGGATCGCACTATTTGTTTCTGTCCCCAAGACTCTGAGCTCCAGGATGACAGAGCCATTGTCTTCAGCCTGGCCACTGTCACACAGTAGGCTTCCATAGTCTTGTCATGAATAACTGGTCAGAACAAAGAAGATGAGTCAAGATTTTTCAGAAGCTCTTAGGTGGGTGTGGACATTACGCCGTGTATTGAAGAGGAGATGCTTGGCCTCACTCCCAGTGCAATCTGGGCAACCAGACAAGCAGTCAGCTCCACTCAAAGACAGGGAAAAGAGGGCGCTGGAATTTCTTAAAGGGGGGTGCACAGGATAATGGATCAAACAAACCTATGTACAAAAGAAAAATTAACCAACAGACAACATTCACAGAGCCATAGCTACAAAGCTGAGGAGGCAGTAACATAAATCCCAGCTGTTTGTGTATGATTTGGACAAAAAAAATTCTACACACGTGTCTTGGCCTGGGCAAGACAGAGAAATCAGAACAGGAAGACCAGCTAGGCCCACAGCAAGCAGGAGGCAGGCCAGTGTGGACTGAAGCCCAGTGCCAGGGTTCATGGCTACAATTGGCTCTGGTTCAGCTCAGGGCTTGCATCTGATAGGGTGAGGTTCTGTCCAGGGATGTGCTAGAGGCTGGGTGCAGGAAGAGCTGGTACAAAGGCTTCTGGGAAGCCCTGGTCTCCAGCCGTGATGGGGTGGTGGGGGGAGGAAGGGAAGCCAGTAAATAAGAGGAAGTTTAGACAGGATTATTCCCTGGGGCATTGACTGCTTCTAGGTCATGAACAAGAACTGCCAGCACAACAGAAACTTGGCTGGGGGAGAAAAAAAAATGTTTTTGCAGAGTGAACCTTGTGACTTTGAGTACAGCCCTTCCCATATCGGGGTCTCAAGGTGGAACGAGGCGGTGGCTGCACTATTTTGGGAGGAGCATGCTCAAGGCGAGGCCACTGGACCAAACTGGAAGGTGGGTCATTCAAGGTCTTCTTGCAGGAACATTTTTGGAAGCCATCCATCAATCAGCAAATACCGGTCGGAGCACCTCCAGCCATGCTACGGGTACAGAAAACCAGAAAGAGGCTCCCTAACAAGTGGGTGAGCTCGGACTTGAGGCAGCTCATTGACAGTCCAAGGGGAAGCCTTCGTCTGCGGGGGCCTCCTGATGTGAGAACACAGCACACACTCCATGCCATCGCTTCGCTGGAAATACTCATGCCCGTCCCTTCCTAGATTTCTTTTTAGAAACCAAAACCAAACCAACTGTGCTAAGAAGTCTGTATGCTTGGAGGAGCACCGAGTAATGAAATTAAAACTGAATGTTGCACGGATGGGATTGGGAAAGATGGAGGACAATGGGAGAAGGGTGCCATAGACCAAGATGCATTGCAGTCAAAGCTGACTTGTTGCACTGAACCTCCTTGTTCAATTATTTCAAATAAAATTTACACAAAGCCTGAACGTTGGCCATCTTCTTCCTTGGCTCCGTGGTCTCTCTGCAAGCAGAATTCTCTCCAGTCACTTTACCTCCGTGTGACTGAGAGTTTTCTGGCTCCCTGTACTCCTTCCACCACCTTCTGCTTTTCTTCTTTCTGTCCTTCCCCTCACGCCTTGATTGCCCCTGAGAAGTTCAACTTCTTTCCTTCAATCTTGCAGATGAGGAATGCCCCCAGGTTTCCAGTTCTCAGGCTCTTCCCACCCTTGAGTCCAGTGCATGGTCCTGAACACTGCCCTTGGAAGGAAGGAGTGGATGGGATGTTTGATAGCATCTTTTCTCCCTCTCACACTCCTCCTTGGTCTCCCTGTTCCCCCGTTGGTCCTAAACCATCCCTTACTTCTTAGCTGTTGAAAGCTACCACTCAACGATATCTTCCCCAAATGGGATCACCTCTCTACGCTCCCATCTCACAACCGTACATCCAGAATGTCAGATGCTATCTTTAACTCCTCTTCCCTTGTAATTAGCTTCAAACACTGTAAGATCCTCCTAAGATGTTTCCTGGGCAAGAATAATGGTGCATGGCTTGAATCAGATGATTGGCCCCATGGAGAGAAGGCAGCTGCCATGACCCACAGCCCTTCTTCAAACATATGGAGGGTGGGGAAGGAAGTATCCCAGGAAGGAAGGTGGACAACTAGACCTACAGCAGCATCTCAAAGGGTCCATGAGCAAAGTAGCAAGAACTGTGATATTTATAACAACTCCTAAATCCTGAGAGCTGGCTTTTGGAAAACATACAGAGAGTCAAGTTGTAATCACAGATGGAGTTCAGACACCAGCCACAGGGAGGAGGCTTGGGAAGAGTGGGCTGGGGTGTGGGCAGGGCTGTCTTAGAGAAAAAGTCTAAGGAGTCCATTGTCAGAACTATGGCAATATTTGTTTAGTAGGGCTGCTATCATGAAGGACCACAGATCACTAGCTTACTCAATGGAAATTACTTGTTTTGTGGATGAAAGTGGAAGATCAAGGTGTTGACAAGGGCTGATTTTCTCCACAGTCTCCCTACTTGACATGTAAACGACCATCTTTGTCATGTTTCTCTACCTGGTCCTCCCTCTATGCTGTATGTTGTCTGGACAATAATCTCTTCTTGTAAGGACACCCGCCATATCAGACTAGGGCCAACTTAATGACTTCATTTAAATTTAATCCCTTTTTAATGACCTTATCCTCAAGCATGGGTACTGGGTTATGACTTCAACACATTGACTTGCAGGGTACATAATTCAGTTCAGAATGAGGTTCCCTTGTCAGAACCAAGCTGTTAGCTGCGGGGACAACCTGGTCATGAGCCTCAGATCCACTTGGAAGCCCCCTTACAGCCACCAGTCAACCATGTTCCTAGGCACTTCTCATTTATGGCACTTTAATTGCCTCGTTGACTGACTTCCTGAGATGCAGTTGGTTAAGGGCTTTGAAGCATCATCAATCAACAAGGCTACTACAAACTGCACTCCACTCCCATCTGACGACCGAAAACCCTCCTGGGCTAAGGGAGAAAACCAGTGACCAGAAAACCAGGTCACTTTTGCCTTTGTATTAGGTTATGAAAATTCGAAAGCTTTGCTGGCTTTGTGTTGTTATCATTGTTAATGTTGCAGAATAAATTTGGACCAACTTGAGCAATATAGTTCTCCATGAGATACAGAAAACTATAACATCAAAATTCAGATGACTTCTTTAGGTACTTAATGATCTGATGTGAACTGAATTGAGCCTGGTAAAAGAAGGAACCATCCTTTTCTTAGCTGTTTTGCTTCCTTGGTAGTATAAGCAGCTGGCTTTCTCAAAAAGAAACTGTTCTCATTCCTCCACAATGGTCACTCCAACAAAGCCTGGAAGGCATTAGTGATGATGTCTGTGGCAGGTCTCTATGGCAACCACCATCCCTGCATCCTCCTTGACCCTCCAGCATGGGCATCTGGGCAAACCCTACCACTATCCAACCATCATTGGGCCAACCCACTTTTCGATGATTAGACCACAAATGTTATTTTCCCTCTTTAGTTTTGTTTTGTTTCTGGATTCTTTAGAATCTGCCTCTGCCTGTAATGTCAACCATTTCTAACTGTTCTCCTCTCTTAGACCTCCACACATGGAACTACTTGATTTGATCTCAAGCACAGGCCGCTTGCTAGGGCTCCTTGGGGGAAATCATTTTGCCAACTTTCCTACAACCCTCAGTTCTGCCCTCCTTTTAGCTACCAGCATGCTCAGTGGCATGAACATGAAGGTTGGTGGTTTAGAGCTCCCTACTTCCATGTCTTTTCTCTACCAAAAGGCACAAGAAATGTGAACTGCATGATGGAAGGCATGAGTTTCAACAGAGAGGAGCCCTAACTTCCATCTCAGTGACCTTGACAGGGCATTGAGTATGGCATGATCCTGTACACTGAGCCACTGACCACTGAGCTAGTGCAGGCAGAAGGCCCACCCGTTGGGTACAGAAAGATGTTTGTATCATTCCCAACATCAGGTTAGGATTTAATTTCCTCTCCTCTCTGAAATGCTGTTTTTATTGACTTGGAAAAGACACAAATGGAATAACCCAGACCTACAGTAGACCCAGAGCCAGGCCCAAAATCCATGCAAACGTCTCAGGTCAACTGGTATCCTATTTCTCTCTATTTTGTTCTGCTGAATAAAAGATATCTTTGCCCTTATTTTAGTAAAGATTCTTGCTCACAAGTGACACAGACCTGAAGTAAACAAAGTTCAGTGATAAGAGGGTTTTATTGTCTCATGTGGAAAGAATTTTAGAGGAAGCAAAGTGGAGACTTGAACACAAAGCCATGCCTTCAATCCCTGAACTAAACAGACAGTCCAGGATGGACATGATGTCTCAGGCTGAGGAGTTATCCAAGAGCTGGCAAATGTGATCCAACTAGGAAAACAGGAAGAACATCCCTGCTATAGTTTGCACATGGTTTGAATTTTGTCTTCCCAGGTGCTTATGTTGGAAACAGGGTCTTCATAGTGGTGATGTGGAGGGGTGGAGCCTAATGGGAGGTGTTTGAGTCATTGGGAACACTATCTTCAAAAGGAACTGAAGTGGTTCTCAAAGGACCCAGAGTAAGTTCTGTTGGGTTTCCTCCACATCCCTCCATTCTGATCTCATCTGCCACAAAGTTCTCACCAGGGCCAAATTGATACTGCTGCCATATCATTGAGCCTCCAGAACTGTGAGCTAAATTAAGCTTCGATTTTTTTTAAATAAAGTAACCCACTTCAGGTGTTCTGTTATAATAACAAAACTGTAGGGAGGAGGTAACTAGATACGCAAGACAACTAATACACTCCCTCAAAATACCAAGTTAATGGAGGCATAATTAAATGCATGAAAAACATAATGCTGTAGAGTATGACTTGGGACTGAACTTAATGCATGCTGATTTAAATGTCTACAGAATGTCAAGTGCATCCCAGCCACTTGTGCCTCAACAGCAGCAGGTGGTACTGTTTATTATGATCGATGTAATGTAAGGAAATTTCACCAAGTGCCAGGGGGAGAGGGGTGTCTGTGGAGATCTGAATAACAGCCACTAACATCCTGGGGCCTCCATATCAAGACAGCATTCCAACCACAGTCCCTCTTACAGACTTTGCATCTCCATCAGACAGTACCTTTTCAGGGCGACCTACAGACTCTGAGGGCATTCACAGAGCCAGTGGGAAGGAAGCCCTAACTCACCTTTCCCTGGGAGCCCTTACATATTGATCTCCTGAGCAATTCCCTCCAGCACAACATCCTCAGGAAGGAGCTGTCTGCCTGGCAGCCAGCCGAGTGGCCAAGCAGAGGAAACCAGGCAGTGTCTGGGGGTAAATGCTTCTACTGGAAGCAGTCAGCGACACTTGGAAGTCACAGCTCAGACCCAGTCTCTAGGTGGTGGCGAAGAGGCAAAGCTGTGATACTGCATGACCCCCTCAGTCATGGGGAAGCAATTCTTTTGGTCATCAGTCAAAAGCCTCCTTGGAAATGAGAAATGAGCCTGAACACCAGGCAGTTTAAGAAGATATTTATTGTGAAATGTGGAGGCAGCAGTGCCTTCCCGGAGATGAGACAGGCGCTCAGCATGAATTACACCAGATAAGGCTAGAGAGGCAGCCGCAGAGCCCTGGGTATAAATGAGATCTGACCTAGAAACCAGCATAGCAAATACAGTCTGGGGAAAGCGCACCCCAGGAGGGTGAGGAGTCGGTACTCTGGGCCTTAGACAGGGACACAGGGTCATAGGTGACTTCAGACCTGAGAGATGGAGGATGGGGTGAAATCTGTCACAGTGGGGGCCGAGGTGACAGCAGAAAGGGCTTGTTGCCTGGAATGTGCTTTGAAATATTCCAGGAGAAAGAAATGAGGGATGGATAGATAAAATGACATGGAGAGATACTGATGTCTGAGGGTTCGTTATATTGTTCTTCCTGCTTTTGCATATATTTGTAAATTCCAATTTGGGGAGAAAGTGGGCTTTTTTCCATATTCACAGATCATACATCTGCAGCTATCTACTTTGGAGTATAAGCCAGTTATATTTCTAGGCTCTACAATAACCTATCAACAGCGAGATTATAGTTTGCGTGCACACACATGCACATACACACACACGCACATACACACACCAATATTATAATTGCTACAAGTATACTATTTGGCATGCCAAGTACCGAGAATATCAATCAATGTATATTTTATCATAGGATTTTCATGACAATCACATGAGATAAAGGTTTTGTGATTTTCAAGGTCAAATCAGCCAGACTCAAAGAACTAATAAATGCCACCACCAGGTCTCAAGTTCATCTCCAACTTCCTAAAGGCCTGGAATCTTATCATGACAACCAATCTGCACCCAGTGAGGCTTCAGAGGCCCACAATGTAAAAAAGCCAATAGCTAGGCTCCTGTCTAGCCATGAGTAAAGGTCAAAGGAACCCAGTCCAATCTGACTGGCTCTCTTCTCCTTCTCCATGCCTCAGAGAGACACTACACCTTCCATAAGTCCCTTTGGGCAGAAGGATGCAGCCGGCACAGGTTATCGGGGAGGCCAGGGGGTACAGACAGAGCATCCACAGTACTGGCTTCACATGCACAACTTTTTGCCCATCTTTGCCCAACACCACCCTCTGTTCCTTCGGTAAGCCATTCTGGGAATGTCCACTGGGCCTTTGAAGCTGGCACGGTGCTTTCTGGTAAGCCCACACATCTCTACCTCCATCCTCCTTACAGTGGTGAGTCATGTGGGTTATCCACTTACAGAGACTTTCCACGTGAGCCACCCTATTGGTTATGTGGTGTCAAATGCTAGGATTCCACTGGCACAATGGCCGTTAAGTAGCACCTGAGACAAGGGCTCAACCTAAAACATTCCCTTTGGAAGGCTGGAGGTAGCTCCTATGCCACGTTTCCTCATAGCATCCCAGTCCAGATCTGAGCTGTGCAGAGGACCTTGAGATGGAGCTACAGGTAAGAAGCACATGCAGACATCCTGCCCAGGGAGCCCATGGAGGTTCAAGCACCCAACTACCCCAAAAGACTGAGAGCTTCCAGAGGGCAGAAAACCAATTTCGCCTACTTCAATGAAACCCTGCCACTCAGCACAAGGCATAGGATATGAAATTGCTGAATGGGGAGAGGGAGTTGAATGGATGCATAGATGGATAGATGGATGGTGGATAGATGCATGTATAGATGGATGGATGGTGGATGCATGAGTGGATAGACAGATGGACAATGGATAGATGGGTAAATTCATAGTTGGATAGATGGATGATGGATGGAGAGACAGATGGATGGTGGACTGATGGCTGAATGGTCAATGAAGAGATGGATAAATAAACTAATGGACAGACAGAGGTACTGACTCTAACCATGGTTAGGTGCCTAGCCCTGCTAAGCTTCAGTACATTCCCACCATATACTGTGGATAGTAAAACCCTCTGTGTCAGGCTGCTGGAAGAATTCAGTGAGAAACTGAATGGCTGCATATGGCTTCTGGGATGAAAATGCTTAATGAAATGCCTACTGCCTGGTAAGTGCCTGTTCCCTTCATCCCTTCCTGGGGTCCAGAGAACTAATTAAATTTAATTAAATGATTCTGAGGGATAAGGAAAGATAGAAGAGATCCTGACAAAGCCACAATACTGACAAGCAGGAGCAGGGAAGATTGCAAACACTCTTATCTTTTATGTCTATCTTGTGCTCATAATTTCAAATTGTTCCTAATTCAGATAATGGATCCAATAAATGAGATTCCACAATGTCTTGCCAAGTGCTCTCTGTCTTGCATGTCTTGGCATCTGGGAACCTTCAATAACAAGCCCTCCGTATATTAGTCCAGTTCTTCCTTGGAACCATTTGGACCCTCCTATCTCTCAGTTTGGAAAGAGTTAAACTTCCCAGTCACTCTACAGGAAGACAAAAGGAAAGAGTCCAGCCTTTACTGAGGCCTTTAAATCTGGGGAGATTTCCCGTGGCTTAGCCAGGGAGTCCCAGACTCATGACCTTGTCAAAATCAACAATGACCTTGGACAGGAGGGCTCTTTGAAGCCTATTCTCTCTCTCTCTCTCTCTCTCTCTCTCTCTCTCTCTCTCTCTCTCTCTCTCTCTCTCTCTTTCTCAGCTTTCTTTTTTTCCTATCTTCATTGAGATACGATTGACAAATAAAAACATATATTTAGGGGAAGGAACATGATGTTTTTATAGACACACACGCTGTGAACCAATTGCCCACAGTTAGGCCAATGATGATCTCTATCACAGTTATGATTTTTGTATGTTAAGAATGTTTATACTCTACTCTCTTAGCACATTGAGTGTACAATCCAGTATTCTTAACTATATTTGCCAGGCTAGCTTTGGATCTCCAGAGCCGATTCATCCTGCATAGAAGATACTTTGAACCCTAAGAACAATTACCCCCCCCACCATACCCACACACACCCTGAATGCTACTTTTAGAGAAGGTAAGGAAGTGGCGCTGTAGCTCAAGTGGTAGAGCGCTAGCCTTAAGCTGAAGAGCTGAGGCCCAGAGTTCAAGTCTCACAACCCCAAAAAGAGAGAGAGAGAGAGAGAAGGTAAGGATAGGAAAACTGACAGATCTGTATGAACTGGTCAAACATGAATTGAAAAATGACTGCAATGCATCTCAACTCTCGGGACTCGGGAAGGACGAGGCCATGGCCAGATGGAGCTATTTTCTATCCAGACAAGGAAGCCCTGAGCTTCCCTTTCCATGTAGTACAAGGATATCATCACTGTTTCTTGAATGAATGAATGAATGAATGAATGCTTGTCATTCTGGGCAAGTCTTCTGCACTCTGCTCCCTTCTTTCTTATGCTTTGAGGAAGAAAGTTACAGAAATGATTCTCATACTCTTGCTTTGCTAGCAGGCAGTCTTTAACAATCAATACCATTTTGGCAAACAACCCAAACTGCGGCCTACTCCAAAGCCATCTGGTTAGTATTCCTCATTTAGACAAAGAGCGACACCTTGTCCCGGGTACCTGTGCCAAAGTCAGGTGTGTTCCATATGTCGAATACATTCCAAAAAGGCCACACTCATGTGGGAGAGGTGGGACATCCTCCCTGGTCCCACCAACCATTCTCTCTGCACCTCCTAGAAGTACATGTCTCTACCCAGGGTATATGGGGTGAGGGCCAGTCTGGCTCCTAGATGGTGGTGACCACAGAAGTTCTCTGGCTGTGGGAACATGGTTGACGGCTATTCCCACTGAGGCTGTGATTCCCCCAGGCTGCACTGAGCTCAGCCTACAGCAGGGCCAGCCCCTTCACACAGGTCATGGGATTCCTTCTAAGGAATGATTTTATGTTTCTCAGAGTCCTCATCCACCTGTGTTGTGGCCTGTGGCTCTCCCTGCCCAAGCCCCTCCCTTCCCACACTCTTTTCTCAAGTATGGGATTTGTATCCAGTCTGAAGCTTTGTCCTGTCTCTTCTTCCACAGTCAAGCCCCCCCAGTAAATCTTGCACTGGTCTGATCTCATCTTGGTATCTGCTTCTTAGAGAGCTGAACTGCCACTTAGGCCTGGCTATTGGACAGATTGGATAGACTGGATTCCTACGTTCAGCTTGTCGCATAGTTTCCATGCCTATCAGGGCAAGCAGGCTTAAATCTTCTGAATTGTTTTTATTTTTTGGTAAAAGGGGAAGATGGACTGATGAAAGCAGGAATTGCCATGGCAACTATATCCTTGACCAACATTAGGAGACAGTATCCAGCTTGTATAGGAAGTGGATTAACGGCTAGAAGTTGAAGCTAAATTGAAGAGCGTTAGAACCTAGACATAAATAGTCCTACATGACCAAGTATGATAGAGAATGAGAAAAAAGAATAACCACGCTCATGGTTGGCTACAAACGACAGAACCTTTTGCAGAAGCAGTGGGAATCATCTTCATTGGTAATTGTATCAGTGAGCTATTGCTGTGTAACAAAGCACACTTATTCCCCATGACTCAACTGCTTAAATGAGTATCATCTATTATTATCTATGTGCTTACAGGTCAGTGGGAGTTTGGCTGACGGGCTAAGCTCTGCTGGGGCACCTCTGCTTCAAACATCTTTCATCTTCATCTTTGAAGATGATATCTTTGGCAATGACAGAGGAACAAGAGGGAAAAAAAAACAGCAGCGTATGAGATCCTATATTTGTGTCATTGGTCAAAGCAAGTCACATACTCGAGGATTGAAGGAATATCCTCTACCCAAAGCAAGGCCTTGCGAAGACATAGACATGAAGAAGAATGAAGACTCCCCCCTTAACTCACCAGTGATAAAGCTGGGTGAGGGGTCACACGAGAAAGGGGCAGCCAAAGAAGAACAAGAGCGACTTCATTCCAAACCTGAAGGAAACATCACTCCCCGCTAACTTGGAAGGCTTTGAGATGGAGCATTGTTGTTGTTGTTGTTTGTTATTGTGCTGCTGGTGTTTGAACTGGTGCTTGTTAAGTGGGTTTTCTACTACTTGATCCACAACCCAGCCCATTTTTGCTTTGGGTATGTTTCCATTGCATTTATGCCCAGGTCAGCCTGGAGTATGATCCTCCTATTTACACTTCCTGTGTCACTTGGATAACAAGCATATCCACCACATCCAGCTCTTGGTTAAGATGGAGTCTCACATACTTTTTTGCCTAGAATGGCTTCAAACCGAGACCCTCCCAATGTCTGCCATTTTGAGTAGCTAGGATTACAGGCACAAGTTACTGCACCTATCCTGGTTTAATGTAACCCCAGTAAGGGACAAGAATCTCTTTGTTGGGGCTTCTCTGTAGTGCCCACAGAAATGCCTTCTTGTGAGCACCAGCTTTGTCTCCACAAACTACCCTTGCATGGGGTAGTGAGATGGCTATAGGCAGATCAAAAGATATTTCCTCAACCATCCAATCAAAGCCTAAAGTAGCCTACTGAACAGACCAGTCAAGTGTGCCTGGACAAATGACGTGCATGACTAGACTAGAGTGGACTGCTCTCTGGCACCATGTAGTTCACTACAGCAAGGGTAAGATGACACGGTCAGCAGCCCTTCGGACCTCCTATTTGTTATAGGATGGGGTAGAGCTGACATCACAAAGGAAACCATGGGTGCTCCAAGGAAGGGAAAGGAGCAGGGTGAAACAAATGGGGAAATCAGACAAGCACTAACCACAGGAAGCAGCCAGAATCACCTTGCCTTTGTTCATGGAGCTCACACAGTGTAGGGGGGGAGAGTTGACAATGGCAAAGCAAACTTATCATTACAAATGTGGATTCTGCACAGGAAAGAAATGAAGAGGGTGTTGCTGGGAAAGCAACCGGGGAACTGCTCTGCTACCTAGAGAAGCATGATCTGGAAGAATGGACACAATAAATTGGCTGAGGGAGGCCATATGTTGAACACAGAGGAGAGGGATGGTTAGAGTGTTCCAGGTGAACGGACAGGCTCCAAATCCGAACTAATATCAATGCCAGGGAGAACTGAAAGGGGCCAGAGGTCAAATGAGAAGGGAGGGAGGAAGGAAGGAAGGAAGGAAGGAAGGAAGGAAGGAAGGAAGGAAGGAAGGAAGGAAGGAAGGAAGGAAGGAAGGAAGGAAGGAAGGAAGGAAGGGAGAAAGGAAAGAAGGAAGGAAGGAAGGAAGGAAGAGAAGGAAAGAGAGAAAAAAGGAAGGATGGGGAGACCAACCTTTTTTTTACTTTTAAAAAAATTGTTATAAAGGGGACACACAGAGGGGTTATAGTTACATGTCAGGTAAAGATTTTGGACAATGTCACCCCTTCCCTCACCCTCTTCCAGTTTTTCCCCACAAGTTACATAGTTCATTTTCAACATAGTATCGAGTGAGTACCACTGCTGCAATTGCTCACCCTTTGTCCCTCCATTTCTGTGTTCCCCCTATCCTCCCAAAGACAAATAAATGAACAAACAAGACAAAAAGAAAAGAAGCCAAAAACAGCAACAAAGAAAAGACCTCTTGTTTCCAGTTCCTGGATTTTGAGAAATATTATTTTATATGATCAGATGCACATAGGCATTGAGCTTCAGTGTTCTTCTACAAACACCCTTCTTCGGCTTCACTGTGTGTGAATGTCTAGAGTGCTAAACAACTTGCCATGTTCCAGTGAATTAGCTCTAGCTTCCGCATATGAGAGAAAACATGTCCACTTGTCTCTCTGAGCTTGGCTCACCTCACTTAACATGATTTGTTCCAGGTCCATCCATTTCCCTGAAAATGACATATTGTTATACAGCCATTGGAACAATGGCTATGTGAAATTCCATTGTGTATAGGTACCACATTTTTTTAATCCACTCATGTATTGTAGGGCACCTGGCTATTGTGAAGAGCGCAGCAATGAACATGGATGCGCAAGTGTCTCTATAGTTTCCTCGCCTGTAATAAGCTTTCGATTTCTATACCAAGAGAAGAAGAAATCACTGAAAGCTCATAAACCAGGTTAAGGACATAAACCAGTTTAATCCTTCTTTCACAACCATACACTGTGGAGAATGGGCTGGAGTTGATGAGAGTGAAAACAGAGACTTTTAAAGAAGTGAAACTCACAGTCCAGAAAAAGAAAGATGGGAGCTTGAAGATGAAACAAGACAGATGGATCTGAAGGCTGCTTAAGCAGTAGAACCAAGGGCTGGGAAGTGGCTTAGTGGTAGAATGCTTGCCTAGTATGCATGAAGCCCTGGGTTCGATTCCTTAGTACCACATAAATGGAAAAGGCTAGAAGAAGTACTATGGCTCAAGTGGTAGAGTTCTAGCCTTGAGCAAAAAGAAGCTCAAGGACAGTGCCCAGGCCCTGAGTTCAAGCCCAGGACTGGCAAAAAAAAAAAAAGTAGAACCAATCTGGACATGGTAGTACATACCTATAATCTCAGTACTTAGAAGGCTGAAGTAAAACAACCTCAAGTTCAAGGCAAGCCTGAGCTATATAGTGAGACCTTATCTCAAAAAAAAATCAAACAAACAAGAAGCAGAATGACAGAGTTTGGAGAGAGATAAGGGAAGAAGAGTAGATGGGTCACGTCTGAATTCTTGACATTACTTTTCACAGAGGACATTATGGCCTTTATGCTATGGCTTTCTGTCACTGGTCCAAGGAAATCAAGGAGATGGCTTTGGTAACAAAGATAATAAAATAAACTCCAAACCAAATCCATCTCCCACTGCCACAAATGTTCTCACTCTGCAAATGTGGTGTGGTCTCCCAAAGGGGGATTTAAAATTAATTCCATCTTGACCCTGATCAGCAAGAGCATGAGGGGCCTATTTTAATCTTTCGGAGCAATAGTGTTTTGGTCTATAAAGTGGGGTGGGTACCATAAACCCCCCTCCTGGGGGTGGTTTTGATTAGATGACACAAGTGAAAACATTTGTAAAGAACTATAAGACCCTAGTTAGTTTGGTACAAGTCTAAAGCCACTCTGATAAGAGAACCTTTATCTGGCACTTTGGTTTCTGACAATGGCAGGTTCTATATTTACTCGCTCCAAGAAAAGGGAAATTGCTTCATGGGTCTCCCGTGCGATGTCATGCCCCCACCAATCAGGGGCCACAGCCTCTCAGTGTGACTTGACAATGAACAACTTCAAATGGAAACGTACAAAGTATCCTATTTTGGGTAGAGTTTTGCCACTCAGAAAACCTGTCATCAGTGACCTGTCACCTGTGTCTACAGTCCTCTTTGATAAATTACACAGGTATTAAAGCCACAGGCAAGCAATTGTTCAGCATACAATGGGATCAAAAAGAGGGCCAAGCAAGGGGCTGGGGTGGTCTGAAGCAAAGATCATAACTCAAGTTGATTAAGCAAAAAGGGAACTCTTTCCATAAAACAAGAAATACCAGGCAGACAGCAGACTTGAACATGGTGGCTTCTGGGAAATGGACAGTGTCATCAGCTTTTTTCCACCCTTCCCTCCTGCCTTGTTACCTATTTCCCATTGGGACCCTGGGTTTGGATCCAGCAGAGAGGCAGAGAGGCACACAGACAGACAGACACAGGGTCTTTCCTTTGCTCTAAGGCAAGCCCTTAGTTTGGAGCAACTCAAGCCACATGCTCATTTTTCAGCCAATCATTTGGAGGTTGGGTGGTGCCGACTGGTTTGGATCTCAAGGCCCAGGAATGGGAGATGAGAAAAGAGCTCAATCCAAACCCCTATCCTGAGAAGGGGGAAACTTCAGACGCGGGTTAGGGACTGTTGCAGAGGACGGTGCTGAGAACCCCACCAGGCACCGCCTTGGCCTCGCATTCTACCTTCACTCCAGCTTGGGCTCCACACGCTGACTACGCCCAAACCAAGCGCCGCCCATACTAATAACTACTTTCTTCTATGGTACTTCCCTCGTTCTTGCACCCTTCAACCATGAGCCTGAGGGCCGTGGCTTTCCAGAGGCATCTCCTGACTTCTAAGTGATGGCATCTGTTTTCATCCAGCTTGCCCTTCTACTCCATCCTTCGCCCACCCTCTTTCCTCTCCCCCTGCCCCAGCTGACTGCACGGACGGCGCCCCAGGAATTCCTTGCTGGATCAATGTCCTGGGGCCACTTTCTCTATGCTCTCTTTACAACCTCTGTGTGGTGCCCTAGCCCAACTCCACAGCCCAGCAGCAGGCATGGAGCTGTCATCCAGGTCCACACGTCAGCCTCCTGCCCAGTCCTCCTGCCCCAGTCCTCCTCCCCAGTCCTCCTCCTCCTCCTCACCTTCTTCTTCTTCAGCTTTATTTGTTGGTCGTAGAGCTTGAACTCTTGGCCTGGGCACTCTCCCCTGAACTCTTCAGCTCAAGGCAAACACTCTACCACTTGAGCCGCAGCACCACTTCTAGTTTTCTGGTGGTTGACTGGAGATAAGAGTCTCATGGACTTTCCTGTCCAGGTTGGCTTTGAACCGAGATCCTCAGATCTCAGCCTCCTGAGTGACCAAGATTACAGGCATGAGCCACCAGCACCCGGCCCTGATGTGGTCTTGACCTACACAATAGGTAATAGAACTTCCTTCTGGATGATCCTGACCCACCTTTCTTGTGACAGGTGAGAATTTCTTCCCATTCAGGAGAATCTGCTGCCAATCACTTTCCGTGTGACGCCTCTCCCCTTCTTGAATGTCTTCTCTCTGATATCAGCCAAGTAAAGCCAAAGATTTCTAGAATGCCAGTATTCGGTTGAGCCTTCAACATCATTTCCAGTAAGGGACAGAGGCAGAACCAGGGCTCCTGGCTCTCAGCCCAGGGCTTTTTCCCTGGGTGTATTAGTCAGAGTTCTCCAGAGAAACAGTGCACAACATTAACCATCACAATGGGGCCTTCTGCCTTCATCTATTTTGGAATCTGAAGTGGTTTTTTTCCCCAGTACGGGAGCTTGAACTCAAGGTCTGGGTGCTGCTGTCCCTTAGCATTTTTGCCCAAGGCTGGTACTCAACCACTTGAGCCACACCTCCACTTCTGGCTGTTTGCTGGTTAATTGGAGATGAGTCTTATAGACTTCCTGCCCAGATTGGCTTCAAACAGTAATCCTCAGATCTCAGCCTCCTGAGTAGCTAGAATTACAGGATGTGAGCCACTGGTACCCACTGGGTGGCTGTGATTTTATATAAGATGGTTAGAGAAGGCAGGCATTGTGGAGAAGTTCCTTACTGAACAAAGCCTTAAATATAAGGAGATTCAAACTCAGAGCAGAAGTCATTGAGATAGGAACAACAGTAAGTGTAAAGGTCCCGGGGTGGTCAGAGGGCCAAAGCGAGAGAATGAAGAGAAGACAAAGAGGTCAGAGTATAATTACATAGGTTTTATTAGTGGAAGTTAGAGTCACAAACACTCCAAGTCAATTGGCCTGGGAGAGCTACCTAAAAGCCACATTTTCAATATTTGCAAAATGTTCTACCTGGCACTACAGCTCTTTGCAAATGTAATTGTGTGCTAGTGTCTGCTTCTATATTTCCAGATGTAATATAAAGACCTTTATTAATACCAATGCAACCCAGATTTCCCCTAGAGAGGAAAAGTAAAATGAATCCCAATGAATCTGCACATAGAGGACAGCTGGATATGTCTTCCTTCTGGAAGCATGTTGGCCTCTGGGGCTGCTGCTTCCCATCACATGCCTGCCAGCCGGGGTGGGGGGGGGCGGGGGGGGGGAGCCGCCTCTCTCTTCTACAACTGTGTCCCTGAGCTCAGTCAGGTCAAGCTTGGGATCACATTGGCAAGTACAAGGGGGAACTCATACCAGGGACCTCCTAGCAATACTACGGTCACCTGGGCTAGAGGCCAGCCCTAGAATTGGCTCTCAGCCACCCTCTCCCTCTCCCTGGAGCACTTGTGCCATTTATGTGTTCACTTCACACATCTCTATGGTGGATTTCGTGTGCCAGGCCTTGTGCTAGGCAATGAGAGCATGGTTATCAAGCTATTTGTCACAGTGACAAAATACCTTCGAAAACAGCTGAAAGGAGGAATTTTTATTCCTTTTGTCTCCTAGTTTCAGAGTTCTCAATCAGTGGTTAGTCAACTACATTGCTTTTGGTCCAATGCAAGGCAAAACATCTCAAAGCGGGAGCCTGCAGTAGAATAATGCTGCCAGAACTGCTCACTTTATGGCAGCCAGGAAGTAGAGGGTGGGGAGAGAGAGAGGAAAAGGGAGAGGGAAAGGGAGAAGATGGAGAGGGAGAGAGGGGGAGGGAGAAAGGGAGAGAAGGAGAGGGAGAGAGAGAGTGGGAGAGCAAGAGGGGGAGAGGGAGAGGGAGAGGGAGAAGGAGGGAGGGAGAGGGGGAGGGAGAGGGAGAGAGAGGGAGGGAGAGAGGCAGAGGGAGGGAGAGAGGGAGAGGGATAGGGGGAGGGGGACGGGGAGAGGGAGGGAAAGATGGGGAGGGAGAGGGAGAGGGAGAAGATGGAGAGGGAGAGGGAGAAGATGGAGAGGGAGAGAGGGAGGGAGAGAGGGAGAGGGAGAGGGGGAGGGGGAGGGGAAGAGGGAGGGAAAGATGGGGAGGGAGAGGGAGAGGGAGAAGATGGAGAGGGAGAGAGGGAGAGGGAGAGAGGGAGGGAGAGAGGGAGGGAAAAGATGGAGAGGGAGAGGGAGAGGGAGAGGAGGGAGGGAGAAAGGCCACAATATGCCCTTCAAAGACACGTCTGCCTCCAGCAACCTATCCCATTTAATCACCCACTCCACCCCCCACCCTCATTCATAGTTTCCACCATCTTCCAATGAGTTATCAATCTATTAGGTCAGAGACCCATGATCCAGTGTTTCCCAAAAGCCATGACTCAGAGCACGGCTTATATCAGGAACTCAGCCTTCATCTGTAAGTCATCATAGTCAACAAAGAACAGACACATAATCCGGAAGTGGAATGAGCCAATCAAGGTAAGGGAGATGAGGCAGTGAGAGGTCTTGCTGAGCCCACGTCTGGGGTCACAAGTCCTCTCTGAAGGACACCCTGCGATGGGAGACTTGCAGAGGGAGAGGCTGCCTCGCACAGTAAAGGTGGTACCGAGCTTGGGGGTGGGGGGCTGGGAAAGGGGCTGGATGATGGAGCAGGGCCTAGAGGCGTAGGAGACCCAGAAAAATGGCCAGGCTACATGGGGCAGCCACGGGTTTGTATTCCATGTGTGTAATGCGGCGTCCCTGGAGACTTTGAGCAGGGGAGTTCCCAGCCCACACGTTCTCACAGTGTGACATAGGAGCACACAGTGTGTGTTCCTATCCTAGGAGTCCTCAGGGGAGGCAGTGCTGGGTTGTTCCCTGGGCGGGACCATGGGGGACACAGGTTTCTTTGGGCGTGCTTGTTTCATAGAAGTCAGCTGTCACATGCTAAGGAAACCCACATGGAGAGGAACCATGCCCAGACAATAGCCAATAGCCATCATCGGACTCATGAGCCAAGGTATCATCTGAGGATCTCACCCCCCCCCCCAGAGCCATCCCCACTGAGAGCACACACAGCCTAAACATGTCCTCTTATGGGTTGTCTCTCCCAGAATCCACACACTTGTAAAGCATTTGTTGGACACGGTTAAATTGAGAGACATGCGAGACACAGCATTAAGGAATCAGACCGGATGGTTCTGTGGACAGTGAATTGGCTGGAGGTGGGAACAGAATGGAAGCAATTTCTTATGCATTTCAGTCCTCAGAAGAGCAAGACTCAGAGACCAAACCAGGGGCTCCTCTTCTAACACCTAAGCTGACTTCTAGTCTACTGTCTGTTTGAGGACTTACCTTACACCCAGATGACTAGCTCCCATGGAAGACTTTCCTTCAGGCTGAGGGGGGAAGCCTATCTGGATGTGAGGGGGCGGGCCTTCTCCCTGAAGGACACACAAGTGGTAAGTCCCACCTCCACCACCAGATCCCTCACCCAAGAACACACCCACCTTAGTCACAGAGGTGTTAACTAGACTCCAACAAAATTCATTTGTGTTTCTGTGACCCAGGATTTGGAGAGTTTTGCTTCCTTGTAAGTGTCATTTGCTTGCTATTTGGCCAAACTTTGACATTTTAAAGACCTTTTTAAAAGCCATTTCATTTAAATGCATCTACTTTAATTGGTCAAAAGTCCTTGAAATGCCAAAATGTAGCTAAAGAAAAACCAAGCAGAATAGAAGGCCATTCGTCACTGGCCTTCAAGAAAAAGTCTTCAGGGCTCAGCATTGCACCTTGGATCTTGGTGATCCAAAATTCATAATGTAACATTCATGCTTTGTAGTGAAAAAAATGAGTCATATTTTCTTATATTATTATGCAATTAACACACATTCGTTGCAGAAATTAAGTGCATCAGCCAAATGAAAAAAAAAAAAAAAGAAGCAGGGGGCTGGGAAGGTGGCTCAGTGGTCGAGCACTTGCCTTGCATGCCTGAGGCCCTGGGTTCAATTCCTCAGCACCACATAAGCAAAAAGAAAAAAGCCAGAAGTGGTGCTGTGGCTCAAGTGGTAGAGCTAGCCTTGAGCTGAAGAGCTGAGGGACAGAGCCCAGGCCCAGAGTTCAGGCCCCACAACCAGATCAAAAAAGAAAAAAAAAAGAAGAAGCAGAAGAAGGAAAAGAAGAAATTTGGAGAGAAAATGAGAAATCCCTATCCCATTACTGAGAAAGTTGTGATTTCTCTCTAATACATTCTTGTAATCTCAAGTAACTTAACACGTCCCTGTGTTAACTCTGGTGTGCTCAGACATTCAGTCAATGTGTGAACACTTATTAAGCACCAACTTGTGCACTAGACAATGAACAAAGAGGCGATTGTAGTGCAGCCAGATGCTAGCCATGAGGGTACTGCAGGTGTGCCCAGGAGGGGGTTCCCTGTCCTAACAGCTTTGGGGACCAAAGAGTAGTGTCTAACTAGACATAGGGATGGGTAGGAATTAGCCAGCAAAGTAGATATGGGAAAAGGGACAAGCAGTACCCCATGTACTGGAACATTTTTCTTAGAGCCAAGACTTCAAGGAAGGGAAAGCTGGGAAGCAGAGCTGGGATAATGTGAAATGCCCTTATCCAGAGAGAATGCAAAACATGTGTGGCCAGGGTATGCTCAGATTTGAGGAGGGGCTATAATAGAGTCAGGAAGACTAGTTAAGAGAATCCTAAACTCATTGTGCCTGGCTGGAAATGCTGGACACTGGTGGGTGGAAGGTGAAGCATGGAGAAACATTTACGCTGTAAGACTGGGCAGGATTTGGTAAGTAACTGGTGTGAAGGTAAAAAGGAGGGAGAGTTGTAGGTGACTCATGATCTCCTGACACAGAGAGCAGACACATTAGTGGCATTAGTCATAATGGGGAGGGGGCCTCAGAGAACGGGTTGCGTTATTTATGACATATTGAAGTCCAGCTATCTATGGAACATCCAGGTGTTGCTGACCAGTGGAAGGTGAATGTAAATTTCTTCTGTTGTTTGTGACTCGTTTTCAGCTTCCTTGCCTTCTATTTGTTAGTAGAAAATTTCTTCACAGGGGTTGTTCATTTGGGGATTCTGGGTCTGACCTCATTTTGAAGCAGTAGTTACAAAGAGAAAAAGCTGAGAAATGTATTGTGGGTTTTTTTTCTATAGAGTGCCAACATTAAAAATAATAATAATAAACCTAGTATTAACAATGGTGGGTTCGTGCAGGTGTTTGGGCTTGTATACTCTACACACATCATCTGTCAGCTTGCGCCATGCGCCCCTCCTTCATCCTAGATACCCAAGATGCCATCAGATCTCCATTCCAACAGGGCTCAGAAGCTCACCACCGAATATGTCACTCACCATCCACAGAGACAGCCCATATTCCATGGCTGGTGGAGAAGCCAGCGACTGATGCTGTATATAAGACACTTTACAGGGAAGAAAAGAAGACCAGAGATGAGGCTGTGTGGAGCCACGAAATTCAGGAGATACTAAGTTCAGAAAGGCAAAGACTGCCTGCTTTCCCTCATATGCGTAATGTAGACCTAATAATGAGATGAAAGAAAAGGCGAGGGAGGAAGAAGAGGAGGAAGAGGAGGAGGAGGAGGAGGAGGAGGAGGAGGAGGAAGAGATGACATTGAAAGAAGGGAGCTGCTGGAGGCGGGACCAGTAGGAAGAAAAAGGAAGAAAGGAGAGGGTGATGGAGGGGTGAATAGAAGCAAACTACATTATGCATGTATGTGAAAATAGCATAATAAAATCCACCAAAAAGCGTAAAAACAAAGGGGAAGAGAGGAAGAAGGGTAAGAAAGTAATAGAGGTTGTGAATTTGATCAAAGTACATTATATGCTTATATGGAAATATAACATTGAAGCTCCTTCATATAATTAGTATATGCTAATTTTAAGACAAAAGGAAAAGGAAATACATTCAAGGGGTTTGACACTCTTTTGCTCAAATGATAGCCCTGAAAGGGGTCCCTTTCTGTGCCAAGGAACTGCCTTAAGTCTGAATCTCCCCGCCTCTTCCACCTACCCATGTGTACAGAGAGAAAGCACTGCATGAAGTGAGCCCAGCTTTTCTAGCCTTGACTAAGTGGACCACTGACTCCCTGCAACCCAATGAATCTGAACATGTCTGAATTCTCATATCTCAGGTGGTTTGTCCTTGTTTTTCATCTAGCTCTTTTGCAGCTAACAGATTGCAAGTTGTCAGTTATTGCTCCTTCCTCAAAGTCTGCCTTCCTAACTCAGATTCCACTACACCATGAGGCAAACATGGTTTTTGCTCCCTGAATGTATTTATATGATGCACGTCTTGTAGCTTTGCAGAATCAAAAACCTCACAAAAGTTTTTAGTTCACTATTTGATCTGTCCCTCTTTCTACCCAATGATCCATTCATCCAATCATCTACCATTCCATGCATATATTTAGTAAATATTTATTAAGCATTATGCTCCAAGACTAGCATGTTTTTAAAAAATAGATATAACCCTTGCCCTCATAGAGATGAGCGGCGGCAGGAAGAATTAATCAGAAAACCATACAAATGAGTGCATAACTGTGAGCTGCTTGGAATAAAAGGAAACAGTGCTAGGAAGCAGAAATAAAAACATCATGCCATACTACACAGGATCGATAAAGGCTTGCTGAAGAAATGTCTGGTTGAAGAAGACAAAGACCTTAATTGGAGCCCATCTTCTCTTCAGGACCAACTTCATAGAAAAAGGCTGAGGTCCTAAGCCACAACTTAGTTCTTAACCAACAGAAGAGTTTCCAACTGTCATAAGCTACAGACAGGAGTCATAGATGTGTTTCTTATTGGGTCATCTTGCCCAAAGGAGTGCCCAGGTAAGTCTGGTTCATACCACCTCTATCTGGTGGTTAAATCTTCGAGGAATCTACTGCTCTTCAAGGCTCTATGGCTTCCCAAGGTTAACAGTTTAAGGATATAGAGATCTGATGAGCCTGCGCACAAAAAGAAATTTTCAAGCAGCATTGGAATGAATCCAAGCGAAGAAAACTTGGAATTAGCATTTTTCTCCATTCTTTACCAGCAAAGCTCACTGAATCTCAAGGAAGAGAACTGTACTGGCCCTGCATTTAAAAGACATTGCAATTGTTGCTCAAAGGTTGCTTCAGGATGCCTTAATCTAATTTTTGAGCCCCCATCCCTTTAATTATGAACTTACCCTGATTTGGAAAAAGTTAGATGTTTTGGATCACCATCTTGAAGCTGATGTCTTGGCATTTTTTGGATATAACTGCGAATTGTGTTGAATTATTCATCCATTTAATAAATATTTACAAGTGTCAAGTATATGCCAGGCACTGTTCTATCAGCACAGGCTGCAAGCACTGAACAGGCAACCATCCAAGGCTACTCAGTGCTATGGAGAAAAAACAGCAATGGGGGTTTGCCTCAAGGATAGAGAAGATACTTAGCATGGTGCAAGGCCCTGAGTTCAATCCCTAGGCGCGCGCGTGCGCGCGCGCACACACACACACACACACACACACACACACACACACACACAAATACTCAAAGCAGAGAAGTATTCAGAGAGTACAGCGACCAGACAAGATTGCTATCTCTTGCTGTCCACCTGGTCTGAGTTTAAATTACTTCCTCTGAGAAGTCTTTCCTGATCATTCACCTCCACGGCTGCCTGAACTCAATCACATGAACACTGCTTCCGTTCCCCACCCAGCACTGAGTATCATCTTGAAGCTCAGTTGCTTGTGGCATCTCTGGTACTAGACTATAAACTATAAACTTGAAGCATCTAACTGGACATCTCAACTGTTGACACAAGAAATCTTATTTGAATCAATTTATCTATCAAAGGCATGAGGGAAGGCCCTACGTGTTTCAGAAACAGAATCCTCTCTCCAGTGAACTCTCCTAGGGAATGGGGGCAAGGGAGGGAACTGTGGAAAAGCTAGGGGTAGCTGTTATAAGTATTGGGACTTAACAAAATCTGAGTAAGCAGGCTCAGCAGTATAGTAGACCCAACTCAAACTTGACCTACCAAACAAAAGCTGGTGGCGCTCATCTCTTTTCAGGTCTGAATTCCATGATGTCATGCTGGTAGCTGAAACTGGCCGTGGTGAAAAAGATTTACAAAATACTAAGGAAATTGCTTCAACCCAAGATGAATCACTGAACTCCTGAAAGACTCCAGATTTGTTGTCACATGCTCCCCATAGGGTACAAGAGTTCGTCTGCAGATCAGATGCCACAAGCCTGCTGCTTCTCCCATGTGTCTCCAAGGAAGCCAAACAAGATCAGTCTTAACTAGGGATTGGTCAAGAAACTGGAGATCACCTGTGAAGTGCCCTAGGAAGCCCTCAAGAAGAAATGGTGGCCAGGAGCCCAGAGTTCACACCTGAAATCCTAGCTACTCAGAAGGCTGAGATCTGAGGATCACAGCTCAATGAGAGAGCCTGGGCAGGAAAGTGCATGAGATTCTTATTTCCAAAAAAGGGAAAAGTGGAACTGTGGTTCAAGTGGTAGAACGATAGTGATAACTTTGAGTAAAAAAAGCTCAGGGACAGTACCTAGGTTCTGAGTTCAACCCCTGGGACTGGTACAAAGAGAGACAGACAGAGAGAGCTGGAGAGACAGAGACAGAGACAGGGAGGGAGGGAAGGAGGGAGGGGAGAGAGGAAAAAGGGAGAGAAAGGAAGGAAGGAAGAAAGAAAGGAAAGGAGGGAGGGAGGGAGGGAGGGAAGGAAGGAAGGAAGGAAGGAAGGAAGGAAGGAAGGAAGGAAGGAAGGAAGGAAGGAAGGAAGGAAGGAAGGGAGGGCAATTGTGACACTTGGCTGCCTGTAAATGAATTTTGATTGAGATGTGTGTGTGTGTGTGTGTGTGTGTGTGAATTAAGCATGTATTTTAACAGAGGGGTGGGGGAAAGAAGTTGCCAAGAAGAATGTCTGAAATACTTGAGTTTTCAACTAAAATATAAATAAACTGCTTCCTTGAATTTAGAATATGGTTAACACTGTGCATGCCACAGGATCCCAGCTGGGTGAGAGGCCCTCTTCTTTCCCTCCTCCATTGGTGCTTCATCCCAGTGGCCGGAACCAGCCATTCACCTTGCCTCCAGGTGAGCATGTCTTGTTTTCAGGATTTTTTATTTCGGCCACTGACGATTAAAAGTCCATTAAAATCAAGAGCTCTCAGCAAGAGAGCTCTCAAGATTAGGGCACTGTACTCAGGAGGTGGAAAGCCAGGCCACAAACGCAGAAGGTGGGATGTTGATCAAAGCTAGCCACCCTGTGAGAAGACAATGGACCAACAGGAACCATTGTGTGTCTTCTACTTCTCCTATCCACACTGAGACATGAATGCAAAAGAAGAGATCGGCTGACAGACAATCTCAGACAAAACTGAGAAAGGGAGATGTCTCAAACCAAAACTAGAAGAGTGGAAGAAGAAAGGCAGAGGCAGAAGACAAGCAGACTGTGCTACGGTCAGACTGACACCACCTCATCAGTGAGAAGGAGCACAGTACGTGCATTGCCAGGTATGCGCTCAGGCAACAAAGCCAGACTCAAAAGCCCCTAGGCTCCCTTCAGAGGAAAACCATAGAGCAGAAAAACATACCCATGAGCAGGCACTGGTGGCTCACGCCTGTAATCCTAGCTACTGAGGAGGCTGAGATCTGAGGATCAAGGTTTGAAGTCAGCATAAAGCAGGAAAAGTCTATAAGACACTTATTGCCAATAAAACTACTCAGAAAGAGCCAGAAGTGGCGCTGTGGCTAGCCTTCAGAAAAAGAATCTCAGGGATGACACCTAGGCCCTGAGTTCAAGCCCCAGGACCAGCATAAACAAATAAGAAACAAACAACATAGCAGTAGTTGCCAGGGCCTGGCTTGGGGAAGGTCACTGCTAAGGGGATTGAGGGGATCTGGGGTAGAGAGGAGTTGTTCTTGATTACACTGGTGGTATCATGACTGTGGGTCATTCATCAAAACCCTTCAAAATGAAGAATTTATAATGCATGCAAATTGTGTCTCGCCTTCAAAAAAAAAAAGCTTTAGCATGAAAAGGAGAAAGAGGAATGTATTAGATAAAAGTCATAAACCTTGAGGTAAGTCAGATTTATATGGACACTTCAAGACTCCGTATATTGATAGGGAAAGGATATAAATACTCAACTTATATGGGCCAATACACATGGTAAACTAGAAAAGCCTGGGGCGGGGATCCATGCTATTAAATCTTAATGTAGGTTAAAACAGCCTTGGCAAATCATCTCAAGCCCCCCTTAATTTGGCAAAATTTCACAAAATAAACACTATGTACCACAGGCCAAGTTGTAATGAAATGCACACCCTCGTTTGTTCCAGACACCAAGATAAATTAAGATGACCTCTTAGGAGAGCAGTATCATGACAGATTTCCAGTAATTTCACTCCTGGAAATGTGTCCTAAGGAAATAATTCAACAAAAGCAAAAAAAGCTATGTGTCATAAATATGTTCACTATGGAGTCAGCTATTACAGGGAGACAAAAAACCAACAACTAGAAACTAAATGTCTAACACTCGGAAAATAGTATTATAAATTATGACAGAGCCAATAAAAGTGACATACGAATAGCTAAGGAGATTGTAACAAATGCTAATGATGTGTTCTTGGGTGGTTTTCTTTTAAATGACACAAAATTTTATACACAATAGTTTTTCACCATAAACAAAAACTAGATTTTATTGTCTGTAAGCAAAAACATTCTATTATTTCAAGACAGCAGGAGCGCATAGCACTTGGGAAGAAAATACACAGATAATGGTAGATCCTGCTTTCAGTTCTGCTTTCTCTTCTCCTCAGCTATGTGGGGAAGTCATTCTCTCTAAACACTGGTTCTTGCCTTTAGAAACTGAGGCAAAAGGTAAGTATCCAGAAAAAAGGGGGAAGGAAGGACACTTTTTAAATTCTAATGTAGTATATGAGAAAAATGTTGCAGTTACCAAAAACTAATAAAACGTAAGGGAAGAGTTGGAGAAATTGGAAGATTAATAGAAAAATTGATGACATAAAGTTCTAATCAACCTCAAGATTGTTTTGGGGTGTGTGGGGGTAGATGGGAATATGCACTTAGGGGGTCTTACATAATGTCACAACAGTCCCAATCAAGTTCAACTGATTGGATCAATTTGGTATTGGGATAGAAAAAAAGTGCAATTTGGGAGCAACAGTACAGAAAAAGAATAATTATTATAGTGTCTTTTTGTTTTATTTTGGTGTGGTGCTGGGGATCAAATGCACAGCCTCACACATGCTAGACAAGGACTCTACTACTGAGTTATTTTACCAGCCCAAGGATTTTTCCTAACTCAAAGAAATAGGCATATAGACAACACCCTGGACAGGAAACGACCTTAGAAACTCCAGAAAGATATCAAGGCGGTGAATGAAATCACATCCCCAAACCGCCCAGCCCCGCATCTAACAACAAATAACAAAAAATTATAACAGCAATAAAAGAAGACAAAAAGTGTGAATTAATCAAAGCTCCGTTAGGAAAACATAGAAGAAAAACATTCTAGAGCAGAACAAACAAAAAAGCACAACATGGTGCTGATTCCAGCCTTCCCCTCCCCACTGAAGTGCTGCCCATAAACCAACAAGATCTACAGATGTCTTACCCCCCCACCCTGATTTTTCTCTTCTGACACAGAAACTAAGGAAATAGCTAGTGGGAAGAAAGGGGAGAGGACAAAAGACATCTCAGATAAATAGGCAGAAATAAGGGATCCAAACCTTAAAGGCGACCGAAAAGCAAACTATGAGGATGGCTGTCTCCTCACCCACTCCCCGGGGACCAGGTATGCATTCTCCCAACTGCGCAGTGCCCTGGAGCCAGAATGATCTTAGAGGTGTTTCTAGGCCCCAACCAACTCTAACTACATTCCCGGTCGGTTGACTTCTGTCTGCCACCACTTCCCCAAGCAATAGATACAGTGTTTGGATCACAGAACCCCTAGTCCCCAAAACACAGCTTGCAGAGGAAACTACTTATTTCCACAAGGGCAGGAAGAGAGTCAAGAAGTCATCCACACGGGGTGAACTTACGCAGAGTACACTGCACACATGACCACAACGAACTCCCTTCGTATAGTTTTAGTACATGCTAATCAAGAGAGGAAGAGGAGGAGGAAGAGGAAGAAAGAAGGAGGAGAAGGAAGAGGAGGAGGAGGAGGAGGAGGAAGAAGAAGAGAAAGGGAGAAGGAGAAGAAGGAGGAGAAGAAGAGGAAGAGGAAGAAGAAGAAATCATCCACACCAGGGCCTGGCATGGTAACACACACCTGTAGTCCCAGCTACTTGGGAGGCAGATAGGAGACTCTCACAGTCCAAGGTCATTGAGTTAAACTCTTTGATGAAAGCACAAGACCCTATCTGAAGAGAAAAAGATAGGGGGTGTGCTTCAAGTGGCAGAGACGAGCCCAGGCCCAGAGTTCAAGCCCCATGACTGACCAAAAAATATACATATATATTATAGCCAACCCAATATTCCTTCCCTTCCTCAAGAAAGTCGTTTTTGAGATAATGAGTTCAAAATAAAACACAGGCATTAAGATACAACCTAAAGTAAGTACTTTGGGAATGCACAAGACATAGAGAAGGGGCCAAGTACGAAGTAGTGTAGTATTAAGTAGTGTTGAGTACTGAACCTAGGCAAACCAGAACCGGCCCTGTGTAGTGGCCACTCCTGCAATGCAGGAGGGCCGGCCATGGCGCAGGAGGCCCAGGCCAGCCTGGGCTCCACACAGGGACCCCATCTTGATACAATAAAAAATAAAAAAATAAATATATGTGTGTGTGTGTTATGTATGTGTATATGTGTGTATATAAAGGAATGTGTTTATATGTATATGTGTATAAATGAATAGGCAAATGTTAAGAAAACTACAGGAACTACACAGATGAATGTGCATGTAATAAACCTGGAAAATTATAAACAGCCATAGTATAACTTTAAAATCAGGAAATGAAAAAAGTAGTAGATAACAAGGCTTAGTTTTCATTCTTTCTCTCTCTCACACACACACATACACACACGGACACATCATATCCTCCTGTACTCTCTTTAAAGGAATAAAGAATATTTTGCTATAGCTCTTGTAGTAAAATATGAATTTAAAATTAAAGAATCCCTTCCACTTGGCTGTGATTCTTTTCTTGTATTGACCCCATAAAATTAACTTACTGAAGTAAATACTTTGGACTAAGAAGCATCTATTTAATGGGTGATTTATCGAGCTAACGAAGTATTTACATCTAGTCTCTAACTGTAGATACACATACAAATATATCTGAGTTGTGTTCACTGGAAGTTAATGATGGTAGGATTTGGGGTTTTTCTTCTCTTGTCAACTTGGCTGTATCGTTTGATTTCTCTGACTTGGTTTGGATCTAATTTTGGTTTGGATTTCTTTTCATTTGGTAGGGCTATGGAGAAGGGACTGCTAGGAGGGGTGAGGGAGAGGGAGAGGGTGGAGATGGCAGGAAGGGGGGAGGGCGGGGAGGGAGGGAAGCCGGCCTCCATCGGAAGGGAGGGGCGCACTGACCTACTTTCTCAACTGGAGGATCAGTCTGCAGCCTGAGCTACCAGGCAGACGTCTTACCTCCACCAGGTGCACACACAGCTTGTGCAGGACAGGCCACCAGCCTCCCACCGGCTTCCTCTTCCTCAGGGGCACACCAAGAGCTGTGAGCATCCCAAGGACCCTGCCAGGCTGCTGGGAAGAGGTTACGCTCCCTCCCCTCTGGGGAAGGCTGACCCTTCTAGGATGTCTGCGCCTGTTCCTGCAGGCCAGAGAGAGACCTGCTGAAGTCCCAGCATCCCTTGGCCCTGTAGATGATACACAAGGAGCCTCCTTCATTACGGTACCTTGAGACTGCATGGGAGGCCATTTGCCTCTTGGGTCTAGGAGAAGACCCCCTACAGAGGAGGATAAAGGACAGAAAGCAGAGCTCTGCCATTACCTCTGGAAGTCCTCATCCAGGGGAGCGGAGCCACTGTACTAGCAACTAGCAGCAGCCTCTATCGACCTGGTATTGAATTTACTCTTCATATCATGGCTCAGAGCTCAGTGCTACACTTTCTTCCAACATGTTAGAAATACACAACAAAATGGTAAAGACAACTGAATTCCTCAGGACTTGGAGCGGCAGAGAACTTAAGAGTGCAGGGCTTCAACTCAGCCGCCATATTGCATTGCCCTCTGTCAACATGATGGTAATACATGTCTACATTTGGACCAGGAAGTGAAAACAGAAAGAGGCCTTGTCTGGACTGGGGGAAGGGAGCTGACCAATACTTAGGTACCTCCAATCAGGTACACGTGCCCCCCAAGATGCAGACTCCTCTGAGCCTACATAGGCAAATATACTAGTATTTTGTGATTTATACTCTCTCTCTCTCTCTCAAAAAAAACTCCATAGTTTCTAACAAAAAGGCAAAGTTTATTCTTGCCCTCAGTTCAAGCTCAGCCACATGTCTGTTCACACACACACTACATGTCTAGGCCCGGGACTCGGGCTGAAGGAGCAGCTACCCTCTGGGACTTGTAGATCCCAGGGCAGAAAGCAAGGCAAGAAGCCAAGCCAAAGGATGGATTCTCCTGCAAGCTTTGGGCTCAGGCACAAATCATGTCCACTCATCATTCTACCAGCCACAGTAAATCAACGGCCAAGCTTATCAGCAGAGTATACCTACCCACCAGAATCACTCTTGAAAAAGAACGTATTCCCCTTCCTGGAATCACTGCTTAGATATACATGGCAAAGCATGTGAAAGGAAAGAGAAGGTTGTTCCAAACACCAACACAACTATATCAAGAAATAAACAAGAGCTGGGACGAGGGAATGTATGATGAGTCAACCTTAAAATACATAGAACCCTGCAACAGGACTGGTGGAAAGGAAACAAAAAGCTTCCAGACACTTGAATAGAGTCTCAGCTTTACACAGGCTGGTTTCCGATGGCAAACACCAGGTCTTGAGAGCTAGAACTTTCAACATCTGGAGCTCAACAAGAGGATCTAACAAAAGATCAGTAATGCAAGCACCTCAGGGGGTGTCTGATGACTAGATCCTAACAATAATCCTTGTCCCCAGGCATTGGGGCATGAGTAATTTCCCCTTCTGTGTTGTTACATTACTGTGCCACTTTCCTAATTATTAAGACAAGCATTTTTTTTAAAGACACTTGCCCTTCCTGAAGCCCAACTAGCCTGAGATAGCCAGGCCAGCCCTCACACTGTTGGGAAGAGACACCAGATAAATGCCCAAAGGTGAGTGGTTTCAATCCCCTGGGGGAAACGGCCCTACCTCACTTTTTTCTTGGTTGATTTGGTTGCGTTTGGGATTTTTTTTTTTTCATTCTCTTAAAGCCAAATTGGACTTTGTTTCCAAAAATCCAGACATTCCTAGAATTTTCTACTTTTAGATTCTGTCTGAGGCTGAAATGGACCAACAAAATAAAATAAAATAAAAAGCTGCCATGAGTTTAGTAGTCAAGAGATTCTAGATTTCTTTCAGACCATGAAGGAACAGTAGTGATGCAGGCTGAAGTATGTCTTGTAGGCATTGAACCTGTCTAGGAGGTAGTCCCATAGTTTTGTAATTTGTTTTGTTTTTTTTTTTTTTGGGGGGGGGGTTCAGTCGTGGTGCCTGAACTCTGGGCCTGGGCTCTGTCCCTCAGCTCTTCAGCTCAAGGCTAGCACTCTACCACTTGAGCCACAGCGCCACTTCTGGCTTTTTTTTTCTTTTTGCTTATGTGGTGCTGAGGAATCGAACCCAGGGCCTCAGGCATGCAAGGCAAGCGCTCTACCACTGAGCCACCTTCCCAGCCCCATGGTTTTGCAATTGTGTTAATTGTTAAACATGAGTTTGAGTCTAGTATGATCAAATCCAACATGAAGTTATACAGGCTTTTGAATCTTGTCCCTATGGCTGACAGCCCTGTAATTATAGGTGATTTTTTTTCCCAGACAGAGTGGGTCAGGGAGCAGGGAGGCTTGTGATTCCAAGCCGTTCCAGGCCAAAAAAAAAAAAAAAAAGTCCACAAAACCCCATCTAAAACAACAGCAGGGCATGATGGTGTGTGCTGTCATCCTAGCTATGCAAGAAGCTTAAATATGAAGATCTCAGATCAGGGTGGAGCAGAAAAAAAATTCAAGACCCTATTTGAGAAAAAATGCAGTGGAGTGCCAGTGGCTCACACTGGAATCCTTGCCAGTCAGGAAGCTGAGATCTCCAGGGTCAGCCGGAAGTCAGCTGCAAGTGTGGCTGAAGTGATAGGTAAAGCGACCACACCCAGCAAGTGGGAGGCCCTGAGTTCCAACCAGGAAATTGGCAAAGAACAAGAAAGACACATAACACACAAAAAAGGGCTCGCGATGTGACTCACATGGTAGAGCATCTGCCAAGAAAATACAAGGCTCTGAGTTCAAACCTCAGTTTAAATCAAATAACAAACAAAAAGAGCATCTCCATCCTAATCCCCAGAACCTGTTATTATGAACCTGTTATTTCCTTATTTGGAAAACAGCCTTTAAGAATTTCAACTAAGGCCCTTGAGATGAGATTATCCTGGATTAACCAGGTAGCCCTGCGTCCACTGACAAATGTCAATCCGAGAGAGTGGGGAGAGGAGGGACAGAATCTACTGGGGAAATCTTGCCAGTAACGGAATCAACACCTGCACAGAATCCAAAGGATGAAAATAGGTGTTTTCTGCCTGTCAGTTTGTGCAGGGATCCTCTGTGCTTCTCTCCCACCCCAGAGTACAGTGTGAAGCCCAGCTCCTGCCCCCCACCCCCTTCCTGGCCAGACGCTCCTTCAGTGTCAGGCTGTCAGTGGCTTGGGCATCTACCTGGTTTGCCTCTGAAGGGCCTAGGGTGGAGTAACCACGGGAAAGGGGAAGGAATTGGAGGAAATCAGCAGCCTTCTTGGTCCAACCTCTGCAGTGAGCATTTGAATGACATATTTAAGCATTTAGAGCATTTAAATAAAGAAACTTCAACTTTGTATTGCTAAGATGGACCACTGGTCAGGCCAGGACCCTGACAGATAGATGGATTTGCTTTTCTTTCTTTTTAAAACACCTTCTACTGTCCTAAGGGAGTAAGCACAGAATTAGCAAGGCTGCCATGCAAACCTAATCTGTTATAAAGTTTCCTGCACTGGTTCTCTTTCAGGGCAGTGGCGCCCCCTAGAGGCAAAAGGAGATGTGTGGTGGTATTTTTAGTGGTCTCAGTGCTGGAGAACATTGCAGGTCAAGGCCAAGGACGCAGAACAGTGTGTAGTGAGCACACAGGCCTTGGCAGTGAGGAACTGTCTGGCTTGTCGGGCTGGCTTGCTCTCCTTGCACATTATTGGCTCTGAGAGGCCAGGTGCAAGGCTTGGTGTGTTCATAAGGGCAGCCCCAGCATAGCCTGAGTCTGGGCTGAGGGAGAGAACTCCATTCATAAATGCTTGCTGAGGGAGGGGGGGGTGGAGAGAGGAAAAAGAGAGAGAAAGGGAGGGAGGGAGGAAGGGAGGAAAGAAGGAGAGAGAAAGAAAGAGAGAGACAAGAAAGGAAGGAGGGAATGAGGGAGGGGGGAGACAGGGAAGGAGAGAGAGAGAAAGAAAGAAGAAAGAGAAAAGAAAAGAAGGAATTCCATGGCTTGGGCTCAGAGGCTTCAAGTACCTGCTGCAAGAACACTTTCAAAACCCAAGTATTAACTCATCAGTGAAGAATAGACCAGGAAAGATTTTGATCTCTCTTCCTGGGAAACTATGGGATGCTGTATCATCTCCTGCTTAATAATATGAAGAAGGCCCTTGCAAAGACAGAGTCACCATTAGAAATTCCTAAGTGTTCAGATGATGCAAGGAAGTTCAAAGCTGTGTGTACCTGGAGCTCTCTCTATGGATGGGAAGGTTCCTATAACCACCTTATAGGAGAGGAGAGCAAAGAACCAAGAGGCTGGTTGTCACATTAACTGAGCTTCTCTGAGCCTCTGCTTCCTCATCTATAAAATGAGATCATTGAGATTATAGGCATGATGGTTCATTCCTATAATCCCAGTGACTAAGGAGGCAGAAATGTAGAGGATCAAGGTTCAAGGCCAGTCCAAGCAAAAGGTTAGCAAGATTTCATCTTAACAAATAAGCAAGCTATGGTGGTGTGCCCTCTGGGATCTCTAGCTACAGAAAGATATAGGTAGGAGATTCGTTATCCAAGGCCAGCCCCCCGACCCCCACCGCCAGCAAAAACTGCAAGACCCTATCTGAAAAATAACTATAGCAAAAGAAATGGAGAAAGGAGGGATGACTCAAGTAGCAGAGTACCTGCAAAGAAAGTGCAAGGCCCTGAGTGCAAGCCTCAGTATGGCCACAAAATAAAATGTGATAATAATTCTTCACAAAAGGATTAAATGAGCTCTATGTTTGGCATTTTAAACACTTGCTATCATCATTATTCTTTGAAAAGCAACCCCAGACAAATGGCCAGTAACAGAGGCACTGACCACCTAAGGGAACAGGACAGGCACTCCGCCCTTTAACCCAAGGACGTGAGCAGACAGCAAATGCCATGTTCTTAAGAGACACAAATAAAGTAATTTTATTGTGCCTTGAAGTCCTTTCATGCCCTGGTTGAACAAGAGTTCTTGTGACTCACTTTAAATTATAATTGTGTTTCTGTATCCCTCTGGTGATAAATATTCCATTTTTAGGTCTTTTTTGAAGAAAAAAAAAGCTGACGCTTTTCCAGCCAACTTCTTCCTCAAACTTCCCCTCCCTCAGCTCTCACTCTGCCTCAGGCCTCGGCAGGGAGATTCCTGTTATATTCTAGAAACGTTGAACATCAGCACTACGGAAATCACTTGGCATCTGTTTTCTGTTGAGATGTGAACACTTCAGAGCAATAATTACAGAACCCATTTCCCAAGCCCTGCTCCTAGATTTGGTTAAGTAACAGTGAGACACGACATTCCACCCCACAGCTACAAGCCATCCTGGGGCCGTCTCCTGATCCTCTGTCCTTACCCATGTAGGAGTTAGTTCACTGCTAGAGGTGGCATCCGGCCAGGCAGCCCAGCGGCCACGCTTTCCCCTCACTTGCTCCGATGTAATACAAGTAGGTTTTCCATACTCAGGTCCCAGCAAAAGTTCCCTTCCACACAGTTTGGAGGTGTGTGTGGGGGGGGGGGGGGTGATTGTGGAGAATAATTCAAATGGTGGTAGAGTGTGAGCTAGGGCACATTCCTGAGCTCACCTGTTAGTAAAGATGATCTGACATTCCGCAAGTCAGGGTAATTCATGGTAGGAACAGGTCTGGTTGTTAGTTGTTGTTTTGCCAGTCCTCGGGCTTGAACTCTGGGCCTGGGCACTGTCCCTAAGCTTCTTTTGCTCAAGGCACTCTATTACTTGAGCCACAGAGCCATTTCCAGCTTTTTCTGTTTATGTGGTACAGAGGAATCGAACCCAGGGCTTCATGCATGCAAGGCAAGCACTCTACCACTGAGCCACCTTCCCAGCCCTACTGTTTTTTGTTTGTTTGTTTAAATCAAACTCAAGTCTCCATTGAGAATGCTGAGAAAATTCTCTTTTTCTGGTGGTGGGTGTGCAGGAAACACTTTCCACTCATCCAGTGACACATAAGATCCACTATTAAACTAAAGCACATCTATTTGCGGGGAGGTAGTCCTGGGCTTTGAACTTGGGGTCTAGCATGCTTGTTTGCTAGGTAGGCACTCTGCCACTGGAGCCTTGAAAATCCATTCTTAATAACTACTCCAGGATTTAGTAAGCTGAATAACTGTCCTCAGAGGTACCAGTTCTTTATCTCTAGAACTTGTATGCTACCTTATGTAGAAAAATGATTAAATTATGGATCTTGAGCTAGAGAGATTATCCTAAGTTACCTAGAGGATCCTAAATGGTTCCACCAGCAAGTGACCTTATAAGAGAGATCAAACGTGGGAAAGAGGCTATGTGACCAGAGGCAAGGACTAGCTTGATGCATGGTGAGCCAAGGGACACCAGCAGCCGCAGAAGCTGGGAGACATGGATGGGTTCCTTCCCAGAGCCTCCAGAGGGCACGGCAGGCTGAAGCGCACTGAAGACTTCTGCCTCCAGAACTGGGGGGGAAAAGTTACATTTTGAGCCCAATGCATTTGATAGGTGATCTGTTACAATGGTCAAAAGAAACTAAAACACTTGGAGGACAAAAAGCAAGTCACCACAGTCAAGAATGTAGCAGTAAAAAGAACTCAATCCAACTTTCCCTCTTTTAGTTAGAAAACTAAACAGAAGGGAGGCAAGTGCCACAGTAGGCCCACACATGCATGCACACACGTTTGTGTGCACTCACACACACACAGCAGGCAGCAGAGCTGGAGCAGGGTCTTCTGAGTCTCACAGCGCTTTCTGGATTAGACCTTTTGGTCATCAGTGTGCCCTTCTAACCTTCCCAGTGTCTGCAGTGCTTTCCAATACTGATGACCAAAGCCATTGACTGCATTTAGCTATTTGACTTTATTAAAATCAGATGACATTTTTTAAAAGTTCAGTTCATCTAGGCAAACTACATCTTGAGTGTGCGTGCATGCACACACACACGCAAACACACACACACACACACACACAGAGCACGGATATGTATACTCTGCCTCCTTTGTAGGAAGTTCTGGACAATGAGGCCAGACACACGTAATGCTGGCAGACTTCCCCCTCCCCCGTTCCCCTCCCCCCCGACTTACAAGTCTATGTCTGCTGTGTTCACAAGATAGCCTCACCCCACTAGGACCTGGCAGGACTCAGGAATCCAATAAGGACATAGATAAAGGCACTAGCAATGTGACCCTCACAGCTTCTCCTGTTGTATAGCCCCCTACTGGCTGGAGTTGGGGCAGCAGTCTTTTGAGAGCTTCCCTAGACCTATCCAGGAGTCTATGGAGCTCGCATGGCACCCAGCATTCAGGGCCACTCCTTACCCAGTCTCCAGGAACAACAAAGAGAAGTTACACACACACCATCTCTACTCTCTAGAAAATATCAACTCATAGTCAGGTGCTGGTGGCTCACCCCTGTATTCCTAGCTACCCAGGAGGCTGAGATCTGAGGATCATGGTTCAAAGCCAACTGGGGCAAGAAAAGCCCATGAGACTCATCTCCAGTGAACCACGAGAAAACCGGAAGTGGCACTGTAGCTCAAGTGGTAGAGTGCTAGCCTTGAGCTGAAGAGCTGAGGGACAGTGCCCGGGCCCAGAGTTCAAGCCCTAGGACTGGAAAGAAAAAAAAAAAAGGAAAGGAAAGGAAAAAACAAAGGAGGAGGTAACAATGCTTGATAGGAAATGTACTCATTATCTTACTCATGTAACTGTAACCCCTCTGTACACTATTTTTATAATAAAAAAATTTTTAAAGAAAAGAAAGGAAGGAAGGGAGAGGAAGAAGGGGAGGAGAGGGAGGGAGGGAAGAAGGGAAGAAAAGAAGGAAGGAAAGGAAGAAAGGAAGGAGAGAGAAAAGAAGGAAAGAAATATCAACTCATTGGCACACAGAATTTCATAATTCAAAGCCAGGCACTGGAGGCTCATACCTGTAACCCTAGCTATTCAGGAAGCTGAGATCTAAGGATCATAGTTCAAAGTCAGCCCGGGCAGGAAAGTCCATGAGACTCTTACCTCCAATAAACCTAGAAAACCAGAAGTGGTCCTGTGGCTCAAACAGTAGAGCGCAGGGGCAGCACCCAGGCCCAGAGTTCAAGCCCCACGACCAACAAAAAAAAAGAATTTCATAGTTCAAAACCATGTTCTCCCTTGCTTCAGGCAAGAGGAGAGGTGGAAGATACCCATGTTACAGAGGAGAAAATGGAAGTCCCACGAGGTGAGGTGCTAGGGAGGCTAAGATTTCAGGAAAAACGCTAAGACTTTGAAGCTGGGCTCCTCTCTCCTCTCCTTAAAAGGCAGGCAGGCCCCAGGCCTTCCGGCGCTCACAGCTGGGCCTTGATCATTTAGGGGGCCCAGCGGGAACCTGGAAGTGCTTATTCCAAACTAAAGGTCCCCAAACCCTGCTTTCACATCTTACCTCTTTCCCTAGGGAAGGCTGAGAGGGTCAATCAGGTCCAAGGAAAACAAGAGAAATTTTGGAGTCACACTTCTGAGCAGTCAACGCCAGAAATAGAGGACTACTGTACCCATTCACCTCCATGGAGTGAGTGCCTGTGCTGAAATAAGTCACAGGTCTCCACTGAGATGGGGTTTAGAGGCAGATGAAAAGCATGTGTCTGCATATGGCCACATGCACACATTTCCAACCACACACACACATATTCCAAGCATGTGACAACAGAAACCTCACTGTAGGTGAAATGTGACTGGTCCTCTCTAAGAGTGCTGTCTTACTTCCATTTCACTGAGGAAGAAACTGAGATTCTAAGGGTCAATTTGCTGTACATCCCCTGGGCTTATAGGTGACAGACCTGTGATCTGAATTCACATCTGATTTTAAATTAAAAAACAAAACAACAACAACAACAACAAAACCACTCGACTTAGAATCCTAGAGCTTGGGAAAGGAGGCCCTAGGGAAGAAAAAGAGCCTTTAAAATAGGAGTAAGGTTATACTAGGCATACACAGTTCAGTTTGACCATATTCCTTTTTCACCCCTGGTCATTTCCACTGCCAACATTTTGTTGTTGTGGTGGTGGTGGTTTTCAGGTAAGGCTGTCCTTTGTCTTCAGCAGAAAAAACCAACACTCTTCAGAGCCCAGAAAAGACAGAAATAAATCTCCAGTACTTAAGAACCAGCAGATCTGAGTCTCTTCTTCAGAAAAGAACCTATTTCTGACAAGAGTTCTAGATGAAACTAGATGAGTCTAAGAATCTAGGATTCTTTTTTAATTATTGTGAGAAATGTCAAACATTCATTAAAGAGTACGTAACAATCCTTAGTCTGATTTCATCAGGGAAGAACTCCTGGCCAGTCTTCTCTCACCTCCTCCTCTCCACCCCAGCCACACTATTTGCTAGCTTTGAAAGATAATCCCACGGGGCCACTATCTCCCTGGTAAATACCTCTACACATCTTCAACTGATGACATTCTTGGAAACAAAATCACAATGTCATGATCACACTTGAAATCTCAGTCATTTCATTTCTTAACAGCTAAAAGCCAATTATACTCCAATTTCTCCGACTGTCTCAAAAATGCCTTTTTGTTTTCTGGTGCCTTATTCCCATCAGAACTGAGGTTTTCATTGCATTGTGTTCTGTTTCTTAAATCTGTTGATCAAAAGCAATTTCCCTCCCTGTCCTGTTTTATCTTACCATCTCATCTTATTTTTTGGTGCTTGAACTCAGGGCTTTGTCCTCTTGCTCGTGTGTGTGTGTGTGTGTGTGTGTGTGTGTGTGTGTGTGTGTGTGTGTTAACTGGAGATGAGAATCTCATAAATGCTTCTACCCTGGCTGGCTAATTGGAGATGAGAGTCCACTGGACTTTTCTACCCTGACTGGCATGGAACCTTGATCCTCAGATCTCAGCCTCTTAAGTAAATAGGATTACAGGTGTAAGCCACCAGCACCCAGGCTTCCCTCTCCTGGTTTATACCATTTATTTGCTGTCATTTGGCCTAAGGAATGTCATGTACTTCAGATTTCGGCAACTTGTTCCTCTTTCCTGTAATAGGAAATTAACACTAGGGGCTTGACTAGATCTAGAAAAATATGGCAAATATTTCATATACTTGAGTGTGTGCCACCCTGGGGCTTGAACTTGGGGCTTGGGAACTCACCAGGAGCTTTTATGCTAGAGTCTATCACTTGAGCCACAGTTCCACTGCTGGCTTTTTAGTGGCTAATTGAAGATAAGAGGACTTTTCTGCCTGGGCTGGCTTCAAACCACAATCAGTAGATCTCAGCCTCCTGAGTAGCTAGGATTATAGGCATGAGCCACTGGTGCCTGACCATTTATTTTTTAAGAAGAGGCACACAATGTGTGGTAGATTCACTCATAATAACATGAAATTTAAGACTGATCAATATAATCAGGGTGTATTGATCTGATTCATTTACTTCCATCAGCATTTATATTTCACAACTATTCTCTCACCTAATGGTTTCAAACACCCACAGACTTTCGATTTCCCTGATGTTATATGAGTATTTGTAAAGTGACCCTTTTCTATCTTCACAGTGTTTATTAGCTGATATTTTCTTTTTTGGAAGTAACTGTGGTTTGAATGCAAGGCCTTTCACTAAGTAGACAGGCATACCCTTTTTGTGTTGGTTACTGCCAAGATAGTCTCACTTTTTACAGTGGCCCTGAGTCCTGCTATTTGTGCTTCCCCTGTATCTGGGATGACAGGGTACACCACTTTGCCCAGCCACTGGTGGAGATGGAGATCTCATAAACCTTTTGTCCAGGTTCACTTCCAATGGCAATAGTGCAGACTTCTACCTCCCAAGTAGCTAGGATTACAGGTGTGAGCCCTCATGCCTAGCCTCACTAGAATTCCATAAGAAAGAACTTTCCCATTATTCAGCAAGGAGAAGGAATGAACTGCTGATACATGTTGCAATATAGATGAAGCTGGAACACATTATGCTAGGTGAAAGAGTCAGCCACAAAGATCACAACTGCTCATCTCCATTTATATAAAATGTCAGCACAGGCAAGCCCGTGAGACAGCACACAGATTAGTGGCTTCTGGGGCTGAAGAAGTGGAGACAAATGTGAAGTGACTACTAATAGATACAGGGTTTCTTTGGAAAGGATTATTTAAAAAAACAAAAACATTATACACTAAGATTATAATGATGTTCATAGAGTATTTTAAAAGAATAAAAATTGTCTGGGTGTGTGTGACTCAAGTGGTAGAGAGAGGCCTTAGATTCAGTCCCAAATACCACTCAAAAAAATAAAAAGCAAAAGCCAGACCAGGGGCGGGGAGCAGGGGTATACACCTAGAACTGTAACTACTCAGGGGACAGAGATAAGGAGGACTGCGTTCAAGGCCAGCCCAGGCAAAAAATTAACAAGACCTCAGAACAACAAAAATACACTGGGAGTAGCAACATGCCTGCCACCATGGCTATGTCATCATAGGACATAGGTAAAAAGTAACACAAGCCCTGAGTTCTGGCCCCAGGGTGGAAAGGAGGCAATAAAATGCTCTCTGGCAGGGCCACTAGGCAAGGTCAATGGTACAATTTCTTATTTGGCTCAGTCCAAGCTCTTTCTCGGGGAAACATTTGCGCTTTCAGCTAAAAACTCTATGGAGATTAAACTCTTTATGAGAGGTCAGAAACAGCTCAGCTTTCTATCCTCACTCTTAAATAAGATTGTGTAGTGCTTTTTGCAATAATGCATTAATAAATCTGTTGTGACCAAAGCATCAAAGCTCACGGCATTCTGCAAAATTAGATTTCACAGGAAAACCTTGGCCTGATGGCTTCAACTTCCAAGAGACAATCCCCTTATGACCCAGAGGCTCTGGAGGTTGACAAATGCAGGAAATCTATTCCTCCACATCCTGCACAGACCCTACATTGTCTTCCCACTGCCCACCAGAAAGCCCAACTTCTTGTGAAGACTTAGGTGACTTGCTGTTATGAGCCTCACTATCCTGCCACAATCCAGACAGTGCCAGGCACTTAGCTCAGGTAAGATGGAGAACTCCCACTCCTCCCCACCGAGTCTCCCTCTAGCCTCTTCAGCTTCTCCTCCACGTGGAAAAAAATGTAAAGTTCTTGTGAGTCCTCAGGAGGAGAGAACTCCTGCTCTAGATAGGAGAAACAGGGCTCCACTCTTACCTACAAAGCTAGAAATGGTGGTGAGACTGCAGACCTGATATAGGATGAGAGGAGCTGGTGTGACAATGGAGAGATAAGTTAGGCAGTCCTGAGGACTGGCTTCCACTGTGGAACGGCAGAGATGTCAGGGAGCCACAGAATAGGGTGGAGTTCAAGGCCTACAGAGGTCTCCCCCCAAGCTCTGTACCCGTCCTTCCACCAATCAATGGGAGCCCCACCCCCAAACTGGGCCAACTCCATGTGATTTAGTACATCCTACCAAAGCACAGGGCAAGTGTTCTCAATACCCCCAAGTCATATGCAGCCACAACACAAGCAACATTCAGTCTTTCCGTAGTGCCAGCTCATTTGCTATTACTACACTCCAGTAAATTTTCGCTGAGTTGAATGACTTTAACCACAAACAGAAAGATCTTTATAAATATAGATACGGTTACCTCCAGTCCCTCCTTAATCAGCTATCATAGTTCAAAGAATATCCAGATTTCCTTGCTGAGTTTTCCAAGGTGTGCAAGCAGACCCTGACCATCTTCCACCCTCCCTCTGACCAAGCCATTCCAGCTCTTTAGCATTTTTTCTTCTTCACACTCCTACCCCAGAGGGAGTTACAAAGGTAGATAGGGTTTACATTGCCAGGGCCTAGCCTTGGCTATGTTTTTTATTCTACAAGAGGCAGGGATCAGAATCATCCAAGAGTAAGACTTTAAACTCAGCGCGGAGCTTGGAAGGGCAACACCCTGGCAGTGCTGAAGATGACCCAGAGCAGAGAGAGGTCAACCAAGAGCAAGAAGGAAGACCCTGGGCAAAACTCTGACCTTATATACAGTCCCACTAGTAAAGTGACTATAGCCATAAGGCAAGTGAGCACAGGAAGCTGAGACCTAGATGGGAAACAAAATACAACACACACACAACCCAAACCCAGACTGAAGTGCTCACATAATCATAAAACTCTTATGACAAAAGAATGTTCTCAAGCTGCATCAGCTGCTCATTCCTGTAATTCTAGCTTCTCAGGAGGCTGAGATCTGTGGATCATGGTTCCAAGCCAGCCTGGGCAGCAAAGTCTGTGAGACTCTTATCTCCAATTAACTAGTAAAAAGTCTGGAGAGCTATGGCGCAAGTGGTAGAGTGCCAGCCTTGAGCAAAAAAGCTAAAGATCGATAATGAGGCTCTGAGTTCAAGCCTCAGTACTGGCACAACAATAATAAACAAAAAGGGGAGGGTGTTCTCATGTTTTCTGAATAAATCGGGCCAAAAGGGACCTGCCAACATCTGCATTTTCAAAAATCCTAAGTCCATTAATTAATGTCTCCCACTTTTCTGCCAGTTTGCAACACTCATTTTCAAGTGTTACCAATCTTTCTTTTGACTTCCAGCTGGGAGATCCTGACACTACACTACCCTTCCTTGCTCCAGGTTTTTCAAATGTGCTAACATCCTCCAGCTCCATATCAGCTTCCAACCACTCCTCAGCACATCACGCAAATGACCCTAAATGGACAGAAGGCAGAGGGACTACACTGGCACATCAGCCTTGAGTCCATCACACTCCTCTTCCAAGTATCCTGGCAGCCTGTGGCACCATCTTCTGCAGATACCCTCTACGTCTGTGCCTGCTGCTTCTCTGCTACGTGGACCTCTTTCTCCTGTCCCTCTAAGTTTATAGAACTATATAAACTCCCTCCTAACTGATAGTTATAGATACTCCTAGGGAACCAAGTAGTACTAGGGCATAAAAGATGACACAAACCCATGTTGTTTCCAAGACATTAAAAATATAAAAAATACAGTACTATTGTATTACTTAATTTTTTTTAATTGGTGATCCCTAAGTTTTATTCTGCTTTATAAAACAACTCTCAGGCAAAGTGTGGTAGGGCATACCTACAATCTCAGCTTCACAGGAGGCAGATGTAGGAGAATCTTGATCCTAGGTAAGGCAAAAGCATGAGACTATCTGAAAATAAGCTAAAGCCTTTTTTCCTTCACTGGAAGGAGCTCACCGCACTCTGTGAACTGTCTCTTGCCACTGAACCCAAGCCTCTGCTATGGCCATGACTGAGAGCTACTAACTTCCAATCCACAACAGGTCTCAGAAACAAATGACAGAAGCAACAGTGATGAGAAAATTGCTACCTGAGGGTATGAAAGGCCCCATACCCAGCAGAGAGGCAGCTTTTCCAAGTTAACTGTCCAGGTGTTAACAAGCACCCAAAGGACACATTCAGTCAAATGAGGAAGGGAAGTCGAGCAAAGTCCTAATCAGGCCCAGTCCTAGCAATGTTAACTACAGTCAGCACCCCATGACCTAGGGGCCTGGTCTGAGATCCTCTCAAATATCAAAACTTAAGGATACTTGGTTTTTACACACAACCCACACACATCCTTCTGTACACTCTAAGACCATCTCTAGATCACTTACAATACCTTACAAAATGTAACTTCTTTGTAAACAGTTATTATAGTGTATTGTTTAGAGAATGACAAGGGGAAAGCCTGCACATGTTAACTACAGATGCAAATTTTTAAAAATATTTTTGACCCACGGTTGGAGGGCCTAATATAAACATTTAACCTTTTAGAAGAGCACTCTTAAACTGGAACTTTTTCATAACCTGTACACAACTAGCATTTTCCCAAAATTACTCTTGTCCTAGCTTGTGTCTTTAATGTTTAATCTTTACAGATGATATGTTGTCAAGAAGGGATGCCTACAAGAACCATTTTGCTATAATTATAAGAGTCTTTTAAGAAAGTAGAGGAAGCTGGGTGCCAATGGCTCAAGCCTGTAATCCTAGCTACTCAGGAGGCTGAGATCTGAGGATCTCAGTTCAAAGCCAGCCAGGGCAGGACATCTGTTAGGACGTCCTTGAGACTCTTATCTCCAATTAACCACTCAGAAAACCAGAAGTAGCGCTGTGGCTCAAGTGGTAGAGCCCTAGCCTTGAGCTGAAGGGCTCAGAGGGACAGTGCCCAGTCCCAGAGTTCAAGCCCCACGACCAAAAAAAAAAAAAAAGAAAGAAAGGAGAGGGAAAAAAATGACTCCAACTATTTTATTGGAGGAGATAAGCTACTCCAGAACTGTGTGGATGTGAACAGCAGGAACGGCACAGCACGGAAGGGATGGGGTTCATTGTCAGACTCCATAGTACTAAAGGCACCAGATTTTCCTCTTCACCATGGTTCGATTATTCGTGTTCACTCTCCACTCGGGATTCTGGAGACCAACAAGAGGAATCTTGTGATCAGCCAGAAGTCCTTCAGTCTCCTCTCCACCATGGCATCCACAGAGAGGAAGCTACTTTTCCGATTCCTCGGGGAGACTGGAGAGCCTCTTGCGCATCGCAATGCCGCGCTCCCGACTCCGGTTCCTCTTTTCCTCATACTGGATGGAGAAAGGGAGAGAATGGACAACAGGTGAGGTCCAGAAAGGGAGAGAAACGACATCAAGTGAGGTCACAGCCCACGCCAGGTTAAATTCCATAAGGGTGTTTTCACTGATAAAATTCCTATTTCAGTGAATCTGAGGTGGAGACAGTGATATCAGAGGTACTTAGAGCAATCCCCATCGAACACTAAGAGTGCTGATCCAACTTCCTCCCCAAGTAAGAACTCAACGATTCTTCCAAATGAATGTGTCAGTCTCTGTCTTCCAACAGGCCACCTGGCTGGGTGTGTCTCACCACTAAAGCTCCTTACCTTGACTAGTGGCCTGTTTAATTGTTGGACAGTTCTACTTATTCCAAAGTTCACATGTTGAACCAAAGACTATTTCCCAGCAACTCTGCTAAAATCAATGACCAACTAACCACTATGAATAAAACAAGATGGATGCAGTGGCTCACATCTTTTACCCCACTACTTGAGAGGAAGAAATAGAGGACTGCAGTTTGAGACTAGTCCTGATAAAAAGTTCCTGAGACCCAATCTCAACAAATAAGGCAGGTATGCTGGAACACACCTCTAATCGCAGCTATGGGGAGGTACGGATAAGATCACAATCCTAGGCCAGCCAGGGCAAAAAGCATGAGACCATATCTGATAAAACTTAGCACTGGAAATTAAAAAAAAAAAAGAACGCATTGTATAATACTAATATACACATCTGCATAGGCAAAATTATTACCCTTAACATAATAGCTGGGAATGGTGGCTCATGCCTGGGATCCTTGCACTCAGGGAAGCTGAGGCAGGAAGGTCTCAAGTTCAAGACCAGCCAGGGTCATCCTTCACACGAAATTCATGAAGTACTTCAAGCAACAAAGTTAATGTCACACTGAAAAGAGATTTATCCAACATGAAGAGCTAGACAGTTTCTAATACTACATTTCAATCTTTTAATCTGAAACTAATTGGCAAAAAGTTCAGAAACAGAAAATGAAAATTAGAACACATTTTTTAATGCATACACACATATTTGGCCATTACAAATTTTGAAAGGTTCTAGGGATAAAGTATCTGATGTACAAACTAGAAACAAAATTCCATTTCTAAGGTTTAAGAGGCATTCTGCTTGGTTAGAGGTTCCTGGAAAAAGACAATGAACTAGGGGCATTTGGGCTGTTGGCTCAAGTCCAAGTCATAGCCTAAAAGCAGGGTTAGGAGATGAGGAGATGAGGACCTACTGTGGCCTGTACACAGCTCTACAAAGAAATCCAAAACGATAAAGCTGGAATGACCCCAAGCATAGCATCCTCTCTGCGTAGGTAAATTGAGGCCCAAAGAGTTTTAGCCATCTGCCAATCAGCTAATCATCGAGTAAACTAAGTCTGTCCATTGACCACAGACATAATTTCTTAAATCCTAAAATTCATCCAACTTGAATTTCTGAGTGAAAACAAAGATTTTTTTTTTTATATCATTTGTGTGAAAGGCAAAAAGACAGCTCTGTTCTACATTCGTCCTCAGGTGAGGCCTAGGCTTCTTTACTTTTCGACGGGAGCACATACACTGAAAGTTGGCCTTCTCTGTGAAATTTTAATCATGACAACAATATATAATCTTCAAAAATGTTATATTTCCTTGCTTTAATTTGCAGCCTTTCAGTTTTTAATCTTACCTCTTTCTTCAAGCATTTTCTCATCTCCCGGTCAAAATCATTGCAATGCCCAAAAAATTTCAGAATGTTGTGCTAAAAGGAAGAAAAGGGGTAAAATATTTCATCCCATTATATGCTGATGTCTCCAGTACACAGAATTTAAATAGGTATTATTATGTCATTTTGTCAGTAAGTATAAGACCTACATAAAATACATAAACCAACAGTTTTCTCCTGGTCCTTCCTACAAAGGAAGAACACATGCTCTACATGTAGAAACAAAAACAAATGGACTTATTCCTTCTAGAAAACAAGGCCTCTTGACTCATCAAAATCTCACACTGAGTGTGTATGGGGCTTGAACTCAGGGCCTTGCGTTCTTACTTGGCTTTTTCACTCAAAGCTGGAATTCCATCACTTGAGCCACTACTCCAATTCCAGGCTTTTGCTGGTTATTTGGAGATAAGCCGTCTCATAGATTTCTCTGTTCTGGCTGGCTTTGAACCATGACCCTCAGATCTCAGCTTCCTAAATAGATAGGATTCCAGGCATGAGCCACCAGTACCCCTTTCTCTAGGGACATGTTAGAGTGAGAGCACAAGCCATTCTCCACACTCAGGCCTGGTGTGAACTGCAGTGTGGCATAGTCACATGACAGAGTAACTTACTTCATTAGCACAAGCTCTGTTCTATAGAAACCTTTACTGAATAAAATGTCTGATGCCAAAGACATTTTCTCATTTGTCATTGAAATATTGCGCGTGCGCGCTCACACACACACACACAAACACACACACACACACACACACACACACACACACACACACACACACACACGGTCCTGTACTGACCACATAAATAAGCCACTTGATCACGATGCTTTGTTGGAAAAAACAAAAAGACAAAAGTAAAAACTCCCCTAGTGGTTTAAAATTCTGACTATTATCATGGAAAAAAAAACTATGAAAGATGTAAAGCGGGTTGAGATGAAGTCTGAAAGCTGAATTTTAGCAAGGCCGTAATTAGTGTTGGGTCAGATAGTGTGGCGATCTGCTATAATGATACGCCGTCAATGCTGAACTCATAGTTGCAATAAGCACACTTTTCCCTCTTCTTTCAAATGATGGCTTTTGCAGAAAGCAGACAACACATGATTATCAAGCTCTGCCTCATGCAATTTCTTTTTCTCCTGCTTTCACTGCCACTTTAAAAGCACCCTCGGGTCACAGTTTTTCTGTCAAGGATTGAAGATGGTCTAAGACCTCCTAACTTGTAACTGAATGGCTTTTTCAGAGTAAGTATTTCTTGTGTGTTTTTCCTAAGCTACTTTCTTGACAACAAATAAATGGTGATAACACATCTGCATCCCTTCTCGTGGAGTTAGAAGACTGGACTTTGAGAATGTAACTATCTTACGATCTAGTGTACATTCAAGTCATACCATCCTGAACACATGTATCTTATTTGTCTCTTCGCTTCCACATTATCTAGACTCAGATGAGAATGACACTTGTGGCATTATGTGAAAAGTGTTCAATACAAATGTCCTCGTGAACTGGTACCACAGTGTCGTGCACACTCAGGACAGCTGTTTCCAGTGCCCGGTGTCCATCTCTAGAGAATCAAACCAATCCAGTGACTGTGTAATTAAATCAACTGCTACATATCTGAGACTTATAGATGGAGAACTATGTCCCAGTCACTGGAGAGACAGCGGTGACAAGGTAGTCCTGGATACTCCTTTCACTGTGGTCTGAGAGAGACAAAGCCACTGCATACAACACTGGAGCAGAGTCCAGGGGTTCCCAGGGGCTCCAAAGACCCGTTCAGAAGATGCTCAAGGTCAAAATCATTTTCCTAGTAATTAAAGATCTTGCAGGACATGGCAGAGATTTCCAGCATTTATACAACAGACTGAACCAAGAGGGGAATGTGAGAACTCAGTTGTAGTCTAGTAATTGCCATGCAAATAGGAATTATAAACGTAATACCAGCTGGGAACTGGTGGCTTACACCTGTAGTCCTAGCTACTCAGGAGGCTGAGATCTGAGGATCTCTGTTCAAAGCCAGTATGGGCAGGAAATTCCAATTAATCACAGAAAAAGCTGGAAGTGGCACTGAGGCTCAAGTGGTAGAGCACTAGCCTGGAGCAAAAAGAGCCCAGGGACAGTACGCAGGCCCACAGTTCAAGCCCCAGGACTGGCAAAAAAAAAAAAAAAAGTAATGCCATTCTTTTAGTCCTCCCTCCCTCCTGCACCTTTTGTTGTTGTTGTTGGTACTAGAGTTTAACTTAAGGCCTAGCTCTTGCTAAGAAGGTCCTCTACTTGAGCCACACCTTAGCCTTTTATGCTTTCATTATTTATTATTTGCTTTATACCTTCCTATGCTTTCTTGTACTATCTATAATGACATATAAGCAATACTTACATATTGCTTTTCTTTTTGTGTCAATTCTGGGACTTGAACTCAGGGCTTGGGCACCATCCCCGAGCTTTTGTGGGTTTTTCTGCTCAAGGCTAGAGCTCTACCACTTGAAAACCACACTTCCACTGGGCTTGTTTTGGTGGTGAATTGGAGATGAGTCTCATGGACTTTCTTGCCCTCGCAGGTTTCGAACCACAGTCCTCAGATCTCAGCCTTCTTAGTAGCTAAAATTACAGGCGTGAGTCACCAGTGCCCAACTTTACTAACTGCTTTATAAACCAGGAAAAAAAATACATTAAGGACCTCCAAGTAGTTTGTTCTAAATTCAGTATGTTAACTGCAGACAACCTGTGTCTCGCTGTCAAGCGGGGACAAAGTAGGCCAGATGACCAGAAGCAGCCATGGATCCTGGTGGCAAAGCAACGACATTTGACTGGGAAGATGGCAGAACCATAAACCACAGGTAGAATGGTAAAAAGCACAGCCAGGCAGGGCTATGCAGAGATAAAATAGTCCTGTACCTCACGAGGGCTGGAAAGCACTGCAGAAACCCAGCTAGAAAGGGCTGTTCAGAATGATGGCCTTATCACCAGAGAAGATGAAAATGCAGATGCATAAAAATTCAGGGCTAGAAGCTAGGTAATTTAATCCACTCATTCTATTGATTAAGCAAGCAAGACCTTAAGGCACATATATTTAGTAACCTTAAAGAATATTTTTCTTTAAAAAAGTAGGTAGAAAGTTAGGCTTTATCAAAAAGTAATTTTACTCTACCCAACCCCACCCCCCCCCCAAAAAAAAAGTGCATTGCCATTTACATCAAGTACAAAAGCAGACAAAGATGAAACCTACTATGAGGAGTTAGTTCTAACAGCTGGCTGTCCCTGCCGGAACAGTGGCTGACAGGGAATATGGGTTTTAAAGCCCAATTTAAGCCACAGCACCACTTCTGATTTTCTGGTGGTTAATTGAAGAGTCTCACAGACTTTCCTGGGCTGGCTTTGAGCTGCAATCCTCAGATATCAGCCTCCTAAATTGCTAGGATTACAGGTGTAAGCCACCAACACCTGGCTACCTTGTTTCTTTTTGCAAAGGAAGAGACCCAGATATGTTTTTTACCTCCTCCTCTTTTCTACAAATGTTACAATAAGATAAACACTTTTTTGCAATTCAATTATTTCATTAGTCATTGGAATTATTCCATGTCAGCTCACCAAACTTTTTTTTTTAAAGAGCTATGAACAAGTACCGACTGAAAGACTCCTGGTGGCCAAACCTCAAACAACCTTAGCAATAAAATGAAGAACTGGATTACAACATAAGCATCCTTGAGTCCATTCTGATATAAGAAATTGTGTGCGGGGCTAAGTATCTAGAACAAAGATTTTTTTTTTTTTTTTTTATTTGAAAACATACTGTACAGAGGGGTTACAATTACATGGGCAGGAAAATGCATACATTTCTTACCAAGCATTGCAGCCTCCTCCTTTGTTTACCCTTCACCTCCCTTCCCAGCCTCCCCCCTCCCCCCCACCCAATCATACCCCCCCTCCCTCCCCCCCACCGACATTGTAAAGCTGGTTTTGACATGACATTTTGTACTTCTCATTGTTGCAACAGGTCCACCTGAATCCTTAAACGACTTGTTTGTCCCCGTCTCCTCCACATGTTATACTGACATCAAATATAGTGAAAGCGGGGGTTACACTGTGGGGGAGGGACATACAAAGCAACAAAGAAATAATATTATAAATGCGTTAGAAACACATGCATGAATGAAACAAAAACATTAAAATACATATTTGAGGGTTCGTTTTCCTAACATCACATTCTCTGACTTTTTCCGCTTGACTCATACCTATACTAGATATTGCAAATAAGGGAAACCATGGGACCTATGTTTCTTTGGGCCTGGCTTACTTCACTTAATATAATTTTTTCCAAGCCTTTCCATTTCCTAACAAATGGGGCAATGTCATTCTTTCTGATGGAGGCATAGAATTCCATTAGAACAAAGATTTTTTTAAAGCAGATTTCATTATACAGATACTCATCATCCAGGAGGGAAAGCTTAACTTAGTCCTTACATGTGGGTTGTGCACAGTGGCTTCCTTCTAAAGTATTACAGAAAGGGGACAAGGGCAGAGAAGTATGACAGATACGACCTCAGTCAGGTAATGAAGGTCAACATCAAGTGATAATCCATGCTGAGAGTATGGAGCCACACAACAAATAGTGGAAATGCTACTTTACCTTTGTGATCCTCCCAAATCACACAAGTATGACCATGATAACTTAAGATAAACTAGGCACTTGGGACTCAAGCCTGTAATCCTAACTACTCAGGAGGCTGAGATCTGGGGGATTTACAATTCAAAACCAGCCAGAGCAGGAGTGTCTGTGAGCCACTTACTCCAAAATAAGGTATGGCTCAAGTGAAGAGTGCCAGCTGAGCAAGCAAGCTAAGCAAGCTGGAAGGCTCAGAGATCAGACCTCTGGTACTAGCAAAAAAAGAGAAAGAGAGATAAATGCATGATAAATGCATCCTCCAAGACACATGGGCATGAAACTGCAAACCATCATGGTCAGAAACAAACTGTAACAGCCAGGCGCCGGTGGCTCATGCCTGTAATTCTTAGCTACTCAGGAGGCTGAGATATGAGGATCACGGTTCCAAGCCAGCCCAGACAGGAAAGTCAATGAGGCTCTTATCTCCAATAAACCACTCAGAAAACTGGAAGTGGCACTGTGGCTCAGGGACAGCGCCCAAGCCCAGAGTTCAAGCCCCATGACGCACCAAAAAAAAAAAAGAAAGAAACAAGCTGTAACAGCCCAGAGGAGCCTTGCAGCCATGACAACTATATGACATGGTGAGGTATAATGTGGTATCCTGACTGGAATCCACCAGACTCAAACGTGGACTTAATTATATGCATACTAGTACCAGTTCATTAATTCTAACAAATGTACCTTACTAATAATGAATATTAAGGATACCAGGTGTTGAGGCCTATGAAAATTCTGTACTACAGTCACAATTTTCAATCAAAACCTGGTCTTAAAAATGGAATCTACTAATTGGGCAATCATTGCTCAGGCCTGTAATCCTAGCTATTTAAGGAGGCTGATATCTGAGGATCACAATTTGAAGCCAGCCTGGATAGGAAAGTCTGTGAGACTCTTATTTCCACTAAACTGCAGAAAGAAAAAAAAAAAAAAGAGCAGATGTAAAGCTGTGGCTCAAGTGGTAGAGCGCTAGCCTTGAGCAAGAGAAGCTAAGGGACAGTGAGTGCCTGGGCTCTCTGAGTTCAAACCCCAGAACCAGAACCAGAACCAGAACCAAAAAAAAAAAAAAAAAACACTACTTAAAAAATGGCTGTACAGGGGCTGGGAAAGTGGCTCAGTGGTAGAGTGCTTGCCTCCCATACATGAAGCCCTGGGTTCAATTCTTCAGCACCACATAAATAGAAAATGCCAAAACTGGTGCTGTGACTCAAGTGGTAGAACACTAGCCTTGAGCTGAAGAGCTGAGGGACGGCCCCCAGGTCCAGAGTTCAAGCCCTATGACCAAAAAAAAAAAAAGGCTAAACAAAAGTTCATTGTGTAGATGTACAAGAAGTTACTCAACTATTACATGTTAGGAAAAGACTGTTCCTAATATTTGACAATGCTGAAATTTGCAACTTTATGCATCTGTACTTTCAAATCATTCGGACTTATACATAGATAAACTCCTAGAAGTGGAGTGATGCATCAAAGGGCAAAGAGCAGTTGAGCTGCTATTTGCAGCCTATAACTAATCACAGTCCCATAGAAATGCATGAATGTCTTTCACAGCCTGGCCTAAACAATGTACTATCCTACTTTTCAATTTGTCAACTGAGGATAAGGAATGGTATCTCAGTATATTCAATTTATGTTAAATTAAGTTGAATATCTTTTCATATTTTTTTAAGTAATTCTGGAGTATGACACACAAGACCCTGAGTTCAAACCTCAATACTTCCAAAAGGAAGTACTGAGTTCTTCTATTATTACATGTTGGGTAGAAGTTCACAAGGACTCAAAACTAAACCATCACAGCAGCTATAAGCTGAAAAATGCAGAGCTCACACATGGCTGAGATCAATGGAATTCTTACAAGCCAGTTACTGAACACTCAAGTCAATCAGTAAAGAATCTGGAAAAACGATGTTTTAGTGTCTGGGCTAAATGAACCCTAGGATAAAGACTACTCTAGACTTGCCCTAAAAAAACTTAACAATGTGCCTAAAGAAAGGCCCAGTCGTTGGGGCTGGGAAGGTAGTTGAGTGGTAGAGAGCTTGCCTTGCATGCCCGAGGCCCTGGGTTCAATTCTTTAGCACCACATAAGCAAAATGAAAAAGCCACAAGTGGCGTTGTGGCTCAAGTGGTAGAGCGCTAGCCTTGAGCTGAAGAGCTGAGGGACAGCGACCAGGCCCAGAGTTCAGGCCCCACGACCGGACCCCCCCCCCAAAAAAAAAAGGCCCGATCGTTTCTCAGCCTTTTGGTTAAGATCAAATATAAGAAAGGCTCACATATTTCCAAAAGTAAATGAACTGCCTGCCAATACAAACCTATGGCTGACTTTCCCACCTGGGCTGGCTTTGAACCATGATATACCTAACATTTCTATGGAAATGGAAAACATCCTAAACTCTGAATAAGGGCAAAATTGGACGGTTTACACTGGATGCTTTGGGGCTTACTACCTGGCAGAGGAAATCAAGACTGTGGTACAGGTGTGAAAGACATCTGAATCACTGAGACAGACTGGAACCCAGAAACAGATCCTGTGTAACCGACTTTGACAAAGTATCTAAAGTAATTCAGTGGGGAAAGGAAGAGTCTCTTCAACTAATGTTGTTCAAACAACAAACAACTGGATATCCACAGGCAAAAAACAAACAAAAACAAAAAAAAACACCTCAACTCCTATCTCATTATATACAAATATTAACCTGAAATGAAACAAAGATTTAAATATAAAATCCAAGACTACAAAACTCTAGTAGAAAACACAGGAAAAAAAAATCTTTGCAAAAAACAATGATCCTACACTGTTATATATTACAGACTGTGGTAGACAATTTGCTCCAGGGAAGTTAGAATGAACTTGTGACTTTGAAATTATGTAATCATTTAATCACAATCAAAAAAAAAAGAACCTCGGGGAAGGGAGGGAGGGAGGGGATGGTAGGGGGAAAACAATGGAGGGGGTAACAATGTTCAAGAGGAAGTGTACTCATTACCTCACTCATGTAACTGTAACCCTCTGTATAGTAGCTTTACAATAAAATAAAATTTAAAAAAAAAAAAAAAAACAATGATCCTTAAGAAACAAAAGGCACAAACTATAAAAACGAAAAAGATAAATAGAGCTTTATCGAATTTATAAGCTGGACTTTGAAACAAATTGTTCAGAAAATGTAAAGAAATTCCACAAACTGGAAGAAAATATTCATAATACTTTTTCTTGACAGAATTTACATTCCAAATGATAAAAAGAATTCTTGTAGTACAATTGTAATACAAACAACTTTTAAACACTGGCAAGACTTTACTTGAATAGCTGATAAGCACAAAAAAAGATGCTCAATATCATTAACAGAAGACATATAATTTAAAACCAAAAGGACACACCATATCATATCCTGTAGATTCGTTTAAGAATATTTACAAAATCGCCAGGTACTGTACTGTGGCTCATATCTATAATCCTAGCTACTCAGGAGGCTGAAATCTGAAGACTGCAGTTCAAAGCCTAGGCAAAAATAAAGTCCATGAGATGTCTATGTCTATTGGAATAAATTACCAAAAAAAGCAGGAAGTGGAGCTGTGGCTCAAGTGGTAGAGTACTAGCCTTGAGCAAAAGAAGCTTAGGGCAAAACCCAGGCCATGAGTTCAAGCCCAGAACCAGAACACACATGAAAAAAGGATATTCATAAAATCAAGTGCTGGTAAGAATGGGGAGTTGAGAGAAAATATCAAATGCTATAAATAGAATAGGTGGGTAATTTCTTGCAAAGTTAAACACTTAACATACAACTCAGTTCTTTAATTCTTATTTACCCAAGAGAAATAAAAAGATGTACACACAAATACTTGTACACAAATGTTTGTAACAGCTTTATTTGAAACAGCATACTGTAGTCAATCTAAATGTTCAACAGGCAAACAAACTTGCACATTAATATAATGCAATATCACTCAAAAAGTGATTAATGACTTTGGCCGACAACAACTGTGGAAGCATACACAAGAATATGTAGATGCATGTTATTACAAATTTCAGAGCAGGATACCTAATCTACATTGACAGTAGAGCAGGAGTTACCTGAGCCAGCAGTGAAGAACAGGGTCTGACTATAAGGGGCACAGGTACCTCTGACATGACACAATGTCTTGTTTCTTGACTAACAGTGACATGGGTGCTTACCTTTATCAAAACTCATCCAACCATACACAGAAAAACAGATATATTATTAAGATAAATGTAAATCATACTTCAATAAAGCTAATTTTTTTAAGTCCATCTCTAGTGCCAGTGATTTGAGATGTTACCTTTACTATATGGAATATTTTCAAAGGGAGAAGAGGGTAGTGTTTCACTTGGTTCCAATTTAAAAAGAGTCATGGACCAAAAGGCAATAAATATGTAAATAACATGCTGCAAAGAATCCTTAAAAGCAAGGATTGAAAAACCGACCTTTGTTTAATTAATCTAGGAAGTAAACATGAAGAGTTGACAACCTAATTTGCCTTGAGCGTGGTGAAAAACACAACACTCTTCTAAAGGGTCACACTGGCAAACTCTCAGTGCCAAGTGCTTGAGTTTTTCCAGTCTTTTCTTTTCCATGTTGCCTTGTTCTATTAGACTCTCCTCTAAAGTCTCTGATTGTAACTCACTATACATGTAGTTGAAATATTAAGTCAACAAAAATAACCAATTTCTATTCTTTAAAAAAGAAACTTTTTTTTTTTGGGGGGGGGGATGGTCGTGGGGCCTGAACTCTGGGCCTGGGCGCTGTCCCTCAGCTCTTCAGCTCAAAGCTAGCACTCTACCACTTGAGCCACAGCGACACTTCCGGCTTTTTTTCTTTTTGCTTGTGGAGTGCTGAGGAATCGAACCCAGGGCCTCATGCATGCAAAGCAAGCACTCTACCACTGAGCCACCTTCCCAGCCCTAAAAAAAAAATCTGAAGTTGTGTTCCACTTTTGTAGTCTAGCTCATTTTCCAGTTGTATCAGGAAGTAGAGTGTGGAACAGCCCCCTTCTTGTTCTGTTTGTTGAAAACCGGTTGCTTATACTGTTCTCACAACATTCTCTGAACCAGTAAAAATGTCTGACTTCACAGATTATAAGTATTACTTACTACCTTGTTTTTGGTCCTTAAATTTTATTCATTCAAATGGTACTTACCGGTATGAAATTTTACACAACTACAGTTTAAGTGTCTTAGAGAATACCCAAAACACCAAGTTAAAAAAAAAAAATTTTCTTACAGTTGTGTCATGCATCAAATATGCAGGAAAAAAACCTAAATATTTAACATCCATAAACACATCAGCTGATTTAACCCACTGCAAACAGGGGTTTCTTCTCTTTGGGTTTCAACCATGGAATTTTGCTCTCATTACACTAACAATTAAGTAATACCATCAAATTAGGCCAATCATAAATTGAACCTAGTTAACATGTAATTATAAAATATCTTTACTACCATAAAACACAGGTGGCCATCAAGAAGCAGACAACCTAGAAAAGTCCATATGGCCGCAAGAGTCATAATGGGATATAACCGTTCTAGTACCCTATCATTAGGAAAAGGAAAGTTCATTTCCAGAAGGACGTGGATTCTAGCTCTTATGGATCATTTCAGAAGTTCCCTAATAAATTATCATGCTTGAGTTTTAAGAATCATAAAAGGAAGTCATTTCTGAAAAACAATCGCACAACTGCTGATCTTTACTAGTCTATACCCATTATTAGGACACACTATTCCCATCCACTGATGCAGGTACGATTTCACACCAGTGCTATACCTAAGTTTCATTTGTGTTTTACAGTTGTTTTTCTTTTTTTCTTTTTTTTTTTTTTTTGGGTCCGGTCGTGGGGCCTGAACTCGGCCTGGGCACTGTCCCTCAGCTCTTCAGCTCAAGGCTAGCGCTCTACCACTTGAGCCACAGCGCCACTTCCGGCTTTTTTCATTTTGCTTTGCTTATGTGGTGCTGAGAAATCGAACCCAGGGCCTCAGGCATGCAAGGCAAGCGCTCTACCACTGAGTCACCTTCCCTTACAGTTGTTTTTCTGAACTCTTACATTTTTGTGACACTCCTTAAGTAAGTTAATCAAGATGTTGCATTCTTCAGTATGCAAGTGTGGAGATAAGTCAGGATGCATCCTTCTGAGGTTGAAGATCACAGCTGTGCAACCTGTGAATACAAGAATATCTTGAATATGCAGGAATGTACTTGTGAATACTATCTAAAGGAATTTTCAGGAAGAACACACAGTGGACCATTAATGCGAACCATTAACCAGCTGTATGACCTCAGAAAAATTCTCAAACTTAAGCCTCAACCCCCTGATGCAATGATTCAGCAATTTCAATGTGTTACGAAGAATGTCCAGAGAACCTGTAGGTTCAGAGGGAGAAAAGCAGGGATCCTCCAGAGTCAAACCTGGAAGAAAATGGGCAAGCAGAAGAGCTTGCTGACATTAGTTAAGCCTGATTTCAATTATTTCCTCCGATTCCAGAAGCTGATTGCTACTCATTTTGTTGAAATTGTACCAATTGAGAGAATTGGAATATTAATTCTTTTAAAATGCTTATTCCTGAGAGGGTTAAAGGGCATTAGTCAATTTTGCATTAGTGTGAATCAATATGGACTGCTTTCTTCTTAACATCTGGCTATGAGCCTACTAGACAATGAAATAAGCAGATGTACAATTTTTCCCAATAAAATAAAATTATTATGCTGCAAACAGGAAAATGAAATCCTGAAATTACTACCCAAAGTAGAAAAATCATCAGCAAAAGTCAAAAGAAATACATTATTCTAAAGTGGTATCAGCTATTCTTTATACTAGCCAAAAAATATATATCAATGGGCTCTGATGGCTCATGCCTATAATCCTAGCTACTTAGGATGCTGAGAAGTGAGGACTGCAATTCAAAGCCAGCCCAGACAGGAATGTCTGTGAGACTCTTCTCTCTGGTAAAACTAACAAACAATCTGGAAGTGGAGCTGTGGCTCAAGTGGTAGAGTACTAGCAAAAAAAAAAAAAAAAAAAGCAGCAGCTCAGGGACAATGTTCAGGCCCTAAGTTCAAGCCTCAAGACCAACCCCACCCCAAAGAAAGAAAAGGAAAAGGAAAAGGAAAGGAAAGAAGGAAGGAAGGAAGGAAGGAGAAAGAAAGAAGGGAGGAAGAGAGGGAGGGAAGGAGGGAAGGAGGGAAGGGAACCAATTAATTATTTTAATCTTTTAAAGTTCCCCAAAAGAAAGCATCTGTGAAGCACCTCACACCTATTAAGACTGTTACCAAAGAAACAGAAAATAACAGATGCTGGAGGTGCTATGGAAAAACTAGAATCCTGGTGCACGGTTGGTGGTAATGTAAAATGGTAAAGCCACTGTGAAAAACAATATAGTGGCTAGTCAAGAGACTGAAAATAAAATTACCATATGATCAGCCACTCCACTTGGGGATTTGCCCTCCAAAGAGCTGAGAGCAGGACACTGAAGAAACACTGATGTGCACATGCGCACAGCACATTATCCACAAAGCTGACACAAGCAACCAAGTGCCCTGCACAGAGGCCAGATTAACATGGTGGCCTACATACATCTCAGTGAATATCATGAAGCCTTTTGGGAAGGAAATGCTAACATGTGAACATGGGTAAACTTGTAGAATGTTGGTTGTCAGGGCTAGAGGAGAAGAACACAATGAGGAGTTTTGTAGGTGCGAAGTTCCATTTTTACACTGCACGTCCAACAATGGTTAGGATGATACTTTTTTAATGCCTTATATGTATATTACTACGATTTGAAAAAGAAAATGGAGAGAGGAGGAAAGAAAGGAAGATAATGAAGGAGAAAATTAGACTTCAGTTCAGGCCATGAGTTCTCAGAGACAGCAAAAGCATGATCCAAAAGTTAAAATTCAATATTGAACTAAAATTAAAAACCTTTACACTTCAACAAACAATATTAAGAAAATGAAAAGTCACATTTTGGGTAATGGGTGATTACAATGTGTCACTTTCGTCAACTGTAATAACCACTGTGGTTCAGGAAGTTCACAGCTGTGCATGAGTGGAAAGGGAATCGGATCACTGTACTTTCTGCTCCATGTTGCTACAAACCTAAAACTGCTCTAGAAAATAAAATCTACCAAAACAATGAAAAGACAAAAGATTTGAACTGCTACTGTAACAGATACAGGAATAGTTGAGCACATGAAAAGATGCTCAGCACCAATAGTCCTTAGAGAAGGACAAGTTCAAATTATGAACTACTGCTACTACTACTACTACTACTACTACTACTACTACTACTACTACTACTACTACTACTACACCTACAAGAACACCACACAGAGCTCCCCATGGTAGAATTACATGCAGATACACCTTCCTCCACTTCATAAACTAAATCTATCACAAGTCAAAAAATATATTGAAGCTGGGAGCTGGTGGCTCACATCTTTAATCCTAACCACTCAAGAGGCTGAAATCTGAGGATCACAGTTTGAAACTAACCCAAGCAGAAAAAAAAAAAAAAAACACAAGTTGAGGTGTGGCTCAAGCGGGGCAAATGCCAGTCTTAAGTAAAAAAGCTAAAGTACAGCGTCCAGTCCAAGGTCAAACCCTAGTACCAGCCCCTCCCACACACACACACACACACACATACACACAAACTTATATGTTTAACATACTGAACATGTAGCTTAACCTAGCCTACCTTAACCATGCTCAGAATATTCACATTAGTCTAGGTTTAAATACAAACCTGTTTTATAATAAATTGTAAATCATGTAATTTGTTGACTACTGTACTGAGTTACAAGAAAAAAAATACATTTTTATGAGTACTCACCATTAATGAATATGGCTGAAAACACACTGGGTCTGAGGAATGCCTGAAGCAGTGAACTAAGACTAACTGCTGAATGAAGTAGACGCTATGGGAACAGGGTTATCTATCTGCCTCCCTTTCAATGACAACCCAGAAGAGCTAGTAGACAGTAGACGGGTTCTGACACTCATGGATGGCTTAGTAGGCACAGTGTTTGTCATGAAGATGCCATGTTTTGACTGTACAGTTTGTTTCTTCTTCTCATTATATAGTTCTCTGTAGCAAGCAAGAACATCTTGTATCTGCCGGTCAACTCTTGCAAATCTCTCATAATCGCTGTCCATTTCTTCTAACATTAGCATGCCCCTGCTGACAGTAGCAACTGCTTCTGCCAGTTTCTCTGTTGTGAACTTTCTGGAAGCCTTGAGAATAACCTCCTCTTCAGTTCGTTCTTCCTCCAGATGAGTCAGCTCCTCATGGGAAGTCTCTTCAGTCTTAACTCTGAAAATCTCATGAATGTCCTCTTTATCAATGTCCGAGTCTAGCCACTTTCCAAGAGCTAATGTATTGTTACTTACTATTTCATCACCAGCATGATCTTTGTTAAAGCCCTTTAATACATTCACACACGTCTTCAAAACTTTCTTCCAAATGCAGTTTATGCACTGCTGTGGGACTTCGTCCCAAGCTGCAGCTATGTTCTGGATAGCATTTAGAATGTTAAAACCTTTCCAAAACTCCAGGAGCGTTTGGCCAGATTCAGTGGCCTTCACAGCCTGGGCAAATGTTTGGTGTAAATACTGTGCTTTGAAAGCAGCTATTGCACCTTGGTCCATGGCTGAATGAGTGTGGCTGTGTTCAGAGGCAAGTACACCACTTTTACATCAGGATGCATGTCGCCAATATATTGCAGATGCCCTGGCGCATCATCTAAGAGCAGAAGAATCCTGAATGGAATACTGGTTTGTCTACAATATTCTCTTGCTTGTGGGATAAAACAATTCAAAAACCAATCTTCAAACAACGCTGATCTCATCCAGGCTTTCTTGTGATGGTGATAATAAACAGGAAGTGCATGCTTGCTCACATTCTTGAATGCTCTGGGGTTCTCTGAGTGGTAGATCAGAAAAGGCTTTAATTTGAACCCTGCAACACTGCCACCCAAAAGCAGAGTTACATGGTCTCTGAATCCTGGCACTGTCTTAGACTCCTGATGTATGTATGTATACTCTGACATCCGCTTCCAGAACAAACTTATTTCATCTACATTGAATATTTGCTCTGGTAAGTATTTCTGATCTACAATTATCCTATAAAGCCCTTCCTTAAAAGCTTTGGCACACTGAATATCGGTACTTGCTGCCTTGCCACTAACCTTAACAGTATGAAAATTATGGTGATTTTTAAAGCGTCACCACCCATGACTGGCAGTAAACATTTGTGTATACGCAGGATCAGCACGCTCCTTTAGCATATTGAAAAGACTTCTTGCCTTAGCCTGAATCATCAGTAGGCTGAGTGGTATGCGATTCTGTCTCCGCTCCTCTATCTACTCCACAAGTAACTTCTCCATATCGCCAACTGGCCCAGCTCTTTTCTTCATGATGACAGTGGATGAACTGACACTGAGGACCTCACCACATCACTGATTCACTTCCTATCCTTCAAGATGGTTGAGATGGTAGACTGAGACAGTCCTGACTCACGCGAGATGACCATCACTGGCTTGCCACCTTCATGCTGGGCAATAATTTTGAGTTTCATCTCAAGAGTAATTGCCTTCCTCCTCTTCTTTTCACCAGAGGCAGGGGACATAGATGGGCATTTTGTAGACATGATGGGATGCACAATCATCAAAAGGAGGATCCCAAAAAATGCTGATAACACAATACACTGTAAAGTTTACCCTCGTAATCATGAAGCTGACTGAGAGCTATAGCTGCCTGCTACTGCCCAGCTGAGAGAAAATATTACTGAACTGCATGTCTCCAGCCAGGGAAAAGATCAAAATTCAAAACTAGACGAATGAACATTGCTTTCACATCATTGTAAAGTTGAAAAAATCATAAGCCGAACCATCATTAAGTCAGGGACCGTCTGTAATCAAAAAGTCAGACAATACCAAGCATTGGTTAGGAGGTAGAGAAATGACCTCAGCATAACTGGTGAGGGTGTAAAAGAACAGACACTTTTGAAAGTAATTTACCAGTTCCCTAAGAAGTATAACACAATCTCAACCACTGGGTATGGCAATTACACTCTTAGGATGCTACTCAAGAGAAATGGAAAGATAAATCCACAAAAAGACATGTATATAAATATTCACAGTAGCATTATTCACAGTAGCCAGTAGTGGAAACCATCCAAACATGCATCAGGTAAATGCATAAACAAAATGTCATTTATCTATACAGTGAAATACCATTTAGCAATTAAAAGGAATAAACTATTACTGTATAACACTGATGAACCTCCAAAGCTCTAAACCAAAGCAGCCAGATGACTCCATTTATATGAAATGTCTAAAAAGGCAAATTTATAGAAACAAAAACCAAATCAGTTGTCTAGAACTGAAGTTGAAAATTAGTTTGTAAATGGACACAATGGAACTCTTCTAGAACTGGGTTGTACTAGTGGCTACACAGTAATACAAATTTACTACAGATTCTCTGAACTTACTTAAGAGTCATGGTATGTAAATTATACCTTAATAAGGCTGTTTAAAAAAGGGGGGGGGGCGCTGGGAAGGTGGCTCAGTGGTAGAACGCTTGCCTTGCATGCATGAGGGCTGGAGTTCAATTCTTCAGCACCACATAAGCAGAAAAAGCCAGAAGTGGCACTGTGGCTCAAGTGGTAGAGTGCTAGCCTTGAGCTGAAGAGCTGAGGGGCAGTGCCCAGGCCCAGAGTTCAGGCCCCACGACTGGCAAAAAAAAAAAAGGTCGTAGCTGGGTGCTGATGGCTCACACCTGTAATCCTTGCTACTCAGGAGGCTGAGATCTGAGGATTGTGGTTCGAAGCCAGCCCAGGCAGGAAAGGCCATTAAGACTCTTATCTCCAATTAACTACCAGAAAACCAGAAGTGGTGTGATGGCTCGAAGTGGTAGAGTGCTAACCTTGAACAAAAAGAGCTCAGGGACAGTGCCTCGGCTCTCAGTGCAAGCTGCACAACTGACAAAAAAAAAAAAAAGGTTGTGAGAAATTCAAACTGTCCATCACATTCCCAACAAATAAAAGTAAGTATGGAACTCTGCTCGGCGCCACTGGCCCTGCCTGTAATGCTGGGACTCCCAAGGAAGAGGAGGAGGATCCGGAGCTCCTGGCCCGCCCGGGCAGAAGGTGGGGAGCCCGGATTCCCACAGCTTGCCTGGGAAAAGCCCAGAACTGGATTAATGAATGTGAAAAGAAAGAGAAGGAAGACTATGAAAGCTAAAGCAATCTTGTTTTTAGAAGATATATTCAGTGAAAATTTTAATTGAAGCTAGAAATCTTGGACTTTTAGAGATGGAGAAACCTCTGAAGGAGCAGGAGACCTGAGAGAACATGGAGGTATAGTGGTGTCTATGAATGGAGCAGGCCTCTGTGAACTTTGACTGAGGATGGACCCTGCCTGGGATGACTACTTCTGGACATGAGTGGAAATTCATGACACTGGAAGACAAGTATCAAAGTTAAGCAGAATCCATGGAATAATCTGTATTCCTGCATCAAGAGAAGAGCTGCTTGACTATCATGAATACCTAATTTGGACTTTAGGAGAGAAGAAACAAACTTCTGTCAAGCCACTGATTTTTTATTTTTGTTCTTCAAATCACCGTTATTACCATTATTATTATCTTTTTATTAATTTTGGTTTATTAGTCAAAACAATATAGCTTTCTAAAATAAAACTCAGTATATCATGTTAAAAAAATAAGTAAGTATGGATAATTCCAATGGATTATGCAGGGGTGGGAACCTTTGTTCATTCGTCTAGGTATTTATAATATCATCAACACTAGCAAGGGCCCCAGGCAGACACTAAGAGGCATAGGAGAAGCACAGAAGGCCATGTATCTGTACCATCCTATACCAGACATCACAAACCAAATCATTTCTCAAGCTTTATATAATCTAAGAGCCAAACATTCCCACCTTAGAGGATGGCTATTTCAAATTACAATTTTTATGAGTAGACTACTGTTGTGCTCAATAACTAATACACTCTCTCTTCCCCTCTCTCTCTCCTCTCTCTCTCTCTCTCTCACACACACACACACACAAATTAGGCTATTCCAACCAGCTAAGTACTTCGTTGAAATACAGAATGGAAATGCAGCCAAGTTTTGTTTGCTCAACACTAACTACAGATCCTTTTATTGACACAAACTTACGGCATCAAAAGAATAACCCTTCCGACAGTTCAGCACTAAGTCATCCAATACTGTGCCAACACAAGTACCTACATCTATGTACAGTACGAGTTATCTGGTTTCTGCCTTTTCTACAAGAAGTATTAGTGGTCTGCCACCTAGAAAATGTTATCAGCAGCAGGGCACTGGTTGCTCACACCTGTAATCCTAGCTACTCAGAAGGCTGAGATCTGAGGATCGCAGTTCAAAGCCAGCCCAGGCAGGAAAGTCCGTGAGACTCTTATCTCCAATAAACCACTAGAAAACTGGAAGTGGTGCTGTGGCCCAAGTGGTAGAACACTCACCTTGAGCTGAAGAGACAGGGACAGCGCCCAAGCCCAGAGTTCAAGTCCCACTACTGACCAAAAAAAAAAAAAAAAAGAAAGAAAATGTTATCAGCATTTTATTTCGTAAGTGTATAGGACAAAATATCACTGTAAACTGCTATTAACCAGTCCTAAAATTTGTATCTTTGCAATTTATAAAGAAGCTTATGATATACTGAAGTGAACCCTTTGTTGGCAAATACAGATGGTCTTCTACTTTTGATGATTTGACTAAAAATTATATACTGAAGCCAAGCGCTGGTGGATCACACCGGTAATCGTAGCTACTCAGGAGGCTGAGATATGAGGGTCATGTTTTGAAGCCAGCTGGGGCAAGAAAGCCTGGGAGTCCATTATCTCCAATAAGCTAGAAGTGGCCCTGTGGCTCAAGTTGTAGAGTGCTACCCTTGAGCAAAAGGAGTTCAGAGTCAGTGCTCAGGCCCAGAGTTCAAGCCCCACAACCAGGAAAAAAAAAAAAAATACACTGAGAAACCGTGCTTGAAGTTGAATTTTTCCGGAGCTAGGAGCAGGCAGCTCAAACACTCTAATACTCACTCCTTATGCTGAACAGCAGCTCCAGCCCCAGCTCAAGGTCAGCACAGAAAACAAGGAGAAACAGCCCACACTCTACAGCACAGAACACAAGGAGCAACAGCCCACACTACAAGTGCACTGCGCTGCTGCCACTCTAAGGACACTGGGCTTTCATACACTATCATATCTACAAAATGCCCAATGATGCGCACACAACATCCAACACTTTATTCAAAGTAGACTGTGACAGATGACGTTGTCCAACTAACTATAGGCTAATAAAGCATTCTAGAATGTTTAAGCTAGGCTAGGCTAGGCTAAGCAATGATGTTAAGTAGGTTAACTGCATTAAATGCATGCTTTAATGATGCTAGAGCTCAATGCCAAAGCAAGTACCACTAGGCAAGTACCCTGTTGTTGAGCTACATCTGCTGCCCCTTAAATACATTTTTGACATGTGATATTTTCAACTTACAGTGAGTTTGTCCAAACCATAATCCCACCAGAAGTCAAGAAACATCTGTACTTAGCCAGGCATTGGTGGCTCATGCCTGTAATCCTAGCTACTCAGGAGGCTGAGATCTGAGGATCACATTTGAAGCCAGCCTGGACAGTAAGTCTAATAATCTTATCTCTAATAAACTATTCAGAAAAAGGTGGAAGAGGCACTGTGACTCAAGTGGTAGAATGTTAGCCTTGAATACCAAGAGGCTCAGGGACAGTGCCTAAGCCCTGAGTTCAAGCCTCAAGACTGCCAAAAAAGAAAGAAAGAAAGAAAGAAAGGAGGGAGGAAGGGAGGGAGGGAGGAAGGGGAGGGAGGAGGGGAGGGAGGGAGGGAGGGAGGGAGGAAGGAAGGAAGGAAGGAAGGAAGGAAGGAAGGAAGGAAGGAAGGAAGGAAGGAAGGGAGAGAAAGAGAGAAAAAAAGAGAAAAAAGAGAGAGGAAAGAAGGAAGGAAGGAGGGAGGGAGGGAGGGAGGGAGGGAGGGAGGGAAGGAAGGAAGGAAGGAAGGAAGGAAGGAAGGAAGGAAGGAAGGAAGGAAGGAAGGAAGGAAGGGAGAGAGAAAAAAAAGGAAGGAAGGAAGGAAGAAAGGAAGGAAGGAAGGAAGGAGGGAGGGAGGGAGGGAGGGAGGGAGGGAAAGATCTACACTTGAGAAGATACTTAGCTAAGATAATGAATACATGTACATTGCATATAGTACTTTCTCCCTCCAATAACAAAAGTTTAATTTAAATATATATGCTGCTGTAGATGCAGCAAGGATACTAATAAAACCTTCCTTCTCTTTTTAAATTTTTATTTTCAGTTGAAAGATAATAAGGGTACCTATGTATGGGGCTCTCTTAATTTTTTTTTAATCCTATATGACTAATTCAAAGACTAAAAGGGTTTGTTTTCTTCTCCCATTCTTTTTGGTAAGAAGTTACTGCTTAACAGAAGTTTCAAACTCTCGCCATCCCTTGCTTTATCAATCACCTCTTTCCTCCACCATACCTTTTTAGCTAAATATTCCCTACTCACCCTCACTTTTGCTTCCTTCCACCCACCCTGTGTCACCTGCCTTTGCCTAAAAGCTGGCACAACAAAGATGTACTACTGCCCTCTAGAGTGTAAGATACAAAGCATGAGTGTAAAATACTGACTGATCTCTCAACACACACTTAAGTGCTGATACTCTAGTAGTCACCTTCCTATTCTAAGAATGTTTTTACAATTCAAGTTATTTTTTATGAACTGAAGAAAAAAATATAGTTCTAGGTTATTTTAAAAATCACCTTTTTGTAAGTCAAAATGTACATTACCCACATTTTCATAGAAAAACTAAGCCCCAGACCACAGAGTAGATAACTTACCTGAACAAATTTTTTTCCTTCATATTCACAATAGGAAAGTCATGCCTGCACAACAGTCGATGAACAAAACTCTTACATCTCAAAGAACCTCTGCCTGACTACAAGTTCAGTAGGCACTAATCCCAGGCCTGAGTTCCAAAGAAGTCCTTACTGTTAGAGGCAGAGGTTCTGTTGAGATCAAGTAGGGTATGGTAGCTGTCACAAATCAGGTCACCCAGAACATTAACAATCTGAACAGTCCTGGGGACAGGGCTCAAAGAGCAGCATGGGTCAGACATTATATTTAAATAGAAGACAACTGGGAATGTTTACCAATTTAGAAAAGTCCACAGCAGGGGAGATCAAAAAATAAATAGTCTGCTAAGTAAAACAAATGATGAATTTGAAGATGTCAGTTTGAGGACAAAAGAAATAGGTTGACTGAAGGTGTAGCTCAGTGGTAGAACTTGTACTTAGCATTTTCAAGGTCCTACATTATAATCCCCAGCATTGTACGAACAAAGACAGAGAACAATTCTGAAGGGAACAGTGCCAAGGTAATTCTGAACTCAAAAGCACTGTTGAAACAAGAGTGAGGGAATATCCACGGTAAGACCTCATGCATGAGTGTTTGCAGTCAAAGAGTTTTGTTTACATTCCATCCAAACTGTATTAAACACAAACTTCAACCCCACAGGTAGTCATCTTTAACAGCCTAGTCTAACAACATTATTAGAACTCCAAGTGCTTTTAACAAACTGAAGTAGCATATGTGGTTACACACAAACCATTAGTCCCCCTTTCACCCTGCTGTCTGTAAGTCATCAGAAAGGCGTTCTGGCACAATTATACCACTCTCTCCAAGCCGCCCCCGCCCACTTTCTCAAACACTGTATGCACACAAATACTGAAAAAGTCTAATACACTTTTTAAATGTTCAATTGTGAAAAACTGGCTAACACAGACTCCTAACAATTTTACTTTTTCCTTGGAGGTAGGCTGGGAGGATGGAAAGCTGGAGTCATACTTTTATTTATTCTCCCATCTGCCAAAATTCAGGTAACATTTTCCTAATGGGTATTCTTTGACAGCAGATATCAACCACCAGGCGGCACGATTTTAGAAAACACATAATGAGAACTCTAGCACAAAGAAAAGGGAGTAAGCTTCTAATGACATGCTTTGGCAGATCTCTAATCAGAATGGCCAACCCTGCATTTTAGTGCCACTTGGTTTTCATTTACAAAGATTTTGCTACTGAATGGTTACAACGGAAAGAAATTTAGACTACAATTTTCATTCCTAACTTTAAAATAAGACAAAACCAAGCCAAGGCCTCAATTCACCGTCTGGAGCAATTCCATTCTGTAGAAAAATACCTATAAATAAACACTCGGTGTTTTCTTAAATATATCTTTTTAAAACCTCCATTTGAGAAAGCCCTGATAGTGAGTTAGTGCTTTTCACAATCTTCAGACTACATTGTAGCAGAGGCAGCACTAACCCACCCTACCCACCCTGGAAGTTGTCAAGGCCACAATCTAAACTATTGGACCTGGGGTAGACGGTGTTACATGGCTTCAAAGAGCAATTCCAGTCCCCAGCTCGCCTCTCAAACTACTCTCACTTCAACCAGATCGGCTTCTCCAGGGATCAGCAAAATCACTAAGAGCTGTACCTAGATGGTGCTGAGCACTCTGCCAAGTCAGGCCAAGTTCAGGGGGAAACCCTGGTCTGTACGAGTGGAAGAACACACGGACGAGTGAGGGGATGTCCCAGTGCACCGCACAGCAAATGCCCAATGAGCGTTTGCTGACGCCCAGCGACCGACACCGAGTCTGGAAAGGAGCTCCTGCTTTGTGGTTGCAGGGTTGGTTCGGCGCAGAGCTGGGGATCTGCACCCCGGGTCCCCGCGGGAGCCCGTCCGAAGTGAGGACGGCGACGGGCGCACGCGCGCCGCGAGTGTGTGCTCACGGAGCCCTCCCGTCCATCCGGGGACGCTGCCACTCGCCGGTGGGAGGGCAGGCGCGGCCTCCCCCAGCCCGCCGAAGGCGGGAGCGGTACTTCCCCCGACGCACGGCCCGCGGCCGGCCTCCACGCATCCCGGCGACGCCGGGCGGGGCGAGGCGAGTTCCACCCCTTTCACGGGGGCAACCAGCGAGGCTCCGGCGGGCCGAGCAAGCCTCCCGGGTCGCGCGGCCACGGCGAGGCCCCGCCGGTGACTCCGAAGCCCGCGGTGGCCCACAGACGAGTCGGCGCCAGCAAACGCCCAGGGAAGAGGCCGCGGAGCCCCGCAGCCCGAGGCCGCTCCTCACCACCAACCGGACTACCGAAACTCACCGAGGTCCGGCCACAGCAAAGGGCCGTGGGAACCGCCCGCCGACACTGCGAGCGCCCGGCCGCCCACGGGGTGCCGCGAGCCCTCAGACCCGCGGGACGTGCTGGGCCCGCCCCGCCGCCGGCAGCGTCGGACGGCGCATGCGCCAGCCCGCCCGGACCGGCCCATCCTCCGGCGCGAAGGGGGAGAAGCAGGGCTGGCAAACGGGCGCGACAGAACCTACACAACCACTCGGACCGACAGAGCCTGTTTCTCCACTGATGGTACTTACGTACAAACGTCCTCTCCTGAGAAGAGTGACGCAAGGACCTGGAACGACTCACTCCTGCCGCTCCTCAGCGGGGTCCCCCCTGGAGCCGTGGAGCTGCCCGAGGTCCGAGCCCGGTGGGCGGAGCTTGAGGCGGGCGGGAGCTGCCATTGGAGGTTTTGAAGGCGCCTCGGCGGGAGCGGCTGCCGGCGAGCAGCTGGAGATGTGGGCTGGTAAGACGACTGCTGTCGGCTCGGCCTCGGGTCCGGAAGGTGGTGGGAACCTTGGGGAAGTCAGGTCCCAGGCCTCCGCGGCGGCTTTTTTACGCACGTCTCAAATCTCAGGGTTAGCGCTAGGTCTCGGGCTGGGAGTGGAAGGCTGCAGAATAGGCCAAGCTGGAGAGGGCGCTCAAGCCCGCGTGACGCCATTTCCGCCCTCAGTGGGGCAGGGCCTCTTATGGAGCCTGCTACGTAATGCGCTGTAGGTGCGCTGCGTTGTCACGTGACGTGCGGCTCACAAGTCTTTCCCCGGGCTTCCCGCAACTACCAGAGTCGGGGTCTCGTGTAGATCCTTAGTTCCCTTGGCTTGCATCCCATTTGTTCAGCAGCCTCTTGCATTACTCCTCATGCTCCCCGTCACTGCAGTGTATAGCTGCAGGAATATTACTAAGGAATGTTCTTGTGCATTCATTCAAAAACCGTAGCGTGCGCCTAGTGTAAGCTCTGTGCCAAAGTGCTAGGAAGTAGAGAGATTTAAAAGGTCAGCACCGGAAGAAAGTGTCTTTAAAGGTTTCCTGACTTCACTGGTGAGATCACGTGTGCTCTTTTGCCAGTTCTTTTAAAATTTTTACTGGCTGGAGCCAAGCTTTACCCAGACTTAAGAATCGCGTGAAGAAGAGCCCTCCAAAAATGGGAAACTTACATGCGCCCTCCCCGCAGTTTAATTTGATGAGGCCCAGAATCTTTATTTTGAAAGTCCGGAGTGATCATAAGGGAAGAGGTGTTTGATATTTTCCTGTTGATCCTTTTCCTGGTTATTTCCACAAGTGCACTACTTAGGGAGAGCATCCAGTTATTCATTTCCGTAGTAGTATCTAGTGCATAGCTGGTTCTTGGGCTGATTAGACTTACTGTACCTGTTAATTGGAGTGCAACAAAATACTGTGAATAATAAAGCTAGTTCCAGATAGCTCTGTAGTCATCAGTAGACGGTCCTGAGAATAACTGTGTGTCAGTGTATATGTGTGCATGTGTGCGCGCAGGTGTGCATGCACACACACGAGTCATGGGGCTTGAACTCAGGGCTTGGGCCCTGTCCCTGAGCTGTTGTGCTCAAGGCTACCACTTGAGCCACAGCTCCACTTTCAGACTTTTTGGTGCTTAATTGAAGATAAGAGTCTCATGGACTTTTCTGCCCAGGCTGACTTTGGACTTCCATCCTCCGGTCTCCGTCCCTTGAGTAGCTAGGATTACAGGCGTAAGGTACCAGTGCCTGGCTGAAGATAACTTTGGATTGAATGTGTGAGAATAAATCTCTCTGTGGAGAAACTAAGCTGAGGCCTGAATTGCAACAGGAAATCACTGGCGAATCTTCTAGGCAGAGTAACCAGGTGCAATATTTCATATCCAGAAGAATCATTTTGTCTTATAGTATGAAAGAGCCCAGTATAGCTGGAGCTCAGAAAACCAAGGAGAAAGGAGCAAAGACCAAGAAGACAATACAAGACCATGGTGAAGATTTTAATCTTGACTTTAGGGCAAGATGATCTTATGTCTCAATAAAGCAACATATCAGACTCTATTTCATGATCCTAATTCTGTTCCTGTGATCTTAATAGTTATTTTTCTCTTCCCAAACCATGCTTAAACATTCCTCTTTAAGTTTTACTATCATATTCAGAAAAGACAAACCACTACATTTTTTTTGGAAGTAGACAATGGCAGTAAATTATATTTGGTGTTCAACAAGCACATGAGATGATAGATATAAGTCCGCGTTAAGATTCTTGTAGAGGAATATCCCTATTTCCTTGGAAATCCCAGGGTTATGAGGGAAGCAGATGAGAATGACAGACTGTCTGTCTGCAACATGGACACCAGGAACTTTGTGCTTCTTTCTAAAAGATAGGCCATTAATGAAGTTAAATGCATCTTCCTCAATATTTAGGGATCATGCAGCTGAGTGTGCATATACATGTGTATACATTTCTACACATACCTATATGTGTGTACATACATGTGTTCCCTTACATATGTGTGTAATATATACAAAACATTTGGAAGACAGGATCTCACCATATAATCCAAGCTAGGTAGGCCTGAACTCCTGATCCTCTTGTCTCAGCTCCCAGTGGTGAGATGATAGGTGAGTACCACCATGCCTGGTTATAAACCATTTGCAAGGGAACTAATCCAATTCTGACCCTTAAAAGGGCATTAATCCCTTCAGAAGGTGGAGTGGCAAGAACTGATCATGCACTAGGTGTCCTAACCATCCCTTACAGATTCATCACCTGTAAATGCCATTACATTGGGGACCAAACCTACACATATCAATGCTTGTAGGACAAATCCTACCCAAGTCATTATAGCGCTAATTTTGTTAATACTCTACAACATTTAAATATGCAATTTAAAGAGAAAAATAATTTTTTTAAGTGAGTGAAAAGGATAAACATTTGAGTATTTAAACTCCAAAGAAAATCCTAGAGTTGAAGTTGGAAGCATGTCTCACTAGTTAATGAGCGAAAGCATCAGGCACTGAGTTTGGGTCCTGGTCTTGGACTCAAGAAAGAAAGGGCTGGGAAGGTGGCTCAGTGGTAGAGTGCTTGCCTCACTTGCATGAGTCTGGGTTCAATTCCTCAGCACCACATAAAGAGAAAAAGCCGGAAGTGATGCTGTGGCTCAAATGGTAAAGCGCTAGCTTTGAGCTGAAGAGCTTAGAGACAGCGCCCAGGCCCAGAGTTCAGGCCCCACAACCAACAAAAAAACAAAAAGAAAATCCTATGGCTGGAGGCATAGCTCAGGTGGTAGAACACCAACGTCTGAGCTAAAGTACCAGACCTTGAGTTCAAGTCCTGATCCTAGGGAAAAAAGAAAAAAAACACACCTTGGCTAAAACTATGGTGCTGGAAAATTCTGCCAAATGTTTGTATTTGATGAATACTTGGTTTTTGTTTTTCTAACATGCCAGAGAGATGGAGGAGACTGTTGCTGAGTTTCTTAGGAGGACCATCTTGAAAATCCCCATGTATGAAATGATGACAATCCTAAAAGCCTGGGATTTTTTTCCTGAAGAACAACTTCAGACTGTAAACTTCCGGCAGAGAAAGGAACAGCTAGCTCTGGACCTGGTCCTGTTGTGTGAGGTAACAAGCTTTAGCAACCTGCTAGCCTCCAGGTTTTGCTTTCCTTAATCCAAAGCAGACTGAAGACAGCTCCTTGTTTATTTTTAAAGTGAATGAACACATTTTTATTGGCTTTTTTTTACCTAGCAAAGAATGGTTAGGAAGCAATTAGAAAAGAAGTGGCTATCAGGGAAGGGAAAAGTCAGTAGTGATTGAAGAAATGAGTGGTACTTTTTTGTAACCTACTCAGTTATGAAAATGAAAAGATATAACAAGCCTAGTGTACCAATACAAGCCTATAATCTCGGCATTTGGGAGGATCAGAAAGAATGATCTCAAGTTCAAGGCCAGCTTAGGCTATATAGGGAGACCATATCCTCCCCACATCACTACTTGGTTATTTAAATATAAAATTCTTACAGAAATTGATACAATTATATTTGAACATACTCATAAAACCAGTACCCATTATCTAGCAATATTACTGTTACTCTTATCCCAACCCCTAAAGATACCAACAGCGCTGACTTGTAACAGCATAGATTATTATTTTTCCTACTTATATATATATTTTTATAAATGGAATCATGTGTTCTGTTCTTTTGGGTCTGTCTGCTTTCATTCAACCTTATGATTGTGAGAATCAGCTATATTGCTGTATCCATAATAGGCTGTTGATGCTCAGTGTTGAGGTCTGACCTGTAGACAATTCATTTATCCATGCTGTGGTTGGTTGGTGGACACTGTACAGTACTGAGGGCATGCTAATGTTTGTCCAACCAATCCTAAAATGAGCCTTAAAGGGAGATGCCCGAGCCCATCACCACATCTTCTAATGAGTTTCTCTTCTCTTTCAGAAGAAGTCTGCAAGTCTCAATGATGTAGCCCTTTTAGACATCATTTGTAAGTTTGGGAGATTTGTATTTATACCCAACTAATCAACTCCAAGGGAGGCAAGTGTTTATAGACAGAGTCAAGAGTTGAAGAGACTTGGTGTCAAATCCCAGCTCTGCCACTTACCTGCCCTGTGTCTTTTGCCAAATTGTCTTGCTGCTCTACGTGTCAGATTATATACAACATATGTTTAATAGAGTAACAGAAAATTGTTAACACCATTCTTACTCAGAGACCAGTTAATAGGCAATCTCAACTCTGAACGTAGAACCAAAGAAGCAGGTACAGAAGGAAAACAAAATACCTTTGGATGCTATCTCTCTCTCAGGCATTGAACTAATCCTGCTGACACTTGATTTAAATAAAACCAAAAGGAAGAATTGTCAGGTCCATTGCCATAAATGGAACAGAAAGAGAGGCTGGTGAGATGCACCAAAAAGAAAAGATACTGAACTCAGAGAAGGACAGGAAGAGTGCTGTGTGCCAGAAGCATAGTGTGTGGATGGTACCTTGAGTGCTGGGGCCTTTATCCCTCTTTGTGGGTTGTAGAAAGCCTGGTGTGAGGTGGAGACCAGTGGGGCTCAGGGTAGACAGATGACTGACTGTGCAGGGATGAGCAGAGGGCAGTGCAAGGGCAGTTTTAAGCCAGAAAGATGACAGGGAAAATTGAACTTGGCAGTCCCATAGGTCCATTTCCCCTCCAGGATACTCTTGAGGGGAAGTTCCTGCAAGGAATCTTCTGTGTCATACATCCACCTGGGAGGGCTTTCATCAGACGTAGACTGCAATTTTTGCAGGCAGGAGTAGATCTAGGACTGGAGCGGTATACAAGTCCTTTATTCCCAGGGAGCAGACAGTACACGGGAACCCCCAAGGACCTGATGTGGTGATGAGTGTGGAACAATGTGGGGCAGCGGTGGGGTGGCCCACTGAGCGGGCAGCCCGAGTACAGCCGACAGAGGTGACGAATGAGCTGTGCAAGGAACTGGGCAAAGAGGACACCTGTGCAAATTGTCCTTCCACGCAGAGTGGTCATTCCATCTGGAAGATATAGCTGAATTCTGGGGGAGAGGAGAGATTAATCAGTGCTCCGATGAAATAAGGACAAAAGCTGAGTTTTATCCTCTAGGTTAGCTGAATTAGTCATTCTGATTTGTCTAAATTTAATGGATATAAAGTATATGTTTTTCATAAGAATCTATCACCTGAATTACTATTGTATTGTTTAAAATACATATTTTAAGCATAAATAAAATATAATACTAAAGCAATGAGCCCTTCCTCTCTCAGATACTCAAGCTCACCGGAACCACAAAGTTTGGGATGTTTTTCAGATGAGTGAAGAACCAGGTAATACTTTCCATTTTATTTATTGGGTTTATGTATTTATTTTTTTTTGTCAGTTGTGGGGCTTGAACTCAGGGCCTAGGCACTGTCCCTGAGCTCCTTTTGCTCAAGGCCAGTGCTCTACCACATTGAGCCACAGCTCCACATCTGGCTTTTAAGTGGTTGATTGGAGATAAGAATCTCCCAGAGACTTTTCTGGCTGATGGCCTTGAACTGTGATCCTCAGATCTCAGCCTCTAAATAGCTAGGATTACAGGCATGAGCCACCGGCTCCTGGCTAGTGTTTTCATTTTAAATTTAACATTTATATTTGATATTTTAGCAATTTGGAAATTAATAGCAATGCATTCTCTTTAAATACCTTTCAAAATGGGGTGCCTATTGCTCATTTGCATTTGGGGATGCCATATTGGAAGTGTGGGAAACATTCACACCACATGTTATCACCACTTTGGGGTTATACAAGATTCTCAGTTCTGGATTTGCAGATAAACATTGAAGACTCTTAGCTCCCTTAATTTTTCTTTGTTTTTCTTTTCACTTTCACAGATGATGATGTTGACCTTTTCGATATGGAACAATTCAAAAGTTCATTTAAGAAAACTCTTCAGAGAGCATTAAGAAATGTAAGCACAACGTTCAGTACACACTACATGCTTTGATCTGTGCACTTAAAATACGCTGCCGACTCTTCTTCATTATCTGTAAGAAATTCAGCCCGCCACGTTCCATACTATTCTCTTCCATACCAGAGCTCTTAAGTTGTGAGAACTTCCCTCTTTCTCACCTGTCACTTAGAGTCTGGTGCTTATTTCTCAGTGTCACAGTAGTGACAGAGGTGTCCCGTGGCCAACTGTCAAGGGCAGTAAGTGAGTGGTCACATTTGCTGCTGAGCACTTGAGATGTGGTTAGGGACTGAGCAGCTGATTTCTTCATCTTATTTAACCTTAATGAATTCCATCATATAATCCATGCATGGCTGGTATCTGTAGTATTGACCAGTGTGCTCGAGCATACACACACACACACACACACACACACACACACACACACACACACACACACACACACACACACACACCTTTTTTGGCACACCTTTTTTGGCAGTGGGAAGCCAAGCAAGTCATCCAGTGCAAGGCGCTCTCTTCAGTTCCAGCCAATAGGAAGCACTGAGGCCCTGCAGGGGCCAGGGCTGGGGAAGAGTGCTTTGCTGCACAAAGGATTTGGAGAAGCAGCCACATACACAGTGGGCAGAGTCTGCTCACTCCCCAGACCAGGCACCGCAACTACCTGCTTTTCCCGGAGTGAGATCTGAGATGGGGAAGGGAGAGCTGGCAACCCAGTTGGACCTGTTTCAGGGTCCTCCTTTTCAGGGCTCAGAGCCCAAAGGAAACCTGACTTGGGGGAGAAGATGACTAAGACCTTTAAATTCTAGAGCAGTTGACCATCCTGTTTCTAAATTGAGAAAGGCCTGCATTTATCCATGAGATGGGGGCCAGGTAGAACTTCCTGTATTCTTGTTACATGCTACTCCTTGAAGGAATTTTTTGCTGCTGATCTAGAACTGAGTCAGAGCATTATGATTAGCACATTTTTAGGCCCATCATACTGTTAAATTTCATAGCACATACTAGATCTGTGCTAGATGCTAAAGAAGCTTCATTTATAAACAGCTGTCCCATTATAAAGGTTACTGACTCCTACTGGAAAAGGAACACTATTCAAGGCATGTTCACAAAATTTCTAGAAAATGTTTATGTTATTCCCTGACTATAGGTTTTTAAGAAATCTGTCTTCAAAATTCTTGGCAAGCCAAGTGTGGTGCCTCATGCCCATAATCCTAGCTACTCAGGAGGCTCAGATCTGAGGATCATGGTTCAGAGCCAGCCTGGGCAGGAAAGACGGTGAGACTCTTCAGTAAACCACCACAAAACTGGAAGTGGCACTGTGACTCAAGTGGTAGAGCTCTAGCTTTGAGGTAAAGAGCTGAGTGATAGTGCCCAGGCTCAGAGTTAAAAAAAAAAAAACGTCTTGGCAAGACATAAATGTGGCTTTATAAAACAAATCACAAAACATTTTTTCAAAGATGCCCAAAACATACCATAAAAAGTAGAAGAAAGGGCTGGGAAGGTAGCTCAGTGGTAGAGCGCTTGCCTTGCATGCATGAGGCCCTGGGTTCGATTCCTCAGCACCACATAAGCAAAGAAAGAAAAAAGCCAGAAGTGGCGCTGTGATTCAAGTGGTAGAGCGCTAGCCTTGAGCTGAAGAGCTGAGGGACAGCGCCCAGGCCCAGAGTTCAGGCCCCACGACCAGACCCAAAAAAAAAGTAGAAGAGAAAAATCTCTAGGTCTTTACGTACAAAATTGCAGTAAGAGCCAGGTGCCCGTGACTCACACCTGCCATCCTAGCTAATCAGGAGGCTGAGATCTGAAGATCACAGTTCAAAACCAGCCTGGGTAAAAAAGTCTATGAGACACTCTTATCTCCAATTAACCTAACTCAAAAAGCCAGAAGTAGAGCTGTGGCTCAAAGTGGTAGAGTGCTAGCCTTGAGCAAAACAGCTCAGGGACATTCTTTGGTCCTGAGGGGCCATAACAAAACCAATTTTTTTTTATGGTAAGATTGCTCTCTTTTATTTTTTTATTTTATTTTTTTTGGGGGGGGTCCGGTCTTGGGGCCTGAACTCTGGGCCTGTGCGCTGTCCCTCAGCTCTTCAGCTCAAGACTAGTGCTCTACCACTTGAGCCACAGTGCCACTTCCGGCTTTTTTTCTTTTTGCTTTACATAGTTTTTTTTTTTTTTTTGTCGGTAGTAGGGCTTGAACTCTGGGCCTGGGCGTGGTCCCCTAGTGGGGCTTGAACTCTGGGCCTGGGCGTGGTCCCTCAGCTCTTCAACTCAAGGCCAGCGCTCTACCACTTGAGCTACAGCGCCACTTCCTCTTTTTGCTTATGTGGTGCTGAGGAATCGAACCCAGGGCCTCAGACATGCAAGGCAAGCACTCTACCACTGAGCCACCTTCCCAGCCCCAGATTGCTCTCTTTTAAAAGGTGCAGGGGCTGGGAATGTGGCCTAGTGGCATCGTGCTTGCCTAGCCCCAGGCTCAATTCCTTAGTACCACAGAAAAGGTTGGAAGTGGTGCTGTGGCTCAAGTGGTAAAGTACTAGCCTTGAGCTAAAAAGCTCAGGGATAGCACCCAGGCCCAGAGTTCAAGCCCTACAACCTACAATTAAAAAAATAAATAAAATAAAAGGGGTGCAGGCTGAGCATGGTGGTACATGCCTGTAATCCCAGCACTCAGGAGACTGAGGAGAGAGGATTGCAAGTTCCAGGCCAGCCTGGGCTATATATATCATGAGAGCATATCTCCACAATGCTGCAGTTGGTGCCAATAAATGACAGTCGACTCTGAAACTTGTTTTCATCAGGTGACAGTCAGCTTCAGAAATGCAGAGGAGAATGCAGTCTGGATTCGAGTTGCCTGGGGAACACAGTGTTCAAAGCCTAACCAGTACAAGCCAACTTACGTGGTGTATTATCCCCAGACTCCATATGCCTTCGCATCTCTCTCCACCCTGAAGAGCACTGTACCCCTTCTGGGTCAGGTACTGCACAAAGTAACTCCAAACTACAGTATCTTACCATCCTTACCTCAGAAGTCAGTTGGGTTTAAAGTGCTCAAGCATTTGATGGCAGCACCACATTTAATTCTTTATCTCCTGAGTAAGGAACTACACATGGAAATGTGACACAAGATGTTAGTTTAGAGCTATTCCTTTTTTTTTAAATGGAGAATGAGTAGGTGTGAATGTTTTGAAGAAATGCAAGTAGTACAAAAGTCTGAAGATAAAGACATACACCATGTCCCTCTCCCATTCACTCAAAATAACTTTGTTACAATTTTCTTTCAAAAGATGATTAAGGGTGGTTCTATAATTTGCTTTTTTTAAACCACACTTCTATGCAGTGCTTTCTCTTGCCTGTACAATCTGCCTACTAACGGCTATTATTACCTTCATAGCAGTTTGCATATACCATACACAGTAACTGAGTTAACAGAAGATGTGGCCTCTGTCCAGAATCTACTTCTTGTCATTTTTCTGCCTTTGGTGTTCTGGCTTCCTAGCATCTTTCCCCAAATCAAACCAAAACCGTGCAGTAAGAACAATTCCCAAGAACTCCTTATCATCTGGGAAGCAAGTTAGAACACTGGAACATAATTGCTATGAGGAGATCCTAGTCTGAAATTGAAAAATGATAACTTGTGCATATTTATTGCTATTCTTAAGTCCTTATAACCCTTGACTTAAACTGCACCACTTTTCTAAAACCAGTGGCCATGTGTGAGAACCTTAGCACCACTGAGTACCTTTTCTGTTTTTTCAGCTGAGTGACAGGTTAAAGGCATTACATTTTTCAGGACTTCTTTCACTCTTCCATGGAAACTCGACTGATTGCAGTTACACATGTGGTGATAGTAACCCTAATTGCTTCCATCATTCCCATTTCAAGGCACTGAAAATTGCTAGCAACCACCACCAGATAATGAAAATGGACCTGAGAAGCCGACACCTGGACTCACTCAAGGCCATTGTTTTTAAACAGTATAATCAGGTGAGCCAACCAGCAACTCTTTCCTCCTGTGTGTAGGATTGAAGTCCATTGAGCAGGGACAGGTCCTTGCCAACACGTCATCTCTTGAGATATCAGTGCAGTTAACAGGCTTTTGGTCAGCTCACATGAAAGAAAACAAAACGAGGGCTGAGAAGATGGCTCAGTGGTCGAGTACATGCCTTGCTTATGTAAAGCCTGGGTTCGACTCCTCAGTACCACATAAACAAAAAAAGCCAGAAGTGGCACTGTGACTCAAGTGGTAGAGTGTTAGCCTTGAACCAAAGAAGCTCAGGGACAGTGGTTAGACCCTGAGTTCAAGCCCCAGGACTGGCACCAAAAAAAAAAAAAAAGATGTCTCACTTTCCTCTTTTTATAATTGTACTATACTTTATACAGCCCATTTGTCATTGTAGCCTATATCTCAGATCCCAGTTTACAAAGCAGCTAATCCAATTGGAATTTTCTTTTTCTTCTGAGTAACTTGACAGCTGAGAAATACAATGAAATTTTTTGTTGTGACAAGCAAGTGTCACAGGTTTAAACTAAAGGGGAAGGTATGGATTTATTAAGGTCCGCAGTTGTTTGTAGGATTTGAATGTGTTTTTCCCCTTTTAGTGACAGACTGCTCTGTCCTTAGAGGCACGAAGGTCTTATCCTAGATATGGCAAACATCTACTCATGTGTAGACTATCAGAGATGCTTTACACATGTGTGTTTTCTGAATAGAAAGATGTTATGGCTCCCTGCAAGTCTCTCGACTTAAGGGTGGAAATTCACATTGTCACCAATGAATGATAAACATTTTCATTGGGACTGTGGGAAAAGGGAAGTTCCGACTTTGCAAAAAGGACCTCTGACTTACAAATCTAGGTTGTGAAGTTCAGTTTATAGTTGTAAAGCTAAAACGTCACATGCAACAAATACTGTCTTCCATTCCTGTAGCTTTTGCATATAATACGTAGATGTCTGGGTCCATTTTTTTTTATTGTAAAATACAGACTTTCTCAGTCAAAACAGCCACGTTGCAGGCCACTGCAGTCTCTTTGTTGGAAAAAGTAAAGATTTAGCATACTTTTATATACCAAAATTAGTTAATATCTGTATTAGTAAAACATTTACTTTTTTTTTCTTTTTCTCTCCCTATACCCCCTCAGGTATTTGAAAATCACAACTCTATAAAACCTCTACAAGAAAGAAACCTTGAACAAAATAGAAATGGTATGTATTTTTAAGATAAACTGAAATGCGGCCAAGTATAGCAGTGCTGTAACCTTAGCACGTAGGAAGCTGCGCAGGAGAATTGCAGGCTCGAGGGCCGTGCAGGCTGTACCTCCTGCCCCTATCTCAATAACAACAAAAAACCAACAAATTGCTGTTTACAAGTGCATTATTCCTATTCAGATTTTGTTACTCAGAAAATCACATACACACACATATAAGGGCTCTGATTCAGAACTCTTTACTGCTTTCAGACAAATGGAAAGAAGAAGGCCAAGCCAGAAGTGGGTCTCCTTTAGAATCTGCTAGACTAACATGTGGCACAGAATAGCCAATGGTTGCTAAGCATTTCTTCTGCACCAGTACCATTATGGGGGGGAGGGGGGAGGGGTGTTCACACACGCATACATGCACACTTGCACCTGGGCCTATTTCCTCAGGTCCATGGAGAGGCTATATTCATTGAGAAACTGAGGTTCAAGAAAGCTTGGAAACTGTATAGACAGTCATACAGCTAGGAAGGAAGTGGCAAAGCCCACATGAAACCCGAGCCTGAGCATAACCAGTTCTAGAACAGTCAGAATGGTGACTGCATTGCTCCCCTCTCTTGCCAGGAGCCTCTCCCTGGAAAACTCACTTCTATAGCTATTAAAGGGAGTGGTCCAGTTGGTAAGAACTAACCATTTTAGAATTTTCAAGCAGAAAAGGAAGCACTGTTGATTGGATGTGTTAGGATATAAAATTGTGTTAGAGTATACATTACAGGCTTCTTGTTCTTATTAACTGTAAAAGAGCTATTTAGTAACATAGTACAATGTTTGCAGTACTTATCTCTGGGTGGTAGAATTGTGGGTAATTTTTATTATTTTTATCTCCTTGCTCTTTCCAACTTTCTACAAAATAAATTATTATAGTTAAAAGAAGGAACAGACCAGGCTCTGATGGCTTACACCTGTAATCCTACTCAGGAGGCTGAGATCTGTGGGTCACAGTTCAAAGCCAGCCAGGGCAGGAAAGGCGGTGAGACTCTTATCTTCAATAAACCATTCAGAAAACTGGAAGTGGCACTGTGGCTCAAGTGGTAGAGTACTAGTCTTGAGCTGAAGAGCTGAAGGACAGCACTCAGGCCCAGAGTTCAAGCCCCATGACCAACAAAAAAAAAAAAAGGAAACATTTTCAAGTGGAACAAGTAATTGGGCAGGTTGGAGATGTAAAGATGCTGTAAGAATGAAGTGTGCCCCTAATGTCTGTTTCCATCTGCAATCTTCCCACCCTCAGTGGATCCCAGGCTCATTCATGAAAACACAGTCGAAAAGGAGAGAATCCAAAGAATAACTGAAGAAACTTTTGGAGACTATCCTCAGCCACAACTCGAATTTGCACAATATAAGGTAGGACACAGCAGTAAACATTGCCCACAAGTTACCAGAATGGTTTGAAAAGATGAGAGAACCTTACATCCCTGTTCTATTTGCCTTTTTTTTTTTTTTTGGGGGGGTCCGGTCGTGGGGCCTGAACTCTGGTCCTGGGCACTGTCCCTCAGCTCTTCAGCTCAAGGCTAGCGCTCTACCACTTGAGCCACAGCGCCACTTCCGGCTTTTTTCTTTCTGCTTATGTGGTGCTGAGGAATCGAACCCAGGGCCTCAGGCATGCAAGGCAAGCACTCTACCACTGAGCCACCTTCCCAGCCCCTGCCTTTTTTTTTTTTTTTTTTTGCCAGTCCTGGAGCTTGTGAACTCAGGGCCTGGGCACTGTCCCTGAGCTTCTTTTGCTGAAGGCTAGAACGCTACCACTTGACCACAGCACCACTTCTGGCTTTTACTGTTTATGTGGTACTGAGGAATGAAACCCAGGGCCTCGTGTATGCTAGGCAAACACTCTACCATTGAGTCACATTTCCAGCCCTGCTACTTTTTATGTATGTATGTATAAGCCTTGCTATTATTTATGTATAAACATGAAAATTAAATGGACTTTTTGTTATATTTGAAGTTCCCCTGTTAGCCAAGGAGACCTTCTGAAATTGTGTATCTGCCTTTTTGTCTTACATATTAATTCATTTATATGTTAGCTGGCTACAATCTGTATGTGTGAGCTGAGGAAAGTTGAAGGTGCTGGGATTACAGACATAGACCATCACACCCAGCTTCTGTATGTGTTTTAATTCTTCCCAAAGAAGTGAATTTTTAAAATGCCAGGCCCTGGAGACTCAGGCCTGTGAATCCTAGCTACTCACTGAGCTCTGAGGATCACAGTTCAAAGCCAGCCCAGGCAGGAAAGTCTGTGAGACTCTTATCTCCAGTGAACCACCAGAAAACTGGAAGTAGAGCTATGGCTCAAAGTGGTAGAGAACTGGCCTTGAGCAAAAAAGCCCAGGACAGTGCCCAGGCCCTGAGTTCAAGCCCCATGACCAACAACAGCAAACAAAAATGGTGACTCAAGGGATATAGCATTTTCATATTGAAGTTAACAGATTATAAAAACTAGTACTAATTTTCCATTAAGAAAGCAAACTTGGCTCTCCGTGTGGCCCCTTTCCTGCTAACTCTAGCATTGTGTACATGAGAGATGGATCAGAGGCTCATACCTACAATCCTAGCTACTCAGGAGGCTGAGGATCACTGTTTGAAGACAGTCCCAGCAGCAAAGTCCATGAGACTCTTCAGTTAACTACCAAAAAGCTGAAATTAAATGATCCAGTGCTAGCCTTGGGGGAAGAGGAGAAATCTCAGAGATAGTGCCCAGGCCCTAAGTTCAAACACCAGGGCTGGGTATCATGAACCATGCCTGCAGTCCCAGCTATTCAGGAGCCAAAGTTAGGAAGATCACAGTCTGAAGCAAAAGGGACTATCTGAAACACAGACTGTAAACTAAAGGACTGGAGGTGTGGCTCAAGTAGAGCATTAGCAAGAATAAGGCCCCTAGATCAGTCTCAAACATCACTAAGAAAAAAAAAAAAAAAGCAAAGTGAGCTCAGAACTGAGCTTACATGGAGCCCCTCCTGTGTGCCTGGCCTCTCTGTGCTGGCTGCGTGTGCAGAGTGCATCTGATGTCTTCTGTGTTGGCAGGTAGTTAGGAAATTAATGGTCTCTGCTATAGTTCTTGAAGGCAAGCATGAATAACAGTATATGATCTGTCCATTAGCTTTTACCATTCCAGCTGCTCTACTTAGTAGTTCTTTCCATTTGTTGACAGCTTGAAACGAAGTTCAAGAGTGACATAAACAGGAGCATCTTGGCTGAGCGGGAGGAGCCGCTCCGGTGTCTGGTCAAGTTCTCTAGCCCACATCTTTTAGAAGCACTGAAATCCTTAGCGCCAGCTGGTGAGTGGTGAGCCTATGGGACCTGCGCATTCCATCCCCCAGCTGAGGAGCTGCCCTGTGCTTTCCCAGCTCTCCAGTCTGCCATCCCACCTTGTCCCCCTGCTATGCCACCCTGCCAGGCCTTCCCACCACACCATGCCTCCCTACCCTCTTTTTAACTGCTTTGCTTCTACCCTGGATGGGGCAGGGACTGTGGTCTATTTCTCTCCTCAGCCATTTTTGTTTGTTGGGGGTTTTGTTTTGTTTGCCGGTCATGGGGCCTGAATTCTGGGCCTGAGCACTGTCCCTCACCTCTTCAGCTCAAGGCTAGTGCTCTACCACCTGAGCCATAGCGCCACTTCTGGCTTTTTCTGCTTATGTGGCGCTGAGGAATCGAACCCAGGGCCTCATGCATGCAGGGCAAGCACTCTACCACTGAGCCATCTTCCCAGCCTCTCCTCAGCCATTTTTAAACTGCTGTGTCTACCTAGTGATCTTTTTTTTTTTTTTTTCAGGTATAGCAGATGCACCACTTTCCCCTTTGCTCACTTGCATACCCAGCAAGAGAAAGAATTATTTTAAAATTAGAGATAAATAAGATCTTTGTGGCTGGGTGAGCTCAGTGCTCCTTGACCATGTTAATATGCTCGTTCCTGTTTATGGCTAGCTGGATGGCGAATCTAAATCTCCATGCTAGGGATTCATCCATGTTGAAAACTTAGAACTGTTCATGTTGGGCAGATGCTTTCCTCCTCTCCGTGTGGCCCCTTTCCTGCTAACTCCAGCAGTGTGTTCATGAGAGATGGACCAGAGGAAGATGCAGGAAGATGCATGGTTCCAGATTGACCCCACCCCCACCCCAGAGCACCAAGCACGGGGCACTAGATCTCTCCTCAGGCCTAGGAGGTCTGGTTCCAGTGGCTGATGTCTAGGGATTTGCAAGTAAGCTTTGGATCTTAGAAAGGAGAACCAAAAAAAAAAAACTGCCCAACTCAAAACTTCTGGGAGAGTCATAAAATTGGCCCATTCAGAGGGCAGAATTGGGTCCAGAAAGCTATTACAAGAGGTTACATATCTGAGAGTACCTATAATTGTGTTGTCATAAGTGTTGCTTTCCATAATCTATTTTATCATACATGTAACAGATTTACCATCATATTGTACTGATTTGTGAATAAAGATAATGAGAAAATGGTATGTCAGTGACTCGTTTTTCCCCATTGGTGGTACTAGGGTTTGGCCATAGTCACGTTACTTCTGCCTACCACATATCAGAGATTACAGGTATGAACCACCATACTCAATTAGTTTTGTTTTTTGTTTTTGTTGGTCATGGGACCTGAACTCTGGGCTGGGGCACTGTCCCTCAGCTCCTCAGCTCAAGGCAAGCACTCTACCACTTGAGCCATAGTACCACTTCCAGCTTTTTCTGCTTATGTGGTGCTGAGGAATGGAACCCAGGGCCTCATGCATTGCAAGGCAAGCGCTCTACCACTGAGCCACCTTCCCAGCCCTCAATTAGTTTTTTGATACAGGGTCTCTTACTATTTTTGGTGGGGGGTGCAGGGGAGACTGGTCTCAAAACCTGACCCTCCCATCTCCACTTCCCACATAGCTGAGATTGAGCTTACGGTACCCAGCCCTGGAACATAAGTTATTTCTGATGAGATCCTTCAGTGATCTTCACTAAATAGCATGTCCTTTTATAATAACATTTAAATATCTATTTTCTATCTTGTTCCAGAGAGGATTTAGGGTTATAAAAGGAAAAGTAATTTTTAAAATTAGAAAATCTGGACCAAAAAGATGACAGAAATAGAACAGGAGAACACATTAAGGATAAGTTGCTAGAAGACTAAACACAGCATGGAGCGTGCCAGTGACTGACATGAAAAAAAAACAACACTGGTTTCTGAATATAGATAGTTAAAAAGTAGATATCGAGGCTGGGAATATGGCTTAGTGGTAGAGTGCTTGCCTACCATGCATGAAGCCCTAGGTTCAATTCCTCAGTACCACATATAGAAAAAGCCAGAAGTGGTACAGTAACTCAAGTGGTAGAGCTAGCCTTGAGCAAAAGAAGCTCAGGGACAGTGGCCAGGCCCCAAGTTCAAGCCCCAAACAGGCAAAATGATAACAACAAAAAAAGTGGATACTGAGCTGGGCACTGATGATTCATACCTGTAACCCTAGCTACTCAGGAGGCTGAGATCTGAGAATTGCTGTTCAAAACTAGCCCAGGCAGGAAAGTCCATGAGATTCATCTCCAATTAACCATCAGAAAACCAGAAGTTGTTCTGTGGCTCAAAGTGGTAGAGTGCTACCCTTGAGCAAAAAGCTCAGGGATAGCAAGAAGGCTCTGAATTCAAGCCCCATAACTGAAAAAAAAAATAATAAATACTGTATCCTTTCCTTCTGAGGGCAAAGGCTTAGTAGACATGTATTAATACAGTCAGAAGAAAGGACTAGATGCCTCATAATGTGTGTGAACTGTAGGACACAGGAAGAATTTGGTGTTTAGTTGGAACCCGAGTTAGAATGGTCAGACACTTCGGGTGCCCCTGCAGTAGGACACTGGGTTAATGGCGTGAATGTGCTGACCATAGTCATGGTTTAGGGGAGCTTTCCCTGTGTGCAACATTGCTTAAATGGTTGGTTTGGTCTCGGACGGCCCTGCAGGTTTCCCAGGATGGTTTTCTGGTACTTGGCAAGAATGTCTAGATCTAACAAGAAACAGACTACATAGACTATTCAGCCTAAAGTCCTGCCACTTGAGACAATATCCGTTAGCCCTCAGACAGGCTCCTTAAGATGACTTGGGACTCGCCAAATTTTTCTCATCTATTATGTGTTTGATAGTCACATTCAACTGCAACTTGGGAACAGTTGCTGTATGCAGAGCTAAAAGAACTAGAGTCAAGAGAATTGACCCCATCATGAGGGAAGTCCCCCAAAGTGAATAATACAGGAAGACCTACTGTGTGACAGGCTCTGTTTTAGCTTAGCGTTTTCATAATGTTCTTACAGAGCAGACAGCATTACCAATTACGGAAGTGACTATTCAGGAGCCTCATTTCTGATTGAACTGCTGCCCTCTCCCCTCCCTCTTGTCTACCTACCTCTAACCGTCTCAGATCCATTTACACCAGTTACCCGGGCTCTTGACATTTCGGTTCTGGAGCCGGGCACCGAGCTATGTTGTCTCCAAAACAGTAATGGAATTCCAGCGGTGAAAATATAGGCAAGTTCAATATGACCTACAAGGACCGACCCCGTCCATTTTCACAATCCTTTCATCTGTCCTGTGACTAACATCCAGGTACTCAGTTCCTCGAGCCTAAATCTACACACACACACACTCATACACACACACCACACACACACACCTCACACACTCACACAACACACACACACATACACTCACACACACCCCACACACATACCCCACACACACTCACACCCCCCACACTCACACCCCCCACACCTCACACACTCACACACCACACACACCACACACATACCCCCCACACACACCCCATACACACCCCCACACACATACACCCCACACACTCACCCCACACACACCCCACGCACATACCCCACACACACTCACACCCCCCACACTCACACACACCTCACACACACATACCTCACACACTCACACCCCACACACACACCTCACACACACACACACCACACACACCACACACATACCCCACACACACACCCCATACACACCCCCACACACATACACACTCACACACACTCACCCCACACACCCCACACACATACCCCCCCACACACACCACACACACCACACACATACCCCCCACACACACCCCATACACACCCCCACATACATACACACACACACTCACCCCACACACACCCCACACACATACCCCCCACACATTCACACCCCACACACACACCTCACACACACACACACCACATACCACACACATACCCCCCACACACACCCCATACACATACCCCCACACACACCCCACACACATACCCCACACACACACTCACACCCCCCACACTCACACACACCTCCCACACACACCTCACAACACACACACACACCTCACAGACACACACCCCACACCCACACTCCCACACATATCACACACACTCCACACACTCACCTCCCACACACCCCACACACCCCCACACCACATACACTCCACACACACACTCACACACCTCACACACCCACACACACACCCCACACCCCACACACACACCTCACACACCCCCACACACACACCATACACACCACAAACACCCCCCACACCCCCACACACACACCACACACACACACACCCCACACATACCTCACACACACACACACCCCACACACATACCCCCCCATACCCCACACACATACCCCACACACACCACACACACACCCCACACAACCTCACACACAACACGCACACTCCACACACACACTCACACACACCTCCACACACTCACACACACCTCACACATACCCCCCCACACCACACACACTCACACCCCCCACACACTCACACACACCCCTACACACTCACACATCCCCACACACACCACACACACTCACACACACTCACCCCACACACACCGCACCCCCCCACACACACTCACACAAACACCACACAAACCTCACACACACACTCACTCCCACACACACACCTCACCCACACTCACACCCACACACACACTCACACATTCACCCCCACACACACACCTCCCCCCACACACACACTCAACCCCCACACACACCCCACATTCCCACACACACACTCATACACACCTCACACACACTCACACCCCCACACACCTCACACACACACTCACACCCCTACACACACACCACACACTCCACAAACACACACACACACACCACACACACACCACACACACCCCCACCCCCCACACACACCTCACACACTCACCCCACACACACTCCCCCCACACACACCACACACACACACTCACCCCCCCACACACACTCACCCCCACACTCACCCCACACACACACACTCACCCCCACACATGCATACTCACACCCCTCCAACCCCCAACACACACCTCACACACACACACCTACACTCACCCCTCTCACTCCCCCCACACACCTCACACACACACTCACACCCACACACACACACCCCACACACCACACATACACCCCCACACACCACACACACACCACACACACACCACACGCACTCACACACACACCTCACACACACACCACACACACCACACACACACCACACACACACCACACGCACACTCACACACACCACACACTACACACACTACACACACACACACACCACACACACCTCACACACACACCACACACACCACACACACCACACACACCACACACTCCACACACACACCACACACACCACACACACTCCACACACACACACCACACACACCTCACACACACACCACACACACTCCACACACACATACCCCCCACACACTCACACACACACACTCCCGGTTGCGTCCCACCGGGCTCTCAGTGAAGGACAGAAATTAGAGTTTGGGGGCTTCTCCTCCTCCCAGCTATGGCCGGTCTTCACGTTCCGGGGCAGGGACTCAGGACGGTAGGCCAGACCTTTGCCTGTTTGGCTCCTGTCTGCACCGCGGTTCCCTGGGAGACGCACGACCTCTGTCGGCAGGGGGCGCCGCGGGTCCCAGGCTCCGCCGGATGCTAATGAGCCCGGAGGCCCCGCCCCTGCCGGAAGTGGCCTCGGAGGGGGTGGGGCCTGCGACCGGAGGGGGGCGGGGGCCAGGCAGCCGTGCGGGAGCCATGGCGGCCTCGGAGGCGGCGGCGGCGGGGTCCGCGGCTCCGGCGGCGGGGGCCCCGGCTGTCCCGGCGGCCGCGAGGGGAGCCGCCGCCGCCGCCTCGAGCCCGTGGGGACCGCCGAGGCCGCGCCTGAGAGGCCGCCGTCCGCGACCCACGACGGCGAGGCAGCCGCCGCAGCCCGCGGCCCGGGAGCTGATCCAGCCGTCGGTGAGCGAGCTGTCCCGGGCCGTGCGGACCAACATCCTGTGCACCGTGCGCGGCTGCGGCAAGATCCTGCCCAACAGCCCCGCGCTCAACATGCACCTGGTCAAGAGCCACCGCCTGCAGGTGAGGGCGGCGCGGCGGGGCGCGGGGGCGAGGGCACCGGGGGCGGGGGGCCGGGGGCGGGGGGCCGGGGTGGGGGCACCGGGGACGGGGGCCGGGGGCGGGGGGCCGGGGGCGGGGGCAGGGCAGGGGGGCCGGGGGCGGGGGCAGGGCAGGGGGGCCGGGGGCGGGGGGCCGGGGGCGGGGGCCGGGGGCGGGGGGCCGGGGTGGGGGCGGGGGCACCGGGGACGGGGGACACCGGGGGCGGGGGCCGGGGTTGGGGACACCGGGGGCGGGGGGCAGGGCAGGGGGCCGGGGTGGGGGGCACCAGGGGCGGGGGCAGGGCAGGAGGCCGGGGTGGGGGGCACCGGGGGCGGGGGGCAGGGCAGGGGGCCGGGGTGGGGGGGGGACCGGGGGCCGGGGGCAGAGGGCCGGGGTGGGGGTGACTGGGGGCCGGGGGCAGGGGCCAGGCGGGGAGCCGGGGGAGCTGGGGGCCAGGGACAGGGGGCTGGGGGCCGGGGACCGGGCGGGAGCTGGGGGAGCTGGGGACCAGGGGCAGGGCGCTGGGGGCCAGGGACAAGGCGCTGGGGGCCAGGGACAGGGGGCTGGGGGCCGGGGGCCGGGGGCAGGGGCCAGGCGGAGAGCCGGGGGCCAGGGACAGGGGGCTGGGGGCCGGGGACAGGGGGCTGGGGGCCGGGGACAGGGCGCTGGGGGCCAGGGGCAGGGCGCTGGGGGCCAGGGACAGGGGGCTGGGGGCCAGGGACCGGGCTGGGAGCCGGGGGAGCTGGGGGCCAGGGACAGGGGGCTGGGGGCCAGGGGCAGGGGGCTGGGGGCCAGGGGCAGGGGGCTGGGGGCCGGGGGGGGGCGGGGACCGGGCGGGAGCTGGGGGAGCCGGGGGCCGGGGCCGGGCCCGGGTGGGGAGCCGGGGCAGGGTGGCTGGGGAGCACAGGCGGCCTCGGCCACGGGGAGCGGGAAGGCGCCCGCTGATGCCCCGAAGAAAGGCGGGAGGGAGGGGGCCTCGCCCCGCCTCTGCTGTCCGGGTCCCGGTCGGTCCCACGGCGGCGCCCAGGTGCGGTGCGCGTCGTGGGATTGGGCGGGTGAGGAGCCGGTGGGGCCACCCGGCGGGGTGGGGCGGGGATGAGCACAGGCCCAGCCGGTGTGCACCGCCCAGTACCGGCTGGAGATCCCGCCGAACCCGCAGGCTGTGACCCGGTCGTGGTCACCAGGCCGGTGCGACGTGACGGCATCCCGCAGCCGCGTGGTTACGTAACCCAGGGCAGGGACTTTTCCAAACTGGTCCGTCACGATTCCCCGGTCATGACCATGGGAAGCTTCCCTCCACCACCCGGAGTCCGATGCCAGCCGGGGCCTGGTCACGTGTCAGGAAGCAGGTCACGGGCGGCGGGGTGGTGAAGAGGTCGCTTTCCGAGGTCTGACTTGATTGCCCAAATCACGTTTGGAGGAACGTTCAGCCTTCTGGAACCTTTCTGAGGAGAACCCTCCCCTCCTACCCCCTTGTCCCAGCGGCAGAAACGGAGGCGGTGGCCGTCGAGGGAGGAAGGGTGATGGCCTTAACCAACAGCGGGGCCCAAGGTGCAGTGACCGGAAGTGTGACGCACGTGCGGGGCAAGGCCCTGCCAGCCGGGCAAGGCCCTGCCAGCGACGCCGCGTTCCCCAGCACGCCGGCACCTCTGGGATGGGTCTCCAGAGCACTTCTGTCTCATACTAGATTTTAATGAGTATCTGAACCTGGGTGGATAAACTGTACAGTTGTAGAGAATCTTAGCCCTTGGTTCTCTAGCTGCTATACAGCGGCCTTGTCCAACTTCAGTGTTGTCCCCTGGCTGATAAGACAATACACCTCTGAGCACAAAAGAAGGCTGCCAACATTTATTAGCAATTTGCATTATTCTCTTCTCTAGTATGGCTTGTAGATGCTCTGTGTCTCTCAGGACTGTAATGCCTCTGTTAAACAAGATACACTTACTCTGCAGGACTGGTTTAATACTATCTAATAGGTTTGTGTTACAGCTTTTGGTTTTGATTGTACTGGGATTTGAACTCTAGACATATTAGACAGACATTCTACCACTTGATACATATCTCCAAGCCCAGGTTCTTCCTGGTTAATTGGAGATGGAGTCTCACAGATGTGTCTGCCTAGGCTGGCTTTTAACCACAATCCTCCAGATCTCAGGCTTCTGAATAGCTAGGATTACAACCTTGAACCACTGGCACCTGGCTTGTTTGGATTTCCTTTTTAAACTATCAAAATTTCAGGAATCCACCAAAGACCAGTACAAAACAGGGCTAGGCTGAAGATGAGGCATGTGATCTGACTTTGGCAGTCGGATCTTCATTTGAACTTTGCATCTCAGAGCATCCGTGACCTCCCTTGCCTAGAACCTGTACAAAGTCATTTTCTGTGAAGTCATTCCTTTTTCAGCCTGAAGTGCTTGAGAGCCCTTTCTCAATTAAAGATGTTGAGCCACCAAAAGATAGACTATCTAGAGATTTCTGCCTCCATCACTGGGGCAGTTGAGGAAGCCTCCCTCAGAAATGTTTGCTGATGTTTTCTAGCTTTCTGCCTTTCTAACTACAGTGCCAGCAGCCCCTGAGCATCTGCTGTCTTGGTGGAAAGCAGGCCCATTTTCCTCACTGAGTGACCTGTGTGATGGGGGCAACTCTGTGCTCAGCCTAGCTACTGCCCAACAGGTTGTTCAGCTCCCACACCATTATCCACCCGTGATGTTGTCAGGGTATTAGGGGTGGGGGAGGAGAGAGTGCTGTTGGGCACAAGGTAGCTAGAAGCTCCTTATGATTTGAGGCCTCAGTCAACTCGGCCCCCCCCCCCCCATACACACTTTCTTCCTTGAAGCTACTCTGACTTTCTTACACTCAATGGAAATTTTCATTGTCTTGGTTATAGCTACTTGCATAATTCTAATTTCTTTCCTTCTTTATATAACTTCCGGCGCAGAATCATCTTTTCTTCCCTTCCCTATGAGTTGCTGTACAGTTCTTATTTTATTCTAATGTTTTCATAAGATACCCCACTCCCACCCAAAGGCTCCCTTCTTCCATGTAAATGAAGAGCCAGCTCTTCTGAAGAATGATGAGTAAGAACAGGGAGTCAGATTGTAAGCTGAAGAATATTTGCTGCTTTTGGTTTTATGTGGGTTTTCAAGGCATGTCCTATAAGGAATCTGGAAATCCCTTAGCCCAGCCTTGCCTGCACATGTGCCATATGGGGAAATGGAGGCTCTGAAGATGTGGCAGGAGGGATGACCCAGAGAGAGGGAGAGGGAGTCCACAGGCCATGCCTGCTCTGGATCCTTCTGGCCCCTGCATCAGAAAGCAGCCGAGGGTTCAGAACCACGAGCCACATTTACAATTGTAATACATGGCTTCGAGGATTCTTTATTGTGTACAGTCCAGAGGTGTGCTTTCAGTGATGGGTCAGAAAATAAAAAGGAAAGTTCCAAGTTGTTTGGTACACTGCCTCGTGCAAAACCACTCCCTAATTTCCATTTTGGAATAAGATGATGCAGTGAGCCGGTCTCCCTCTACCAGATGCTGCTCTCTGTGAAGTTTGTCCAGGGCCAGACCTTTTCCTCTACCTTCTCTCTACTCTTCAAGTATATTCTCCTTTTCCTTCTTATTTTTTTTGTTGGTCAGTTGTGGGTTTTGAACTCTGGGTCCCTCAGCTCTTCAGCTCAAGGCAAGCGCTCGACCCCTTGAGCCACAGCGCCACTTCTGGTTTTCTGGTGGTATATTGGAGATTAGGGTCTCACAGACTTTCCTGCCCAGGCTGACTTTGAACTGTGATCTTCAGATCTCAGTCTCCTGAGTAGCTAGGATGACAGGTGTGAGCCACTGGCGCCTGGCTCCTTTCCCTTCTTTTGTATGTATTCTTTTCTTCATCTTCTTTCATTTCTGTGATTTTTGCAGTGCCCAGCACTGAGCTTCACTAGCCCTCCACATCTGGTTTTCCCTTTTGCAAATGTAGTCACTTAAAATGTTGACTCATGAAGCCAGGCATGGTGGGCACATGCCTGTGATGCCAGCCTCTCTGATAGCAGTCAGGAGAATCTCAGGTTCAGGGCCAGCCTTGATTATGGTGGCAGGACCTTATCTCAAAAGGATTTGAAATGTGGCTGAAGTGGTTGGTAGAGAAGTAGTAGCCTCCAGTGCTGGAGGCCTTGGGGGATCCAACAGAGAAGATCAAGGAAGGTTCCAAATCTTAAGACTGTAACTGAGTGATTCTACTTGCAAACTGCACCTGGTTGCAATTCAAGGGCTCATGATTTTTAAGTTTTTAAAGAGTTTCAAAGGATTAGAGAGGAGTAAAATGTTAAAAGAAAACACAGATTTTAAGTTTACAGGTGTGCACAACTGTAATCCCATTAAAACATTTTCATCCCCTAAAAAAGGAACCCTTGTGCCCATTTTCAGTTACCACCTTATCTCTGCTACCAATCCATTCTATTGGTTTTGAAAATAATTGCACAATTTTCCAATTACAGGATGGCATAGTAAATCCAACAATAAGAAAAGATTTGAAAACCGTACCAAAATTCTACTGTTGTCCAATTGAAGGATGTCCTAGAGGTCCTGACCGGCCATTTTCTCAATTTTCTCTTGTTAAACAGGTATTTTACCATTCTTCATTTTCTAGCCAGAGGAGTAGCTCAGCAGAGTGGGGACCCTGTGCTTGCAGATCTGTGACTGCCTCCCAGGGCAGAGGGCAAAGACAGAGCCACTGTGCTCCTGGGGGACACTATGCTCCTGGGAGCTCTGGATAGGAGCATCTGAGGAAAGAAGAGTTTGGGCAGCAGCTCTCTTAAAGGAAGGGTCCCAGCCTCTAGGGAAAGAGGAGCTCAGGACTGAAAAGCTGTTATCTGAAGCTGTTGTCTGAAATGTTTCCTGAGGTTTGCCAAGGCTGTCCTGAGAAGACATCAGTTTCTGCCCTGTCACTCTTTCTTATAAGAGTCTAAATGTTGGCTGTCAAGGATCATTTCCAAGACATCTCCTTTGACTTTTTGTATGAAGCCAAAGTCAGTCATAAAAATGGGCATGTGAGCTAGATACTGGTAGCTCATGCCTGTAAGCTACTCAGGAGGCTGAGATCTGAGGATCTCAGTTCAAGGCCAGACTAGGCAGGAAAGTCCATGATTCTTTTAACCACCATAAAGCCCAAAGGGAAGCTGTGGCTCAAGTGTCAAGAGTGCTAGCCTTGAGCAAAAAGCTAAGGGAAAGTGCTTAGGTACTGAGTTCATGCCCTACTACAGGCACAGAGAGAGAGAAAAAACAAAGAGGCATGTAATTTGCTGTTTGCCTGCTTTGTAGTTCCTTTGATTTGGGCTGCTGTGTTCTTCCCTGAGCAGGAGTTGATGGGGGAGGAGAGGGTGCTGTCTCTTTCCCATTCCTACGTATCCTGTTCTCCACAGCACTTTATGAAGATGCATGCCGAGAAGAAGCATAAGTGTAGCAAGTGCAACAACTCATACGGCACTGAGTGGGACTTGAAGAGACACGCGGAGGACTGCGGCAAGACCTTCCAGTGCACGTGCGGCTGTCCGTATGCCAGCAGGACAGCACTGCAGTCTCACATCTACCGAACTGGCCATGAGATCCCTGCAGAACACAGGTAACGGGCAAAGAAACAGGCCACGCACAGCAGTGCTGTGGAGAGTTGTGAATCTTCCTAGAAGACCAGCAGCGACAAACAGCTACAGCACAGGGAGGAAAGGGAATCATGGAGAACATGTAGCCCTGGAGAAGGGAGCTACGGGAAATGCAGCAGCACTAGCAAAGGAGCCGTGCCTGGGTTTTAGTTTTTCTTTTCTTTTTTATTTTTTTTTTTGGTTGGTCGTGGGGCTTGAACTCTGGGCTTAGGCGTTGTCCCTGAGCTCTTCAGCTCAAGGCGAGCGCTCTACTGCTTGAGCCACTGCACCATTTCTGGTTTTCTAGTGGTTTATTGGAGATAAGAGTCTCACAGCCTTTCCTGCCCGGGCTGGCTATGAACCGTGATCCTCAGATCTCAGCCTCCTGAGTAGCTAGGATGACAGGTGTGAGCCAGGGATGCCGGAAAAGTTGAATTCTTGTATTTAGAACCTGAAAAGGTTTGGGTGACCTGAATGACAGGCCCACTTATTGCAAGGAGGGTCGCATCTTCTCTCGCAGGCGACTGACCTCTGATGTGGGAAGTAGCATCTGAGAAGTGAAGTTTTTAAATTGTTTTCCTTTTTGTTGTTGTGTTCAGGGATCCACCTAGTAAAAAAAGGAAAATGGAAAACTACCTGCAAAGCCAGAAGTTGTCCAGTAAGACCATCGAATCTTTAAACAACCAATCAACTCTTCAACCAGATTCCCAAGAACTCAGAACTTCAGAAATAAAACTGGTCGCCTCTTTTGAGGACTCTTGTGGTTCTAATGCCAGGAAGCAGAATATCTCAGCACTTCCAAGAAATCCTCAGAAGTTGCTTCTACCCAAGCCAAGAGTGGCTCTGGTTAAACTTCCGGTCATGCAGTTTTCTCCCATGCCAGTCTTGGTGCCTACTGAGTCCTCGGGCCAGCCTGTGGTGTTGGGCGTGGATCAGGGCTCCCCGATGGGGGCTGTGCACTTGGTGCCCTTGTCTGTGGGAACGCTCATCCTTGGCCTGGACTCAGATGCTTGCTCTCTGAAGGAGACCCTACCTCTTTCAAAAATTATCAGTCCTGTCGTTGAGCCAATTAGTACAGGTGTTCAAGTGAACTTGGGTAAAAGTCCATTGAATCCTTTACAAGAGCTAGAGAACACATGTCAGAAGAACAGCATTTCTTCAACCAACGTACAGACAGACCTGTCCTATGCCTCACCAAACCTGCTATCTTCTGCTCGATGGCTTGGCTCTGACTCCTCCGTGTCGTCGTGTTCTCAGACCGATCTGTCCTTTGACTCTCAAGTGTCCCTTCCCATCAGCGTTCACACACAGACGTTCCTGCCCAGGCCTAAGTTAACTTCGTCCATAGCTGCTCAGACTGAAGCTTTCATAGATGCCTGTTTCCAGCCAGGCGGGATCTCCAGAAAAACCCAAACCAGTGGCATGCAAAATCCAGCACCTGCCCAGGTACCCATGGACCACGCTGGCGTGTGCGGGGGCATTTTTGGGAGTGTGCACTCGTCCTACAATGTTCCCACAGACAATATAATAAGCAGCAGTTTAGTGGCAGAGACGGTGACTCAGAGTTTGCTACCTCAAAATGATCCCAAGACTTTAAGTCAAGACATTGAGAGGTCTGAAGCCATGCTCAACTTCAGTGCGCAGAGTGGTATGCTCCCCACACAGAACATGACCGATAACCAGACCCAAACCATAGATTTACTAAGTGACTTAGAAAACATCTGGTCAAGTAACCTGCCTGGTCAGACGCTAGATAACCGCAGTCTTTTGTCTGACTCAAATCCTGGACCTGACGCCCAGCTTCCCTCTGGCCCGACTCAGACCCCTGGGATTGATTTTGATATTGAGGAATTCTTTTCAGCCTCGAATATCCAGACTCAGACTGAAGAGAGTGGGCTGAGTACCATGAACCCCGAGCCAGTCTTGGAGTCACTGGACATAGAGACCCAGACCGACTTCCTGCTCGCAGACCCCTCTGCTCAGCCCTATGGCTGCAGGGGAAGTTCGAACTTCTTAGGCCTGGAGATGTTTGACACACAGACACAGACCGACTTGAACTTCTTCTTAGACAGTGGTCCTCAGCTGCCCCTAGGAAGCCTTCTGAAACACTGCAGCTTCTCCGTGAGCACCGACTCCTCTGACACAGAGACCCAAACGGAAGGACCCTCTGTAGCCAGACCCACACCTGCTCCAGAGAGCAAGGTTCAGTCCAACACTGCAGAGACACAGACCATGAGTTCTGGCTTGGAAGCCCTGGGGAGTTTGTTCTTCACTAGCAATGAAACTCAGACAGCCATGAACGACTTTCTTATGGCTGATTTGGCCTGGAACACCATGGAGTCTCAGTTCAGCTCTGTAGAAACCCAGACATGTGCTGAGCTGAGTGCGGTCTCCAACTTCTGAGCACGAGTCCATCCTGTACAGCACTGACGACTTCATGCAGACTGTGAACACAGACGATGATGATGCTGACTATGGAATGTAGTGACTGCAGCTATTTATTCTCCTCTCTCTGCCTTTTGTACTTGTCAACACAAAATCTGTGTATAAATGTGAGTGTATTATAAAGTGTAAGATGTTGATTTAAAAATGACTGTTTTTGCTTTACCTACATTTGCTCTTTAACAGCTTGTCTTTCCATCTTTCAAAAAAAATGTGTATTTCAGAGCTGGATTTTAAAACCCATACAGCCATCTAGCTGAAGCTAGGCTTGCGAGGTACTGGGGTATAAACCCACACCTTCCTAATGCACCCATAAACGGCCACTATGCCCTCACCAGTGCTTCTGTGTTTGGAGACTGCCACTGCCACAGCTTCGTCAGCTCTGCCAGCTCTTCTGGCTTGCATACACCAAGAAAAAGCGCAGTTGTCTTGAACTTCTGCAGGTTTTCATAGAGTCACTGTCCCTTCTCCCATGAGTAGTTCTGCCAGGGCGAGTGTGGTCTGTCCTCACAGGTTCACTGCTGCAGGTACTGTGTAGCACAAGAGCAGCAGCACTTAGTATAGACAGCCATCCTCCCTCCAAACCACAGGAACTGACTGAAATCATGGCTCTTGGTTTATCTTGGGGGTATCCTGGGATGTGCTTCTTTTTTATTTGGGGTGGGGGGATTGGTTTGGGTGCTTGAACTCTGGGCCTGGGCGCTGTCCCTCAGCTCTTCAGTTCAAGGTGAATGCTCTACCACTTAAGCCACAGCACCACTTCTGGTTTTCTGGTGTTAGTTGGAGATGAGAGTCTCATGGACTAGTGTTGAACTGTGATCCTCAGATCTCAGCCTCCTGAGTAGCTAGGATTACAGGCGTGAGCCACTTTTAAAACATTTTCCTCTGCTCACCACCTTGGATGGAGAAGACTTCAGTGACCAGATGTGAGGTTTTTTCCTGCAGGGCAGCCAGCAGCCAGGTCTGCAGCAGACACTGGCTAAGTGTCTCGTGATGCAGTTCATGTGCTAGAGCAGCTCCCAGAACTCAGGAAAATAGTGTTATTGCCAAGAGTACTGCTGAGGTGCCCAGGGTGAGGTGTGGGGAAGGGAAACTGGCCTCCACTTCCTCTCCTGGCATGCCTCCTTCCAGGAACCTCCACATACATGGCCACTATCTAGAAGTGCTCCAGAGACAGTCCTTTTGGATTTGTATGGGAGCTTCCATTACATGAGATTGATTCACTTAACCTTCAGTCCTTCTCCCCTCCTTGCATGGCCTTGGTCTCCTCCATTCCAGTTCCCATCCTGAAGCTACCCAGGAGCTACCAGCCATCAGCCAGCCAGCGATCCCAGTGGCACACAAACACAATAGACAGAAAACATTGTAGAGGTGACAGGGCAGGAGCCCCACTGTGCTGCATAATATGTCCTCCTGCTCTCCAGACAGCTGGCTGGGTGAGGCCCTGGGGCTGCTTCCCACAGTGCTCACTGTTCCCCTTGTGTTGAAAAGAACAAAGAGTAGAAAAGGACACCCCTGGCCCAGCCCAATCTCAGTACTTAGCACCTCGAAGCTTGGCAGGGCAAGAGTACAGTCCACTCTGTTTTGCAGGGACCTTTCCTCTCATCCTCCGTTCACCTTTCCCTTGAATAAGGAAACACTTTGGTCTAGTATTTTGCCTTGAGACTGACAATTACACAACAGATCCATCTCCAATGCAGTACTGTGAAGATGTTGAAAACCTAGTGTTTTGGTATTCAAGGACTATTTTTCTGTTTAAGGTAAAATGGTGGGGGGAAGGTGGGAAGGTGACTCAGTGGTAGAGCGCTAGCCTTGAGCTGAAGAGCCGAGGGACAGTGCCCAGGCCCAGAGTTCAGGACCCATGACCGACCAAAAAAAAAAAAAAAAAAGGTAAAATGGTAGAGCAAAAGGTTTGCTGTGCTAAGCAGACTGAATTCATGGTTGTTGCCCAACTTTCAGGCCAGTAAGAATGAGTGCAGTTTTGAGTTTTCTGTCTACTCCAAATTCTCTATTCTTCCTATGGCTATGTCCCCAAAATGAAATGTAAAACGAAATTAATGATTTGTTAAAGCAAATGGATGCTGTTGCTATTAGCATATCCCATCTACCTAGTGCACAGGATTTAATAATGGCCATGTCCCACCAGACAAACTAAACTTTGGCTTTGGTTGCACTTACCTATGAATGTGGGTTCCAGAACAAACATAAAGCCTTAACTTAGATTTTCGTGTTTTAGAATCATCACAGCCTTAATGTTTAAACCTCTTATTTAAGTTGTCCTAATAAAGGACAGATGCATGTTTATTTATGGCTTTTTGTAAATATAAATGCAGTGATCTGCAGCTTTAAATTCTTGTTTCAACGACAATGTTTGTTATCCTAGCCAACGGTTATTTACAGAAAAAAAATGGAGCATGTAATCATTCTTTATGCACAAGAAGTGCCCCCTACAAAACTTTTGCCACCCAAATTGTCTGTCCTAAGACTATCTGTAAAAGCTGAAATTGAGTGATTAAAGAGCCTAGAATTCTTTTGTGTGAATTCTTCATCCTACTCATGCTGTTCTTCAAATTGCATTGTCTTAGCTTTACAGACATCAGACATCCTCAGAAAGACAGTGATGAAGAGATTATGCCCAGTTGCTCTCATTATTGTTTTACTTTGGTTCAGGAAAATAAGCATAATAAGCTTAATAAGATAATCTATTACCAGAGTTTCTCTTTTGGTCTAAATACTGTATGCATTAGAAATTCATGGGTCTTTGGGAAAATATATTCAAAGTTCCTGAGTTTACTGATGTAGTCACTTTCATTTTCTAATAGGATGCCTTTCATCTGGTAAATAAATAACAAGAGGCTTGGAATCTACATAGCGCTTTCCTCAGTTGCTAATTTTCAGGAACACCAAAGCAGTGCACTTCTGCTTCTTCCACACGAAGGGAAAATATGACTTGTATACACTATCTGAAAATGCTAAGTAAAGTTTGAAGTGGCTTTCTCAAAGAAAATGAGCAGTATTGGCCTGTGAGCCACCTTTAATTTCTATTAATACTAGCAACTAATGTAATACTAGCAACTGATAGGGTTAGATTTATACTTGATCCTTTCTGACCTCAACTTTAGGATATTTATAGTAGTTCAACCCAAATCTGCTCATCTACACCTGCTCAGATGTCTGATTTCAAAGAATACTGTCTGGTCCATTTCAACCCGTGCTTCTAAGACTTGTTCTCTCAATGCCCTTAAAGAGGAAGGAAAATAAACCTGGGGGACTTAGGACGGACACCATGAAGTGTCAAGTCCCATGCAGCTTTGCTTCCCTTTCTTCACCTCTGTCTCTGTGTGGTTCTTAAGTGTGCCCAAGTTCCAGCACACAATGACTGACTGGCAATATATAGCCTTCATATGCAGTATCTATTCAGTTTATAAGTGACACATATTATCTACTTTCTTCAGCAAGATGCTGGCTAGTAAAATATTCTTATGACAAAGAGAATGGTATCATTGCTTGCAGGGGTGAAACCCAACAGACTCAGTTGTTGGAACTATTTATTAGCAGATACACTGATGTATTAGTTTACATATCAAGAAACAAGAACTAGCCGGGCGCTGGTGGCTCACGCCTGTAATCCTAGCTACTCAGGAGGCTGAGATCTGAGGATCGCGGTTCAAAGCCAGCCCGGGCAGGAGAGACCGTGAGACTCCTATCTCCAATAAACCACCAGAAAACCGGAAGTGGCGTTGTAGCTCAAGTGGTAGAGCGCTCGCCTTGAGCTGAAGAGCTGAGGGACAGCACCCAGGCCCAGAGTTCAAGCCCCATGACCGACAAAAAAAAAAAAAAAAAAGAAACAAGAACTAAAGAACAAGTAAGCTGTTGGTTCTCCAGTGGATCACATTAAAAAATAAGCGTTTTGAATCTTGCCCATGTAATTGTAACCCCTCTGTACAGTATTTTCACAATAAAAAAAAGTTTGGATATGAAAAAAAAAAAATAAGCGTTTTGAGGAGCAAGGCCTAAACTATGTAAATAAATAAAAGCAGTATTGTTTGTATCACACCTGATTTAGATTGCCAAAATCCATTCAGTTCTTTCAACACTTTGAAATAACTATAACATTTGCATTGCCTTACTAAACAAATAAAAAATATTTGTAACTTTAAACCCACATCCACAAATTTCACAGATTGGCCTAAGAGGAAGTATTGCCACAGCCCCTCCATCAATTCTTTTTTTTGGGGGGCGTCTGGTCGTGGACCCCAGCTCTGGGCCTGGGCGCTGTCCCTCAGCTCTTCAGCTCAAGGCTAGCACTCTACCACTTGAGCCACAGCGCCACTTCCGGCTTTTTTCTTTTTGCTTATGTGGTGCTGAGGAATCGAACCCAGCGCCTCATGCATGTAATACAAGCGCTCTACCACTGAGCCACCTTCCCAGCCCCCTCCATCAATTCTTAAGATTCTACTCTGAAACAATATTACAGGCCACAGGCTACAGAAAAGAACAACCAATAAATAAATAAAACAAGTCATCTTTTTAGTTTATCAGTAAAATAATCAAGTGTTTCAAAAAAATGGGGAAAAAAAAACTGAAACAGCACTAAGAGGACTTGTTGGTCTCAAAAGTATGTGTATGACCTCAACAGACAATTATGTCTTGTCAATGCAAATTGCTCCATGCAAACAAAGACGTTTTTGTTTGTGTTGGCTTAAAGGAGCAAGCTTATTGAAATGATAGGAATTAGACCTCCTTCTGAGCTTCCAGTCTTCTTGCTGCTTATAGTATTTTACTGTCTGCTTTCTGGTGATCCCATGTCCAGGGTAGAATATGGTTTTAGGATTGCATCTCAAACATGCTGCTTAGGAATGAATGTGTAACTGATCCCTCTCCTACTTTATCTTCTTTTTTCCTGTGCTGTAATGAGAAATTTAGTGACTTCAGAAATGTAGCCCATTAGTGCCACAATGAACATTTGTCAAAAGTTAGTGCCTCTAAATTACTGTATCACAAAATGATATTCAACAATCAATTCTTTAACCAACTTAAAAAGCAAGCTTCCCTAAATTGGAGTTTTATATCACACTTTGGAAAACAATCCACACTTTGGCAAACTATATGTTAGGAATTATTTACTCAAGATTGTCTTAGTTTATAGAACTAACTTTTGTAAGGCACACATTTTTTCTATAGGTTCTGACAAAATTATTTGAGAAACTTCCAAAACGTAGTATAAGTTTAATCCATTTAACTCACTATTTTGTAACAAGATAATGTGCTAAAGAAATAGGAGCTTGGATTCTTAAGTTCTGTAAATAGTTACCATAATGGTAAGTATTCTAACTTCCTGTCATCTTAAATTTTAATTAGGAGAAACCAACTGTGAGGATTTGAAGAAATAGCCACATAAATTAGAAGCGATGAATAGTATCAGGGCCAAGGGTGTTAGCTCTACCATTTGGGCCATGCCTCCCACCCCCAGGTTGTAATAAACAGAGACACTTTTGTTTTTAAAGATTTACACAGAGTTCAGGTGCAGAGATTTAGCAGTGGTTCCTAAGACATATCATGTGTGTCGGTGGTGGCTGTGTAATATACCTGTTTAGGACAAGCAGGGAGTTCAGGGAACAGCGTTGCCAAAACTCTGGGGATTCTGAATAATGACAAGAGGTGTAAGCATATTTACTATCTTTGCAATCTGGCTACAACAGTTAATGGATCAGGAAAGCTATAGCTCTTTCTGAACAGGCTCCCTGTGGTCACTATGAGAGACTATCACAATGGAATCACAGCTTTGGTTGCATCTTTCTAGAGGCCACCAAGGCAGGGGCAGAGTGTTTCAGAGTTCCCTGCCACACTGTTCCTTCAGTGGGGTGATTTTGCCCTTGGAGGAAGACAGCAGTGTCTGGACATAGTTTTGGGCTGTCACAAAGAGGGTACAGGGTGGCTGCTACTGGCATCAATATCTGGAGGTCAGGGAGCTGCTTAGCATCCCACAATGCTTAAGTCAGCAGCCAGTACAAGGAGGATCCAGTCCAAAATGGAAGCAGCAGAGGTCTAACAGCCCTGCTCTGAACATGTCCAGCCAGCTGCTGAGTGGGACTTCATGCCTTGCTGTACATGCAGTATCAAGCCCGGCATTCAGGAAGCTATGCCTTGTTTAGAAACCATAGAGACCAGTGAACTCTCATCCTGGGTGCTGGGATTTGAACTCAGGGCTTCAAACTTGTTAAGCAAACATTCTACCACTTGTCTTAAAAATATTTTAGAATCCCTTTAGGCTCTTTTCTTTAGGGTTTTTACTATTAACGGCTTCTTTTTTTTTTTTTTTCTGAGACAGGGTCTTGCTATGTAGCCCAGACTAGCTTGTGAGCTCGAGGTTAGCCTGGCCTAACCTCGAGCTCCTAATCCTCCAACCTCAGCCTTCTGAGTGCTGGGATGACAGACTTGTGCCACCATGCCTGGCTATTAACAACTTCTGAAACGTATAAATTGAAATTCACTTTTTTTCTTCACTTCATACTGGGAAGGCCAGGATCCACAGGAAGCTGGTGGGAACCTGGCTCCGAAAGAACTGGTCACCATTTCCAGTCTGTAATAAGGTTTGCTGGCAAGTCGAGTGGGCTGAAATGACAGAATGAGGAAGAGCTTAGGAATTCATCACTGCAGCATGCAGGGGGAAGGCGGCGGTGCCCACTGGCAAAGCTGGAGTGTGTATAACTACCAAGTCTCTCAATTCCAGGCCCCGCTTAGCTTAGCAGTCAGGAGCACGGCACTGGGCCTGCTCCCAGCTCCCAGTTTGTCTCCCAGACAGCAGAAGAGATGCCCCAGCGTCTATCTGCCAACAATCCCATTTCTTTCTTCCCTGGTGTGCTAATCAATAACTGACACTGCAGCTGCAGAGCCTCAACCGTGAGGCCCGCAGCTGTGCAGCCACCCACTTGGCCAGAGGAGGACACCACAATGACTGGAGCCTGCCTCCCCCCCCCTCCCCCCCCCCCCCCCCCCCCCCCGTGTGCCTGGACTCAGAGGAAGGAGACATGCAGAACAAACTGATTCTGAGTTCAAATCACTGTACAAACATGATGAATTTCATGTTCACCTGTACAAACAGGTGAATTTCATATTATGAGGTAAAATTCCTAAGAATAAAAATTTAAAAATCTGAATGTCTTCCCAAGTGGCCAGAGGCCTAGGTACTTGTCCAAATGTCGCAAGGCCTTATTTTGATTTAGTCTTCTCGTTGTTTTTCAAGTTACTATAAGACTATATTAGCCTTTTCATGCCATACCCCCTCCCTCCTGCATGCCCCTCCCCACCTCACTAGCCTTTGCCCCCTGCGCCCTGTAGGCAGCTGAAGGTGTTATAGCCCTGCTGACTTTGTCTACCCTATGGTTAAGGCCAGGCAGGGCAGCAGGAGCTAGAGCTGGCACTACTATTTTGCATTTGGCAAAACAGCGCTAAAGCAGGTAGGATTTGGATTTGGGTTATTATTTGTATTTTTTAAGACAGGGTCTTGCTAGGTAATACAACCTTGAATTAAGCTTTCCAAAGTGCTGGGATTACAGTTATAAACACCTGTAAAACCCACATCAAATATGGTGGTATAAGGGGTTTTTGTGTTGGGGGGTGACAGTACTGGGAAATGAACTCAGGCCTCAAAGTTACCAGGAAGGTGCTCTACCACTTGAGCCACACCTCCAGTCCTTCTTTCGCATTCATTTTTTAGAGGCAGGGTCTTGCTTTGAACCAGGCTGGCATGGGCTCTGATTCTACTTGTGCTTCCCTTTGTCACTGAGGATGGTAAGAGTGTGCCATAATGCCCAGCCACTGAATGAAGTCCCACAAACTTTTGTCCTCCAATCTCTGCCTCCCAAGTAGCTAGGATTACAGACTTGAGCCACTGTGCCCAGGTCTGGTGTTTTTGAGAATAGATCCAACCCCATTCAAGAATGATCAATTCCCTCTAGATCTATTGTATCAGAAAAAAAGAAAGAAAAAAAAAAGGATGGGTGGGGGTGGGGAAAGAGAAGGGGGAAGGGAAGAAAGAGAATTAAGAGAAGGGATGGAGGATGAGGCAATAAAAAGACAGGGGAGGGAGGCATGGACAGGGAGAAAGGACAAATGAATTTCAAGCTCGCTTATTCCCAGGGAATTATATTGTGACAGGTCAGAGGTATCTCTGAGTGGAAAGGGGAATAACAACTCTGCTCACTGTGAGGGACGGCAAGAGAGGTCTTGGGAACACTTTGGTATCCAGCATTTGGGGACTGCTTTCCTGCTTGGTCTTTGTAAGAACGTGCCTCTGGGTATTCCTGAGAGGTCTTGGGTCCTTGGTTTTCAATGTAGGTCTGTAGCTTTGTAGTCCTTCTTTCTGCAAAAGCTGCAAGGTAGCCAGATAGTGGATGCTGTTGGGGTTGGGAGGGCACATGGAGGTTTTCTCAGTCAGGAGGGACCATCGCAGGCAGCACCTTTCAGAATCAGCCAGCAGGGGTGTCGGGGCCTCGGGCGGAGATGTCAAAGACGTCCCCTTGGTGACCATGAGGTGCTTGGTCAGCTCAAAGTGTCTCTTGTCACCTGTCCCATCCACTGATTTCAATCCATAGCCAGTAGTCTCACACTCATCTTTCTCCACTTTCACCACTTTCTCATCTGACTGCCAGAAAATGTTCTTACTGTTCTTACCCAGAGGTTCCACACTGTTTGGAGGACTAGCTCTCAGGGGAGGCAGGACTAGGAGGGCCTTGGAGGTCAAGGAGTCGGACAGGGAGAACCCTCTCTCCGGGCACATGCCTCTGCTGGGACTCTGGGCCGCCTTGCCACTAGGCACCTCCTGGGTGGCCCATTCGTCCAGGCACCAGATAAACTCCTTGATTTGCAGACTTTTTTTTTCTCTGTGAATGTAGTTGGGAAAGCAGAGGTTGTTACTCTCCCTGGGAGCAGTGCTCGAGACCTGGGAAGGCCCTGGAATCTGAGAGGAAGTGTTCCAATTCTTCTCCAGGCCTGGGTCAGCCACAGTCTTTGTCTCCCATTTTCCAGTCTCCAGGGCAGACTTGGATTCCGGGATCACCTGAGAGAGGCTGACACACAGCAAGCAGCTACTGCTGGAGTTTTCCCCTGCTCTTGCCTTTTTCAGTTTCTTCCGTGACCAGATGCAGGCAGCTGGAGAAGTCTTTCCCCAACCATGGACCTGCAGATGCAACAGCGCGTTACTGCCCTCACACTGCCCAAACTTTTAAAAATGAAAACTTCTGCCAGGCACCGGTGGCTCATGCCTGTCATCCCAGCTACTCAGGAGGCTGAGATCTGAGGATCACGGTTTCAAGCCAGTCCTGGCAGCAAAGTCCAGGAGACTCATCTCCAATGACCCACCAGAAAGCAGGAAGTGGTACTGTGGCTCAAAGTGGTAGAGTGCTAGCCTTGAGCAAAAAAACTCAGGGACAGAGCCCAGGCCCTGAGTTCAAACCCCTTGGTGGACCAAAAAAAAAAAAAAAAAAAAAACAAGAAAAAAAACTTTTAATATTCATTTTAGCCTAATACTGAACAATAAATTGATTGGTGATCATGTGGAGCTCCTAAACACTAGGGCAAGTACTTGTAAATGACCACTTTGAGAGACTGCCTGTATTGCTTTCCAGATGCACGCTAACCTTAGCACTATTAAAATAAACCAAAGTTGTTCAGTATTATCACACTCCCAAAGACTTCCTGCACTTCCAGTTTCTATTTCCCACACTGGAAAGAGACTTTCCTGGAGACATTGGAGAGCCAGAAATGAGCAGTTATGTCCTGGGTGCCCAGGAGCCCTAAGTACCCCAGGAACACCTGCACCCACCTAGGTCAGGAGTTCCTGGCCACCTTAGCCAGAAGTCACTGTCAAGACAAAGCTGCTGTAAAAAATACAGTACCTTTTCTAGGCATGGGGTCTCACATCTATTAAAGCCAGCACTTGGGACAGGAGGGAGGATGGAAGTTTAAGGCCAGCTGGAGAAACATAGCAAGATAGTGTCTTAAGCAAGCAAGCAAACAGGAGGGAGGGCGGGAAAGAGACAGACAGGGGGAAGAAGGAAGGAAGTCTTTTAATTCCCATTTCACAAATGGGAAGAAATGTTTTTCTCTTTTTCTATTTCTCCCTTCTTTATCCTGTTACACTAAAATAAAACCTGAATAAATGTTATTTTCAAAAATACAGGACAGGGGAGATGGGAAGGTATAGGAAGGGGAAACAAAGGAGGAGGCAACAATGCTTGATAAGAAATGTACTCATTATCTTGCCCAGGTAATTGTAACTCCTCTGTATGGTATTTTCATAATAAAAAAAAAAAAGATACAGGACATGTCTGCCATACATTGAACACTAAATGATCTGAAACTCAAATTTACTGGGCATTCTATATTTTCAGCTACTTAATCTAGTAACCTTAGAAGAGTTTTTCCCCCTTGTTTGTTTAGTACCAGGCTTAAACTTAGGGTCTCTACTCTTGTTCTGCTTTCTTGCTCACAGTTAGTGCCTACTTGAGCCATGCCTCCAGTCTGACATTATGCTGGTTAATTGGAGACAGAATTTCAGACTTTCTTACCAGGTCTGGCTTTGAACCTTGATCCTTAGATGCCAGCCTCCTGAGTAGCCAAGATTTAAGGCATGAGCTATCTCGGTTACCAGCAAGCAACTCTGTATTTAATCTTGAATCTGATTAAGTTCCCTTGTTTTAAATTTAGGGTTCTATTTTTTACTTCAAGTGTATTTCAAAATCCCATGGAGTTAGAAACAGGAAGAAAGACTCCTTGGCCCTCTTGGGAGCTTAGCACAGTGGTGAAGAAAGTCCTGGCTCTGAAGTTTTTTTTTGTTTTTACTCTTTTTAATAAATATTTTATTTACTGTCTTTAGGATATACAGGTCCCCCGACTGAAGAGTGCAGGCAAACTCTGTTATCGAACCCAAGGAATGCAGGGAAGGCTTGGGGCCGGCTGGGCCGGTGTGTTCCTGGGGCCTGGGTTCTGCCTGGAGTCTACCCAGGCAGCTGTGACATGGGCCGCCAGCAGTGTGCACACGGCACCAGGAGAACATACCTGGCTCTGAAGTTTGAAGACCTGGCTTGGAGCCCTCCTTGCCCACTTTCTGCCTGGTTGGGCTGGGCAATCTCATGGGATTCTATTTCACATTTGGGTGCCTCAATATTCTTAGGCACAAAGAGAGGCCTCAGAGAGCTACTGAGAGGCTGAATGAATGAGTGAAAGATGAGCATTTAGTACTGAGCCAACCACATAGTAAGTGGCCATAAACACATACTAGCAGGAACTGCTGTCGCCAGTAATATTTTACCTCTGTTCTTTGGGTCTTATAGTTAACATTGGCTGTACATTTTTGGTAATATTATTTTGAGGGAAAAGCATGCATCAAATACTGAAGTGAAAAATACCCTAGAAGACACTCACAGCTTCTTCCCACCCAGTGCCAACAACGAACTCGATTCTTTCATCTTCTTTGAGAGTAATGTCACTGATATCAAGAAGACAACACACATGGCTCTTTTCTCTTCTTTCATCTGGACAAGTAAAGTTTTCTTCAATTTCTTCTGTGGTTTTAATTTCACTATTTTCTAAATCAGTCTCACTTTCCTGACATAGCTCCATTACCAGGATGACTGCTTAGTTTTTAACATCTTCTTCCTGCAATTTGAAAATGGGCACTGAGCTTAGTTTTTTTTGTTGTTTGTTTTTTGTTTTTGGGTCCAGTCATGGGGCCTGAACTCTGGGCCTGGGTGCTGTCCTTCAGCTCTTCAGCTCAAGGCTAGCGCTCTACCACTTGAGCCACAGCACCACTTCCGGCTTTTTTCTTTTTGCTTATGTGGTGCTGAGGAATCGAACGCAGGGCCTCAGGCATGCAAGGCAAGCGCTCTACCACTGAGCCACCTTCCCAGCCCGTGAGCTTAGTTTTTAATATTTTTTTTTCTTTTTGGTGCCAGTCCTGGGGCTTACACTTAGGGCTTTAGGCACTATCTCTGAGCTCTTTCTGCTCAAGGCTAGCACTCTAGCACTAGAGCTATAGCTCTACTTCTGGCTTTTTTGGTGATTAATTGAAGAATCCTGGGCTTAAGAGCCTAGGCACTGTCTCTGAGCTCTTTATGCTTCGGGCTAGCACTTTACCACTTGAGCCACACCTCCACTTCTGGCTTTTTTGGTGATTAATTGGAGATAAGAGTCGCAAGGACTTTGGCTGGCTTCAAACAGATCCTCAGATCTCAGCCTCCAGAGTAGCTAGTATTACAGACATAAGCCACAGAGCACCTGACTAATAGTAACTTTAAAAAAAAAAGCAATTCAGTAACTGGTGAAATATCTTTAAAACTCTCAGGAACAGACTGAGAACAAACAGTACAAATTATCCATTGTCAATTACTGAGATAAAAAAAGGGTCAGGCTGATTTGAACTAAAGACTAATGGGTGTAATTAAAGAACAAAGTCAAGCTAGAAGTGGAGCTGTGAGGTAGTGTGTTAGGTTGAGCACAAAAAGCTCAAAGACAGTGCCCAGTCCCTGAGTTCAAGCCCCAGTACTGGCACCAATTTTTTTTTTTTTAAGAAAGGAAGAAAAATTGAGCTGGGTAGGTGGCTCAGTGGTAGATCGCTTGCCTTGCATGCATGAGGCCCTGGGTTCGATTCCTCAGCACCATATAAGTAAAAAGAAAAAAGCCGGAAGTGGTGCTGTGGCTCAAGTGGTAGAGTGCTAGCTTTGAGGTGAAGAGCTGAGGGACAGCGCCCAGGCCCAGAGTTCAGGTCCCACAACCGGACCCCCCCCCCCCCCAAAAAAAGGAAGAAAAATATAAGCATAGGCAGTTATTTTCTAAACAGGACTCCAATTGCTGAGAAAATATGGACATAAAAGAGCTGATTCCCAGTCCCTGGTCCCAGAGTCTGATTATACTTTTTCTGGGCACAGCCTAGGCATTAGATTTTCTTTCTGTTTTGAGACAGGGTCTCACTATCTTGTCGTCCAGGATGACTACAAATGATCTTTCCCTCTTAGTCTCTCAAATAGATGGGATTGTAAGGGTGTACTGCCACACCAGTAACTGTTAGTATTTTTAAAGTGCTTGGTAAAGTTGGAGAACTGCTACTGTGCTAGAAAGTTCTTCATCTACATTTTCCACCCCTGCTCTTAGTTCTGTTATCCTGAGCGAGGCTCTGCAACAAGAAGTATGCATAGGCTTCAGAAAGTTTAGGAAACCTCCAATCACACAGAAACCAGAATCACAAAGTGCACTATCATGCAGAATGCATATGCTCTTCTCTCTTTCAGGGTATAACCAACTTCACGTCCTTCAACTATTTCTCACATGTCATGAGAAAAATCTATATATAGATAGAGGGAAAGGAAGAGTAGAGGTGAAAAGATGCCGCTTTGGTTAAGCTCCTATTCTGCAATTGAAAAGGGTATTCTGGACTTGAAAAGGGTGCATTCTATTATACACTGGGGAAAAAATAAAACATAGTTCTAGTGGGACGTTTTGTCTTGTGTTTTGTTTTTTTCCCGGCTCCTGGGCCTTGAACTCTGGGCCTGGGCACTACCTCTTTTTGTTCAAGGCTAGCACTCTACTACTTGAGCTACAGCACCACTTCCGGCTTTTTCTGTGATTAATTGGAGGTAAGAGTCTCACAGACTTTCCTACCGGAGCTGGCTTCCAACCGCAATCCTCAGATCTCAGCCTCCTGAGTTGCTAGGATTACAGGCGTGAGCCACTGGCGCCCGGCGGGAAGTTTCTTAGTACAAAGATAAACTTCACACACACAACCAGTTACATAGACCTCAAGCATCCTCATCCCCGGTGGTGCAGTATCTAAAGAAAAAAGCTTGTGGAGATTGCTGTCTCCTTTACAAACAGTTCTGGAATACACTGAAAATGGAGTTAGACTTTTGCCTCAGTTACGCACGTGCACCACCTGATTAGCTAGACTTGTATTTTCAAAAGCATACCTTTTCTCTTTCCTGCTTAGTGTGTAGGCACGTGGCCTGTAATCCCAGCACGTGGGAGGCTCTTGAGTTCAAGGCCAACCCAGGATACTGAGCAGAGACGAGGTTTCTATCTTCCCGAGTTAGTTATCGGTGCCTCGGGCTTATTATAGGCTCACAGGCCACAGCTACCATGATTAAGTATGTCTTCCTAGAGAGGTTCATGAAAACATCACTTCCGCTCAGCTCATTTCTGCTCCAATCGGTGTCAACTCTTCCCGTTTTCAACTCACGTGAATTCACTGACTCGCTAAGCGCCTAGAGCTGGAAGCAAATTGGTACCGCAATGGAAGTCTCAGCTCCCACACATCTCGCGGCAGAGGAGCAGAGGTCACTCGGGCCCCCAGGAGCGCCGCAAGCACCGCCCAGGTCCCCATACATGGATCCTCCCTTTCCCCCCCAACAGCCCCAAAGCCCCGCCCCCATGCGCAGGCCCCTCCTCTTCCCCACCATGCCCCGCCCCTTACCCCACAGCTCCTCCTCGGGCCCACCCCCCGCATCCTCCCACCTACAGACCCGGCTCCGCCCACTCCGCCAGCGCCTCTTGCCCCGCACAGCCGCCTTGCTCTTCTTTCCGGTGCCCTCCGGTTGCACCACGCCCCGCCCCTTCCTCTCTTGTACCACCCGAGTCCCGCCCCCAACGGCCCGCTCCCGGCCACACCCAGGCCGGCGCGCGTCTCGTGAAGGGCTGCTCGCTCTCCTTCCAGGGCCGGAGCCGCACCACCTCTCTCCTTTGGCTTCTTCGCTTCTGAGGGTCGCTTCCTTTCGAATAGCCTCGAACTTCTCGTTCTCCCGCCTGTGGGGTGATCCAGGAACTCGCTCCGGGGCCGGGAACGCGGCCGCACACACCTGTAGTGTAACCGCAGCTCGCTGAGGCCGGTCGAGCCGTTGCCCTGGGTTACAGCGACGCTGAGGGCGGGCCTACTTTCGGGCGCAGCGGAAGTGACGTTAAGCTGTCACGCTCAACAAAGCGGAGGGCGGGAGGAGGGGCTAGCGGACGGCGCGAGGCCCAGCGCGGCGCGCTCCCGGCAGCCCGCGCGGCGGCGCGCCTGGCGCTGCGTAGAAGGGCCTCACCGAATGAGCTGTGGAGGTGACAGTCGGCCCGGACCCCGGGACCCACGAGGGAACCCCCGCGGGCGAAGAGGCAGCGACCGGGACGGCGTCCCCGAACCAAACCTTAATACGTGCGCGTCTGAAACACCACAGTGAAACAGACCCCTTGGTATGACAGGAAGACAAAAGTGGGGAGGCCGGGGAGGGAGGCGAACACGTCCACGTAGCTCAGTCGCACCGGAAACCTGCAGGGGTTGTTCGGGGAGGCCGGCCGGGCGAGGCCGACCGGCCGGGATGCTGTCTGCACGCGTGCAGCTGGCAGGGTGAAACCCGCCGCCCCCGGCTGCGGCTGCAGGACAAAGCGCGGCCGGCGGCGGGCGGCGGCGCGCCTGCACTCTGCCACCTGCAAACTTGGGGCACCGTCGCCAGTCACCCCTGCCCTGAAAACCACGGTGCTGGGGATTTGTCGCTGTTCTTAAGCACCCAACCTCTTCACCAACTAGCACTCAACTGGTCTGCAATCTTTTACTAAGATCAAGAAATGCAACCCATGTCCCACCCCCCACCCCCACCCGTTGGTATCCGTACTGGGGCTTGAACTCAGGGCCTGGGCGGTGTCCCTCAGGTTTTTCACTTGAGACATGCATTCTAACATCTGAGCTACAGCTCTGTTTTTAGTTTTTGGTGGATAATTTGGAGATTGCCCCAAGGTTTTCCTGCAGGCTTCAAACCTGGATCCTCAGATGTCACCTGGAGTGGCTAGACCTACAGGCCTGAAGCCAAACTGCAGTTCTTGAAGAAGAGTTAATCCTTCGACAATGGTTCTGGGTGGCACCTGGTGACCTTCGGGACTTTCTTTTTCCTGGCAAACCTTATCATTCTGTCCCCACCCCAAGCAGGAAGAGTTCCCAGATTTTATCACTTCCAAGAAAAATTTAGATAGCTCCTCCTATGTTTCAAAGCTGAAGGCAGATTTAAGTAGGTAGCCCAAGGTTTTCCAATCTTGTAACTTAACATTAAAAAGTAGGTAGGAGGGAAGGGAGCTTATCTGCTTGTTCAGTTTGCTTTTTGGGGTTAACTTCTGAGGTCTAGCCCTTTGTTGAAAATAACAGTTTTCCAGTATAATTTACATACCTTGCTCCACTGTGAACATAAAGTTGGTATAATGAATGGCATACATTTAAAGGGTTAAAAAAAAAAAAAGAAGAGGTGGTGGGGATAAGTAGTGTTAGTTTATATAGATCTGAACAAGGAAGCAGAAAATAATAGGCTATGGTCTCTCAGAGGCCAAGAGCCTTGTCCTAGGCCAGGCCCACAGTGGAATGCTCCACCTGGGGTTTGAGGGCCATTGTCTCCTGGGGGCCAAGGTCCCAATGACCTGTTTACACACACACACACACACACACACACACACACACACACGTGTGCTTTGCTTGACCCCAATGACCTGTCTACAGACACACACACACACACCGGGTGCTTTGCTTGACCCCTGGGGAATACAGCAGGACTCAGTCCTTCACATTCCATCTTTAGATACATAAAAAGATTGGGCCTAGAGTGGAGAGGCAGTTCCTTCAGGTGGTCTATAGTAAAGCTTTGTTTCAAGGAAGAGAGATTTAATCTCAGTATAAAGAGTATAAAGAAGAAGGCTGAACACTAGTGAAAGCACACTTAGCCTCTTCTTCCTTACCCGCTTTGTGTTAGTACTGGAACTTTAACTAGGGGCCAATGCACTCAACTTTCAGGGCTCATACCCAGTGTTTTACCACTTCAGGACTGGCTACAGGTTCTGGATTTTCTTTTTTTTTTTTTTCCTTTTTTTTTTTTTGGGTCTGGTCGTGGGGCCTGAACTCTGGGCCTGGGCACTGTCCATCAACTCTTCAGCTTAAGCCTAGCACTCTACCACTTGAGCCACAGGGCCACTTTTGGCTTTTTTCGTTTTGCTTATGTGGTACTGAGGAATGGAACCCAGGGCCTCATGCATGCAAAGCAAGCGCTCTACCACTGAGCCACCTTCCCAGCCCAGGTTCTGGATTTTCCTGGCTAATTGGAGATAAGGGTCTCGAGAGTTGGCTTGAACTAGATCCTCAGATTTCAACCCCTTGAGCAGTTAGGATTTAGTATCTTCCCCCCTTACCCCCATACTAGGAATCAAACCCAAAACTCTTCATATACTGAGCAAACTTTGGTCAACTTTGGTCACTTTGTATACTCACATACAAAGTGAGTGTTCTACCACAGCTACTTCTTAAGCCCCTGGTTTTCCTTAAGTCAGGGTCTGGTTCCATAGCCCAGGCTAGGCTAAGCTGTCAAACTTACTACTGAGAATGCTGGGATTGCAGGAATGGCATACCACCATATATATATATACATACATACATATATATATATTTTTTAAACTAAAGGTGGGCTGTGATAGGTAGCAGGGGGTAAGGGAACCTAAATTTGAAGAAGAGATCACAAGGTTTCTGAATGAAAACATTGTAATTTTAAAACTTCCCAACTTATTGACCAGCCAGTTATTACCAAAGTAGCTGTAGGTCACAGGAGGTTGCTGACTTTTTCTTTTGCTGGTCATGGGGCTTGAACTCTGGGCTTGGGCACTATGCCTGCACTTCTCAGCTCAAGGCAAGTGTTCTACCACTTGAGCCACAGCACCACTTCGGGTTTTCTAGTGGTTTATTTGAGATAAGAGTCTCATGGAGTTTCCTGCCTGGGCTGGCTTTGAACTGTGATCCTCAGATCTCAGCCTCCTGAGTACTTTGATTATAGGCATGAGCCACCAGTGCCCAGCTCCCTGACATTCAAGCCTAAGGTCCAGCCTAAAGTAGAGAACCAAAATCAGCCCTGGAACAACACAGAGCTTTAACTGAACAAAGGACCCCAGGCTATGAACCATGCTCTGCATTCCTACTTTAATTCTTCTCTGGACACAACAGGCTATACTCTTTTCAGCAGCCCTAAAAAAACTATAGAATTGGGGGTGGGGGAAATTGACAAATTCTAGTCTGCGCTAAGCTTGCTTTTCTGAAACAGCCTCATTTTTGAACTAGTTTCTTATACAAATAGCCCTCTAGTGGTGTCATTAAAACCTAATACTCCCAACTACCTGAAGAGGTGACTGAATAACACTCCCAAAAGCATTCTACTTCTTAAGTTTTAATTAGAAAGTATTCTTCAAAAGCCTCTAAGCTTCTTTGTTAAGATAACCTTTGAAAAAAGAATATGAAGTCACCAGGCATGAAAAAGCTGAGGCAAGAAAATCATGAGTTCAAGGCCAGTGGAGTACATAGACCCAGCCCCAAGATTTGAGAAAAAAATTAGGTCAGGGAAATAAAAGTCTCTCAATTTAGTTGATTTGGAGGGTCAAATCAACTTTAAAGAAAATGAAGACCTGTATTGTACTTTACTGTTTTTTTTAAAATTTTGAACCCACTTGGAGTGGAGGACTTGGAGACCACTAGGTAAGGACTCTAGCTCTTGTCACATCTCTAACTCCTTTGACTTTGAGATAAAGTCTCTCCCTTTGTCCTGACTAGCCTGGGACTTACATCCTCCTGCCTCTGCCTCTTGAATAACTGGAACTACAGGTATACACAACAGCCAGCCTCAAAGCCTGTATTTTGAGGGACGCTAGGGTATAGCTCAGACAGACAGTGCTTGCTAAGAATATACGAGGTACCAAAATAAAGCCACAGTTTTTAGCATGATACCACTATAACAAATAACAATGAAATAGGCTCTATGTCCAAAGTAGAGCAAAGGTAAATTGCTTACATTTAGTTCTTTGAGTGGTAAAGGGCAAGTTTTGGGCCAGAGGTTGTGGCTTATGCCTGTAATCCTAGTTACTCAGAAAGCTGAGATCTGAGGACTGCTATTCAAAACCAGCCCCTTTGTGACACTTATCTCCAAGAAACCACACACACAAAAAAGTTACCAATTATCTCAATTTTCCCTTAAGAAAGAACAGATTTATAACTAAAAGGAAAATTTTCCAAGCTTTTCATGTTACAGCTTAAATTTTCTTTGTAAAATCAATTTCCCAGGGCTGGAGATGTAGCTCAGTGGTAAAGTGTGTTTAGCATTTGTGAGACCCACATAAAAGCCAACAACTTTGCACAAACTTAAAATTAACGAGTCATGAAATGACTTATTAACACAAGAGAAAACTTGAGTCATGAAATGAACTCAATATTAACATAAGAAAACCATGATTAATGAAGAGGTTTAATATTTTATTTATTTTCTCACTTAGCTGCAAACCTGTTGCTTCACTGTATAAAAATAGCACCAGCAAATGCAGTGCATTATAAAATGGAGCTAGAATTCTTCATCTGAGGCTGTCCAACAAGTACTTTCTTCCACTTCCAGTTATTTCAAATGGCAAGATCATTAGGTTAATCCAAATCCAGAGGTGGATATAAAATTACAACAGGATGTATGATCACAGTATTATCCTTGATACATTGATACATAATCTCTAGATTTTACCCTGGGCAATGAATTCTGAATACCAAATCCTAGAGTTTAGTCTAAAATTGATTAATGTATGGCAAAAAAGAACATAAGGTGTTTGTCTGCAATCACTGGAAAATGAAGGGTATTTTCTCTCATAGTAGCGTTGAGTCGTTGCTTTTCCTACTAGAAAGTGTTGCGTCATTGCAAAATGTTAAGTTTTTCATCCACCACTAATTTAGACAACTATGCTGCAGTAAGTTACTTCACTCTAATTTATTCAGGTTGCCATTTTCACTCCTCAATAGATTTTACATATTTCTCATATGCTTCTTCACTCATTAGTTCATCTAGTTCTGAAGGGTTACTCAGTGTCATCTTTATCAGCCAACCTGCAACCAAAACAAAAACGTTGTATTCCAAATTACCCTTTTAAAGAGTCTTAAATTCATTCAAAATGTAAATTTCTCAGTGCTTCAAAATTGATCTAGTAAATTCAATTAGCAATCAAATTAATCTCATGCATATACATTATTTGTTGGTGAAACTTTAAATTTTGGCCCTAAAGGCTGATCACAATAAATTACAAACTCTTAGACTATAATGAACATAAACAACTGCCATCTGAATCTTCAAACAAGGACTCAAATTAACAAGTGCACTCATGTATCACAGGGGAGGTACAACCCTGGAGCTACTGAGGCTAAAGGCATGTGAAACACTAGAGGGCTAGAAGGTGAAGAGAACCAATCATACCTAACCCTTACCCTACCACTTACTGACTCCTCATGACCCTCACAAATATTTGTGAGCCTTAATCCATCTTTTTAATGGAGGAAACTGAGGTTATCCTAATTCACTAGGTTAGGCATGAAACAAGAGTTTAGGAAAAACTAGGCAAGGATAAAAATGGGAACAACTTACCATCTTCATAACAAGATTTGTTGACAAGCCCTGGATTTTCTGCAAGTGCTTCATTAACTGCAGTTACTTCTCCAGACAGAGGAGAGTAGAGTTCACTGGCAGCTTTCACACTTTCCAAAGCACCAAACTCATCTGAGTGAAGTAAATTAAAATATTGTGTCAAGTACCCGAAGATACAAATATAGAGAGGTGATTGCCTCTCTGTCAAAAATTCTAAAAGCCATCTGCAGCCAGGCACCAGTGGCTCACACCTGTAATCCTAGCTACTCAGGAGGCTGAAATCTGAGGATCATGGTTCAAAGGCAGCCCGGGCAGGAAAGTCCATGAGACTCTTATCTCCAATAAGCCACTAGAAAACCGGAAGTGGCCCTGTGGCTCAAGCAGTAGAGTGCTCACCTGAGCTAAAGAGCAGAGTGACCGACAAAAAATAAAGCCATCTTTTTTTTTTTTTAATCATGCTCTTATTATTTATGAACAGGGTGTAAATCGCCTCTATAAAGTGGACCTATCTCTTCTGAACAGTGAACTACAAACAGTGGAGCCCTTGGATACCAGATATGCTTAAGTTCAGCGAAACAATGTTCTTCAAACTTATTGGAGCCTTAGAAAAAGAAAAAATTCTCCAGAGGTTCCAGAAATGGAGAAATACCTTGTATCTGCCAACTTTCCTGCAATTACAAACTCTGAAAAAACAAGCATATAAAAGTTCTGGGGGGCTGAGAAGGTGGCTCAGTGGTAGAGTGCTTGCCTTGTATGCATAAGGCCCTGGGTTTGATTCCTCAGCACCACATAAGCAAAAAGAAAAAAGCCAGAAGTGGCACTGTGGCTCAAGTGGTAGAGTGCTAGCCTTGAGCTGAAGAGCTGAGGGACAGTGCCCAGGCCCAGAGTTCAGGCCCCACGACCGGACCCAAAAAAAAAAAAAAAGAAAACTCTGGAAAGCTGTTCGTTTGAAAGCAAACTCACCCCTTAAAGGAACTGACTGAGATCTTCACTTATACAGCCTTTCCCTTAAGCAACAGTGCCCACCCAAAACACAGGGTGACTAAAACACCAGAAGAAAGCTAGTCTGTCTAAAAAAAATCCTCGAAAGGGGAACTATGGAGAAGAACGGAGCTAACAGGGATAGATCCTCAAATGACTTGGTATTAGCAGAGAATCTTAAGACTATGACAGTGAATGGACAAACATATGGGGAACACTCACAATGAGACACTTTTAAATGGATACTGGAAATAGAATATCTAAAACAGCATTATTGCAGATTAGAGACAACAGAAGAAAGGAACCATCAGTTGAAATTAACCACATGAGGCCCTGAGTTCAAACCCCAGTGCTGGGAAAAACAACGAAAACTGTTGAATTCAGAAGTCCTACCAGAGTCTCTGCAGTACACGGGACAGTATCAACCCCAAAACATGTAATTAAAGCCACAAAAGAATAGAAACAGTACAAATAAATCTTCAAGCAATATAATTTTTTTTTTCTTGGCCAGTCCTGGGGCTTGAACTCAAGGCCTGGCCTGGGCACTGTCCTTGAGCTTCTTTTGCTCAAGGCTAGCCCTCTACCACTTGAGCCACAGAACCATTTCTAGCCTTTTCTGTTTATGTGGTATTGAGGAATTGAACCCAGGGCTTCATAGATGCTAGGCAAGCACTTTACCACTAAGCCACATTCCCAGCCCAGCAATATTAGTTTTTTAATCTCCAAATTTGTTGGAAAAAAAATTGACTTATAGATCCAAAAAGCTCAGCAAACCCCAAGCAAGAAAAATATACACTTGTATACACAAGCACAAGCCAGTCAAACAGCTAAAAAACCTCACCATCCAGAGAAAATAACTTAGGCACTTTGATATTCTTTAAACAGATGGATAACAAAAATAAGACCTAACCCTGTGTTGGTGTTAGGAGTAGGGCTTCAGGAAGTAACTGATTCTAAGGGAAGAGCCCTCATGAATGGGCTTAGTTCTTATAAAAAGGACCCCACCAAAACCAGACTATGCTGACAGCCTGTGTTGGAACACATGAGTAAACATATGGGAGAGAAAATGAAGGCTTAACTCTTACTTCACACACACAGAAAACATGATCTATCTGCCGCAGTCAAGTGTGGTAGTGAACCTCTATAATCTAGTACTCAGCTGGACCACAAGTTCAAAGCTAGACCAGGCTATACAGCAAGACCTTGCTTAAGAAACAACAACAAGAAATAAACCAGATTCAACACTGAATGCTAAAACAATAAAGCTTTCTACAAGAACATACAAGAATTAAGTCCAGCACTAAGGAGTAGAAAATCTGCCTACCTGCTAAGCCCTGAGTTCAAACACCAGTAGTGCCAAACGTAAGTTCAAAGAACATAAATGATGTGTGGAGAGGAATACCTAGCAAATATTGTCAAAGATATTATAACTCACACTCTCTTATATATGCCAAGGAACAACAGGCTACCATTGGTCAAACTTCTGTGTTTTTTTTTTGCTGTGGTGGTGCTATAGAATAAACCTAGAGCCTTATACACATGAAGACAGTACTCTACCACTGAGCAACACGTCAATCTTGTACTTTTTATCGTATTCATTTAACTAAACCTTTTGACAGCTACATGTGGTAAATACCATAATTTATGAGACCTCAAGTTTAGTCATAGAGCTGGTAAATCGTGCGACCAGATTATTACAGTCGTTCTTGACACTCTCTCTTGCCTGCAAAGAAAGGCAGAATTACTTTTATTTTTGTGGTGCTCTACCAATGAGCTACACCCCCAACCCTTTTTTACTTTATCTCTTACGGTTAGTGGTAGCACTAAACCCAGACAGGGTCTGCTGAGAGAATTCTGGGGGAGGCATTCCTTCTCAACAGAGACAAGGAGGAGAGCTCACCCTCTTCTACTTGACAGCACTGATTCAGAAGGTACACAGAGAATCCATGTCTTTAATGGCTTTCAATGAACCAATCCTTAATCTACTCACCTCCAGACTACTTGTATTAATTGTTGAACCCTTCCATTTGAATATTCTGCCTCAAAAATTGAAAGCACTCTAACTGATCCAGGGTACAAGCAAATTGTTCTGGAAAAGATTAGGCAGGGAAAATTCACTGACTACATAAATACAAAATAAGAAAAACACTCACCTTGTTTTTTCAATTTTGTCCCAATTTCAGGCAGACTACAGTAAACAACATCTCCCAAAGCTTCCTAGAAAAACACCAAAACAACAGAAAACCCTTCAATGAATCAAGCTTTCTCTCCCCACCCTACCCCCAGCACAAAGGAAAAAGATAAACACTAAATCCCCTATAGCTACATATTTTGACTTTCATTACAAACATTTGACAGTGTAAACACTGGCCAGATATGGTAGTGCGAGTTCGCCTATAATCCCAGCACTGTGGAGGTAGAAGCAGGAGATTGTGAGTTTAAGGTTAGCCTTGCCATATAGTTAAGATTCTAAAAAATTACACTTAAGGAATACTTAGGGAGCTGGGCACCAGTGGCTCCCGCCTATAATCCTAGCTACTCAGATGGCTGAGATCTGAGGATCATGGTTCAAAGCCAGACAAGGCAGGAAAGTCCGTGAGATTCTGAGCTCCAATTAAAAAAAAAAAAAAAAAAAAACCACTGGAAAACCGGAAGTGATGCTGTGGCTCAAGTGGTAAAGCGCTCGCCTTGAGCTGAAGAGCTCAGGGGACAGCGCCAAGCCCAGAGTTCAAGCCCCACAACCGACCAACCAAAAACAAAAAATACTTAGGGGCTGGGAATGTGGCTTAGTGGTAGAGTGCTTGCCTAGCATGCATGAAGTCCTGGTTCCATCCCTCAGTACCACATACAAAGAAAAAGCCAGAAGTGGCGTGGGGCCTCAAGTGGTAGAGTGCTAGCCTTGAGCAAAAAGAAGCTCTGGGACAGTGCCAAGGCCCTGAGTTCAAACCGCAGGACTGGCAAAAAAACAAACAAAAAACAAAAAAAAATGTAAATAAGACACATATAATAAAAAATATAAAAACGAATCTTAACTCAGTAGCTACACTGCACATGAATCAGATTTGGGCCCTGGCATAAATGATATGCCTGTAAGGAGACTCCTAGATCTTCTGAACACACTGTGCTTTTCCACTTCTGCAGTTTTACTGACACCATGACCGGCTGCACTGGCTGAAAGCCCACTCATTGATTCTACAAACCCTGTCTTCCTAAAACCTCCAGAAGAAGTGGCCTCTCCCTCAGGTGAGTGACTCAGATCCCCTCACATCACCATTTTGTATGTTTTTTCCATGTGGGGGGACTCCCTCCATTGATAAAGTCAGAGGCAAGTGTGTCTTATATAGTATTTCACAAGATACCCTGTACCAGGCAGCCAATAAAGAAGATACTGCCAGTGACTCTCCAGTATGTCAGAGGAATTTCTTTTTCTTTTTTTTTTTTGGGGGGGTCCGGTCGTGGGGCCTGAACTCTGGGCCTGGGCGCTGTCCCTCAGCTCTTCAGCTCAAGGCTAGTGCTCTACCCCTTGAGCCACAGCACCACATCCGGCTTTTTTCTTTTTGCTTATATGGTTCTGAGGAATCGAGCCCAGGGCCTCAGGCATGCAAGGCAAGCACTCTACTACTGAGCCACCTTCCAGAGGAATTTCTGTCCAGTTAACATCTGCCTCTTCCTCTGGTCTCACTCATACATAGATCCAGGTGAAAATCATGTCTCTTGTTGGCTTCTCATTTTCTTTTGAAAAATATCCCAGTAAAATACCCACGAAGGCCCACACTTACAATCCTAGCTACTCAAGAGGCTGAGATTTGAAGATCACGTTTTGAAGGTACCCTGGGCAGGAAGGTCTGAGACTCTGATCTCCAATTAACCACCAGAAAACCAGTGGCCCTGTGGTTCAAAGTGGTAGAGCACTAGCCTTGAGCAAAAGAGCTCAGGGATAGCGCCCTGGCCCTGAGTTCAAGACCCAAAACAACAACAAAATAAAACAAAAACAAAAACAGTAAAGATGGGGTCCCATGGGTGTCACTGTACCCATAAAATGCTGGCACTCCTTCAGCACTTTGCTTGCTCCTCCTTTTCTTAACTGAATAGTTTTATTTGTTTGTTTTTTACTGAAAGTATTCTTCTTTTAAATGTTGACCTAATGTCCTTTGTTTTTGTTTTGTTTTATTTTGGGTACTAGTACTGGGGCTCAAACTCTTCTGCTCTTGCTTGGCCTTTTCAACTGATGTTCTACACATAAGCCACATCTCCAGTCTAGCATTTTCTGGTTAACTGGAAGTAAGAGTCATGGATTTTTTTTTTTTTTGGGGGGGGGGGGGGCATGGATTGGATTCAAACCCCGATCCTCAGCTCTCAGCCTCCTGAGTAGCTAGAATTACAGGGGTGAGTCACAGTATCCAGCTATGTTTTAAGACAGGTTATTACTATGTAACCAAGATTGGATACACCTGTCTTAATCTCCCAAGTGCCACAGGTGTACAGCACTATGCCTGGCACCTTACCTGATGATACCACACATTGCCCTTAAGTACACCTTATTTGTTTCACTTTATTTTCTTCTAAGGGGCTTTAAAAGGACCCAATACACTACAAAGAATAAATACTTTGCAAAGGAGAGATAATACAAATTATCTAAACCAATACCTGTGCAAAATTGCTGATTCCAACAGTTCCAATCCCATTTTCTGTCATTATCCATTCATGTTTCTCTGTGAATTTACGCACTAAAACAGAAGATTGATATTTTAGAAATGTCGTATCATTAGTTTTTAAACAATCCTTTCACATCATTTCTGTCAAAAAGCCAGAGCTTTCCAGAATTCGAGTTTGCCTTATTGATACCACCTGCAGGTAGTACACAGACCATAAAAGGGCAAAGATCTTTGTAAATACATGTAAAAATTAAAGGCCTTAGATTCTAAAATGGTGGTATTAGACATACAGGAACACCTGTGCATCTTTGGTGCCCAGGATCATAATACTTAGGCTTTAAAATTACATAGCCTCACACCCAAATCTTTGAAGCACATTTAAAAGTACACTTACCCTTTACTGGTCTATTTTGCAGAAAGGTAAGACTTTGGGTGATGGGATTAGGAACACAGCATAAAGATTGTTCATTTTAAGAGCTAGGAGTTTGATTCAAGCAGTGGAGCACCTGCTTAGCCAATGCAAGGCCCTGAGTTCAAACCCCTGTAGCACCAAAAGAAAGTTCATATAAGAAATAATATGTGCTGGGTGTGGTAGTCATAACTAATAATCTCAGCTACTTAGGAAATAGCAGGGTTGCAAGTTTGACACCCTCAAAAATTTAGAAAGAGCATATGTCAAAATAATGTTTCTTGTGAACCAGTCCTGGAGCTTGAACTCAGGGCTTGGGTGTTGCCCCTCAGCTCCTTTTGTTTAAGGATCTACCACTTGAGCCACAGCTCCACTTCTTACTTTTTGGTAGTTTAAGAGTCTCATGGACTTTCCTGCCCTGAGTGGCTTCATCAGAGATCCTCAGATCTCAGCCTCTTCAGTAGTTAGGATAACAGGTGTGAGCCTCTGGCACCCAGCTAAAACTAACTCTTAGTACCACCAAAAAAAAAAAAAAAAGAAGAAGAAAAAAAAAAGCTAGGTATAGTGGCATGTACATTTAGTTAAAGCTACTTGGAGGCTGAAGCAAGAGGATGATCTGAGCTCAAAAAAATATGTTTCTTAAGGAATGGGAAGGGGAAACAAAGGAGGAGGCTACAATGCTTGATAAGAAATGTACTCATTATCTTGCCCATGTAATTGTAACCCCTCTGAACAGTATTTTCACAATAAAAAAAAACGTTTCTTTTTAAGTAGATAAGAGTTGACTTTGGAAAGCTTCACTGAAACATACTTATAAAGAAATGAAACAGCCAGGTGCTGGTGGCTCATGCCTTTAATCCGAGCTACTCAGGAGGCTGAGATCTGAAGATCTTGGTTCAAAGCCAGCCCAGGCAGGAAACTCTGTGAAACTCTTATCTCCAATAAACCACCAGAAAACTGGAAGCAGCACTGTAGCTCAAGTGGTAGAGTTCTAGCCTTGAGCTGAAGAGCTGAGGGACAGTACCCAGGCCCAGAGTTCAAGCCCCATGACCGACAAAAAAAAAAGAAAAAAAAGAAAAAGAAAGAGACTTCCCTGGACAATTATAACTTGACTAAGTTCTTAAAATTCTTTTTTTTTTTTTTTTGGGGGGGGGTCCAGTCTTGGGGCCTGAACTCTGGGCCTGGGAACTGTCCCTCAGCTCTTCAGCTCAAGGCTAGCCCTCTACCACTTGAGCCACAGCGCCACTCCCAGCTACTTGAGCCACCAGCGCCCGGCTAAAGTGCTGACTTCTTTTACTATGTGTACTACTTGGCCCTAAAATTGTATTATTATGATTCTCTTGAACTAACAGGAAAAAGTGGACAGATTAGGCAAGTAACTCCATTTAATTGGATCTTGATAAACATGGGCTTTGGCCTCAGAGAATCACGATAAGTCATTCATTAAAAGGCTGTTCAATGATCAGGTAAAATATATTTTGTGAGTCTGTTTTCCCTTTGTATTTATTTGGTACTATACACTGATGTTTAACAAAGTGTATTCAGTGCCTGTTAGGTATCAAGTTGTAAGTCCAGAAATTACATAAATTCATTTCATCCTCCCAACAGCTCTAAGATAGGTTTTAACTCCACTTTTTTTTTTGGCCAGTTCTGGGGCTTGAACTCATGGCCTGGGAACTGTCCTTGAGCCTCTGTTCTCAAGGCTAGCTCTCTATCACTTGAGCCACAGTGCCACTTCTTGCCTTTTCTGTTTATGTGGTACTGAGGAACCAAACTCTTGGGCTTCATGCATGCTTGTCAAGCACTCTACCACTAAGCTAAATTCTCAGCTATCTCCATTTCTAATGAGCAAACAGAAAAGTAACCATACCAAAGATCTCACAGCTCAGAAAAAGTAGAACCGGAGTTGGTAGTAGACTGTCTGCTTTTATCTCTCTCTCTCTCATTTTTTTTTTGGTCATGGAGCTTGAACTCTGGGCTCCCTCAGCACTTCAGCTCAAGGCTAGCACTCTACCACTTGAGCCACAGCACCACTTCCCGCTTTTTCTGCTTATGTGATGCTGAGGAATCGAATCCAGGGCCTCATGCATTCGAGGCAAGCACTCTACCACTGAGCCACTTCCCAGCCCTGGACTGTCTGCTTTTAAAAGCCTGAGTGCACAATACCCTATAAATATAATAATGTGCCAATTAAAAAACAAGTGAATTACAAATAAAACCTAGGTGCTTAACTAGATCATGGGCATTGATATTCTGAGCAATATTTAACTAAATGACTAGAATGTAAACATCTAAAGATAGGATAATGCTGACTAGCCAAAAGAGAGAAGCAAAAGGAGCAGACTTGAAATTAATTTTTGTCTGAAAATGCTTTGCCCTCGTGTTCAAATCAGTAATGCACTGATGTGTATCAAAGACAGCTGAGGTAATATTAGCAGGCCCCAAACTGTGGAATAAAATGATCAACAATTCCAGTTCCAAACATTTCCTCCGGGTGTAATACACCCTAAACAAGAAGCCCAAGTTCTTAAAAAGGGCAGTCAGTGTCTCAAGTCTTTGCACATAAAGAAAATGCTTCCTCTCCACTGGGGCTTTTTGTGCTAAAGCAGCACAAATGGCCAAGATATTTACGGGCAGGTGTCCCAGTTGTTCCAACTCCGTTTAAGTTAGGCCTGTGCTGCCCGCAATGCGAGCTTTCAGGAGAGCGAATGAAACTCTGGCCCCGTTGCTTTAATATTAACAAGTAAATTGCTTTAATATTAACGAGTGCTTCTGCCAAACCCTCGAGTACTCGGTGCATTTAGTAGGCTACAGACCACCCCAGGCAGGGGCTCTGTGCACACGGGGCTCACAAAGAGCCTCCCCAGGCCGAGCCGGGACGCCCCTGCCCTGGGTCCAGCGCGCCTCCTCCCCCGGCCCCCTTTCTACCCAGGACACAGAGCCTGCTTGTGTCTCCTGGCCCCGCTCAGAAGGCAGAGGGGCCACAGAACCGGGACCGGGCAGGACCGCGGGCTGCTCCGGCCGGACGGCCCGGGAGGGAGACGCAACCTTCGCCCGGCCGAGGGGAGGGAGGTGACGGGTCGCCCACGTGCCCCGCGCTTACCCGAGAGCAGCGCGGGTCCCGTGCGCAGCGTGCGGACGGCGTCCGCTCTCAGCCGCCAGGCCCGCAGCGGGCAGGGCGCAGCGGGCGCCAGGGCCGTGCGCAGGCTGCAGGCCGCGGTCCCCAAGCTCCTAACCACTCGGAGCGCCATGATAAGACCGCAAGGGTTCCGAGGGTCGCCGCGCGGCGCCTCCACCACCGGGCCGGCGGGGGGCGGAGCGGGGCGGGGGGCGGAGCCGGGCGGGGGGCGGAGCGGGGCGGGGTGCCGGCCGGACCAAAGCCCGGGGACCGGCCCTAGGTGGGACGGGACCTGATTGGGCAGCGCTCGGGGGGCGGGGACTCCTGGGCTGGGCGCGAGCTCGGATAGGGTGATGCGCTCGAGGGGCGTGATTTTCCGAAGCGCCGAGGCCCGGATGGGGCATTGAACGAGGGGCGGAGGCCGTGTGGTGGGCGGGGACCAAACCGACGGCTGCGAGAGGCGGGGCCCCCCGGAGGGGCAGGACCTAGCCCCGGGCGTCTGTTCTTCCCGTGAATTGCCGGGTCAGCTGCCTGGGGCTTTGCATGGCCCCGGGGAACGCGCTCGCGCGGCTTCTCCTGAGTAACTGAGATAGTGACGGGGCTGCGCCCGCGCTCCTCTGTGTCCTGGAGCCCCGAGCAGCTGCGGGTAGGTGGGCACTGTTAGTCCTGCTGGACTCGCGGGGCTGCAGTCCTTTTTCTCTCAGAGTCGTTTGGATATTTGTAACTTCCTTTATGGATCTCACAGAATTGTCAAAGTAGGTGGCACCGGCAGCCAATGGGACGCAAAGGGAGTGCAAGTGCGATTTTGAGGGTCTCTTACGGCCCGAGGGCCATGTGTTCCTGTTCCCTGCCTCTGGCCACGATTGCACCGACATAACTCTGACTTTCTGAGATACTGAAAACAAGCCATGAAAAACTAGTTTGTTGGGCTGGAAATGTGACTTAGTGGTAGAGTGCTTGCCTCAAAGGCATGAAGCCCCGGGTTGGGTTCCTCAGTACCATATACGCAGAAGAAGCCGGAAGTGGCTCTGTGGCTCAAATGGTAGAGTGCTAGCCTCGAGCAAAAGAAGCTCAGGGTCAGCGCCCAGGCCCTGAGTTCAAGCCCCAGTACTGGCAAAAAAAAAACAACCCAAAAAGCAAGCAAACAAACAAAAAAACCCACTTTGTTACAGATCCCAACAGGCCCAGTGACTTCAAATAGGACAGACAAAAATCAAGAAGCTTATGGAGGGGAAAGAACTGGCCCAGGTCTTAGGACTGGACCAGAGTTAAGTAAGACCCAGTGTAGACAGCTTCTTGCTTAATCAGCCAAGCCTGTGACCAAGACCTGAGAAAAGCTGAAGTCATTGTTCAGATCCATGTATACAGAAAATAAGTTCTGGGAAAGACCTCACCTTCAGCACAGATATGATGCAGTGGGGCCCAGCCAGCCAAGAAACAGTGGAATGGAAAAAGCTGCAAGCTCAATATCAGAGGGTGGATTTCCTTGAAGTGAGTGTGTATGCAAGCCTCATATAGTGTTGCATTTAGCTTCCATCTAAGCCACTCGGTGATTATATGGATGTGCTCCATTGTCCTCTGAGTAAAGAAAAATCACCATCTATTGAGTGTCATGTGCCTGGCACTGTATGAACATTGTCTTGTGTGTGTGTGTGTGTTGATCTTAAGACTTGAACTCAGAGCCTGGGTGCTGTCCCTGAACTTTCTTTACTCAAGGCTAGAACTCTACTACTCGCACCACAGCTCCACTTCTGGCTTTTTGGTGGTTAATGGGAGATAAGCATCTCACAGACTTTCCTGCCTGGGCTGGCTTGGAACTGTGGTTGGTCCTCAAATCTCAGCCTCCTGAGTATCTAGAATTATAGGCATGAGCCACAAGCATGAACATTGTATTTTTACTCCTGTCCCAACTCCTCTCTGTCAGGTATTACTCTCAATTCATAGAAGAAGAAAAAAAAGCCTAGAGGCTCCACAGGTTAAGTAATGTGACCAAGCATTTTATAGCTTAAGGAAGGAACTGCTAGGTGGCAGTAGTAGGACTTCACAGAGGTTGCTCTACTTGGCTTAATTTGGAATGCTTAACAGGATCACACTGGCTCACTATCCACTCCAGATCTTGGCTACCTTTTTATAGAGTCAGGTTTCTGTTTACATTGTTTTGCCCCTAGCCAGGGCAATATAATGCAATTCATTTCCTCAAGTACTTATTCTTAGCTTTTTTTTAGAGTAAAGATTGAAACTTGACATGGGATATCATAGCTCTTCCACCCTAAATTAATGAGTACATCATATTGCTTATTATTATTACTAGCAGTCATTGACTATAGTCAAAAATACTTTTGTTTTCAATTCTGTACTCTTTGTAACTTCCTTGGCTTGAGAGCTGAAAGATTATCTGGTTGCGCAATTGCAGGTGGTAATTTCTTCTAGGTATCTCAGGAGGGGCCCACTTATATCTTGGAGCTGATAGATATTTTCCTCTTAAGGTGAAGCCCTAATCCAATATTATTGGTACCCTGATGAAAAGAGAATCAGAAGGACATGTGGCAAGATAGGAGTAATGTCTCCAAGAGCAGAGGAACACTGAAGTTTACCAGGAACACCAGATGCTGGGAGAGACATAGCTTCATCACTAATGTTTCAGGTAAAATGTGGCCCGGCCAGCACCTTGGTTTCAGACTTCTGGCTTCCAGGAGTTATTGAGACAAAGAATTTCTATTGTTTTAAGCCACCAAACAAGTCGTACTTTGTAACTTCGTACCAGCAGTCCTAGGATAGTTAAGAGGATTACTTGAATGATTCTAGTTTAGAACTATCTCTAAGAAGAGTTTTAACTGGCGTCATTCAAAGGGAGCTGCTGACGAACAAAAACAATAAATTATTACTCTGTAGAGATTTTTTTACCATGCCATATAGTTTTTATTTTGAGGAGGAAAGTCATTGGAACAAGTAGTCTCTACAATAATACCAACTTTATATCTATCTATTTATACATACATATATATAGCTTACACCCCAGGCAAAGCTTATTCTGGCTGAGTCAACTGAGCCTCAAAGGGTGACTTGGTCTGCTAGCCACTGCTCTAAGGCATCTCTCTTTTACATCCAACACCCAGGAAGCTGAGCATCTTTTCCAGGAGCAAATCCACAATCTCTCCTTCCTCTGACAGCTGCAAAGGAGACAGAACCAGGGAACATATCTGAAGCCATCCTTTTCAGAGGTTTCTTTCTAAGGAGAAGCTATGATTTTCTATACTCCTAAGGGATGAGTATGTGTTTCCTCCCTTATGTCTGGGGCTCCTTCCTCTCTGCTGAGCATTCTGGAGTTTTCCTAGTATCATTTTAAAATCTCAAACCAGACAGGAAAAGCTGGATTACAGAACCTAAATTTAAGCAGCACTAGACCTTTTTCTGAGATCATTGCTACCCAGAATGTTTTCTTCCATTTATTGTTATTATTACTATTATTAATTATTGCTGTTACTTCTGCTTGCTCTGCAATCTGCCTGTAATTGGTGGTTCAGTCACTAGGGTAGTAAATAGTTCCAAATTGGGAATTAGGATGCCCAGTTCTGACCTCAGTTCTGCCTTCCCTTGCTTGTGGCTACAGGAAGTAATTTGCTACTGGGCCTCAGTTTCTCCTTCTGCAAAATTATTAGGACTTTGAGTTGCAATGGTTAACACCACAGCTCAGCTGGTCTCCTCATAGTTCAATGTCATGATAGTTTAAGATCAAGAGCTCACCTGATCTTGTTTTTGTTCTTCACTGAAGGCCACCAGAATGACAGAGATAAACAGATTCAGCACCACAAACGTCAAAAACACAATGCAGGACCCAATGAGGAGGGAACCAAGCACAGGGCTATAGTCCAGCACCTGCCAGGAACAAAGCCAGTCATTCCTGGCATTCTGTGTCCTAGTGTCTCCCTCCTGGCTGTAACTCTCAGAAGGAAATTCAGTCCTTAGAGCTGGGTAGAGCTTGGAGCCAGGAAGGTCCCTCCGCTTGGGGCTGAGGATGGGAAGGACCAGAGGAGGAGCAGGCAGCATCCCTCCCCCCTGTTGCATCCTCACACACATATTCAGCCAAGGCTGACCCTGCTGGAGACCTTCCAGCACAGTCCCCACCCCATCCCCAGTAGTCAATGAATGCTTGGAGTTTCAGGAGCAGGATCTCCAGGGAAGGGTCCCGGATCATGTGACTATGTGATAGCCTGGGAAAGGGGACACAAGGAGGGGAGGGTGGGAGTGCTTTTTCTCATTTTCAGGAAGGTTTGGTGCAGACTTTACTTAGCGTCCACACCTCCTTACCTCTTCATAGTTGAAGATCCCTAGCTGAAGGCTGATCAGTGTCTCTGCTGCATCAAAGAGGCTTTTGTAGGAATGGAGTTGCCATCCAAATATTAAGTTTGACTGTTAGAGAGAGAGTGCTCATGGATGAAAGAGAAGATGTGGGACTCCCTCCTTCTCCTACACCAATCCTGCTGTCAGCCATGGCCCACACCACTACCTTCTCTGCCTGGCCTAGCTCAGCTGTCCCTATGGGAGGTGGGTGTATACATGCACTAATGCTTGAGATGGGATGTGTGTGTCCCTTTCTATAGGTCCATGCATGCAAGACCATGCACGTGCATATATGTGAGAGTCTGCATGTGTAGTTGTGTAAACACTGGTACCTGCACTCATGCCTCTGTGTGTGCGCACATGTGCGCGTGCATGCATGCACGTGTGCATTCGTGTGTTGCATATTCTGCAGGTGTGTTCACCAGTAACCTCCTCCAGGACCTTGGCTGTGCTCATAGTCTGTGGTTGATCCCAGCTCCACATCACCCAGCACCGAGAGCTCTCTGAGCCTCCTAGGGTTCAGGCACCCACTATCTCAGCCACTATGGCCTTTTTCCATATGGCTGCTCTAAGACTTAGTGAGGAAACTGGATGCTCTGAGACCCCAGCTCTGCCCCAGGGAGTTGCACTGGGCGGACAGTGGGCTGCTTCTATCTTGGACACTGCCTTTCCCCCACCACAACACATCCTCAAGAATTTCCTAGGACTGTGGTATCAGAGGAAGGCCCAGTTCCCCTCACCCCCATCCCGAGTTGTCATTTCTGGTCTCAGACAATACTGAGTATTGCAGAAATCATAGACTTGGATGAGTGTGAGAGTCAGGGGTGTGTATTTGGATGCAAAAGCTCAGAAAAGGGTCTTTGCTTCTCATATTACTTCATGGTGAAAAAAAAAAGAGTTGAACATTCAATGCTTTTTTTTTTTTTTTTTTGGATTTGTCGCAAATAGATATGATCATCAAAATGCTCTCAGATGCTAAGGAGCCGGTTAGGGCATTGGTCCTATCAAGTTCATGACTTAGAGTCTAGAGCAGCAAAAACCTATTCTACTGAAGCTCTCAGTCTTGGCCGTTGAGGTGACCACACCACAGATCCCAGTTAAAAGATCTAAACTCAGAAGATCTACCATCTCCCTCAGGGTCCCAGGGTCTCCCTAATTGTCCCCTCCATGCTACCAAGTAGCTCAGCTTCGTAGAGACCAGTTCTGAGGTTTTCCCAAGAGAGTCACTCACCGCAATGGAATAGGCCAGGAACATGATAACAATGACGGTGGTAAAGCCTGAAATGTCACCCCAGGCCCGGCAAAGAGCCGACGTGATCATGCTCATTTTGGGATTCAACCTGAGCAGGTGCCAAAGCTTCACCGTGGACAGGAGTACCAGGAAGGCAATGATGTATCCGAGAGCAGCATCGGCTGATGCTGTCTCACTGAAGCTGATCCCTCTGTGGGACCAAAATAGGAGGCCATGAGCAGGGCAGCCAGAGGCTCTCCGGATGTAGCATTAGATGTACTGCCATCTCGGGATGCAGGATTAGACGTATCATGATCTCAGAGCCATGATGGTGTTGATAACTGTGATGAGGAGGATGGTGGGGGTGACAGCAGTGATGCAGCTGCTGATGGGTGGTGATGGTGATGACAGCGATGGTGACGACACTGGCAGTGAGGAGGAGGATGGTAGGGATGACAACTGCCGATGGGTGGTGATGGTGATGACAGCAATGATGAAGAGAGTGATGGTGTTAGTGATGATGGTGATGATATCATGATGGCTCCTTGACAACTCCTTGTTGATGGAGTCTCTAACTAGCAGTTTTGTTTAATGGAGAACTCTGGAGGAATCTGGAGGAATCATCTCAGGGTGAGGAGGATGAAGGGAAGGGACTTTCTGCATTAGGGTCACCAGATGTTCTGCATCCCGCACATGTATCCACAACTGGCCTCCTATTTGAAGGAAAGAGGGGAGTTCTATCTATTCATTGTGCTAAGTAAGAACCGCAGTTGCTCTGTCTCATCTGAACATCAAGACCATATCTTCCTATCACCATTTCACAGGTAAGGATTGGGAGTTAGCACCAAGTCACACAGCTAGTGACTAAATGGTGACACACTTGTGAGTGCAAGAATGAATAGTCCAGGTGTGTCTGACATTAAAGCCCAGATTCTTTCCAATATCACAGCTTGTCCTTCATCCTTCTCCTGCCTTTCCATTTTAAATCAGTTTTAATAGTATTATATCATTAAAAATGACATGGATATTTCCTATTGACATGAAGGACAAAAACAAGTTACAGAAAAATATAGAATCCCAAGGATTTAGTATGGATATATAATTTTTACATAATATAACCAATATTAAATGTTTGTCCTTATATTTAACAATACCATTAATATCACATAATTTATAAATGTGATTATGGGGCTGGGCTGCAGCTCAGTGGTCACTCACATGTACAAGGCCCTGAGATCAATCTCCAGGACAAACAGGAAGGGAAGGGAAGGAGAGGAGAAGGAGGGGACAGAAGAGCAGGGGAGGGGAAACACATTTGGACAGTCAGAGAGAATAGCTCTGATCAGTGGCCGGGCTGCAGGGTTGAGGTCTTCTTCCCTACTAAGGGGTCAGAGCTGAGACTATGTAAACAAGGAAGCAAATAATTTAAAATTAATAACTTATTAAAATTCAAGATTTGAGTCATAGTATAGCTCAGTAGTAGAGTAGGTGCTTAGTATATATCAAGGCTCTGGGTTTGAGTCCCAGAAAAAGAAAAGAAAGGAAAGGAAAAATTTGAAGGACTGACTATAAAAACAGCAAAACTCCTGAAATTTGTTATATTTCTGAAATAAACACAAAACTTTGCTTGATTGATCCAAGTTAATTGATCAATCAAAGTTAATTGAGGTTTTCAATATTAATTTCAGCCTTAACTGAGCTTGGGTTCACTGGGCATGCTCAATGCTGGAGCCCTTGCTTAGCATGGGTGAGGTGTTGGGTTGAAGGATTCAATATCTACCACCACCTCCACCAAAAAAAAAAGAAACCTAATTCAAATTATGGTCAGGTTTCTGTTAAACTAGCAGATTTCACTTATGCTTTCTAACATTCAGTGTCAGAAAGTCACTGACACTGTCACACTGACACTCTGCTGTAGAATTGTTTTTGAGCCATGCAAATATGAAATCCATCTGGGTGGATGTCAAGAATGAAACATGCTGCTGGGCGCCAGTGGCTCATGCCTGTAATCCTAGCTGAGATCTGAGGATCTTACTTCAAAGCCAGCCTGGGCAAGAAACTCCATGAGACTCTTATCTCCAATAAACCACCAGAAGGCAGAAGTGGTGCTGTGGCTCGAGTAGTAGAGCGCTAGCCTTGAGCTGAAGAACTCAGGGACAGTGCCCAGGCTCAGAGTTCAAGCCCTGCTATCAACAACAACACAAAGAATGAAACATGCTTGGATCCTGGTGAGGAAAGAGCGTGGCCAGTGAGGGCACAGTGACAATCCAGTGTCATCAGCGGTCCTGGGGGACCTACCACAAACAAGAGCATCATTCCTTCCTAGAACGAAGCCTTTGTTTTCTAGCCATAGCTGATAGGCTTTCTGGGAAGGTCCAGGGAGTCCACATTCAGGGCTGTGTGAGCCAGATGGTACCAGGTCCAGAGACTCAATGTAGCCATGGTAGTCGTGAGAAGGTGGCCATGGATCATGCGTGAGAAAAAGGCTGGGCTGGCATTGCAATAAAACCAGGCATGGGGGCACATGCCTGTGATATCAACGCTGGGCAATCCAAGGCAGGAGGATCAGGGGAAGGATCTGTCCCCAAAATCCAAACCCAAACCAAACCAAACCAAACCTTATTTACAAAAACAGCAGAGGCTGGATTTGCTCCCTCATGCCCGTTGTTCCTTGCTGACCCTTTCGAGAGCTAAAGCACCTCTAAGTTTTGTGAATGACTATTTCATATAAGCTCACTGTCAGCTTTACTGAAAAGCTGTCTGCTGACAACTTCTGACCTGTAAGAACGCTGTTGATAGGAGACATTTCTGTTGAGGGAGCCTTCAAAGAAGTCTGGTAGTTTTGACACATGGCAAACCAGCATAGGACACAAGGCTGGTTTGTTGAATGAATGATATAGCATTAGACTGGAGTTCAAGTTCTGAGACCTCTATTTACTTTCTGTGTGATCTTGTATCAGCAACTTAACCTCTCTGAAACTCATTACAAATGATTTTGTCATTTGTTTTTTTTTTTAAAGAGTGAGATAATGGGGCTGGGGAAGTGGCTTAGTGGTACAGCGCTTGCCTAGCGTGCATGAGGCCCTGAGCTCAATTCCTCAGCACCTCAAAAAATAAAAAGTGGGGGATGATAATATTCTTAGAGGTCTCAGAAATACTAAAATAGGTGAGGCTGTGCTTTTATCAATGCTTTTATCACAATGGGTGACTTTCAACAATAAGTCTGATGTTAGATATATCTGTAAAAAGGGTGATGGAAAAAATGCAATTACCCAAAGCAAGCCATTTGATCCTGGAGCCACATAATCTAGGGGGTGGGGGTGAGGGTGTCCATGCATGCTGTTACTGGGGCTTGAACTCATGGTCTTGGCACTATCCTTTAGTTTTTTCACTGAAGGCTAGTGTCTAACACTTGAGCCACAATTCCACCTTTTTGGCTTTTTGTTGTTTTTGAGATAAGAATATCATGGACTTTCCTGTCCTGCCTCATTTTGAACCACAGTCTTTAGATCTCTGCCTCCTGAGTAGCTAGGATTATAGGCATGACCACTGGTACCTAGCTAAAAGGTAGATTTAATTACATCTTTTCTGCCTTTCTGCTGTGTGGCCCTGGTAATCACCTGGGTTTCTGAGTTTCTGTTTCTTTGCGAAGTGGAGTGATGATACCATTCACCTTCATCCATTCCTGTTTATCCTATGAGTTTTAGATATGAGTTAATCCATCCTGCCTGGGACAGAGTGAACACCTGATGTGTGCCAGCAGAGACTGCTCACTGGGGCACTGTCTCTTCCAACATGTCTTCTCCAAAGCTGGGTGGAACCCAAACCAATGCTGGGTGCACATGTAAAGTGATATTATACTTTGTCGTAAAGAACCCTTTCCAGTCGTATGTGCTCCAGACCCCACACCTGATCTAGGGGGCACCTGCAGTTACTTCTGCTGAGGGCCCTGCGGGGAGCCGAGGGTTGGCAAGGTCCCCGAGGTATCCTTCCTACAGCTGGAGGGAAAGGAGGAAATAAGCAGGGGAGCTGAGAGGCGACCACTTACCCTGCCCTGTGCTCCCGGTAGTACTGCAGGTCACGCTCTGCCAGCACAGCCCTCTTTACAAACACCGCCAGAGCACTCCAGCTGGCCAGGATGATGGCCAGTTCTAGAAGGTTCCACTTGCTGCTGAAATAGCCCCACTTCAGCCTCTTCATGAGCTTGCCCTGGGAAAGGAGCCAAGGTTCTGTCAGAAGCAGTGGTCCTGACTGCCACTCCCAGCCAGGAAAGCAGGGACTGGGAAACAAGGCCTGGGGAGGCTCAGAGGTCCTGGCCCTGTTGGCAAAATGCCTTGAGGCCTCTCCCAGCCTTGTACACAGCCTCACTTGCTCCCACCCCTAGCTCCAGCTGCAGGACTTATGAGAGTAAATACAATATCTAATAAGGGGGAAAAAAACCCTTTTTCCCCATGCAAAGAAAGATTCTCCTTCAGTCCCTTGCTTTTCAGAGTCTTTAGAAAACCTGTCATTGTAAAATCTCTCCCTGCTTCTTGAAGATATATCTTTTTGAAACCTAAACAAGCCTCTTGATAGCTTTCTGCCTAGGAAAAGTCTTTCTCAAGGACCTGGGAACCATCTCTTCGATGTGTGGTTATAGAGGAAAGTAGTACCCCAGTTATTTCTAGGGTCCCTAAGTGGGCAGAAGCCAACTCCACAGACACCTGACTCAAGTTACCAAACTCGCAGTCACAAAGGTCAAGTCTGTCTTTCCTTTTAAGGCAGTTAGTAAATACTGGTGACCTGAGGACCAGGTGACTTTAGGATGGTGTGTCCAGTCCAGGCCCTCTCACCTAAGGACAAGTGTGGTGGGTGGCATCTGCCTGTCTGTATAAGCACATGAGTTTTCTTTCTGTCAGTGACCTCTGAGTGCATTACCCATGATACACCTCACATGCTGGTCTAATGCTTATTCAGTACTAATACTGCTTTCTGTAGAGAGGAAGGAATGTACAGATGTAGTCTCATTTTTGTTTTTTGAATTATTGTTTGTGTTGTTGTTGTTGTTGTTGTTTGGTTGGTCGTGGGGCCTGAACTCTGGGCCTGGGTGCTGTCCCTCAGCTCTTCAGCTCAAGGATAGCACTCTATTACCTGAATCATAGCACCACTTCTGGCTTTTTCTGCTTATGTAGTGCTGAGGAATCGAACCCAGGGCCTCATGCATATAAGGCAAGCACTCTACCACGAAGTCACCTTCCCAGCCCTTGGTTGGTTATTTTTTGAGACAGAGTTTGTTAGATAGCCCAGGCTGGCCTCAAACTCACAATCTTCCTACCTCAGCCTCCAGAGGGCTAATGACAAGTGTGAACTATGACACTGGGCTGGCATCCTGCTTTATGAGGCTCATTTTCTGGCATAGGTGGTGAATATGAAGGTCAGGCATTATACTCTGGATTCAAATGTTGATGATGGGGGCTGGCGATATAGCTCAGTAACAGAGCTTGCCTAGCATGCATGATGCCCTGGGTTCTATACACAGCACAGCAAAATAGAAAATAAAAACACATAACTTGGGATAAATAACAACTCTGGGCTTTTGTGTTCTTAGGACAGTACTTCTCATACCATAAGCCCCAAACACACCTTGACTTAAAAGAATTACTGGATCAGAGGACAAGATACTGTATGCCTTTAGGCATCTATCCCATGTACACTTTTAGTGGGAGGTGTGGGGGGGGCATATGACCTGTTTCTGGCAACATCTTCAAATTCTCATCATCAACAGCTGTGCCTTCCTGGTACAGCACATCAGTGAAGGTGGTGAGGGATTTTTCCCGATTACCAGGGACCACAGATGACAGTAAAAGGTGCACAGAGCTCCCCAGCCTGAACTCAGAGACTCCCCTCCCCCTCTCGCCCGCTCTTAGAAGGTTCAGTAGCCACAGGACCTCCTTCCCAGGCTAGGCTGTAGACAGAAGCTGAGTTCAGCTGTCGGGACCTGAGGTTTCCAGGCAGATACCTAAAGCAAAGATGTTCCTTCCTCCCCCTTCAGGCCCCATTTCAAAGAGTGGGAGAGGGGAGGGTCAAGGATCAGGCTCCCCCCAACTCCATCTCTGCCCTGGGTGTCCCACATACCCCTCACCTGCACCGCCATGTAGTAGAAGAGGAAGATGAAGTAAAGCAGCTCTGCTGCCACCACGAAGGGGTGCCAGCCATCGGTGAAGGGGTACAGACGCAGGCTCTGCAGGGTCGCATGTGTGAAGAAAGTCCCTGGGAAGCAAAATGCTTTTAATTGAAGTTTGTTTTTTGTTTTTAGTAGTTGTGATTAGCATTTTAATGATGAATGGTAAGGAGAAAGAAATAGAATGAGCATGAATTATGACAGCATCCCACATAGAGTTAAAGTAAATATTGTTTGTGAGGCCTTGGTATCGGTATCGTGTGTGTGTGTGTGTGTGTGTGTGTGTGTGTGTGTGTGTGTGTGTGTGTGTGTGCTGGATTAGGGGACAAAATGTACTTCCAATGTGGATTTAGGCACTATGTCTAAAATATTCTTTCAGGTAACCTTCTATGAAGTCCCTGGCAGACCCTCACTGAGACTCCCCACCCCACCTCCAATACGGTGAGACGCACCAACTGCCATCAGACTCCACCCAGGTCCTTTTGGGATAATGAGGGAGACAAGACCACTCCAGTGCCTGGACTTTTGGGAGCTGAGGATGCACAGCATCAGGGAAAAATCAGGACCCAACCCCCCAGGGCATTCCAGGGCATTTCATTTGCCCTGGAATCCTAGCCTCTTGGAGGTGGGGCCTAGCTGGTCGGGAGACTCAGGAGACTTGGCCGGGGATGGGCGTGGAGGGGGGGGGGGGTGGCAGGGTTTCTAGGCAAGGCAGCTCACCCAGAGCACTGGTCTCCAGCATGAGTGTGACAACGCAGAACAGGTTAACATTGGCATTGTAGACAGTGAACTCCACAAACACAGCCCTGGTCAGGGTGTCCAGCCAGGTGTGGTCAAAGAGATACTGGAGTAGTCTGTAGGAAAGAAGGTTCTTTAGAGTGTCTCCATTATGCATCCTCATCCCTGCTTTTCAGCCCCTAGACAACACCAGCTTCCTATCCAAACCTTTTCCTTTCTCTCTCCCTCCCTCTCTCCCTCCCTCCGTCTGTCTTCTCTGCTCCTGGGACTCTGGTGCTATCTATTCCAAGGGGATGGTCACAGTATGCTGGTGCATGGCATTAAATGTTGGCACATATGGTCTTGTGGCCATTATAGTGGAACTTTTCAAAGTGGGAGATCCCCAGACAAGCATCTGAGAAGTTGTTGGAAATTGAGGGTCTCAGGCCCCATCCAAGACCTGCTGCATCAGAAACACTGGGCCCAGGGAGCCTGGGGATATGTGCTTGGACAAGTCTGAGAGTCATTGTATTAGAGGAAGCTTCTAAACTGGGAGCGGGGGGGGGGGGGGGGGGGGGGGACTGAGGTGAGCCACAGTTGCAGCTCCCAAGGTCCCTCTAGGCTGGCAGCTCTCCTGGATCAGCTTTGAGAACTGGCTTCTGGGTAGAGTAGAAAGAGCAGGAGCCCTGGTGGTGGCAGAAGGCCCTGGCCTCAAAGCCTGGCTGCCTCTTGGATCAGCTTCTGACTTCTCTATACCTTGCTAACACCAAAATGGGTGTTAACAGCAGTGCCTCCAAATGTTGCAGGAGAACGAATGAACGTGTATGTATGTGTGTGCACGCTCGTGCACAATTGCTGGAGGGGAATATTTCTTTCATTACATATTTCATTGCATATTTCTAGGACCCCAAAATATGACTTGAGTGATTGTCTCCTCTCAGCCTCTCCCACAGTGATGTGAATTAACCTGGCCCAGGCCTACACGGAAGCTGCCTTTTCCAATCCAACATGAACTCTTAACAACTGGCTCTACTCAGTGGCAAGAGAATCGAGTCAGCTTTACCTTGACGCGTTTTTGCGATCGGTCCCCAGGGGGACCACATAGCCTCCTCCCCCGTACACTGTGAGTTTGCCCCACATGGGATAGCCCCGACGCTGACGCTGGCTCTGGTACTCCCAAGCCTGGGGGAAGTCACTGCTGGTATTAGGGACGGAGGCCGTCCAGCCTTCCCCGTAGTCTGCCAGGTCTTCAACATCCAAAGAATAGGGGGCATGGCATCCATCAAAGGAAGCCTGCAGCTGCTGGGCAAGTGGACAGGAGCTTTTCCGGACCCTCACTTGGCGAACGTGGGCACTGCCAACCAGTTTGGAGTTCCCATCAGTGACAAAGCCTAAAGATGAACACAAGGTGGGAAAGTCCAACAACCGAAACACATTCCCTTCCCCTGGTGCAGATGCTGATAGGAACTAAAGGGTACCTAATAGAGCGACAGCCAAGAGAAGCTCAGGACCAGCCATTCATCCAAATGACCTCCTCCCCCTCTATCTGGCACCTACTCACTCCCCGCATAAGTTCTTCGAGGGAAGGGGATTGTACTCTACCACCCTGTCATCCACCTGTACCCTTTCCCCAACCCACACACATCGTAATGGCTACATGCCAGCAACACAGCTGCTTTCATGTTGTATGCTCCAGTCCCTTTTCTCCATCACCACTGGCTCCATCACCACTGCATCAACCCCTGCCGTAACGGTTGTGTTCCCCCCAGCATCCTGATTCACCCACCCTTCTATGCCAGCTTCCACTGGAACCCTTCTCAGAACACAGATTCATGGGGCTCCCTCTCAGGATGCCTCTTGTCCTTAAGGATAAACCCTGAACCACTGAGCTCCTTCATGTGCAGATTCCTATCTGTAGCTCCTACTCTGCTTCACACAGGTCTCCCTTCCACTCCTGAAGTAGCCATTCTCAGTGATTTGTAGTTCTAAGGACATGTTGTGGTGTACCAGGCTTGGCTTTTTTCATGATGTTTTTCCTAGTACACTTGATTTCACCTAAAGATATTCTCACACCTGTAATCCAAGCACTTGGGAGGCTGAGGCAGGAGGATTGCCAGCTCAGGACCAGCTTGGGCTATATTACATAGTGAGACCCTGTCTCCAAATAAAAAGACATTCTCTGATCAGAATCACAGGCGAGTTGGTGGCCCAGGCCTACAGGGCTCCTAAGTGACCTGCACCTGCTTCCAGACAGTAGCTCAGTCTACATGTCTGGGGACTGTACCTGGGTGATGACCATACAGGTTGTTCATGAGGGTAGTATTGGCCCATTCGAAGAACCCCTGGAAGCCCAGGACAGCGGAGAAGCCTTGTGTGAAGCTGTGCTCAAGGTGCCTGTTGAAGTGGTAAGCACTGGGATCCCTCTGCCCATAGGCCACCAGCAGCAGCATCCACAGGAAGCCCAGGTATGCTTGAAAAGATGCACAGTTGCGGTCAGGTAGTCTGGGCAGAAAATTCTGTGGTGCAAGTCTCCAAACAGTGGAGGTCTTGGAGGCCAGACCAGTGCCCCCCTCTCATCCCCCCTCCCCAGCAAGACCAGCAGAACTGATCCTTGTGGAGACAGCAGAGGGGAGTGAAGCACACAGACCAGAAGGTATTCTCTCTGGGTTCAGATACTAGCTCTTCCTCCCTCCTTGACCTTGGCAAGGGATTCAGCCCCTCTGTAGCCTGCTGTACAATTTGGTCGAAAAGATCATACATGTTTCTTAAATAGAAAATTTAAATGGGGCATCTGCCTCATTGCATTGCTGAGGCTACAATACTGACAGTGGACATGGCTGCCCCCGTGTGCCACCTGACACTCTGGGGATGGGAGTGTGATGTGAGGGTCTGGGCCAGGGCCCAGGCATCTGCATTCTGAGAATCTCCCCCCATGCAGGGGGAGATGGACACTCGTGAGTAGGATCATTTTGGAGTGGACTACATGCTGTTCCTGAGGTCCTCTGCAGGGCTGAACCCATCATGGCTTCGTTCCCTCCCTGTGGGCCTCCTTCCTACCAATGTTTCTGGGATCACCTCTGGATCTGCCTGTACCCAGTCTGCTTTGGAGAGACCTGGGTGAAGACACTGAAGTCTGGCCTCTCCCAGTGCAGAGGCCTGGGAAGAGCCTCTCTGATGGCATGGTGATTGGGCTGAAATCAACCAAAGGAAAGGTGCAAGGAAGAGCAGGCATATACCAGGCAGATCAGATAGAACAGTCTGGTTAAAACCTGGGTTCAGAAGAGTGCAGGGGATCCTGGGAGCTGCAAAGGCCAGTGTGGATAGAACTCAGGGCTTGGGGTATCAAGAGGGGGGACTTGCGGTGGTGGAGCCACAGGAGAGAGCTCAGAAGATCCTAAGGGCCATGGAGACCCACCAAAACACGTCGTGAAGTACAGTGAGTGGTGATCTAGGGAAATGGAGGCTTGCAGGTCACGAGGCACTTCTGAGGTTGCACACAGCATCTTCTGAGTCTGTGCTGAGAACCAGGGGAAGGCCACCTACCCACGACTTCTCTGATGAGGGCATAGGCCTTCTGTTCCTTGAGGCGAGTGGTTTTCATCCTCTCAACAGCGGCGGCGAGAGGTGGCTGGTAGTCCTTGCTGCTGTGTCTGCGCATTCGGGACCCGGCACAGGGGCCTGCAGAGACAAGGAGGCAGCAGTCCCCAGATGGGGGTCTGACCTGCTCCCCAGCCCTGCTGCCCCCAAACCAACACCCATGTTTCCAGCCATACTGTCAGTGGTTGCAATAAAAGTATCAGTTCTGTCCCACCTCAGGGCCTTCACACATACCCAGTGTGCCGTCTTTCCCTCCCCCTATCCTTCAGAGAGCAGCTTAGGTGCCACCTCAGAAGAGAGGCCTGCGATGTCTTGTTCTCTCCCAACCTTCTTGTTTGCATCTCAATTCACACTTAGCTGTTGCCTCCCTGGATGCCCATTTATTCCAGGGCCGGTGAGCATTCATCTAGTCAGTGCCAGGTTACCTGAGGGGAGGGGAGGGCTGACTTCAGCTGGATCACAAGGTCCTGCCTAGGGTGACAAAGCTTCTCTAAATCTGAATTGTAGCCATGGTTACATAACCCTGTAAATTTACTAAAATCGAACTGCAGCCAACAATGGATGATTTCTGTGCAAATTATGTTCCTGAGTTTTCTGGCACACAGCCTGAAGATTTGCCAAAGGAACATTTGAATTAATATTTCATTGCTTTGGAGGCTGCATCTCTTTGGAGAAAAATTAACCTTTGGTCTTGAAAGAAGATTTTAATGGACTTTTTGGATATGAAAAGCCAAAACTACCCTGGAGTGGAAGAACACAAGCTCAGATCAAGGTACCCGCACTGTACAATGGGGGATGCACGGGGCTTGTTTGTGGGTTTCCCATTATTTCCTCTATAAGCCAAGAGTGATAACTACACAGTTGATTGTGTCTTGTTGGCTTGTGTTGGTGTACACTTTCATTGTCACCAGCTTTGCTCTGGGGGTCCTGGTTGAGAAGTAGGGAGGAAGGGTCAGTGACTTCTTAAAACCGGAGTCAGCATGGCCATGTGCCCATAAAGCTTCATCTACAAACTCAGGTGTAGAGGCAAGAGTGGGATGTAGCTCAAGTTGTTGGACGAGGATGTGGTCCTCAGTACTGAAAAACACAAATCCAGAGTGTGGGAGGGTGTCACATTTGGCCCTCTCTGTAGTTTGCCTACTTGTGGTCCTGAGGCTGTAGTATACAGCTGTTTTTTCAGCATCTGCAAGCTGCTTGTCTGTTGGTTTTCATTTTAAAGCCTGGGAACCTGCATCTTAGGAAGCAAGCTGCCTGCTTAGGATTGCGTTGAGGAGGGCAGCCAAGATAGGCAGCAGGGGCCCGGAAGTAGTTCTTCTGGCTGAAGGAAGGGTCAGAGGGAGTGAGTTGTCAGAAGGAAGGAATGAGGCTGCTCAGGAGACAAGGAGGAAGACACTATTGTCTGGCTGGCTTGGAGTGACTCACAAATCCCGCATGAAGGCTGGTGGAGAATGGGGACTGGGGAACACCTGTGCCCAGGATCCTGCAGAGATTGTAGGAAAGCCAGACCCCTGCCTCTTCCCACCAAGACCCTATTACCTGGGCCATGCAGATGTTCCTGCAGCAACGGTACATTGTCCTCCTTGTCCTCTTTCTTCAAGACCAGTGCAAAGAAAGCAGCAAAGCCTAGCACCTGAAAATCACCAGTGTGAACCCCAAGACTGCAGTGGTAACTGTAAGGCTGGTCTGAGGGGAACAGGATTGGGGGCCCATCTGTGCACAGGATACAGGAGCTGGCCTCTAGAGCAGCAAGGTGAGAAAGTCCTCCATGGAGGCCAGTCTTAGGAGAGGTGGGGGCCACCCATCAGAGACTGGCAAGTCTTTGAACTCACCTGAGCTTTCCCACCTGCTGCTTGCCTGCCTAAAGGGTCTCATCTTGATGCATGGAGTTACTATACCATCCTGATCCCACCCCTGCTTCCCTACATTGCGGCCATACATACCCCAAGAACTGCACCTTCCACCTGCTGTGTGAAAGCAGAGGGTGAACAAGGCTCAGCACACACCCTTTCTCAATAGTCTCCTAACCTAACCTCTACCCCATAAAGGGTAACTTTTTATGGGGTAACCCCATAAAACCTGGTGGGTGCTCACAGATTTTTGAGTCTTACTGTCACGGCTGTTCAGGGTAGAATGGTAGATGTGGGTAAGGTAGATGTGGCATGGGGGATTTGTCAAGGTGTCCCCTCTTTTCTGCAGCTCTCCCCACATCCCAGCACAGCCTTTCTTCCTCCTAGGGGCTCCCCGGGCCCTCCTCCCAGGGGAATCTGCACTCCCACCACCCACCTGCAGGTGTGAGCTTAGTGCTTCTCCATGCAATGTACTTGGGGATGTATCCCATGTCAGAAATAGAAGTCTAACTCCTACCCGATGCACACATTTAATGTCTGGGTGGTTTTTGTTTTGATTTGTGTTTTTTTCTTTCCTGAAGGGATTGTTCCTTTAAATCAGAAGGTTCTCCAGACTGAGGAAATAGAGTATGACACATACTTACATACTCGTATGGACTAGGGCTAGATGCTTGTGATTGGAACTTCTTTTTTTGTGGGAGGGGACATGTGTGAGTTAGGCGACCACCCTAACTACTAAGTATTGCAGGCTTGTGATCTTAACTTCCTAACCTCAAGTTTTCTCATGTGTAAAAATTCCCACAATCCTCAGGGTGATTTTGAGTATGAAATCCATGCCTCTCTGTACATTAACCTCCCTGCCCCAGGTCCTTCTCAGAGGTGGTGCTTCATATATTGTTTGTTGAGTGCATCAAGGAAGGATCCCTAAGCCTGAGGACAGGACTATTCATAGACAGGTGAAGGTGGTTGGTTTGGGGCAAGAGTCCTGACCTTAAGTGGCTGAGTGATGAACACACTCTCCACAAAGGAGACAGCCATGGAGATGAGCCACCTGAGGGAGCTGGCGTGCCCATAGTGCAGGCCGTAGAGCATGGTGAAGAAGGCCGCCACACCACTTGTGGCCGCCACCAGGAGCCAGCCCACCAGGACACACCACCAGGGCAGACCTCGAAGGGGCCTGCTGGCCCGAGGAGTTCTGCAAAGGAAGGTTGACAGTCAGGGTGGCACCAGCAGACTCAAGTTCAAATCCCATTCTGTTCTCATCATTTGCATGACCTTTGCCAAGATGGTTGACCAGTTAGCCCTTTGTTTCCCCCTCTGTAATCTGCACCTCCTTTGGAGGGCCATTCTGTAGTTGGCCAAATAAGCGCAGTGGCATTTACTCACCTTGTTGCACTCATTCTTTCTGTCCTCACCTCCTTCCTTTTTAGGGGGTACAGATGGAATATTTAAAAGTAAATTCGAGATTATACAAAATCATCCCTAATTACTTCAGAATGCTTCTCAAACGTGGTCATTTTCTTACCAAATTTCTGTGCCACTGTCACCTATCAATCCCTTAATGACATCTGGTAACCTGGCTCTCTCTCTCTCTCTCTCTCTTTCTCTCTGTGGTACTTGGGGTTGAGATCACAGCCTGGTGCTTGTTAGGCAGAGCTCTACCATTGAGCCATACCCTCAGCCATTTTTGCTTTAGCTATTTTCTGAATAGGGGCTCTCATTTATGCCCAGGCTTGCTTGGACCACAGTCCTCCTATTTTCCCTTTCCATGTAACCAAGATGACAGGTACATACCACCATACCCAGCTATTGGTTGAGATGAGGCTCTCACTCACTTTTTGCCTGCGCTAACCTTGACCCTCAATTCTATCAATCTCCAACTCCTGAGTAACTACAACTATAGGTGTGATGCTATGCCAGGATTAAAATTTTACTAATTATTGCAAAACACAATGCATTTTCAGTTTGAATCGGGAGATAGGCATTATTCCCATTTTATAGATGAAGAAACAGGCTCAGAGAGGTTGAGGGCTGGCTTGAAGGTACACAACCAGGAAATAACTACATGAATATGGTTATACTTGGGGGCTGTATCTTCCAAAAATAACTCTGTTCACCAGAATGTTCATAGGAACCCTGAATCCCTTCCTCCTGGGAGGTCAGCGGGGAGGGGGGATATCCTTTTAAGGTTGGTCAGGATGTGCTATCCCATGGCCAAGCCCACTTAGTCCCTAGGGAAGTGGATGACCTGGTATGTGCTGGGACCCGGGGGCCACACTGTCCTCCGAGACAGGTTTTCAAGGTCTGCAGCTGCCTGAGGGCCTGAGCATAGCTGTGGTGCTGTGGGAAGGCCCTAGGCACCACCAGCCTCAGCTCCTTCTCCACATGCTCCAGCTGAAGGTAGAGACACTGCCTGTAGGTACTGTCCTTCCAAAGGGCACTCGAGGCCAGCTCAGGCTTGGGGTGTCGTGTTTTCCCTGGGGGACAAGAGAAAAACAGCCAGTTGGTACTGAGTGATTAGTGACAACAGTCAATCAGCTCTAACACACACACACACACACACACACACACACAGAGTTAAGAGAGCAACAGCTTTGAATTAAAACACTTGCCATGCCATGAGACATCAGAGGTGCTGAGAGATTGAGGGTGAGGCTTGTAAGGCTGGCTTTTCAATTTGAATGCTTTCCTTTTAGGTTTTTTTAAAAGACAGTTTCAAGATTTCCTTACAGTCAAAAGAGGAGAGAAATGCCAAGTGTGGTGCCACACAACTATAATCCTAGCTACTCAGAAGGAGGAGGCAGGATGGTTGTGAGTTCAAGCATAGCCAGGAAAAGGTTAATGAGATCATACCTCAAAAATAAAATAGGTGGCACTAGTAGCTCACACCTGTAAATCCAAGCTATTTGGGAGGCTGAACCAGGAGGATCATGGTTTGAGGCCACTCCAGGCATACATGTGAGAGACACCCCCCCCCCCCCCTTCTCAACTGCCACTTAGGTGTGGTGGGACTCATCTGCCACTCCAGATAAAGGGAGGCAGAGATCAGAAGCATGTAGGCCAGAAAACAGGGTATTGTGCCATATTTCTGTCACCCCAGCTTTGATCAGAAGCCCAAAATAGGCAGATTGTAGTCCACGCCTATGCCCAGGCAAGAAGCAAAACCCTATCTCAAAAATAACCAGGGGCTGGGAATGTGGCTTAGTTGTAGAGTGCTTGCCTAGCATGTATGAAACCCTGTGTTCGATTCCTCAGTACTATATAAACAGAAGAAGCCGGAAATGGTGCTGTGGCTCAAGTGGTAGAGTGCTAGCCTTGAGCAAAAGAAGCTCAGGGCCTGAGATCAAGCCCTAAGACTGGCAAAAAAATAATAATAATAACAATAACAACCAATGCAACCAGACACTTGCGGCTCACACTTTTAATCTTAGTCACTTGGGAAGCTGAAAAGAAGAAGACTAAGTTTGGAGGCCAATTCCAGGTAGAAAAGTCCACAAGACTGTCTCCACAGAGGGAGGCTGGTGGTGGTGCCTGTGATCACAGTGGATCTTGGCTCAGGCGCATGCCTGCGTGGGAAGTAAGACCTTATCCTAAAAAAAATCAGCGAAAAACAAGGGTAGATGTATGGCTCACTGCAGCATGCCAACCTAGAAGGTGCAAGGCCCTGAGTGCATGAGGTCAGAGAGAGAAGAGAGAGAGAAATGCCATGTTCATCACCCCACTGTAACAGTTACCAGCTTTCAGCCTATGTGTCTCATCACTGCTACACAGTGTTCTCCTTCCAAAGTATTTTATAGCCTATCCTTGATAAAGCAGTCTCTCATCTACAAATGTACAACTGTTCGAACCTGAATCTAAATCTTATTTTACCTGGTGCAAGGAGGGTTAAGTTGTGTGTGTGTGTGTGTGTGTGTGTGTGTGTGTGTGTGTGTGTGTGTGTGGTTGAACTCATAGTTTCGCATTCACTGAGCTTTTTCACTCACAGCTGGTGCTCTACCACTTGAGGTGTTCCTCCAGTCCAATGATATGTGTTCACCTTGTGTCTTAGTGTTTTTTTATTATGAAACATTCTAAACATATACAGATAGAGTGATGAGAGGTAACTGCATCACCCAGCTTCAAAACAGACAGCTTCCGCATGTTTTACCCACACACACCCACCACCTCCAGGAGGGCAGATTCCAAAACTTGTATCACTTCCCTAAATAATTTAGACAGTTCTGGAGAAGGTAAGGACTTTCTGATAGGATATCTGCTATGTCATTGTATGTCTTTAAAATGATTGACAGTCATCCCATCAAATACCCAGTCAGTCATGATAGATCTTGAGTAGCTTGTTCAAATTTCAGATTTCTAACTTCTTTCCTCCCTCCCTGCCTCCCTCCCTTCTTCTCTCCCTTTCTCCCTCCCTCCTTCCCTTCCTTCTGTCCTTCCTTCCTTCCTTCCTTCCTTCCTTCCTTCCTGCCTTCCTGCCTTCCTGCCTTCCTTCCTTATGCTAAAGATCCAATCCTGGGTCTCACAAGTGTTTTTTTTTTTTTATCACTGAGATATATCCCCACCCCTTTAAATTTGTGTGTGTTTGTTTTTGAGACAGTCACATTCTATAACCCAGGCTAGCCTCGAATTAGAGATCTTCCTACTTCAAACTCCCAAGTGCTGGGATTACAGGCATGATATACCATACCTGGCTAAAATTTTTAAAAAACATCATTTTGTATATGTATAAATCACAGAAACAACACATCTATTATAAGAAAAGAAGAACAAATTCAAATCTTTCCACTATTCCCTGTGACTTTTAAGAGAAACTGGATTCTATAAATGGAGCCGGGCCTCAGCGCTGGTCCTGAGGTGGAAGGTTGGACAGGTGTTTGTCTTCCCAGGGGCTTTGTACATAATAAAATAGAGCTCTCTCCCTCATGGCCCCTTCCCTAGTCACTAGTGAGAGATGAATGGGAAAGTAGAATGTGTATGTGGGGAAGGTTGTGGTTGGGTACACCCATCACTGATAGTCCTTGATTCCCACTAGGTAAATGCCTGGAGCAGAGTCCAGTCCTACCTCTGTCTGACTGGAAGCCTCTCCCTCCACCTCCTCCCAGACTGGCCTTCCTCACCGAACTTCAGCTAAAGAGTCCAACGTCCACATTCTGTGTCGCAAGACTCCTGCTGATGTTTTGGGAAGATACCATCCCTGCCAATCATAACATTGTCAGGTGCGGCCTAAGCATTTTCTGTGGCTTATGATCTCATTCAGTCCTCACAACAAGCCACAGAGCTAGGTGGATCAACACCTCTGTTTTGGAGAGGAGCAGCCTTGTAGGGCTTGAGCAACTTGCCCTAAGCCACAGAGCTACATTGGCACTTTGGTTATTCCCAGAATCTCCAGTCTAGCATTCTTCTCAAAGTCTGTGGCCCACTGCCAGCATGTCTAGCTGTGAGTGCCAAATCCCCCAAACCCATGGTCAAGTATGGGGTGCAAGCAGTGATGGCCTTCATGGGTCACCCTGGCCATAATCCTTCTGGTGGCTGGAGCATAGGGTCAGACAATCCCAGCTCTACAGTAAGGAGGTGAGACCTTGCCCAAAGGGCAGGTGACCTCTACTTCAATGTGTGCAGAAAGCACTAAAGTGGTTGACTTAAGGTTCAGTTGGCCTCTACCCATTTTGTCAATGATGGAAAACCTACTACACAGATAGGAAGGTGCCAAGAGAGAGCCCAGGAGACCAATTCAAGCCAGAACAGTGTGCTATGGGTGGAACTTTTAAAAAGGAAACAATGTTACTAAAAATCCAGTTGGATATTGTTGCGAAAAGCTTGGCATTTGACATCTGCTATCTTGGCCAAATAAGATCAGCAGGCAGTAGAAGGACACTGAACCCTCAGTGGAGCCAATCCAGACTCCCTTGACATTGATGAGGAGGAATGACAGAGGTGCTAGAACTTCCATGTGTGTGTCACTACCCTGCCCACCACCTTGTGCCCTAAAATGGATCTGGTTCTCATGCAGCCCTGACGCTTGCTAGGGAAAGAAGATGGGGCTCAGAGAACTGAAGCAAACTGTCCACAAAGCTGGTCCCTGATATAGCCAGGACTCAAAGATGGGCCTTCTAAGCACGGGGAAGCTGAATGGATGGCCCCTACTTCAGGAGGCTCTGGGTTCAGGAAAGGAGGTTAAACCACTCACACCATTCATTTTCTGCCCACAAACATTGAATGCAAGGAGGAACTTAGGGGCCAAAAGCTTGGGACCTGAAGCATGGTAGCCTGGGAAATATGGGCTGATCTCCAAAGAAAAGCCTTATGGGACTAAAGATCAAGAAGGAATTGTCCAGGCATAGAAGAAAGAATGTTCTAGAATACAGAGTTGGTATAGGTTGAGGGTATAGTTGGAAGCAGCTTGGCATTGCAAGAACAACAGGTTCCTGTGATACAGAAAGGGCAGTGAGTGTGGCTTGAGCAGCAGCTGGTGAGGGAGAGCCCAGAACAACTCCTGGCGCCCCTGGCGATACCGACATGGCCCTGGCATCTGACTCCACATGAAGGCAGGAAGCCACTTACCTTCTACCTGCATAGATCCAAGAGTGAGTGTGACAGGGTCCTTGCTCTTCCTGGCTTCTTCACAGAGCCCCCGCCCTGCCCTGTTCTCTGGACAAACGATGTCTTCCACCAAGGCCAGGAGGTTGTCGAGCTCCATCGCTCTCAAGGAATTCCAGCTTGAAGCTGGCAATGGCACCTTCAGAGCTTTAAACAGTAAGCCGACGAGTCTCCTCATATCCTGCAAGACAACGGGTCAGGGAGAGGGGGCGTGAGCCACAGGTGAGGGAGTGCATCACAGAGGCCCAGAGTGCAAGCCCTGGGCCCCGCGCGCTGCATTGGAACCACCGCATTGTGACCTCTTATGAACTTCCGTTCCCTCACTTCCTCACCTCAAACCACAGCATGAAGTATGTGCTCAGTAAAAGCTTATTGAGGGCATCAGGATGGAGTCTTTTCGGGGGGCTTCCAGTTTAGCAGTCTGGAATGGGGTTGGAGATACTCAAAAAGTGTTCCTATATATCTGTGTATATTGAGCTGATGAATCAGGACAGTTCCTACTGCCAGATGCACAGGGCTCTCGAGCCCAGGCCTGGCCTGCGGTCCACCTCTGCGGGGCCACACGTTCATCAGCTGAAGTGGAGGACTTGCCTTGGTCACTTCGTCAGGAGTCAGAAGGACATCGTCAATGGGCTGTGGTGAGGAAGTCGGGCTAGTGGACCCGCCACCCTGGTTCCCAGTGTTCTGCTCCTTCGGGACCCGAGGACGGGCATTTCGAAAGATCTGGACGATCAGGAGGTTGATAGGGAACATGAGGACGGAGCTCTCCAGCCCAATCATCACTTCCTGCCAAGTGAACTCAATTTTACCTGCGGAAGACGGAGGAAGAGCTCAAAGAGAGACATAGCCACTAGACCCCCGGCCGGTCACCCCTTCCAGAAGGTGGCTAAGCAATGGAGCACAAGCCAGGCCCTGCTCCTGGGAGGTCATTGTAGGATGGGGAGGTCTTGCCTGCGAGCACAGGCTCTGTTTTCCTGGGACCTTGGACCATGCCAGGTACTCTGTGCTAACCATGAGATTTATGGTAAGAATGGGCCACATGGCCTCAGCTTGACCTCTGAGGGCCAAGGTCCTCCATGCATGCAGTCAGCCATGTCCACATGCCCCAATAAAGTATGGATCACAGTGGCATGGCTGAGCCAATGTGGATGGGTGGCCACCAGCCACGAGCCCTGGCCATCATGACAGTGGGAATTACCCAAGTCCATCTTCTGCTCAGCAGGGTGCTGGGGGACACCCCAGAACATGATACTGGTCAGCATGGTACAGAGGAGTAGGGAGAAGCAGCAGGACACCCTCTGCACTCGTGTGAAGCTGCTCCGAGCCGAGCGGCTGAAGATGGAATACCAGATGTGCCCTTCCTGGAAGCCCGCAGAGGTTTTCATGAAAAACAGGTGGCTGCATGGGAAGAGAGGGACAGGCAGACATTGAGAGGGACAGGGATGGGAAAGAACTCGTCTCTTTGGAGGAACCCTAGGTAACAGGGAGAAGGAAAGGGAAAGATTTGCATCCAAGATTTATCACTTGCAAAGACAGATCATCATAGCAGCATCTCAGGGGGTTAATACAGAGATGCTGGAAAGAGCTGCTTTATCACCATAGCCTGTCCTCTGACCAGCCCGGGGCCTCAGGGAAGGGAGGTTACTCTTTGCATCTCAGTCTATAAAATGCATCTATAAAATGGAGGCAATAGTAGAACCTGCCTCACTAGACCATTGAAAGGACTTCAAGCCCTCTGTTTTCATCTATATGGCTGGGGCTGTGAGATAGGGCCTTGCATTTTCTACTCAGGGATGGCCCTGGACTACAATCTTCCTACCTGTGTCTTCCAGGTAGCTGAGAATATGAATATATACTTGCACATGCAGCTTGTCTGTTAATGCAGAGGTCTTGTTAACTTTTTGCCAAGACTGGATAGAACCATGATCCTCTTTTCTCTGACTTCTGAGTAACTGAGATTACAGCATTGTCTGTCATACCCAAAGTCATTTTTTTGGAAAAAAAAATGAACTCTGGGCCTGGGTGCTGTCCCTCAGCTCTTCACCTCAAGGCTAGTGCTCTACCACTTGAGCCACAGTACCACTTCTGGCTTTTTTTTTTTCTGTTTATGTGGTGCTGAGGAATCAAACCCAGGGCCTCATGCATGCAAGGCAAGCAAGCGATCTACTGCTGAGCCACCTTCCCAGCCCCCAAAGTCATTTTTATAAAGCATTTGAAACAGTACTAGCATATAGGTGAGTGTTCAAATAATTACTTTTGCTATAATTTCATTATAACAACTACAGTATAATAATATAACCAGAATATGATTCACTTTATTTGTAATTAGAGCCTTATGGGGTTTAGGAGAAAAGTTGCAAGGCAGAGTCTGAAAACAATACCAGATTTTTAGTAAGAATATGTACCATGTCCCTGTGGATAAAATGGAGTTCATCACAGGTGTTAGTCCAGGTTTCCCACAGCATGAGCAGAACTGAATTCCCAGCTGTTGTCTATTCCCACTGCGGGGGGGTGGGGGGGGACACATGTCCCTCCTGGGCCCTAATTCTCAACAGGACAATCTGGTCATGATGCCCAGGCCACTGGCCAATATATTTTTATTTTATTTACCAAAGAACAAAGAAAAGAGCATTGTATGGTGGTACACACCTGAAATCTCCTCACTCAGAAGGCTCAGCAAGATGACTATCATAGAACCCATCTTTTAAAAAAAGGGGGGAAGGGGAGGAACAGCTGCTTGAAAAGAAAGAAAAAGTACCTGAACTGCTTCCTGTCCTGCTCCGTGGCCACTGGAAACACCTTGTCAAGAACACAGTCTCCAATATCAATGGACAGCCAGGAATTGCAGAGGAAATACCACTTCTGGTCCGTCGCTGGGTCATACACCAGCACGCGGCTCACATACCTGGACAATGGAGCCGTGGGTGTGAGGAACAAGGCTTCTTGAGGCCCTGGTGAACAGGAATTCCTGGGGAGACTGCATGTTCTTTGCTCTTGGTACTGGATGAAACCCGGCCACCTGTGCTCTCAGCCAGTGGAAAGCTGGCTCTCATAAGTGCTCACTTCTTTACAAGGCAGAGGTGGAGGACACATCTGAAAACTATGGGCCCCTACTCATGGCACCCACCTAGGATCACTGTCCAATCACAAGGGAGCCAAGCCAAGCCAAGCTGTTCAAAGGCAGGTTTCATATCCAAAATACAGCTGTTTCCTGTGATTCTAACCAGACAACAAGGCATCAACCTAGGCTCTCACCAGGCTGATTTAGGTGAGGGAGGAAATAAGATCTTCCTGTGGGGAGGCCAGATACAGCAGTCGCCTTCTCTGTTGCTGTGTAGTCATGGTGGGAAGGCCACCCCTGCCTGCCAAGGCAGGGGCACAGCCAAGGTGCCCTGCACTGCATTCTCTCATTTTAGAGAAAATACCCCATCACACATGCAAAGGCCCCCTGTGGTGAGCCATGTGCCCTCCTGGGGTACCCAGCACCCAGTGATACAGGTCCCGGTGTGATCAAGATCCAACTTGGAGCAGCTCCAGGATCCCTCAAGGGGTTTGCTGAGCTTCATCGCAGCTCAACACACTCTCTGCCCATCCTGTATCCTCCCTTCCTAGGCACGCATCCCACAATGCCCACAAAGGGCACCTCACATGCTCAACTCCATCTCAGTGTCTGCTTCCTGGGAATTAAAGACAGCAATATACATGCCATGCTTTTACTTTTGTCTTAAGCTGCCAGTGGTTGATACCACTCACCTGGACCACAGTCTCAGGTCAGTGCTGGGATAGGGCTAACCCTGGATACTAGGGCTGTAGCTTCCATTCCTTCTATTTACTGATCTAGTACATATGTGTGGACCAGGGACCTCTCTGACTCTTGGTTTCCTCATCTATGAAACATGTTTGGCTAAGACTTGTCCAGGCCAGGAAGGCAGCCATGTGCAGTATCTTACCCTGGCCTGTGCTTCCCAGGCCCTTGTGGTTTGCCTTCCCAACTCACCAGGATGGCTGGTCCCCTGAGTTGTCATGCCACAGCCTGAGGCTCTGCAGTTCTCCCAGGGGGAAAAGGGTGGAAAGCAGGAAGACATCCACTCCTCCTCGCTCAAACACTGGGAAGTCGGGGTCTGACAGGTGGTGGGGATCACTTTCTCCATCCAGGCCATACAGGGTGATGGTCACCTGAAATCCAGAGACCAGAAGTGGCTACTCCTACTCGGTAACTGAGCCCCTCTGGCTTTGTTTAATTGGGGTGACCAGAAACCAACAAAACCCAATCATGCCTGGTCCTCTCACCTCCTCTCCTCCCATCTTGAAATAATGATACGTTCAGTGTTGCTCAGAGAGCTTGGGACATGAATGCAGGAGTGTCACTGCTGCTCACATTCCTGGGCGCAGTGCCAGTGGTTCACGCCTGTAATCCTACCGACTGAGGAATCTTTGATCTGAGGATTGTGGTTTAAAGCCAGCCCAGGCAGGAAAGTCCATGAGACTCATCTCCTATGAACTCTTATCTCCTCTTATCTCCAGTTCCAGAAACTGGACGTGGCTCAAAGATCTACTTTTCTGTTTCTATCCAAGGGTTTACCTGATTTTTGGAGTCAAACTGGCATTGTGGCAGATTCTGCCTTTATTTCAGAGTGGACTTCCAAAGCGCTTTTTTCACCTCTACTGTTTACAGGCTAGGTGTCCACATACCTGCTGAGGGTTCCTTGGGGGAAAAGTCATCTCTGGCTGAGAACTACTGTTCTAGGGGAGCCCAAACTCAGGCAATGTGAGTTTGAAATATGGCTGCAACTCTTTGTGAAGAGAAATGTCCTATGGATCAGAGACTGATGCTTGATTTGTCAATCAGAAGTCAGTGGATGTTCATTGGATGTGTGAGGAGTAGTTCCTATGTTCCTTCAGCCAATATTATTGAGCACTGACTCTGGGTTAGACAGCTGGTCTAGGACCTAACACATGGCAATCAATGAAAAAATTTCATCTTTAAAGAGTAAAAATGAAACACAAATAGTAAATATTGCTTAAAAATAGAAAGATAAAAACTTCACCCTCACACATTTTGGAAAACTCAGCAGTGCTGGTTCTTGATTCCTAACTGTGTCCCACAGACCCCTTAGTTTAGTAAGGGAACATAGCCAGGCTTGGCCGATGTACTTGGAAGAGGGAAATGGCTCCGGGCAGCCTTCACTGAGGACGTTCAGACATCTCAGGGGTGCTGCTGCGTGTGTACTGTAGCTGATCACTTGAGGACTGCAGTGAATGAACATGCAGTCACACCTGACGGCTTAGGTCTGAGTAGCTCTTCAGTGCAACCCCCAAAATGTAATTCAGAACGGGCTGATTTCAAATGGTGGGTGTGCTTGCCTTCTTTCTCTCCTCCCCGCTGTTTCCTAGATTGTGTTTTCCTCATCTTTCCTTGATAAGTCCACTGACTGCAGATTTACTTTTGGTCAACAAACTTAATGCTGAGTGACTCTGGAGAGGAGAAGAGCGAGCTGGCCCTCTTAGAAGCACTCTGTTATCCTATGAAGTATTGGCATCATAAGGTAATATATTCACTTACAAAAAATTCTCTTTCCACTCAAATACAAAAATTGAAAGAGAAAGATCGCCAAGGACAAAAATCCACTGTGCCGAAGTTCGTCCACAGTGGCAAAGCAGCACTTAACTAAGGGACACCAAGATCAACCAGTGGGTGTGGGGCTGTGGGGTACCTTTGCGGATGTAGCTGCTCCCCGCCGGTGTCCCGTGTGGACTGTCACCAGGTAGTGGTACTGGGCGAAGGGGTCGTTGTCCTCCAGCACTGTGACTCTCCTCTGGACAAAAGGCAGGGAGGACTCGGCTCAGTGAGCTCACCCATCACCCACCAGCCAAGAATGAGCAGAGCATTGTCAGATCAACGCATACCACACCTCTTTCATAGAGTAACCTTGAACATTAGACAGGTTAATGCCCAGTTTATACTAAATCTTCCAGTTTGTCAGTAGCATCATCTCCCCCAATAATTTGATAAAAAGGATATTTTATAGCCAAAGAGGGTGAGAGCCAGTTGGTCTGAGATGGCCCCAAGCATTAGGCCCTGGACTTGTAGCTGTCCTCTCAGGGCACATCATGGGGAGGGGGTGGTCCCTCGTGCTTCCCTCCTAGTCCCAAGGGCCATTCAACTTCACCTTGGCCTGATCCTCTGCATCTTTTCTCCTTGCCCAGATCACCACCAACACGTAGACCAGGCAGAGGCAGCCCACGGTGGTCACAACCACGGGGTTGTCCTCGAAGGTGGCGAAGAGTTCAGCAGTCTGGTGGACATCCACAGCATTGGGCATCACCAGGAAGGTGCTTCCAAAGAAGGTGAGGTGGTTGCAGAGGCAGTGTGTCTGGGAGGCGGTGGTCCGCGGCCCCACCTGCAACCCACCAGAGTTCGTGAATAGACATGCTGGGAAGTTCACGCCCGGCTCACTCGAGCCGAGGAGAGAAAAATGATTTCCACTTTGGGAAGGACATCCTGTAGTCAGGCTTCCGTATCCATAGAGTCAGACAGCTTCAGTCAAAAATACTTTTTAAATAAACGAGTCTGCACTGAAGAGGTACAGACATTCTCCATGTCATATTCCCTGCGTGACAGAGTATATAGCAACTGCTAACATTTGCGCTTCATTAGGGTATCATAAATAATGCAGAGATGGTCTCAAGATCCAGAGAATGTTCACGGGTTGCCTGCCTACTACATCCCTTTAAAAAGTATTTTTAAATCAGGTCTTGCTCTGTAGCCAAAGCTGGCCTGAACTTGGATCCTCTTGCTTCAGTCTCCCAAGTGCTGGGATTATACACATGTGCCGCCATGCTCAGAAAATATTACACCTTAGTATGTAAGAGAGTGCCTGTGGATTTTAGTATCCATGGACAGTTGTAAAACTGATGTTCCTCAGATATTGAGAGATAGCGCTGGGACATAGACTTCAGGAATCCCTCAGGCTTCTTTTACTTAACTAAAAATTACTTTTAGCTGGGCATTTGGTGGCTCATGCCTGTAATCCTAGCTATTCTGTTTGGGTGGCTGAGATCTGAGGATCACAGTTTGAAACCAGCCCAGGCAGGAAAATCTGTGAGACTCTTATCTCCACTAAACTACCAAAAAACTACCACTAAACTACCATAGAAAGCCAGAAGTAGAGCTTTGGCTAAAGCACTGTGGTAGAGCACTAGCCTTGAGCAAAAGAAGCTCAAGTCAGAGCCCAGGCTCTGAGTTCAAGATCCAGTACTGGCATTAAAAATTAAGTTAAAAATTCAGAGAACTAAAAAATAAAATGAAAAAAATTCAGAGAACTGGCCAAGTGCAATAGCTCATGCTTATAGTTCTAGCTACTTAGGGGCCAGAGATTGTGAGGATTGCCCAGCAGTCTGGGCAAAAAGGAAAGAAAAAAAAAAGGTCACAAGACCCCATCTCAACCAATAAAAATCTAGGTGTGGTAGCGTACACCTGTATTCCAGTTATACAGCAAACCTCAAATAGGAGACTCATGGTCCAAGCCAGCTGGTCATAAACTCAAGACCTTATTAGAAAAACAACTAAAGGCAAAATGGATTAGAGGTCTGACTCAAGTGATAGAGCACCTGCCTAACAAGCACAAGGCCCTGAGTTCAAATTCCAGTACAATAAACCAGAGACAGGCAGACAGACAGAATTGAGCATGCTAGACAAGCAATCTGCCATAAGCCACATCCCCAGCCCAGAGACTATTACTTGGGAGAAAGATCATTTCCAGTGGGAGCTCTAAGCATCCTGTCAATCTGCCTTCCCTGACTTGGAGACATGTTGCAGGTGAAGTTGGATTCCCTATGGTCCCAGCACAGAAGCACCCAGTATCACAGATTTGTCCTGAATCCCTCCTGCCTTTTACGCATCAGATGCTCACTGGAAGGACAAGCATTTGCCGGGAGTTAACGCTGTGCCTGGAAGGGCCAGCCGAGGGCCCATCAGGGTGAGCGCCTCATCTCAGTTTGCCCAGACTTTTCTTGCTTTTCAAACTGAAAGTTCCAAGTCCGCAGGACTCTGAGTCTATAACAAACTGAGCCAGTCTAGAGAGCCATGGAAGTGTGGATGCCGCTTGGCCACGCAGCCCTCCCTGTGCTGAAGAAAGCACAGGTGGGCAGGGGGGAGCCAAGGGGCTGGGGCAGGCATCCACACCCACAGCCTCGCCTCAGTCCTGCAGGGCAAACCATCCCAAACCCCCTCAGCCAGCTGTGACCCCCACCTCAGAACATCTGGCGGGTGAAGATTTAATCCAGCCCTCCAACCTGTCACTGCCTTTCATTCTAGGCTCTGTTGCTGTGTGGAAAGAGCAGCCAACTGGCATCTGGAAAGTGTTCTGTTTCCAGCACCTGGTGAGGAAGAACTCTAAAGCCCAATGATGACCCAATGGGAAATTCTGCCTCTTCCTCTTAACGAACCACCTGCAAAGGCCGGCCCCACATACTGGCACAGCGCCAACCTCTCATTACAGACTTCAGGTGGGTCTTAGTCCTGTGTTTGCTCTGTTGTGTTTCTCACTGTTTCCTAACCCTGGTCCGGAACTGGCACACAGCTGTGGGTATTACAGGAATACCTGACACCCGGAAGGGGTGCGACTGGTTTCAGAGAAGACATTCAAGCAAGGCTGGAGTCGGAGTGTCTTGATTTATGCCCAATATCTTTGTCCTCCAAGGCCTTCCCTTCCTCCATCCTTTCCTCCTGTCAAGGTCTCAGATTCCCCATCCTGCTGCCTGAATGCTGGTATTATAGGTCTCTAGGGGTTTGACAAAGACCTTGAGGTCATTGGCTTCCCTAGACTTTTCCAGCACCAGGGTCCCTTTTTTGAGAAGGGAAGGTTTCTGGGGACTGAACCCAGAACCTCAGGCATACAAAGCCAAGTGCTCTACCACTGAGCTACATCCATAGCTGCCCTGTGAATATCTGAAAGCAATGTGCAGATGCTCCTGTGATGGTAATAGGTTGTTGAATAAATGAAAGGAGGAGCTTGTAGTCTACCAATGGGTGATAAATTATGATTATACATGGAGATGAGGGAAGGGGATGAGTACTGTGAAAGTCCAGCAGTAGAACACTTGAGGCACGTGGGAGGGACAGGACAGTGGAGCTGACCCGATGGAAGAAATGGAGCTTTCTGGGCAGGAGTAAGTAAGAAGGGCTTTCAGGAGGAGAAAACAGCACACACAACTCATGGAAGGGGACAGGATAGTTCCAAGAGGGCGCTAACAGCCTCATGGCCAAGGACACTCTTCAGGACCATCATCATCCTCAGCTTCCTGGGGGCAGAGCTGAGTTGAGACAGAGATCTGATTGCAATTATTAAAGCCAAAATCCCTCCGGGGCTCAGCAGGACTCCCACAGGCCTGGGGAAGCAGTGTCACATGGCCGGACTCTGAGTCTTGGCATCTCCACAAAAAGGTGTGGGGTTCAGGGCAAGTTAATTGAGTTTCCTGAGCCTTTGTCTCATTGCCTATAAAATAGAATTGTTGGGAAGATTTGATGAGATCATGCAAACTGAGCAGGGAATACAATACTTGGCAGAGAACCAACGGGACAGTTGAGTTCATTTCCTTGGAAATGGCACCCTGGCCTGCAGGGCTTCCTGAATCACTCGTCCACTCATTCAGTGATCACTTGTCTCTGTGTCCTGTCTCCTGAGCCCTCAGTTCCTGGCCCTCAGGTGCCAGACATCTTTCAATGAGCTCGTCTGTAGCGATGAGCACAGCCCCTGTGCTCAGCACTGTGAAGGAGGGATGTGTGGGAAGTCACACCCAGCCAGGATCAACAGCAGCTTTCTCCAGGAAGCAGTGCCTGGGTCAGGGAGCCCGCTAAACGCAAAGCCATGTGTGCAATGGCCCCACGGAGGGGCGCAAGACACTGGTCTGAGGACTCTAGAGGGGGTTCCCATGTGGGCCACATGTACCTTACCAAGCTACTCTGTCTTTGTCTTTGCTTTCCTCTCCTTACCTGGCAGCCAGAGTTGTCCCAAGTCTCCTGGACCTCATCCCAGAACACACAATGGGACAGGAAGGTGGTGACGCCAACTGTGAGGGCTTTGCCAGGGTCTGGCTGCAGGTTGGATTCGGGGACCACAGTCAGGTAGTAGATACCCTCCCCTAAGGGCAGGTCTGCTGGGCCCAGGATCCAGGTAGACAGCTCACCTGTGGGAAATAGGGCTCTGGTCAGCCGGAAGCCTCACTGAGATGAGGTTGACATCGTGGATAACACAGCAGGTTGACCAAGATGACATGGCAGGGAGGCAGACCCTGGAGGTCTCTCCATTATCGTAGGAGTGATACCTTTGCCTCCTGAGCACAGAAGAAGGGACACCCTGCTCAGTGTGCAGATTGGGTCAAAAAGACAAGGGATCTTTATTGGCTGTGTGACTAGTTACTGAACCTCTCTGTTCTTTTCTGACAAGGGAAGACTTCAGTGGTCTCTACCCTAAAGGTTGTCACAAGGACTACAGTAAGGATGCTTCAAGAAGGGCCTGTGGTCATCTTCATAAATGCTCACCCAATGTTGGCAACTAACAATACCAATAACAGCAGTAGAACAAGCCACTGAGTATGGCAGGTGGTTTTTCTCTGATTTCCCCCATGGCTTTTTGTCCTCAAGCTTGAATCTACTCCAACCCCAAGGAACACTTGAGAAGCTGCCCAGGGAACAGGGCTACCTGGAACAGCCGCTGGTGGTAGATGAGTTTGGGCATCATAGCTAGTCTCATTGGGGTGGTAGCCATAGCCAAGGCTGAGCGTGAGCGGGAGGTGGGGTCTCCCGTGTAGCTGGATCCCCAGAGCGGCTCCCCCTGCAGTCACATTCACCCACAGAGCCCCAGGAGCAGCCAGGTTCAGCACGGTTGGCTCATTGAGTCCTTCCAAATGCCGGGGCAGCAGGATCTGTCACCAAAAACACAAGGAAATGCCATTCAGGCAGCAACAGGTCTGCTGAACAGAGCCATGCAGGGCAAGTGCCTATGAGCTGGAATCCACACTGCTTTGGCACCTAGAGCAAACGGCCACAAGCTGAGCAGCATCGGGCAATATAAACCTGTTATCCCACACTTCCAGACACCAGAAGTTTAAGATCGGTTTCCCAGGGATAAAGTTGGCAGGGCTTGTCCCTTCTAGAAAGAATCCACTGCCTTGTTTTTCTCCAGCTTGCCCTCCTTGTCCTAGCCGCACCTTCACCTTGCTCCAGCGTGTTATTTCTGCCATCAAATCACCTTTTCCTCATCTGTAGTTACACCTCCCTGCCCAGAGCCCCAAACCCAGACAATCCATGCTCAACCCCCATTTCAAGGACCAAATCTCAGTCATATCTGCAAAGTCCTGAGTCACAGCACAAGCTTCAGAGGAAGTAGACATCCCTAAAGACTTCCATTGAATTAGTTAGTGATGAGAAAACTAGGCAGATGAATAGGACAAGAAAAAAATCATTACAACCTTCAGAGTATCTGAATGCATACTGCACCACAGTGTGCTCATGATTGTGTTTAAGGAAAATCTAACTGGAACATTTAGAGGCCATGGGGATGGCTTGTGTAATGAGGGTGGTTAAAATCCCAACAACAGGCTCATATACCTGGGAAAACCGAGATAACATGAGATGGGTAAATGAACATACATTTGTGGGCTTACGTTAATGCAATGTTTAAGGCAGGGTGAGCATCAATTTTGGATGGTTCTCTTCTTTATAGAACCAGACAACTAGCTGGGTACTGGTGGCTCATGTCTATAATCCTAGCTACTAAAGAGGCTGAGATCTAAGGATCACGGTTCAAAGCCAGCCCGGGCAGGAAAGTACGTGAGACTTTTATCTCCAATAAACCACTAGAAAACCAGAAGTGGTGCTGTGGCTCAAGTGGTAGAGCACTCACCCTGAGCTGAAGAGCGCAGGGACAGTGTTCAAGCCCCACAACTGACAAAAAAAAAAAAAAAAGAACCAGCCATCTTCGGGCTCTAACTAAATTGAAGAAGAAAACCAAGTATCATCTGACTCCTGACAACACCCCTATTTCTACCTCAATATTCTCAGACAGGTTCTTCACAGGGATGGGCTGTCCACCAGGGCTGGTCACGAGGAGTCCACCAACAGTTCCACTGATGTCAAAGCGACTCCCGGCTGGGAAGGGGCTCTTGGGGAAACTCGTCATCTGAAAGGAAGAGAGAGGAGCATTGTCCCAGGCCCTTGAGGCTGCAGGGAACTAGGTCCCTATGTGAGTGATGAGGCCCTGAGGTAGGGCTGCCCCAAGGAGGCATTTCTGGAGTTACCCTGATATCCACAGGCTCGCTGTCATCCTCTGTGGGCCAGAGGGAGGAGGCAGGCAGAGAGAAGGTTGCAGAGTCGGTGGCAGCAATAAACACGGAGGAGCCTCGCCAAGTCCATGGCTGTATTCTGGTCATAGGATGAGGAAAGATTCAGTGTGACCACATAGGAGGAAGAGTCCCGCTCTCCCAGCGCTCAGAGACACTCTCCTGTCTATCAGATAGGTGTCTTTAGCAAGTTCTCAGGTTTGTACCAGCAGCAGAAGCTGCCTCAGAGAGGTGGTGCCCCTGGATCACCACAAAACCAGCTTCGTCCACTGCCGAACCCCCAGCACTTAGGAGCTGGTCAATAATTTTTTGTTGTTGTTAAATGAGTAAATGAGCTTGGCTGTCGACATCTCCATGGGTTTCTCCCCTCTGCCTGCCTTAGCCTTGGAGGTCGTGGGCTCTCAGCTCCATCTTTTCCAGACTTCGCTCTGTCCTCATCAGATTGGACTGGAGACCTGGTTTTAGACCCTCACTCAGATCTGGAGATTATGTCCCTGGGACCTAGTGGAGCAACCCTGACCCAAGGAACCAAAATCTGGGACTCGGTTTGGGGCCTGCAACACGGTCCAGTGCTGGTCAGGTGGGGAGAGGAGAGAGGAAGGCATGCCCAGGAACTGGTCAGTACAGAGCAAGATGGATCCCCCATGGCAAAACTCACAGGCGATTGTTTGAATCCCTGCAGGACTTGGAGAAACGGGCTGGCTGGCCCACCCACGACACAATAGGTACGATGTGGGTTCCCTTCTGCCAACCCTCCCCCCACCCTTCTCCCACATAGCTCAGAATTCACTCCTGTGCTCTAACATTGGGTGTGGCCTTCAACCCTCCTCTCTGCACAACACCCACCCTAGTGGGAAGGAGGGAGCTCTTCAGACGAAAGCCCTCCACCCCCAGGTCTTGGTACCAACACTGCAGATCCCAAGACTGGCCTCCTGGATTCTGCCTGCATCTGGGCGTGGAATCGGGGAGACTAGGGCATGGGCTTTCTTGGGAACACACAGTGCAGCTGATTACCTGTTTGTGTACACGGAGATGGAGGGGGTAGCCAGGGTGGCTGGAAGGGCCCCGGGAAGTGTGCCCAGCAGGAGGGAGGTCTGCACACACTCCACAGCCTCAAGCATCCGGGCTAGTGTAGGAACCTGGGAAGAGGCAAGAGGATGCCATTACGAACTACTGCTCGACGCCATCTCTGGCCACCATCACTAGGCTTATCATGAGGCTTGTAAGAGAGGACAGTGGGAGGTGGGAAAAGCCCCATGGATAATGGCAAGGGCAGCATATACAGAGATGAGGATGCCTGGCTCCTGTGAACCCTTTACAGCCTCCTGGCTGTAATGGGTGTTTTCCGCTCTTCTTGGGCAGTAGGGGAAACGTGTGGAGAGGAAAGATGGCTTGGGAAGGATAAAGAGAAGGAAGAGCCAGGACTCATGGGGAAGCTTCTGGCTTCAGGCATCATGTGCTGAGCCATTGTGCTATTTGGCTCTGTGCAGCTGACTTCCACACCTGGCTAGGTGTTATTCCAGGGCATGTGGAGAGTCATGGGTAAAGCCATTCAAAACATGCGTCTTCGTGATGTCAAGGCTAGGATGAGAACCCAGAAAGGCTGGGTGTTTGCAGAGTGCTTATGGGGTACACAGATGTGTGTGACCATCACTATGTGTGAACATAAGGATTTGAGCATGCCACATGCAAGTCTGTGTGAGGGCATTATACATACTATATATGAACGCATGTGAATGTAGCTCCCAGGTGTATGTAAGTGATTAGGAATGTGAGTGCAACTATGTGGAAGAGCTATGTGAAAGAGTCTGTCTGTGTGTAACTATGCTGCTATGTGTAAAGGTGTGATTGTGTGTATATGGGTGTGTGATCGTTTGTGAGGGTGTGAGGCTGAATCTGTATGTGTTACACCGTATCTGAATCCATGGCCATGTGTGAGCATATACCTTTGCCTTATTTGTTTGGCAGTACTGGGGTTTGAACTCAAGGCCTCGTGCTATCTGAACCAGTTCGCCAGGAAGCAGGCATCTCTGTATTCAGTTACCTTTGTATGAGACTGTCCTTCAGTCTTCCTGCAAAGGAAAGCTGGCCCGTGGGATAAAGGCCTGTGGAGCAGCTAGACTTGAGCTTTGCAGTTCTATCACGATGCTGCCCTAGGAGCAGGCTGCATCCTTGCGCCCCTCGGGAGCCACACATGCCCCACCTACTCTGACTGTTGTGTGTTCTTGGCTAAACAAACCAGGAATTACCAAACCTGCAAGGGGGTACACAGGTCTCTCCAACAGAGGCTGCTGATCTGAGGTGAGGCAGGATGCTTCCTTTTGCAGATGAGGAATGTGAGTTTCCTCACACAGGGCCCCTACGTGATGAATGATACAGCTTGCAAGCGACACAAGTCAGAGTTCAGATTCAGGCTGCCTGCTTCCAGGCCCCACATACAGCCTATTACTCCACACTGCCTCCCGGGGGTGCTGATCCCTGGATCCTTTCTTCCAACTCCTTGGTAAACACTACAACTCCAGGCCTCAGTTTCCTTATCTGTAAGGAGTGGGTGTGAGTTGGGCACACCATGGGCATGAGGTCTGCATCTGGCCTGAGACACCCACCTGGCTGCTGTTGTCATCCACGGGCTCTTCTGGTTGGTTGCTCGGGAAAGCTTCCAGTATATTGCCCACCGCCCAAAGCAAGTCCCTGGTGGCTGCCTGGCGCCTCTGGTCCTCAGGACGGGCCTTGGTACTTGCTGTCAACAGGACTTCACTGGCCTGCTGCAAAGCCTGGCTAGCCACCCACTGAGTACAACCAAAGAAGAAAAAGCAATGTGAACCCATCTGGGATGGATCCGTCCCTGTGCCATTTCAGGGATATAGGATGCAGGGGAGGGGAGTAAGCGAGGGGCCTAAGCCGAGGAAGAGCTGAGCCAGGCCCATCAGGGAAGCAGTCCACATTCCTAACTTAAGACTGGATCTAAGGCTTTAAGTTCCTCTAGGAGAGAGGAATTCTGAATTCTTCCCAGAGTGCTTTATGGAGTGATCTGCACATCGTAGGTAGTTGGTAACATTTACTGACTTGGAGTGATGGATGGATAGAGAATGAATGGATGATAGATGGGTGGGTAGAATGGGTGAAAGGGTGGAAGGAAGATGAATGGATGGAGAGAGGGTGAGGATGGCTGGCTGGATGGATGGAACCATGGGTAGGCAGGTGGATAAGGGTGGGTGAGCAGGTGGATGATGCATGGACATAGTACTTCATTATAGTTTTATGTTTTTATGAGATTATTTGTTTGGTACCCTGATAGTCTGAACATGCCTTAAGGGCAGTCTGTGCATGTGACTCGCTGCCGAATTCTCAATGAATTCAGTGCCTGGTACAATAGGCATTCCGGAGATGCTTATTGATTGAGTGGATGAATGAGTGCACAGAGGAGGGAAGGAAGGATGCACATAGGACACATGACTAAGCACATGGGTGTATGAATGTATAATGCCACCTTGCCAGCTTTGGGCCGGGGCATTTGTGGAGACGGCTCCAGTGGAGTGAGTGAGGTAGTGCCAGGGCAGTTTCCCTCTCACTCCTTGTGGCTTCTTTTTAACCCTGGGCTGTTTATGTGGTGGAACATGTACTTTGATCTGAATTTTCCAAGAAGGAGATAAGGCTGTTTGTTTGGAGGTGACTCCAGGGAACATCCTTCAAGGCTTGGGGATGTGAGACAGGAAAGGGTCAGAATCCAGTGCAGGAAGCGCAGTCAAGCCCCGTGCCTGGGGCCTGGTCCTGCGTGGGAGTTATCCAACAAGAAGGGTTGAGGTAGCTGGGCTAGCTGTGCATGACTTCCCAGCTGTTGGGGCAGGTGGAGGGGCAGGTGTCAGGAAGAACCCCAGGCTAGAAGGTGCCGGTAGCTGGACATCACACTGGACATCAGATGTGCAAGATGAGGTGGATCAGTAGCAGCTCTGGTGACTTTGCTGCCCAGCCAAGAACAGGATCCAGGTGCTCCTTCCAGTTGCTCACCCATGGATGGAGAGGAATGGGTGGGGACAAGAAAGTCATCACATAGGATGAGGCATAGTAGGGGGCTACCGAAGGGTACCTTCCCATACACCACCAGGCAGGATCATTGGAAAGAAGATGGCGGAATTCTTGGCAGCTCCAGGAGAGCTCTGTGACTTAGGGACCCCTTGACCTATCCTTGGCTGGGTTGTTACTTTCCTCTCATGGAGGGGTGTGTGTGTGTGTGTGTGTGTGTGTGTGTGTGTGTGTGACAGAGGGGGGGGAGGGAGAGGGAGAGAGAAAGAGACTGCCTGGCTCAGCAGGTGGAAGTTCTTACCTGGGCGGAGGGTGTGAGCTCTTCACTGAGGTGGGTCAGCTCCCTCAACACCTCAGCCAGCCCCTGCACACTCTGCATGTCCTCCAGGCTGCCGATGACCTTGGACAGTGACTGCAGTACAAGTTCTCTGACCTTGGTACAAGGAGAAAAAGGCCAGGAGAGAAAATGAAATTCCAGAGGTTCCATGAAAGCATTTCAGGAATATTTGGGGTCAGGAGAATGGCTAGGGTTTCCCGCATCCACACCTTAATCCTTGAAACTTGTGAACATGTTACCCCAGAGGACAAAAAGGCACTCTGGCCTTTGGAGATGTGATGGGGATCCTGAGACAGGGACAGCATTGTGGATTAACAGTGGGGGTGTTAGGACCATAGGGATCATGAGAGGGAGGAAAGAAGATGAATTAGGGAAGCAGACGGATATTGGAGGCAGCAGTAAAAGACAGAGAAGAGAGAAAGAATGGGGGAGAGCAGAAAGCTTTGATGATAGGGAAGGGGCCGTGAGCCAAGGAATGCAGGTTACCTCTAAACGCTAGAAAAGTAAGGAGTGGATTCTCCATTAGAGCCTCCTGGAAGTTTCCAGTCCTGCCTAGCCACGCTTGACCTAGACCAAGTCATGTTCCTACTGTGGTCCTTGTTCTCATTATTCCTAATAGGAAAGGACCAGAATCATGCTCTACTAGTTCCCAAAGACTAGAACTGTTGATGGTGAGCAAAGAATACTGATTATCAACAATGAAGACCTTTCTTCTCTTTTTATCCCTCACTGGAAGGACCAGAGTGGGAGTGACAAGAACCACTGGGTGATGCTAAAGTCTTCTCTACTGGTCCCTGAACCCTGTCCCCTCTGACCCAAAGAGACCCCTGGGACCTCAGTGGGAGGTATCCAAGGAGTCTATTTTGGTACCTTCTGTCTTGTGTCCATTGTTAGCAGTTGCCCAGAGTCCTGGCCTAGGTCCTTTTGGTTCAGCATGGAGGACAGAGACTTGGCCAGCTGGAGAAGTTGCTCAGGGCCATGCTCACCTTGTAGAGCAGTAGTGACCCTTTCCAACATGGCAGCCTGGAATTCCCCCTCCTCAATACCTGTGTCCCCGAGTCCCACCTACAGAGAAACAGAAATGGGCTCAGTGGTCAGTGGGGAACAGAACAGGCCTGGCATGGGCTCAGTGGTCTTTGTGGGAACAGGGAAGGCCTGGCATGGGGCTCTTAGGCACTTCCTGCAGCTGGAGGGCACCTGGGCCAATTTGTGCCAGGCAGTTGGCAGCCATCAAAACTAAGGGCAAGCCCTCACTTCACTTCTAGTTGCTGACTTCATGCTGTCCATCTCCTGATCTCAATTTGGCTCTTGACCCTAGAACTATGATTTATCAAGGCTTAACTTTGAGTCCTTATGGCTGATCTTGGTCCTATTTCCTCTGAATTACTAACTTAATGCTTGCCCAGATCCTTCTGGTCTACTCCACCCGTTGCTCCCAACACCTAACCTTCTGCTAATAATTTAGTCACATGATCTACAAAGGTAGGGGCCAAATTCATATGCAAGTTCAGGACTTGGAATCTAGTAGATACTTATAAATATTTGTTGAAGAAATGCTCGAGCTAGATACTGGTGGTTCACACTTATAATCCTAGCTACGCAAGGGGCTGAGATCTGAGGATTGTGGTTCAAAGCTAGCCCAGGCAGGAAAGTCCATGTGACTTTTATCACCAATTAACTAGTAGAAAACCAGAAGTAGAGCTGTAGCTCAAAGTGGTAGATTGCTAGTCTTGAGCAAAAAAAGAACACAGGGACAGCTCCCAGGCCCTGAGTTCAAGCCTTATAACCATCAAAAAATAATAATAATAAAATAAATGAGTGAGTCAGTGATTCACCAGCCAAGCCCATGGCTGTCTTCCACCCAGCCACCCTTGAAATAACATTTAAGAAAGAATGACTATCACGATCACCCACCTTCACCATTGCATGGGTCTGCTGTCTTTCCCCTGCCTGGTTGGTGACAGAAATGATCACTGTCAGCACAAAGTCTTTGCTGTCTTTTCCAAGTGGTAGGTACACAGATGGGAGGGCTGGTTCAGGGCCACAGTGTAGGCAGGAACCTGGCAAAATGGCAATTGAGCAATTAGGGTGACGTGTCCAAGCCTAGGGAGACCACGACCCACCAGGTCCCCAGGACACAAAAGTAATAGTTCTCTAAGGAGTAGTAAACACACTGGGATTCTACACCATTGGAGGGAAGACAGCCACACATACTGATTCATTGTCCTCAATAAGTGACGTCAGGTTGCTGTGAGTTTGGAATCCTTTCTCTAAAATTCATGAAAAATAACAGGAAAAATATTTACAGGGATTTTGTGTTGTGTTTTGTGCCAGTATTAGGAAATGAATTACTTAAGGGTGCTGACCCTTAATTTTTTTTCACTCAAGCCTGTACTCCACCACTTGAGCCATAGCTCCACCTCCAGCTTTTTGCTGGTTAATTGGAAACAAGAGCCTTGCAAACTTTTCTGTCTAGACTGGCTTCAAACCATGATCCTCAGATCTCAGCCACCTAAGTAGCTAAGATTTCAGTTGTGAACCACCAGCCCTTGGCTTACGTTTGTTTGTTTGTTTGTTTAAGTGATAAGTCAGATTACAAAATAAAGGGAAAAAAGAGAAGAGGATGAGGAGAACAACAACTTAGTTCAAAACATATCTGGGGATGGGGCATGGCTCAGTTGTAGTACACTGCCTAGCATGCATGAGGACCTGAGTTCAGCCCCCAGGAGTACCTACATGTGCACACGTGCATACAAAAAAACCCCAAAACTTCTTTAAGAGTCAACAATTTTTTTTGGTTTTGTGCTATACATTTTTCCCCTAGCAGTAAGGATTGAACTCAGGATCTCACATAGGTTAGACAAGCACACTACCATGGATATCTACATCACCAGACCCCCAAACTCCTCGCTTTACAAAAACCCTCCCTTCCCCGGCTGTTCTATCTCAAAATGCACCCTCTGTCATATGTGTCTTAGTTTACTAGTTGTCTCTGCCAATAATGGTAAACATAATAAGGCCAAGGACTTCCTGTATTTTATTTGTTGCTACATATCTAGCACCTGCCAGAGCCTGACATTCAATACATGTTTGTTGTAAAAAGTAAGTGAATGAATATTCCTTTTACCCTTCAATGGGACCTGTCAGTCATTGGAATCACCAATTATTGTATAGTGTGCTATACAATGATTTGTTATTGAATTCAGTTTGTTTGTCTGAGTCAGGATCTAAATAATGAACTGGCCTCAAACTCAATATGTCATCTGGATTGGCTTCAAACTCTTGACCCTCTTGCTTTAACCTCCCAGGGGCTGGGATTACCAGTGTGCACTGCCACACCTAACTGAATGCTCATTTTCTTTTTCTTTTTTTTTTAGGTCCGGTTGTGGGGCCTGAACTCTGGGCCTGGGTCCTGTCCCTCAGCTCTTCAGCTCAAGGGTAGCGCTCTACCACTTGAGCCATAGGGCCACTTTCGGCTTTTTTCGTTTTGCTTATGTGGTGCTGAGGAATTGAACCCAGGGCCTCAGGCGTGCAAGGCAAGCACGCTACCACTGAGCCACCTTCCCAGCCTTGAATGCTCATTTTCACACCATCATACCTCTTTGCCTTCTTATATAAGGCTAAAGTACTAAAGAGAACAACTAATCAGAAGTAGAACTGCTGTCCTGGCCCTTCCCTTTCTAGGAGGAAGCAGGTAATGCAGATTGGAAATCTACTCAGTTTGCTTTGACTTTTTTTTTTTTCCTTTAACAGGGCACCCATTAAACTGCACTCCTGGAGCCTCAGAAGAGCTCACACCCATTTTTCCATGATCGAGGTACGCAGTGTCTACTATTGTGCTGTCTGATGCTGGACAGTAGGAAGCATTGACATAATAAGCACAGTGCTGAGGTTCAGAGGAAAGTTCCAGATCAACTAGTACCCTTGCTTGGGACCTTCATACGAGGGTCACAAGATACCCACAAGGATAAGGAGGAGATAAGGAATCAGATGAGCTCTCCAAGAACCGACTACTACCAAAATGTAAGGGGAAAAAAATGGGACTGGGCCATTCCACCATCCTGCTAATGCCCACTGTGTCCTGGCTGTGGGGTCTGACAGTATTGAATGACACCCAGGTAGGGTCACATGCAAGTGAACAGGGTCCGTGATAGTCCTCCCCTGGAAACTTAGCAACAATGTTCTTTCAGCTCAGCTTATCCTGTGACATGGCCATTCTCTGATGCTGCTTTGTAAAGCAGGGTCCTGCTTCTTTCCAAGTAGTTCCAGAATCTCAGCATCATAGTTACTCCTGGTGCATGGGGGAGGGGGGTGGAGGAGGAGGAGCAGTGTCCTGCTATGTCGTCACGTGTCATACTTCTGGGTCTCTTCACCCTTCTCACCCTGACACTACTTACACTGAAGCCATTTTGGCTTCTGAGGTTGTGCAGGAGCTGCTTCTCCTGACCCTGTGGTGTGGTGGCTAGGCCAGTGCCTTGAGAGCGGCCAGTTCAGAAGATCCTCATCCTGCCAACGTCTCACGGACGGAACACATTCTTTGTGTCACACAGTCCCTGCTCTGGAGGGTCTGAGCCCAGGGTGTGAGGGGAAAGCAGTCCCAAGACAGTACCTGAGTCTAGACAGAAGCAATATTCCAGGGGCTCTAGGACCGTGGAGGCCGTACAGAGAATGGCAAAGCGGGTCAGTACAGTGCCCTCCTCTGGGGCAATCACACAGGTGGGCACCACGGGTGTAGGCAGAGCGCTGATCACATAGGTGTCCTCCCCATAGGCCTGCCTGGTCAGCGCTGGGGAGTAAAGACAGATGAGCATGCTTCAGGATGACCTGGTCAGCTGCTGAAGACACACAGATTTCTGTTCCTCCTGCTGCGGCCCCCTCCCCCTCTCCCGAGCGGGCTGGAGATTCTGGGGGCAGCTTCCAGGTCCTCATGTCTAACAATGTCCCTTTGATGTAGAATCCCAGGGAGACTGGGCAAGCCCTCAAGATGCTCAGGTAGTAGGACTGTGAGTTCCAGGAAAAGGAGAGAGAGAGAGAGAGAAAGAGAGAGAGAGAGAGAGAGAGGGAAATTGGGCAGAAATAATAGAAGAGAATCAGATAGACCTGAACTGGAATTCTAGTTCTAGCAATTATTTTACCACCCAAATGACTTGGACTTGAGGTTTTTGAGGGTTAATCTGTTATCTGTAAAATGGGGCCACTAATAATAATACATTTCCTATACTGGGATTATTTTCTTACTTTTGAGACAGAGTCTGGCTATGTAGTCCAGCCTGGCTTTGAACTCTTTTGTGTATGTGTGTGTGTGTGTGTGTGTGTGTGTGTGTGTGTGTGCTTATTTTGGAGCTTGAACTCAAGGCCTGGGCACTGTCCCTGAGCTTTTGTGCTCAAGCCTAGCGCCCTACCACTTAAGCCACAGTTCTATATCCGGCTTTTTGGGTGTTCAACTGGAGGTAAGAATCTCACAAACTTTCCTGCCTAGCCTGGCTTTGAACCTTGATCCTCAGATCTCAGCTTCCTAAGGAGCTAAGATCACAGGTGTGAGCCACCAGCCCCCCACCTGGCTTTGAACTCCTGCCCCTCCTGCCTCATCCTCTACCCGTCACCACGCCCAGCTCAGCTGGTTTGGAATGAGCAGCTCTGCCTTCCCTGGGCAGCACAGGCCTAGGTCACCAGTGTGTTCCACTGCCTTCTGTCATTCATCCTGCATGAGAGCGGCGCTGGGGCAGGCAGCTATCATCTCTGGATTACCTAGAAGTGAACTGAGACCTCTGGAGGCCAAATCCTTTACCCAGAGGCTCTCAGTGAAATTCCCTCCAGAGCCCCAGCCACGTTCCATGTTTTACCAAAGCCCCACAGTTAGTGTTTGTCTTGGCTGCCTGACAAGAGGAGGTGGGGTGGCTTCTCACCTGTGACCCTGATCCAGAGGACCTGTCCCCAGGTCTGCAGGGAGCTGCTGTTGAGCAGCAGCGTGGAGGTGTCCCCTTGAAGAAGGGTCAGAGAGCGTGTCTGGAACCCTGTGAGTCTGCAGACAGCAGGGAGGGGCTCAGCCTGCAAGACAGCAGTGCTCAGGGCCTCTGAGTCTGTAGCCAGGACCCCAGACCTTGTAGGACAGTGGCTTCTGTCCCCAGGAAATTTATCTCAAGTGAAGGTGGCAGTGGGGTCCCACCAGCATCCCCAAAAGTCAGGTGAATGCCAAGCCCCAGTGTTGGTAGGCTGTTTGTCTGAGGTAAGGTTTGGGGGAATAGGGGCCTGAGCAGGGGTTTGTGTGCAGGTCACTTGAGGAAAGAGAGGTTTCAGAGAAAGCAGAGGGAGGTAACAGGGAAGGGAAGCAAGAAGCAGTTCCACCAGAGGCGAGCAGCCTCGGCCTGGCTTGTGGGGAGCTGTGGTATAGAAGGTGAGCTGCAGAAATTGCTTTCCTAGGAATACGGGGACTGGACTGCTCAACCTCGCATCAGCCCCTGCACAGCAGCTGGGCAATGGGAGAAGGTTCAGGGAGATGTATCAGCCTGGACAGGGGCCATGGACCAATAGCTTTGGCCAAGCACTTCCCTATGGAGTTTTTCTTTTCTTTTTTGCTGGCCTTGAGTTGTTGGGTAGGAACTACTTCCCCAGCCCCATTGAGTTTGCTTCTATGTATTTACCCATCCTGCTGGGGATTCCCTCAGTTCTCCTTGCGTGGTTGTCACTGTCCTCACCTTGTCTGGTGAGGAGCTGTCCAAGTACCAGCTGAATGTGGCTGCTGAGATGTCCTCTCCCAAGGTGACTCTGAGCAGAACATCTTCATTGGCATCCGCCAGCTGGCAGTTCTGCTCACAGCTGGAAAGGAAACAGGGAAAGGGGCAAGGAAGCTCCCTCAGACACAGTGAGAAGCCACTCTTCTGCCCAGTTCTTGTCAAGTCCTCTGAGAGGGTATAGAATGACCTTTCTCCAAATGGTAAGTGGTGTCAAAACAGCCACTGCCCCAAGACACATCAGAGCCAAGACAGACCTAGTCTCCTTATGGACAGATCCACAGCCTGACAACGCTCCCATGTCCCTCAGACCCTGGGTGCTAGCATGGAGCATTCAAAAGGCTGAGACAAGTCCTTGGGTTCAACCTTTGACCCTGCTACTTAGGAATAGTCATCCTGTATAAGTCACTTAGAGGCTGAACCTCAGTTTCTTCACTTGTAAACTGAGAGTAAACCCAAAAATCTTCTGCGACTCTTTTTAGCTCTAATCATAGTGAATGGTGCTGGTGTTTCAGAAGGAACATGCCAGGCATAAATGATGTCCACAGATAGCAACACATCCAGTGCTCACAGCAGCCCAGGTGACACAGCTCCTCAGTGGGTAGATGGAACATGGACTTGTGTGATGGTTCCTCATCCTGGGCCTTCTCTATAATACCCTGCTCTCTCCTAGAGCCTCAAGAGGCCACACTGGCATCTACCATGTCCAATCCGTCCCTTGGGTCCTTTTGGTTTAACTGTATAAGCTTTCCCATCTGCCTACTTCACTCCTTACCATCTGCCCTGGTACAAGTATACGCAAGTGACTCCACTTGTCTTCCAGACCATTCTCCAGCTCTTTGGGGCGGTGTCCCCAGAGATCAGCCTCTGTAGATTGCGGTTCCACAGCTCTACACCCTACCCAATTGGGAGCATTGGTGGAGGACCCATGGGAGTAAGGAGAGGATGGAGATTTATCCCTGCGTGACCCTCCCCTTTTCCTGGAGGGCTGCATAATATGCCGCTCCATGTAGCCGAGCCCACAGCTTAGATCTCAGGAACTTCCAGTCACATTTGTCCCCACCTCTGCAGTCCTAGGAGCAATGGCTTCCCCCATTACGGTCCTGCATTGCCTTCTTGTTTTTTCCCTTAGCCCTGTCTACGCTTGTCAATGGAAACTTCATCCATCTGTGATGATTCCTCATTAGAGGGGGCCCTCTGTTCCCTGCAGGGACCCAGCCAACAGACCAGCTGTCTGGAGCTCTTACATGTACTCTTGAAGTGCCCAGGTAAGTTTCCAAGGCCTCCCCTGCTCTCCCCCACTTATTCTTTCCCCTGGTAGCAAAATGTTTCTAAGCAAGATGTAACCATGTCCTGCTCAGAACTTCTAGGTGGCTTCTCTCAGCAACTTCTAGAGAAAGACCTCAGATTTGGGATGCCCTGGAGGTTCTGCCTGAGCCAGGCCTGTCTACTCCTTTGACTCCTTCTTACACTGCTATCCTGCTCTATGCCAGAGGAAATTGGCCTCTTTCTCTTCTGCTCTCTTCTTCCTGTGCCCTCTCCAGTCATAATTTTCCTGCTATGTTAGTTCCTTCCATTCCCCTCTTTATCTCTGCTCAGCCCCAGCTCCTATGGGATGCCCTCTATGACCCCTAATCAGGAAAATTGTCATACTTGTGCTGTCTCCCTTCACTCCCTTGTGTAAATCGTTGCTGATCCCCAGATAGCAACCCCATGAGAACAGGGACTGGCTGGCTTGCCCAGCCCTTCAGACCTTGCCCTAAGTCAGGACTGTCCTGGCCTGGCTCTTACTAAGTGTTGGCTGATGAATAGAGCACCAAGCCTGTGTGCCTCACCTGACTCGGGGCTCGAGGTCCAGAGGAGCAGACACATAGAGGCACTGCTCCGTCTCCTTCTGTAGCTCCTGGCCCCTTAGGATGGCCAGGCGCAAGGTGACAGCCGATCCGGGTGGTGGCAGGCAGGATGGCGGGATCACCAGTTCCCTCTGGGCTGTGTGGAGCCGCTGCCTTTCCACACAGTTGCTCCACTGATCCCAGCAGCGCCCTGGGAGGGGGTAGGAAGACACTGTTATCCACAGCACACATGGCTACCTTCTGGCTTGAGAATTTTTTTAGAAGAGGATCTACAGCTGGGAGCAGGTCCAGGGCACCTCCCCATCTTTGGTGCAGCTATCACCCTACACAGAGGAGGCTGCCCTCAGCAATGAGTCCCTGTGGGGTGTGATGGCCCATGGAGACTGCGGTCTCCTCTGCTTTTGATAACAGCTCCATAAATTCAACTCCACTGATTGATGCCCATGCATCCCTCACTCTCCACCCCTCCCACATGCTCATCAGTCACAGAATATCCCCAGGGTCAGGCTCTGTTCAGCTGTCTAAACTTCATACTCCATGAAGTATTGAAAGCCTTGAACTTCTGTATGATATTTGTTAGTCCATTTTAAGAAATTTAGTTATGAAAGCAAGCACAGATGTAAACAGATTGAACAAATGACAGTAGTATACATATAAGAGCAAACGTTTGGAAATAAGCTAAATGTCCAGAATAACAGTCCTAGTGAAAAATAAATAAGGAAACAAATAAAACCAATCCTGGTGAATAAATGACCATACGTTAACTGATCACAGCCTATTGGGAATCTCTTTATTATGAAAATCAAGACAGACGAGAAGGGGCTGGGAAGGTGGCTCAGTGGTAGAGTGCTTACCTTGCATGCATGAGGCCCTGGGTTCGATTCCTCAGTACCACATAAGCAAAAAGAAAAAAGCCGGCAGTGGTGCTGTGGCTCAAGTGGTAGAGCGCTAGCCTTGAGCTGAAGAGCTGAGGGACAGCACCCAGGCCCAGAGTTCAGGCCCCACGACCCGACCAAAAAAAAAAAAGAAAAAGACAGACGAGAAGATGTGTGATAGTAAGCTGCGCAGGTTATGTTGTCCAGTGGAAAAAATGTTAACAGAGCAAAATGTCCAATGTGAATAGTATTCCTTTTATTTCTAAGACAAAACATATGTTTCTAGACAATAACCCTATGAAATGGAGATCACTCCTAAAAGCTTGTGCTACCCTCTTGGTTTGTCAAAAGATACCTGACCTTTGCCCTTTTAGACTCTCCCCAGTAATGTGGGGGTGGGGAGAAGGGAAGGGTGTGCTGCAGAGAGGAAGAGCATTTCATTGCTGACCTTGTTTGGGATTGTCAGTGCATGCTAATGAAAAGCACATCCCCATGCTTGCTACCTTCAGGGCCATTCTCCCTTCCTATCTCCCATTTCCATGCAACTTACAATCAGGCCTAAGTGATGTGCTTGTGAAGACAAAGAAAAATGATAACATAACCTGATGCTATCTGCCATTTCCCAGAAAGGACAGCCCAAGAACTCACACCACCTACCACAGGACCAGCGGAAGCGGAAGCGGAAGTCCTCGTCATCAGCTGGCCAGCCCAGAGTGACTGTTGTGAAAGGATCCACGTACAGACCAGGCTTGACATATACCTCCAAATCCCCCTTGTCTCTCTGCGGAAGAAGGGGACACTGGTGAGGCATATCTCCATAAATGACTTGGCCTCACTGTGCTGTGGCCAGCCTGTCCTCTACCTTAGAGCAATGTGTGTTAGGTTTTTAAAAAGAGGTAGCCGAGTAAGAACAGCACCAGCACGCACGTGGTATTCAGGTAAGGGGTAGGTTTATTCAGTAGACCTGCTGGGACCAGGCAAGGTTGGCACTCCACGTGGCTGGGAAAGGCCTGGGAAGGAGAGAGCTGGGAAAGAGAGGAAAGAGCTAGAAAAGAGCAGAGAGAGGGGTGAGAACAGTAGCACTCACGTGGTATTCGGGTAAGGGGTAGGTTTATTCATAGACCTGCTGGGACCAGGCAAGGTTGGCACTCCACGTGGCTGGGAAAGAGAGAGAAAAGAGCTAGAGCAGAGAGAGAGCAGAGAGAGCTAGAAAAGAAGAGCAAGAGCAAGAGCTAGAAACGAACAGAGAGAGAAAGAGAGAGAGTCTGGGCCTGGGCTAGGCCTTATGTAGGGTATGGGCGGAGAAAGGTGTGGCCACATCAAATTCAGATGTGACCTCAGCGGATGCAGATGTGACCTCTTCCAGGTGTTCCAGTTGCCTAGGTAACGCAGGTACTGGGTGGAGACTTTGCTGCGAGGAGGGTGGAGTCTGCTCACCATCCAAGAGCGGACCTTACAATGTGTACCAAGAGTAGCTACAGTGTGAGACATGGAGCAGAGAAAGACCCTGGCTGACGCACCTGGCTGCCTTCATGGGACATGGAGTTCATTGTTCACAGTCACTGGGTAAGTAAATTTATTCTAAGTGTGGGCTCAGGACCCATCATGCATTCAATACACAGACTTAGCATTAGGATGCCTAGAGATCTAGGAACAAGACAAGCCCTTGCCCTAAAGTTAGGAAAGCCGGGCACATACACTGACAATTAGAACTCAGAGCAATGACTATGAATCCCATGAAACTAGTAAACTGGAAAGAAAGAGGCAGAATTTAGGTCTTGGGCCATGCTTTGTGGTGTACATTTGTAAATCCAAGTATTTTGAAGGCAGAGGTCAGAAGACAATGAGTTCATGACCAGTCAGGGCAAAGTTTTCGAGACTGTCTCAAAAACAAGTGCAAGATAAGTTGTGATGGAGCATATCTGTCATCCTAGCTACTTAGGAGTCAGACTTAGGAGTATCATGGTTTGAGGTCAGGTCAGACAGTTCACCAGGCCCTTTCTCAGTCCATATCCAGATATAGTGGTATGTGCCTGTCATCCTAAACTACCTGGGAGGCTGAGATTGGGACAGTTGTGCTTCTAGGCCAGCCCAGGTAGAAAAACCTATGAGATTCGATCTCAATGGGAAGAATCTGGGTGCAGTCACACATACCTGTCATCTCAGCTAGGATTGGAAGACTGAAATAGAAGGATTATGGTCCAGGTATACACCCAGGCAGAAGGCAAAAGCCTATCTAAAAAATAACCAGAGTGGAAAAGACCTGGGAGTATGGTATGAGTGACAGGGTGCCTACCCAGCAAGCACAGGCCTTGACTTCAAACCACCCCCCCCCCCCAAAAGTGAAAAATGGATTAGAAATTTTTAAAAATTTAAAGGCTGGGGATGCAGCTTAAGTGGGATAATTCTGACTTAATATGCTAGAGGCCAGTACCATAAAAAGAGAAAAATATGCAGGCCTTTGGAGGCCTGTCTCAGCCAGAGGCCTCAGCCAGTTTTGCTTCTGTTCTTCCAGGGACCTTGATAGCATCTGTTTCCAGGGGTTGCTGTGGATTTGGCGAAAAGGAGAACAAAGAGCTTTTACCTTTGTACTCAGGTCCAGGAGCCCGGGGAAGCTCCCACAGAGCAGAATCCCAGAACAATTGAAGGAGGAGGAAAGGGCATATGGGTTCTAGGGAGAGGCACACAGTGTGTTCTGGGAATAAATTCTGGTGGGACCTGTTAAACAACTCAGGCTTCAAGGCCTCTTGCTCAAACCTAGAAGGCTAAGCCTGTAGTTTCACTGTACAGCCTACAATGAAACCCAACCTCCAGTGGCCTCCCATGGCCCGAGAATAAAATGCAAACTCCTTGCCTTGGCCTCCACCCATCCTGGTTATCTCTTAGTGTCCCTTCCACCTGGGCTCCAGCCACTCTGACCTCGGGCCTTTAATAGCCTCCAGGCCTTCTCAGCCTACCCATCTGGAAAGCTCAGACTCTGCAGACTGTCCGGTCTACACATTCCCTCCTGGGAGGACTTGTCTAACTATATTCCTAGATACCTCCCCACCAACCGGACGGTTACTACCGCAGCATCTTAGTGGTCCTTGTGGCATATCTACCACAATTTTAAATTTCTGAATTCTTCTAATTCGTTTAATCTCATTCAGTGAGCTTCATGAAGACAAGGATCACATCTACTTTTTTTTTTTAATCTGAGACTAAGACTTGAACTCAGTGGCTCATGCTTTCAATCGTTGGCTCTACCACTTGAGCCACACACAACTCCAATCACATCTTTTTCTTGTGAAGTTATATGTCTGAAAAAGATACTAACCTTCTTTTCTCCAGGATTCATTCCAGATGGTTCTTGCATACTGAAAGTGGCTGTGAACAAGGTAGAGGTAAATGTTCAGCTTAGTGGAGAGCCTTATTAAAGGTTGTCAAAAGACAGAATCATCTGGATACAGTCCTAAGGCAAGAAGATCACTTGAGTCCACACGTCTGAGTTCAGCTTGCATACTATAGCAATACAGAGAGACTCATCTCAAAAAAGAAAAGAACCCACCCTCAGGGCAGCAGCCTCTATTAGTAAACAGTTCAGGGGAGCTGAGTAAAAGGGCAAAAGCAAAAATACCATGTCTGCATGAAGACACCTCTTTGATAGTTAAGGAGGAAGTAGCTACCAACGCAAATTGTGTTTGTCAGACTTCACATCACTATGACCAAATACCTGGGAGAAACAACTTAAAGGGAGGTAAGGTTTATTTAGGCTTATGTTGCAGTTCTTTCAGTCCATGACAGCAGTGGGCCCGGTGGAAAGAGCAACTTACCTCATGGTGGCCAGGAAGCAGAGGATGAACTAGGATCTTGTTAGATAGGCCCATCTGTGGGCCTCTGAGATTTGCTGCCAAGTGAGGGGCAGGAGGAGGAGCCCTGACTTTAGCATCTGTTAATTTCCATGGTGGAACTGACGTTCCTGCATGCTGAGTGAGAGGAGGTGGCTGAACCTGTGCAAGCAGCTATGGCCCACCATGGCACATTTCCACATCTGCTATGGGCTTCTTGTTGCTTCTGTGATCCTGGGCAGCTTCTAAGTCTTAATTTCCTCATCTACAAATGAGACTAAGGGGAATCTCTCTTTCCCCAGGGTCTGGGACACAGAATGCCAGTTCTGTAGCGTGGTTCGTGAAGATGCAAAAAGTACCTTCCGTTAATATGCCCTGGAGACGCTGAATGTTAATGTGGGTTGATGCTTCACTAAAGTGTGATGATGAAGATAGAAACTCGAGCGACAGACTTCTGAGGATGTTTTCCCATCAGGCTTCCATGCCCTCTTCTTTAGTTAACAGCATGGATGTGCCATTCTTTCCCGGAGAAGCCATCTCTTTTGTCTTCTCTTCCCCTTCACTGCACTCCAGGGTGTGCCTGTGATCCTGTCTTGCCCAAACTGAGTACCAGCTCCCACAATCTCAGCAGCTGGTACAGGTGGGACCAGGGTCCCACCAAGTGTGGACCAGCAAGAAGCAGCCTCCGTCTTCTGCCATAAGTACCCAGCAGGGCTGTGTTTAAGGATCCCAGTCTAGGCCCACCTTGCCACTACTTTGCTACTGCTAGAGAAGGGAGAATTCGAATGATGCCAACTCAGGACTGAGAGATAGAGAGGCACAGATTTCTGAAGATGCAGCCTAAGGGATGGATCCAGGTGTACTCACGGTGCCGGGCAAACCCTGGGCTGCTCATTTATTAACCTGATAATGTTTCCTTTTGACTTGGGATAAGCTGAACTGCTTTCCTATTCCTTATTGTTCAGAAAGTCCTGACAACAAACTCTCAGGGTAAACTTTAAGCTCTGTGATGGTCCATTACTCCACACTCTCTTAGCAGCCAGAACCTACTTTCTCCGCAGAACCTGAAAATTCTGCATATCCATCTGCCTGGCATCCCTTATATGCATGACCTTAAGTTTGTTAAAGATTGCTGGGTGCTTTTGTAAGAAAGACTTCCCTCCTAATATAAAACATGCCTGTGAAGAAATGTCCTGTGTCTGCTGAAAAATGCAGGTTGATACACACCATCTGGAGCTGCAGCAGCCATCTTGACTCCCTGAGAAACAGAACTGAAGCCAATGCTCTGAGGATGACAGAGCTGAAAGGTAGACTGAGCCTGGGTCCCTGCTGATGTTACAAAGTCCTAGAACCACTTGCCTTCTAACTTCTTATACAAGACAAGAATTTTCTGAATTTACAGCCATTAGATTTACTTTCTGTTCTTTCTTTCTTTCTTTCTTTCTTTTTCCAGTCCTGGGGCTTGAACTCAGGAACTGGGCGCTGTCCCTGAGCTTCTTTTGCTCAAGGCTAGCACTGTACCACTTCAGCCACAGCAGCGCCACTTCCGGCTTTTTCTGTTTATGTGGTACTGAGGAATTGAACCCAGGGCTTCATGCATGCTAGGCAAGCACTCTACCACTAAGCCACTTTCCCAGCCTGACTTTCTGTTCTTTCCAGCCTAAAATGTCATAATGAATACAAACAAAATACATAATGAATACTAACTTTTAGAATTCTATGTCAGTAGTTGAAAGTTTCACCCTATAATTGTCCCCCAGAACCTGAGATTGGTTCTAGGATCCCCTATGGATACTCAAGTCTGAGGATGCTCAAGTCCTTTATATAAAATTGCAAAGTCTTTTGCATACAATGGATGTCTATCACTTTGTAGGCATATTTTGTTGGGGTTTTTTCCAGTGCTAGTATTGAAACCTAGGGCCTCTCACGTGACAGGCAAGCAATCTACCACTGAGTAACACCCCAGCCCATTCCATAGACTTTAAATCACCTCGAGATTACTTAAAGTAGCCAGAATAATGAAAGTGCTATGTGAAGAGCTGCTGCATTGTGTTGGTTAGAGAATAATGAAGAGAACAAAGCACATGTGCAGTAGGGATGGATATTTCTAATATTTTTGATTGTTGCCTCTTTAAATGGAATTGTGGGTATTTGGAGCATGAGACTGTATTCAGAGGCCTGTAGGAAGAGCCACTCTCTAGACGCTAAGCTACCTCCATGCACGAGACTCCCTGTAACACAAATGCCTTGCCTGTGACAGTGACGTTCCCGACCTCCAAGCTCAAGTTTGAGAAGGTGTTCCGCACCAACACGGTGACCAGAAAGGTACCTGCAATGCAAAAAGGTGAAGGGTGAGCGTGATAGTGCTGTTGTTAACTATTTAACCTACATTGAGTCTACTCTCCCCAGTGAGGCTTCTTCCTGCAAACCGAGGACCGCTGCTGAGTCTCTGACCCTCCTCCCAGCATGGATTGAACGTGGCCCAGTCTCTGGGGACATGGAGATGAAGGAACACAGTCTCTGTGCTCCAGGACCATCACAAGTAGTAGACTTGGACAGTAAGTGCCACACTGGCAGGAATTGGCATGGGGACATCACAGGTACGGGCTGGGGTCACTTCAACCTCAGGAGAGAGGGAAATGCTGTGGTTGGAGCAGGAATAGAGCTGCAGAGCTGCGTTTCAAAGGTGAATAAGTCGATGCTCATTAATCAAATTAGAGTGGTGATTTCTGCAGAGAAAACAGTGTGGTACGATTGCATGATTGGCCCTCCATTTCAGGCAGGGACCGGGCACACAGTCCTGTTCTCTGTGAAGGAAAGGGCTCAGGCCCTCTCTGCATCATGTCTTCAGTGCTGGCAATTTCTTGTTCTCCAGTCCTGTCCTCAAACTCCAGGTCACGAATCCAAAACTTTTAAAAAGGATTGCCAGAGTGGAGGGGGAGAGAGGTTTGGAAGGTTTTTATTTGGAGAGGGCAGCTAATCCATATGGGGGGGAGGGGTGGCAGTGGAGGACTTCCTGGAGAGGTCTTCCAAGGGGATGCTTCCTTCAAGGTTGGGGACCCTGTGACAGGCAGGAGGAGCTGCCTGTGGTGGAGGTGGGGGAGGAGGAAGGGAATGAAAGGCTGCCATGCCTGCACTTGTGTCTGCAAGTAACCACAGTCGGCTTCCAGTGGGCCAAGAATGGGGAAGAATTTTCCAAGCGTCGGAGGTGAGCCTGAGGGGACGGAGGCCGTATGGGAGGTCAGAGAGAATGAGAAGATTCAGCAGAAGAATAGGGAGAGACCAGGAAAGACAGCTGTGGGACAGATGTGCCCAGTTGACTGGGAAGCTCTGCCCTGTTCTGGGAGCTGTGGCCCAGCCCACAGACCTTCCACAAGAGGCAGCTTCACACATCTGCCAGCCAGCCAGCCCAAACCAAGCCAGCCAGCACGGAGCCGGCCCCACCAAGTGCGTATGGCCCACTCCATCCCCTCGCTCCGCCCTCCAGCTCCCGTTTTCTCTGCAGTGGCCCAGGTCTATTTGTCTTAGTGGGAGAAACCTGTAATCACCTGAGAATGAGAAAAAAAAAAAAAAGGCACAGGACAGTAGAGATTTTTGGCAGTCAGTAAGGTTTAAACTCCTCTTACTGAATAATTTTCCCGTCGGTGGTAGAAAGCAAAATCCAGATTCCAGGGTGTGTATTGAGTATATTTTCCTGTTCACTAAGTTCTGGACACCATATTGAGAAGCCCACAGCTGCAGGCCCTGTAAGGACAGATGTCTCCTCCACACGGGGAAGGAAGGGAGGACCCAAGCAGGAGCACTAAGTAAGACCTGGGAGGACTGAACCACACTGAAATGCTGCCTGGCACTGGGTCAGAAAGGGAAGAGGCGCCACCAATCAATCCCAGATACCTTCAACAGGAAGCACCACAGGGTAAGTCCCAGGGAGCTCTCCAGTGTGCTCTTCCTTCTGGGAGAACTTTACATCGAGTCCCACCACCTCAAAGGTTAGCTCATCAGGGGTGCCGTGAGCCACTGAGACGTTGATCAGTAAGTCCTGGCCGAGCTGCATGTGGTTGGAAGTCCAGGAGGCCTGCAGCCCCGATAGTAACTCCACAAAGTGGACCGTGACATTTCCAGAAGATGCAGAGGTGGTGCCATTGCTGATGGCCTGGATCTCTAGGAGGTGCGTCCCTGGGCCCATGAGCTCCTGCGTTTCTCTGTTCAGCGTGAGATTGTGGGGCATCGAGCCCTTTTGGGTGGCAAACTCAGCCAGAGTCATGTTATCCCAGAGCACAGTGTAACTCACCCCTGTCCCTACATGGGGTAGAAATAAAATTGTAAAAAGGTTGTCAACAATTATACAGGTGATGGCACTGTGATAATTCAGACTCAAGCTCTACTTTCAGATTCTGGTTATAAATATGTACACAGATTTAAGGAAATAGGGAAGGGCCAGGCTCTAGTGGCTCACACTTGCGATCTTAGCTACCCAGGAGGCTGAGATCTGAGGATCCTAGTTCAAAGCCAGCCTAGACAGACATATCTGAGAGACCCTTAGCTCCAATTAACTAGCAAAATTCCAGAAGTGGAGGTATGGCTTAAGTGGTAGAGCACCAGCCTTGAGCAGAAAAGCTAAGTGAGAATGTGAGTCACTGAGTACAAGTCTCAATATCAGCACACACAAAAATAAGAAAAGAAGAAAATTTTAAAGGCCCATGGAAGGAATATGGCTCTCCCCAGATGTTCACAGAGATTATGTTGAGTCTTGGATTAGTGATTGTTTTTTCCTTTTGGGATCCTCTCTGCTTATTTTCATATTCTAATTCATACTATGCATGTGAACCTAATAGTTTGTAACGAAAACATTGGAACATTTTGTTGACTGGGATATCCTCAGAGGAGGAAGGTGAAAAGACAGCATCTCTGAGGAGGGCTGATTTCCACCATGAGAATGAGCCTCAGTCTTATTTTCAGCAGTTCCATCTGTACTGGTGACCGCCTAGAACCTGATAACATGAGAACTCAGCCTGTTCTCCAGAAGTGGGGGTTCCCAGTCTGCAAAAGGTCATCCTAACTGGATGTTCACTATTTTGGTTGCCTCAGAAAATCAGATATTTTCAATAACACATAAATATTCTTTTCAATACAAACCAAGCTAGTGTATTTCTTGTTTCCATGGTGATGATAAAGAGATGGAGGAGGCGGATGGAAATGTAAGCAGGAGCCCTAACTTTCACACCCTTGGCAAAGAGTTGGAACTTAATGATATTTGTGAACAGAATAAATGAATAAGGCTTAAGTTTCCCCAATTGCACTTAGCAGCCATCTGCAGTCAACAAGCACAAGGAGTCAACAAGAAAGAAAAGGAGTCTCGAGAGTGCTGTGTCATTAAGTGACTGCTAGAGTGAGGTTCTAGACCAAGTCATCATTTCCATGGCACTGAGCTGAGCCAGTTATATCAGCAGGTCTTGGTCCAGATCCCAAACTAGACCTGTATCTCTTGGAAAGATGCTGTCCTGGATGAGGAGGGGTCTCAGCCAAGATCTCTATTGAGAGAAATTGTTTTATTTAAAAACAATATCTGAAACTGTGTACTGATCAATTAGGATAAATGCCCTGAGGAATCTGCATGGACACTGGCCAATCAGAATGAATTATATAACAAATCAGAAAAGATACCATGACGGATCAGAGTGTGTGCCATGACCAATAAGAATGGACACACTGGCCAATCAGAATGGATATGATGCCTAGTCAACATGGCCTCTGTGACCAATTAGAAAGAGACACTGTGACCCATCAGAATGGATCCTGGCCATAGCAGCTGGTGTGGCTGTCCCAGAGTGTATGGCTGGATATTATCCCTGACTGGGGGCGACGTGATTATGCCAAGCCATGCTCAGATGGACTCAGGTCCAGCTGCTAGGCCTGAGAGGGCTATTCACACTCCCCCAACGGCAAGATGATTAGAAGTTCAGTTCCTGCGTCAGGGCTACGGACATTCAAAAAAGACCCTCCGGAGGGCTGGGAGTTCTCACTGGCTTATGAGACTGTGCCTTTGGCGAGTTCCTCAACCTTCTCTACCTCCATTTTTCCATCAATAACATGGAGGTAATGCTAACATATCCAGTATGTTCTAGTGTAGCCACAACACTTCAAACAGTGAATGTTACTCCTAAGTGCTAAATAAATGGATAGATGACAGCTGAAATGCCAACTCAGTAAGGGCTGGCTGTTACACTTCATTAAGCCCTGGGAGTTAGCCAAATGGACTTGCAAGAAATCAGATTCTGCCATTTGGATTCTGCATGCTCACCTCCATCAAGCTCCACCTGAAGCCACAGGGGATCCCCAAAGACAGCCTGGCAGACGGGGCTGGCTCTAGACTGGAACAGGCCAGCACACCCGGTGACACTCAGCCTTCCCACCTTGTCTCGGACAGTCACTTGCTTCTGAGCTGTCACGTGCCACTCGCTTGTTGTGCACTCAACAAACACAGTGAATTCTCCTGGAGATGTGTACTGGTGGGTCACGCGACTGGACACACTGCCAGCCACAGTCAGAAATGTTATTGTCATCGGGGACAAACAAACATTACATACACACTCACATATACATACCCACAAAGATGAAAACAGGTTCACACAAGTCAACTCTTACCCCTCTCTGGACTCCTTTCTGTATTAAAGCCCCCATACTCACAGGAAGCTCTGAGGAGGTCTGGCATGTTCCTTCTTGACCTTGGTGCTGGTTACTTGAGTGTGAGCATTGGGGAAAAGTGAACTGAGCTTTATGGGGTTGGTTGGTTTTGTGTTATGTTGTTTTAGTTGTTGTTTACAGTACTGGAAATCAAACCCAGGGCCTTGTGCAGGCCAGGTAAGGGTTCTGTTACTGAGCTACATCCTCAGCCTATACTTTTTAGTACAAAGGTTGCATACGTCAATTAAATGTTGAAAAAAATAATTCCAGACTGTCATACACACATACATATTGCTACTGTATTCGCCTTTACTGAGCTATACATTTTCTTTGAAAAGACAGGAGAAAAGAAAGCTCGTATTTCTGGTCTTAGTGGATAGCATCCAAATATAAAGAACACCAGAGTCTGTTCTTTTCTCTTATGTCATCTACCAGTGGCCATCCAGGTTGGTGAAGGAGCCATCTGACAGGTCAGGCAGAGCAGAAAGGGCGGGAACTGGAAACCTGATGTGTGCTGGACCTGCTGGTTACCTGTGTAAGCCAGGATCTCCTCTAAGCTCTCTGGGCCTTGGCCCCCTAGAACACAAAATGAAGGCAGACCCAACCAAGGCTGGGCTGTAAGAGGATTTAGATGGTCCAATGGCTAAGAAATGGTCTGCTAGGTCCTAAAGCCAAACGTCACAGGGTCTGTATGGTAGGATGGCATTGTAGGCCACTTAACCTATTGAAAGGAAAGGATTATATACTTTCCTATAACATTCATAAGACAGTAAGAGTTGCCCCTTTTTAGAATCAAGTCTGCCAGCTATTTCTTTCCTTATAGTTTCGTATACGCTTTAAATTGTCCAGTGAGCCTGAGTGACACTATCAGTGATATCAGCAACATAAATCACGCAGTTCCCAGGCCTAAAGATTCTTCTTTTCCCCCTCTGTAGTGGATGCTGTGGAGCCTTACCCAGACTCTACCCCCTTCATGCCTGAACACATTGAACACACATCGTCCAGGACCACAGGGGACCCCATCTCCTGACACTGCCTCAGGAGAGAGTACTGTCTCACCCAAGGTAATATCCTTTGCCCAGGGGCTGCTGGATGCCAGGGTGTAAATGTTTCCTATCTGGTCCCAATTGAAGGCAATCTGGGAACCATCCCAGCTCAGGGCGTCTCTGGGATCACCCCGGCTCTGTTGCTTCTGGACTCAGTCTGACTTCCCCTCTACCTCATCTTAGCACCTCGCTTCCTGCACTCCAAATGAGTCTGTTTCCTGGTACTCAACCTACACCCTCTCCTCAGAACCATCTCCTCAGACTGGCTGACATCCAAGGCCCTTCCTGCCCAGAGCCTGTGAAGCTCTCCAACATCTCTCACATCCCCACAGTCCCTGCAGCCCAGGAGGAAGGAACTGGTTGCAGTTATGAAGTGTATGAGCTTCTACAGGCCAGGTGGTTCCCTCCTCCCTAGAGTCACTCTCCTGCCTCAACCCAATAGCAACCCCAAAGTGCTTCAGTTGTAGAGTCCTCTCTGACCATTGCTTTGGGGCTCCCAATAGCCTGTGTACACCTGAGTCACTCTAAGACTTGTGCCCCCTTGGGTTTCCTAACAAGCCCCACCCTCCAGGACAGCTGTGGACAGACACCCCTGGAATGACAGAACAATGTCAGCTCCCATATCTGCCAGTAGATGGCGCTCAGTGACCCAGTGCCCAACACATTTTTTTCTCATGCAAACTGTTCCATATAGTTCATATAGTACAGACAGCAGAAAGGTGTCCAGGACAGAGAAACAAGAGAGCAAGCAGACACGAGGCATGGAAAATCCAAAGTGAGAAGGTCAATTCCAAAGCAGAATTCTCTGCCTTTTCTATCCGGCTGCTTCGACTTGGGGCTGGGTTCCCCTCCTCAGCCCTTGTATGTAACTGTGATGGACACAAGGATCCAGCTTTTAAATCTACCTCTTGAGACTAGTGAGGCATTCGACAGAAGTAGGAGGCTGTAAACATGGGAGAGCGATATTGTGTGGCTTCTGTGTACTTAAAATCCATGCTGGGGCGCTCCTGTGACACATCCCTCTTATTCCAACAAGATGACAGGAGCAGCTTTGTGGGTAGCTGCGAGGTCTAGCACATCTCTAAAATAGGTGGAAGTATGTTACTTGGATGGGGCAATGAGTAAGGAGTGTACCAGTATCCACTGGTGATGCAGGGCACAGGTAAAGGCAGCAGGTGTGCACACTGGGACTTGAGGGTGCTGTACTCTGTACTCCAGGGGGAAGTTACCTATCCACCTGGACAAAAACCTGATTCATAACAGTTCACTGTCCCTGCTAGGAACCTTTCTCTCCCCCCACCCCCGTCCCCGAAACAAACTGAGGCCAGCCTGTGGGGGTATGTATACCCCCAGCCACTGGACAGGCAAGGGTGGAAGGCCTTCTTTGGCCATCCAGCACCTGCATGGTCAGCCCAAACACGAGAAGCCACCCAGCCCTCCCAAGATCCATGCGAAATAACTGCTGTTCTGAGTCACTAGGTATTGGCGGGCAGCTTGTTATGGGGCCAAACTGACTGAAGGCGCACAGATTCCTCTTACCTGGGAGGATAGTAGGGATCCAAAGTGTGCCCATCTCCCATGCTAAGTATACAGGACAGGTTTCCAATGTAGGGTGAGAGGAGCCACGTTAGAGAGAGGGTGACATTGTCAAAGATGAAACTCTCGTTGGGCAGCACCAGCCGCAGGCCTGCAAGCCAACGTGAGATGCCTATGTCGATGTGGAGCAGAGCTTCACGTCGCACTCAAAACCTATGCTCAGAACTCCACCTCACCAGTTTTATTTGGGGGGGGGGGGGGTGGTCAGTCATGGGTCTTGAACACTGGGCCTGGGCGCTGTCCCTCAGCTCTTCAGCTCAAGGCTAGTGTGCTACCACTTGAGCCACAGCGCCACTTCCTGTTTTCTGGTGGTTCATTGGAGATAAGAGTCTCACGGACTTTCCTGCCTGGGCTGGCTTTGAACCGCAACCCTCAGATCTCAGCCTCCTGAGTAGCTAGGATGACAGGCGTGAGCCTGTGAAAGCGAGGCTTTCACATGAGGTTTGATTTGAAGGATCTTAGGGTTGATTTTTTTGTTTGGTTTGACACTTAGCTTTTGAGTTAATTTCTGCAATAGAAACAACAAATGCTTTACCCCAAGAGGTTGGGCCACACGGGAGAGGCAAGGATGCTCAGAAAGCAGTTTGGAGGGAGGAGGTCCCTCAGCACAGAGCAGACTGGCCCCACCCCTACCCCCCACCCCAGGTGAAGCCAGACAAACAGAAATAAGATGATTTCAAAGTCCATGCAAGTTGGAGACTCACCTTCTTGGCACTGGTACTGGACCCACAGGTAGCTGCCCTGAGTGGGGCACAGGTCTCCAAAGTAAGCCCCATCTGCTGCCACCTGGCATACCTGCAGCCCTTGGCACTGGCCTGGGAAGCCGGTAGAAGCAAGAACAACACAAGGACAGGCCCTTAGTAGAGTTTCACTCAAGTTCCTCCTCATTCATTCCTTTACCCACCATCCGCCCAACAACTACCTCATAGCATCTACTGAAGACTGGGCCCCAGGCTAAGTATTGAGAGAACAGGAAAGTAGGGTTCCTGCCCCTTAGAAGCTTCCCATTTGGGAAGCTGTCAGGCTTTAGCATGTGCCAGCTCCCCTGGAGGGCTGCACACCGGCCCTGTAGAGTTCCAGGGCCTGTTCAACAGGGATTCTCACTCAGCAGACTCAGGCCTGGGTGAGGTCCAGGATTCTGCTGTCAGAACAAGCGCCTGCATACTATTCCTGCTTCTGCATGCATCTGCATGCTGCTGCTGCATACTGCTGCTGTTCCTGCATGCTGGTGCTGCATGCTGGTGCTGTTCCTGCAAGCTGCTAGTCCAAGACTATTCTGAGAACCATGGGTTGGCTAGCATCAAGTCAAATGGCCTAAGTAGAAATCGACACCCCCAAGAAACAGCAAGAGGCCTGGGGAGGTGGCTCAGTGGTAGAGTGCTTGCCTTGCATGCACTGGGTTCAATTCCTCAGCACTATGTAAACAGAAAAAAAACCAGAAGTGGCGCTGTGGTTCAAGTGGTAGAGCACTAGCCTTGAGCTGAAGAGCTCAGGGACAGCACCCAGGCCCAGAGTTCAGGCTCCACAACCAACAGAAGAAAGAAAGAAAGAAAGAATGAAGGAAGGAAGGAAGAGGGGGGGAACAGAGGGAGGAGGGGAGGGAGAGGCGGGGAGGGAGGAAGGAAAAGAAACAGCAAGAGTGGGCAACATTAGGAATCCTGTGTTCATCCAGGGTTCCGGGGGCTGATGAAAGGAAGCAGCATAGGGAATCCACGCCAGGAGCTCCACCGTCATCCAGTTCCCCTCCTTCCTGCTCATGTGGTAGATGCCTGTGAAGGGGTCTAGAAGGAGGGGCCGGGCAGACTGTGGCATGAGAGTATCCTGGGCATCCTTTGCCTCTCGGAAACTCAGGTTTGCTCCAGGCTTTGAAATATTTAAATACCCCACCATCACAGCCCCAAAAGCTCCCCTGGGCCTGAATTCCTGCCTGCTTTCACTGTGTCCTGTTATTAACTACATGCCCATGACTTCCAAGTCTACGTCTCCCATTGCTTCATTTAATTCAAATTCCTGAATTCTATGTTCAGTTGTCTACTCTTCACGTCCACCTAAATGATCCCAAATAATCTTCCATCTGGAAACCAGATGAGTAGCAACCTTCACCACATCTGAAGAGGCCCCGTGGCTTGTGGGTTGACATATTCATGAGCGTGGTATCTCATCCTACCACAGTTGCAGGAACGAGGGTGACTTGCCAGCCTGCTGGGCTGCCCAGCACTTGTATGACTTGGAAAACTATCTCCTCACATTAAATCCCCTCTGTTAAAAGGCCTAGCATTCTGTCTCTTTTAAGTTTTTTAAAGGTGGAACTTCATTCTGTTGCCCGGGCTATACCTGATCTCCTTGCTATTTAAGTAGTTCTCATGCCAACCCTTCCCAAGGCATGTGTCACTGTATGCAGCTCAAAACATTTGTAAGAATTGATTCTCTTGTTTTGTTTTTGCTTTGGTAGTACTGGGGTTTGAACTCCAGGCCTTATACTTACTAGGTAGACCCTCTACCACTTGAGTTAATCCTTTTCATTATTTTTCAGATAGAGTCTCTTCTTGTATTTTTGCCTGAGCCGGCCTGGACCGTGATTCTCCTATTTATTCCTCCATCAGAGCTTATTGGTTGAGATGGGCTCTCACTAACTTCTTTGCCTACACTGGCCTCAAATCATTCTTCTGAGTAGCTGGTACTACAGGCATGAGCCACAGTACTTGACTAAGAATTGGTTCTTCAAATTGGGTTTGTGTGTGTATGTGTGTGTGTTGTTAGGATTGAACCCAGGGCTACATGCTAGGCATGGCATCTATCACTGAGCTACATGCACATGATTACATTACATTGCACATGAGCTACATTAGCATGATTGCTAATGCTGCCCAGCAGGATACCCCCTCAGCCTGAGTTGGGTATTCCTACTGTGAACATCCATAACACTATCCATCTATTCCCCAAAAAGTGGGAGCTTTTATCCATGTCACGTTCACAGCTCACTGCTGTGCCAGCCAACATAGAAACCAGCCTGGCACAACGTGGTACAGATACATTTTGTACAAGTAAATACAGGGTACCTTTTGCTTTCCTTTACTACTGTTAGGTGGCTGCCTGTACAGACATACCTCCTCTGTGGACTTTGGGCCCTTTGAAAGACAGACTGATTCAGCCTACGTCCAGAGACCAAGTCAGTACATGGCATCATGTCCATGCTCAATAAACGTTTATTGGCCTGCTTCATGAATGCATGATCAGGGTACTTAGGAATGAATGGATCCCTAGGTCCTCCCAGGGCTTCTCTGCTGACTTTTCCCAGCAGAGTGCAGGCATCCTCTCCAACGTGCTCCTTAGGTATGGCTGCTCGTTTCCAAATCTTAACAGGTGATCCTTTTTGAAAACAGCCTGCCTAGCTCTATTGTGCCACAGAGGGAAGCTCCTCCATCAGACCGGCCACCTGAGGCCTTCCTCCTTGGACCCCCCCCCCCCCCCAAGGAGAGCTGCTGAGAACCGAGGAGCTGATAGAGCAGTTTGTTTCCCCATTCCTGCCCTGAGGGGAGCGAGGACAACATGGTGGACAGGTGGAGGTGAGAGGAGCAAGGGGCAGTTCCAAGGAAGATGAGCCATGCCACCCTGAGTGGGAGGAACTCAGGGAGGATCTTGCTTCAATCCCTGAATCTTCAGAGGATCTTTGGGTAGCAGCAGCGCCTAGAAGGGAAATTCTGAGGGGCATTTGTGGGAGCCCAGGCCCAAGGCTCCCAGCCTGGGCACAACTGCTGCGTCCTTCTGAGGTGAGCAGCCGCTGACAGCCTGCCTTGCTGGGTCTCTGTGGACGGGACAAGCATGCACCAAGCATGCAGCAGAGGGCTCTCCGGTGTCCTGGCTGATGAAGTCTCAGGACTTCGCACATCCCCAAATACTCCCTGAAACTTGTCACACTGCTCAGAGGAGAATTCATCTAGTTTAGAAAATCAAAGCCCTAGAGGAACTTTCCCACATGGATAACAGCGCTAGATACAATGTCAGCCCCAGCATTCCGCACAATGACAAAGACTGAGAAACCACCCATCCACCTCTCAACAGGCAACGGACAATTCATGGCACAGTTTTATAAAAGATAGATGGAATTAAATAGAACAGTAGGCATTAAGACAAACCATACACCTTAAAATCAATGTTAAGGAAGACACATCACAGAATGACACATGCAAGACGGTATTATTTCTGGAAACAATACTATACAATGTTTTGAAGGCAGAATAGAGAGCCATGTGAGCAATTAATCGGCACTGAATTTGTGGCAGAAATAGGACTGGGAGGGCTCTACAGTAGGAACCTTTTAATGCTGTGTTCTTGTTTGTTTTTTCCTGAGAGTCTGAAACCAGTGTCACATAGTGTGAAGATCTAACAAAGGTAGAAGTGGCTCTCAAGGAGTTCGTGGCAATTTATTTCTAATCTTATCAATGTGTTTGAAGAGTTTCCATTTTTTTTAATAGGCCAAGTTGTTCCCTGTCCTCAGGAAGGGGAGGGGTGGAGACCTCCCTGCCCGACAGTCTGGGTTTGATGTATGTGGTGGATCAGCTTCTGATTTCCAGCTCAGCGCTTTTGATGGAGACTGGCTAGTCTTCCCACCCTTGGGGGAGGCTACAGTCATAGCTGGAGAGGAATAGAACTTCTAGACCCTTTTCTGGATCCAGAAGTCCAGCAATTACACTCTGCTCCAGAAGGAGCGGGGAGCTCTGGGACTTACCTGCCACTTCCTCCTTGACATTGGCCCAGCTGCATTCCTCCTCCAGGTCTGAGGGACCCCAGGTGCCCTGGGTGCAGTAATAGGGGGTCTGCCGCCCATAGAAGGCATCCTGCATCTGGATGACCTCTCCTGAGCCACAGTGCATGGTAGCATTGAAGCCCTCACAGGCCAGGCTCTGGCCAACCCCTGTGGCAAAAGGAAGGAGACCTTTTAGGGGGTTCACAGTACTCTGGGCAAGCACTGATGGATGGGAAAGTGCAGAGGTCGCAGGGGTCAGGACTGGGAGGTGCAAGGACGAGGGGGAGGGGGTAGGCATCTGGAGACAAGAAGCCAGGATCAGGGAGATATGGTACATCACATGGGCAGAAATTGGGAGGGAGATTGCCAGAAGGCAGAGACGGGAAGAACGTTCCAGAAAAGCAGAGGGGAAATTAAAAATATGTAAATGGGCAGTGACTTAAATGGAGAGAGAAGACAGAAATCCAGAAGGGCAAAGCTGTGGAAATGATGTGATCCACCAAGAGATTTTTTTTTTTTAGGGGGTATAGAGACAGAGAGATCCAGAGAGCTAAGGAGAACGGGAAAGAAAGGCCAAAGGAAACCTAAGATAGAGAAGGAGGGACAGAAAGTGAAGGGCAGACATCTGGAAGCCCCAGGTAGAGGTAGAGACGAAGCTGGAATTACAGACAAGCAGGTGGGAAGGGGGCAGGGGAGAGATCCCCCAACAGGCCAGCTCACCAAACTCGCAGACAAAGGCAAAGGCCTCTGTGCAGTCCTCTGACACTGCCCAGTCAGAGGAGGGGCCTCTCCTGATGTAGCCACAGCTGTGGGGCGCAGGTGCCGCCTGGCTGCCTTGCCAGTTGCTGTAGCTCACATTTGAGGTGTCCAACCAGGTCCCGGGCCCTGGGATGGGAATAGAACCACCAGGCTTCCTCTCTTAGCCACTTCAACGTGGTGAGCTTGCTCCAACTCAACTTCTGTGAAGATGAATCCTCCCTTCTCCAGTAGGAGTCCATGCTTTCCATTTTCACATGTTCAGATATAAGCATTGGGACTCCACATTGAAGGGCAAGCATCAGGCGGTCCGATGAGTAAATGACACCTCCAGCACTGTCCAGTTATAGCCTGTGCTGTGCACCTGCACATGCGTGCCACCCTGAAGCAGGGTCCCTGCTCAGATGTGTTTGGATAGGCCTGAGTTCAGGTAGAATACACTCACCTTGCCTCAGAGCCTGGAAAATATTGCTGTAAAGCTTTATTGTTAAGATTTAAAGCTGGGCCAGGCACTGGTGGCTTATGACTCTAATCCTAGCTACTCAGGAGGCTGAGATTTGAGAATCACAGTTCAAAGTCAACCCCAGCAAGAAAGTCCCTGATACTCTTATCTCCAATTAACTACCAAAAATTTAGAAGTGGTGCTGTGGCTCAAAGTGGTAGAGTACCATCTTTGAGTAAAAGAAGCCCAGGGACAACGCCCAGGTCTTGAGTTCAAGCCCCATCGCTCACACACTCATACACACACACACACACACACACACACACACATATATATTACTAGCGCTCTCTCTCTCTCTCTCTCTCTCTCTCTCTCTATATATATATATATATATATATTGCTGTAAAGCTTTATTGTTAAGATTTAAAGCTGGGCCAGGCACTGGTGGCTCATGTCCATAATACTAGCTACTCAGGAGGCTGAGATTTGAGGATTGTGGTTTGAAGCCAGCCTGGGGAGGAAAGTCTGTAAGACTCTTACCTCCAATAAGCTATGCAAAGCCAGAAGTGGAGCTGTAGCTCAAGTGGTAGAGCACTAGCCTTGACACTTAAGCCCTGAGTTCAAGCTCCAGGATCTGTGTGTGTATGTGTGCACATATGCGTGCACATTTGTGTGCACACACACACACACACTATTTAAAAACCTGTCATGGTGGCACATGACTGTAGTCCCTATCACCAGGAGATGGCAGCAGGATGATCTCAAGTTCAAGATCCGCAAAAGCAAATGTAGTTCACAAGATCATCTCCAAAACAAAATGAAAAGCAAGAGGGTTGGTTGACTCAGTGGCAAAACGTTTGCTTAGTATTGGGAAAGCCCCAAGTTCAATCCTAAGTAGGGGGAGGAAGGGTAGACAGACTCAGAATGTAATTGTTTGATTTGACAAGAAAATGCATGCAGCAATTGTAAATGTCAAATCATATGAAAGAATACAAAATGCAAACCTCTTCCCTCTCTCAACCTCTCGGCTGCTCCCATTATTGGGTTTCTTGTAAATCATTGTAGGCTGACTCTGATCCACATATTAGCATTTATGAGTGCCTGAAATCTGTTTATGTAAGTGCTATTGTGTTGCTCACTGGGTTTTGGTCCTTGCTTCTTAAATCGAGTTAAATCTTTCAGGTGCTTCCTATCAGCCTAGGTAAAGCTGCATTGTTTTCTGTAATAGCTCCCAGTATCCCTTGGGAGGCAGCCAGCTGCTTTCACTGCACGCAGAGTCCCAATTGTTGCATCTAGAAGTCAAGAAACCGTTCAACACATGTCTTACAAAAAGGTATCTTAAGAATTTGAATCCCTTGGCTCTGAGTTCCTTATGTGAGTTTCCTTGGCTACTGGTTTATTCAAACACTTCCATATCTATTGGTAGACCCCTGTGGGTGCTCAGCAGGGACCAAGATACCCATTTCCAAACCCCAGCAGCTTCTACAGGAGCAAAGAGAGTTCCTGAGCCCCAGGACGATGGGGTAGAAGTCAGACTTAGGAGTTGCTGGAGCAACTCAATTCATCTCTGTGTCTTACCTCCGAAACAAGAGTAGCCATGCCTGCTTCCTGGGTGAGTATAAGGATTAAATGTAAGTGTATCTCTGTCCACTTTTGAATGTGCTTTCTTCTGTCAAAGGGCTCATAGTCTAGATGCCTGAACCATTTCCATCATGCCAGAGTGCTCTTGTGGGGAGCGCCAGGGATCCACAGGTACACAGGAGAGAAAGACTCACCTGGCTGTTGGGGACTGGGAGAAAGCCCTAGCAGAGGGGAGGGGAGGGGTAGGGAGAGTTTCAGGAGGAGTAACATGACATCTTGTGAAGTGGAGCTGTGCAAAGCACTTGATCTTCTTTCCTCCCTTCCTTCCCTACCTTCTTCCTTTCCTCACCCTTGCTGGGTAAGTGCTCTACCACTTAACCTATGCCCTCAACTATTTTTAAGTTTAATTTTGTCTTTTTTTTGTCAGTTGTATGTAGGGCTTGAACTCAGATCCTGAGTGCTGTCCCTGAGCCTCTTTGTACTGAAGGCTAGTATAATTGGGGATAAGAGTCTCACAATGACTTTTCTGCCTGGACTGCCTTTGAACTGCAATCCTCAGATCTCACTCAGTCTCCTTAGTAGCTAGGATTATAGGCATGAGTCACCAGCACCCAGCTTATTTTATTTTGTCTTTGATACAGGGCCAGTCTTGAACTCATAGTTCTCCTGCCTTCTCTTGTTGAATAGCTGGGTTCTAGGCATGTTCTTCCCAGTTGGCTTCCAGACCTGCTCTAATCTCATAAAAATGAGTAAGACATGTGGGTATACTTTGAAAATAGCTAGGTCACTATTATCTGAGATTGTTTGCTCACGAGGAAAACGATCATCATTTTTCCCATTGGTTATTGTAACAATCAACAAAATAATAGTCACAAAGTCTGGAGAGTAGTGCCCAGTGCTACTCTAGCAGGAACTGAAGGAATCACAGCTAGAACTGTGTACATGCAGGTCTGGAGCTGTCATTCAGTGGGGTCTTCTCTAGCAGGCACCAGGCCCTGGGTTCAATCTCTAGCCCACCCTACCTCACTCCAAACACAAAAGGATGGATGCAGATGGATATTTCTATCTTCTATGCTTTATACTATGCATGAATTCTCTCATGTGATCCACAAATGATCAAAGAGAAGGGTATCTTTACCATGAGAATTTGGAGTATTAGTTTGCTCCAAGGAATACCTGGGTAAAAAGCAATGGTGACGATCTGTATCGTAAGCTACCGGCAAAACACAGCGATGCAGCACCTACCTGCTGAGGTCCCGTTGGGTGCTGAGGTTCCTGTGAGTCCAATCCACCATTCTCTGTCCTGGGAGATGTGCATCTGAAGAAACCGCTGGGTACCTTCATCTGGAATGAAGACCAAATGGCCTCCCTGCCCTTCACACCAGCCCTGGGCCCCATGGAACGTACGTCCAAGTGGTACAAATTCATAACAAGCATCTCTGAAGGCCACCTGGCTCTTAGAGCAAAAGCTGCCTTCTTCTGGCTTCACAATGGTGGCCCCAAACCTCAGGGTGAGCCCCAGGAGCAACAAGCATGCCACCTTCATCTTTGAACCCATGCTAGGGTTGCCAGTGGCGCGCACTCTTGGGTCCTTCATATTCTCTCACCAGCACAGCCACGTCCATCCATCCTCCCTTCTCTTGGCATCATATAATAGCAACTCTCTTTTGTCTGAGAGACAATAGACTCAGGATGAATGAGTTTACATTTTCGCTTCCTCCAGCTCTTGGTTCAATGCCTGTTTCAAAGCCAGTTAATTCACAACGGTCTTCTAGAGAAAGCCACGGTGGCTGAATCACTTGTCTGCCTGTCATTCAGCTAACTGCTAGTGTTGGATTAAAAAACAACAACAACAAATTCCTGCCTATTGACTTTATACCATTACCAAGGGCCAAATGCTCCAGGAGCAATGTGGGAACTACATGATAAAAGAAGGTGGACAGGAGGGTGAGTCACGGGAAGGTGGAGACAGAGGGCTCAGATGTAATCATGTGGCGTGGGATGGCAGCTGTGCCCAGATGATAACTGTCCTGTCTCCACTGTGGCTGAATCATAATGGACACTCGGGCCCCTCCGACTTGTCCCATTGTCACTCATGCCCTGCTGGGCACTAAGAATGTCCTACAGAATTTATTTTGCCTCAGTACTGGCACACACAAAAAAAGTGTGTGTGTGTGTGTGTGTGTGTGTGTGTGTGTGTGTGTGTGTGTGTGTGAACAGTGTTTTGTATGGTCAGAGATTTAGAGAACTGAGCTGTTTACTATCTAGGGGTGTTCACACTGCCTTGTGAACTCTGTGCTCCTACGTGTGGACCCACCATACTTGCTTTATAAAATTGTCATTATAAAGGTGATGTACAGATAGGTCACAGTTATATAAGTCAGGTAAAGAGTACATCTCTTTCTGGATAATACCCCTTCCCTTGCTTTTTACCAGTTTTCCCCTCCCATTCCCATCTACAAGTTGTTTGGTTCATTTTCAACATAGTGTCTAGCGAGTACCACTGCTGCATTCGTTTGCCCTTTATCCCTCCATTTGCGTGCTCCCCTCTTGCCATCCCAAAGACAGATAAACAAACAGGAGAAAAAGAAAAGAAAGCAAAAGCAGCAACAAGAAAAATGTTTCCTTTTCCTGAGCTCAATAATTTTTTTTCTTTTCCTTTTTTTTTTTTTGGTCAGTCATGGGACTTGAACTCAGAGCCTGGGTGCTGTCCCTCAGCCTTTTTGCTAAAGGCTAGACTCTACCACTTTGAGCCACAGCTCTACTTGCAGTTTTCTGGTGGTTAATGGGAAATAAGAGTCTCACAGACTTTCCTGCCCAGGCTGGCTTTAAACCATGATCCTAAGATCTCGGCCTCCTGAGTAGCTAGGATTACAAGCAGGAGCCGCTGGCACCCAGCTTGATAAATACTATTTTATGTGGTCAGATGCACATAGGCATTGTGCCTTTGTGTCCTAAGAACATTCTCCTTTGATCTCATTGTGTGTGCATACTTTCTTTCTTGGTCTTCAGTTGGTGGACATTTAGTTATTGGACACCCAGAGTTTCTTAGAAAAAGTAAAACATTTCATCTCTGTCTATCCAGTCATGAAGAGACAATGAACATTGTTTATCCATGGGTAGTTCAGTGAACATTTGCTTGGCCCTATATCCCAGCCCCTCGGCTGATCCTTGCCCCTCTCCCTTTTCCTTTCCTAGAAACCCCTCTGCACCCTCTGATGTGGCTCTGGCAGACAGAAGACTACAGCGTCAACCACCAGGCAGGACGTGGTATCACTGCTGATTCACAAGCTGGGCAGAACTGGCCTGTTATCTCTCAAGGCCAAACTTCTAATGAGGTCCATTAGGAAACTATGTGGAAGGCCACAAGAGTGATAATATATCTATCTCCTGGGTAAAGACTTCAATTATGTCCCTAATGGCCCATGCTTGGAGACAGTTGATAACAAGTGCAAATCTGCAGGCTGAATTCCATTTTTGAATTCTTTACGTTCTGACAAATGACAGGGCTCCCAGGCACAGAATTCATCTTGGCGGTGTCAGCTCCCACTGTTCCTTCACCTCTGTGTCTGTGCAGCTCACGTGGCAAGTAAGCAGGGCGTAGAGATGCCATGTGCATGGGTCTCCATGTGGGATCAGTGATGGGAAAACAGAGAGACAGCAAGTTTGCTCTAAACAGGAAAATGTGACCATAAAAAGAACCATAAGGATATTTATGTCCTGGGGCCTGGATATTCCAGTCAGGGACTCTACCCATTTTAGCTTATGCTTACCTTCTTCTCCCTCCCTTCCCCCTCCAGCATAGTTCAAACATCAGCCACTTCTCCAGAGCCACCTCTTCTCTATCCTCAGAACAATCTGACCTACTTCCATCTTAGCACTATTCAAAGGTAACAACCCACTTTGGAAGACTAAGAGACTTGCAAGAACTTGGTTGCAAAGATAAATCCACAGCTTGCCTCTTCCCTGTCCACTGTTAAGTTGTTTTGCTCAGGGTGATGGATTGAATGGTGTCCCTCAGGACGATCTGTTCTGAGTCCTATTTTCTGGTGCTTTATAGACTGATGGTTGAGAGGAGATGAAGCCAGGTCAGAGCAGAGTGGACCCCATTCACTAACTGATGTCCTTATAGTGTAACAGGTACTGTACTTAAACACTCCCTTTGCTAAATAGCGCTGACTCCTTCTTTGGGCCCATGAATGACCTAAAAGCAAGAGGAAAGCTTGGCATCGCATCTCCACCTCTCTACTGCCTGTGTCCTTTGTATCGGAGTCAGTCTTTTCTGTAGTCATTTCGGATAAATCCAGGAAGGACAGACTGAGAGATGAAAACAGTCCCCAAGGAAAGGAACAGCAGAGCCGGCACAGGACAGGTAGCTCACCCAGCCTCAGTGACTCTGCCCTGACCAAGAGAGACAGCCCCACAAGAGATGACAGCAAAAATGACTTCTCCCCGACCCCTCAACAAGCATCAACCAGGCCCTAGTCTGACTGACACTGAGGAATCATTATGTATGCTTCCCACCCCATGTCCTGAATCTTCCTCTACTTAAAGCTGAAGCTCATGTCCATACCCCAGAAATGGACTGAAATGCTTACTTGCCCCATCCCACATTGTGTTCATGCCTGTAAATCTTTCTTCACCCTCCACCACTCTTTATTTGGTGAATGGAGGCAAGGAAAATGCTTGTAGTTTGGCCTGAAACTCCAGTTTCAGCAGGAAGAGAGATGTCTGGACACAGACCCAAAGAGAGAAGACTGTCCCATGGACACGGAGGCAGAGACGAGCGAGAGGCTGGCTGTCCTCGCCCATCAACCTGTTTTCTCATGATGGGCGCCGCTGCCACCTCCACCAGGACTTTGTCCATCACCTTGAACCCTGCTATTGCCGATTTCAATGTTATCTGCTCCATTTATCACCCTGGCTAATTAGAGGCAACATTCAGGAGTTAACTTAATTGGAAAATCGCAAAGTAATTTAGATATGAAAACATTATCTCCAGAAGGGAAATATTAACTGGTTTTAGGCAATAACTTTGTAACAAGAGATAGAGAATTGCAAAATAAGGCTGTTTGCTTTATTTTTTAATAACCCTCAAAGCTTTCCTCTTTGATTTCAGTTCTTACTTCTGAGTGTCGGGGCTGTCTGCAGGCTCAGCACATCCTGTGGGATCAGCATCCTGAAGGAAGGTGAGCCTTCTCCCCTGTCCTTCTGAAGTCTCAGCGTTATCTTCCACCCTCACCAAATATGGTGTGATCTCTGTGGGGGGGGAGGGGAGTCTGACTTCAGTTGACACTTTGCAATGGAGAATAGTGTGCGTGAAGTACAGGCATAGGACAGGCGTACATTTCTTTTGGGACAATGTCACCCCTTCCCTTGCTCTCTCCATTCGTCTCTCCCATCCCCACCCAAAAGTTGTATAATTCGCTTTTGACGTAGTGTCTACTGAGTACCATTGCTGCCTTTGTTCCCTTTGTCCCTCGATTTCTATGTCTTCCTTACCCCCCAAAGACAGATAAACAAGACAAAAAAGGGTAACTCCTCTGTACATCATCTTTATAATAACAATTTTTAAAAGATACATGAATATCATCAGCCTACTCTCTTGTTGGGCTGAGGTTTGAGTCTTACTACTTACTCTTTAGTTCCCCAGAAAAGTCTTTATTACTTGAAACAGTTACGTGACTCATTTTTATATTTCCTCTTTTCAAAAAGAAATGAATGAATGAAGTTGTTCTTTACATAATTTTTTGAGGGTAGTAATCGGGGCCCTTTATGAAAAACAAAATCAAATGAACCCCCTCTCTGAGGTGCCCCCCTTTGGGCAGCAAGCTTTGGCATGATCATGATATTGATGGCGTCTCAGTGCTTTGTTGGTCCTGAGATCTCTCTTTCTGTTCCCTCACAAACCTCTCCAGCTTCCGGGCTGGATTACTTCTGATGACCAAACAGAGCAAAATACACTGAGTCTCTTCCTTCACCCATTCAGAAACAAGCCAGGAGTGAGAGTAGAAAGAAAGAGTCAGGGGAAAGCAGAGAGTTAAAGATTAGCCCTAACACATGGCTTGGGAACTGACCTTTGACCAAACATTTTATAAACTCTACCAGACATGTGCAGCGATACCAGACACTCAGAGAGAGGGGAAAGAGATGGGATTAGGAAGGACGGACATGTGAAGGATCCAAGGGTAGGGAAAGCAAAAAGTCAAGGCCAGAGGAGCCAGGACAGCTCCCTTCAGCACACAGGATCGCAGGTCGATTCCCCGCTAAGACCAATTCTCACTCCACCACTGGCTCCATGGATATAATATTTGGTAAGAATAAGAAAGAGCAGCTGGAGCCTGTAAGGGCCAAAGTGACAGGTGAGTATTTTGTGTAAGAGATGGGCTCTTCTGTTAGGCCGACATCTGTTTTGTTTGCTCCAAGTTGTTTGGGGAAAGCCTGGAAAACAGTATACAAGGGGTGAAACAAATCCATAATCCAGATGCGTTTTCTGTAGTGATCTCAGTACGTTTTACACATTATAATTCAGATTCCAAGAGGAGAGAGTTGTTTTCACTATTTCCAGGAGAAAAATATTGGCTATGCTCCCTTTGCTGAACAGGAACTGGGAGTCAGCAAAGCGCCACCTGATCCAGATGCATGGTGTTTTGCAGATGTATGCACCCTAAATAATTTCTTCCCATCATGCACATGTGGCGGCTGATGCAACTTGCTCTTGGGTGCCCACAGGTGTGATTTCAGTATGCGGAGTGGATGGAGGAGACCCACAGAGGGCTACTGAGGATGAATCTTCAGAGGACCTGTGTCTCAGTTTTTTCCTCTGCTACATCTCTGGCTGTCTTCTCTTTTGCCTGCTACTTTCCTGCAGCCATCTTGTCTAGAATCTGAAGGCCAGTCCTGGTTCTGAGATCTCTGGCCCCAGCACAGTGCTCCTTGGCTGAATGGAGATGCTTTGTTTTTATTGTTTTATAAAGATCGCAAGTGTGGCTTTGAAAGCTGGGTGGAGCTTGTCAGCCAAGGATGTACCTTTGGAGGGAAAAATCCCTTTTATGTATCACAACCAATCATTACTGTGTGTGCATGCATGTGTCTTAAATTACATGTAAAAATTGTACATATAAATTAGAAAAAAGAAGGAAATACAAAGCTATACTTCCAGCTTTTTATTATATTATTATAATGTTATTATTATATTATTATAAAGGTGATGTACAGAAGGGTTACAGTTATGTAAGTCAGGAAATGAGTGCATTTCTTTTTGCACAATATCACCTCTTCCCTCACTCTCTCCTAGTTTTTCTAACTTTTAAGTACTACTATTATCAGGGGTCTAATTCCTTTAAGCTTTTATAAGACAGATATGGATATTGCATCTTTGAGAAATATAAACAGGTATAAATATTATACTTGAAAATGTGAATAATTTTTCAGCAAATATGTTTAATAATATTATTTTTTATTTATAAAAAGGAAGCCCAACACCAGACTGGGTGGTTCATTACTATAACCCTAAATATTTGAGAGGTTAAAATGGAGAGGATTACTATTTGAGGCCAACAAAATGTCTCCTCTCAAACATAGGAGCTGAGTATAATGGCCCATGCCTCTCATTCCAGCTACACAGAAAACCCTAAATAGGAGGATCACAGTCCTGGGCATAAATGTGATATCCTGTCTTAAAATAAAGCAAAAAAAAAAAAAAACGCCAGGGGTGTGTGACTCAAGTGACAGAGTACCTACAACTATGAAATGTTGAATTCAAATCCCAGAACCACCAAAGAAAGTGAGGAAGCCTATAATGCTAGGGTTTGTGCCCTGGAATGCCAGGAAGTTTTCACCATGCCATTTTCTGCCTTGTGTTCAGTGACCGTATGGAAATCCTTAAAATTGTTAGAAAACCAGGGCTGGGAAAGTGGCTCAGTGGTAGAGTGCTTGCCTTGCATTCATGAGGCCCTGGGTTCGATTCCTCAGCACCACATAAGCAGAAAAAGCCAGAAGTGGCGCTGTGGCTCAAGTGGTAGAGCACTAGCCTTGAGCTGAAGAGCTGAGGGACAGTGCCCAGACCCAGAGTTCAGGCCCCACGACTGGCAAAAAAAAAAAAGTTAGAAAACCAGAATCCTAGAGTTTTGGGGGTTTTCTGTGTTTTTGCTTTTTTTATTAATAAGTTTTTTTAATTGTGAAAATACCGTACAGAGGGGCAGAGGGGTGACAATTACACAAGCAAGGTAATGAGTACATTTCTTATCAAGCATTGTTGCCTCCTCCTTTGTTTCCCCTTCCCATCCCTGCCCTCCCATCAGTTCCACCCCTTCCCCCAGAATCCTAGAGTTTGAGAGGCTGAATGGGCCCAGCAGTGCCCTACGGGAGCTCTGGGACCAGGGGCCTAGTCACTCAGTGGCCACACAGATTTTCATGTCCCTCCCCCAGGTCCATGGTAGAGCCAAACAAACAAGTCTTCACAAGTTCCACTGGGCGCTTTTAAGTGCAAGGCCCTCTCTAGTTCAAGCCTCCTGACTTAACAGAATGGAAGCTGAGGTAAGAAAGGGACAGTGATTTGTCTGAGGCCAGGCAGCAAGCAGAAGTTGGTCTGACCCCCTGGCCAGGCCTCAAGCCCTGGTCAAGCCCAATCAGTTGGCCACCAACTGTGGGCAGACGGCTAATAAAAGCTGGTGCTTGTGTTGACACACCTGTCCAGGGCAGGTAGGCCAAGACTCTGGTTTATCCCAGAGCAGTGGCCTTCAGAGAGGACCAGGACCTTGGACACCACACCAGCAGGACCCTAACTTAGAAGAGCACTCACTCGCTGTCCAATAGACAATAGCACATGCCGAATACTTTTAAGTTTCCCAGGACACATTTTGAAAAAGGTGTTTTTTTTTTAAAGTAAGATTAGTAAAATTAATTTTAGTAGTAAAACTGATATACGACAACATATCCAAAATCTTATCTGCTCAAAGTGAAATTAATACAAAAAACTTGCAAGTGAGATGTCTTCCTTTTTGTCTGCTAAGACTTTAAAAACCCAGTGTATATTATTTCCTTGCAGTGCATCTCAGTTCCTGCTCAATCCCAACCTAGGACTCATGGCTGTGGTTCTGGCTACTACTACCACACCATAGGGCAGACCTCTAGGATGTCTTTCTTACCTCTCTATGACACAAACATTCTCCCTCAAGACTCTGCCAGGCCTCTCTCTCACAGTCCACCCTGCCTGAGAAGGTCTCGTACACAGCATCGTTGGTGGGCCTGTAGAATGGCCTCTATCACTGTGTATTTCAAGTGTCCATTTATTCTTAGAATACAGAAGAGCGCAGAGACTGTGTCCACTCACCTCAGCAACTCGGTGGTAGTAAAATTCCATGCTTACTATCCACTGTCTAGGATAAAGGAACAGAAGTGCTTAGTAGGATTGTGGCTATATGGCTCTATTCCCTTCTATGGTACTTTCCTCAAGTTTTTGGGTTTTGGTTTGCTTTGGTGAGACTGTAGAATCTGGAGATTCAACATTCTTTCTGTTAACAGGCAAGATCCCACCATGGCTGCAGGGGACATTGCTGCGTAATGGGCCTGGGATGCACACGGTGGGAGAGAGCAGATACAACCATTGGTTTGACGGCCTGGCCTTGCTCCACAGCTTCTCCATCAGAGACGGTGAGGATGCTGGGCAAGTTTGCTGTTGACTACAAACTTCATGCCTAAAGGCAACACAGATGGATTCATTTCAATTCCGGAGACCAGACGCCTGGATATGGGTCTCATTTGGCCATACTCATGGAGAAGGCTGTGCAGGAGAATCCATATTTTTTATCTCCTCTACCTTCTAGAAATTGCCTGTGTACTCCTTGGCTTATAGTTCCATGTCTTTCATCAAAACCAGTAGCACAGGAGAGATAGATGGAGAGATAGATAGATAGATAGAGAGAGAGAGAGAGAGAGATAGATAGATGGATGGATGGATGGATGGATGGATGGATGGATGGATGGATGGATGGATAGATAGATAGATCTCTTTCTGTCTCTCTTCTCTCCTCCCTCCTCCTTCATCTCCCTCCTCCCCTCTCTCTGTCCCTCTGTGCCATCCTGACACACTGGAGTAGCCACCAATAAAATGGGAGGCCATGTAGAAAACAAATAAGGTCCTTCACACAATAGCCAGCCTCCTGAGTATCTGGGACTACAGGCATGAGCAAGTAGAACACTGCCTTTCCTGAATGAGGCAGGGTTCTGTGGTACATGCTTGCTCTGCACAGCATGGGTCAGTTGGCTGGTCCTCTCCCATGTGATGGGAGGTTCCAGAAGAAGGGACCCTGATCCAATTTTATCTTCATCATGGAATGAGAGACCTGTGCTCCTAGACCAATCTCTTCATCTCACTAAACCACAGTGTCCCCAACTGGAAGTTGGAGGTTGTAGTGGTAGTGAAAAGAGATGAGAGGGTACTGGGTATCTGGTTCACTGGTACACAGTCTACACTTGAAGGCTGCTGAAATTCTGCATGGTCCGGGAAAGTCCTGGGGGCAGAGAACTTGAGGCCTCCGTCCTGAGCCACACAGGAGCAGAGGCCAGCCTGTCCTTCTCTGGTCATTCTCCGGCGATCCCTTAGCCTTTGCTAAGATGCTTGAGCATGAGGGCTAGGAGAGAAGGGGATACTTAGTGTGAAAGGCTGAATTCTTTCCACTTGAAATGTAAACTCTCAGCCCAGGCGGCCAGTTTCCCATACACAGGCAGCTGCGGAAGCGGGAGCAGAGAAGCCTAGAAAAATGTGTCTGGAACTGCTCAAGCCTGTCACTGCCAAGACTTAAGAAGGAGTCACCAAGCCCCACCCACACCCACACCCCCAGTGCTCCAGAGCATCTAATTAGCCAAATTCCTTCTGCAGGAACATAGTAAACAGACCACTCCTGCTCAGAATCAACCAGGTCAAGTTTGATACTTTTTCAGGGCAGAAGAGGAACGTGCACTCACACGCGCGTGTGCACAAACACACACATATGTGTGCACACACACACAGTATTTAACTCCTGCTGAGATGGCTGGGATCAATAATCTCTCTGTCTTCTTTTTTTTTTTTTTTTTTTGGTCAGTCATGGGGCTTGAACTCTGGGCCTGGGCGCTGTCCCTCAGCTCTTCAGCTCAAGGCGAGCGCTCTACCACTTGAGCTACAGCGCCACTTCCGGTTTTCTAGTGGTTTATTGGAGATAGGAGTCTCACGGTCTTTTCTGCCCGGGCTGGCTTTGAACCGCGATTCTCAGATCTCAGCCTCCTGAGTAGCTAGGATTACAGGCGTGAGCCACCGGTGCCCGGCTCTCTCTGTCTTCTAAAGTACTCATTTCTACTGGTCTCTGCTAGAAGCTACAAGCTGCTTTTTTTTTTTCCTACTTTTTTGCTTTTGTTTTGCCTTAAAAATCTTCCCTAGTTTGGTCTGAAGTGGAAATTTTCCACTGGAGTTACCCGAGGGCCTCTTTATTTTAATTATTGATTTATTTGTGAGACAGCATCTCACCATGTAGCCCAGGCTGGCATCAAACTCGTGATCCTAGGTCCTCTGCCCCTAGGCCCATCTTTCATCTCCCTGAGCCTCAGTTTCCTCAACAGGAAGTTGGGGCTGCAGTGGCAGTTTAAAAGAGATGAGATGCTACAGGTCACCAGGGAAATGCAGCCTTTGGAAAGGCTTCCAAGCCTGTACATGGCGGGATGGGTGGCCAATGGCCTGGCAATGCTGGACCAGGTAACTGAATGTTGCTGAGCCTCAGATCCCTCCCGTGGAAATGGAGCTCCAGTGAGGAGATGTGTGTGAAATCAGTCTCCCTGCACTCCTTGAAACAGCTGCTCTCATGACAGCACCCTGTTGTGGTCCCCAGTGAAAACCCTCCCGTGCTGTCATGGATCATAAGCCTGGGAAAGGTGCCAGCCTGGGACTAACCTGACTCTCCTCTTTCAGGTGAAGTTTATTACAGGAGCAAATACCTAAGAAGTGACACCTACAATGCCAATATCGAGGCCAACAGGATCGTGGTGTCAGAGTTTGGAACGATGGCCTACCCAGACCCGTGCAAAAACATCTTTGCCAAGTAACTTCCCATCCAGAACCTGACCACATTGCATGCGTTGTAACATCCTTGATGGCCACAAGCCATCAGTAGTTCCTCTGACAATCCTCTTTAGGGTATATAAAAACTCTATACGAGGGGCTGGGAAAGTGGCTCAGTGGTACAGCGCTTGCCTTGCATGCTTGAGGCCCTGGGTTCAATTCTTCAGCACCACATAAGCAAAAAACTCTATACGACAGGCCTTTTCCCATAGACATTACATAATTCTTTGTTCACTGATCTCTTGAAAGGCAAAGAGCATTTGACAAGTTATTAGACACTCTCCTGGTCAGGGAGCAGTTTGGAATTATCTGTCTAAATTACAAATGTACATTTCCTTCTGTCTAGAGATATACTTACTCATGTCTGAAATGACAAATGCACAAAGTTATTCATGGCTGCATCATTTGTCAGAACAAGAAACTGAACACAACCCAACTATCCATCCACAGAGAAATGATTAAATGAATAGCAGTAAAACTAAACAAGAAAATGTGGTGCTGAAGTAAAAAAGCAATGAGACAGAGCTGGCCTGGAAGCAAGTATAAGGCCCTAAGTCCTTCCCTAGTACCACAAAAAAGGAAGGAAGGAGGAGGAAAAAGGAAGGAAGGAGAGAAGGAAAGAGGGAAAGAAAGAAAGAAAGAGAGGAAGGAAGGAAGGAAGGAAGAAGAAAGAAAGGAAGGAAGGGAGGAGAAGGAAGGAAAGAAAGGAAGGAAAAAGAAAGGAAAGGAAAAAAGAAGGGAAGAAAGAAAGAACGAGAGAGAAAGAAAAGGAGTGGCAAGGCTTTTCTACATGTTGTAAGGAAAGATTTCTTTTTTTTCTTTTTTCTTTTCTTTTCTTTTCTTTTTTGGTTGGTTGTGGGTCTTGAACTCTGGGCCTGGGCACTGTCCCTCAGCTCTTTAGCTCAAGGTGAGCGCTCTACCACTTGAGCCACAGGAGCCACTTCCAGTTTTCTGGTGGCTAATTGGAGATAAGAGTCTCACAGATTTTCCTGCCCAGGCTGGCTTTTAACCATGGTCCTCAGATCTCAGCCTCCTGAGTAGCTAGGATTACAGGTGTGAGCCACCATCACCCAGCTTAAGATTTCAAAGTTAAGTATGAAGGAAGAAAAAAGCAAGGCCTAGAAAGAGCATGTGATATGCTATAGTCTGTGTTTAAAAGGCAGAAATTTTTTTTAATCCATTCTAAAGCTTGAACTCAGGGTCTGGGCACTTTTCTTTGGCTTTTTCACTAAAGGCTGCTGCTCTACCACTTGAGCCACAGCTTCACTTTTGGCTTCTTGCTGGTTAATTGGAGATAGTCTCATGGACTTTCCTGCCAGGGTTGACAGGACTTTTAGGAGGTGGGGCTTAAGGGAGGAAGTTAGGTCATTGGGTATTTGGCCAAGGGTCTCTCTCTGTCCCTGTTTCTGTCTCTGTCTCTGTCTCTCTCTGTCTCCATCTCTCTGTCTCTTATTGACATTAGGGTTTTTAACTCAGAGCCTCTTGCTTGCTAGGCAGCTTCACCCCTAGTCTGGAGCCACACCCCTCGTCTCTTTTGCTTGCTCCTTCTTTTCCGATAGGCCTGGTTCTTTTTGCCTCTGGTGGTCTGACCCACAGCTGGGGGTTACAGGCATGTACCACCACACCCTGCTATCTCCTTTTTGATACTCCAGACATGGAGGAATTATGAAAGGGTTCAGTGATAGATTGCCTCTGCTTTTCTAGAGCTGACATCATTTCTCCCTGGCACCTCACCCTAGCCCATGGGTTGGAGCAGGGGAGGGGCCAGCAAGAAAAGGCAGGGGGAGGGAAGGAATTTAAAGCCACAACCTGCAAGAGCATTCTTGCAGTTACACCCTCTGTCAGCAGGGGGAGCACTACTCAACCTCTGGATTCAGTATTTGACATTTGTCCCAGTTAACCCTCTTCGTGTTTTCATGCTTGCTTTGAGTTTGCCTTCTGAGCAAATGCATGATAAGTTATTAAGTCATCACTTCCTGGATAAATTTGAGGTAATCAGTGTGAATTTGTGTCCCTACCAAAGCTGAGATTAGCCATTTTGCTAGGTTTAGGGAGCCATTACGGATCCCTGTATGATTTTCTAATTTCTCAGAAATAACCCACCAGTAACCACTGGGTCTGGTGTTGAAGACCTTTGGAGTTTCGAGAGCCCAGAAGGGACCTGTTGTGGGCCATGTTGCCCTAGCAATCCTTCACGACACTCCATATGGTATTACCTGAGGCCGGGTACTTCTTTTTTTGTCCAGTAGTTGAAGCAAAGTGTTTGAATAACTGGAAGACTAAAGTCATGAAGGGCAGAATTTTCCATCTTGATTAGACATAACCTGCTTTTCTCCCCAGAGCCTTCTCCTACTTGTCCCATACTATCCCTGATTTCACAGACAACTGCCTGATCAACATTATGAAGTGTGGGAAAGATTTCTATGCCACCACAGAGACCAACTACATCAGGAAAATCAACCCACAGACTCTGGAGACCCTGGAAAAGGTATTGGCAAGCCTGTAGCTGGCATCCCTTCCGGACCCAAGAAAGAGGCCCCTGGAGGAAGCTGAGCTTCCCATAGGGTTCTCACTGGATGGACCCCACTTGAGGGCATGAGTTGCTGTAGACCAGCACCTTGTATGAAATTTTCAGCTCCCCAGGGCTTGTATCATTGTATCATTCCCATCCTTGTGGCACAACCATGTGCCACAATAACTGTGTTTCAGTCAATGGTGAAATGCATAAACCCTGGCAGTACCATTAGGTTGTATACCTGGCGACAGACATATAAACCCATTCCATAATGTCAGTACAACACGTGTCTTAGTCCCTATCTCCATCATTAGACACGTATGTCTAATGATGGCATGAAGTAGCAGAAATCTCCTGTAACACAGTCATGGAGCCCAGAGGTCTAAAATCAGTGTTAGCAAGAGCCAGCCTGTCTTTGAAGGTTCTAAGGGAGGAACATTCTCTTCCAGCTTCTAGGTTGCCAACAATCCTCAGTGATCTCCACCTTGTAGATGAACTCCTCCAAACTCTGCCTCCATCGTCATATGCCATTCTATGTCATGTGTTTCTTATGTTCAAATTCTCACTTTTTATCAACACACAAATCATCAGATTCCAGCCGACCTCCTGCAGTATGACCCCAACCTAACTGGATGATATCTACCACTTGATTAGCATTGCTATCCCCAGATAAGGTCACATTTGCAAGTGCTGGGGGGTAAGGACTTCAACCTGTCTTTTTGGGGAGATAGTTCAACTCCTCATCATCATTGCCCATAGTTCTTAGGCCCAAGGGGGCTCTACCTATGCCAACCTGCAGAGGGAGGCATTAGGCCGAGAACTAGGGCACAGAAGTAAACATAGAAGAACCAAGTCAACATTCTGGTAAAAAAAAAATCCGTAGACTCTGTTTTCTCCAGCTGCCATTCAAAGCTGTGGTGTCTTCACAGGCATGTGAACACCTGCTTTTCTCAGCCTGGAAATCATGCCCAGCTCCCTCAGCCTGGAAATCATGCCCAGCTCCATTTCAGCCTAGCAGGACGGGCACACTTTCCACAAACGAGGAAGTACTGGGAAGGGCAGGATGAAGCTAAAGCCCTGCCCAGCTTGACTGGTGTCTGAGCTCTCCTGGGATAGGAAGTGCACAGCTGGCTTCCTCATTCTATGACTGGCCTGTTCAGAGCAGGGGCCATTGTTCAGCTCGTTAGTGGAGTTTGGCTTTGACCCAATGGCTTTGTAGCCGCTCCTATTCCCAGAACCGTACTAGGAGAGAGACCTGGATATCTGTGCCTCTGTAGAATATAAAAGGGGGAATCTAAATGACTTAGTCAGGACACCCTGCAGAAGCTCTCTGCCCAGATGATTGTGGTAAGGCCTCCATTCTGCCTCCATGCTGAGGACACCTACAAGGTCAGGATGCAGGAGGGGAACGGATGCCATGAACAGGTGGATGCAGACTCACAACAAGCTCTCCTGAAACCTGGCCCCTGTAGAATTAGGCTAGCCTATCCCAGTGTGAGGTCACATTCAGTCACAAGAGTAGACAGTCTCTTTAAAGGGAAATCCTGTCTTATTCCCCCTTTAGGAGATGTGTGAAAATACCCATCATGTCTCAGAACCTAGATTCAATGAGGTGTGTACAGGGTTTCCACTCTTCCCCTTTTGAAGACCAGGTCATATCATATTTTGCAGGTTGATTACCGTAAATATGTAGCTATAAATCTGGCAACAGCACACCCACATTATGATGGGGCTGGAAATGTTCTCAACATGGGCACATCCATTGTGGACAAGGGGAAGACAAAATACGTGATATTTAAGATCCCTGCCTCCGTGCCAGGTAGGTCACTTGGAGGAATCTAAGCACAGATAGCCAGGGTGCTGCGCAGGCCTGATTTTTGTTGGTGATAGTGTGAAACTTCCCCCAGTTGACTGTTGGAAATCTCAGTTTTCCCTAAAGGAGAAAGGAGATTTCTGGGATTCCTTTCCTTATTCTTTAGACTCCAGTTTCTTAATTCATTATTCATCTATCTGTCCACCTATTCATCTATCCACCTACCCACCCATCCATTCATCCACCCATCCATTCATCCACCTTTCCATCCACCTGTCCATGCATCCATCCATCCATCTACCCATCCATTCATCCACCTGTCTACCCATCCATCCATCCACCCACCCACCACTCATCCATACAGTCATCCCAATCTATCTATTTTTCCATTTATCTTTTGCCTAGGCTCCAGTTCATTATTGCATTAATTTAGCCACCATCCACCTGTTTCAGTCTTCCGACAAACCTCTGAATGCCAGGGTTATGCTGTCTAATTTCACTCAGCCCTCAGCCAGGCGCCCAAGGTCCTTCAGGGAATACAGGCCTGCTGAGATCGACTCCAGATCCCTACCCTGTTCTCTGAGCTTTCTGGCCTTCTCCACTTAGGGCTGGGATCTTGGAGCAAAGCCCAGGCCAAGTAGTATGATTGCATGTTCTTGAGGGGGAAGAGGGTGAGGCTCTTGGCTTGTGTTTGTCCAGGACCCTCCTAGGAACTGCACCCCACACCCAGGAGAAGAGGCCTCTGAGGACAGCCGTGCAGGACTCTGAGGGTGCTTTAACCTGACCCTCTGGTTTGGGAAACTAGTTTCCATCTGTGATACCACTGGTCCCTCCCAATCCTCCCTCTCCTCCAAGTCCTGTAGAACCTCCTGAGCACACTGCCAGGCTCTGTTGGGAGATATGAGTCCCCAAGGTCAGAAGGTACAATGAGTATTATTGTTACACGAAACTCACATTAATTAAGTCAATAAAGATTATGGGTCCATCCCAGAATCCTAGAGTGTCAGACTGGGCATCTTCTAGGCTTTTGGGTTCGCCACGTCATGTCACTATGAGGCTCAGGAGATTAGGGGACATGAAGCTCACAGGAACCCCCTAGCTTCTGCAAACAGCTGCCCTTTGACCTCCTGCCCCCTACTGGTGGCTTCCAGGTATCTGTGTTCCATTTCCTACCTCCCAGGCCAGGGTGCTTTTCATCTCTTTGCTCGGGCTCCATTGGCTTTGTAAAGAAAAGAAGGAGCCCTCAACCCCACAGCATCCCTCCCACCAGCCAGCCAGCTGTTTACAGTGTGCACAGGTGGCAGAAGAGAGGTGGGGACCTTAGCAGGTAACTCATTGGAAACCAGCCTCAGGCCTGGGTGGGGAGGGAGGCCTTTTGGCCAGGGATGACTCATTCTTGCAGAGGATTGAGAAAACCCAAATCACACCAATCACCCTGGGTGCCAGGTGAGGTACCGGGACTACAGTTAGGATGAAAGTATTCTGTTTCTTCCTCTTCCCTGCCCTCACTCTCTGAATGTTAGATTCCCTAGTAATAGAGGAGGAAAGCAACACTAAGAGGCTACATTTTCTTGGTTTAACCCTGTGTCTTTGGCCCTTGTGGTAAACTATTACACCTCAGTTTCCCATCTGAAATGGGCACCTTACAGCCTAAGCTTGATTGTCACGGTACAGGTCACACAGGAAGGAAGTCCCTTCCTGGGTATGGGTATTTATAATGGACAGTGCTAAGAAAAATACTGAATGCAGGTTCCCTGCAGAATACCAGAATGTAAGCCAATCAGTGGAGCGCTGGGAGCTTGGCAGAAATGCAAGCTCCCAGGCCCATCCCAGCACATTCCTCGGATGATTCCTTCACACATTCAACTTCTTCTGTCAAAGGACCAAATAGTACCTATTTAAGGCTTTGAGAACCATCCTGTGTTTGCCACAGAGGTTCACCTGGGTCACTGTACTGGAAGGCAAAAGCAGCCATAGACAATGCAGAGCATGGCCAGGTTCCTGAGGAACTTGTCTTTGCAAAAGTGGGGAGGGGCTTGATTTAGCCCACAGGCTGTGATGAGGACCCTGGACTCAGCCTCCCTGAGTGGAGAACCAGGCTCACCCAGGGCATGGCTGAGCAGGAGGCTCTCCATCTACCTGGTCTCTTGGGTGGCTCTAACTCAGAGGTTCTTTTTAGCAAGACAGTTTGCGGGTGACAGCACTGTGGTCCTAGGGCCCCTACTGGTTAGTGCCTGCTGGATCCCCTAAGGTTTGCTTTTCTCCAGAGGAGGACCAGAAGAAGGGGACGAGCCCCTTGAAGCACACAGAGGTGTTCTGCTCCATCCCCTCCCGCTCGCTCCTCTCCCCCAGCTACTACCACAGCTTTGGCCTCACTGACAATTATGTGGTCTTTCTGGAGCAACCTTTCAAGTTGGACATTCTCAAGATGGCAACGGCATATATGCGGGGAGTGAGCTGGGCTTCCTGTATGACCTTCCACAGGGAGGACAAGGTGAGGCCTGGCAGGACTGAGTGGGGCTAGCAGCCGGAGGCTCCCCAGAAGGCAGTCGCATGGCAGTAGGGTAAGAACTAGGTACAGAACAGTCTCCCTGAAAGCCTTCCAGAAAGTTCCAAAGCTGGGCTGGTCCTTTGTAGTGGTTTAGGATGAAGACTAGAGGGCGGAGCCTTTGCTCCCCGCCCCCCCCCCCCAAATAAGTCACTGGATGTTGACAGTCCTGGGAATAGTGAGCCTTGGTTACCCCCCACCCAGGGGCTATATGGCCTGGGGACATCCAGCAAGGCCGTCCTGAGGCCTGTGGGGCAGATGCCACACCTAGCTAGAGCAGTCCTTGAGGATTAGCAGGGTGGCTGTGAAGCCGGCCTTGCTGTGGTGGTGAGGAGACAAGACCCAGAGGGCAAAGTATTTGGGGCTCCATCCCTGGATAGACCTGGCACCCGGAAAATTCTCCCCAACGTGACAATTGGCAGGGAGCAGGGTGTCACCACCTCCCGAGAGTCCCACTCCATGGACTGAGGGGCAGTGCATCCTCTGTGAAGACTGCCTGGAGGCCCCGGGGCCGCACATCCCTCCTTCCATCCAAGGACGCCATCACAGAAATGCAGCCATAAACGGCTCCCTTCTGCTGGACGCCTTTGCCTGTCTGGCACTTTGGGAGGCAGCTGAGGTCAGATTGGAGAAGCGAGGCTCCAGGGTCATGAGCTAGTGCTGGTGAGGGATGGGTGCTGTTGGTCTCCATGCCATCATGCTGGGTGTCAAAGGGAGAGCTGACCACCAGTGTCTTCTTCCAGACTTACATCCACATCGTTGACCGGAGGACCAGAAGGCCTGTGCCCACCAAGTTCTACACAGACCCCATGGTGGTCTTCCACCACGTCAACGCCTACGAGGAGGACGGCTGCGTCTTGTTTGATGTCATCGCCTACCAAGACAGCAGCCTCTACCAGCTCTTCTACTTGGCCAACCTGAACCAGGACTTTGAGGAGAACTCCAGGCTTACCTCGGTGCCCACCCTCCGGAGGTTCGCCGTGCCCCTGCACGTGGACAAGGTAACACCTTCAAAGTTAACACCGGAGCCTGGGTGGGTACTCATGTCACACTTGGCTGAGAGACACTGAAATTCAAAATGAACTTTGTCTATTTGGGACCTTTGTGCTCTGAACTATCGGGGTTTTTTATATTATTTTTTTCATTGTCCAAAAGTGGTCTATATTTGTGCAGAAAGTTTAGAAAACAGGGGTTTTTATTAAAGCCCAGATGATCATGGTGGGTAGATTTTCATCACCTGCTAGATAGTTCTCTTTCAATCTCTCTCCCTTCATATATACATATTATATACATTACATATAGATATACATTACATATAGATAATGTTATATATACATGCATGTCTTAATTTTAGTCATGCTATGCATAATATTAACAGCTTTATTGAGATAGGATTCACATAATATAGAATTTGTTTATCTAGAGTGTTTAATTCAGTGGCCTTTATTTGGCTGGGCTGGGGAGCTTGGTACTGGGCCTTGAACTCAGGGCCTCTGTCTCATTAAGCTTCTTTGCTCTCTACCACTTGAGCCACGCCTCCTTTCCAGATTTTGCTAGTTAATTAGAGATGGAGATGGAGCCTCACAGATTTTTTTTACCCCCTCCAGACTGGCTTCACATCTCCAGATCCACAGAATTGTGCCTCCATCATCACAATAGATTTTAGAACATTTTCCATTACCCCCAAAAAAGTGCCCACCCCTTGACCATCAGCTCCCAAGAGCAGGTGGGGCTCCCGACCTGTGACCCCTGCCAGTTCTCACAGGAGTGGAGTCACACAGTGTGTGGCCTCTTGTGTGACTTCTTCCTCATCAGATCACCTACATTATGGTGCGCATCCATACTTCATTCCCTTCTATGGCTTAGATGTTGGCGCTATTTTACATACTGGTTTTTGCACCTACGGTATTTATATATCCAAATGTCTCTCCTAATAGTAATAGTAATAGTATTCTCTGATAATATCGCTTTACATATTCCCTGCAAAATTTCTGGCAAGGATTTACTCCCTCTACTCACTCAACTCCCTTGTCTTATGCCGTCCCTTCTCACCCTAAATGTGCCCACTAGTGTCAAAGTTGCCCTCCATTAGGGCGAGGCTGTCACGCTCTGAGCATAAGGAGACTGGCTTCTGGCTGCAGAACTCAGTGACTTCATGACTTAATTGACCTTAATTGAACCCAAATTGAATTCAATTAAGATATGCGGGCTTACATCTACTAAATACGGACTGTATGCCAGGTACTTTGCTATGCATTTAATTTTCCTTATGTCACCTAATGATCTAAACAACCTAAGGAAGAGATCCCCATATTAGCCCTCATTTTACATGGGAAAAAAATTGAGATTCAGAGAGGTGAAGATACGTGCCAGAGGTCACCAGTTAGTTTTCAAGCTTTGATCCACCCTTGCAGGCCCAAGTCCTGGAAGGAGCTCCAGAGGGGCCACCATGACTAGGGGCAGGGCTCTGGAGGCCTGGGGGCCAACCCCCCAGTAGCCAGGGCTCTGTAGTGCAGGCATTCAGCCGTACCCCATCAAGAAATACAGAAACCAGGATATGTCATCCAAGTTTGTCTGCCTCCAAAATCATGGTCCCTCCTCTCTCCAGCATTTCTCCAGTTCTGGACACTTGGAGTTTTTTCTTTTCATTTTATAATACTAGGGACTGGACTTAGGGTCTCCAGTTTACTAGGCAAGCACTCTACCACCTGAGCCATGCTTCTAGTCCAGCTCTGGTCATTTGCAACACCCTGCATTGATCTTACTCTATGTAGTATCATCTCAGCTTAACATCCATACAGTCTTTCCTGTTTGTTTGTGTTCTTCAACTTACTCTTTATTAACTTATGTGAAAGTGTGTCATAGCCACACAAACAAGCCCCGCTCCCTACAAAGGTAAGTGTACAGATAGCGCAGAGGCCGAGCCAAGGTGCACAGCTCCCGTCTGGGCCACCGCGTGCAAGGCCTCCACTCTGAGGCCTGAAGGGGGCCGAAGGTGCGACTCCGCAGTAGAAAGCATGCTTGACATGCATAGTCCCTGGGCTCGATTCCCCAGAACCCCATTTTTAAAAAAGAAAGGAGCCAAGTCATAATGGCACATACCTGTTACCCCAACACTTAGTAGACTGGGGCAAGAAATGGGCTCCATAGCAAGGTCCATGCCCGTGTAGGTTACACATAAACAAACAATCTTTTTTTAAAAGAAGAGAGAACATTTGTAAAGTATCAGTGTGAGAGGTGTTGGGTACCTGAAGCTCTCTGCTTGGCCTAAAGAGAGTAGTGCTGAGTACATAGGCTCACTCCTGGCTCCTAACTACTCGGGAGACTGAGATCTGAGGATCCTGGTTCAAAGCCAGCCTGAGCAGGAAAGTTCATGAAACTTTTTATCTCCAATTAGTCACTAAAAAGCAAGGGGAGCACTGGCTCAAGCGCTAGAATGAGTGCCAGCCTTGAGCAAAAAATAAAACAACTACAGGACAGAAGCCAGGCCCAGAAAGAGCAGTACTGAGACAAGGGGTGGAGGGGGAGGAAGAGGGAAGGAAGGCGGGATAAAAGAAGGAAGGAGGGAGGGAGGGAGGGGCTAGCTCCTTTCCCTTGGGATGTGACCAGGATTATTTAATCCATGAGCTGGGCTCTGTACCCCTTGCCCAGGACACACTGAGGTGCGGTGCCCTGGACTGTCTCTGGGTTCTGGGAAAAACAGGGTGGCATGAAGCACACAGGGCGTGAATCACAAGGGCGACCTCATCCCAGGGCTGGTGCCGAGAGAGGAACAGAGGAACATACTCCCTCCTGCTGCCCACACACCAGAGATTTTATAACCTTTCATGACGCTCAGGAAATGGTTTGCTTCCTCAGAAGCAAGCTTAGAAGGTTAGCCTGTATGATTTTAAAAGTCACCAGGTAGCTACTTGCTGCTTTGAAATGAGCCAAGAAGAGCAAACCCTACCTTGGATAGCTCTGGCCACGCTGGTTAATTGCTATTTATTGTCCCTTAAAGATGTCTCTTTTACTTTCAAGTCATTCAGCTGCTTGCATGTGGAAATGGGGAAGTCAGGCAGGTGTCCACAGACACACAGAGGCAGATCGGAGGGCTCCAGGTCCCCCTACACACAGGTCTAGCAGGAAGGCCATGCTGTAGCCCATCTTTTCCCTGGATATACACTGGAATCCCCAGCCCAGCCCCAGGCCCAGGCCAAAGTCAGTGGAACCTGATGGCGGGGGTGGCCAGGCCCGATGTGGGGCCCCGAGCCCCTGGGAGAGTCCAACAGCCAGCCAGGGAAGAGAAGCTCAGGGCCTCACCAGTTCTTCATCCTCTCAAGCCTGTGTCTCCGTGGCACCATCTCCACCATGGCCATTGACCCTCACCTTCAGCATGCCAGATTTGCTCAGTCCCCTCCTGCTCAAGCCCCAGCTCCAGGCAGTGTAGAGGGGGCTCTGTCTTTAGCATCAGGCCACCCTGCATGCAGAAGTCGTGGTTAGGCAATCAAACACTGGGACTGAATGAACGATTAATGAATGAATGAAAGGAAACCATGAAACAAGGTCTCCAGGAGGACACAGGGCTGCCTTTTGCATTTGGACCATGTCCAGGGTGAGCAGAGATTTCCAGAGGACAGATGATTAGGCTTAAACCCAGAAGTCGGGCCCTGCTGACTGCCACCCCAGTCCTCTGCAGTTGGTCCAGCTGGGGCCAGAGGAAGGTGGGGTGACAGGGCCCTTGGCACCTTGGCAGTTTCTGTAGGGCGGCATGGGTGTCTAAGGCAGGGCTCAGCCGGGAGGAGGAGCAGGAGAGAGGACCGTGGGCATGTACAGACAGCAGGGCCGCTGCCCTGCCCTCCTCCCAACAGGCACCACGGCTGCCTTGAAGGTGGCCTGCAGAGTGTTCAACGTCCACGTGTAAGAGGCTACTGTGCAGAGAGGCATGCTGGGACTACAGTCCATGTCTTCACCTCCTGGGTCAGGACAGTTGGGGTCTTGTCTCCAAATGAAGGCATGATCATAAGTAAAGCTGCCATCTATGGAGAGCGCATTATGTGTCAGGCGCTGTGTTAAATAAATACCTGTCTTCTCCCTCCTCTGAGGCCACTGCTCTGGGATTGTCACTTTGGAGGCCCTGAGCTAGCTTCCAAAGCTACCTCCAGCATGGCCCCTGCTTCAGAGAGAGAGAGAAAGATCACAGAGTCGCAGGCTGTGTCCACCAGAAAGGGTGTTTCCCCACTGCCAGCTCACCCATGTGCTAGGACCTGGGACCCCAGACTACTCTAGGTCTGCCTGGGCCCCCCTAAGGCAGACTCTGCCTCTGGTGTGCCCGCGAGCTGGGCGGGCTGGCTGGGGAGGTTCCATGCAGCCAGGGATGGAGGCTCAGATAAGAAATGAGGGGGGCAGGTGGCAGAGGCTGGGCCTTGGGACCCCCCAGGGGTCCTAGACTTCTCAATTCACACTTCTCCTCCCAGGCCAGCCTGTTCAATAGAACCCTTGTATTGCTGAAATGTTCTGTCCGTTACAGTAGCTGCCTGGGCTCTAGATGCTTGAGGTGTGGTTGGTGTAGCTGAGGCATCAAATTCTTCCTTGTGCTTCATGTTATTTTAGGTAGTTGAGGTAGTCACCCATGGCTCGTGGTTGCTATACTGGACGGTTGTGTGATTTGGTGACATAGCAGTGTCTGGGTTAGAGAGATGTGTGTCATAATTTGCTGCCATCTTTGTGCTATAACTTAGGTCCTGAAAATTTTAGGAATTGACAAGTGCTTTGCTAACTCACATTTCAACTCCCTGAGTTCTTTTTATTCTCTTTCTCTTTTTCCTTCCTTCCTTCTTTCCTTGCTTCCTTCCCTCCCTTCCCTCCTTCCCTTCTCCCTTCCTTCCTTTCCCAATCTCTTTCTTTCTCTCTCTCTCCCTCTTTCTCTCTCCCTCTTTCTTTCTTTCTTTCTTTCTCTGTCCCTCTCTTTCTCTTTCTTTCTCTCTCTGTCTCTCTCTCTTGTTTGTTTCTGTTTTTGCTTTTGTTTTTGTTTTAACAGTACTAAGGTTTAAACTCAGGACTTTACACTCCCTGGGAAAGTACTCTATCCCTTGAGTCCTGTCTTCAGCCCTTTCTAGCTTTATTTTTCAGATAAGGTATTGTGTTTTTTGTGCACAGCCCACCTCAGACCTCAATTCCTCTACCTACTCCTCCCGCCCGCCTAACTGGGATGGCAGGCACACACCAACACACCCAGCTTATTTTCTGAGATGGGGGTCTTGATGACTGTTTGCCCAAACTGGCCGCTAACCATAAGCCTTCCAAACTTTGCCTCCTGGGCAGCTAGAATTATAAGCATGAGCCACTGTGCCTGACATTCTCTGAGCTATTTTCTACCTCCACGCCTGAAGGTGAGAGAGAAAGTAGCTTGCCTAACTTTAAACAATTACTCATGGATTTCAGTCAGGATTTGAATTCTGACAGTCTCTCACTGCCGGGTGTCAGGCCCTAGACCAGCATGATTTCATTTGGTACTAACCCAAATCCTCAGACCTGGCGGAAGTGACCTACTCCACAGACAGAGAAGCAGACTCAGAGGGCTTGGGCTCTGCTCACAGTCACCCAGAAAGCCATGAAGTCAGGTTCCACATGCATTTCTGAGCTTACTGCTTCCCCTCGGAGCTCTTGATGCAGTCTGGCTAGGCAGTGATTTCTCTCCAAAGCTGAGCACATTGGCTACCAGAAGCAGCTGAATGTGTCCATTACTGCTGTGTGTGGAAAAATTCAGTTTATCCTTCAACCAGTCTGACCAGTTTCAGGCTGCAGCTAGAAGGTGGATCTGGAGACCAACTCCCTGAGAATCGAGGCTGGGACATGCCCAGGGGCCTGTGGCTGTCACGTGCCGGGGAGGCTCTGGGAAGGGCCTCCCACAACTGTGCAGGCAGGGCACTGAGAGTTTCTGTTGTTAAGACACTGCAGGATGCCAGGCTGCTTCATTCAGGCATTTACTTCATTGAACCTTACAGACAGCCTACAAAGCATGCACTCTGCCCTTCGCCAGTGAAGGGACGCTCACTGGGACCCACACTCACTCCCTAGGTGCAATGTGCTGGGCACTCTGGTATCAGCTTTCATGGAGAAGAGAGGCATAAAGAAGGATACACCTGGCCAGGCACAGTGGCTCACACCTATAATCCTGGTCGTTCTGGAGGTGGAGATAGGAGGATCGTGACTCAAGGCCAGACTAGGCCAAAAGTTCATAAGACCTCCATCTCAAAGAACAAGATGGGCATGGTGGTGTGTGCCTGTTATGCCAGATACATGGGAGAATTATGCAGTAGGAGGATGGTCCAAAGCCAGCCCAGAGCAAAAGTACCAAGACCCTATCAGAAAAATAACTAAAAACCAAAGGACTATGGTCATGACTCAAGTGGTAAAATGCTTGCCTAGAGAGTAGGAGGCCTGAGTTCAAACCCCAGTAACAAAAAGAGAAAGGAGAAAGAGGAGGGGAGGGGGAAGGAGGAAAGGGAGAGAGAGGGAGAGAGGGAGGGAAGGAGGAAAGGAGATGGAAGATACATCTTCATAAAGGAGCTGATCAGGGGTTTCCCAGTTCAGTTGGTAGAGTGCTAGCCAATGAGCAAAAGCCGCAGTAGGTGTACCAAGCTCAAATTTGTACCTTAAAAAGGGGGGGGGGATGATTAAAGCTTGGGACAAATGTAGATTCGGACAGGGATGTATGAGCTGAGACCTATAGCATGGAGCCAGCCAACCTCGGGCCTTTGCCCTTGATTCACCTTCTGTCTAAAATGTTCTTGCTTCTGGGCACCAGAATTGCAATACAAAGGCCTGAGCCCAGCCTTAATTTCCCTGTCCTGTTTCCTCTTCTGTAAATTGAGATATGAACCAGTTCAACCACCAGGAGGCAGTAAACTTTCCCTCCCCAACCCCAGCCCCCTCCCCCCCCCACCCACCCACACACCCCGCCCCAAGAAAAGACCCCGTTTAGGCCAAGTTCAAGCCCCACTAATGAAAAAAAAACAAATCCTGGGGCTGGGAAGGTGGCTCAGTGGTAGAGTGCTTGCCTTGAATGCATGAGGCCCTGGGTTCGATTCTTCAGCACCACATAAGCAGAAAAAGCCAGAAGTGGTGCTATGGCTCAAGTGGTAGAGTGCTAGCCTTAAGCTGAAGAGCTGAGGGACAGTGCCTAGGCCCAGAGTTCAGGCCCCACGACTGACAAAAAAAAAAAGAAAAGAAAAGAAAGAAAGAAAAAACAAATCCTTTATCATTAAAAGAGGTTGGTTTTGGGGCTCAGTGGTAGAGTGCTTGCCTAGCATGCTTGAAGCCCTGGGTTCCTCAGTACCACATACACAGAAAAAGCTGGAAGTGGAGCTGTGGCTCACGTGATAGAGCGCTAGCCTTGAGCAAAAGCAGCTCAGGGACAGCACCCAAACCCTGAGTTCAACCCCAGGACTGGCAAAAAAAAAAAAAAAAAGAGGTTGGTTTGAACTATAAAAACCATTTGAGAAAATATGGTATATAGAGAAAAATTTAAATGAGCCAGAACTATTAATATAGTGGTATGCCCCCCATCTTAGCCACTCTTGCTTTCTACAGTTTCAGCAATCCACCACCAATTGTGGTCCAAAAATATTTGATGATAAACGCCAAAACAATTCCTCTGCTTTAAATTTCCTACTGTTCTGAGTAATGTGAAGCCTGGCCTTTCCCAGCATTTCCGTTCTGTGTGCATTACTCGTCTGTTAGCCATCTCATAGCTGTCTCTTATTGAAGCTATACTGTGCCTCTCCGTGCTTATACACAGGATTCAGAGCTGTCTGTAGAGTATTCACTGGTGGGGCCTAGAAGGTATCCCCCAACCCTAAGAGAGGTACTGTGTGAGAATGAAGAGGTCACTCTCAACACAAGCAGCTCACACTCAGCCAGGCACTCCTATAACACATTGCTGGGGGTGTTTGAGTTTCATGTTCATAGTAACAGGAAGAGGCACCTACCATTGCGATCCTCATTAGACACGGAAGGAAGCAAAACTACAGCAGGCTGACTTGCTCCAAGTCCCGGGATTAGTACTGGGGGCGTGGGACAGGAAATAGTCCACGTTCAGCACATAGTTCATCCCGCCCCCCTCCCCTTGGGGAAAAGCTATGACTCTGAGATACTGAACAGAGCAAAGTCTCATTGACACTTAAGGCCAAAGTCTGCCCCCGAAAGCTGTTTTTCCTCCCAAATATGCTTTATCTCACGTTTGTTTCAGCGGTGATATACACATACACATATAATATATGTACATATATGTGTATATAGCTATGCACACATACTCATGGGGAAAAGCCTGAACACAGAGAGAAGTACAGAAAAGGATGCAAGGGTCCATCTTCACCGCCTGCTGTGTCATTAATAGTTGGTGAATTCCTCCCAGACTCCTTTCGATGTAATTCTTTTGTTCATGTGGCTGAGCTAAGATGCATGTACAATTTATTCTGATGCTTTATTCAGTTTTATATCTCTGATGTTACTGTCCACTCTTTATAAACACCTTTTAAATGGCTGCTGCTGGCTTCTCTAGGTGAGTCACCCAATGTTTAAAAAGTGAGAACTTGCTCTCCTGAGCACACTCATTTTCCCTGGGAGGGACAGAGCAGCTCGGAGGAAGAGTCCAGGTCTAGGTGCCCTGGCTCCACCGCCCACCAGGATGTGACCTTCCAGTAGTCACCTTAATTTGCCAGTCCTCATAGCTTTAGCTGAGAATAAGAATACCACCAATAAAATAGCTGCTTCCTCTGGCTAATGGAAAGCCAAGCAAGATGATGTCTGCTAATGCATTTTAAATGCAGCGAAGGCTTCCTACAAATAAGGTTTTCCTTTCCTTTCTTTCTTTCTTTTTTTAAAAAACTGATTCTTTGCAGAATGCTGAAGTGGGCTCAAATTTAATCAGAGCAACATCTACACGAGCGACCGCCATGAAGGAAAAAGACGATCATGTCTACTGCCAGCCTGAATTGCTTTATGAAGGTATAGTGGCCCTCTCTCCCTTCACTGAGGTCCCAAGGGATTTAAAGGAGACCCCCCCCCCAGGCCTCTCCATAACCCTCCTCCATGCATGGACAGGGGGCTCTTGGAACCCAAAGGAAAAGCACTTGGGGACCTCTCTCTCTCTGGTAGCTCCTAATATCTCTCTGCTCCTTGGCCCACATGACTCTTACAGATGTCATCTGCTAATGGCTGTGAACTGCTGTGACAGCTTCCTGTTCTACCTCTACATAGCCCAATGTCCTTGGCCCTATTCTACAGACTGGAAAAGTTGGGGGCGGGAGGCGGGAGGATGCTGGCTACCATGCAGAGTGGCCCCTCCCCTCAACAGAAGCTACGCCCATGGGAGGGACTGCGTAGCCTGGGCTCTGCAGACTTTGGGGCCGGATAGTTTCCTGTCCTGAGCACTGGAGGGTGATCAGGAAGCACCCCGTCCTCCTGCCCTGAGTGGGGGCCAGAACCAGCATCACTGACTGGGGCTGAAATGTCCCTAGGCCTCGCTGTTGTCCCATGGGGGCTGCGTTTCTGAGCGCAACGTATCAGCCACACAGCATAGCCCGGCATAACATAAAAACTGTCAAAAAGGAAATGATAAAAATGAGTAATTGAAGCCGGGAACTTCATGCCTGTCATCCTAGCTACTCAGGAGGCTGAGATCTGAGGATCATGGTTCAAAGCCAGCCCGGGCAGGAAAGTCCGTGAGACTCTTATCTCCAATAAACCACCAGAAAACCGGAAGTGGCGCTGTGGCTCAAGCAGTAGAGCGCTCGCCTTGAGCTGAAGAGCTGAGGGACAGCGCCCAGGCCCAGAGTTCAAGCCCCAGGACTGACGAAAAGAAAAGAAAAAAGCATGAATAATTGAATAGAGAGGTGAACATGATTGAATATATACATGTTTGGAAATGTCACAATGAAGTAATATACCTCAATAAATAAATCTGGACTAGATGGGTTTTAGAAGTACAGAGTGAGCCAGCATGGTGGTGTACACCTATAATTCTAGCACTGAGGCAGGAAGATTTTGGGTTCTAGGCCAGCCTGGAATATATAGTGAAACCATGTCTTGATAACCGCAAAAGAAATACAGTGTAGACAGAATGCCCTTACGCAGGGCTTTCTCACTGGGGAGTCACATGTGGATTGCTTTTGTCTTTTGTCTTTGAGACAGGGACTTGCTACTTGCTCAGGCTGGCCTTGTGTTCATGGGCTTGAGTGGCTGTATAGCCTCATAGAGGTGATGGGAAGCTTGGTTTGGCTTGGCTTTTGCAATGCTGGAACTTGAACTCAGGGCCTCATGTGTGCTAGATGGGCACTCCTCGATCACACGTGCCCCAGGGTATGGATTAAACCAAGCATCCACCATGTTGCTGCCCTGGGCCAGGCTCTGATGTCCCAAAGGACACCAGTCCTGGGGACTCTGCCAGGACAACCTCGAGTTTGCTGGGAAACATCTACCTCTGTTAGTGGCATCTCATCCGCTGACCAATTCCAGTGGGGGCAGGGCGGGGGTGGGGGGAGGGGTTCAAGTATGTGTGAGTCTTTAGAAGTAAAGGTATAGATCTCAATTCCAGGCCTGCCTTAAAACTAATGGACTCCTCTTCTTTCTCATTCTGTGTGTGTGTGTGTGTGTGTGTGTGTGTGTGTCTGTCTGTCTGTCTGTCTGTCTGTCTGTCTGTCTGTCTGTGTTAGAGGAAGTGCTCTACCACTGAGCTTCACCCCTAGCCTGCATCTTCTCTCAGTGTGAGCAGTCTGCCTTCCTCCTGATGTCCACCTGGACCAGTTCCCAGTTTCTCCTAGAACTCCTTCCTGTCCCAGCCATCTATTTCCTGCCCTCCCCCTCCCTCCACTAGCTTGAGCCCAACAACCACTATACCTTGGGGTCTCTTAGGAAGAGACCTCTTTTCTTGGACATTGTCTCTTTGCCAAGAATTGGTGCTGGCTACTGGAATATGTCATGAGACAGACAAGTAGTTTGACTTCAGTACTCAGACTCAGAAATTCCCCTAGATACCACAGGCAAATGCAAATGTGAACATATTTGCATGCAAAAGTGCATTCATTTTTCAGTGATGAAAGTAACAAGCATAATGCAAGTTTTGTGTCATAAGAAACCTAGATTCTATAATATAAAAACGATGCAGCAGTTTTCAGTCCAGCAGGGCCACTGAACTCTTTTCTCCATTTATAACAATATGGAGATAATTATAACCTGAGCTTTTAATATGTCACCTTAGGTATTGGCACTCGCCTAGGTTTTTTCAAAATCCTTCGTAAGCATTATTTTACCATAATGCTATCTTATAGTAAAATTCATCAGATGCATTCAGACTCCCCATTGATATTCCTTCCTGTGGTTTCACATCTCCACATGCATGTGTGTGTGTGCGTGCACGCTCCTTTTTTAAAGAGCTTTTTAAAAAATTGCAGTAGCCTCTGATATTAGTCTTGCAATTCTGTTTGATTTCTATCTGGGATAATTACAGATGTTTATATACTTAAAAACCCAGGGCTATGGCACCTTGCTTCTGAACCTTCTAACAGAGCCAAGGTCATTATCAGAGGGCCCCTCCCCTGTCTTTGACCCCCTTTGATGCAATATGGGTCTGAATGAAGGTCAAGGAGACCCTGCTAGGGCCCATTTCCATGGAATGGAGGCCTAACCAGGTGTGAAGCCAGGTACCTTTCTCACCTTTGTGTGTGTGTGTGTGTGTGTGTGTGTGTGTGTGTGTGTGTGTGTGTGTGTGTGTCCGGTCGTGGGGCCTGAACTCTGGGCCTAGACGCTGTCCCTCAGCTCTTCAGCTCAAGGCCAGCACTCTACCACTTGAGCCACAGCACCACATCTGGCTTTTTTCTTTTTGCTTATGTGGTGCTGAGGAATCAAACCCAGGGCCTCATGCATGAAAGGCAAGCGCTCTACCACTGAGCCACCTTCCCAGCCCAACCTTTCTCATCTTGGTGATGGGGCTTCATCCTTTCTCATTTCTCTCCAGGCCTGGAGCTCCCTCAGATCAATTACGCTCACAATGGAAAGCCATACCGGTATATCTATGCTGCTGAGGTTCAGTGGAGTCCAATCCCAACCAAGGTATGGAGCCCTGTGCTTATAGATGGCTCACTCCACAGCAATATCTTTTCTGTCTGAAAAACTGAATTCTCACCTTTTGATACTGGTGGACTTGATCCAAAAGGAGCGCACAGGAGGAGGGCAATTTGGGTGTACATCTGACACCATGGTGAGCCATCTAAGAGAGGGAGGTAAAGCCCATGGAGAAGACCTGATTGGAGTTCACGCATGCATTTCTTCATTTCTGATTAATTTATCGGGTACTAACTGTGTGCCACACTGAGTTGGCACCAAGGATATACAAGTTGCCATGGGGAATCCCAGTTCTGCCTTCCAGAGACTACCACACTCTGGAGCAGTGTGCTGTAGAGGATGGATTTGGTTTTCAAGCTCCTCCAGGTCAATACTTGCTATGTCTCAGTGGGGTGTGAGGTGCGCTACAGTGCTGGCTTTTCCCTAACATCTGCATTTTCAAATAAATCCTCATGTGAAAAATGCAAACTAGGCAGAAATGTAGAAGGCTCCCACCTACGCATGCACACACCCAAGACGCTCCCCACTAATCCTACACCCTAAGGGAAAAGGACCAGGAGAGCTTTAGAGAGACCTGAGGACTTGCACTGTGGGGGGGTTGGTAATGGTGCTGAGGGACCAAACCAGAACCTGGTGCATTCTAGACGAGGGCTGTACCTCTGAACCACCTCCCCCAGACAGGCTTTCACTTTTTAGAGCAACAAAGGCTTTGTCTTCTGCTTGAATAGCTGGTATTAAAACCACAGTCAGTCAACAGGAAACATTGCAGTGTAGCGGCAAATGGCAGCTGAGTTCAGGCTTTTCCTGAAACTCGGTGTGCAGTCTCAGCTCTGTAGTTTTTGTGTCGGAAATAGAAGGAAGTCACTGCTGTTCTGTGTGTGACTGAGCTAATCAGAGGCAGATATCATTTGGGGCTGACATCAAAAGACTGAGTTTGGCATCTTCACCCCTCCGTGGCCTTCATGCCTTCCTTTTCTCAGACAAGTGATCGCATGCTTCTCTTCTCTGGATGCACAGATACTAAAATACGACATTCGCACAAAGTCCTCCTTAAAATGGGGCGAGGAGAGCTGCTGGCCAGCGGAACCCCTGTTTGTGCCCACGCCAGGTGCCAAGGACGAGGATGACGGTAAGACTCTGCTCCCTGCTCCTGACCTCCCCCTCTCCCCCCAACATGGGCCTTGGTGGGCACTGCACAGCTGGGGGCACCGGCTATGGAGCCCGGGTGTGTCAGAGTCAAGGCTGCCCGTTAGGAGATTCCAAGATCACTCTGACATCAGTAGCAAGTCTGAGGGTCTGCGGTACCATCTCAGGTTCTACAGATGGGAGGACTCACAGAATTCCTGGGAAGCCATTACAATGAAGGCAAAGGCTGGTTGCAGTAGAATGATACAGATGCAAATCAGCAGTAGGAAGAAAGCCCTCAGGGCAGGGTCCAGGAAAGACCAGGCCTGGAGCCTAGCCACCCTTTTCTGAATGGCATCTTAGGTAGTGCTAACAAGGGACTTCTAGCCAAAGATGCCCACCAGAGCCTCAGATCCAAGGATTTTACTGAGGCTTGGTCGTGAGGACCTGGGTGGCCTTCAGTCTTCAACCTCCCCCACAGAGGTTGAGCTGAGACCATGTATGTGGCCCATGGCTCCACCATAAGGCCCAGTGGAGGCTGGACTATCTGACATGGCCGGAGGCCTCCAGTGAACCAAAGCCTCTTGGGTAGGACCTCCAGAAGATTAGAGGGGACGCCCCAGTACAAGGGCGAGGCCTGCCTTTCATCAAGGCTAAATTCTTTTCTGCACAAAGACCCTTTTCAGTGTCACTTCTCCCGCTCGGTGCCACCAAACTCTCACCCCATGTCGAGACTCCATTTTTAAATCTGGTGCAATGGCTGGCTTCAAACTTCTAAACAACTCACTTCTAAGTGTGTACACATCTCATGGAAGCCCCTAGAAATGCTGTGGGTTTCTACATTGTCCTTTGGCCTCAGAAATACCCTGCCCGCAGCCCAGGAGATGCCAAGGCAGCTAACAAGAACCATGGGTGGAGACGCAGCCCTGCCAAGCCACCAATGGGGTTGTCCACACCTGCAACAGAGGCAGGGCTGCCCCTCGGAGCCTGCCAGCTTCTTGCCTCAGCTGGGAAGGAGTGGTTTTCCACCTGGCCTGTCTTCCTGCTGACTGTGGCCTGGCATGCTGGCTGGTGTCACTGCCATCTCCATGGCGGGTAGGGGTGGGGGGGCATTGGCATAAATCCCTGCGGAGGCTGGGCAGGGACTTCCTGTACATTCTCTCCATGAGGAGGAAGTGTGACCCTTGTCTTGGCAAAGGAAGGCTGGTGGTGAGAGATCCTGCCAAGGTCACACAGCCCATAGGTACAGAGGTGGGATTTGAACACGGGCCAGTCTGACTTCAGCTGTGCTCAAGCACACTAGGAGCCAGGAGCCTAGGGAAGGAATCTCAGCCATTTGTTGCTGAACATGCATACACGATTTCATTAACCCTCTGCCTGTCTCGAGAATGAGCACCGAGCACTGAGAGCACTCTCATTTCACAGAGGGAAAGCTGGGGCTCCTGTGTTGCTGCAGATGGAACAGGTGGATTGGACTCACTCGCATGCCACGTGGTGGCTGGGAGTGTGACGCAACTGGTAGAGCCCGGCCTGCAAGCTCGACAGCCTGAGCTCAAACCCCAATACTACCCCAAAAAACAATCAAATGCCACGTAGCCCACGAAGTCTTCAGCTAAAGGACCTGGATTGTCCTGAGGGCATGCCCAGGCTGATTATCATCAAGAGTTCATACACAGTAGGAAAATCTTCAATACATGTGACAATTTATGAGGCACTTACAATTTATGAGTCCACCCTGCAGATCCTCCTCACTGGACAGATAGAGATTGAGATTCAAAGAGGCACAGGAAAGGGTATAGCCAGGGCTTGATCCAGATCTTCTGATCCCTAGTTCCCTCACACAACTATGACATTCTCCTATCTCTTGCGCAAATTAGACCCATGAGTTCAGAGGGAACAAGGATACATGGCTATTCTTTTTTTTTTTTTTTTGGTCAGTCCTGTGGCTTGAACTCAGGGCCTGGGCACTGTCCCTGAGCTTCTTTTGCTAATGCTCTACCACTTGAGCCACAGCACCACTTGCGACTTTTTTTTTGGTAATTTTCCTGCTCAGGTTGGCTTTGAACCATGATCCTCAGATCTCAGCTTCCTGAGGAGGTAGGATTACAGGCGTGAGCCACTGTATTCTTATGAAGATTCTGTTTGTAGAGCTGAGGGTCTTGGGCTCCATTCCCACAAGAAGGAAGGAAGGAAGAAAGAAGGAGAGGGAGTGAGGGAGGGAAGGGAGGAAAGAAGAAAGAAGGGAGAAGAGGCCAGGCGTCGGTGGCTCACGCCTGTAAGACTAACTACTCAGGAGGCTGAGATCTGAGGATTGTGGTTCAAAGCCACACTGGGCAGAAAAGTGTGTGAGACTCTTATCTCCAATAAACCACCAGAAAACTGGAAGTGGCACTGTGGCTCAAGTGGAAGAGGGCTAGCCTTGAGCTGAAGAGCTGAGAGACAGTGCCCAGGCCCAGAGTTCAAGCCCCACAACCAACCAAAAAAAGGGGGAGGCGGGGAGAAAGGAAAAGACTAAAGTATCTCTTTTTGTTTCCCAAAGGAGTTATCTTATCAGCCATTGTTTCCACTGATCCCCAAAAGACCCCTTTTCTGCTTATCCTGGATGCCAAAAGTTTTACGGAATTGGCTCGCGCCTCTATTGCTGTGGAGATGCACCTGGACCTCCATGGCTTGTTTGTCCCGGATACAGACTGGGACACAAGGCATCAGTCCCCTTCCAAGGCACAGCAGGACACGGCTGCAGACCACCACGCAGCCTCCCAGGCCTGAGGAACCGGCTGGGCTCAGGCCCTGGGAGAAGAGCATCAGGGTAACGATGCCCAGCTATGCTGACTGACTGTGCATTTCATTTTGTGATTCTTCTTCCCTCGGGCATTGTGAGGAGCCCATGGTGAGAAGCCAGCTGCTTCCTGTGTTTCAGTTTGGCTGTAGAAACCTAGAAAACAGCTAAAGCTTCAAATTCTACATCTTCCTGGGCTAGATCTAGCATGTCTATGAAAGTCCCTTTCCTTTAAAGACGATGCGTCTGAAATGTGTTAAATCATCTTACCTCTGTTCTTAGAATAAGCATCCACAGACGTCAGAGACAAGACGTATAAATATTTTCCCTGCTCCTCTTTGCTGCTCTCCTCTCTGCTCTAATGGACTAAACCATGGGTGTGGCATTGTAGCTTTCTCAGCCTGCCCTCCCTGTTCGTAAGTTATGTGGTCAGGAAGGCAGGCTGCTTTGTGGTCATTCCCTGCAAGACACAGCGTAACAGAAAAGAATAAAAACTTTCAAGTGTGTCCAGACCTTCTTTTATTTTTACGTGGCTTCATTCTCTGAAGTTCTAAGGTCGTCAAGGAGGAGCTGCAGGACTTGATGGGTCTGTGGCCAGCACAGCATTCTACTGCGTGGTCAGACCGCTGTGGAGCTCTCCCTTTTCAAGAGGAGTGACCGTGCTGGGTATTAGCTTGATGAGCTGTGGCACAAACGTCAGAATCAGGGATTGAGGACCACAACCAGAGCTGGCATGAAGAAGTTTTGCCTGCTCCCAAAAGTCAGAGCAGTTAGCTATTCCTGTGTCTGATAGGAAGGGACATTCCTCCAGCTGTATATGGGGCCAAGATGGACCAGGTGTGGGAGCAGAGTAGAAGGAGATGGTGGGTCTCAGAACAAGGTGGAAATACAGGAGATTAGGAACAGGCCATGTGGGGTCCTACTTTATAACTGGGACCCCCACAGACATCTGAGTCTCATCCAAAAGTCTAGTAGGTACCTAGAGCATGAGCTCAATAAGCCAAAGCAGACTGAATAATTCCCAATCATAAAACCCATGTCATGGGACGGGGGTAGCCAGGGTCCAAGCTCTGACTCTACCTGTTCTCCTCCCCCACTTTCTGAGTCTGAATTCCATTTAGTCATCAGGAAAGATTCAGTGTCTTATCTCAAGGATGGGAAGTGAAGGAGACTAAGTGGGAAGAGAAGGGGAGAGATGGCCAGGATGACCGTGACTTTTGCCCTGTAACTACCAGCAAACCATACTTGCCTTCCACTAAAATGTAGATTCCATTAGACCAGAAAGTTAGTTTTGTTGTGGTTACTGTTGTTTGTTTGTGCCAATACTGGGGCTTGAACTCAGGACTCTGTACTCACCCTTGGCTTTTGTGCTCAAGGATGGCACTCTATCACTTGAACCACACCTCCACTTCTGGATTTTTGGTGATTCATTGGAGATAAGAGTCTCAAATACTTTTCTACCTGGCCTGGCTTCAAACTGTGATCCTCAGGTCTCAGCCTTCTGAGTATTCAGGATTATAGGCATCAGCCAACAGCAAATAGGCTTAGTTGTTTTATAATTGGAATTTCTAAGACAATTCTGTGAGCAACAATCCAGGAAACTCTAAAGTCAACATTACCCAGTTTTCCCTAGTAGTGACATTCTGAAAAACTATAGTGTATGACATCAAGGAGGATTTGACACTGGAGACACCATCCATCAATTATATTCAGAGTTCCCCTTTTACTTGTACACACATTGTGTGTGTATAGTTATAGACAATGTGATCACTTGTATCAAAGTGATAGGTGCCTGTATTCACTGCCTGTCAAGATACTGAGTCCCTCTCGTTGTTTTCTTGTAACCACACCTACCTTCCACTAACATCCTCTCATCCCTAATCTCTGTTAAGCACCACTGGTAAAATATCACTTTGGACGTGTTAGATAAATGGATTTACACTGTGTTAGCCTTTTAGGATTGCGTTTTCTCCTATAGAAGAATTCTTTGCACATTCCCCCAGTTGTGTGCTCTTTTATCCTCAGTATCTGTAATACAGGCACTCAAATAATTGTTGAATGAATGAGTTCTCTCCAGCAAGCAGATTTAACTGCTCAGTTCCTCACAAACGATGGAAGGCTCACTGAACGTCTCATGGGAGCTGAATCCACAGAGAACCAGTGACCCTTCATGTGATGGTTCCTCTGGCCTTCCCTAACTCCCTCTTCCTTCTCTGCTGCCCTCACAAACCCTTTCATCGCATTCCCACCTCACTCTCAGTGTATAGTCAACAAAAACCCACACCATGGTGGTATAAACAAAGACCAGTTACTCTTCCTGTGGGACTCTTTGCAACTCCAGCCTTGAGAAGCCGGATTGAGGGAGATATCAACTCTAATGGAGGCCTAAAAGAACATGGTGGAGGCCTGCCAGTGGTGGTTGGCATGGAAGAGAACTGACAAATGTGGAGGTCACTCACACACCCATTATCTACTCTAAATAGTTGAGGGGAGGGTGGAATGCCAGGGTGCCTCCCACCTCTTTTCTAAGCAAGCGTGATTGCCAAACCAAACCCAGAACTACTTGTGAAGAAGGGTGCAGTACTGCAGGGAAGAAAACTATGTCCGTGCTTTCTTTACCTTAAGATGACAGGTAGAATGCCAGATTGATGAGGGAGACTGGCAATACCACGTCTTGTATTCTCAATTTCAAAATCAGAAAGGTCCCAGCCAACTGTTCAATTCGTCTGGGTCCTGGATTCCATTCCATTTTGTACATATACAGACAATCCAGAGTAAGAGCTATGATGTATGATCCTTTCTGGCAGGAGCTATAGCCCCATCCGTCTTCTCCTCTGAGCCTTCCTTGTTTATGCTGCTTGTGGGACCAGGAAGCTCTGTAGGGGAAAAAAAAAATCACTCTGGGTTTGTTTACAGCTTTGATTGAGCCATAGCATTTCATGAGTGTTCTAAGATCAGACTGTCAGGTGCATGGTAGGCCCTCAAATGTCTGATCATTCCATTTCCAACCAAAGGTTGCTCTAAGAGGATAAGCTAGATATGTGGGCCAAGCAACACAGAGAAACTCTAAATGCCCTGCAGTATTTATTCACACTCATTCATTTCCCCTGGACCAAAGTTACTGGCATAGCACTTATGCCTTGAAAAAGGTTACTAGCCCAGTCACAAAGCACCTTTGATGCCTTCTTTTTTTGTCGGTCATGGGGCCTTAACTCTGGGCCTGGGCGCTGTCCCTCAGCTCTTCAGCCCAAGGCCAGTGCTCTACTACTTGAGCTACAGCGCCACTTCCGGTTTTCTGGTGGTTTATTGGAGATCAGAGTCTCACGGGCTTTCCTGCCCAGGCTGGCTTTGAACCATGATCCTCAGATCTCAGCCTCCTGAGTAGCTAGGATGACAGGCATGAGCCACTGGCGCCCAGCTGATCCCTTCTTTTTTTTAAGGGGCCAAATGCAGTTTTCCATGTTGCAAAATAGCATGTGTAGACTGAAAAGCCATCACCATCCTCAACCAAGAGTACTGAGACGTGGGGACTCCACGCTCCAACCTCCCCCGGAAGTTTAGACTCAGAGACCACGTAGAGAATCACACAGGGCCACATCAGGAAGCCTCCTTTGAGGTCAAGCCCCAGCAAAGGGAGGATATTTTCACAGACACAAAGAACAAAGGAGAGATGTGGGAGCACTGTGTCCTCTGAGAATGAGCAAGGCTTCCTCCTTCCTGGTAGTTAGGACAGGCTTTCTGGGGGTGGGATTTCTGGAGCTGCCTGATTGGCCAGAGGTAGTAGCCACAAGGGCTGCTCCTTGCAGGTGGAGGTGAAGCTAAGGGTCGGGACCAAAGGCAAAGGAAGACCCAGAGTCCCTTCCCTCCTCCCCAAAGAAATCCCCTGATACCTTTCTGGTGTGGTTTTGTTACAGTATTTTGCCCAGTGTATAGTCTACAGGTAAGTGATCTGTTTATAACACACCCACCGGCTTGTAGCTTATAATCTACCTTTAAAACTTCATATATCATGCAAGTATTTTCTCAGTTATTAAATTCTTCATGCTCTACTGTGGTTCTTTCCCATTTTTGAGCATTATAAATAAAGCCCCATGAGTCACTTTGGGGCCTGAAATTCCTGAGTTCATCCCCTGCCACACATGCAGGTGATTTCCTCTCTTCTTTCTTTCTCCCCGCCACCCCTTTCCCCCGCCTTCCCACCAGTCATGAGGCTTGAACTCTGGGCTTGGGAGCTGTCCCTCAGCTCTTCAGCTCAAGGCTAGTGCTCTACCACTTGAGCCACAGTGCCACTTCCGGTTTTCTAGTGGTTTATTGGAGATAAGAGTTTCATGGACTTTCCTGTCCTGGCTGACTTCAAACCATGATCCTCAGATCTCAACCTCCTGAGTAGCTAGGATGACAGGCGTGAGCCACCAGGACCTGCCTGGCCAGGTGATTTATTTTCTTTGGCTAAGTTTTTCAACTTAGAATTTCTAATCTAAGGAATAGAAAAATAAAATTTAGGGTATTTTCTTGAAAGTCCAAAGGTTTGGGCTTAAATCCTGAGACTGGAGCTGAAGATAAATTCTTGAATACTAAATTCTATATGGTTTCAGGTGACCTACCCCCTGCCCCAGTGGAACTGCCCTGAAGTAAGAAGTGGAACTGGTATAATCTGGAGAGAAATAGCCAGTGGCAACTTCAAAGACAATCAAAAACTGGCAGCAGCCTTGCTACTACTGGGGTTTATACTCAGGGCACTGAGCTTGCTTGCTTGGTGCTCTACCACTTGAGTCACACCTCCAGTCCTGCATTTTGGTGCCAATCCTGGGGCTTGAACTCTGGACGTATATACTGCCCATGAGATTTTGTTTGTTTGTTTTCCTCAAGGCTAGTGCTCTACCACTTGAGCTATAGCTCTACTCACGGGTTTTTAGTGGTTAATTGGGGATAAGAGTTTCATGGATTTTTTGTGCCTGGGCTGGCTTCAGACTGCAATCTTCAGATTTTAGCCTCCCGAGCAGATAGAATTACAGGCATGAGCCTCCATTGCCCAGCCTCCAGTCCTGAATTTTACTGCTTATTTTGGAGATAGAGTCTAGCAAAATTTACTATCTGAGCTGGCCTTGAACCGCCATCCTCCAGATCCCAAACCTCCTGACTAGGCATAGGAGCTGGGACCACCAGTGCCCCAATCCCTTTGCTACTTTGTCGCTGGAGTAATTATTGATGAACTGCAATAGTTCTTTACATATTATGGTTGTAACTTGGTCACATAGGTGAATTTTCAAATACTCTGTCTTATTCCATAAATAGATCTTTCACTTTCTTGAAGAATATAAGTTTTAAAAATTCACATGAAGTTATTACCTGTGCTTTTGGTATTAAAGAAACCACTGTTTAATTCATGGTCATAAAGAATTATTTCCGTGCCATCTCAGAATTTTACAGTTTTGGCAGTTAGACCTATGGCTTACTTTGAGTTAATTTATGTACCTAACGTAAGGTAGAGATCTTATTTCTTTTGCATAAGGGTATCTAGTTGTCCAAGTCTAAAAGTCAACTTTGGGGTTGACAGATCCTTCAGGTAGATTAGGTAGGAATCTGTCCTTCTCTCGAAATATTTCATTCATTTACAAGAAGCAACTGCAGGCTAGCTCTCTGCTGGTCCCAGGAAGGCTTTGGTTCCGACCACAATCCAAGATGGAAGCCTCAGTCAGTGGTACTTCCCACAGCTTCCTGTAAAGGAGATTCAAGCAACTTCCGGTCTGCATTCCCAGGGTCCTCGACATGAACCCTTTTCTGTCTATAATATCTATACTCAATTCAGATATACAGCCTCTGGGATTTACCAGTGTTTCCGCAGGGCAAATGCAGCCACTGTGTTCCAATAGGAGTGGAGGTAGCCTCGCTCTCTGTACCTCCAACCCCTGCCTCTACTGCAGGTGACTTTGGGACTGGGATACCTGAAGGTCACCTTGGTGTTCTTCCATCTGTCATTTGGTTCAGGCAGACAAGAGGCCCCAGACTTGCCACTGGAATTCCTGTGGGAGGGACAGCCATGTGCACATTGTTTGTATATCCTCTCAGGTCAGGGCAGGGACTGAGCTTTCTTATTGTAATAACAATAATAATAATAAGAGCTTACCCACACTGACAAGTCACACCAGGCAGAAGCATTTCACAGGAGCAAACAAAAGATAAAACAAAAGATCAAAACTTCATAATGCTTTACAACAACGTAGATCGAGTCTCTCATAGTCTTGAAAGACCAGGAATCTATGGCAGCCCTGGGATGCTTTCTTGTGGCTTCAATTTTTCCTCACAGGTGACACAAAGACAGAACTTTGGTTCCTTTGATTGTGGTGCACAAGATTTCATTTTTTGATTTGAGGGTACAAAATGGCTTTTTTTTATTTGAGGGCACAAGATGAAATAGAATTACAATGTATTAATGATAAAGGGAAGATAAACTTTTTTGGCTATGTGGTGATAGGTCATCTGGCTCTCTGTCCCATCCATTCATTTGAAATCCATAAACATTTCTTCTCACAATCACCATGTGACAAGATGCACACACACACACACACACACACACACAAACACTAATCCTCACGCGCACACACACACATTAAAAAAAAAAAGTACATTCAGGCAACTGATGGAAGTCACCATAGCACTGGGTGGTGGAAAAACTGAGTTGAAAGTCCAGTTGTGAGCCATGTCAGTGGCAGTGTTTGTCAACATCATGCATCAAGATGCTCTGATGACACACAGGAACGGGCACAGAGGAGGTGGGCACACACAGAGGCTACTATAAAGTGAACACACGTGTTGCAGCATAGACCCTGCCATTCCATACTTGATTTTCTGCATTATAACTTGGTTTCACTAGTGTATATTTTGTGCGAAGGGGGTTCTATGTGATAGTTCCATCCAAGAATATAATTAACTCACATAAAATTTACCACCTCTATGAACTCTTCCTTATCCCCCCTTCCCTCATGTTTATTTTAATATTAAAGGAATTTCCCCACCAGTCTTGGGAAAGGGTGTGTCTACCCTACACCCCATCTGATCCAAATCAGTTGTTTGTGGCTTATGTTTGAGCCTTGTCTCTTGGGTTGGTTTGAGAAGATGTGAATCTTGGAGACAAGATTTGAATCTCAGGCTCCTTTCTTTCTCCCTCCCAAGGCCTAGCCCAGTGCCCAGTATGATGTAAGTCCTCAGATGGTGAACTTGGCAATGGCTTGTTGACTTCCTGTCTCCGTGTGTCACGTGCCAGGAGAGATTTGATGCTCTCTGTTCTCCATAAATTTACAGTGGAGCTGGAGAGGCCAAGCTTCCAGAATCTCCTTGAAGATGATCTTCTCAAGCCCCTTGGAACACATGGTTATTTCACCAGCTTAGGACTGTGCTAAAGCCATAGAAGAACTGGCAGGTGAGTAGACACCCAAGCAAAAGCTTCATTAAATAGGGCAAATTTTGTGAAAAGTGACAACCAGTTCCTCTGGAAAGGCAGCCTTGTCAATTAAAGATCACGCCTTGGAGCCACCAAGTACAAATTATTGATGTTGAAACCACCATTTCCCAAGAGGGAAAGGTTGAAAACAGTCCCCTGCCCAGATGCTATCTTCCTGCCCGCTCTCGGCCTCTGATTAATTGGAGGGTCACATTCAGAACTTTGACAGTCCAGAGAAACCCAGGCTTGTCTCAGACAACCTTGCATAGGTTCTGGGTCTCTTAGATTCAAACATTCACCAAATACTAACCAAGACCACTGTGTGGGTGGCAGTGATGCCAGGAAAGAGGCCACCAGCCGTGACAGGTCCCAAATTCTGCAAAGAAAACAAGGACCCAAAATCCGGCCTCCTCCACTCTTTAGCTGAGGACATCAGCCAGAGACAGGGCTCACCTCTCTAAGAGACAAGGCTTATAGGTGGCTTGCAAGGACTAGTTGGGACTGGCATGAGGAAGAGCTCCACAAATGGACCATTAGCAGAAACAGTTATTCCAGGAAAACTAAGTCAGTGACCTCCAAATAGCAAGAGATAAATGTCATCAGCAAGACAGGTAGAACTGTGTCTTTTCAAGATACAGTTTACCGCCACACATTTAGCACATGCTACACCTGCACTGATCAATTAATTGTGCCTGGATACTTCCATCCATCCATCCATCCATCCCACACAAGGCTGCAGGGAGCAGGGGTTGGAGTTCTGCCTTATGACAGGCTGAAAGCTCAAAAGATCTGCTTAACACGACAGAGTCAGAGAGCTGGAAAGTGACAGGAGCAGGACTTGAACCTGACAATCTGATTCCAGTGAGACAGAAAGGAGCCGAGTGGGAGGGGCTCTGCAGAGGTGACTGACGTGGAGTGCAGCGAATGGAAAGTGTCCAGGCACCAAAGCCTTGGAGAAGGAGCCACCCAGGAGGGCAAAGCAGGCATCCAGAGCAAGCTTGTCAAGTTGGCTCCTTCCATTCAGGGGCTCGGGTGGGCTGGTGCGGGAGGTTGGCGGGGATGTGGGTGATGAGGTGAGAGGAGGTCCCGGATGTGAGACACGTCAAAGGCAGGAACTTGGACTTCCACCTGAAGAAAATGGGCACCCATGGAGGTTGTTAAGGAAAAGGTTGCTGGTGTGCAGGGGAATATAATCTTCTCTGTTCAAGATTACCCTGGACAGAATATTTGAACAAGCAGGCCATATCATCTTTTCCAACTAAATTAACGCTTCCTAGATAGCGTTTATCTTCAAGCCCACTCCTTCCCTAGTAGCTAATTAGTTCCTTCAATCAAGTGCTGACCTTAATTGCTTGTGGTCTCCCACAAGTGCCCGGCTTCTGGTAGGTGCTGAAAACTTTGGTTCAATAAATGAATGATGAAGAATTCATATTTAGAGGTCTCTGAAGAAGTGAATATTGAGCTGGGTTGAAAAAAATGTTATACAGCTCAGGAGAATCACAGGCCTGAGTGGAAGGGAAAGGGGAAAAAAACTTCTAGAAGAAAACACAGGAAGATGTCTTGATCACAGGATTTCTTAAACAGAATACAAATGTACCAGACACAAAAGGCAAAATCAATAAATTGAGCTTCATTAAAATGTCTGTTCATCAAAGACACCACTTACAGAACAAAAAGATAAACCACAGACTAGAAGAAAATCCTCTTCTAAATGTTTGTTTAGGACTGGGAATGTGGCTTGGTGGTAGAGTGCTTGCTTAGCATGCATGAAGCCCTGGGTTTGATTCCTCAGTACCACCTAAACAGAAAAAGCCAGTAATGGCACTGTGGCTCAAGTGGTAGAGTGCTAGCCTTGAGCTCAGGGACAGTGGCTCAAGTGGTAGAGTGCTAGCCTTGAGCTCAGGGACAGTGCCTGGACCCTGAGTTCAAGCCCCAGGACTGGCAAAAAAAAAAAAAAAAAAGTTTGTCTATACATATGTGTGCTAAAGAAGTCCCCAAAATTAACCTTAAAATCCAATCTTCAACAGGGGGCAGGGCATAATTCTGGCACTGGACCCATTTGAAAACAGCTCATCTATGCCCAGAGCTATTAGCTTAAGGTTTGGACATTCCACTCTTAATAGTTCACAATCTTCCAAGTTGGTTCAGTCATAGTTAGGTTAGGCAACAAGAGGTGGAAAGGTTCAGGAAACAGATCACTCATTCATTCATTCATTCAACATTTATTGAACACATACTATTATTGTAGACATCATCTTAGAGTCTAGCAACACACAGAAAAATAAACCCTGTGGAGCTGCATAAATACCTGTGGTTTCATCAGAGGAGACAGGTAATACACAAATATATGTAATTTTAGATAGTAATTAAATGTAATGAAAAAATGAAGCAGGTTAAGGGGAGGCATTATCTAGAAAGGTGCTAGCTGAGCTCTCATTTAAGTAGAATGAAAGCAAGTTATACGAATGTGAACCGATGGTAGAGCTCAACAGAAAAAAAAAAAAAAAGCTCCTGGAGGGGGTGGAGGGGCAGGGATTGGGAGGGAGAGTGGGAGAAAAATGAGGGAAGGGGTAACAAGTTTGACAAGAAATATACTCACTACCTTATGTAGCTGTAACCCCTATGCATACTATCGTGACAATAAAATGTAAATTTAAATTTAAAAAAGTGAACAGACTCCCAGATTGAGAAATAGCCAGTGCAAAGGCCCTGAGGTTGGGTATACACTAGGGCTGTTCAAGGAAGAGCAAATGGTTGTATATTGAAGAGGATACAGCATGGAGAGAGGCAGTACCTACTTTCATGAAACTTCATTGCCATTTCATTCATTCCCTGGTTCCTGAGATGCTTTTCTGAGGGCTGTGAAGAGCACTGACTCAACCCTCAAGCCTCAGAAATATTGAGATGTTCTCTGTTTGACTCAGCAGTTTGGAAGAGCTTACATTTTTCGGAAAGAAAAGAACTATATATAGATTTGGACAAATGACAGATTTACCCAATAAAACGTCTGCAGACTACCTTATAATGAATCAGAAGAGACTGTCTCAACCAAAATGATTGTTTATGAAAAGTCAACGTGGTGTTGTGAAAAAGCTTACAGGGCTGGAAGGAAGAGGTCCTCCGTTTATTTTGTTCTTTCAAGGTCATACCTGTAACCTTGACTGAGCCTTTTGCTCCTGGCATGTCCCCTTCCGGTTTCGTCTGCACAAAAGTGAACCCATGAGATTACATCTTCCTCCAACACTTTCCGACTAGTTTCTTTTTGCATTCCAGTATTTAATGTACTAGAACTCTCCAACAGTTTCACTTTTAAAAATAAAAACACACACTTTCAAGGATGTACTTCTCTCGAGGACTCATTTTTTTCATGACCAATGGAAATGGGTTTCATGTCTGTCTTTGTTGACAGCACTGGGTTTGAATTCAGGGCCTCATGCTTGCTAGACAGGTGCTTCTCACCTTCAGCTCCTCTTTTATTTTTTCCTACTTGTAAAGGTGATGTTGCCTCTTGAAGCATCCTCTGTGGTCCTCAGACCCGGGAGCTTCCGTGTTGTCATCAGAGACTGAAACTGGCAGGCTGCTATCGGATCTCTGCAGACCTGTTTCACAATGGCAGCTGATATCTGATACCCATGGAATGTCGGGAAACAATAACATCATACCCACCGTGCTGATGATCATAAATAATACCAAGGGCGGCTCAGTTTGAGCAAGGTTTGAGGAAGGCTGCAAAGTAGCTGGACAGGAGCGGCTCCCACGGTGCCGTTCCTCCCCTGCAGAGCCTCTTCCTGCCCCACGGCACCCAAGCTCCCCTGGACACTCTTCCCTGGCAACCTAGCATCCTTTGGCTTGCCTTTTCAACAGACCCAATGGGGGCTTCTGATTACTTCTGAGAACACACAAGCCAGCTCCTGTCTGCAGAGTGAAGCTACTTTTTCCTCTACACAGGACTAGTTGCTAATGTTGTCGACATACAGAACTGGATTTTCAGAATCTCATTTAAAAAAAAATGGTTAGATCAGTCTCGCTGGATGCTTTGCCCACACAGGGGTGGAGGGGTACGTATCTCTCCACCCCTGACAATGCCCACCTGCCTTCTACTCAGACACCCCACATCCTATTCACCTAATTTGTACAAAGCAGCTGGGGCACTTTCTGAGCACCAGGCACTGCCTAAGCCCCTGGAAACCTGGCTGGCAACACCACAGCTCCTACCCGAGAGGAGCTCACAGTTCAGCAAAGATTCACAAACCAGTAAGTTCCAGCCACTCGGCAAGGGCAATATAGACACGCTTTCCCACTCTATCCTGGGAAGGTACAGGGAGGTTTCCTGAAGGTCCTGTTTGAGCTGGGCTTCAAAGGGTGACTAAGAGTTCACCGAGTAGATGGAGTGGTGGGGAATACCAGAAGCAGTGAGGTGATGTTAAAAATATCCTGTGACTGGGCATTGATGGCTCATGCTTGTAAGCCTTGCTACTTGGGAGGCTGAGATCTGAGGATCATGATTTGAAGCCAGCCTGGGCAGGAAAGTCTGTGAAACTGTTATATCCAATTAACCACCAAAACAGCCAGAAGTGAGCCAGGTGTCATTGACTCACACCTGTAATCCTAGTACTCAGAAGGCTGAGATCTGAGGCTTCCATTTCAAAGCCAGCCTAGGCAGGAAAATCCATGAGGCTCATCTCCAATTAGCCACCAGAAATCTGGAAGTGGTGCTGTGGCTCAAAGTGGTAGAGCATTAGCCTTGAGCAAAAAGGTGCCCAGGAACAGTGCCCAGGCCAAGAGTTCAAGCCCCAGGACTGCCCACCCCCCAAAAAAAGAGCCAGAAGTGGAGCTCAAGTAGTAACATGTTAGCCTTGAGCACGAAAGCTCAGGGACAGCACCCAGGCGCTAAGTTTAAGCCTCAGGACTGGCACGCACGTTTGCCCGTGCACACACACACACACATAGAGTGTCCTGTGCCACAGCGGAGCCTCTCCAGCCATCGACTCTGTTTCTCCTGACTGACACTGTCTGTCTATAAGCCCAGGTCATCTCATTCCTTCCTTCCATCAAAACCAAGAAGGCTCATCTCCACCAGGAAGGGCCTGGCTCACCCCACTCACTTCCGATGCTTCCACAAGGCAACCTCCCATTCTGGGTTAATTGCTTTACCTGACCATGATTCTGTTAGGGGAGCTCCAAAATTCATAGTGGGAGCATTTGACATTTGAAGAGTGGATCAGCAGTCCAAGCAATTAATAAGTACTTATCACGGGGCTGGGAAGGTGGCTCAGTGGTAGAGTGCTTGCCTTGCATGCCTGAGGTCCTGGGTTCGATTCCTCAGCACCATATAAGCAGAAAAAGCTGGAAGTGGTGCTCTGGCTCAAGTGGTAGAGAGCTAGCCTTCAGCTGAAGAGCTGAGGGACAGTGCCCAGGCCCAGAGTTCAGGCCCCATGACTGGCAAAAAAAAAAAAAAAAGTACTTATCACATATTTATATAAAGTAGAGATAAAAATATGTGCCATTCTTTTTACTTCCCAAACATCCCAATTGAAAAATAACCCCACGAATTAGAGAATATAAGACTGAAAACATTTATAAAGGGCTTGGTATTCACCCTTTTCCCTCCTTCCATCCATCCAATTGACAGTGAGCCTTGTGTGCCAATACTTGGCCCCTGGCAATCATGCAGGATACAATAAACTCTGTGTTAGCAGGTGACATGGAGCTCACTACAGTCAATGTCCTACCACAGCAGTGTCAACTTGGAGAAAGGAGTGTGAGCTGCACCAGGGTCACAGGGCAGGCACCACGGAGAAGATTAAGCCCACAATCTACCATCATTATTTATTTATTTGTCCGTTGTGGATCTTGAATTCTGGGCCTGGGCGCTGTCCCTGAGCTCTTCAACTCAAAGCTAGCTCTCTACCACTTGAGCCACAACACCACTTCCAGTTTTCTGGTGGTTAATTGAAGATGAGTCTCACTGATGGGCTGGGAAGGTGGCTTAGTGGTATAGTGCCTGCCTTGCATGCATGAGGCCCTGGGTTCAATTCCTCAGCACCACATAAGCAGAAAAGGCCAGAAGTGGCACTCAAGTGGTAGAGCACTAGCCTTGAGCTGAAGAGCTGAGGGACAGCACCCAGGCCCAGAGTTCAGGCCTCCCTCTCCCCACCCGACTGACCAAAAAAAAAAAAAAGAGTCTCATTAACTTTCCTGCCCAGGCTGGCTTTAAACCATGATCCTTAGATCTCAGTCTCCTGAGTAGCTAGGATTATGGGCGTGAGCCACTGTCACCTGGCCGTTTTTTTTGCTTTTTATTATTCCTTTAAAAAAAAAAAACCAACATGCACATTGCCCAGCCACTTCTGACTCATCTTTACTCCCACTTTGCTTTCCTCTCCCTTTGTTGTTAAAGCAAACTCTAGACACTTTTATCATTGCACATATAAATTCCAGGATATGTTTGAAGAAGGAGCTGGACATGTGTGGGTCTTCCACTGGTTCTTTCCTCATGTGTTCCCCATCCACCCGCCTCATCTTGTGGCCTGAAAGCAGTCTTATATCCATATTCCTGCCAGTGACTCCAAAGCCTTAGTTGGTTCAGAATTCGTTGTTTTTCAGTTGACTGAGAAGAGTGGCTACAGTAAAAACTCCTTTCTGTCTTGTTTGGCACGCTGGCCTGATCTTCGGATCCTCCTAAGACTGCTAGCCTTTGTAGTCTTGCTGAGTACCCAATATTATCCAAAATGCTAACTACATCGCACATACCGGTTTGCTTTTAGCAAGCGACAGGGAGACTTCCTAAGCACCAGGCTCGCCCTGCAGGCTGAGCCCATCTATGCCACTTCCTGACACAGCCTTGGTCTTCTTGGGCTGGGAACCTGGTCCCATCTCAACATGCGGCCTTTCTACCGCCCTCCCCCCCCTCCCACTTGCTCCCCCCAACACACACTTCCAGCATTTTCCATCTGTCCTGGAAAGACAGAAACTGACATTCATGCAGGAAGTTACTAAGCCCAGAACGTTTATGAGCACTGTCGGTACTTCACAGTTCCGCCCTTCCATGTACTTGTTCTTATGTGTTGGTCGTGGGCCGGTCCTGGGGCTTCAACTCTGCGCTCCGCTCTCTTGCTCGGCCTCGGTCCTCCTCCTCCCAAGGCTGGCGCTCTACCACCTGAGCCACGGCTCCGCTTCTTGCTTTTTGGTTAAGGGAGGAGTCTCGCTGACTCTCCTGACCCAGCCGACTTCGAACCGGCGTCCTCAGGTCTCAGCCTGCAGGGTGGCTGGGATTACAGGGTGAGCCCCAGTGCCCGGCTACAGTGCTGTCCGAAAGCAATCTCCACCATCGCCCGATGGTCCAGGCAGCACTACCCTTCTTCTAGGCGCACACAGAAGGGCTGAAACTTGGGCTCAAACTCGCGGCCCCGGCGCTACGGGCACAACTACAGCCGGGTCCGCCGGGCGGCATCACCCGGGCTGCGCCGCGGCTCCCACCCGCCGCGGGCGGAGGGAGGCAGCTTCTGATTGGCTGCCGAGCGAGAGGGCGGGGCGTAAGAGCGCGGGGGCGTCGCGGAGAAAAGACGTCACGCCGCTGCTCCTTAAAGGCGCCGGGCCGGCTCGCCGTGGATGGCGCCGGCGCGTTCCGGGAGCTCTCGCTCGGGCTGGGAGCTCGGAGAGCCGCACGGGCGGGGCGCGCGGGGTGTGCGGGCGGGGCGCGAGCGGCTGCAGGGGTCCGGGCCGGCGGCGTCGGGAGCCCGGCCGGCCGCGGAGGAGCGGGCGCCGCGATGGCCGAGGGCAGCGCCGTGTCCGACCCTCAGCACGCCGCGCGCCTGCTGCGGGCGCTCAGCTCTTTCCGCGAGGAGTCCCGGTTCTGCGACGCGCACCTGGTCCTGGACGGGGAGGAGATCCCGGTGCAGAAGAACATCCTGGCGGCGGCCAGCCCGTACATCAGGTGAGGGCGGGCCCCGGCCCCAGCCCCGGCCCCGGGAGCGGCCGCCCGGCCCGGGCCCGCCGGGCCGCCCTCGCCCGGTACAGCCACCCGGCCCGGGCCCCAGGCCCCCGGCCCCGGCGCTGCCCCTCGGGCGGCGAGCCCTCCGCCGTCCCCGGGACCGTGTGTCAGGCCTCGGAGCCCCGGCGGCCCTCCGACGGACCGGGCGCGGGCCGGCCCGGGAGAGCCGCCGCTTCGCCCGCCCCGCTGCCCGCCGAAGTTTGCGGGGACCGGCGCCTCCGGCCCGCCCGGGTCGCGCCCCTCCTCGGGGAAGCCAAACCAACACCCCGGGTCTGGGCGGAAGGGAAAGCCGGGTCGCGTCGGCTCCTCGGACCGGTAACCCGACCCCGGGGCCGGAGTTCGCCTGTCAGACGAGCCACTCCCTCCAGAGAACTCCAGGGAAAGATGGGTGGTGCCTTACCGACCCTCGTTCCAGTGTCGCGAATTTCTGCCATTCTCTGGATACAGTTACAACCTGAAGATCCCGAGATCCTGGGGGACTCGAGAGGTTCTTTTAAAAGTTCAAGAAAACCAGGCGTAAACCTGATTTTCCGGCACGACTAACCAGGTTAATTAAAAGGTTGATAAGACAGTGGCTTTGCTTATACAGTGAATCAGACCTGACTGGAGACAGCTGGCCTTTCCTTTAGCAGCTTTTTTTTTAAAAAAACTACTACACTGATTTGCTGGTAATAAAAAGAAAGGGGAACGCTAAAAGATGGAGAAAGTGCCCAGTAAGCTAGCTAAATATAGTGAATGTCACTGGAATTGATGGCTCAGAAAAAGCCAGAGGATGAATACTGTAGTCTCAGCCCAGAGCTACAGTCTAACCTTCACCAAAGGAGTTGGTAGTGCTAACTCAGGGGCAGTTCCAGGGCCCTCGAAACTTCTGGCATCTCCTGGCCCTGTCCTGTACCCATATTTACACTCCTTTGTAGATTGAAAGGGGTGAAGGGTGTCTTTACTTCAAGGCCCGTGGGACAGCTCAGAACTGCCAGTCCAGAGGTTAGGCCAGACACTGGCAAACTGCAGCTGCAGGCCCTGTATCCATAGTAGTCCCTGTTTGGGCAAATGCTTAGGAAAACTATTTTAGATTTGTTATTGTTGCTGCTCCTCATGTCGCTCCGGGTTGGCTTGGAAGGACTGAGTTGTAAATTACAGAACATACTGCTCTCCTTCTCCATGGCAGTTAGCACTATAATATACCCTGTATTTTGCTCATTGACTTTGTGGATCCTTCCCAACCACAGTGTGAGCTCGGTAAGGCCAGGGATTTCTCTTTTGTTCCTTGCTGGGCCCTTCATACCCAGAAGAGCAGTGTCTAGTGGCTTAGTGAGTTGAATGGATGCCGGCCCCTGCATCACAGCACTTTAGCCATTAGAGGACTTGGCTCCATTACATTCCCATGTTAGCCAGAGAAGACACTGAGAAGAGCACTGGCCTTAGTTTGGACACCTGCATCCTGCATCTGGCGCTTTGGCTCCTAGCTGTACAGCACTGGGAAATGACTTGGGTTTGGCCTCAGCTCACTGATGGTACACAAGTGATAACATGACTTTGTCACACTTCATGTTTGAGCCACCTGTGAATAAGTGTGCTCTGAACACTTCACGGGTCTACACAGAGGTCTCCTAATAGCGAAACGCCCGCCAGTAAGGAGTGCTCATCTGTGATCCAAGTCTGGCACTCTCAAGTGGGAAAACAGGGCTCAGTGGGCATTAGAGGTATATGTTGCCAGGGCACACACCTATGCTTAAATTCGGGGTTGGATTCCCAAGTTTTGGTGCCTGGCCTACCCTACTATTACAGGGGACAGCATTACTTGTGTTGGCCCGAGCTCATTGGTAAAACTGCCACCTAATGCCTCACGGCATTTTAGACATTAAATGCTTCCTTACTAAGCGCTTCTACATCCTGGCTCTTTTCAGTCATTTGGTGCAGTTGGTAGGTAGGGTTAGATACTTCTAACATATCACTAATAAACACAAATCAATGTGTTTCTTCAATAACAGACTTGATTTTATTTGACTATTGAAGTGATACTTTTTTTTTGGGGGGGGGGGTCTGGTTGTGGGGCCTGAACTGTGGGCCTGGGCGCTGTCCCTCAGCTCTTCAGCTCAAGGCGAATGAGTGTTCTACCACTTGAGCCACAGCGCCACTTGTGGCTTTTTTTTTTCTTCTGCTTATGTGGTGCTGAGGAATCGAACCCATGGCCTCATGCATGCAAGGCAAGCGCTCTACCACTGAGCCACCTTCCCAGCCCGAAGTGATACATTTTTTTTCCCCTTTTAAAGTTATCTTGATGGGGCTGGAAATGTGGCTTAGTGGTAGAGTGCTTGCCTAGCATTCATGAGGCCCTGGATTCGATTCCTTGGTACCATATAAACATAAAATTTAAAGCTGTTTTTAATAAGTTATTTTGAACTCGGCCTATACTTGTCAGGCAGGCACTCCTCCACTGGAGCCTCACTTTCAGCACTTCACTGAGTGGATGTTAAAGTCTGGACAGTTCCTTTCCTCCTTCCCTCCCCCCTTTCTTCCTTCCCTTCCTTCTGCCCTTATTCCCTCTCTTCTTCCCTCCCTCCCTCTTTTCCTCCCTTCCTTCCCTTCCTTTCCTTCCTCCCTCCCTCCACTCTCCTTCCCTTCCTCCTCTCTTCTCTTCCTTTCAGCTCTCTTTCTTTTTATTAGTGATACTGGGGTGTGAACACAGGGCTTCACACTTGCTAGGAGGACTCTTCCACTTGAACTATGTACCAGTGCGTTTTGGCTTTGGTTATTTTTGAGATAGTTTCCATTTTCCCCCAAGCTAGCCTGAACCGCAGTTCTCCTGTTTGATCTTTCTGACACGCAGCTTTTTCTGTTCAGATGGAGTCTTACAAACTTCCTGTCCAGGCTGGCCTTGCACTGTGACCCTCCAGCTCTCAGCCTCCTGAACAGCTAGGGCTAAAGGCACACAACCAGTGACCTGTTTAAATCAATAAACTTTAGCAAATACACTGAAACACAATAAATTATAAATTTTAGAACTTTGTAAGGTTTCTTTTCATCTTTCCCTTTTGAAGTGTAAGCATTTAGATCTGCGATATCATTAATCCATGGATTGGATGTTAAAAGGTGATCATTTCTGGAGTTTTATTTTTAAAGAAGCAACAACAAAAAACACCTTAATTGTGTATGTCTTTTAGCTGGGTTATACAGTTTAGAAGCCAGCTATAATATATTGTTTTCTGTGTGCTCACCACAGAGAGCTAACCCAACCTACTCAAGGCAAATCATGGCAGATTTCAACTTAATGTAAGAGTGTGTGTGTGTGTGTGTGTGTGTGTGTGTGTGTACATGCACACGCTCATATGTGCACACACCAGTATTAGAGCCTGAACTCAGAACATGGGCATCATCCCTTAGCTTCTTCACTCAAGGCCAGACCTCTACCGCTTTAGTAAGAGCTTCACTTCCAGCTTTTTGGTGGTTAATTGGAGATACAGTGGTTGTCCTGCCTGGGCTGGCTCCAAACTGTGATCCTCAGATCTCAATCTCCTAAGTGGCTAGAATTACAGACATGAGCCACCAGTGTCTGGCTCAAATATATGAGTCTTCTAACTTAATACTTTAGTCGTTTCTTTAGTTGAGCATTTGTTTTTCATCCTGATGGCCTTAGCAATTGTGCCACTTTAGAAAGACTTTGAGGATAAGAGGAAGAAGCCAGGAAACTCCTCTTCATCCACACAACCCCAAGCTGCCCGAGGTCTGGCGGGTCCTGGTGCCCCCATCCTTAGGCTGCAGAAACAGGCGGGACTTGCTGCGGTCTGTCCCTCAGCTCTGTGCCTGTGACGCTGCTTTCCCAGCATGCCCTGTACCCAGCTTCTCCTCATTCCCATCCCTGCATGCCATTTTTTCCTATGGCTTGTTGGGAAAATTAGGTCTAAACATAGCTGAGGACTCTCAGAATAGCAAGACCGACCTCAGAGCTTCAGTGACCCACAGTCTCCTGTCTCAGCAGCTCTAAGTCCTTCTGGAAAGGAACCAGGGACTTCCAGAAGCTTCCTTCCTCTTGACTATGGCAGGGTGTAAGTGTGAGGCCCTTTGATTCTCCACAGACCCGATGTGCAGTTCAGAGCCCCTTTCTCCTGAACTGTGGTTCATGTGAAAAGAATTTGGAAGGGCGGCACTGGCTGGCATGCAGTGGCTCTGTACAGGCTCCGCCGAGGCCTGAGTTCCCTTTCCAGAATAGACAGTATTAGATTGTTTAGCTTTTAGTCCTGATGAATAAAGTTCTCCGAGATACGTGGATCCTTTGTTGATAACAGCTAATAACAGAAATGGATCATTCTTTCCTTCCCTCCCTCTCTCCTTCCCTCCTTCCCTCTCTCTCTTCTCCCTCCCTCCCTCCCTCTCTCTAATTTTCTCCTTCTCTCTCTTCCTGCCGCTCTCCCTCTGTCTCTTGCTTTGTTTATTGAGAGCAAGCTAGTGTGGTGAGGCAGAGGGACCTCCCCCTCAGCTTTGGATCATCTTGAATAACTCTTCAGGGCCCTCATTTCCTTCTCTAGGAAGTGAGTTTGTGCTACAAATCCTTTACTGTGTGTGGCTCTGTGCTGTTCTTGTTTTGCTTTGCGCGTGTTGTAGAGAGGGAAAGTCCCTCGCTTTGTTGTTTCATTTAAAGTTTCATGACACTTTGGATGTTTAAACACGTCCCTTTGCCTGTCATGTGCTGATGTGTCGGGTGTGCTGCCCGGAGCTTTACACTGCAACAAGCCGGGTTCGTGCTGCCAATCTGGGTACATCCCAAAGCCTAATTATTCATCATCCTGTTCCGCCGTTTCAGTTTCAAATTTGACTCCTGGCAGATGCTGATGAGGCCACTTAGGAAGCTGGATGCTCTCTCTCGGGGGTCCACGCTTCCTCCTAACATGGCCTTGTCACCACCCTTTCTGTGGGTGTCTGTGGTCCTCCTGTCACCACCGCAGGTAACAGGACACTGAGGTCCCCTAGTGTCACTACCTCACACAGGACAGCCATGAGTCCCCACCTCCCGAGCCGAATAACTGCCCGGCCTCCTCAGGTTCTTTGCTTGATTCATGCTGAAGATCTAATCCAGAGCTGCCTCATCCAGCCAGAGTCCCTGACAGCGAGCAGATCTGCTCCAAAGCACGTGATTTAGAGGCGTGCTCACTTCATGCTGCTCACCTAACTTTGCCTTGTGTTGTTTTATCATCTTTTTAAAAAATTACTTGTGATTTCAGTTTGTATAAGGTTGTAGAAGATCTGTTTCCATATTTATAGCAGCTACTGAATGTCCTAGGGATTTTGAGTAGTGGTTGTAGTCTGTTAATTGTTATATTCTCAAGGATTCAGTTAGAATCTCCAGATTTGAACATCTTACAGTGAAATGAACGAAAGTGAGCTTTTTAATCTGTGTGTATGTGTCTGCTTGTGCGTGTGTGCGTGAGTACGCGCATGCGCACTGTGATCCTAGGTCTTGAACTCGGCCTGGGCACCATCCCAGAGCTTTAACGCTCAAGGCTGGTGTTCTGCCACTTTGAGAAACAGCCCTACTTCCAGCTTTTTCGTGGCTAATTAGAGGTAAGAGTCCCATGGACTTTCCTGCCTGGGTTAGCTTCAAACTCAGATCCTCAGATCTCAGCCTCCTGAATAGCTAGGATTACAGGTGGGAGCCACCAACACTGGCAGCTTTTTATCTTTTAATGACTCTAGACCTTGTTTGTTTCTATCCACCCACTCTAAGACCTTCCTGACAACTGCTTAGATTAAGTCTGAATCCAGCTGTGCTGAATCCAGCTTCCAGCCTTCAGGAAGCTCAGGCAGGTGGATCCCAAGGACAAGCCCAGCCTTGGCTCTATAATGAGACCATGGTTCAGAAAAGAAAAAAGAAATCATTTGTCTTTACAGTCAAATGAGTTTTATTTCATTGATTTTTGTTGAAGTTGTTGTGTGTTGGGGTTTGAACTCAAGACCTCATGCTTGGTGGGCAGGTGCTCTACCACGTGAGCCACACTCCCAGTCTAAATCCAGTGTTTTAAAATTACTCTTCTTGTTTCTCCCCTCCCCTCTTTTCCTTTCTTTTTGTTTACATTTCTCCTTTTCTGTGTCCCCAGCCTCCATCAAGTGTTTTAAAATTACTTTTTTTTTGGGGGGGGGGGGAGGTCCAGTCGTGGGGCCTGAACTCTGGGCCTGGGCGCTGTCCCTCAGCTCTTCAGCTCAAGGCTAGCACTCTACCACTTGAGCCACAGGGCCGCTTCCGGCTTTTTTCTTTTTGTTTATGTGGTGCTGAGGAATCAAACCCAGGACCTCATGCATGCAAGGCAAGCGCTCTGCCACTGAGCCACCTTCCCAGCCCCTTTAAAATTACTTTTATTTAAATCCAGGACCGGTGACTCACACCTGTAATCCTAGCTACTCAGGAGGCTGAGATCTGAGGATTGCGGTTTAAAGCCAGCCCCAGCAAGGAAAGTCTGGGAGACTCTTAACTCCAATTAACCACCAGAAAATCAGAAATGGCGCGGTAGCTCAGAGTGGTAGAGAACCAGCCTTGAGCTGAAGAGCTGAGGGATAGCCCCCAGGCCCAGAGTTCAAGCCCCCATTCTTATGGGCTTTTCAACAAGTGTTAACGTGTTGAGTGAGTGTCAGATGCAAAGAGGGTTTTGCCTGGGCTCGGAACGTGTGGACGACTTGGGAAGAGGAGCCACAGTGACTTGCCCCTGTAGGCTGTAGCTGTTTGCTTGTCCCGAGAGGCCACCTCTCCCCTGACACCAGTGGACGCACATTCTGGAAGGACTGTGGAAGGTTTCGAATGAAACAGATCAATAAGACTCCTGTTAAACATAAAGGGCAGTGTTGACTGGTCAGATGTGCAGGAGAACACTCTTGAGCGCTCTTGAGATTGTTACTTTGAGCAACGGTGATAAAACTTAGTTCTAGCTAAGACTGTTTGTCTAATGGGTTAAGTCCTCTTTTTGAAACCCTTTGATCTTTATTGTTGACATTTTGGATTTCTCCCATAAATTTCCTTCAGGCTTGTTTTTTTGGGGGTTTTTTGTTTGTTTGTTTGTTTGGTTTGTCATGGGGCTTGAACTCTGGGCCTAAGCTCTGTCCCTCAGCTCTTCAGCTCAAGGCAAATGCTCTACCACTTAAGCTACAGCGCCATTTCTGATCTTCTGGTGGTTTATTGGAGATAAAGAGTTTCATGGATTTTCCTGCCTGGGCTGGCTTTGAACTGTGATCCTCAGATCTCAGCCTCCTGAGTAAGCTAGGATTACAGGCGTGAGCCACCGACACCCAGCTCTTCTTGTTTTATTATTATTATTATTCAGTACTGGGGTTTGAACTCAGGGCCTTGCACTCCCTTGGCTTGATTGCTCAGCTGGTGTTCTGCCAGTTATACTTTCAGCCCTCAGGAAGCTTGGGCAGTGAGCAATGCCAAACCTTTTTCCTTGGTTATTTTGGAGATGGCGTTTCATGGACTTTTCTGCCTAGACCAGCTTTGGACAGCAATCCTCCTGATCATAGTCTTCTGAGTAGCCAGGGTTACAGGTATGAGCCACTGCGGCCCAGCTCCCTTCACCGTTCTTAATGTAGCTTTTATAGTGTAGAGATTCAGGTGAAGTACAGTGCCCCATAGAAACTCTCCTTGCTTCAAATTATACCCAGATTAAACCTTCAGTCTATTTAAAGCATGAATCAGTTCTTATAATATTAAAGTGGGACCTAAAATCCATTTGTAATCTAGAAAGCAAACAATTAGGGCACGTTAGAAATCACCTGGCTTATGAACACCTTGGGGAGCGGCACCCTTCTTAGGAGGGTTGCTAGGCTGTCATTTTGTGTTCTGAAGCTGTACTATAAAGGAATAATTTGTAACTTGGGATTCTGGGCTCAGGGTGGAGTGCAGGGCATGGGGCGTGACAGGTGGCAGGCCCGATGCAGCAGGGAGGAAGGAAATCAAGGCTCGGGGGAAGGTGGCCACGTTGGCTCTCCTCAGGGAACGGTCACTTTGCTTCTGAGTGCTGGCCATGGCTGGAGTCGTTCACCACTGTACTTGGAAGAGCTGAGAGTTAGATCATCTCCCAGAGCAGTTAGTGACAAAGGTGACTTAGTTCGAGAAGGATTGCTCCGGACTGCTAATGGCGACTGTAGACGCTCACGGAGTTCGTATGGGAATACTAGGAAATGTACCGGGAGCACCTGCCTCAGAGGCTTGAGCCCTGGATCAAGCCATAGGCTGTCAGGCACCAAGGACGCACACTTGCAACAATCCTGGCTACTCAGGAGGCTGAGGTCCGAGGATCATGGTTTGAAGCCAGCCCAGGCAGGAAAGTCTGTGATACTCTTAGTTACAGTTAACCACCCAAAGAAGCCAGCAGTGGAGCTGTAAGCCAAGTGGTAGAGTGCCCATTTAAGCAAAGCTCAGGGACAGTGCCCAGGCCCTGAGTTCAAGGCTCAGAACCAACATACACAAAAATACATAATTTAAGCCATGATGGGGTTCGGAGAGGCCCCGACGGGTTTAAGAAGGGACATCCACCCTTGCACATGAAGGTCACAGGAGAGCCAGGCTGCTTATGAGACAGGCAGAATGCAGGCAGGTAAGATGCTGGGACTAGGGTTCGGTGGAGGAGTGAGAGTCAAGCAGCTATGTTGGTGCTATTTGGCATTGCAACTTGGGGCCAAGGAGAGCTGCCAGGTTCACCCTCTGCGGCCCCATTGTACCACTCCCGGGGTCATCACTGTGATGAAGCAAACCAGGGATGGCTTAGAAAGAGTTTGCGGATAGAGGATTGACTCATAAATGCTACCAAGTGGTGGTGGGGGGGGGGGGGTGCTAGTTAGAACAAGTGCTGTTCTGGTTGTGCAGATATTCTAGCGATGGGAGTTCCGAGGGGATCGCATAGGGAAGAAGCCATGTTTGAACAGGCCTTGGGGAGCTGGGAGAGGGTGAGTGGGTGGGGTGTGTGAAGAGACACAGGAGGGGGAGGGAGGTCTGGGGTAGAGCAGGGGCGGCCCTCTGTAGGGATGGCAGCAGGCGTGGATGGAGGAGGAGAATGGTGTCTCCAGTGCCTGCTTAGTTCCCTTCAGTTTTTATCTAGTGGTTGTCATTGATAATCTTACAGAATACCACTGGTGGGCCAGGCACCAGTGGCTCACCCAGGTAATCCTAGCTACTCAGGAGGTGATAATGAGAGGATTGTGGTTCCAGGCCAGTCCCAGCAGAACAGTCTGTCCGACTCCATCGCAGTGGGGCAGGTTGGTCATGGTGATGTAAGCCTAAGATCCCAGCAGCTGCCAGAAGCCAGTGCTGGGTAGATGGCAGGTGGCTGGGGCAAGAGTGGGGCAGAGGGAGGGCCCCACCATAAAAATAAACAGTGAGCCAGCCACCAGTAGCTCACACCTGTAATTCTTACTACTCCGAAAGCTGAGCTCTGAGGATTGTGGTTCAAAGGCAACCTGGGCAGAAAAATCTGTGAGTCTCTTATCTCCAATTAAGCACAGAAGGCCGGAAGTAGCACTGTGGCCTAAAGTGGTAGAGTGCTAGCTTGAGTGGAAGACGCCCAGGGACAGTGCCCAGGCCCTGAGTTCAAGCCCCACCACTGACAAAACCACAAAACAGTAAAAGAGAGAGGCTGGCGGTGTGGCTCGGCGTGCCCCCTGCGTCCACACCCCAGCCCTGCCCTGCTGTGGAGGGACCGCAGCGCACTGTGGGCAGCACCTGCCCCGCCCACCGTCGGTTAGGGATGTGACCGGGCCGGCTGCACGGATCCATGGTAGCACCCACAACCAGGTCCTCTGCCCCAGCGCTGTTGGCTGCCACGAAGAATGAAAGGAGATAGACTCTTCACTAGGAGAGCGTGCGTGGGTCATCAAAGTGAAGAAAAGGGAGGCAGCCAGCCCGCCCGGCGGGGCCGCTGGAGGAAGAGCGGGGGAGGAGGGAACACATGAACTCTCAGGGACTGTATGTGTGTTCCTTTTTAGGTGCAGGTCTTGCCTCTTCGTTTTTTGGCCTCCTGCTGCTGTCTGACAGATAAGATCAGATGCTGTTCCTCCAAGACCAGGGTCCAGCGCCCCTCTCTTCCTAGTTCTGCATGTAACCCCTCCCTCCTCCAGGCTGCTTTGTGTGCTGTCTGTGCCACTGGCTAGACATCCATCAGCTCAGCAGATCTTGACCGAGCAGACAAACAGCAGGCGGGCAGGCAGGCCGCTTTCAAAGCAGCCTTTTTTTTTTAACTGGTTATTTTTTAGCACTAAAGGCGTGAGCGGGGCACCCGTGCAGGAGAGCATTGAGGATGGCAAGGCTGGCAGTAACATTAAACTTCCTGCCGAGATGCTTTACTGTGTGGCCGATTGTATGCTGGGGCTGGAGACCAGAGCACAGAAAGCCCAGGCTGTGGGAGCGTCCTGATTCCCGCCGTCTCACACAGCACCGTCAGCCCTACCAATGGCCGATCTGTAGTGCTGAGAAACCGGGGAGAAGACGAGACCCGATTCCGAATTCAGAAAGAGCGGCTCCAGGGTGGGGGCCGGTTTCCAGCGTGACTGGGGCATTCACTGGGAAGCATTTATCCCCCTAACAACACCCTGGAAGACAAGTGCAGCTCCCAGTTGCTTAGAGACCTCTGGATTATAAATTAAAGAGATGCCAGAAGAAAAAAGACCCACAAGCAAGTTTTAAGGTACTGAGTCGGAGGCTGGTCTTCAGCGCGCCTCTCCCGGGCTAAGGGAGCAGACAGGCGCCAGAGGTGGTGTTTGCCCTCCTCTCACTACTGCCCTTCTGAAAAGAACAACGGCGTAAAGTTCACGTGGTGCAAAAGGGCACGTGAATGCAAAGTGATCGTAAACCTACATACTTTGTACTTGCCCTTTACATTTATTTAGGGCGTCTGCTGCGTTTGAAAGGTCCTGGACTGCCTTCAAACGCTTTCCACTGGGGAAGAGAAAATGGACAGTGAGCATGCATGCAGGTGAACCTGTGGCTGAATGAGGGATCGTAAAGGATCAGGAGGGGTCAGTACTAAAGTTTGAACTCAGGACTCGGTGCTTGCTAGGAAGACACACTCCCATGTGAGTCATTCCACCAGCCCCAGGGAAATCTTTTTAAGAGAGGCCCCTCCTTCCCTGCCCTCCCTGTCCTGCCCTCCCTGTCCTGCCCTCTCTCTGCTGTGTAGGGACAAAGAGACCTCGTCTATAAGCCAGAAAGAATGTCCTCCCTCAAATCCTGACCATTGCTCCCTTGCTTTGGATTTGCTGGCTTCCAGAGCCGAGAGATAGAAATTACCATTATTTAAGGGGGGAGGGCGAGCTCCAAAATCAGAGGCTTCATCTCAAGATGACCCTTGTGAATGGGGTCTTGAGCCTCTTTTGAATAACACCTGAAAAAGAATTCCTAAATTGAAAATCTGAAACTGACAGGTTGTGACATGAATGTCTTTTATGTGTATTTTCAAAAGGTCAGGGTGTGACCAGAACAAAGAATGAAGCTTGTTTCATTCTAGAAGAATTTTTTGCTTCACAAGTTGCTGTATCATGATTCTATCTTGGAACTCATCTTAAAATTTTAACACTCTGTGTGTGTGTGTGTGTGTGTGTGTGTGTGTCCCCACTCTTAAATAATTGGCTGGCGCTCTACCATCTGAGCCATGCCACCAACCCAAACACTTTATCTCTGAAGAAGTAAAAATTATTGACTGCTTTCCGTGAGAACTAGATTTAAATATTTTTAAAAACTTATTTCATAGACAAAAATAAGGAACATCACCTTGACAGCTTAGATACTTCATCACTTTAAGTTAGTCTCTGGTTGTGAACAGCATACTAAATGTCTTATAGTTGTGATGTGTGTGTTACACATTTACAGTTCCTGTTCCCACATGACCTCGCTGCATAGCAGTCTGTATCTCAGCGTATCGCCCATGCCTGCCGTGTCTTCTGGGTCATTACTTCACACCGCTGTTGCGTGTAATCCGCTTTCCCCTCCTCTATTGGACATTTTAGAGTTTATTCCCTGTGAATAAGCCAGTTAGGAGACAACATTGGGATTCCTTTTGGTAGCATTCTGTAGCACAGATGAGAGCCCTTCCAGCCACATCCCGGGCCAGGACCTTGAAGCAGATGTATTCTGTGAAGCCAGTGTGTAGTCCAGAAAGATGTCTCATTTTAAAACGCCGGCAATGTGGATTCGACTTGTTGGCTTGACCGCCAGGGCTATCACTTTGAAATGATGGCTCAGAACTCTTAGTTTATCTATCTTTAGAGTGAACTGTTAAAAGGTGAGTGGTGTTATCCAGAACAAAGATTGACAGGGTGTTTTTTTTTTTCCCCAATAAAGGGTCAGAGATATTTTAGGCTTTGCAGATGGTCTGTGATCTCTGTCTGGGTTTTGTTTGGACCACCTTGTAGAAATACAGAATATGTTTAGCTCAATGGCCATATGAAACCAGGCAGCAAGTTATAATATGCTATCCTCTCGTCTGCATTATTAGAGTCTTAGAATGTTGGAGATATAAACTGCTTAACTGAAGTCCACCTTGAATTCTGTTTGATTCAGTCTCCTATAGAGCAGGCAGGCTCAGGCAAATGCCTCGTCCCCACGTCTATACTCTGTTCCTCCTCACCACCCTTCCTGCTGAAAATCCTCTTCCTTCTCTAGTTTTCATTTTCCCTTCTTTCACGGCTGCTTTTCCTAGCACGCCAGCGTGCTGCCTTCCCTGGCTGGTCAGAAGTGAGCGCGTGTTGAATGAAGGTGTCTGTTAAACACGGAGACTGCCTCCTCCTCTGCGCTGCCCACACTCTCGCGGACACATCGCACCTCCTGTTTTGTCTTTGCTCTGCAGTTAGGCTTGCATCTCATTACTTTATTAAAGGTATGCCTTAGCCGGGCACTGGTGGCTCACGCCTGTAATCCTAGCTACGCAGGAGGCTGAGATCTGAGGACTGTGGTTCACAGCCAGCCCAGGAGAAGAGTCTATAAGACTCATCTCCAATTAAGCAGCGTAAACGCAAGAGGAGGTCTGGTTCTAGTGTTGCCAGCCTTGAACAAAAAAGCTAAGGGACAGTGCATGGGCCCTCAGTTTAAGCCCCAGAACTAGCATGAAAGAAAAGAAGAGAGAAAGAAAAGAAGCTATTGTTTTAAAAAATGTGAAATATAACTGCTAAATCAAGTGCAAACCTCCAGGTGCTTATGGTGCTCCACCTGAGGCTGTTTATCATTGCCACCATTTTCTTGACTTTCAGCCTCCCCCATTTTCTGTAACATCTGTCCCTTCTCAGTCTACTTTCTGGTGTCCTCCTGTCTCTCCCTGTGCCTTAATTATGCCCCAGATTCTGGCCTCACCTGCCCTCTCTCCCACCTGCCTCATCCCTGCCTGTCCGTGTCCCCAGTCTGCCCCCTCAGCATTGTGCCCTCCTGTTTACCTTCTACTCCAGCCGACAGTAACTCTCAGCGTGGCCTTGCTTCTCTACCCTGCTGCCGCTGGAGGGAAGTTTCCAGAATGTACTCAGATAAAACCCCCGTGTTTTCAGAGACCTGCTGGGAACTCTGAAAATAACGAGGCACCGAGCCACCGTTCTGAAAGAAATCCAATGGTCAGAACAACGGTAATCTGGGCAGGACACTAAGCAGCTGTTCCAGATTGTAGCTGTGGGGTACACTACAGCCTTTCACAGCCGGGAACACGCACCTTGGCTGGAGCCAGTGGCCTCACTCAGGGGACGCCCAGGAGAGCTGGAGGGTGAAGGATGTACAGAGCGCGTGCCGGAGCCTCCTGTGGGGGGACCGTGCCAGCTCTGGGAGACGGGCTGCAGCGTGCGCCTCGTTGGCGTTAGGTTGGCCGTTAGGAGGGCTGTGCACAGCTATCCCAGAGTGGCCCTGCCTGCCAGCCAGCGGCTGCTCCCTGAGTTTGCATTTAGTGCCGAGTGCTGTGCATCGCGCTTAGAGTCTGTCTGGCCCTGGAGGGTGGCTGTCGCTGCCCGGTGCCCTGCTTCCACGCAGCTGCCCCCTCCCAGGACCCCTGGGATCGCCACCCTGTGTGCACGGCAGAGTTTCCTTGTCGTGTTAGGACTCAGCTTTTGCGTTCTCTTTGGAAAACACCATCGTCCTTCTCTTGAACCCATGACTCAGAGACTCAGCTGCTCTTATATTTCTCCTTAGTGCTGGGGCAAAGGGGCGTGGTTACTCAGCAGAGACAAGTACAGACCGCTGTATTTCATCTTCACGGTGAATGACAAGCCCTCCATAGGAAGCCACGTGCACTTGGGGTGTGCAGGGGCCTGGGTTCGTGGGAAGGGTGGCTGTAGTATGGAGCTCTTCAGGATTCTCATGGTGCAGGGTGGGCAGCTCCCCCTTCCATGGTACTGGCTGGCAAGGTGACACCTGGCTTCCCAGGCAGGGGACAGAGGGGGTGGGGAGCGGGGTGCAGCCAGACTTCACAAACCATCCTACATTCGGCCTTACAGGCCAGAGCGGATCACTGCACCCTAGATCTATGGCCAGCTTTGGAAGAGGTGGGCATTAAATCCTACAGGAGGAAGAGCACACCCTCCGTACAGGATGGCTGCCGTGATGGTGGGTATGCCAGAGGCCCTGGGGTTCCCAGGCCAGCAGCAGTGGTGGGAAGAGCTCTCCGTCAGTGATGCTGTTTCTGAACAGCTGTGGTCATTGGATTTTTAGGGCTCCATGAAGCAGTCCCTAATTTTGCAGGATGGTTCCTAACTGTATGCTCATGATCATGTCAAATTCATACCAACTGCCACCCCATTGTTTATTAGGTATGGACAGGAAACAGGAAGCAAATCAGAGTGTCTTTCCAGCGTGCTAGATGGTGAATAGATGGCGATGAGTTCTGTAAGGAAGAGGAAAACGGAGAGGGTTGTCGGGGTGGGTTCATGGCTGCTCTTGGGGGCCAGCTGGGGTGCTCAGCAGACCCGAGTTCCAAAGGAGCGGCGGGTGGGGAGGGTCTCTGGGGATTTTCACACATACATAGTCTTGACCTGACCTAGTTGTTCTGAGATGGGACCCCAGAATCTGCTTGTCTATAAAAGCTCTCCAGAAGGTTCTAGGAAGTCAGGTCAGGAAACTATTCCTAAAATTATGAGTCCTTCCAAGATCCAGATGAAGGGAAATTGGTTTGACTGTCAATAAGTACAAGCTGCAATCTCTCCAGGTAAAAGGGGAGGGGCACATGGGGAGGGGAGGAGCTCTATTCCAGCACCTACTCTGAACCATGCATGGGCAGCAAGCCAGCTCCCTTCCCGCCTGGCCATCACTGCCTCCAACTTTGTGGTGCACTCAGTTGGACTGTGCAAAGCTGTGTGCACCTGTTACTTCCTGTCCTCTGCCCCTCACTTGGCACAAGATTTGTTGGTGGCCCAGTGCTAGTCTCAGTGCCCCAAGACAGAGCCTACTATGGTGGCTCCCACCCGATGCCCAGCGTGCTACTCAACGGGGTGAGAGGGGACTTCCCTCTGAGACCGCTGCTATGTCCCAGACACCTGTCCATGCTTTTCTCCTATGTTTTTCCAATCTGCAGACGTGTGCCACCAAGATCTGTGACACGATGATGTCTGTGGAGGGGAGCATTGATAGCAAATTGATAACTACGCATATCCATTATGCAGAGAGTCGAGGTTCGAGGCCAGCCCCACAGGAAAGTCTGTAAGACTCCTCATCTCCAACTAACCTGGAGGCTATTGCGCAGTTTGATAGAAGGCTAGCCTTGAGCGAAAAACCAAAGGGACCGTGCCCAGGCCTGAGCTCAAGCTCCAGACCAGTGCAATGAAATAGATGATAAATAAATGTAGCATTTTGAGGATTAGGGGGTATAACTCAGTGGCAAAGCACTTTCCTAGATATTATACAGCCCTGGCTTCAATCTCCAGTATTAGAAAAATAAAATAACATTTTGAATCCTGGGACCAATGTTCTATAAAGTTACAGAGATGTGTTGAAGTTAACCAACTAAATTTTTTAGGCAGAGGAGAATATACTAAGTAAATAGCGTATTTAGTGCATTCATATTTTTTTTTCCTTTTCTTAGGACAAAGTTAAACTATAATCCTCCAAAAGATGATGGATCCACTTATAAGATTGAACTTGAAGGGATATCGGTAATGGTTATGAGAGAGATCCTGGATTACATCTTCAGCGGGCAGGTACGAGACCCCGGAGAGGGTGGAGGAGGGGCTTCTTAACCCTCAGGGGCCGTGTGACGAAGGCTCTGCCACCTCCTTCGTGACACCTTCAGCGGCCGTTCCCTAAAGAGGAGCTGCCAAAGTAGGGTCGTGCACCCAAATCGAAGTCAGTGGTCTGCCGTTCCGAGCCACGCTGCGTGAGCTTGGACGAGCAGCACAGCCTTTGCCAGCCAACACCACGGGCTCTGAGCACCCAGAATCCAGCCTTGCTTTGTATCCACCCTGCTGCGGGCCTTTCCAGCTCCAAGGCATGGAAAGAGAAGGTTCCTTGGTTACGGGTTGTCTTGTAGACATGAGAATTCCTTTCCCAAAAAGGGATTCCCGTGGCTGAAAGACGCTGGAGCCTGTCAGCTGCCCTGCTCTGCGGCCTGCACCGCCGTGCCCCACCCAGCCATCCTGCGGGTTTCCCTTTGCTCTCTGGGCCCATGTGGGTTTCTAGAGATGAAACGATGCCCGGGGAAGAAATGATTCGTGACTAGACTTCTTTCTTTTGCCCTCTCCCCTCCCCCGGCTGCAGATGTTGATAGAAATTCCTGAGAAGAGTCAGGAGTGTCAGGGCGAGTTTTGAACAGGTTAGAATATCTTATAGCCGTTACTCAGAAGGCGTTCCCTTAGTTCTCTCTGTGGTCTCCTTTGGTCCATCCTCCCTTCCGTCTCTCCAGGTTCCCCTGCATACTTCCTCAGTATTTGGGGTACATTGCTTTCCTTCTCTGAGTGCATTCTGTCCCGACTTGATGATTTCTCATCTTTTTGAAGTGTGTGGTATGATTTTCGAATAGTGCCTCCTCTTCTTTCTAAGCACAGGCAGTGGGCGTTCATGTGTGTAATTGTTAAAGATGAATGAATTTAAAGCAATTTTAGGACCGCCCTTAAAATCCTCGTGGCACTGTAAGAGCATTGTAAGAGCAACCTCTCGTGTGACGTGGTGCGCCTGTACTCTGTACAGGTGTTAGTACTGCGAGCACACGTCCCTGAGCAGGCGTGGGTTGGACCACAGACTACAAATCCACTATGTGATCAGCCCCTGATTTTAAATTTTTTTTTTTTTTTTTTTGGGTCCGGTCGTGGGGCCTGAACTCTGGGCCTGGGCACTGTCCCTCAGCTCTTCAGCTCAAGGCGAGCGCTCTACCACTTGAGCCACAGCACCATTTCCGGCTTTTTTCTTTTTGCTTATGTGGTGCTGAGGAATCGAACCCAGGGCCTTGAGCATGCAAGGCAAGTGCTCTACCACTGAGCCACCTTCCCAGCCCCCCTGATTTTAAATTTAAAACTTTAAATGTATAGTGTAAGCTGTAACAGACTCCTGCATTGGCATTTGGTTTGGTTAAGATATAATTTAGGAGTTTGGATACTCACTGCCTTCCCACTACCTACAATGAATGTCCTGTGGGTGGGCAAGGTTCCCTTGTGTGTGGCTCAGTACTGAGTCATACGGTTCAGTTGCTCGGTGTCTGTTTTCAAGTGTGGTGTGCATGCTTAGCCTGTGCTGCCAGTGCCTCTGGCACTGTGAATTCCCTGGCCTCAGAGTGCAGGCGGCCCCCTCCCACGGGGCCCTCGTGGCGGTCACCATGGATGGCCAGCATGTGGCCAGCAGGGATCTCCACGTTGCTTTACTGTTATGGAGAAACTGGAGTGGGTAGAGAAAGAACACAGGAAATGCAGGGGAAGCACTCAATCCTAAGGGTGGGGCCCTCAGGCGGACGTCTCAGTCTGGAGGGTAGTGGGATGCTCAGTTGCTGTTAACCTGGGACCCTCTCTGAGCATTCGGAGTGGGACCCGGGAGGCCATACAAACCCCTCTGCTTCAAGAGCTTGCACCCACATGGCGTATTTGAAGGCAAGGTTTCAACAGCTCGGGTGTGCATATAAGGGAAACCCCCTTCGGTTCCCATAGAAAGGTAAAGAACCTGCTTGCTACACCTTTCAGCCAGGTGTCTGTGAGTTACAGAGGCGAGCACCTGGCCAGGTCCTCCCTGCAGCAGGGTGAGGGGAGTAAACGCCAGCCCAGCAGGGGCAGGGCTGGAAAAATGAACCAGATCTGCCATGGTAGAAGGGTGGAAGGCCCCTGGGTGTCTCCAGTGTTTGAACACATGGGCTGTACTGACCATGAGATGGCCAGCATTCATTCGCCTCAGACATACGAAATGGACATTTGTGTGGGCTGACTTACCAGACGAGTGGTTTGAGTTCAGCTGCCTCCATTCAAATACAGAATGTTTCTGGTCCTCTTACAGATCAGGCTCAACGAAGACACAATCCAAGACGTTGTCCAGGCAGCCGACCTGCTGCTACTGACGGACCTAAAAACCCTGTGCTGCGAGTTCCTAGAAGGCTGCATCGCAGCCGAGAACTGCATCGGCATCCGCGACTTCGCGCTGCACTACTGCCTGCACCACGTGCATTACCTGGCCACCGAGTTCCTGGAGACGCACTTCCGGGATGTGAGCAGCACGGAGGAGTTCCTCGAGCTCAGTCCTCAGAAGCTCAAGGAGGTGATTTCTCTAGAGAAGCTGAACGTTGGCAACGAAAGATACGTGTTTGAAGCAGTGATCCGGTGGATAGCGCACGACACTGGAGTAAGAAAGGTACCGTCACCCACAGCGCACGCGTGCTGCCTCTGCGCCCACTCTCAATCTCCATCCCAACTGTTTTAGGTACCGTCACCCACAGCGCATGCGCCCTGCCTATGCGCTCACTCTCAATCTCCATCCCAACTGTTTTAGGTACCGTCACCCACAGCGCATGCGCGCTGCCTATGCGCTCACTCTCAATCTCCATCCCAATTGTTTTAGGTACCGTCACCCACAGCGCACGCGCGCTGCCTCTGCGCCCACTCTCAATCTCCATCCCAACTGTTTTAGGTACCGTCGCCCACAGCGCGCACGCGCTGCCTTTGCGCCCACTCTCAATCTCCATCCCAACTGTTTTAGGTACCGTCACCCACAGCGCACGCGCGCTGCCTCTGCGCTCACTCTCAATCTCCATCCCAATTGTTTTAGGTACCGTCACCCACAGCGCGCACGCGCTGCCTCTGCGCTCACTCTCAATCTCCATCCCAATTGTTTTAGGTACCGTCACCCACAGCGCACGCGCGCTGCCTTTGCGCCCACTCTCAATCTCCATCCCAACTGTTTTAGGTACCGTCGCCCACAGCGCGCACGCGCTGCCTTTGCGCCCACTCTCAATCTCCATCCCAATTGTTTTAGGTACCGTCACCTACAGCGCGTGCGCGCTGCCTCTGCGCCCACTCTCAATCTCCATCCCAACTGTTTTAGGTACCGTCACCCACAGCGCATGCACGCTGCCTCTGCACTCACTCTCAATCTCCATCCCAATTGTTTTAGGTACCGTCACCCACAGCGCGCGTGCGCTGCCTCTGCGCTCACTCTCAATCTCCATCCCAACTGTTTTAGGTACCGTCACCCACGGCGCATGCACGCTGCCTCTGCGCTCACTCTCAATCTCCATCCCAATTGTTTTAGGTACCGTCGCCCACAGCGCCCACGCGCTGCCTTTGCGCCCACTCTCAATCTCCATCCCAATTGTTTTAGGTACCGTCACCTACAGCGCGTGCGCGCTGCCTCTGCGCCCACTCTCAATCTCCATCCCAACTGTTTTCTCTTCTTCACCTGGAAAGACACCTAGCAGGCTGTGACCTAAAAGGTCATCAGATGGGCGCTGGTGGCTCACATCTATAACCTCCACTGCTCATGAGGCTGAGACCTGGAGGATCACGATTTGAAGCCAGCCTGGGGCAGAAAAGTCCATGAGATATTGCATCTCCAGTTACCCAGCAAAATGCCAAACTGAAGGCATGGCATAAGTGATAGGGTGCCAGCCATGAGCAAGAGTGCAAGGCCCTGAGCTCAAGTCTTGGCGCTGGCGTGTGTGCGCGCATGCACACCCTCCCAAACACACACGATACCTGGAAAACACCGGCCCATCTCACATGAAAGTGCTGGTCTTTCAGACTGCTCCCAGTCAGCTGCTAGTTCCATGCAGGTAGGAATTGTGGGAGGTTAGGAAAAGACTGAAGGTTGGCAGTTCTGGGCTCTCAAGTACCGAAGGCCTAGGTCTGGCAGGGCTAGAGGCACACAGCTGTAAGGCCTGAGAGCTGAAGGCCTGTTGCCCCAGACTTTAGAAGCCAGAGACTCAAGGTTCTAGGCACTTGGGGTGACTGCTGCTCTGGGCTTTAACCACCAGTGGCCTTGGGATTGGTCATCTACTGCTTCCGACCACAGTGAGCGCAGCAGGCAGTGCCGAATGGCGTTAGTGCTCCTGAGTGGGCCTTGGGTATTGGGTCCCGTAGCTCCCACAGTAGCTGATATTACAGCTCTTCAGCCTCAGGGTACCCAGAACCCTGGATCTTAAGGCTTTGCTGCTTCCAGAAAGTCTCCCACTGACTGGTCTGCAGGTTCTCAGCCCCGCCCAGCCTCTGTCTCCCCTGCTTCTGGAGCTCATCAGCTGCCTCCTGGCTGCTGCTGACTCCCCTCCTGTTATCACCCAGGCTACCGTACTAATAGTAATGGTGAAGAGACGCTGGAGATGCCTTGCCCTAGGCCTGCTGTGGCAGCACAGCTGACTCAAGAAGTGACCTGGGCATCCGGCTCCCGCTGCCAGCGAGGGAAGCGGTCCACCCAGTCACAGTGCTCCCCCACCCAGGTGACAGCGACCGCTAGAGTCCAGTGGAGGCTGCTAGAAACAGCGCCCGCAGGAGCCAGAGTTGTGCTTTGGCAGCAGAGGCTGTGGCGGCTGGGCAGCTTCCTCCCGGCCTCTGTGGAGGGCAGATCAGCTCGGCTGGCCTCACTCACAACCCTGACACAGCCATCAGGCAGATCGCCCCAGCCCCAGCACCTCAGCTTATTTAAAGGAAAAGCACACACTTAAAGGGACTTACATAGAAAGTCTGTTGTTGACATTAGCAGGGTACCAGTGGGGAGAGTTGGGTCATTTTGCCTGTATCAAGGCCCTTCTGTCAAGACCCATGTGTCTCATAAAATGTCCAAAGATAATGTCCCCCGCAGGGAGCAGAATGTCCTTCATAGGTGCTTTTCACAAGGACGCGCATTTCAGGCTTGGGGGCATCTCCACCTTTGCTCTCAGCATCCATCCTGCCCTCCTCCATTGCAGGGTTTACCTCCTCCCAGGATGATGTACCACCAGCAGGTGGGTGGGGGAAGGGGCCTGGCCCTAAGAGCTCCCATGAGGCCCTTCATGCTGGGAGAAGCTGGAGGGCTCTGGAGGTTCCTGGGGGGTACCGCTTCAGATCCCAGTTGGTACGGTGTGGGGAGTAGGCCAAACCTCAGAGCTTTGGTTGCTTTGTGAAGGAGAGAGTAGCTCCAATTACTCATTTCAGAATAAGAAATAGTGTTGGCTTCAGAGTGGATTTCAAAATGTATAATTGCACTATTAAGTGTTGTGGGTGACTGCTGACTTAAGTTATAATGATTATCTTATAATTATTTTAATTCTATAGCCTGAGACTGTGTACATTGGGAAACTAGTTTTAGTTGGGATGCATAATGTTCCTTTTCCATAGTAGGGTAAGTTAGGAAGGAAGACTGTTCCTTGCCAGCCTCAGCCTCCTTTGTTCTGTGGGCAATCTGAACCTGTGCTATAAAGCATACTGGCTTTGGTTACTTAAAACATAGAAAAGTATGCCTAAAATAATTATACCACTTAGTAAATTAATCATACATAGAATCAACTAGACAGTTGGTTCTGATGTTATTGAACAGCACAGTGTTCACATTGTACACCTTAGACATTTTTGAACTGGGATCCGCATTGGCAGAAGTGATCACATGTTAAGAGTGTGTGTGTGTATGTGTGTGTGTGTGTGTGTGTTCCTGGCACTTGAACTCAGAGCCTCATGCTTCCTACGCAAGCACTCTGCCCCTCAAGCCCCACCTTTAGCCTTTTTTGCTCTAGTAATTTTGTAGGATTTTTTTCACACAGAGTCTCACAGTTTTGCCTGGGACTGGCCTCCAACCAAGATTCTTCCTTCTTACGCTTCCTGAGTAGCTGCGATTTTAGATGTTTACCATCATGCCTAGCTTGTTTTGTTGTGATTTGAATTCTTGCTAACAATTTTTTGTCCAGGCTAGCCTCAAATCGTGATTCTCCTATATTTGCCTCCCAAGTAGCAGAGATTACAGGCAGGAGCCACCATACCCAGCCCTCAACTGATCATTTTGAAAACTTGAAAACTCCCCGGAGACTATGGGAGGCATATCCAAGCAGTACTGGCACTGCCAGCTTGCCTGGAAATGATCACTGTTGGCACTTGAGTTTTCAGTGAGTTGGAACCCTTTGTCGTCCCCCTTCTGCCTGCCCTGTCCTGCAGGTCCACATGAAGGACGTCATGTCAGCACTCTGGGTCTCGGGGTTGGACTCCAGTTACTTGCGGGAACAGATGCTGAATGAACCGTTAGTGCGAGAAATTGTCAAAGAGTGCAGCAACATCCCCCTCAGCCAGCCGCAGCAGGGCGAGGCGATGCTGGCCAACTTCAAGCCGAGGGGCTACTCGGAGTGCATCGTCACGGTCGGCGGGGAGGAGCGAGTGTGAGTGCCGCTGGGGTGGGGGCGGGGGGCGGGGCGGGGGCGGGGGGGGGGGGGCGCGTTGGGCCGGTGCTGTATCTGAAGCGATCGGTTTTGTGTATGTTGCAGACATTTTCTGTAGCACTAAGTTAGCCGTGGTGATTGTAAGCTGAGCCATAGCAATTCCTTCTTTCCCCAGCTCTCGAAAACCAACCGCAGCCATGCGCTGTATGTGCCCCCTCTACGACCCCAACAGGCAGCTCTGGATTGAGCTGGCCCCCCTGAGCATGCCCAGGATCAACCACGGCGTGCTCTCGGCAGGTACGTTTGCACACAGCCTCGTGGTACAGCATTTGGGGGTTACACCAACACAAAAACGTCTTTTGAAGGCCGGGTGCTGGTGTCTCACGCCCATCATCCTAGCTACTCAGGAGGCTCAGGTCTGAGGATCACAGTTCAAAGCCAGTCTGGGCAAGAAAGTCCATGAGACTCATATCTCCAATAAACCACCAGAAAACCGGAAGTGGCGCTGTGGCTCAAATGGTAGTGGGCTGGCCTTGAGCTGAAGAGCTGAGGGACAGCGCCCAGGCCCAGAGTTCAAGCCCCATGACCAACAAAAAAAAAAAAAAAAAAAACTTTTTTTGAGACCATGTCTCACTGACCCAGATTGAGTTTTTGTTCCTGCTGTTTCATTTTGTTTTGTTTTTTGGTTGATATGTTTTGTTAGTGTGCTGGTACTGGGGCTTGAACTCAAGGCCTTATACTCTCACGTGCCTTTTTCAGCTCAAGGCTGCCACTTGATCACTTGAACCGTACCTCCACTTCCAGATTTGGCTAGTTAACTTGAGTCCCTATTCAGGCTGTTTTCAAATCTGAGCTCCTGAGTCGCTAGGGCTCCAGGCTTGTGTTTATCCAGCAGCTTAGATGTGTTTTGCAGAAGGTCAGCGTAATTCACTATAACACAAAATAGGAAATTCAACAATTACGCTTGGATCCTGGTTTGAATGTAAAGCACACCCAGGTGCTGGGCTCTGGGTGTTCCTGGGGTCAGAGAACAGAGGGCCGTGGCTCAGAAGCTACTTGAGACCCAGAGCCGGGGCATGGGGCAGGTCAGAGCCATGGCTCGGAGCTGCCTGGACATGGAGGCAGTGCCAGCCTCCCTCTCACGCTACAGGGGTTGGGCATCTCCTAGAGTCTAAGGAGCCAAGCATGACGGTCTGGGTGTCCCGCGTGGCGCACAGTGTGGCCGTCGCCAAGGCACCGATCCGGTGCGGTAAAGGCTGGCTCCTGGCTGGTGGTGCTCCCAGGCCGGGGAGTCGTGATTCAGGGGTCACGTGTGTCTCCTCTTTGCAGAAGGATTTCTGTTCGTATTCGGGGGCCAAGATGAAAACAAGCAGACCTTGAGCTCCGGAGAAAAGTACGACCCTGATGCCAACACGTGGACTGCACTACCCCCCATGAACGAGGTGAAGTTCACGTTTCGTTCTTGCTCTTTCTCCTCGGCCCTTTGTTGTGTGTTCTGCAATAGGAGCCGAGAAGCCCGGCCTGGCCTCTGCCTCTTGCCTGCCCTCAGTCCACCTAGTTCCTTGGCCTTGGTTTCCTCCACTGCCTGCTTCTCAAACCCAGTGGAGCCTGTGCTCCCTGCCGACAGTGGCCTCCCCCAGGGATGGGGGGCTTGTTCCCCCATCTCTGCATGCCTTCCCCTGCCTCAGCTCCCTCTCCTGTTCCGTACGCCACCTCTTCACACAATGGGTCTTCACAGGTGCTAAGGTAGGCTGGCAGCAGGCAGTCTCCTCTGCTCTGGTCAGCGTTGTCTGAGCTGGGTGCTGGGTACAGAAGACGCTGTGACCTACTGTCCCATGGGGAATTCCCTGCTCTGCGGGAATTACCTGCCTCCCAGCCACGACTAGTCTTCTGTGGTGCCTTAACTCACTCATCCTGCCTTACCACTGCCATATGCAAACACTTTTGACGAGCCAGTCGCCACCTAAGGAATTCTTGTAGCTTTTTGTGTGTTGAGGAGTAACGGCTCTGCCAGCACAGGCAGGTCCTGAGTCGTGCTGGCTCTGGCTCCTGTGTCTCCTGTGAGCCGTCGGGAATTCCTCTGGGGCAAAGGGCTCTAGGGAGGAGCACTCCTGGTGTCTCCCCCGGAACACTGAGAAAACGATGTTGGCCCTGTCACCACACGCATCTCTGTGTCTCCTCAGGCCAGACACAACTTCGGGATTGTGGAGATCGATGGCATGCTGTACATCTTAGGAGGGGAGGATGGCGAGAGGGAGCTCATCTCCATGGAGTGCTATGACATTTATTCAAAAACGTGGACGAAGCAATCCGATCTGACCATGGTCAGAAAGGTGAGGAGGTGGCTTGTCACAACTGATTTCTTTACACACTGGATGTTAATGAATGGTCCTCGGGGGCCAAAGGGGGCAGGTTTGATGGTTTGTGTGTTGTGTTGTGTTCCTGGGGAAGGGAAATAACAAAATGCTGAAATAGGGATACAGGTCAACTCATCGTAACAATGAGATGTACAGGACCCTATGTTAAAAACAAACGGTGCGGGAAGGAGTTGGGGAGGTGGGGAGGGAAGGGATGATAGGTGGAAAACAAAGGAGGGGGTAACAATGCTCAATAGGAAATGTACTCATTACCTAACTGATGTAACTGTAACCCCTCTGTATAGTATATATTTTTATATATGTAACTTTACATATTTTATATAATATATATGTAACATATAATTATATGTAATTATATTACATATATAAAATATTTATAAAAAATAAAAGTAAGTAAACCAAATCTTTCCCTAAAGATCTTAAGATGCTCTTTGCACAAATTACTCTCTAATTTGTCTAGTCTTAAGAATAAACGGTCTTCTCCTTTCAGATTGGCTGCTATGCAGCTATGAAAAAGAAAATCTATGCCATGGGCGGAGGGTCCTACGGAAAGCTGTTTGAGTCTGTGGAATGCTACGATCCGAGGACACAGCAGTGGACGGCGATCTGCCCGCTGAAGGAGAGGAGGTGAGCGAGGTGGCGGTGTGTGCTGGGGCTGACCTGCTGATGAGGAGCGGTCTCGTGGCCCGAAGCCTAGATGTGTTCCTGCTCTCTATTGGGGAACCTGATAGGTATTTGACTCGGTGTCTTCTAACCAAGGAAGGCCCGCTGTGTGTGGAACCCAGGCCAGGTCTGGTTAACCCATGCCTCTGTGCTCCGGCCTTCCAGGTTTGGGGCAGTGGCCTGTGGCGTCGCCATGGAGCTCTACGTGTTTGGCGGAGTCCGAAGCCGAGAGGACATCCAGGGCAGTGAGATGGTCACCTGCAAGTCTGAGTTCTACCATGACGAGTTTAAAAGGTACTGTGAGCAGCCATTCATTCCCCTGCGCTTCCAGAGGCAGGCTGTCAACGCCATTCCTTACACAGTCAGGCTGTAGCTTTGTTTTTTTTTGTTTTTTGTTTTTTTTAATTTTATTTTATTTGAGAACATACTGTACAGAGGGGTTACAATTACATGGGCAGGATAATGCATACATTTCTTACCGAGCATTGCAGCCTCCTCCTTTGTTTACCCTTCACCTCCCTTCCCAGCCTCCCCCCTCCCCCCCACCCAATCCTTCCCCCCCCCCCCCCCACACCGACACTGTAAAGCTCGTTTTTGACATGACATTTTGTACTTCTCATTGTTGCAACAGGTCCACCTGAATCCTTAAACGACTTGTTTGTCCCCATCTCCTCCACAAGTTATACTGACATCAAATATAGTGAAAGCGGGGGTTACACTGTGGGGGAGGGACATACAAAGCAACAAAGAAATAATCTTATAAATGCGTTAGAAACACATGCATGAGAGGAAAAAAAAACATTAAAATACATATTTAAGGGTTCGTTTTCCTAACATCACATTATCTGACCTTTTCCGCTTGACTCATACATATACTAGATATTGCAAATAAGGGAAACCATGGGACCTATGTTTCTTTGGGCCTGGCTTACTTCACTTAATATAATTTTTTCCAAGCCTTTCCATTTCCTAACAAATGGGGAAATGTCATTCTTTCTGATGGAGGCATAGAATTCCATTGTGTATATATACCACATTTTCTTGATCCATTCATCTACTGAGGGGCATCTGGGTTGGTTCCATATCTTAGCTATGGTAAATAAGGCTGCAATAAACAATAGTTGTGCTGGTAGCTTTAGTGTGGTCTTGTTTGTAAACATTTGGGTAAGTGCCCAAAAGTGGGATTGCTGGGTCATAGGGGAGTTCTATGTGAAGTCTTTTGAGGAACCTCCATACTGCTTTCCAAAGTGGTTGAACAAGTTTACATTCCCACCAACAATGAAGTAAGGTTCCTTTCTGTCCACATCCCCTCCAGCATCTGTTGTTGTTAGAGTTCTTGATTTTTGCCGTTCTAACTGGAGTGAGGTGATATCTCAATGTTGTTTTGATTTGCATTTCTTTTATGGCTAGGGATGTTGAACATTTCTTCATGTGTCTATTGGCCATCCTTCTTTCTTCTTCAGAGAAGTTTCTCTTTAAGTCTTTTGCCCACTTATTTATTGGGCAGTTGTTTCTTTGAGGATTTGTTGTTGGGGGGTTTAATTTTTTGAGTTCCAAGTATATTTTAGATATGAGACCCTTGTCCGTTGTATGGCTAGTAAAGATCTTCTCCCAATCCGTGGACTTTCTATTGATCTTGCTAGCTATGTCATTTGCCCTGCAGAAGCTCTGCAACTTTATGCAATCCCATTTGTCCAACCTTTCTTTGATTTGTTGTGTTTCTGGGTCTCTATTCAGAAAATTTCGGCCTGAGGCTGTAGCTTTGTTTAGTTTCAGTTTCAAGCTGTTTTATTGAATTGTTTCTTCAAGAGATATATCCAGCACATGCTAAATATTTATTCAGTTACTTCAGACTTAAAGGAAAGCCATAGAAAGAGATCTCTAGTGCAGGACATAGCAAAGCAGTGCTGGCTCACTCCTATAATCCTTGCTACTCAGAAGGCTGAGATCTAAGGATCATGGTTCAAAGCCAGTCTGGGTAGGCAAGTCTGTGAGACTCTTATCTCCAATCAACCACCAGATAGCCACAAGTGAAGTTATGGTTCAAGTGATAGATCACCAGCCCTGAGAAGAAAATCTAAGGGACAGCACCCCGGCTCTGAGTTCAAGCCCCAGTACCAGCACACATGGATGCAGAACTGATCTTAACCTTGAGTTGCTTAAAATCATTTATTGGCTCCCTGTAATTTTCAGGCAAAAGCTTCACCTCCCTAACTCAGATGGCCTTTGTGTGCTGTTTTACTGCTGTCCACCCCAGATGCCTTAGGACAAGCCACTTTCCTCCAGTCATGTCTGGGTATCTTCAGGTGTATGTTTGCGTGCCACTGCTTCTGCCTTACGTTTTCCTGCCACTGTTCGTCCAGTCCGCTTGCGTACGCCCCCTCCATGAGAGCCTCTCCTCCCATTTCCCAGGCTCGCTCAGGCCTTGGCCATGTTGCCCCTGCACTCACCTGGTCTGGGCCTGCATTGTCTGAAGACACCTTCGGGCTAAGTCCCACTTGCCCCCTGGTCTGCACAGAGGCTCAGATGCTGGGTAAATGGACCAATCAGTGTGTGCCTGTGACAGTCCTTCCTTCCTGCCCTCTCCCACACACCTTACCCAGGAGAGGCTGCCTGCTGTGTGCTCTTGTTACCAGAAGGGGGTGCCATAGTGCATATTTGGTTTCTTATTATTTCAGACTTGGGCAAACAATGAACAGAGACCAGAACATTAGAAATGCATATCAATGCTACCTACCTTTTAAGGTATTTTAAATTTAGGACATTGCATAGCCTTTTTTCATTTCCAATTACTGGAGGAGTCTGTCTTAGGAAAGAAAATATATTAGACAATCAATGAGACAAATTCAGAGGGTATCTTACGTATGGAAGGGTTGGGAAGAGAACCTCAAAGACAACTGCATTTCTTTCTCGTTCATCTGTTGTCACAGCAGCTTACTGACCAAGGAATAAAATACTATATTAATTTTCTGTCTAAATGAATCTTGAGAAAGTCTGTCCATCTTCATTAGCATGCAGAAGCAATGTGTTTATATTGACACGCGCTGTTTTCATAATGACCCGACTACTGTGTCCACAGCGTGGGCCGCCCTGGCCCGTTGTGGGGACGTCAGCCTGGCAGATGTTTTTGCCACTCTGTGCTGGTCGTCTAGGCTTGGGTCTGCTTCTGGGTGGGCTGTAACTTATCAGGGTCTTTATGCTTCCAGAAGTCTGTTGCATATTTGTAGTTGATGAACTTTAAATATAACTGCATTGCTTGTTTTAAGTCCATAATCATCCAAAGATTTGTTGCTATTCAGGAGACAATAAATTAAATGTATACACCTTCTACTTCCTTACTTCTAGGCTCCTGATGTTCATTTGTAAATAGAATGACAAAAGCTAAGGTCTCTAGTCAGTGTAACAGAGAGGATCTTCGTGCACAGACAGCACTGAACACGTGGCCAGCCTGCCAGTGCTGAGTGTCAGCTGTCTACTCCCTTGCGCTCAGTGGCCTCTGAGTGACGGGGGGCGGGGTCCTGTCTCACATGTGAGCGTGTGGCTGAGCTGGGATCCGAACACAGGCATTCTGGGGCCCCAGCATCATCCTCAACTGCCACACTGACTTGGCAGACACAGCCTTGCCCATAATCGTCCCCAGGGAAGATACTGTCTAGGATGTTCTATTTGTACATTATGGAAACTTCCAGATGAGCAGTCAGTATTAGACTGGAGACCATTTTGATTGTTTCTACGTAATCTCTTGTCTTCCTGTCTTTGTTCTCTATTTTTAGGTTAGAATTTTCCTGGGAAAATGCCAAGTCTTATTATTTTCTGTTTCTGAAAAAAACAAAATCCAAAACTACTAGAAGGAAAGCACAGGCATTGCCATAGCTATTACCAGATCTGACAGCAACAGACTCAGAGAGACAGGGCCTTTGGCATGTCCTCCTCCCCGGGTTGCGGGGTAACATGCTTTCCTCCCATCCTCTGACTCTCCCCTGCTATCTTACCTTTATACTCTCTGTGAGGTTTTGTACTACACCCAATTTCACCTCACTTTTGCCCTGGTAAGCCAACATACTGTACTGGGGCTTGAACTTCTTTTTGTTTGTTTGTTTGTTTGGTCCGGTCGTGGGGCCTGAACTCTGGGCCTGGGCACTGTCCCTCAGCTCTTCAGCTCAAGGCTAGCACTCTACCACTTGAGCCACAGCGCCACTTCCGGCTTTTTTCTTTTTGCTTATGTGGTGCTGAGGAATCGAACCCAGGGCCTCGAGCATGCAAGGCAAGCGCTCTACCACTGAGCCACCTTCCCAGCCCCTGGGGCTTGAACTTCTGAGTTGTACTCTTGTTTGGCTTTTTTACTTAAGGCTGGTGCTCTACCACTTGAATCACAGCTCACTGCCCATTCCCTGTGCTTCTAAAAGATGAATTAGATAAAACCTTTGATCATCTCGCCACCAGTGGCTCTCACCTGTAATCCTAGCTGCTCAGGAGCCTGAGCACAGAGGATCACGGTTCAAAGCCAGCCCAGGCAGGAAAGTCCATGAGACTCTTATCTCCAATAAACCACTCAGAAAACCAGAAGTGGTGTTGTGGCTCAAGCGGTAGAGTGCTTACCTTGAGCTGAAGAGCTGAGAGACAGCGCTCAGGCCTAGAGTTCAAGCCCCCCACGAACTGACAAAAAAAAAAAAAAACTTTGATCATCTCATTTCTCTGTTCTACCACTTGAGCCACACTTCCAGCTCTGCTTTTTTGCATATTTTGGAGAAAGAGTCTAGTGAACTTTTCTCCCAGGGCTGGCCTCAAACCATGATCCTCCAGCTGTCCACCTCCCAAGTATGAACCACTCATCTTAAATAGGGCTTGTGTGCACTGTCTTCCCATCTGAAGCAGCCTTTTTTCCCTGATCAGAGCAAGGTCCTCAAGCTTGCTTTCCTTCCTTACCTCCCTGAGTTATGTCTCTGTGACCACCCAGCAAACTTTCCAGTATTGACTTTTCAGTCCTGAAGTCTATACAGTTCATTTGTGGAGAAAGTTGTGTTCTGAAATTGGCTTTCTCCTCTTCCTCCACTTGTTTCCCCTTCCATACCGAGTGGGGCAGTGGTGGCTGCATTCGAACTCCCTCCTTTCCCCTTTCTGGGCGTGGTGGTGGTGGTGGCGGCTCCACTGGACTCCCAGCCTGAGCCCAGCATGAGTCACTTCACAGTTGGCAGTTGTCGATGGCTCATTCTCTTGAGAACAAGTTCTGTGTTTTTTTTTTTCTGGCTCTTATTTAGTTGAGTAATTCTGGATTGCAACCAGGAAGGGCAGTGTGAGTGTGGTAATGGAGGCCGTGGGTCTTCACCCCTTGCCGTGGGGAGGGCGGCGGGTGGGCACTGCAGTGGGTGGGGTTCGATCTCACAGCAGCTGCAGGTGGGCCTGGTCCAAGGCCCAATTTTGAGACAAGCAGATGCACTCCCACGGAGGGCCACTGCCTCTCTTCTTCCTGGGATTCTGTGCTTCAGTTTGGCAATCCTGGTTCCCGCAGGCGCCTCACCCAATTTCCGATTCCTGATGGCTGGCTTAGCTGCCCAGGGCTGCCCCGCAGGCTGCCGCAGAGAAGGAACTGGAAGCCATGCTGAGTGGGCTCATTGCTCAACCCGCAGCTGTTCTGTGCCGTCGGCCTGCTTTAGTCAGTGTGCAGGGCTCTCTCCTAGCCGGGGTTTGTTTTGTCCAGAGGTTACAGCAGAGCCCGTGAAGGCGTCCGGACAGCCCAGGCTCTGTGTCTCCTCTCCTCCCTCGGGCCCCACCCTCTCCTGCTTCATCCTTGGCCTCTGAAGCTCGCAGCTCTGTGTTTCCACAGAGTTTTGACTTCTCAAAGTACACATCATGGAGGCCTCCAGCCCTGCCTTCCCTGCCCAAGGCGTTGCAGCCAAGACAGCGTTTCCTTGTTCATTACAAAATTCACTTGCACACAAAATTTGCTCTCAGCCAGGCATTGGCAGCTCACGCCCGTAATCCTAGCTACTCAGGAGGAGGATGAGATGTAAGGATCATGGTTCAAAGCCAGCCCAGGCAGAAAAGTCTGAGACTCTTTTTTCTAATTAGCTAGCCAAAAAAACAGAAAAACCAGAAGTGGAGATACAGCTCAAATGGTAGAATGCTAGCCTTGAGCAAGAAAAAGCTTAGAAACAGGGCCCAGGCCCTGAGTTCAGGCTCCAGTACTAGCACTAAATAAAAAAGAGTGAGGCATTTTCTCATCGCCCTTCCCACAGAACCAGCAATTCAATAAGTCTGCAAATAAACAAATAGCCCCTTCTCGTTCATAAGTTTGATTCACAGTGCCAGAAATTGGAAGCCACCTAAGGAAGTGAGTAGATGAACAAATTCCGGTTCATCCCGGTAGTGGAATACTACTTGGACATAAAAAGGAGCAGGTCACTGGTTCACTCCAGCGGGCAGGCGGAAGCACAGTGGCGCTCGCCCGCAGGAGGGTCCCCGCGTTCTGTCGTCCTGAACGCTGCTCACTGCACACCCTTCCTCACTGTGCTCTGGGCTTTGTCTGCAGGTGGATCTATCTCAACGACCAGAATCTGTGCATCCCCGCCAGCTCCTCGTTCGTGTATGGCGCTGTCCCTATCGGAGCCAGCATTTATGTAATCGGAGACCTGGACACAGGTAGGAGCGCTGCCGCTGAGGTTGTGTAGAAGTTGTTTGTGGACCCGGAGGCCCCGGTCCTCACCTTTGCTGTCTGTCTCCAGGCACCAATTACGACTACGTGCGGGAGTTTAAGAGAAGCACCGGGACCTGGCACCACACGAAGCCGCTGCTCCCGTCTGATCTCCGCCGCACCGGGTGTGCGGCCTTACGCATCGCCAACTGCAAGCTCTTCCGCCTGCAGCTGCAGCAGGGCCTGTTCCGGATCCGAGTCCACTCGCCCTGAAGAGCCGAGCAGCAGGCAGGTCCCGCCGGCGCGCACGCACAGCGCAGCCTAGCCCAGCCCATCACCCGAGACCTGCTCTGTAGGGCGTGGGTATGGCCACTCCGCTTAGAAGCTTGCAGGGAGGTCGTGTAACTGTTGCAAAGCTAGCTCCTCCAGCTGAGGCGTCCGCAGAGCATGGAGGGTGGTGAACCTGGAGGGCAGGAGGGCTGGAGGGGGTGGGAACCGGGCCAGGTAAGCGGAGAGTCCCAAGAGCCCCTTTGCCCAAGAGGGCATGGGGGTGCTGGACTCCTGTCATCAAGGGTGTGGCTTTGGTAAACCAACGACAGATCCATATATGCAAATCAACATATCCAAACATAGCAAGAGTGTGTTCTGCTACGCCCCGATGGGTGTGCCATGCCGAACCTACCAGGGAGTGGGGTTTGTGCCTAACGCGTTCCACGGCACTCTGCCGGTTAGTCTCCATTTACCACTAGTGCTCTGTCCTAAGAATCTTCTTTCAAACTGTATCCTGATGGACTGAAACCAAGGTAAAATTTCTCCGTGAAGACTGGGCCGATGGCTGCGTCCCGCTGCAGCCCTGCGTGCGTCTCGATTCTGGTGTTGTGCTGTGGTTTCTGGCGGGGAGTTTTTGGGGTGCAAAGGCTCACACGATGACATTCCCCTCTGGTGGTCACAGCCATTTTATTTCTGGGAGGAGACTTTAGAAGAGAAAGACCCAAGTCAGACAACAAGAAAGGACTGCTATGACTTAGGAAAAAAAAAAAAAAGACTGTCTAATAGGATGCGTAGGGATCAAAAACTTTTTAATATAATCTGCCTGAAAGCACACAAAGTCCTGTTTACTACTGTGTAGCGTTCCAGAACGCGTCTTGAGAGTGTGAGTCTGTGTTAAGAATCTAGTCTTTGTGAGCGTATTTCCAATGCTATTCTCTGGTGAGAGTTTTAGACAAATTATGTTCTGAGTAACATTTGGCTGGTAGAATAAACTACCTCAAGTTAATTTCATTCTGTTCCTAGTAGAGCAGATTTCCTCTCTCCTCTCCCCCGTGTCCTGTCAGTCCATTTTCCCAGCCCTCCTCCCCTCTTCTCACTGGGAGAAAAGAATTCTTTCATTTAGCCAGACTTACCTTGTTACTTTGGTTTCATCAAATTACCTTGTGTGAAATCAGGGACTTCAAAGTGCTTGATTACTTCATAGTTTGAATTTTATGCAATATCAAATTTCTAATCAATTTACTATCGAGTTCATTTCTAATTGTTTTCTATGGCTTTTTTTCTCTTAGAATCGGGTTACAAGGACATGGTAACGTTTTGTCTTAATGATTCATAAATGTGTAAATACATCCTCTGGTGTAACTTGGAGAACAGGGATTTCTTGTAGAAGCTTCCTGTTGGGGATGTGCGTGTGCTGCTCACAACATGCACACGAACCACCACTGTGTCTTCCCACCCGAGGACACGAGAAGGGAGACCCTCCTCCTGCAGGTCAGTCAACTCGTGGGAGAGGCCGCAGAGAATGTCAGGCGTGACACCGTAGCACTCCGCTCTGGGCCAGAAGAGACGGTGTCCGGTGTTTATCTTCCCCTGGAAGCCCTGAGCCGGGTGTGCAGCACATCCCTACAGCCCAGTCATTCAGGGCCAGTCTGTGAGGCTTTGAGTGTATTGTTTGTCGGGCACCTGTGGACAGCGCATTCCCCAAGGCGTTAGGTAGCTTTTCACCAAAGCAAACCACGTGATCACCACAAAGCAAGAACACCCGCTTTCTGTGATGAGCTGCTAGTCTGCTTTGGTGAAATATCCTGTGTGGACGCTGCTGTGGGGACACGGTGACATCTTGTGATGGCCATGATGGTCCGCAGTGTGCGTGTAATGCTCGACATTTAAAATTCCTGCTGGTCCCCGCCAAGCCTTCCCCGGGAGTCAGTGGTCCCGTTGCGCTGTGAGCAGCACCCGCAGGACTTGGTGAATTCACCTCAGAAACCTCAGATTCATGTTCAGTTCAGTTCATCGATGCCGTAGCTGCAGAAATCAGACAAGGTTTTGTAAACTAAATTTGCCAAGATGCAATAACCACCAAAAGCTGCTTGGTGCCAAACGTCTTTTTCCTGTATATAAATCGTGCCCTGCCCTGTTGAAGCGTTGGGTGTGTTTAATTTTCTTCTGTTCTAAAATAATCATGACCTTTTTTGTTTTTGTAAACTGCACTAATTTCAGTATTGTGAAATAAATTATAACTCATTTCATGCAGGTTTGTGTTTAACCCTCCCAGATATGCCTTGAGACGTGTTTTCTGGGTAAACTGCTGGCAGTCTCTGATGGAGTGTAGGTTGGAGCTGGAGACTGAAGCAGATCTTAAATGTTAAATTCTATCATCCGTGGGGAGCGATGTGCTTTCATCACCCCGCCAACAGAAGGAGAGTTGTCTCAGGTCAGAGTAAGCGAATATTTAAAGGAACTCACTCATGCAAGGGTCTAAAGCACGTTTATTTCTTTCTTTGTTTCATATATCCAAGCATAGATTTTTTTTTTCAAAGATGTACGTGTTTAATTTAAGATGAAGTGTTTTGTGCGACTGGTTTCAGGAGCGCTGGCGCGTGGCAGCTGCACGAGCGAGCCTGTGTGTGTGCGTGAATTGTTCCACGACTGATGAGTCTGTGTGTACATGTTTACTTTGGGAATTGTAGTTCCAAACTCCATACATTACTGTCTCCTGGTGCTTCCGATGAATTCTCGAGCCTGTTGACCTTCAGTTTATACTATGGTGTTAAACTCTCGTGCAGTGTAAATACGGAATTACTTGTAGTCAGCGGTTTTCCTTGGTGTTTGTCTTTCTCCTGTCTAGCAAGATGAGAGCAGGTTTATGGACGAGGAGCTGGCTGCCGCAGAGGTCTGGCGTGGGAAGATGGCTGTCTGTGTCGTTGCCATGAGGAGTGGATGGCTCGCGTTAGGCATTCTTGCGTTAGGCAGCTGCAGTGTTCCAGCCACTAAAAGGCTGGGGGGACGGGGCGGCGGGTGCAGGGCAGCAGGCGGAGGGCGCCCCATGCCCGCACACCTCCACTTCACTTTGGTACACCAGTCCGCTCGTGCCTCGGGCATGGACGGTTTGGCCGTGTGGTCTCTATCTCTTGTAAGGGGCTGACGGGCCAGGTGCCATGGTAGCGTGGGCCGCCAGCCCTGGGCCCCAGTCACTGATGGCAGGGAGTTAGGTGGTCTGGAGCTGGCTTGCCTTCCTTAGTTCATTTAGGCTCCAGCTGGTATGTTCCCAGCCAGTGTACCGAACCAGAGACCCCCCCAAAAAAGGTCCTCAAAGGAGTGCTAGATACTACAGTGTCACCTTGCCAGGTACTGGTCCTCCTGCCTCACGAGGCCTCCTGTGATCAGACACGATCATCATGATTCTCCAAGGATGGGGTGACACTTGCCCTGCATGCACTGAAAGGCCTTAGAACCCCTGGAAAACAGCCTGTGGAGGGAGAGACGAGGCTGCTTCCCCCAGTGCCGCACCTTAACCACAAGGGTTCGGAGGGAGCCGGTGACAGAAAAGACAGGTCCAATCCACACAGATCTAATGAGCACCTCGTGTTTCTGGCTGCCTAGCACGGAGGCAAATGGCACACCACCTCCTCTCTGGCTCACAGACCTACTGTGGGTCCAGACGCAGCCCCTCTGTCATCCGCGTGCAGTATGTGCCCGCAGGAGGTGGTCAGTAAATGCCGGCGAACAGTGTGGATCCTTGCAGGCAGCACAAAGCTCTTCACTAGATGCAGAGAGGCTCTGAGAGGTTTTCTGGCTGGGTCTGAAGTGAAAACCTGCGCACACGGGCTGCCTTCCTCTGAAGCAGGAAACTGGACCGAGTGAAAGCTGTCCAGTGTCTGGAGAGCCCGGTGCACGGCCCTCTGTTCTCCGTATGTCCCTCAGCATTTTCCTGACCCCATGGTGGTACTTAATGTTAGCTTCTACCTACTGCTGTGAGGTTCACTTACTGTGAACCTGCTGCTCAGATCCCCGCGTCCTGGTGCTCCTGCCATGGTTCTGAGTGCAGGCTCGGGCTAAGGACAGGGAGCCTCATCTCTCGTTTCCAATGTGAGCAGCATCCAAAAGGCCAAGGGCCAGGCGTTTGGATTTTCAGTTTACTCTTCAGGCTGTTAGACCATTGCTTGATTTTTTTTTTCTATGCGTGCAAGTATTTGTAAGCACAAGATAACCATTTGTAGCACAGCCCAAGCAGATCCATGCAAGTTGAGTGGCTGCTAGCTGAGCCATCTCCGGCTTTCTTTTCAGTGAAATGTCAGAAATGTAGGAATTCACCAAGTGTCTCTGTTTGGAAGAGAAGTGAGGTGTGCTTATGAGGAATTGAAGCTTTCTGGTGCTTTCCCTCTTCTGTACCACCTCAGCATGCTAAAATGTTCTGCTAGCTTTGTATTTAGTCCAATATATTCTTTCCAGTTCATTGGAAAATTGCAGACATTCATGGTCTAACAATGAAAACATACCTATGGGCCTATAGTTAAGAGATAGGGCTTTTTGCTTTCTTTCCAGGCTGGCTTCAAATCACAATCCTCATCTCTCAGCCTCCCAAGTAGCTAGGATTCCAAGGGTGAGCTACTGGAACCCAGCACAATGGCCATTCTATAGTAATTCAGATTTCCTGTACACGTCAGCTCATTTTTCTCCTTGGTGGAAATATTTTCCAGGGCCTTATTTTTAGCATGATGGTACAAATAGTTAGGTGTAGGCACCTAAATTTTGTTGATCCTTACTCATCAGACACAAAGAATTTGTAGCTTTTACCCTTGGAATTAACTTTATCAAGTTGCACCCGTAAGCTTAGTTTAAGTACCACGCTAGCCAGCTTGCTTTCTCACGTTTCTTGTTTAATTGGGTGAGAATGCCACACATGGATTCCTTTACTCTTGTGTTCAGAGGAAGAACTCTGCTCTCAGCTACCTCATTGTATAGTGTTGTGCTTGGTCCCCTGCCAGCTTAGAAGAATTCAACACATTCTGTTCTTTAACAAAAGCCTGGAAACAAGTAGTAGTAGCCTTGAGGACATAATTCCTTAAGGCATATTTTCCATTTTCCTTTTTTTTTTAAATAGGCACTTTAAATTGGGAGGAATAAGAGTTCTCCTGGAGCTACTGCAGAGTGATTACTTGAAATTCAACTTGAACTTTAAAGAGTCTTTAAAAGGCTACGTTTTCATATAGCAGAAAAGTCGTATATTTAAACACCACTGCTGTGTAAAACAGGCTTAATTTCTGTGTTGTTAGGATTTGGGGGGGGGGGGTCTATCTGTAATTTTGTTAGGATTGCAGGGGGTGCTATCTGTGATTTGATTCAGTGTTTAGAACTTGGATGCTTGAAACTACTATAAGGTGCTGTTGTTTCCTAGAAACTCTCATTTGGGTGGAAATATAGCTCTTTACTAGGTTCCTCTCATTGGGTTTTGATAACCCAGGAATTAAAATGGAAACCCAGAGGTGTTTTCCCAAGCTGAACTACCTTGAATTGTGTCCTGAGGTCAGGGCTGATCTTATTCATCTCCGTGTTGGTGGAACCTTCCTCTACTTCCCCCTGTCTGTGCCTTCCACCTCCTGGATTCTACCTTCCCCAGCATCTGGGCTTACCTGGTCCCTAAATCAGACAATTGGAGACAGGTCTTTGCTTCCAGGGGGGAGTTCTTTCTTGTAGATGTGACAGGCTCAGGCCTGTACAGGCTGGTTTAACTGTACTCATTTGATGAGTTGCACCCAGTCCTCCAAGCCTAGAGTAGCTCAGAGTAACTACACCGGCTGTTCTTCTGCAGGAGTAAAGCTCCATCTGCATGGGAAGCTCTGCTGGAGAATGCCTGAGACTCCACTGAAGTAACTGCACACCCTCAAAGATCTCCAAGCCCCACATCCTCTTGTTCAATTACTCTGCATAATGGTCTGTAAATACGTCATGGGTGCACTGCCCAGAGTGAGCCGAGCATTGACAGCAGAGCATAGGCTGACCTTTCCGGTGAGTCGGGGCCAAGAACTTAGCCCAGCTACAACCCTGGGACCATGGGACACCAGGCCCATCCTCTCTTCCTTGAGGAGAGAGGATGGTGGGGCATTCACCTCCACGGCTGGGTTTGCTGTGCAGGTGAACTGAAGGGATGGCTGTATAAACCTGGGCTAATGCCTTGTTGGGACCGTGTCAGCTAGCCACACTAGAGGTGCTCGGAGGCCTGGGAAGGCCCGGATTTTCCTGGTCCCCCAGCTTCTTCAGTCTGCAATGGAGACAGTGGGCCTCCATGTTTATGATCGTATCAACTTTGTGGATCTGCACACCTCTCCCCTGCATTTTCTTTTTATAATTTTTTATTGTGATTGATTACATAAATTTCAGAGTATTGTGAGTTATTGATACTTAGGTAAAGTCACGAACACATTCTAACCTTCATGAGGCAAGTTGTCATTATTGTGGTCTATACAGCTTGTGAGTTCAATGAGCTCTGACAATATAACTATTTCTCACATCGGGTGGTATGTACATTTCTTTCCTTGTGCTTAGTGTTAGCTGTTCCCTGAGTGGCTTAGTTCGTTTTCATCCCTGTCCAGTGCGGCTGATGGCCCCTCTGTTGTATGCTTTCCCGTTTCCCTCTGATTCTGTACCCTCCTAGCTTCCCTCAGATGTGCGCACATATATACCATAAAGGTAAACAACAACATGGGGTCATTTAGTAATGAATGATATGACAAGATGAGTGGAGGGCTTTTGTTTCTTGAGTCCTGTTTACTTTGTCAATATCCTTGCATTTTGGATTTAACGTCCACGTATCAGGGAGACCATGTGCCGTTTGTCTCTTTGCTCCTGCCTTACCTCACTCAAAATGATTTTTTCTAGTTCCATCCATTTCCTTGCAAATGCCATTATTTTGTCCTTTATAATGGCTGCATAATATTCCATTGTACATAAGTACCACAATTTTTGGATCCACTCAGTAGTTTCCATATCTTGGCTATTGTGAAGAGTGTTGCAATGACATGGGGATTCATGTTTCCTTGTATCCTGGTTTCTGTTGCTCAGGGTAGATGCCTAGGAGTAGTATGGCTGGGTCATAGGGAAGGTCTGTTTAGCTTTCTGGGGAACCTCCACGCTGCTTTCCAAAGTGGTTGTATTAGTTAGTGTACATTCCCACCAGCAGTGCAATAGGGTTCCTCTTTCTCCACATCCCCTCCAGCATTTGTTATTGGCTGACTTTAGGATGTGGGCCATTCTGACTGGGGTAAGGTAGTATCTCAAGGTTGTTTTTATTTGTATTTCCTTTACAGCCAGGGATGATGAACCTTTCCTCATGGGTTTCTTTGCCATTTTTATCTGTTCTGAGAAGTCTCTCTAGTTCCCTTGCCCATTGAGTAACTGGTTTATTAGGTTTGGGAGGGATTTGTTTCTTGAGTCCCCTGTATATAATTGATATTAAGCCCTTGTCTGATATATTGCTGGTAAATATTTTTTCCCAACTAGTTGGTTATCTTTCTAGTTTGGTTTCTATGCATTTAGCTGTGCAGAAACTTTTAATTTTAATAGAGTCCTATTTCTCGAGACTCTCCAATTTGTTGTGACCCTGGGACTCTGTTCAGGAAGTTCCTGCCTGTGACCTTCTACAGACCGGTGGTCCCAGGGTCCCCAGCCGCGGCCGGGCGGCTTGGTCGGCTGGTGCGGAGCTGGCCTGCCCGCGAGGGGTGGGAAGGGGTCTCGGCTTCTCCTCGCTCTGAAGCTTTTTTCCTTTTTTCCTTTTCTTTTCTTCGGCCCCTGTGCTTCTCTGGTGTTCCCCTTGGGGAAACTGAGCGTTGGAATCCGAGCTCTCTGTCTGGTTGGGGAGAGCTGTGATATGTCCCTACCGCTCCGTGGCCATCTTCTCCTCTGCCCTTCTAACAGCTGTGTTCAGGGGAGCGCTAGCTAGGCACCCGAGACATCTGAAGATACATTGAGCTTTTCTAAACAGCCCTGTGGTCAGAATCTGCCTAGTGTAGTCCTCTAACAATGTGAGTCTTTACCAAAGTGGAATTTTCCCTTTTTTTTCCCACCAAAATGTTGAAGACAGCAATCGCTATTATTCAAATAAACTGAATATTTTCTGGATCTCTATTTGAAATCGGTAGACCTGAAGTATGCTTTCTTACTTTAAATGTCCTATATAGGAATAAAAACAAAGGATTTTATGTTTGGATGAGTGTGAATGTGTGTGTGTGTGTGTGAGAGAGAGAGAGAACTTGCACACCTTCCTTCAAATAGCAGCGGTCATTTAACACCAGGATACCAGTAGTCAACTATGTCATCTTTTGCTGCTTTTGTCACCGCCTGACATTCGATGCTGAGCTCTAGCGGCTTCTAGGCGTGCACTTCAGTGATACAGTGGGCAGTGTTGGTGGGTGGGCATGGTGCTTGCTGGGCACGTGTTCCGCACTGAGCCACCCCACCCCCCACCCCCTGCCTGACAAAGTCATCTTGATCTGGGTAACTGGAGAAGGGGGTCAGACGTGGGTGCGCGGAGCTGTGGTAGAGAAGCGGAGCCCGGCGCCTGAGAAGGCCTGAGGCTCTGGCCCGCGGGAAGGCCTAGTGCAGTGCCTTCCTCCAGCAACAGTCCTTCCGTCATCCTTACCTTCTTTTCCTCCCTCTGTTTGCGAGACAGCGTCTCTCCATGTGGCCCTGGATGGCCTTGAGCCCAGCACCCTCTTGAATACTCTGATGGCTTTAGCATCTCGGGCTAGAACTGCCTGGCGGTAATGTGGTGCCCAGCGCCCATGCGGGCACCTGCAGGCAGGCTGCGGGCAGGACCCGCGGGATGAGACTCCACCTTGAAACCCCGTACTCCAGGCTTCATAAACGTACCCAGTCCTGCCACAGAGACGATAAAAAGCTTTTTATTTGTTTTTTTTTTTTTTTTTTTAGTTAAAAGACAGTGTGTGTGTGTGTGAAGGATTGGTGGGCTCGACAGGGTGTGTGTGTGTGTGTGAAGGATTGGTGTGCTCGACAGGGTGTGTGTGTGTGTGAAGGATTGGTGTGCTCTCTTGCTCTCTTCCTCCGCTGCCCTCACTCCCCTGGCTGTGGCCAGAGGCCAGCATGGTGCCCTCCTCCACCAGCTCCTAGGGGCAGAGGTGCTGGCCTGGCTTTCAGAAATAGCTTCACTTCCGCATTTCCCCGAACCACGCAGCCCCTCGAGCTGAGAATCTTGTTCTCCGTATTTTCTTTTAATTTTTTGTCGGTCATGGGACTTGAACTCAGGTCCTGGGCACTGTCCCTCAGCTCTTCAGCTCAAGGCGAGCGCTCTACCACTTGAGCCACAGCGCCACGTCCGGTTTTCTGGTGGTTCATTGGAGATCAGAGTCTCACGGGCTTTCCTGCCCAGGCTGGCTTTGAACCATGATCCTCAGATCTCAGCCTCCTGAGTAGCTGGGATGACAGGCGTGAGCCACTAGTGACATACTTTTTCTTTCAGGTCTTGCATAGTCGTGGGCGGCCCTAAGCGGAAGCCCCAGTGCGGAGCGGGCCCGTGGGCCGCCCTGGGGAGGGGCGCGCAGGAGGAGCCTCCCCACTGGACACGGGAGGCAGGAAGGGTGCTCGCTCCACCTGCCCCGCCTCCCCCTCCATCCCAGGCACAGCCACCATGACCCCCCCGCCGCCCCCCCATCCCCCCCCCCACTGCTGGGAGGAGCTGCACCGGCCGCACGCTCAACCCCACCCGGCGTAGCTCTGCACCCACACGGCCGGCCCGGTGCGAAGACGGGTGACCAGTGTTGTGTCAAATCGTGCTCGCCTAGGCTTTGCATGTCGCCAGTGACTTAACGAGAGTCCTCCCGTCGCACGTCCCGCGACTTGCAAATTGTGACAACCATCAAGTGCAATGGTGGCTTCAGCAGAAAGGCTAGGCCACAGCTAGGCCGCCAGAACCAGAGCTGTGGCGGCCACATCCTGTCCCTGTGTCACTAGGGGCAGGGACACCTGTTCCCATCTGTGAGTGAGACCCATGGCTGACACAGCGGCGCTGTGGCAGCCAGTTTGTGTCCTGTCACCCGGGGGCTTCTGCTAGGAGACATGGGCAAGGAGACCCCTGAAAACAAGGTTGTCGATCAGCCCACCTCTCCCAGGGTCAAGGCTGCCCTTGGCAGGGGCCTTCCTCCCCAGAGACCGCTGGCCCGCCCCTCCCCGCTCCTCCTCCCGCTCCCCGCTCCTCCCCACAATGTCCTCTGTCCTTCTGGGGTCTTGTATGTGACTCACTCTTGCAAAGAACTGGTTTCTAGCACTGTCATTTGGAGCTTTTTGATGCCATGAGGACCAGATAACAGATTTCCAAAATGCCCTGCTGAAAGCCATCCTGTTAAACGCACGTCCACCCTGCTCCCCTACTGTATTTCCCGACCTGTACCTGCAGAGTGGACTGCCACCTAAATCCTGTAGCTCTTATTGTCTAGTGAGGCTCCCCATTGGGAAGTCGGCCACGTGTGTTCAGATGAGGCCGTATTTATTGTGTGTGGACCAAGCAACACATGCGTCCACACAGCCCTCTGCCGGAAAACAGGGCTCTGCGGCGAAGGTCTAGAAGCCGAACGAAAGGCATTCTGTAGGACGCCCGGCATAGGTGGCATGCAGCAAGGTTGCAGCTTACAACTTGTTCTCCCCTAACTCGATAGCATGGTAGAGCTTTCTAGAAATGTCTCATCCCACATCCTGTGGTGGTTCTGTGAAGCGATTTCTATTCCTTTGCTGGTATAAAATTGAAGCAAGGTACAGTAATGTTCCGTTAGTAACCAACCTTTCTTACAAAGTTGCTTTATGGCTTACAGAAGGTTTGTGAGCTTTGTTCCATGGAGTCCCATGCACTTTGTTTCCCTGTTCCGGGGTGGGCTGGCTGTGGGCCGGGTGTTCCCCCCTCCCCCCTTGCCCTGGGGACCTAGCGCCATTGTGCTGTTTTCTTGTACAAGGATCAGTGAAAGTGTTTTATCTTTTTTACGTAGTTTGTATTGATTGGATTTTATAATTGTAAGAAAACTGAAAAGAGTGTTGTATTTTGACCTGAAATTTGTGTATGGTATAATTTTGTTTTATGTATTGGAAGTTCATTTAAAACTTGAAATCTTTTCTAGAAGGGTACTGAACAAAAATGAGTTGTCTTTAAGCTGTTTAACCAATTAACCTAATAAAATAATTTGATGGGGAAGGCATTCCACTGGGTAATTCCGCGCCCTGGGCATGCTGCGGTTGATTCTGGAAGGAACGGCTGGCCCACTCTGGCCCTGCCCCCTCCCTCTCCTCCCCCCTCCCCCCTGTCAGGAAAACTCTGGCCCTTCCCTAAGGGAGGGGGTCTTGGCTTGTGTGTTACAGGATTCCACCTGTGGAAAGAAATGAAATGCTCCAGAATTTCCTCTTGCCACCCTGCCAGACAGAGTGGTTTTATATCAGGAGGCTGAGATCTGAAGATTGAAATTTGCAGCCAGCCCAGTCAGAAAACTTGATGAAACTCTTACCTCCCATTAACCACCAAAAAGCTGGAAGTGGATTTGTGGCTCGAGTGGTAGAGCACCAGAAAACGCTCAGTGACTGCACCCAGCCCCTGAGTTCAAGACCCAGGATAGGCATACACACACACACACACACAAATTGAAGGCAGTCATCCAGGCCGGCAAGGAGCAGAGCGCTTCAGGAATATTCTGTTAGGTCTAGGCATCTGCAGTCTGGCCTGCATCCCAAAAAAGAGGCTGGTGGCTCTCGGTCTTTGCTCCAGCTCTCCCGGTGTGGCTTGGCCACGGCAGTTTGGTTTTCAGTTTCCCGCTCTGAGGAGGTCACGTGGTCCGCATGGAGCCCTGTCACCTGTGGGGACGCGTGCTTGCTGTGGACATGGACTTCTTTCAACAGGGAACCCTGTGGGTCGGCCGGGCAGGGTGCCCTCGGTGCCATGTCCCTTCGCAGGACCCTGGGACTTGGGGACTTGGTGTGAGCCCCTGGTCACACTTGGGGCCGTCCGTACCCACGCCCACTCTCCAGCAGGAGTCCTCCGCTGCACTCCCTCAATGTCCTTTGCTTCCCTCTAAAATCAGACCAAACCCCTGCAGCTCCCATCAAGGCGGTGATGTGGTTTTCTCGAGGAGAGCGGAGGCAGAGCCCAGTGAGAAAAGGGGCCCCTTCCCCCCCCCCCCACCCCCCCGCAGACACACACCGTGCTGGAGGCTCAGGTGCCGTCCACCTCACAGAGAACGTGGGCCATCCTCCTGACCCCTGTCAGGTGAGCTTGGGTGCCAGGATTCTTCCAGCATTCCACCCGAAGCTCTGCCCCGCCCGGCTCCAGGAGGGCCAGGCCTGACGGCTGCATCGCACACTTCATAGCTCAGGGCGGGAAATCGGGGTTTGGGGCAAAGGAGTGTGGGAAAACCGCTGGCTGGGACGGGTAAGGCTCCTCAGCTGGAATAGAAGCCGGTGAAAGCCAGGTTTCTTTTCTAACCAACACAAAATTTGAGTGCTGTTGTTCATGTATTCATCTTGGCTCTGTGTGTAGCCCAGGCTGACCTCTGCTTCTCCATCCTCCTGCCTCAGCCTCCCAAGTAGCTGGGATTACAGGCACTTGACATAACACCATGCTTAGCCAAGTGAATTGTTTTTGTTGTTGTTGTTTCATTTGTTTTTTTCTTGTTTTTGTGCTCATCCTGAGGATTGAACTCAGGGCTTAGGTACTGTGCCTGAGCTGCTTTTTCTCACGGGCTGGCTTCAAAGTACAATCCTCAGATCTCAGCCTCATGAGTTGCCAGGATTGCAGGCATGTTCCACCCCTGCACAGTGGCTTGGGGTTTTTTAAATGAGGTTTATATTTCTGGATTTTTTGTTGGTGTTGTTCTTAGTCGTGGGGCTTGAACTCTGGGCCTGGGCGCTGTCCCTCAGCTCTTCAGCTCAAGGCCAGCGCTCTACCACTTGAGCCACAGTGCCACTTCCAGTCTTTTACTGGTTAACTACAGATAAGAGTCTCATGGATTTTGTGCCTAGGCTGGCTTCAAATCTCGACTCTCAGATCCCAACCTCATGAGGAGGTAGGATCACAGGTATGAGCACCAGCACCGAGCAAAAGTATTTCATTTTAAAGAATAACCTCTCGCCGGGTGCCGGTGGCTCACCTAGCTACTCAGGAGGCTGAGACCTGAGGATCACAGTTCAAAGCCAGCCCAGGCAGGAAAGTCTGTGAGACCCTTATCTCCAATAAACCACTAGAAAACTGGAAGTGGCGCTGTGGCTCAAGCTGTGGAGCGCTTGCCTTGAGCTGAAGAGCTGAGGGACAGCGCCCAGTCCCAGAGTTCAAGCCCCACGACTGACCAAAAAGAAAAAAAAAGAATGACCTCTCTCCTCATCTGGTGATTCTGTGTCCCACGTTTGGTGGAGCTGAAAACCATAACCATTTTACAGCTCAGCTGCTCCCTGCCCCCCAAATCACAGGCGTTAACGGTCCTGTCTGCCAGTCCTGCGCTTTTCTTGTGTGCACTGGCCGTGGACAGAGCAGACGCTGTGCTCCTGGGCGGGGTCTCGCAGTGGCCTTGCGGCCAGGAAGCCTGCAGGCCACGCCCTGGGGAGGTGTGAGGAGAGAGGCTGGGGCGTGAGCAGGGCGCTCAGGAACCCTCCACCTCCAGCGCAGGAGGCCCGAGAACCCCGGCAAGATCAGCGGAAGAACGGCCCCGCCGAGCCCGGCCGCGCTGCCAGACCGGGCGTGGGGAGGTGAGTGGGCGGCCCTCGGCCACAGGTCGTGCGTGGGTGACACAGCGACAGGGGAGGGACACAGAGCTCTGACTGCCGCGTGTGTGTCCTCACTTGATCTCGTCCCCACCCACCCACTCCCACCAGCCCCCCGGGGCTCTCCCCCCCGGAGCTGTGTATTGGCGGGATGATTCCACGCATGTCAGTCCCCTCGCGCCTCCCCTGCCAGCCTCTTGTCGCAAGACACCGAGCTGGAGATGCTGGTGGGCCGATCCATGAGGGACCAGAGGGCTCCTCACCCCCCCACGGGGGCCATGGGGGACCCCGTCCCCCACGGCCGTCCACGGCTGTCATGGCGGCCCCACCCCAGGGTGACAAGCAAGCAGGGCCACGTGTGGCTCTGGATTCTGGAGCAAGGACCCTCCAAGCTGCAGCCACCTCTAGTCACCTCGGGAGGTCCCCGAGGGGCTGCCTGGGAGCCTGGACAGGGAATGCAGTCACCCGCCCGGGCCGGGCCGGGGGCACAGGGGCATCTTCTGTCTGAGGGCGGAGGGCGCACTTCCGCGTGGCCAGCACGCTGGGGCTCAGCCCTGGGCCTGACGGGCAGAGGTGAGGACGCCCGGCCAGCGGGGGCCAGCTCACCCCCCCACACACACACCTCTGCCAGCCAAGCCCCACAAGGAGACTTTCCGGAGGAGGAAGTCAGGCTGGGACGGAGGGTGGTACTTCCGGATGCCTCCCGGCCAGCCCCATGGCGGCCTCCAGCGTGAGGATGACACCAGAGACTGAACCTCCCAGGGCTCTTCAGACAGGGACACAGAGACCCTCAGAACCACATCTGTCCATGTATAAAGAGCAACGTTTATCCTGCTCTGAGGGAGAGGGAGTGGAGTGGTTTAGAAAGGGGCCCTCCATCGGTTCACGCCTGTAATCCCAGCCACTCGGGAAGCTGAGACCTGAGGGTCACCGTTCAAGGCCAGAAAAATGTTCGAAGTAGAGCTGTGGCTTGAGTGGTAGCATGCCAGCCTTCAGTGAAAAAGCTTAGGGGACAGCACCCATGCCCTGAGTTCTAGCCCCAGGACCGACACATACACTCACACACACACACACACACACACACACAAGAAAAGCACAGGAGCCTCACCAGCAGGCGTCAGACCACAGGCGAGACCTCCAGCCACACCGGGATGACGTCACGATTGGATTGGGGAACTCTGACTTGGGGCCCGCTGGCCTCCGTCTGCTGATGAAGATGAAATCCCTCTTGGCGCGCGGCGTGCAGGCCCCTCCCATCCCCGCCACCCACCGGCCAGCCCAGAGCCCAGGACACCACAGCTGCTGCAGAGCTGCTCATGGGGCCCGATCATCACCCGCACCTGGGCGACTACAGCCAGTGACCGCATTTGCGCCACCTGAGACCCACTAATTCAGAACCTTCTGCACCATTCCCAAAGTCCCAGGTTTGCCGCCAGGGCTGAGGGTCCCACACAAGCCGATCCTAGAAGCCCTCATCTGTCCAGAAAATCCAGAGAATTGGATATGTGCAAATAGCCAGTCCTCCATGAGCCCCCTGGGGTAGGTACTGTGGTCCTTACCTTGCTTTACAGATGAGGAAACTGAGGCAGGAAGAAGTAGACCCTGAAGGAAATCCTTGAGCCTTGACCATTGAGTGTTGCTGCCTAGTGAGATGGGACCCACTTGGGTCCCATCCGGAAGTCAGTGTGGACCCGCAGGCCAAGTCCAAGTCACTTTAAGAGCATGGGTTTATTGGAAATGGAAATGTCTGAGTTCAAATCCTGGGCTTGCCACTCCCTGGCTGCCTGGCTCTGGACAAGGAAACTGGGTAAATAATGAATGCTCAGCTGTGTGGCAGAACAGAAAACCCCTGGCACCAGGCCAGGCCAATGGAATTGGAGGTACCCGGTGGGGGCTAGTTCTACCCCGCCCTCTCTCCCCATCTCCCCCCACAGGTGGGGCATGTCCCGCCAGGGAACCCCCTCTGAGGGCTCTTGGGGGCGCCGGAAAGGATCTTCACAAGCTGAGGCACCCGGGGCCTGCACCCCACAGGGCTGAGATGGATTTGTGTCACAATGAATATTGTGGGCGGGGCCGGGCGCCTTCCCTGCCAAGAATGGATCCTCTGGTTAGTGGGTGTTGCTTGAGCACACCCTTTAGAGCCCTCCTCCACCATCCACCGGGTGCGTCACTTGGGGCCTTCTGGGGAGGAGAGGGAAGCCCCCTGGGCACCCATGCCAGACCCTGTACCTGCCACAAGGCCGCAGATAATGAGTCAGCAGCCAGGCTGGATAGCTGGACACAGCCTTTCGCTCCCTGTGTTCAGATCTGTTTGCACAGAACCAGGTTAGCCTACCTGTGAGCAAATGGGGGGGGGGGGGGACGGGGAGGGGGGTCAATGACACACACACTGTGTGCGGAGGATGGCTGCTCTGCCCCCCAAAGACACTATAGCCCTGGGGTGACCAGGCTTAAGCATGGGACTTGACTCTTAGGAGCTTCCATTTGCTCATCTGAGTTCCACTCAGTAATGCAGCCCAGGCCAGGTGTGTCAGGGCTTGAAAACTTAAGATGAAAAACCAGTTATGCCTGGCACACCGGTGCATGACTGTAATCCCAGCTTCTTCGCAGGTGGGAGCAGGAGACCAGGAACCTGAAGCCATCCTGGGGGAAGTGTTCTCAAACCCTGTCTCCATAAACACAAGAGCTGGCAGCGTGGCCCCAGTGGTAGGACTCTGGCCTAGCATGCTCAAAACCCAGTGTTCCATTCCCAGTACCACAAGAAAGGGGGAGAGAGGCCTTTCTGTCCCTTCTCTTATTTCTGCTCAGGCTTTGCCATGTGTTTTCTCCGCGTACACCCCCCACTCCCCCAAGCCGCCCTGCCACAAACCCTGAGCCACGCCCTGGCATCAGGTGCAGTCTGTAGAAATGCCCAGCAGAGGGCGCACTGAACCCACACAGGCTCAGCTTGCGGGGCCACAGCTTGTACTGTGGCAGAGGCAAGACAGGAAGGCCTTGCAGCCTTACAGGCTACACATGACCTTCAGGGTCAGAGGTCAATCTGGCCCATGCCCTACCTCAGGGCAGCTGTGTCTGCAAGGGGCACACCCTTGGCTGTACCACATTGGAGCTGCCTTCCTTCAACTTGTAGCGTGTGCAGGCTTGAGTTAGGGCCTTGGCTGAGCATCAGGGCCCGAGTCTCCATCCACCTGTGAGGTCAGCAGCCAGGCCCCAGACAGGACTGCTGTCTGGCTGTGGATCCTGCCGTGGAACCAGCCATGCTGCCTCTCAAACACCTGTGCAAGGTCTGGCAGGTGTGTGGCCGAGGGACAGGCTTCCGCGTCCCCACCGCTGGCCTTCCTCCAGCCCATGTCACCAGGGCAGCGACTTAAACTCTCAGATCATCCATTTCCTTTTCTGTCGAGACAGGGTAGAGGGGCTGGGAAGGTGGCCTAGGGGTAGCGAGATCGCCTAGCAAGCATGAAGCCCCAGGTTTGAGTCCTCAGTACCACAAAAAAAACAGAAAAGGCTGGAAGTGGCACTGTGGCTCAAGTGGTAGAGTGCTAGCTTTGAGCACAGAGAAGCTCAGGGACAGAGCTCAGGCCCTGAGTTCAAGCCCCAGGACCAGCAAAACAAAAAAGGTAGAACTAGGATGGTCCTTTCCCAGTGTTGATGGGAGGGCTCCCAGCCGGCGCGTGCGTGGCTGCAGGAGGCATCCAGGCTTGAGCTCCCTTGCTGCCTCTTCTGGTTCTTTCTTTCCCCTCTCTCCTTCCTTCCCTTCCTTCCTTCCTTCCTTCCTTCCTTCCTTCCTTCCTTCCTTTCCTTGCATCGGTACTAACTGGCCCACAGCACTTAGCTTGTTTTGCTCAAGGCTGGCACCTCTACCACAGACAGCTCCACTTCCAGTTTTTGGTTGTTAACTGGAAATAAGAGTCTCACAGATCTGCCTGCCTGGGCTGGCTTTGAACCGTGATTCTCAGATCTCAGCCTCCTGTAGCTAGGATGACAGGCGTGAGCCACCAGTGCTCCCACCTCAATGCCAGTTTCTCAATCTAGGACATGGTCACTATCACCTCATCCACCCCTCCTGGGAAGCCAGGGCCACCCTGACCCCATTCCCGAGATGACCCCGCTACCAAATATGCCCTCTGGCTGACTCAGATTTCGCACACACACACCAATGGCTCTGTGGGTCCGAGCTGGCCTCCTGCCCCCGCCTCCCCTCCCATCCCTTCTCCATCTTGGCTGAGCTCAATCATAGACCCTGTCACCACCCTGCAGCCAGGTGGACTGGCCCCGAATGCAATCCGGCCGTGGCACACACGCCCTGCTTCACATTCCCCAGGCACTCTTGGGTTTACCCAGGATTCTTTGCATTCCAAAGCCTTCAGCAGCCCCCCCAGCCTTGTCCCTCTGAGTGACATTAGGGCACAGCCAGGAAGTTCCCCGCAGGACATCCGACACACCTCTCAACCGCTTTCAAACATTTCCATATTTGTCAAGGAAAGAACCTTCTACGGTTATTAGAGAGGTAAAGGATAGCGTGTCTTTGGGTGAAATTGTCTTCAAACAGGCCTTCTATCAAGGTAACCTGTTTATGAATCAAGGACTTTCATTGCCAGGACATTTTCCTCCTCGGGAGATGACACTGGTCACTCTCATTCCTTACAGGATGGCCACATCATACGTGGACTCGGGTTCTCAGTCTTCAAGCCCACAGAAGCCTTCCAGCTCACCCCACCTGCCTGGGACCTGGCTCAGGACTGGGGCTTTGCCACCTGACAGACACCAACACTAGCACATAGATGGGCCAGCCCTGGGCCAAGGTGCCTGTGACATTTCCACATGGAAGCTGGGGCGTGGCTCAAGTGGCAGAGCACCTGCTTGGCAAAAAAGAGGCCCGGGCTCAAACGCCAGGACCCACAGAAGAACAGCTCCACCTGGAAAGGTGTCTGGCTGCGGCTCCCTCCCCAGCTTCCTTCCCTGCTGCTTACAGTGCGTCCACACTGCAGCCCGGCTCCCTGGCGGCTCCGCTCCACCCGGCCTCACCCATCACAGCCATTTCCTGGTCTCCGAAGTAGGTGTTCAGTGAAGTTCAGACTTCATCCTCTTTGTACAAAACCAGTGTTTGGAAATGTGCCTTTCTGTCCAGAAGTTGAATTTCTAGGTATAAAATTCACGTAGGCATGTCATTTTAGAACTCGTCTTTTTATTTTGGGTGGGTGGGGTGGGATTTGCACGAGTATAAATAGGAGGATCACAGTCCAGCCAAGTTTGGACAAAAGAAGCAAGACCTATTTGAAAAGTAAGTACAACCAAAACAGGTGGAGGATATGGCTTGACTGTCTGAGGGCCTGTCTGGGAAGCACAAGGCCCTGAGTTCAAACCCTAGAACTGAAACACACACACACACACACACACACACACACACACACCACCTGCAACTAGGATCAAGAGGAGCATTCATCTTCGTTTTTCTGGCCTGTCTCCAGTTCTCTTTGGCCTGGAGCTCCGGGCTCCCCACCTCTCTCAATATGACTTTCTGCTCTCACTTGCGAGGTCCCTTGCTCTCTCCTGGCTTGTGAGTCTGTGGGTCAGGAGCTCCCGCGCCCCTCCCCCTGGAGCGTGGAGGTGTGGAGGGCTGGACAGCCCTGGTGGATATGTTTACTCTTTGCATTTCCTCTTGGCCTGTGCTTTCTGGGCTGAGGATCTGCAGGCCTTCGCAGGGAATGGCTGAGCTTGTATTGGTTTACTGTCAGCCTCTTTCTTGATGTATTTTTGTTCTTTTGAATTATACCATGACAGGAAAGATGGATCTGGATTCTTCTGTTGCTTTATGAGAAAGAAAATGGGGAGGGAAAATTGTTCTGTTGTATTGTTCTTAAATTCTGTGTGTATGTGTGTGTGTGTGTGTGTGTGTGTGTGTACAAATACGTGTGCATGCTTGAAAATATAGCTAGATTGTGGCTTTCAGCAACTTACTTTGTGTGTGGAGAAACTTCAAGATGTTTTCTGGGGACGAGAGCCAAGTCTAAACATGTCAGTTTCTTCCATGCAAATGGATTCCAAGGACTTTTCTTCCTAGAGCTGGCCTACACCTTCAATCCTCCCAATCCTCCCCTCCCACAAAGCTGAGGTGGCTGGGGCACATCATCCCAACTAGGAGATGCTCATAGGGGGATCATGCTCCACAAAAGCACCAGGTAGCAAACCCCAAATCAAAACTAACCAGTACAAGCCGGGTGCCGGGGGCTCACACCTGTCATCCATCCTAGCTACTCAGGAGGCTGAGATCTGAGGATCACAGTTCAGAGCCAGCCCAGGCAGGAAAGTCTGTGAGACACTTATCTCCAAAAAACCACCAGAAAACCGGAAGTGGAACTGTGGCTCAAGCAGTAAGTAGAGCTCTGGCCTCGAGCTGAAGAGCTGAGAGACAGCGCCTAGGCCCAGCATTCAAGCCCCACTACTGACAAAAAATAAAATAACCAGCACAACCGTGCTGGTGGTTCATGCTTATAATCCCAGGCTTGTAATTGGAGGATCCTGAGTTCAAGCCAGTCTGGGCAGGAAAGATTGTGAGACTCTTATCTCCAATTAATCAACATAAAGCCTGAAGTGGAGCTGTAGCTCAAGTGGTAGAGCACCAGCCTTGAGCAAAAGAAGCTCAGGCCCTGAGTTCAAGCCCCTAGAACCAGCACACATGTATGCACACACACACACACACACACACACACACACACACACACACACACACATTCTCCATTAGTTTTGCTCATGCTTTATTGGTGGTAAGAGGTGATTTCCATGTCCATTTGTAGGAACTCTTCATAATTCCTGGGCCCTCACTATGAAGCCTGCCTCTCGTGCTGCTCCGAGCTCGGCTATGGACTTGTTTACCATCTCCAAAGGTCTCCAAGTGTTTCAAGCCTCAAGGCTTATCTTGTCTAAGATATCTTTTCCTACACCAAGGTTATGGAAATATTGTCTTATATTTTCAGCTAAATATTTTCAAGTTTTCTGTCTCACATTTTGGCCTCAGTCCATCTGGAATTTGTGTGTGTGTGTGTGTGTATGTGTGTGTGTGTGTGTGTGTGATGCATGAAAAGAAATTCATTTTATTTTCCCCAATGGATTGCTAGTGGTAAACCCCACTCCAGCTCATGCTCTACATTCCCCAGTCAACTGGGGTCCCCCTGGCCCCCCTTCCATACTCCCTCAATAGCTCTCTCTGCGGGCTGGTATTCCATTGGCACAAATTAATTAATTTAATTTAATGAAAATCACCTTGGGCTGGGAAGGTAGCTCAGTGGTAGAGTACTTGCTGAGCGTGCATGAAGCCCTGGGTTCGATTCCTCAGTACCACATACACAGAAAAGGCTAGAACTGGCACTGTGGCTGAAGTGGGTGGTAGAGTGCTAGCCTTGAGCAAAAGAAGCTCAGGGACAGACAGAGCCCAGGCCCTGAGTTCAAGCCCCAGGACTGGCAAAAAAAAAAAAAAAGACCACAAATTTAGTGCCTTAAATAACAGAACTCAGTTCAGGAGGCTAGAAGTCTGAAAGCAAATCATCTGGATGGTTAGTTCCTTCTAGAAGCCTGGAGGGAGAATCGGCCTCTGCCTCTTGTCCCGCGCCTGGGGGTGATGGTGGGCTGTAGACGCGTTGCGCCAGTCTCTGCCTCCGTGTGTGTAGCAGGCTCTGGACGCCCTGCTGTGTGCCCGTCTCTGTTCCCACGAGGACTGACTAGATTTTAGACCCCTGAGATCTGGCCCCGCTCGCAGATTCTGGGTGGATGGGTCTCGGCGGGCATGTTCGACCGTCTGAGAAGGGGAGCGGGCCCCTCAGCCTCTGCCCCCTGCCCCCACCCCCGTTAGATGGGCGGGCTCCCCACTGGCTATCTCCTCTCTTCCCTCTGCCCCGAAATCCAGCCATGAGTTATCCTGTTCCTGGAACTGTGTCTTCAGGAACTGATTCATCATCATAGGAAGAAGAGACTCTCCATTCACTGTGCCTTTGCTTCTCGCATGGCGACATCAGACCCTGCTCCCAGGGGAGAAGGTCATTCCGTAATCACTTCAGTAACGTCCAGGCCACGCTGAGAGGCTGCAGGATGAACATGCAGGAGGCAAAAGGCAGGAGACAGAGACAGCACTGAGTGTGTATATGTGTGTGTGTGTGTGTGTGTGCGCGCGCGCACGTGCAAGTATGTCCATGACAGAGGAACACTCAACCTACTCCATGACCCAAATGGTCAGGTCATTTAAAGTAGGACCTGGTTGGGCTGGGAATGTGGCTCAGTGGTAGAATGCTCGCTTAGCAGGCATGAAACCCTGGGTTCAATTCCTCAGTGCCACATACACAGATGGAAATGGCGCTGTGGCTCAAGTGGTAGAGTGTTAGCCTTAAGCAAAATAGCTCAGGGACAGCGCCCAGGCCCAGAGTTCCGACAAAAAAAGAACAAAAAAAAAAGTTACAGCACCTGCCTACTGAGTAAGAGAGTCCATGTTCAAAGTCCAGTTCTACCAAAAAGAAAATCATCCACAGGAAGAGCTGCAAAATGGAGCTGTGTCTCCATAATGAAGTCCATATTCTTCGGCCTCTCTCCGTCTTAAACCGCCTCCCGCCTCCCTCCTCGCGTTTCTTCCAGCGGCTTCCTTGTGGGAGAACCGTGCTGTCCACCAGCTTCTGTCACAGTACTTCATGGATGGCAGCCATGAATGGGGCTTAGAACAGGGAGGCGGCAAATGAGCATTCATCATTACGTGCTTATTTGTTTGGTTTTCTTATTTTTCCAAACAAAAAAGAGAATCCATTTTGGGGAAGATGCACACAATGAAAGTTCCTTGATGTTCCACAGCAGCGTGGCGTGGGAGGCAGGGGACCCTGTCTGGAGGGCGTTCGTGAGCCTGGTCTGTCCCGCCAGCCCTCAGGAAGGGCCACCAGTACTAGACAGCTGAAGGAGGCAAAGCGAAGAGGCCAGAGAGGATCCAGGGAACAGCTTGGACTGTCCTGTGAGACCGGGAGAGAGGCGCTGAGGAAACGCAGGGAAAGGTGTGGGAAGCTGCCGTGTCCCCGAGGGCTGGAAGCAAGAACACGGCATGAGAGGGAGAGAGGGAAGAGGAGCTGGTGCTGCTCACGCCATGATCCTCCCTACTCAGGAGGCTGAGATTGGAGGATTGTGGTTTGAAACCGGCCCAGGCAGGAAAAGTTCCTGAGTCTCTTATCTTCAATCAACCAGCAGAAAGCCGCAAGGGGAGCTGTGGTTCAAATAGTTAGAACACCTGACCTGAGTGAAAAAGTACCTAGGCCCTGAGTTCTCACACACACACACACACACACACACACACACACACACACATGAAAGATGAGCCTTCTCCACAGATCTGTCCCCAGAAACTGGGACAACAGGCAGACAGCTGAGAAGCACATAGGTTGTTGGCACACTTCACATGAGGCTGAAGAAAGAAGGCAGGAGACTTGAATGGGGGGAGCTCCAACCTGGGTGTCAGGAGTTCTGAGGCTGGTTTTGCCACCTCCTACCTATGCAGTCTTAGGTGGGGTTCCTTCTTCCTTTCTTCCTCAGTTTCCCTATTTTGCAAACCAGAAGGGATAGATAGACAAGAAAACTCCCAAAGCAAAGGTTCCTCCTCACTGATGCTCTCTGAGATGAATGAAGGGGACTCAGCTTTGGGGATCTGGATGTGTTGGTGGACTCTGCCATTGATTAGTGATGTCTGTCATGACTGAGGAAGTGCAGAAAGTCAGCTCCTCCACTTAACTAAGACCCAGACATCTGAAGTGCAACTAACCCTCGTGGAAGAGGGAGCTGGTTAGCCTCCTTATGACTTTTAGTATGATCTTATGACTTTTATCCACACAAAGGAGAAAAGTTAATAGATACAGAAATAAGCCAGGTGCCTGAACCCCTGGCCCAGGCCCCAGCCATCTGTCAAGCGCACTGCCATTGTGCAACCACACAGGCCAAGGGAAGGCATCTGGCTTCGGTTTGTGGGTCATTGTCACCCACACGGAATGAAATTCACTAGTCCATTGTGAGCTGTGCAGCTTTGATGCCTTTAAAATTACCCCACAAAGCTGGAGGGTGGAGGAGACAATGGACACCCTTCTGAAGAAAGGTTCCGAGTGTGGAGCCAGAGTTGAGTCATGCTCTGCCCAGGCACCTGTGTGGAGCCTGGAGCTTCACCACTGGGTCCGGTGATTGTCCCACCCTGAGCTGGAGGACAGCAGGGCAGTCTGTCCACACGTCCCAGATAACGCAAGGGAAGCGACAGGGCTGGAAGGCCTGGAGAGTGAGCTGCTGGCGGGGACAGCAAGCCAGGGACAGAGGGGTGAGAAATCTATGCACGCCTCCGCCTTCCCTTGCTCCCACCCACCCCACCGAAGACTTTGAAGTCGACTCGCTCAGCGCCAGAGAATGTCACCTTATTTGGAACTAGGTTACCACAGGTGTAGCAGGTTAAGATGAGGTCACCCTGGAGTGGGTTGAGAGCTCACTCCAATACTGCTGTGTCCTGACAAAAAGAAGAAGTTGATGGTTGGGCATGGTGATGTATGACTGTAATCCTAGCTACACAGGAGGCATAGGTAGGAGGATCAAAGTCTGAGACTAGCCTGGGAAAAAACAAACAAGAGGTGCATATATATACATATACATATATGTATACATATATATGTAATTTTTGCTCATTTTCAAGAAATGGGCTAACAAGTGAATTGGCATAAAAAAATTTTTGGCTAAAATAGGCAACCAGGCATCATATGGTTGAGAGTGAAATCAGTTTGTTGAAGCTCTCTGCCTCAGTTTCTTCATCTGTACAGAGGATATAATCAAGTTTACTGCCATGTTTGTTGTAGTGATCAATTTAGTGAGTCAGTATGTGAAGTGCTTGTAAGAGTGGTTGAGAAAGGGGGGCTGTGGGGTACGTGCCTATAATCCCAGACATCCAGAAGGTAGCGGCAGGAGGACTATGAATTCCAGGCCAGCCTGGGCAAAGATAGTGAGAGGCTAGCTTAAAAAAAAGAAAAGAAAAAAAGCCTGGTGGCTCACACTTACAATCCTAGCTATTCAGGAGGATCACAGTTCAAAGCCAGCCTGGGCAGGAAAGTCCCTAGGACTCATCTCTAATTAACCACCAGAAACCCGGAAATGGCACTGTAGCTCAACACCACTAGAACATTAGCTTTGAGCAAAAGAGCTCAAGGACAGTGCTTAGGCCCTGAGTTCAAGCCCCATGACTGACCAAAAAAAAAAGACATCAATCAAAACAAAACAAAAGGACATGGCTCAAGTGGTAGAGCCTAGCAAACCCTAGGCTGTGAGTTCAAACCCTAGCACTGCCAAAACAGACAAACCCAGCATAGCTCAAGTTACCATAGAGCCCTTGGCAAGCATGTGTGAGGCCAAGGGTTCAAATTTCAGCATTGTAAAGTGGCGGCTACGTGTTAAGCCTGTGCTGTCTTAGCTAGTACCCTTGACTGTCCCAAGCAGGTAGGGACGGAGTCCAGCAACAGCAGCTCAGACACCAGCTGAGGCAGCCATTTGGTCCAAGCTGGACCAACCAGCTCCTTACCTTGAACTGGGCCAAAGAGGCCTGGCTCCATTTGGCCTACTCTATGGAACGGCGCCTCCTGCCATGCCAGGCAACAGGAAGTTAGCCAGCGGGGAGGAGGAAGCCCTTGGGTCTTTTGGTTCTGACCTCTTGGGGTTCATGGCTCCTTTTCCCCCCTGGGGCTCTGGGAAACTCAGCATCTTATAACCAATGTCCATCCATTGATTGGTTTATGGGGGGGGCAGTACTGGGGTTTGGGCTCAGAGATAGGTAGGTGCTCTACAACTTGAGCCACACCTATCAGGTCTTTTTTGTTTGTTTATGTGGTACTAAAGAATCAAACCTAGGGCTTCATGCACTACCACTACCACTGAGCCACCTTCCCCGCCCCTGGGTTTGTTACTGGTTGAACAGGGTCTTGAGTCTGTGCTCAGGTTGGCTTGGACCTTGATCCTCCTATTTATGTTTCCCTTGCAGCTAAGATGACAGCCACGCACCAATCAAGCCAGCTTTTCCTGACGGGTATCTGCTCTCAAACAGCAAGCCTCTTGATGTCCCTTACGGGCTTATGTTAGCACAAGGGGGACTTAATGCCCTGACCTGCCTTCTTTTGATTCTGCACGTGTAGGCTGTGCCCCCTGGAGCTACAAGGAAATATTCACCCCTTTCCTTCACTCAGGCACAGAGAACTGGTTCCAGGCTTATGATGTGGTAAAGGAAGAGAAGCAGGGGTTGAGAAACCATTTTCCCTTCCTGGTCATTGAGTACTGATGTCTTGCTAGGTCTTGTCCTGAGCAGCCTTTGAATGCCTTGCCTCGTTTGTGAGCTCTGTCGTGAGCATCACAGCTGAATGTTGTCTGTGGATTCCACTGAGAAACGTGGTGAGAGAGCTGGCACTCCATTGTCTGTGCTCTTAACATCTTTGACGTCCTCCCTGCAGCCCCAGATGGGGTTCTCATCGTCCCCTGTTGGGGGGCTTGGACGAACCTCGATGCAAAGTGGGGGTGATTGCATTCTCTTGCCCATCCAAAGACCGTCTGGAGTGGTCCATGCACCGGGGGCGGGCGTTGGTTTAGAAAAGCAGCGGCACGCTGACCTCCTCCACCTTCTTTCCCTTGCTTCTTAGCAACTGGCTGAGCGTGGATAGGCAGAGGTGGAGAGAAAGGAGGCCACACGTAACTCAGTCAATTTGAGCAGCTTCACCAAAGGCTGATGTGGAAGAGAGGTGGAATTGATTTTGTGAAACACAGAAAAGGTGTGTGTGTGTGTGTGTGTGTGTGTGTGTGTGTGTATGCATGCATGCTAGTGCACTGGTCCTGAGGCTTGAACTCAGGGCTAGGCCTGGGCACTGTTCCTAAACTTTTTGTGCACAAGATGAGCACTTTACCAATTGAGCCACAGCTCCACTTCTGGTCTTTGGTGCTTAATTGGAGATAGAGTCTTAAAGATGTTCTTGCCTGGGCTGATTTCAAACCACAGTCCTCAGATCCCAGTCTCCTAAGTAGCTAGGATTATTATAGGCATGAACAACAGTGCCAGGCTTATTTAGTTAGTTTTTGGTGGTACTGGATTTTTTTTTAAAGAATTTTATTTATTTATTTAGTCAGTAGTGGGGCTTGACCTCTAGGCCTGCATGCTGTTCCTGAGCTCTTCAGCTCAAGGCTAGTGCTCTACCACTTGAGCCACAGCGCCACTGGTACTGGGTTTTGAACTCAGAATCTTACACTTACTAGGGTGACTTGAGACACACCTCAACCTGCTTCTTTAAAGAGGATGCAGTTTTTTGTGTGCAAAAATTATGTCAGCAGCATGATGAAAACATCCTGGGGTCCTAGTAGGGACCAGCATGTTTGACATTTGGGTCTGTGTGTATAAACTAATCAATTGATGGATTGTTAGGAATGTTAGTTCTGGAAGAATACTTGGTCCTCTGTAATACTTTTGAATTTTCTGCCATTATGAAGATTAAATCTCGAACCCAGGGCCTAGTACACTCTAAGCAAGTGTTCTACCACCGCCACTTCCCCAGCCTTTCTGCTCGTTTATATGTCTTTTTTGTTTTTTAAGATGGAGGGCTAGCCTTGAACTCACGGCTCAGCCTGCCTCAGCCTCCTGAGGGCTGGCATGCCAGGCAGGCACTACCACACCCAGCATGTAACAATACTTATCAACCCCGGACCTGATTATTTGGTGGAGTGAGAAGGAGGGATGGCACTGGGCGGTCTCCCCCCGCCTGCCCTCTGTGCCCTGAAACCAGAGAAGATGGAGAGTGACACAGGAGAGTTGTCCATCGCTGTCACCGGCACTGGCACCCGAGAGGAAATCACGCTCGCATCCAAGACTGGAAAATGAAGCCGGACCCACACCAGCCTTGGAGAAGGGGGACGAGAATGTTTGAAGGCTCCAGGAAGAAAACAGAATAAACAGGCACATTTTATTATCTGTTCAGTCCATTAAATGCCACCTGGTGGAGTGCCTGTTCCCTTACAGCGGTGGTTAACGTCTGCTCAAAATGCTTTTGTGTCTGATGTAATTTCACAACAGACTTTTCAGATGGGACTTCCAGAAAATTCCTCCAAACCGGGGCCTCCTGGGGAGCTGTGACATCAAGATCACTGGGGAACAAGCAATGTTGGTGCCTGTTATTATTATTATTATTATTGCTAGTCTGGGGCTTGAGCACAGGACCTGGGCACTGTCCCTGAGCTTCTTTTGCTCAAGGCTAGTACTCTTCCACTTGAGCCACAGCGCCACGTCAGGTTTTTTCTGTGTATGTGGTACTGAGGAATCGAACCCAGGGCTGCATGCATGCAAGATGAGCACTCTGCCACTGAGCCACCTTCCCAGCCCCTGGCACCTGTCCTTTTTATTCCTGGCATTTCATGAAACTCCTGGCCTGGTGCTGTTAAACAGATTCCAAATTCATGGTCTCCAGCACGTTGCTCGGGCCATCCTATGTGTCCTCATGCTCCACACCGAGAAAGTTGCTTGAGCCTAGATTCCCACCCCCACCCCCACCCAGATGCCACGGCGGGAGTGAACAGTAGGAGCCTCCACTCTGTGACCCCACAGGCTGGGACAGCAGCCTCAGCCAGCTGAAAGGGAGGGAGGGAGGGAGGGAGGGAGCTTCTTCATTTAAGCCAAGGGTGACTGAGGCAGGAGGGTCCGCGACAAAGGCCAGCCTGGGCTCTGCAGGAAGTTAGTGTCTCAGCAAAACCAAACCAGCCAAACGACAACAAAGTAACTCCATGTGGGAAATAATCACTGGAACTGTCACGAACTTCCCATTGATTCTCGTGGAATTTTTGTTGTTGTTATTGTCGGTCACGAGGCTTGAAGTCAGGGCCTGGGCACTGACCCTGAGCTTTTTCACTCAAGGCTAGAGCTCTATCACTTTGAGCCATAGCACCACTACCAGATTTTCTTGTTGTTGTTGCTGTTGTTGTTTTCTGGTGGTTATTTGAAGAGTCTCACAGACTTTCCTGCCCAGGCTGGCTTTGAACCACGACCCTCAGCTCTCAGCTACCTGAGTTGCTAGGATTATAGGCATGAGCCACCAGCACCTGGCTCTTGTGGAATTTTTATGAAATGCTATTGTGAGCCTGCCTGCCTGCCTGCCTTCCTTTCCTTTCGTTTCCCTCCCTCCCTCCCTCCCTCCCTTCCTCTCTCCCTGCCTCCCTTCCTTCCCTCCCTCTCTTCCTCTCTCTCTTTTTTCTTCCTCCTCCCTTGCCTTCCTTCCTTCCTTTTCTTCCTTCCTTTTGCTGGTACTGGGGTTTGAACTCACAGCCTCAACAATCTCTCTTGTTTTTTTTACTCAAGGATGGAACTCTACCGCTTGAGCCACAGTTTTACTTTTTGCTTGTTAGAGATACAAGTCTCATGGTCTTTTCTACCTGGGCTGGCTTTGAACCACGATCCTCAGCTCTCAGCTACCTGAGTTGCTAGGATTATAGGCATGAGCCACCAGCACCTGGCTCTTGTGGAATTTTTATGAAATGCTATTGTGAGCCTGCCTGCTTGCCTGCCTTCCTTTCCTTTCCCTCCCTCCCTTTCTTCTTTCCCTGCCTCCCTCCCTTCCCTCCCTCCCTGCCTCCCTTCCTTCCTTTTCCTTTTTCTTCCTCCTCCCTTGCCTTACATCCCTCCTTTTCTTCCTTCCTTGTGCTGGGGTTTGAACTCACAGCCTCAACAATCTCTCTTGGTTTTTTTACTCAAGGATGGAACTCTACCGCTTGAGCCACAGCTTTACTTTTTGCTTGTTATTTAGAGATACAAGTCTCATGGTCTTTTCTGCCTGGGCTGGCTTTGAACCATGATCCTCAGATCTCATATGCTCCCAGTGCCGGAGTGAGTCTACTTTACAATAAAGCAAACAAGGCAAGGATTGGTGTTCCCCTGGCATGCTGATTCTAGGGTGTGCTGATCTAGGTCTGGGAACTTCAGCAGAGCTGTGGTACCTGACACAGTCCCTGCCACTCAAGTGGATGCTAATACAGAGATGTTGGACAGGATCGCATGGATGAATGAAGGCAGCACACAGGACAATGCAGGGCAGTAGTTAGAAAGTTGTCGCTGCTGGAGAAACGCAACCTTTCCGCAGTCACTGCGTTTGCTTCGTCCAGGCCCTGGGGAAGCAGGTGGTGGAGTGTGAGGCTAAGCGGTCTGTCTTGGCTCGTGGTGGTTGATTATTAATTTTTCAGGAATTTTGCAGGCTGGCTATCAAATAGCTGTTCCAAAAGATTAAGTTATATAAAGTGACAACGAAATGGTCTATTTTAAAAAGTAATAAATATCATCACCTCCTAAGTATTATTTTATACGAATATTGGCTACTTTCTCTGGTCTTGAAGTTATTTGTATCTATTGCCAGGGCTGATCAAGGGCTCAGTTGGGAAATATTTCAGGCTTTCCAGTCCTTCTCCTCCCCTTCCTCTTTGGATGGAATTCACAGCCAATACCACGTGAGCCACACCCCCAGTCCTGGGTGCATCTCTTCCATATTCAGATCCATACTGGTTGCTTGTAATCAGCCATGACAGGGAGATTTATACCAGGAAAATTGTCATGCTGCCCATCACAGCTTGCCTAACTTCCTTCCTTCCTTCCTTCCCTTCTTCCTTCGCTCCTTCTCTCCTTCGCTCCCTCCCTCTCTTTCTTCATGGGGGCTGACTTGTTACAAACTTCCCAGCTCCCACTGGATCCAATCAATGATGAGCCGAGTCCTGCCCCCCCCCCCCGGAGGTCGCAGTGTGCTAGGGTCCTGCGCCATTGCTGGTGGGGTACAGCTGGGAGGGGCTTTGAAGGCACAGAGTGGCTACCACCGGAGATGGGCCTGGCGGCAGGGTGGCAGCGGAGGAGGCCCGCGGCCGGCCCGGTGCGCAGTCATCAGCTCCGCCGCCGGCTCTCCCGCCAGGCTGAGCCACCTCATCACATTCCTTCAGAGTGAAGGGCATGTGACTCCTGGGCCTGTGCCCCCCCCCCCCCTCCCCGCTGTGAACCTCTCAAGCAGCCTTTGGGAAAGGGAGACTGCTGGCTCCGGACCCTTCTTTGGAGGGTCTGGATTCCTGTGGCACTGAGGACAGGGTGGGTGCATGACCCACCCCGGGGAAACCCCAAATCCGCTTGTGTCTCTTGGGAGCTGCTGCCCTGGGGCTCCTCGTGGGACCTGCTGGCAGAACGCAGGTTCCTGTCTAGGTTTGGAGCCCGTCGGGCGGACAGGAGGGCTCAGCCCTGACCTAATCAAGTCCCAGGGCAGGAGTCAGAAGACTTGACCATCACAGACGCCACCCAACACAGCGAGCCGCCCCTGAGCACCAGGCCTGTGCCACCTTGGCAGACAGTGCTTGTCCCGGTGGTGGATCAGTGTCGAGGCCAGGCTCCGAGCGAGGGCTGCTGTGACCCCGACACTCCCAGATCTGCTTTAAGTTCTCTTTCCAGCTCACTGATTCCGTGAAAGCCAAGAGATATTATTACTTAAAGACGACACGAGTCAGAGTGAACACTTGCTTTCTGAAAGCCTGCTCAGGAACGCCCGAAGTTCACAGGATATTGGGAAAACTGCATGGCATTTGAGGCCAAGTGGAAGCTCAGATTCAAATCTTGGCCAACCTTCTTGGAGCCTTCAACTCTTATCTTGGGGTTCAGAGTAATTCCCGGTTGGGAGGAAGAGGAACAAACATATAACACCTCCAGCATAGCGCCTGGCATTTGTGCCTGGACCTTGTGCTTGCTGAGCAAGTGCTCTCCCCCCTGAGCTACCACAGCAATTTCTTTCCCTTTACTTTGTTCTTCAGATAAGGTGTCCTGTCAACTTTGACTGAGCTGGCTTTGTGTGTTGATCTTGCTACCTCTGCCTCCTGAGTAGCTGGGATTACAGGTATAAGACACCACTTGTGTCCTTCACTTCCATTTGTTTCCTGAAGATCTGTTAGCATTAGGGACCCCGGTGGCACTCTCCTCTCCCAGCTGAGTTAGGTGTCCCCAGTCTCTTGTTGCTGTAGCCCTAAGCGCAGGATAGTGATGGAACTAGACTCTGAGTCTATGCTTGGTGGTAAGTCACAGGCTCTGAAGTTGCATCAAGCTAGCCCCAATCTCGACAGACTCAAGCACTCTGTTCCCTCATCTATGAGTATGGATGACACAGCAGCCGTGTGTCAGGTCACTGTGAGAAGAAAATGATGCACATATGGGACATGGTACACTCAGGAAGTCTGGGCTATCACAGTAATTGCTACTAATAGCCCAGTGCCTGGTGTGCAGCGGGCTCCATCTGTATGAAGAGGTGGGGTCTCAGGCTGCTCCCCTCTTGCTTCATGGTTTCCTCAAGCCAGAACTACTTGGGAACTTGAAGGAAAGCCAGCGCATTGTGAGAAGTCAATGAATTTCTAATCTGTAACTTAACAGCACCTCCCCAGGGCACAGAGGACAGCTGCTCTCCTCTGGCAGAACGGACACGAGTCTTCTTTGGTGATGCAGGCAAGTTGCAGCCTGCCTGTCACAGGCTCTCCCCAGCCCTGGCTCTCAGGGTCTTGAGGGAGAGGGGTGTAAACACTCTCCCACCTCCAGGAGGCTGTGGGCAGTATGAGGTAATTCAACCCTGCAGAACACCTCCACTGAACACGAAGAAAAAAAACAGCCAGGCGCCGGAGGCTCATGCCTGTATTCTTAGCCACTCAAAAGGCTGAGACTCTGAGGATGGCAGTTCGGAAGCCAGCCCAGGCAGGAAAGTCTTCTTTTTTTTTTTGGGTCCAGTCGTGGGACTTGAACTCTGGGCTTGGGCGCTGTCCCTCAGCTCTTCAGCTCAAGGCTAGCGCTCTACCACTTGAGCCACAGCGCCACTTCCTGCTTTTTTTCTTTTTGCTTATGTGGTGCTGAGGAATCGAACCCAGGGCCTCAGGCATGCAAGGCAAGCGCTCTACTACTGAGCCACCTTCCCAGCCCCAGGAAAGTCTTCTTATCTCCAGTTAGCCACCACAAAGCTGGAAGTAGAGGTGTGGCTCAAGTGGTAGAACACCAGCCTTGAGCAAAATAGCTAAATTCAAGTTCAAACCCCAGTACAGGTACAAAACAGATAAAGGCATTGCCACTGAACAAGAAGGCAAAAATATTTCTCTTCTCCTCTCTTCCTCCTACCCTCGCAAGCAAGCACTCTACCACGTGTTTGCATTTTGTTTTTGCGATAGGATCAGGCCATCTTTGCCTCAAACCCAAGGAACTCCTGCCTGCCCCTCCCCAGTAAGTGGGCTTACAGGTGTGCCCCTGCCACACCAAACAAAATTCCAGGGGCTTTCCTGGCCCAGGCGCCCAGCACCGCACCGGGGAAGGGAGCGCCTCCGGGCTGCTGCTTGCCAGTGATAACGGAAAGGAAATGATTTTGCTTCTAAGCTGGCGTCTGAGACACTGCGGTTGAGCCCACAACCACCCTCCCAGTATCTCCCCTGGGCTGGAGTGGGGGTGGGAGGACACAGCAGTGGCCAGGATCCGAGGTGGGGGTCTGTGTGGAGGTGCAGAAGAAAGGAGGGGGACTGGGATGTCCGCCTCGCCTCCACCACCCCCCTCCCCCAGGTCAGTAGCTCTCCTTCAAAGAGCAGCAGCAGAGGCCTGAAGCCAGGCAGCCGGAGACAAAGCAACGAGGCAGGGTGTCTGGGTGATCCCAGGGGTCCTGGTTCTTCTTTCTCCCTCTGTCTCTAAACCTTCTTCATATGTGTGTGTGTGTGTGAATATGATACATATATATATGTATCTTTAGAGGTAGGGTTTCACTCTGTGTAGCCCAGGATGGCCTAGAACCCATGCTCCTCCAGCCTTAGCCTCCCAAGTGCTGGGTGCGGGGGGCGGGGGGGGGGACATCTTATTTCTGCCATCGGCTAGCTGTTCAAAGGAGCCACAAGCTCTAGGTCCGGGCACAGTCACGGGTGCACGGCCGCCCCTTCGAGGCCGCCGCTCCTCCGTCCCCGCCCGCCCGTTCAGACACCGGGGGGAGGGAGGCGAGGAGCGCGGAGGGGGCGCGTCTGGACCCGGAGCCCCTCGGGCCGGCCCGGCGGGCGGCCGCCCCGGCCAGCCTCGATGGCCCCGGGCGCCGCAGGGCCGGAGGGCGGGCGCTCGGCCCGGCTCGGCGGGGGCGCGGCGCGGCCGCCCGGGCCCGGCCCACCGCCCACATTCCGGGCGGGGCGCGGGGCCTGCCGGGGCTCGCCCGCCCGCCCCCCGCCCCAAGGGGCCGCCCCGCCCCGCCGGGCCGCGCCCGCCCCCGTCCCCGCCCGGCCGGCCGCCCGCCCGCGGGAGGCCCGGCCGCCGCGGCCGCCGCCGTTGCCGCCATTGACGTCAGAGGGCGGGCACATGACCCCCGGCGGCCAATCGCGCGCCGCGCCCGCCTCCCGCCCGCGAGCGCCCCGCAGCCGGCGCGGCCCCCGCCCGCAGCGCACTCGCCGACGGACGCGGACACACGCACCGCTCAGCGCGGCCGCGCGGGGCCGAGACACGCCCGCCCCCCCTCCCTGCCCCGCGCGCCCCGCGCCCCCCGCCCCGGCCCCGCGTCCCCCCGAGCCCCGCCGCGCCGGCATGCGCCCCGCCAGCTAGGAGGAAGCGGCCAGGAAGCGCCCGCCGCCGCCGCCGCCGCCGCCCCCGCGGCCGCGCCCCGCCCCGCGGCGCCCCCCAGCCCCACGCCCCACGCCCCCCACCCCGGCGGCCCGGGGCGTGGGGGGGTGCGGGCCGCCCCCGGGGCTCCGCCGCCGCCGCCGCGCCGCGCCCGCCAGGCCCGCCCCGACCGCGCGCCCCGGCGCGGCCATGGATCTGACCAGCAGCTCGGGCGGCGGCGGCGACCCCCGGCAGCTCGAGGAGACCAAGCCGCTGCTGGGCGGCGACGCGCCGGGCCCCGAGGGCACGAGGATGGGCGCCGTGCCCTGCCGCCGGGCCCTGCTGCTCTGCAACGGGATGAGGTACAAGCTGCTGCAGGAGGGCGACATCCAGGTCTGTGTCATCCGGCACCCGCGGACCTTCCTCAGCAAGATCCTCACCTCCAAGTTCCTGAGGCGCTGGGAGCCGCACCACCTAACGCTGGCCGACAACAGCCTGGCGTCCGCCACGGTGAGTGCGGGGCCCGCCCGCCGCGGCCCCCGCCCCCCGGCCCGGCCTGGGGGTCCCCGAGCCCCGCGCGGCCCCCCCCGGGCCGCGGGCCCCCGCCCTGGCGCGACGCCGCGGCGGCGCCCCCGGGGGGTCGTGGGCTTCCCGCTCCCCGGGAAGCCGCGCGGCTCGTCCGGCTCCGAGCGGCCGGGGAACACAAAACGCCGCCCCCCTTCCCCTCCGCCATGAGCGCGCCGGAGCCACCCCCAGCCCCAGCGGATTTCCAGCTCCTTTCGTCGCTGTACCCGTCCTTGGTTCTTTCCTCCCTGCCCCGGCGGCCAGGCACGGCCCGGCGCCCCCCTTTCCGAGGATCTCACCCGCCCACGGGGGTCGGGGTCCCGGGCCGCCCGGGGGAGGGGGGTCGGCGGCGGGAGCCGGCCGGGTCCTGCATTGTCTGCGGAGCGTGAGTGTGAGTGTGTGTGTGTGTGTGTGTGTGTGCGCGCGCGCGCGGGGGTGCGCGGTGTGTACGTGCGGCTTCCTGCCCGAGGTCCCGTTTTGTTTCTGTTCCCGTGTTTTCACGCTGGCTCAGTGGGTTGAGATCGAGAGGACGAGCCGCCCATCTCTTTCTGCAATCGAATCTGCAAATGGTGGACTTCTTCCCGGAGAAAGACAGCTGTGGTGGGGTCGAGGGAGGAGTGGGGGTGGCGGGCCGGGCCTGAACAGGATGCTTTGTGTTTTGAAACAAGGGTGGTTTCAAATACCGGCTCTGGCTTGGCCTGGGCTTGGCGCTGGGGGTCCAGGCTTTGAGGAGAGGGGGCCATCTTGCCTACAATGCACCGCCCGCCCCCTCCAGCCCGGCTGCTGTTTGTTAGCTAAGCCCAGTGGGAGGGGGCAGAACTCGACACCTCTCCACACCTGTGCCAGGAAACAGGGTGTCGCTTACATGCGTGTCACAAACGTGTAGCCTGTGGAGACATCTCCCCAGCATCCATGTTCCTTGGTGGTGTGTCACAGGCCGTGACACACGCTCCAAGGAATGGGAGGGGGGGCAAAGGATCCTAGCCCTCCCATCCCCCCCCCCACTCTCAGAGCATCAAAGCACATGAGACTTTTATTCTGAACTCTGGGTTTGACATGTCTGGGACATTTCATTTTTTTCTGTGCCATGGGCACAGTGGGGCAGGGCCTGCTGACTCCTGTCTCAGAGGCCACCCGCCTCCCACCTTCCAGGCCACTGCATGGCGTGTGCTTAAACCTGCCTCGGATTGCCCAGCTTCTGAAAACCTCCATGGAAAACAGACACTGCAGACTTCAGGGCTTCCCTGTCTAGGTTCTGGAGCCCCCTCCCCTGCCCCTCCCCCCCCATCCAGCTTCATTAGTGAGCTTTACTCTAGGCTTCCTTCTTTCTCCTGTTCCCCTCAGCACGAAGGGAATGAGTTGTGGGGGAGGGGATGGTTGAGAGGGACAGTGACCGGCCAGCCCCTGCTTCGGGGATGGTGGGGAGTCAGGAGCCGAAACCCCTCACCTACCCTGGCTGTTCAAGAGCTACGGTTGTGTGGGACTCGGGTGGGCAAGCAGCCTGTGGCTCGCGTCCATCCTGGCCGGCCCAGGTGGATGGCACCCTGAGAGGAGCCCTTGTGAGTCCAGAGCCAGGGCTGGGCAGAGGGTTTAGAGGAACAAGTTTGATCTTGGTGCAGAGCCTGGCTCTGGGGTTAGGAAACATGCAAAAGAGCTAGGAGGAAGTGTCCCAGGGGCTGGCATGATCCCCTCTCTCCACTTTTCTCCGTGGAAGTAGGAGCCTTCAATTTAGCCCTGGCCCCAGAGCCTGTGAGTGGAGGCAGGGCTGTCTGGGCCCCCAAGGCCCATGGGGGTTGGGACCACCACCACCAGGGATCTTGTCCCCTGTTGAGACACCTGGTTAGTGTCCAGGCTCCCTGGCAAGCTGAGAATCTCCTGTGGGGTTCCCTGAGGCCTGGTCATTATGTAATCTGGCTGCATTTTATAGTGCAGCCCAGACACTTGGTTGAGCAATATGAAGCCTAAATGAAAGAAAGGTGAATTTGAGTGCAGCTTGCTGCCCCACAGACCCTTGCTAACCCTCAGGCTCTGCCGGCTGCCCGGCCCAGCCCTGAGCCTCCTGGAACAGGTGTGTTTCTGGGAGAGGCATAGCCATCCTCAGAATGGCCAGAACTGGAGTTTTAAACCCAGACCAGACCATCTGGGGATTATCTGGTTAATTGTGTGCCTTCAAGACCAGAGTGATTGATCTGAATTCCAATCAGTAAACAACGTAAACTTATGCCCAGTCTGTCTACATTGATCCAGTTAACTGAATCATGAGCAATAAAGATCTGGCTCCCAGGATCACAGCTTTATCAAGCTGGAGTGAAGTCTTTGGGGGTCTCCCTGTGTTGGGGACTCTGGCTGGACACACCCTGAGTCTGGGACTCCAGGAGACTTAAAAAGGAGTCTGGTGCCCTGGGGACCTGATACCCCTCTCCTGGCCTGGCTGTAAACTTTGCCCTCTGTGGGGTCAGGTTGGAGCTTGGCCTGCGCCAGTCTCCTGGGTTGGTTACTGATTAAAATCCTTACGATGTGCCTGACATGGCTCGAGACAGTGGGCCGGGTTGGATGAACCTTGTGCCTGGAGACTTGGGATCTGGAAGGCTTGTAAACTCCCAGCCTTCCTGGGAGGCGAGGCTGAGGCCCAGGAGAGCCCCCTGCTCCCAACCACACAGCCTCTGGTGCTTGGGGAAGGGCCAGCTGCCTACGCACGGTCTGGTTGTGGTGGCTTGTTCCCCTTTTTGCATTCAGGCTTTCCAGTCCCTGGGCCTTCCTGGGTCTTCGAGGCTGTGGATTGTGGTGCAGGCAGAATCCGACAGCCAGCAGTTCTGCATAAGTGGCTGTAATCAGCAAGGCCAGAATCCATTTTGCTGTTCTCATCCCTAGGCTGAATTTGATCACCTGCTAGACATGTTTGTCCGCTGGCGGAGGGCTTTGTCTGTAGCTTTTGTTTCCTCTGAACCAGAGAAGTACAAATAAGCTGCTTACCTGTCATTTCATCTTGATTTTTAAAAACCACACACCGGTGTTCTGAATGGTGGGTCTGATTTGAAAGGCTTTTTATTCATTTACTGAAGGTGGGGGGCACAAGGGACAGGGTTCGGAATGGTGGGTCTGATTTGAAAGGTCTTCTGTTCATTACCAAAGGTGGGGGCACTAGCGACCGCGTTCGGTATTCTCAAGCTGCATTCACCCAGGCTCGTTTTCCAATTTTTACTGCCTGGCTTCCTGATTGGAATGAAGAGAAGCTCTTCGTCCTCTCCGCTTTCTTTCACACGGTGTGTTCTCAGGGCACCGTGGGTCCTTTGAGCCTGGACTTGGATTAGTGGGTGCCTACTGCACCCTACAGTGTGTGTGTCCAGATGCTGGGCTTCCACTTGAGAAGGAAGATCCTGTTCTCCAGAGCCACCCCTACTCCCCTGGGACCCATTTGTGTGTGCAAGTCCTGTGTTAATGGTTTTAATTCGGGTTACATACACGGTCCTCTGTGACATTGAGTTTCTGGTGGCATTTAGTAAACATTTTTTGGGGGTCATTGGGAGAGTTTGGTTTGGTGTACATCCACATGTCTGATGGCGGTGGTGGAGGGGACACAGCCAGAGGAACAGACAGACATGGACATTTTTTGCAGGGAATTTTCTACCCCAGGACGGGTCAGCATGGCCCTCCTCCCCTAGGCTGTCAGAATCAGTGCGTTTGGGGTGAGATGCCCGGTCTGGCCCTGGTGTTGTTGTACCAGTGCGGGAGGGGTCTCCGGGAGTATGGCTATGCTTCCCCGTCAGCTCAGATGGAGCAAAGGCCGTGGGCTGGGCCCCTGGGCCCCACATGGCTTGTGTGTGGCCCTGCCCCTCCGTGGTGCCTGACGTGGCAGGAGAGGGGCTTCTGGGCACCCTCTTGGGCCAAGCTTAGAGAGAGCCTGGAGGCCAAGTCACCCCAAAGACTTGAGTCCCAGGGTCCCTCACCACTGGTGCCTCCCAAGGCCTGGCTGGACTCTGTTCTTGCCAGGGCACCTGTTTGAGTTTGTCGGCATGGATATTTCAGATGGACCGTTTGTGCCTTTGATGGAAACTTTGTTGTGTGTCATGTGGTTCCAGAGCTGGGCTCTGGGCTTAGAACTTCCGGGCTGGAGGCATTGTCAGGCCCCGGGCCTGCCCTGCCTTGCTGAGACCTCCTTTTCTCCATCTTTGCTGCAGGTCTTCAGAGCTCATATGTAGAATTGCTGCTAGATGTTGGTAATTCAGATAAGCACCTACTAGGGACAGTCAACACATAGTAGGGCTCTGATAGGCAACCAGTATTCCTAATTCCCTCTTTCCTCATTGCTGTACAAACAGAAGAGATTGTTGTTGTTTGAACATGCTTGGTCTCTAGAGAGAAGTCACCAGAGGTGAACAGTGCATTTGGGAAGCTAGAGGTATTTAGCAGATCTGTGTGTGCAGCCTTGAGATCGTTGCAGGCAGTTGAAGAAAGATTCCTCAAGGGGAATGGTCTAGTTTCTTAGAAAAAAAAAAACAATTTTTTTTTTCCATAATTGAAACACTTATACATATATCAAATCTCGTTGTGTGATGGCCTACCTCTCCCTCTCCCAGTCTGGAGTGGCATCCTGCTGCACATTCTGGACCTGTCGTCCAGTTCTGTGCTGCCGCTGTACATTGGGTACCATATCTGGAGAGCCACATACCAGTATCCACATATATACAGCTACCATGTTCTTCACAGCTGCATAATTTTCCAGTGTTGAGACATGCCATGATAATGTGGGTAGATGGTCCCCTACTGGTGAGCATTGAGGTTAGTCCCAGTTGTTTACTATTTCAAGCAAGATGTTCTCCGTTTTCCAGTTGTTTTCTATGTTAGCAGTTTGAATGTTTGCTTCTTTGAGAGGGGAGAGCTGGCCTCCTTCCATCCAGTCCTGCTTCAGTGTGGTTGAATGTCCCCCTAGGGAGACCCCAGAGGTTCTAGCTGCTAGCCCTGACAAGGATCTGAGTTGCTCTACTGGAGAGCCTCATGATCTGCCCCAGGACTCCCTGCTTCCCCGGCGGAAGCCACGCGCTCAGGCCTGTGGTTGAGGAGGGCTGTGGGACAAATTCTCTCCCCGACCCCTTGCTCTGGTGGGTGTGTTTCCTGCACAGGCGTGGGGCTGGCTGCATACAACACTGCAGCTGAGCCCCAAAGAGGCTGAGACTCTCACAGGCTTGACAGCAGATCAAACAGGTAAGCTCAACCCTCTGCTGCCTCCCAGGTGGTGGCCGTGGGCAGGTCCCTGAACCTCCTTGTCTGTGGGGGGAGGTCTGGAGGGACTTCCTTCTAGTCTGGCATTCATTCTCTCCCACTGTTCTGGGCACTTGGAAGACAGTAGACTACTGAGCAGGAAAATGTAGAATCTGGTGATAAGAATCGTAGAGCCAAGCCAACAGGCTGCAAGTAGAGCCTTGACTCTGTACTGAGTGGTCAGAGAAAGGGAGACTTGGGTGTCTGCGGGGGAGGAGCCTTCCAGGTAGAGAGAAGGGCAAGGCTGGTGCAAAGGTCCTGAGGCTGGATTAGTTGTAGAAATCACCCAGCACAGTGGCATACACATAAAAAATGTTCTGTAATCCGTTCCCTTCCCTTCTATTCTATTTGCAGACAATTAGGAGGCCCTTGGAAGATTCTAGGTGTTAGGCATGCTGGCAGCTGCTTGTTCTAGCAAGGTCTCATTCTAGTGCTTCGTGTGCGTGTGCGTGTGTGTGTGTGTGTGTGTGTGTGTGTGTGTGTGTGTTTCATTTTAAAAAGCGGGCTCTCTCCCAATAAATAGTGAAAAATAGCTTTGCAGTAATGCTTTAAGAGGCTCTTAAATTACATAGCCCAGCAATTTGAGGGCTAGGAAGGTGGCTTAGTGGTAGAGTGCTTGCCTAGCATGCATGAAGCCCTGGGTTTGATTCCTCAGTATCACATACACACAAATAGCTGGAAGTGGTGCTGTGGCTCGTGTTAAGGGCTAGCCTTGAGCAAAAGAAGCTCAGGGACAGTGCCCAGGCCTTGAGTTCAAACCCCATGCCTGGCAAAAAATCCCCCAAAAACCCACTAGCTGGGTGTCATTAGCTGGGTTCCAAAGAAGATGGTAGGATTTGGGGTCATCTGACTTGCCTCTGGCTTTGTCTGTAGGGAAGGGGTGATGAGCCGCCCAAAGACCCATTCGCATGACTCTTATGTCCCAGGTGATACTTTGTTCCTGCTCTTCCAGGAGCCCCCAGGATGGTTAGGCTGGGCACACTGGAGGGAAGCAGCCAAGCTGGATCCACCGGTCCCAGTGGCTGACCAGTGGGAATCTGGCAGGCAGGCAGATGCTTCCGGGGTGGGGCTGGCTTCATCCAGCTCCAGAGGGGTCAGCTGGCAAAGGAAGAAAGTCCTGAGCTTCGCTGGCTTTCGCAGGTGTCGGAGGCAGTCTTGGTTCCTCAGGAGTAGAAGTGGGGAGCTTCCCTTCTCTCTCTGGAAAGTGAGTCCTGGCGCAGAGGGGCGGCGCTAGCCAGGATGGGCCACACTGGCCTTGGTGCCGCGCCTGCTTGCCGTGCCTGCTTGCCGCCCCTGTCAGCCTGTGGGAGTCCCCGTTCCACTGATGGCTCTTTGCACCTGGTTTCTCCAGGCTCTGCCTTCCTCTGGGTCCTGGGCCTGATCTGGGGCCTGGGCGCTCCAGAGGGCTAGTCCCACTCATGATGTAAATGTTTCCAGGAGGGAGGGAGGGAGGCTGGCTGGCAAGTCTCGTGTCACCCCAGACTCTTTGGCACACAGCAGTGAGCTTGGAGGCCCACAAAGCGCAGACAAGAGCAGGGAAAAGGAAGGCCTTAGCTCCGTGGTTCCTGGGTGAGACCTGTGTCGGGGAGATGTGTGTCTGCGCGGGTGCTGTGGCGTGGGCAGCCTGTGCAGTAGAGGCCTGGGAAGGCTCAGGTGAGGACACTGGAGGTGGAGAGGTCATCTAGCCCACAGGACCCCTGCCTGGGAGTGAGGGCATGTGAATTCTGACCTGCATCTACTGGACGTGGGTGAGGTTGCCAGTCTCCCCTGCAAACATCATGGTGGGCATCTCAGGGCTCTTGGCTTAGCCCTGGCCAGCCGGTAGCAGATGCTGCTTGGTGAATTTTTCAGTGTAAAGGGAAATGGTATCAGAACGTGAATGTCAACAGTGTGTAAAGGGTGGGCATCAGGAGTAAGTTTATGAATTACTATGGTGTGCAGAGTGGGCACCCAGGTGCTGGCTTGACGAGTGGGTACCCCGTGCACTCAGGTGCCTGGGAGTGAGTGCCCAGTGCTGTGCTCAGGGGCTCGGTGCTCCAGGCGTTGTACTGGCACACAGGGTGTGGAAGCCCACAGTCCTGCAGATGCTCCTCCTGCCCATCTTCCAGGCAGGGAAACAGGCAGAGCCTCTCTGCTGACCTTGTGTGGATGCCTGCCTAGGTGATGGACAGTGGTACTCGAGTCCTGCCCTTGTAGCCTGGAGTGTGCCCTTCCCCCATGAGGAGACCCATCCAGCCCTCTACGTTGAATGACCCCTGGCTTCTGTGCCCTGGGCACCCAGGGAAAACGTGTAGGGAGTGCTCCTCACGCTGCCCTGCTCAAGGTGTGCAGCCCCGGGACCCTGCTCACTGCCTGCTCTGGTTTGGAAGACCCAGCGGTGCCAGGCAGTGCCAGGCAGCTAGCTGCTGCCCAGAGTTCCAGCCTGAACCTCTTATTTTACCTCTGCTCGCAGGGCTCCCTTCCCACACCTGGCTCTTCCTTAAGGTTCCTAACAGTCGCATTGGGTGGCAGCCAGGGCCAGCGGACTGGTGGGTACCTTACAGGTGGCAGAGCGTCGTTGTGCTGGGTCTGCGGTGGGGAGGTACGCACATCCGAGAGCAGCGGGGCCAGGGCTGTCTGCCAGGAAAGGCAGTGACTATAGACATCGGGCACCCCCGAGTGTCACCAGCCTGCTACCTGCCTGCTTCAGGTGGGAAGATGAAAGAGGCTGGGAAGGCCCAGGAATGTGCAGGTCCAACATGGCACACACAGTAACTGCAGGCTGGTCGTAGTTGTTTGTTCCAGCCACGCTAAAGCCCCCGGCCCTGTGGTGCAGGAACTGAAACAGAGCCTGACAAGTGAAGGGTTCCACAGCAGGAACCCAGGGAACTGGCTGGAGAGCCGGTGGAGACCTAGCTAGTATCCTCTGGATGCTGACGTCCACAGCAGTAAGGATGGGGTCACCAGTAAGGAGAGATGTAGTCGCTAACCCTCATGGAGTGCTGATTACGCACAGGTGATAGTCTGAGTCCTTTATACAGATGAAAGCTAATACGTAGCACTGATAGTGTGCAGGCACGGGTCTGAGTTCTCCAGGTAGATGCCCACCAACATCCGCACATTACTGATGATGCTCAGGTACTGGTCTGAGTCTTCCAGGTAGATGAACCCCAGCACTCAACATAGTAAATACTGACAGCAAGTGCTGAGTCCTCCCTGTGGCTGAGTGCTCACTGGTCCCTATTTACACACGAGCAGTTAGGGCCCAGGCAGGCCGGCAGGCAGGCAGGCAGGCTCACTTTGCTTATAGTGGCGGAGCTGCCACTTGGTCCCAGGCTGTCTGTCTGCAGGTGCCCTGGGAGTGTCCGCTGAGCAGGATTCTAGAGGTCAGGAGCAGGGTTTTAGAGAGGCGTGGGAGGGGGAACCAGTGCTCAGAGCAGGGCATCTTCCCCGAGTGGAGGGGCTTCTGGGGTCTTCCTGCAACCCCTCCTGTAGCTCCTTCAGGGGAAGCTTGCTTTCCTCTGCCTCTTTCTACCCCAGGACAGGCACTCAGCCCCTGGGCCCTCCGTGGTGGTCTGAGGTGGCTGGAGCCACCTGGGCTACAAGGATGGCCAGGCTCTGAAGAGAACCCTGCAGCTCAGCACTCAGTGCCCCTGGCTGCCCTGCCGCCACTCCTCCGAGCTGTGCCACGCCTCTGTGCCTCAGTTTTCTGCAGGGAACATCTGTCTCCTGCCATGGAGGCCTTTAACGGCCCCTCTGCGGCGGCCTGCCCTGGGGGGCCGGCCTGGGGCTCGCTCTCCTGTCGTGTGGCACTTCTCTATCCAGGTAGCTTCTGTCTTCACCAGCTCTTCACCTCCTGACTGGTAAAACCAACACGAAAATAATTGCCCAAGGATGACAGTGAGCTTACAAAACAAAGGAGCCTCCCACCTGAAGTCGGCCAGGTTTCCGTGCAGGTGCGGAGGGGGGGGTTCTTCTTGCAGGTAGTTATGTGAGGCACAGACCCAGCACAGGACGCGTGTGCCTTGAGGTCTCTCGGGAAATCACCTTCGGAGCGCTCGCAGCCCAGCTGTGATCATCCACTGGCTCGAGGTCCCTGACGATGGAGGGCCGGTCCTTCTCTGAGTCCTGCAGGGCTTGGTGACCTAGGCCCCACAGTTGTACCAATCCCACAGGACCACCCCACCTCTGGCAGGGGGCCACTTGTGAACTGTCCCCAGGGGCGCCCATAGTCAGGAGCCCTAGCTTCCCACAGTAGAGCCGGGAACTGCTGCCCGCCTCAGTCGCCCAAGGGGTCAGGCAACCCTGGGAGCTGCCTCTTTGCTGAGGCAGGGCACCATCAAGGCCCCCCCCCCCCCCCCCCCCGCCAGCTTTGTTCCTCCCCCTGACCCCTCCCCCACTCTCCTTGCCTTTGCCCTGGTGACTAAGGGCCTGGGAGATCTGGGTGGTGGAGGGGAGCATTGCATCATGCCAATAAAAAAAGGGGAGAGAGGAATTGGCTCCAGAAAGTTTCGGCGGAAGTGAAATGCCTCGAATCGGTCTTGTGTTGAGTTGAAGCAGGTTTCTGGGTGTGTATGTGGGGGGGCGGGGGTGAAGGATGAAGGACGGCCAGTGGTCTGGGTGGTTGGCACGGAGCTTCACCTGCTCAACCCAAGGCCCACCCTGGGTGACGCAGTGGGTCCTCCGTTTTTAAGAGCTAATTAAACCACACTCAAAGAAGTTAGGAAAAGGAAGGCGCTGCCCCTAGACTCCCTGAAGGGCTCAGGTGGCTTTGGCTGGGGAGCTGTGCAGAGGAGTGGGCGCTCCCCCTCCCCCACAGGCTCTCCCCCATGCTGGCATCCCAAGGCGTGCGGCACTTGAGGTCTGGTCTGGCATGGGGTCTACAAGCACCCAGGAGTCTGAATCAGGCCTGTGAGTGATGGCCTTGTTTGACCAGGGACCTTGGGAAGTTCCAGTCTCTTGGAGACCCTTGCCTTGTGTGGTGTCCTTGGGGTGAAGGAAGGCTCCGGTGGGTGTCCCGGGACTCCAGCCCCTGGATTCGGGATGCTTCCTCAGACGGCAGCCATCCACAGGATGGAGTCCGTGTTGGGAGCCTTCGATGTTACTGTGCTTTTTCCCTCAGCGCTCAGCAGCAGTGCTGACAAATGAGATTTTCACTTGGAAAATATGATTTCCAAACAGAATTGAGAGTTGCTTTTATTTTCTAAATGATATTGCCCCTGACACATGTGCCACCCAGGTGGTGGCTGAGTCTGAGCTCCCAGTGGGAGGAACCCCCTCCTAGCCTTCCACGGGCCTGTCTGTGTCTGCCTTATAGACTCCCCCAACCCAACACACAGGGCGGCCCTTCCACCCTGGAGCCCCCATTTGGGCCCACGAGGACAGAGCCCTTGCTTTGAACAGAGCCTGGGAAGCCACCCTCTTCTTCAGGGATGCCTCAGTTTGTGGTCTTGGCCTTGACCTCCTAGTTACCTTGGTCCACCTTGTCCAGCCTGCTGCTGTTCAGGGGCTGCTTCCTCCTGGCCCTGCTGAGACCCCATGTTTGCCAGGGCTGCACACCACGCCTTGGGCTGGTGCAAGGGCCACATAACCAGTGTTCCTGGGCGAGCCAGTGCTTCCTGGCTCCCTGGCCCCTCCCAGGAAACCTCAGTCCCCAAGTCCTTCCACTTAAATCTGCCCAGGACTCCCCCCTCCCCCTTCCATTGTGCAGTCTCCCTGCCTCTAGGTAGGCTGGGTTCCATGGAGAAAGATGTTGCTGGGGAGAGAGAACCTGAGCTGCTTTTCCTTGGCTCCTCTCCTTTGAAGCATTGAGATGGACGGCACCCGCAACAGCGGCGCGGAGCCCTCTCCTCCACCAGGTTTGATGGCCCAGGACCACCTTGGATTTTGCACTGGGAGTTTTTGCATGGTGTCTCAGGAGACCTACTAAGTCCCAGGCACATAGGACAGCTGGTTACTGAGGTAGAAAAATATCTCCTGTGCTTTTGCTGAACGCCTGATCACACAATTTTGTATCTATGTTCACTCCCTCTTGGGGCCTTGCTGCTGTTGGGAGCTTGGGGTAGGTGAGGTTGCCTCAGGTCCCTTCCAGTTGGGGCTGAGTGTGGGTTGGTTGCTTTGGATTTTCCTGAGCATTTGTTCCTTCAAAGAAATGTGGTGAGATGATGCCAGTGCTGGTGAGAGTAGCCTTGATTTGCTGAACCTGCTGTAGGCTTGCTGTTCGATGGGAGAGAAGAAAACAGACTTGGAGGGGCAGAGCAGTTTGCTGAGGCTCAGGTTGGGCAAGAGCTCTGGCCGGGGTTGAACCCCGCACTCTGGAGGTTTGCATATTAAATGCCAGAGCCACACCAGACAAAAACCATGCTTTTGCAACATTTGTCCCAGATGGCGTCTTGCTGGCCATGAAGGGAGTGGATTGGTGTTCCCCCTCCTGACACACGGCGTAGTACGGCTCAACTGCAAGGACGTCCAGTTTTGTCTTGGCCAAATTTAGCTATGTTGTTGTGTTGGAAAATGTTAATCTGTTTTCTATTTCCCCCTTCCTACTTTTTTTTATTTGTATGATTAGAATCAGAATCGTTTGGAATGAGAAGAGAATCTGCAGGTTGTCTGGTTCTGATATGACAGTAATGACACACAGACTGCTTGCTATTCCTTGACTGGCCCATGGTAGACATTGCTAATCAATCTTGGCACAGTCAATCTTCTCAGTGAGCTCCAGACACAGCCATTACAAATCAGTATTGGTATACGTTGTGAAAGCTGTTTGCTACATCTGGTGTAGTCTAGCCAGTCTTACCATGGACTCAGAACTCAAGGCCCAGAGTAAATTGAATGGCCTCAGGGAGCCCTGGAAGTGTGGGACCTAATTCACAACCAGGTGCTCAGTACCAACTTTGGGTTAACACTGAGGGCGCATGGACCCCTCACCTTCTTATAGGCCCATCCTGGGGCCTGTATAACTTTCCAACAGCAGGAAACACCATCATGCAGAAGTAAATATGGGAATGATAAAACATTTCATTAAGAAGGAAAGAGCTAGGCTTTTGTTCAGAGTTGATTGGCTGGGGCCAGGGTTTTATCTGTGCAGCATTTTCTGTGCTTTCTGGGAGCTGTGTTTAGTCTCCTTGGTTATGATGAACTATTTCTTCTAACTTCGTCTGGAGTTTCAAGGTTGGTACTACTTGCCCCTAAGATGTTTATTTTAAGATCGAGAGGTAGTCTCACTCTCTGATAAGCAGATCACGTCATGGGAGATGTGCCTGATGGTGGTCGCATGCTGGGCCGTTTTACAGAAGTGGGCTGGGCCTCTCCCTGCCTGGTGACCTTCTTACCACACGGGTGACCTTGGGCCACTTCACTTCTCTGACCTGGAGATCAGAGGAACAGAATGACTGTAAACCTCCAACATCAAGGATTAAAACGATGCTTGAAAAACTATCTCCAAGCTGGGCACCGGTGGCTCACGCCTGTAATCCTAGCTACCGAGGGGGCTGAGATCTGAGGATCACGGTTCAAAGCCAGCCTGGACAGGAAAGTCCGTGAAACTCTTATCTCCAATAAACCACCAGAAAACCGGAAGTGGCGCTGTGGCTCAAGCAGTAGAGTGCTCGCCTTGAGCTGAAGAGCGCAAGGACAGCGCCCAAGCCCAGAGTTCAAGCCCCATGACCAACAAAAAAAAAAAAAGAATATCTCCAGAAAATAATTCAAGCAGCCATGGCAGAGTGCACATTTGTGTGCCTCGAATTTGACCCACAAGTATGGGTTGGTTGTGCTGTGAAAGTGTTCATCCCTGGGCTGCCTGAGGAATCACCTGAAGCCACGGAGCACTGGCTGGAGGTGGACCAGCCTTGGGCACAGGCCTAAAGACTTCAGTGAGGGCCCGTAGAGCCTGGGAAAGGAAGCCAGGGGCCTTCCTGCTTGTCATCGTGTAGAGGATCCCAGTGAACGAGTTCTCAACTTCACCTCTTCTTCCCTAGTTAGCATTGATCTTGAGCCATGCCCAGAGTGCAGCGTTAAGGACTAGGCGTGTGGCTTTGCCACTGAGATTTATGTTTGCCTGTTTTTAAGCCAATAAAAGTAGCGGAACTTTCTCTTTTGTTGCTTCATTACTCCAGCCATTTGGCAGGACAGTGCTTCTGTTCTTTATTCTCAGGTTTGCTTTGCTGAATACAGTGGCTCACGCTTGTAATCTCAGCTATGTGGGAACCCTAGGTCTGGAGGATTGTGGTCCATACTGCACCTCAGCAAAAAGCATCAGCTCCTATCTGAAAAACAACCTGAAGCAAAAAAGGGATGGAGATATGGGTGGCCCAGGTCACAGAGTGCCCACCTGGCAGAGCTGGCCCTCAGTGCAGGCCCAGTAAAAGCATGCTGTGTATGTGTAGCCTCTGTTCTCCTAAGGATTTTGTAGGGCGATGTGAGCTGGCTCCACTGTTGGGTACCGGTGGCTAAGGGTAAGGCTGGGTGAATAATGGAACCCCTCATCCGGATGAGGTGATGAGGGCACCTTGTCTAGTCCTCTCCTGGCCCACAGGTGGTGGAGAGGAGACAGGCTGTAAGAGGCCCTGAATCTCCAGGGTCACCATGGCTGGGGCCTGGCGGGCCGAGCCCGGGCCCTGCCTTATGTCCCATGCTGGAGCCAGGGGCTGGGAACGGATAGGACAAGGAGGAGGGCCTTACAGAGTGCTCCCTTCTCCCCACTTCTGTCCAAGCTGGGGTGTGGCCAGGATTGTCTCCCCCTGAGTCACCTGGCCAGGGTGGTTTTCTCCAGGCAGCCACCTCTGGCGTGAAGCTAAGGCCTTGTCTAGCTCCCCTGAGTGTGGCATAGTTGGGGGTGGTGGTGCAAAAGGCGAGTTACTAGTGAGTATTGCTGTCTTTTATGTGGGGTGAGCAGGCTTTCGGGAGGGCTGCCTACCAAGCACAGGCCCGATTGTGGTTGGTGCTCCATAAATACTTGTCCAGTGCATGGAGAAGGAAATAATTTGATTAACAAGGACATTACTAAGTGAGCTGGCCTTGGCCTTGGTTTAGCTGGGTAGTGTAGGGTCCTCTGTGGCCATGAGTTCTGAAGATGAGTTCTGTCATCTGGGACTAGCCAAGGCTGTCTGGGAAGCGGGCTTCCTACAGTGGGTCACGTGAGTTTGCCACAGACCCTGGCCCAGGGTTTCCTGCATGTCTGGCACTGTGCTAGGGCCTGGTCCTCAGGTGGGTGAAGCAGGGATCCCTTGGGCCTACTCCATTCCAGAGGAGACGTGACCTTTGCCCAGGTGTGGCATTTCAGGTAGTAATAATGAGTGCGATGAAGAAAGTACAAGTACATCATTTGTCTTTTTCCTCTAATTCCCTGCGTGTGTGCCACCGGTGCTGGGGCTTGAACTCAGGACCCTTGCCTGTTGCTTAACTTTTATGCTTAAGGCTAGCTCTCTATCACTTGAACCACAGTTCTACTGACAGCTTTTTAAATTTTTTTTTTGGGTAGTAATTGGAGATAATCCCATGGCTGCCTTCAAACTCTGCTCCTTGGATCTCAGGCTTCCAAGCAGCTGGGATTATAGACATGACCCACCAGCCTTTTTCTTTTTTAAAAATGGAAATGAGTGCAGTTGATTGTTTGTCTTGGTAGAGGGTGGTGCTCCTGGGCCGTGGCCATGTAGTGACTGACATTGGTGGGGTTATGAAGTCCCCCCAGACCAGCCCACCTGCCGCTCAGCAGATCCACGGACCCTGCAGCCAGCCAGTTAGAGTGCTACCTTCTCCCTGGGATATGTTGGCTGAACTGAATTTTTCTGGCCACTCCTTCCTTGTATCTGACTCTCATCCTCCCTGGGAACGAGGAACAAAAGGGCCCGGTATGAAAGGCGCTGTTGTTCCTTCTAGTCTGGAAAGCCAAGGTGGAGTTCTGCAGTTCTGCAGGAGGTGTGTGGCTGGCCAGGCCTTTTGCTCTTTCTGGGTCTCATTTTTTGGCTAATTCTTCTGATTAGATTGAGCAGGACATACGAGAAGACAGGAACTCTCAACCTGTCTTTGCATGTATGTGGTCCAGTCCTCATAGGGCAGGGGTAGGGCAGGGACAGGGGTCTTGCTGGGCTTTAAGAGGTTCTTAAATGAAGGGCGTGGTAGTCTTATGGTACCTAAGACCTGGAGCTAGGACTTAGGCTGACATTGGCCATGAGATCCGGCAGGACCTCTGCTGCCTGAGCCTTCCAGCCTTGGGTCCCCTGCAGACATCGATGGTGTTGATGCTTGGTGATATGGCAGGCTGACTCAAGGTGAAGCAGATGTGCTCATCGGGGGCTCGTCACCGAGCTTCCCCTCCTTTCTGGGGAGAAGGCAGGAGGCTCTGAACATCACAACGATCACATCTGGGAAGAAGGACTTGGCGTTACCTTGCCAGCCTTCCTGCCTCTGCTCTTTCCAGTGGGATCCTCTGGTCCAGGAGAACAAGACTGAGCCACGCATGCACATTGTGGGGACTCCCGGACCCCAGAAGACACAGCGCCACCGTCTCCTCCAGATGCGACTGGAGGGCTTGCTCTTAACCTCCTACCCTCCTGTCCTGACTTACAAGCTGTGCAGTGTGTCTGTACCCATCAGTACGACTCTTCAACTCCATTTCCTGTATGCATCACTGGGGCCTTGGTAGGGTGGAGGCCTGCTCCTCTCTCCAGGCTCCTGTGCTGCAGTATCTGCCCCACATGCTTGGCCTCTGTGCCTACAGTGTGCATGTATGGGACACCTGCTGGATGCAGGCACTTTGCTCAGGCAGGGAAGAGGGAACTGTGGATGTCCACTCCAGGCCCATGTGGATCTAGCACAAACAAGGGTGATTCACAGCGGGAGCATTGGGAATGGGGCGAGGTCCTGGAGGACAGGAGGGAGAGGCTGCCCATGGATAAGGAGTCATCCTGGACCAGGCTCACTGGGGGTGTGGCCAGTCCAGGGTGAGAAGAGGGTGGTGCCAAGTGCCCCGGTGTATGAAGAATGGACAGAGTAGATGTGCACTGTCCTGCATCCTGAATCCAGGACCTAGATACCCACGTGGAAGCCAGATCCCAGGAGTGGCTCTTGCCCTGTGTGGGCCCTGAGGACCAGGAGAGGCTGCACGGATGTGAGGTGGGCTCCAAGCCCACCTGAACTGGACAGGTAGGCTAGCCTTGACGCCACTCTAGACGAGGAGCATCCTCCTTCCCAGGTAGTGGTCTCAGTGGCAGGTGAGGAATATACCACGCAGGGCTGTGCCCCTTGCCTACTGTGTGCCTTGCCCTCTGTTGTGGGGTGGAGGTAATGCATGCCTGGCATCAGCACAGAGTGCGTAGGAAAAGGATGGATGCCTCCTCCTGTATAGTTACCCGGAAGACAGGAGAGGCAGGGTGGGCAGTGCCTCCCAGCAGCGGACAGCTGGCTCTGCCATCAGTCCTGCGTTCAGGCTCTGAGATTGCCCAAGTTGTGGTGAAATGGTTGTTGCTTCTCACTACCTCATTGACCTCTCTGAAAAGGGGTAGCAGTGCGCCCCTCTGGGCACAGGAGCTGCTAGGTCAGGTTTGTTATGGTAGCTTCCTGGTTGGCTTTGGGTTTAGGGACCCTAACTATTGCCTTTCCTGGAATCCCATAGCCACCAGCAGGTCTCTAGTGTAAAAATGAGAGCTGGAGACAGGTGCTGGTGACTCATGCCTGTAATCCTAGCTACTCAGGAGGCTGAGAGGTGAGGACTGTGATTTGAAGCCAGCTCCAGCAAGAAAGTCTTTAGGACTCTGGTCTGATTAACCAGCAAAAATCCTAAGTGGATTCATGGCTCAAGTGGTAGAGTGCTAGTCTTAAGCCCCCCCCAAAAAAAAAAAAAAAAAAAGCTCAAGGACAGAGCCAGGGCTCTGAGTTCAAGCCCTGGTACTGGCATCAAAGCAGAACAACTCTGCCAGTTCACCGCCGCAGTGTCACAGTGTGGTAACTTCGGCAGCGTGTGAGTGAGGAGGACCAGCGCCTCCTCCACAGCCTCTGAAGGCCAGGCACAGTTTCTGCAGCTGCAGTTTGAAGAGTGATGTTGACAGCATCAGGTAAATTAAATGGTCTCTGCTCTCTGCTGCTTCCACATTCTGGGTGCTGGGTCGGCCAGGCGGCTTGTGTGTCTGGAACTTTCCAAGAAGCGGTGATACCCGGGCCCAGGCGTGTGGGGGTTGTCATCTCTGAGCAGTGGCTCCCTGCCTGGATGGAGGCCTCAGCTTGACCCCACCCAGATTTCCTGCCCTACTGTGGCCTGCAGAAAGGTTAGAGATGAGGTCGGGTGGGCGGCCAGAGGCTCAGGGCCGGCCTTCCCTCGCTCCGTCTCCTGCCGGAGGGCCGGATGCAGGCCGAGTCCTGCTCGATGCCAGCCGCAGCTGGGACTGCGGTTCTGTATGTAAATGCTTCTTTGTTGGCCTTAGGTCATCTGTCTTCACACAGTGTCGGTGCGTGCTGCGTGTACATACGCATGTGTGCACACGCACACACATAACACTTTCCAAGGCTGTCTCTGGCATTTCTCTGCGTGTGTGCCTGCTAGGCTCTAGTAGTGTTGTATTACTTCTGTGCCTCAGTTTCCTCATCTGTAAGATAAGATCTGCAGCAGTGTTTGTGACCTGGGAGTGTAGCTGGGACTCGGGGCTTGTGTGACACACCGGAGGCCAGCAGCCACGTCTTTCAGGTGTCTTTCAGAGCAGGCCCTGAGGTGTGTCCATGCGGCCTGACCCTTCTTTCCTGTCCTCCCCTTAGAGGAGTTTGAACTTAGCTGGTCAAGGTCAACTCCCAGGAAGCTGAGGGTGCTGGTATGTCTGGGTTCCTTCAGAGGTACCCTGCAATGATGCTGAGCCTGGGAAGGGGTGGGGGTGTCACCCTTCCAGACAAGGATGACACAGTGAGGGGCCATGCAGGGGCATGGGAAGCAGGTCCTGAGGTCCTGAGGTAGCAAGGCTGGGAGACAGAGCCTGGTGTGGGTCAGAGGCACAGGCAAGGGCTGCTTGCAGGACCTTGTCTTGTCTTTGGGTCAGCTTGAGCATTCTGTGGAGCCTTGAGAGGTGAGCGTGTGCGAGTTTGGAGGTCCCCTGAGCTGCTCACCTGCCATTCGAGGCTCCTGGGTGGTGTGGATTACCCTGCTGAGTCTTAGCACGCTTTGTTTTCCTTTCTTTTCCTCCCTTTCTTTCTTTTTTTTTTTCCCATCCAGCACTGGGGATTGAAGGCAGGATCTCCTGCTTATTACCAAGTGAATGCTCTACCACCTGAGTCACACTCCTAGCCCTTTGGCTTAAAAACAAAACAAACAAACCTGGTGCTGTGGCTCATGCCTGTAATCCTAGCTACTCAGGAGGCTGAGATCTGAGGATTGAGGTTCAAAGCCAGCCTGGGCAGGAAAGTCCATGAGACTCTTCAGTTAACCACCAGAAAACCAGTGGTGTTGTGGTTCAAGTGGTAGAGTGCTAGCCTTGAGCTGAAGAGTTGAGGGACAGAGTTCAAGCCCCACTGCCCATCAAAAAAAAAAAAAGTCTGTCTGTCTGTCTGTCTAGTATGTCTTGTTTCCCTGGCTTATGATTGTGATCCTCCTGTCTCCGCCTCCCAAGTAACTGGGGTTATAGTTGTGAACTACTGTGCCTGGCCATTCAGAGTCCTGATCTGTAAAATATATCTGTGAAATAGCCCGAAGCCACACCAGAGGTCACTTGGTGTGTCTGCTTCTCTTGTTCCTCTCTAGTCTGTGTTTTCTGTCTGGTGTACCACTGGTCTCTGTGTGTGCACCACAGGCATGAGCCGGGCTGTGGACATCACTGACGTCCCCTCTTGTTTGCGCTGGGGGCGGGGAGGGGGGACTGTAATTGCATTCCTCAGCAGTGAGTGACACAGGCTGGGAAGCGGGGTGTCCGCGAAGCTGCTCTGTAATTTTCGTGTCTGGGATGGGTTTCAGGACCAAGCTGTTTTCTTCTTTGACCAGCAAAAGCTGTTGCCCAAGTCAACAGCGGTGAGTTTTTGAGTTTGTCTTAGTTGGTTTTCTTTTTTTCCTTTTCTTTCTTCAAATAAGTCTCTTCTCTCCCTTCCACCCCCGTCCTATGAAATGAAGCCGGGGACTTGGGTGCGGTGGTAAAAATTAGTAGTTCTGTCCTTCTCATGTGGGAGTTGAGATGGGGTTGGTTTACACATTTATTTCCAGGTTGGAGGCTGGCTTGGAGATGAAGATCTCCACGCCCCGCTAGGATGCCTGTGGCCCCGTGGCCCTGGGGCTGGCCTGCCATGGGAGGGGCAGGGGCAGCAGCACGGCGTCCCCCAGCATCTGACCCTTGGCCCAAGTGTAGTCTTGATATACTTTACTTGGAAAAAAGAAAGTGCCAGAAAGTTGTCTGCATTTAAAAATTGGAAGGGTTCCCTTAAAAACGGAGTCTGGATTTCCATTTTCTATGAATAACAACAGAAGAGCACTCCTGACTTTGTGGGGGCTGCTGATCCTGGGGCGGATCTGCCAGGGTCTGCCTCTCCTGGATCTGCTGTTGTGGGCACTGGCTGCAGGGGGCCATTGTCACCATCCCCCTCCCCCCTACTGCTGGCACCTGCTCTAACTCAGGTGTGTTCTCCTTCCTCCCTCCTCCCCCCAGTCATTCTCACTCTACTCCAAACCCCTTCCCCTCCCCCCTCTTGGTCCCCTGGGACCCAGGGGGATTGCAGAGATGATCTGGGTCCGGCCGCAGTCCAGGTGAACCCTGAGTCTCCCATCCCGCACTGGCCACTTCCATGGCCGGAGACGAGGCTTCTCAGGGTGCCAGGGGTGCCTTTCTTGCCCAGCTCTTTTCTCCATTGGTCCTTCTCACATATCCCCCCACCCACCCCCAACTTCCAGGGGACCTCTGGGGCCACAGGGCAGGAGGGGAGAGGACAGCGGCCGCTTGTCGGGCGGTGGCCAGGCTGGGGTGACTCACTTTGAAAGCTTTGAGACGTCATTTCACCTGAGGAGGCTCCGCCGCACGGAGGTGAAGCAGCCTCTTCCCGCAGGACCTGCCGCTGGGAGGAGGCAGCTGTGGTCAGCGAGGCTGCCGGGCGGGAGCGCGGCGTCAGGCCTGGGCCCCCTCCCACCTCGCTGGGTCTATTGAAGTCACTTTGTTGAGGTGTAATTGGTGTGCAGTAAACTGCGACTCTCCCTTTCCTTTTCCAGTGGTCCACTGCAAGCCATCCAGAGCTGTAGACGGCATGATAATTGAGGACAGCCACCCGGTCACTGCCGGGCTGCCGTCCCGCCGGGGTGACTGTAGCCCCTGCCGTCCTCTGCTTTCAGCGCCTCCTCTGTCTCTGCCCTGAATGTCTTTTTTTCTTCTCATGCACACTTTCATATTTTTATCATCACAGTGTTATGGGACATTCCGTGATGTTCTCCAGGTTCTAAAGTTTCTTGTAAATGGTCCCTAACTTTCCGTACTGGGTCCTCACCTGTCTGTTTACCTGCGTAGGTGTGACTCAGCAGGGCCTCCGGCTGTGGCTCACCATGTGACTGCCCACAGTGCCCTTTGTGTGAGCCAGTCTGGTTACTTGTTTATTCTGCCATGGCACAAGTCGGTCCACTGTGGTGCTCATCTCCACACGCCTTGCTTTGCAGTGGAGCCAGAGCCTCGGCCACCTTGCCCACGTTGCGCCCTTTGCCTCCCGCCCAGGCCAACCAGGTACAGCCCACGCGAAGGAGAGTGACAGCTCCCTAGGCCGGGGCTCGGGCGAGGATCCCAGGGTCTGTTCGCTTTGGTGACCAGCTTGGACTATTACCTTTGGGTCGAGTGGCAGGCTGAACACCCGAGAGGCACAGTCGAGACCAGATGCACTGCTCCTCCAGCTAGCTGCTGGTTAGGGCTGGGTGCTGGAGCAGTGGCTTTCCTGTGAGCCTCATGCCAAGGCCCAGAACGCTCCCATTATCCACCGTGATCAGACTGGAACCCAGCAGCTCAAACACAACAGAAATTTGTGTTTTTTTTTCTCCAGTACAAAAGAAAACTAGGGTATAGGCTGTCATATTAGGATGAGTGTTGTTGATTTGAAGTCTGTGGACTTCAGATCCTTTATCTTGCTGCTTGACGCCTTGCCTCAGTCAATATGGCTGCTGAAGTTCCTGCCATTTTATTTACATTCCAGTTAGTAGGAAGTGGGTGGTTGTCATCGTATCTGTGTTCTGGCTAGCAGGAAGTAGCTGTGGGGGGAGAGTGGGAGGGACTTCTACCCTGGTTAGGAGACTTCTGCTTTCCTCTTACTGGCCAGGCGAAGTCACAGGGCAGCCCCAGGCTGGAAAACGAGACTTACTGCCCAGTACAAGATAGGAGAGGAGAGACAGGCTCTTACCTAAGCCTACTGGCGGTCTCTGCCACACCCCGCAGTATCGCAGTATCCTAGGGTGTCTCCATTCTACTCTGGGGAGGTGAGGACTAGCAGGGAGACGCTTCCAGAACAGGCTGACCCTTTAGAACTGCTCACATGTGTCCAGTGGAGGAGCTGGTGCTCGCTGGAGGGTGTGTGCCCTCCTGGCTGAGAGGAGACGAGCCCTCCCGCTCCGGCGGGGAGTTGAGATTCCGAAGAGCCCTGGGACTGCACTGTAAGGGGTGGGGAGGGCTCTGGTTTCTTGTGACCAAAGGGGCTGGAGAGGTGTGCTGCCAGAGTGAGAGGCAGCGAGCCGACCGAGGTGAGGGCTGTGTTCCTGGGGCCTAGGGTGGGAAGGGGCATGTGTGGAGCCCTGTCCAGGGGTCAGGGTTGGAGGTCTGGTGTCCACATGGCTGTGTGGTCACACTGTCCCTGCCCTGTTGACCCTGACATCTCTGGTCCTTCCTGGGATCCTGAGCTGCAGGTGAGCCTTTGTGTCCAGGCTCCTTGGTGGGAAAGTTGGCAGTGAGCCAATCGCAGCTCCCACCTCTACAGGGGAGAGAGGGGCCACAGTGATGTGTGTCGGCCCATTCCCAGCATGCCTTGTGCTGGTGGGAGCTGGTAGGGCAGGCACCTGTCCCCCTCAGGGCTCCGCCAGAGTTGGGGGTGTTGCCTGATCAGGAAAGTGCTCCAGCCCTTTATTCTTGTTCCTTTCCTGGATGAGGGAGGCCACGCTGCCCATGCTGCCCATGCTGCCCACGCTGCTCACGCTGCCCACGCCGCCCCTGCTACCCCTGCTGCCTGATTGTTCTCTTGTGGTAGGAGCATTGGGGGCAGCCCAGGGCTGATCCCGCACCCAGCACTGGCCTTTGGTTTAAAGTTGTAGGGAACTCTACCTGACACAGACTTTAATTTTAAACTGAGGATGTGCAACCAAGGTCCCTTCCTCTTCAGAACTTTCTCTTCCACGTCATAGGCTGAGCCTGAGGTCCATACTACCTCTCCTCCCCCCTCCCCCCCCCAAGTTAGCTTCTGCTCTCTGTCCCAGCTTGTCTGCTTTGTGCCTCAGCTTGAGAGACTTCTTACAAGTGCATATTGCAGGAGTTTTACTTTTGAGATCTGGTTATGGATTTTACTTATTATGAGATTCAGATAGCATGAACTTAGTCATTTTAGATGAGTGCTTCAGTGGCACATGGCCACCTTATTACTGAATACGCCTGTCCTCCAAGGAGCTCAGGCAGTGAGCAGTCACACCCCACGTTCTTCTCCCCAGCCCCTGGCAGCAGCAGAGGACTCTAATTCTTTGTGTGTGCATGTGCGTGCATGTGCCTGTGTGTGTGCACACCCATGTGCATGTGTGCACACCGGTCCTGGGATTTAAACTCATGGACAGTGCCCCTTAGCTTTTTTGCTTAAGACTGGCACTCTAGCACTTGAGTCACAGCTTCATTTCTGGTTTTTGGTGGTTAATTGTAGGTAAGAGTCTCACAGACTTACCTGCTGCCTGGGCTGGCTTCCCAGCCTTTGAAGCTGGATCCTCAGATCATAGCCACCCCAGTAGCCAAGATTACAGATGTGAGCCACCAGTTTCTATCAAGGGTTCTAATTCTAAACCTTGACTTGGCACAAAGCAAGTGCTCTGCAGCAGCCTGCGGGCACACTGGAAGAAAATCCCTGCCAGCTGAAAGCCTGGGCTTCCTGAGCGTTACTGTGTGCGGGAACCCAGGACTGCCATGCTCCAGACTTTCCCACACAGTGGGTTGTGGCCTGAAGAACCCTCAAGCCCAGGGCCCGGCCTTTCTTAGGTCGCTTGTTGGGTGACATGCCTGGTTTTATTAGGCTGCATGAACTCCTTCCATCCAGGCAGGTAATTTTATAGGTAGAGAATAGTTTCCCAGCGCATCACAGAGGTTAAGCAGCTTGCAAACCTGCACAGCTCCAGATCTTCATCTGAGTGCGGAGCCTGTCTCCTCCTCCTCCACCTCCTCCCTGGGTCAGATCTTTTGTATAGGATTTTGAAAGTAAGTTGTAACTCTACTTCAATGAAATATAGTAGTAATGAGCATTTGTGTGGTGTGGGCCGTGTGCAGATACTTTTATGCTTGGTTTAGCTTCTCCTGCAGGGGTGTGGGGAGGGGAATACTCTACAGCCTGTTTGCCCAGACCTTGCTGGAAATACATGGAGGATCTCCTTTTGCTCTGGTGGGGTCTCCTTTAGCACTCGTGGTAGGGGCTCCCCTAAAGCAGAGGGAAGGAAGGAAAGGCCAGTGACATGTAGTCTGAGGGCCAGAGTCGAAGCTAGGTGCCATGTTTTACAGGAAGGCCTGGTATAGTGGTCAGCGTCGATGCTGTTTGTAGCATTGGGGGTTGTTGGGCCAGGGAGGCTGCATACTCTTCAGGTTTGGTCTGTCTTCCTGGGTATAGGATGGAGCATCTTGCCTGTGGGTGGAGGTTTTGATGCTATAGTAGTACTCATTTGTCCATTCATTCATCCATTCTTTTACTCATTCGTTACTTGTTCACCTCTTCATTTTTTCACTCTTTATTCATCCATTCTTCCATCTATCCATTCATCCATTCATTCTTTCATCTGTCTTTCCATCTGTCCATCCATCCATCCATCCATCCATCCATCCATCCATCCATCCATCCATCCATCCATCCATCCATCCATCCATCCATCCCTGTTCTGGCCTGATAAACTGTGTGCTTGGGGCCCTGGGGCTCATGATGGGCTAGGCAGTCACTGTCTCATTCTTTGAAGACATGGGTTGATGCCTCTCCTGATTTGCATGTGCCAGGCCCCGTCTCTTTTTCCAGCCTTATGCCAGAGGAATGGCACCCTCCCAGTGACTTTCTGTCACTGAAGAGGAAAAGGCTGCTCAGAATGGTCTGGAGGGTTTTGTCAAGTTTACCCGGGCCCTGAGAGAGACTGAAACTGAACGGAGGCCCTGTGTGTGAGAGAGAGAGGAAGTGCAGGAGTGCTGTGGGGGAGGGGCCGCACTCAGCTGAGCCTTCCTGGGGGGTGGGGCCACTTCTTCCAGTCCCTGGGGTCCCAGTCCAAGCAGGTCTCCTGGGGCTGCAGGCAGGGGGCTGCCCTCCTTCTGGAAGCTCTGGAGAGACCTAGTTCTTTCCCTTTGGTTTAGAGGCTTCCTGGGGCCGTTTACCCCACCTCTGCTCCTGCTGCCCTTCTGCAAGGACGTGAGGGCCTGGGCTCCTGCTAGTCACAGTGACCTCCTGTCCCGAGCATCCGGAACTCCTTTGCCTTATTAGGTCACCTGTTGACAGCGGCGAGGGCTCCTTATAGGACACCTTTGGGGGCCGTCGTTTGCTTGTTATAGCTGGAGGGGTGCTGTGGGGATTGTAGTACAGCCAGGGCTGGAAGGGGCCAAGTGGGCAGCAGGGAACCGGGCCCAGGGGCCCTGTCTGCCACCAGGCAGATTGGGGATTGATCACTTGCCTCTTTGCTCCCGTTTAACCTGGGGCATGTGTGTCCCTGAGACCGGAGCTAGAGAGGGCAGTCCTCAGAACTCCTAAGCTTTAGCTGAGGGAAGAAAAGAGAGAAATATGGACTTTGGCCATTCATAGATGAGTTGCTACGAGGAAAAACACACAGCCTGATAAGGAGGCCTGGGACCCACCTGCCTAGGTGAGACTTGAAGAGTCTGGGGAGCCTTCTGTAACCTATGCAAAGACCCTGGGGCAGGGATTTGCTTGTGTTTCCTCGGAATGCAAGCCTGGAGGAAGAGGATAGGATGGACCTTCAGTGGCCAGTGGTGGCCTAGTGGTCTGGGGCTTCGGAGGAACTTTAGCTTTGACTCTGTGTTGGACCTTGGACGCAGGAAGATGTATGTCAGCTCCTGGAACTGAACTGCCTGCCTGCTGGCCTGCCTTCCTCTTCTGCCCTCTGCGTATTTTGGAGGCTGACCCTGCTGCGTTTTGTGGCACTGGGCGTTGACCTTGCTTCTGGTCTGGGGACCTCACCATCGCCTCCTCCAGCCTTCGTCACTGCTGGCTGCTTACAGCTTTGCTGTTCATGCAGCAGGATGCTTTACACATTAGAGCTTGCCCCCCAACCTGTCCCTAGACTAGGATGGTGATGCGAATAGTGGACAGAAATCAGGCAGCAGGAAGGAGTGGCTGCATTTGCTTTCTACAGGTTTCATCTCACCGGACTCTTGGGGGAGGTAGCCTCTGTTCAAGCTGGATGGATTAGTAAATATTAGTTGACCACCTACTGCGTGCTGGATGTCTTGCTGGATATGAGATGCAGTGGTGAGCTGAAGTCTTTCTGCCTGGCCCGTGCAGTTGTGCATATGGGTTGGGCCTGCACCCTCCCATCCACTGGAGCCTGTCAGTCCCCCACACCCTCCCCCCTTTCTTTTTGTCTTTTTGGTGCCAGTACTGGGGCTTGAACTCAGGGCCTGTTCATTCGGGGATGTTCGGAGGGGCTGTAAGCACTATCCTGGTGGTGTTCATTTGGGGAATGTTCAGAGGGGTGGGCCTTGTTGAGGGGTCCTGTCAGCAGCCTCCTGAGTGTCCTGAGTGTGCAGGTCTGCTGCTATGCAATGTGGTGTGGGGCAGAAGAACCTGGCACTATGCCTGACGGGCCGGCAGAGCTTGGGAAGGCCACAGTCTATGTTCTTCGTGTGTGGGTCTGCAAGCAGGTGAGCTGGTGTGAGGCTCTGAGGAAGGGGTGTCCTGGAGTGGCTGCAAGGGCCAGGCTGGCAGACTTAAAATTCAAGGGGGCTTACGTACATGGTGACAGACAGGCTCATGACCCCAACATGCCCATGTGCCTGCTTACTACTTATCCACACGATTATTTTTTTGTTTTAATTTTGTTGGTCATGTGGCCTGAAACGTTGGACTGGGTGCTGTCCCTCAGCTCTTTAGCTGAAGGCTAGCGCTCTACCATTTGTACCACAGAACCACTTCCAACTTTTTCTGCTTATGTGGTGCTGAGGAATTGAACTCAGAGCCTCATGCATGCAAGGCAAACACTCTACCACTGAGCCACCTTCCCAGCCCAAAGTTTTTTTTTTTTTGGGTCCGGTCATGGGGCCTGAACTCTGGGCCTGGGTGCTGTCCCTCAGCTCTTCAGCTCAAAGCTAGCCAGGCTAGCGCTCTACCACTTGAGCCACAGCACCACTTCCGGCTTTTTTTTCTTTTTTCTGCTTAGGTGGTGCTGAGGAATAGAACCCAGGGCTTCAGGCATGCAAGGCAAGCACTCTGCCACTGAGCCACCTTCCCAGCCCTTATCCACACAATTATTATGTGTCAGTTAGAGTAGTTTTAAAATAAAAACAGCTGCCGGGTGCCAGTGGCTCACGCCTGTAATCCTAGCTACTCAGGAGGCTGAGATCTGAGGATCGAGATTCAAAGCCAGCCTGGGCAGGAAAGTCCACGAAACTCTTATCTCCATTAAACCATGAGAAAACTGGAAGTGGTGCTGTAGCTCAAGTGGTAGAGCTGAAGAGCTGAGGGACAGTGCTCAGGCCCAGAGTTCAAGGCCCACGACCGACCAAAATAAATAAATAAATAAAAAACAAAAACAGCCAGGTGCCGATGGCTCACACCTGTAATCCTAGCTTTGCAGGAGGCTGAGATCTGCAGATTGAGGTTCATAACCAGCCTGGGGAAGGAAAAATAGGTGAGACTCCTATTTCCACCCAAAAACCGGAAGTGGAGCTTGGTTCAAATGGTAGAATGCCGGCTTGAGAAAAACAGGTCAGGGACAGTGCCCAGGCCCTGAGTTTAAGCCCCAGTAACAGCAGAAAAGAAAAAGAAAAAAAGATGAGTGTGTATGTGTTTACCGCTAGGGCCTATCAATTCTCAGCACCACCCTGGTCGTTCCCATTGGATAGGTGGGGAAACTGAGGCTGCCTGAGCCATCTTGCAAATGAGGACACATAATAGGTGACCCTCTGAGCAGATTTCAAAGGTTCTCTCCCTAAGCAGATAGTTTCTGGGTATCCTTAGCCCGAGGAGGTGAGGCTTCAGTGGCCGTCCCCTCTCCCCGTCCCCAGAGAGGGCTGGGCTTCCCAGGAACCAGCTTCTTAAGAGAACTTTATGGTTCTTAACTCCCTCAGTAAGTCCAGATGCCCTGTGGCGGGCGCAGCTGCCGATGTCCTGGCCAAAGCCAGCGTGGTTTGGAAGGCTGACCCCACCAGCCGCCAGGTCTGGAAATGAAGTAAATGAGTGAGTTGTTCTTGGCCTTGTCCCCTTGGCTCAGCCCAGCTCACATCAGCAGGGCTCTGACCTCAGGCCTTGCATGCTCCCTGCTCTCCAGCCTCCTGGGGCTCGGAGGCACTAGGTAGAGATTGCTGCCCGGTGGAGCAGGGTGAGGGACGTGCTCTGGAGGGAGCAGGGGACACTGTGCAGCCTCCACAGTCCTGGATGCTGGTTTGGAGAAGCAGGTGGGGATCCTGCTGGGCCAGGGGCTGGGGGCAGGGGTTCTGAGATCCAGGCCAGGCCCTGTGGAGAGTAGAGGCAAGACTTGGGCTGTGCGGTGGAGGTAGAGGCCAGGTCAGGCCACTCTCCAGTCCTCTGGAACTTTCTGTATTGTCTCGGAGCCCCAGTACCACTTCCTGAGAAACGACAGGCTCTGGCAGAAGAGATGGCCCTGGCTGGGCGGTCATCACTGGCAGCAGGATTCCTGAGGTCCTGGGGATCCCAGTGCAAACCTGGGTGGTCAGAGCCAAGCCCTAACTGCTCCACTGCCCAAGGCCTCAGCACCAACCACACAGTCCTGTAGAGTGAATCACTTTGATGTCAGGGGTTCCGGGCCTGTGGTGGGCCCAGGGAGCCGACTTGGTGGACTGGGCAGGCTGTGCAGCCTGTCCTGCTGGGCTTCCGGGCAGCTCCTCCCCTCCAAAGACAAAGGAAGCCAGAGCCACAGTGCGTGGGGTCTGAATGTGGATCAGAGCCAGGCCTGGTTCACACGCTGCTTCCTAGCTGTGCTGTGTGGCATCACCAGTCTCTGAACTTCGGCTTGCCGTGTGGGCAGTCTGGGTAGGGTCTGTGAGGATGGAAGGAAAAAGTACACAAAGTATACAGCAAGTGCTCCAGAGTGGTTTCAGGGTCTTAACGAGGGTCTCAGAGCCACCCCCAACAGACAAGCAGTCCCACAGGAAGAGGTGCTGTCCTCAGGCAGCGCCAGGCAGCCGCTGTGCCTGCTGCTGAGTGACTGCTCCTGCTGCCTGGTGTACGCGGTTCTGGGGGAGCCATTGGCTCGCCCTGGCTGCTGTTATTTTTGTTGGCCACCTGACTTTTGCATACCAAGCTGAGAATATGGCACTATTTCTGATTGGCTGACTGGCCTTGGCATACCAAGGATGGGTGCGTTATTCTCGCTCTTAGGGCATTTTGAACGTGGAGCCTTCACACATCACTGGTGGACAGCAACATGGTAGATAGGAGCCCAGACTCCAGGTCAGGGTGCAGGGGTGTGCAGATCCCTACTCCTGTCTTCATTCTGTGACATTGGGTCCCTTCCTGAGTGAATCTGTGTCTGTTTCCAGTCTCGAACCTGGAGATGATGCTGTTCACAGTACTCTTGGGACCAATAAAGCTGTGTGTCAAGCATCTGGAATGGGGGTGCCAGTATGGCGTTGCCACGGTTACTGCAACTGCTCATTCATCCTGCCACAAGTCTTGACTCTGTCCTGCCCTGTGTCTGGTTTTCTGCAGAACTATAGGAAATGCTGGTGTCTCTTGGGCCTGCCATGAGGTATTGTGCATTGCATCTCCTTGCCCTCCCAGGAAGTCAGCAGTTTCCCTCGTCTCCCTACTGCCTAGAGAGGTGCAGTGGGGCTTCCCTGTATCCTCTCTGGGTGCTCTTGCTGGCCCAACCCTTGATCTGTGGCCCCCGTGTGAGCTGGAAAGACAGTGATCACCAGCATGGAGAAGTTGGGACTAAAGACGGAGGCGTGCCACTGTCATGACCTCTGACCGCGGGCTGGCCCTGATGGCACAGGACACAGCAATAGCCTTAGTCAGGTCAGTCTTGTGTGGTTTGCTCACTTTTCTTTTCCCCTCCCTCTCTTTCTCCTTCCCGTCCTCTCTCTTTCTTTCTCCCTCTCTTTCTCTTTCTCTTTCCTTCCCCCTTCCCCTTCCCCTTCCCCTCCCCCTTCCCCTTCCCCTTCCAGTTCCCCCTCTCCTCCCCTTCCCCTTCCCTTCCTCTTCCTCTTCCCTCCCCTCCCTTCCCTTTTTTGTTCCTGTCCTGGAGCTTGAACTCAGGGCCTGGGTGCTGTCCCCATCCTTTTTACTCAAAGCTGGTGCTCTACCACTTGAGCCACAGCTCTACTTCTGGCTTTTTTTGGAGCTTAATTGGATAGAAGAGTCTCGTGGACTTTCCTTCCGGGGCTGGCTTTGAGTAACAATCCTCAGATCTCAGCCTCCTGAGTAGTTAGGATTACAGGCGTGGGCTGCTGGCTACTGGAACATACTTTATTCTTTCTTTCTTTCTGTCTCTTCCCATTCTCCTTGCTTTCATCCATTCTGTTCATTCATCACTGATCAACTGGTTTTCAGTTGTGGGAGCCTCTGCTGTATTGGGGTCACAGGTTCTGGGGTTACACAGCTACAGCAGAGGTGTCCAGCAGGCCAGGTCCCTGGGCCTGGTGTTGGAGGACCTCAGGGAGCTGCCAGCTGGGCCTAGTCTGTATCCTTCCCTTCCCAGGGCCTGTTCTGGGTCCTAGTGCTGTCCTTTCCTGTTGTGATGTCAAGGAGATCACATCCTTTCTGATTCCTCCTTTTTTTTTCTCTTGGTTGAAAAAAAAGAAATGGGGCCAAATTTCCCACCCTGCTTCTCTTCCATCGCTTCTGTGGGATCAAGGAAGGTACATCAGAGAAAGCCCTTGGTCATCTCCAAAGCCCTGTGTGCAAGAATTCCCATTTTCCTTTCCTTGAATTGAGAGAGCATTATCAAAAAAAAATGTTAAGGAGAGCTTAGAGAAAAGAGGAAACTCCAATTACTGCTCCCCTACCGTAACCTACCACAGTACTCTCTCTGTCTTTCTTTCTGTCTGTCTGTTTCTCTCTCTCTGTGTCTCTGTGTCTCTGTCTCTATCTCTCTCTCTCTCCTGCTGCTGCTGGTATCCTGTGGTGCTGGCCATTCAGATACATTGTCAGCCAGTTCCTCAAAGGCCCACTCTTATTGGACCTTGAACTCAGGGCTTGGGCACTGTCCCTTAAGCTCTACCACTTCAGCTACACCTCCACTTCTAGCTTCCTGTGGTTAATTGGAGATAAGAGTCTTATGGACTTTCCTGCCCAGCTGGGGCTTGTTCTGCACTACAGTCCTCCAGATCTCAGCCTCCTGAATACTAAGGTTACAGGTGTGAGCCACCAGCGCCCAGCACACTCTGCTTTGTGACATGGCTCCTCCCTTTGGTTATTGTGAAGTCTTCTTTTGCAGTGAAGTCCTTGTGAATGTGGCATACTAATCTTGTTTTTCTTTCCTTATGAGGATGAATAGATAGAAAAAATTCCAGGCAGATTCATTGCTCAAGGGCGGGAGTTGTTATATGAACATTTGGGTAGCTTTGGGAATTGATGGGTAGCCGTATAGAGGAACTGGGTGCAGGGCAGTAGAGCGAGAATAGAACATAGCCTGGCAGCCTTGGGTATTGGTTTTCATTTTTTTCTTAAATTAACTTCATGGATTGCAAATGGTGTCACGTTCAGTGTTATTCTTTTTTTGTCCATTGTGGGGCTTGAACTCTGGGCCTGGACTCTGTCCCTCAGCTCTTCAGCTCAAAGCTGGCTTTGAACCATGATCCTCAGATCTTGGCCTCCTGACAGGCATGAGCCACCCGTGCCCGACACATTCAGTTGGCTTCGTGATGCGGGCCCTAGTGTCTCCAGTTCACAGTGCAGACGGACTCTGTTAGCAACATGGTGCGTCCCTCTTCCAGCACTGTGCAGCTGGGAAGAGCAGGGGGGAGGCTCAGCATGGGGTTCATGGGCCAGCCTAGTGGATCTGGGGACAGAGAGGTGCCTGAGGAGGAAGAGACAAAAGAGTGGAAAGTGAGGACACTGGAGGGAAACAGGATGGGGAAACAGAACAAGGCTGGCAAAAACAGGCCACTGAAAGGCAGGCCGCAAGGGTAAGGAGGAGCTGGCAGGATGTGGAAGAGGGGCCGGGGAAGGTGTGTCTATCAGGAGCTGAGAGGGGGTTACAGAGTGAGCCTCTACTGCAGGGAGCAGGAAGGGAGGGAGGGTGTGTCATGCTGGGGTGACGGGAAACCCCACTAGGAAGGAGGGCAGCATACTTGGAGTGGGGAGAGCGTGCTCCCACCCTGCTCCGTCCATTGCCTACTGGGGGTGCCCCCATGGGGTGACCCGGACTTAGCTCCCAAGCTGTGTGGTGCGTGTGGAAGGCCCTGCATCTGTTGGTCACACCACATGGGCAAGGTGGGCTGCCATCTTCCCAGACCAGACGAGGGAGGTGGCAGCAACGTGGTGTGAGCCTGGCTGGGGCCTGGGCGAAGTCCAGTTTTTTACTCACGGGGAAACTGAGGTTCCAACCGTGAGTGGGAGGGCGGTGAAGTCAAGGGTGGTGAATGAAAAGCAGTGGCCACTGTGATTGTTCACGTGGGACTTGGACAGAAGAGACTGAGCGCCAGGAGGCCAGGTCCCACGTCAGGTCCATACCGCACGGATGCCAGACCAGGGCTGAGCCCAGAACGGCTGGCCTGTCCTCACAGGCCTCCACGGGATTCAGCAGGCATCGCGGGGAGAGCCCCCTGGCATGAGCTGTGTGCCCTCCTTGGCTTTGGACAGGGCTGCCTTCCTGTCCTTGCCTCAACGCCCAAGTCCACACATTGCCCGGGACCATGCAGTGAGCGAAGGTCGGGCCAGTCCCAAAGCCCTTTGACTTTTCAGAGGTACCCAAGGGCTACTGGCTGGTCACATAGTAGGTGCTCGCTCACGTCAGCTGTCACAGCACAGGGTGTGTCCTTAACTTGGGTAAGGGAGGGAGGAACCGGAGGTGAGGCCCTAGGGACGCTGGCCTCCTGGAGAGAGGCAGGCGAGGGGCGAGCCTGCTCAGGTGGCCAGGCACGCCCCGCATGGACCTGCAGAGACAGCTGCTCTGTCTCCTATGAGGAGGGAAGTTACAGATTTCCGCCCTGGCGCCCAGCAGAGGATGAGCCAGGCACTTGGGGTGTGGTCCCACGTGGGGAGGGCCACAAGAGCTCGCTGGGGTAGCTCTGCCCACGTCACGGCGTAGAGCCATGCCCTGAGCCTGTCCTGCTGCCGCCAGCCCCAGACTGAAGTCCCAGCTTCGCTTCCCAGAGGGCATGGCAGGTGTGTCCCTTCATCCGAAGTGCTCTGGGCCCCCTTTGTGCTTGAGGGAGGACTGGCAGAGGCTCCAGAGCCACTGGGCACTGCTGCCTCGAGGCCCTGAGATCCTTGAGAGTTGTCACCTCCTCTGGGAAGCTGCCCCCATGGGCACAGCCCTCACCCCTCCTGAGCCCTCTGACTACGTGCCTGTCATTTTCGCCCCATCTCCTTCCCCAGGTAGACAGACAGGAAACTGTTCACACTCAGCCTCCTCATCCCTCAAGTGCATAGAGGAATAGGGACCACTCCAGGGTTTGGGGAGCCGGTAAGCCTATGATCAGAGTGGAGGAGCCTTGTAAGCCTATGGTAATACTTGGCGTGCTTCAGTTTTGTTGTGTGTAAAATGGGGATACACACGGTCCTCCCTCAGCATTAACGTGTCCGTTAGCCCATCTGACAGGAGCTATAGGGCTGCTCCTGAGTGAGTGCTGTGGATGGGTCAGCACTTAAATTGCTGCTTGTGTCTGCTGTGTGTACAACGGTGGGCAGAAGGAACAAACCCTCTGTCCTCCGGAGCCACTGGTGGGAAGAAGTCAGGGAGAGCCAGGGCGTGCGTGCTGGGCGGGGCCCTGCTGGGTGGGACCTGGCTCTGATGTAGCTAACGGCTAACTGCACCTGCTTCCTGCGATGGCCTGCTGACAGACAACACCGGGAGAGGAGGTGGGGTGGGCGCAAGGCACCCTGTGCCTTGGCGGTGGCATTAGCCCCTGGGGGCAACAGAGTCCGCACAGGGATCTTGCTGTCCAGGAAAACTGTTGCTTGAGTTTCTTGCTGATGAAAATGGCCAGAGTTGAAGAACACAGGTCCGGCTGGGGGGATGCTGCCCTCAGCAGGTAGCTGGTCTTTGGCAGAGGCACCTGGGCACGGCCATCTGAGAGAACCAGGGCCGAGGGACGGAGTCAGTGCCGAGGGAGCAGGACCTTGGCTTCCCAAGTGACGATGGACAGGTGGAGCCAGAGTAGTGAGGGCTGAGTCCCTCCCACCCAGCCTTGCGTGCCTGGCGGGGTCCCGGCAGCCTGGCGTGTGCAGTGTGGTCTGTCCATCCGGCAAATGCAGCATGACTGCTTTTTATAGCAGCTGGCGTGTAGGAGGTGAGCACGTGTCCCAAGATGTGTGCCGCAGATCCCGTGCTGGCTGGTGTCTCATCCACAATCTTATTAGCCCTGTTGGAGAGCTCGGTACTCCGTGAGGCCAAGCCTGGTCTCTAGACTGCCAGAGCTATGCAGTGGAGCCCGGCACTGCGAGCTGCTACCTTGGCTCTCCGGGAGCCGTTTCCTGAGGCCCTGAACCCAGCAGCAGCTTCCAGAAGGTGCTCTGGGCCTTCTGTTTCCTTAGCTTGGCCCCTGTGGGGCCTTGCCACACAGCTGGCTCTGAGATGTCATGGTGATAAGTCATCCTGCTGGTGACATCCTGGCTTGGCAGCCGAGATCTTGTTCGTCTGCAATCCCGTGAGACTTCAGGGCTGGGATGCCAGCATTCTGAATTTCTGAGGAAGTCTCCAGTGCTCTGGTTGCGGTGAAGCCACCAGCTCTCTGCCCTATAGCTCAGTCTATGTGGCGTCTCTCCACCTTCTCTGCGGTTGCAGTTCTGGAGCTTCCTGCTTGTGTAGTGGGGGGGTCCTGGCCAATGCCACGGGCTCTGCTGCTCCCCTGGGACAGTCAGCGAGTGCCACCATAGCCAGGTCCAAAAGATAGCACCTGTGTCTCTTGAGCGCCTGCCTTATTTGATCCCTTCCTGGGCACCGAGTTTCCATTTCCTTTCTGTTTTTCATTCATTCATTCATTCATTCTCATGCCCTGTGTTCACCTGTTTGTCCATCTGTTCACTCTCAGAATCAGGATAGAGGTCCTGCCTTAGTACTTAACAGATAGGAGTTTACTTAATCCTAGTGGCTTCATTCTGCATTGAGGAAACTGAGGCTGGAGAAGTTTGGTTATCTGCTCAAGGTCACCTGTCAAGATTGCATTCCAGTCTGGCTCCAGTTCAGACTCTGGTCCTGCTGCTTCCCAGACAGGTGGGGATGCATCTTGTGCACAAGCAGCTGCACACCTCTGCAGTGTGTAAAACATTCCCGTGCGTCCCTTACTGTCAGAGTCACACACGTAAATGTCTGACACCTGTGCATGGAGAACATGCTTGTCTCCACACTCAAAAGCCGCTTGCATACGTGCACATACATGCCCTAAAGCCGCACCCCAATCAGTCTCTAGATTGTTCTTGGTTTTCTGTCTCAGCACAGAAAGGGAAGTGGTTCTGAGGGTCTGGGCTTGTCTGCCCTGCCTCGCCACGGCTCACCCCCTCCGGGGCTGGTGACCTCAGTTGAGGAGGCAGCGCTGACTGAGCCATGCCCTCGCTTCCTGTCCATCCATCCCCAGCACCCCACGACCTGTCCTCTCGGCTCCCATTGGCCTGCAGGGTTGGGGCTGGGCTCATGGCCTTGTCCCAAGAGCTTTCCATGGGGTTAGGGCAGAAAGTCTAGTCATCTACATCCTGGCTGACCTTGGTCCTCTCCCCTCTTCTTCTGTCCCTTCTCCAGCAGGTTCCTGCATGGGAACTCTGTGCGGGCAGTGTCCCATCCTGCCCAGGCCCTACACTTGCTGCAGGAGGTTTCCAAGTCAAGCCTGGGCTTGTTGGTTGTCGGCAGGCGAGGCTCAACTATTTTGGCTCTGTCTACAGCTTCCAGATTCCTCTGCCAGGCACTCTGGATGCTCCCTCTCTCTGTGCTTTGCTTGGACTGTCCTTTCTGGTGGTGCCCTGCCCTTTCCTCTCCATGCCTGAAGCACACCCAGCATCCCAGGAGGCGGTCTCTTCCCTCTCCTTCCGCCCTTTTCCCTCTCCCCCGACACCAACTACACCAACTCCAGCCCAAGTTTAGTGCTGCTTGGCACTGGGATTGGAAGCTGTGGAGCTGTGGGGCTGTGGCTTCACTATGTTTTTGGTGCATTTGGGTTCTTCACCCAAATTCCCTCCCTTCCTCCCCTCCTTCGTCCCACCTTCCCTGTCTCCCTCTGTCCCTGTTCCTGTGCCAAGGCCCCACCCAGCCAGCACCTGCTTCTTTAAAGGCCCCAGGAGCTAAGTTAACAAGAGAAGGAAGCACCAAGGAGATGAGAAGTCAGTGGATTGTGCAGATGGCCCCTGCCAATTGGTTAAAAAGTTTTTACGAGCAAATCTGGCGGTTATCCTTTGGAAAATAAGCAAAGGCCAACCACTTCCTGCCTCTTCCAGGAGCTGCTGTGTGCCTGAGCTTTCTAAGATCTACCAGGAATCTGAAATTCCAGGGAGGTGCCCTCAGCTGTTTGTGTTGGTGAAGTGACCCCTGTTGGATAGGGTGGAGGTTGTGTTTCAGTTTTGTCTTATTAGAGGAGTTTCTGAGATCGAATAATTTGTCAAGAAACGAAAAGTGGAACTTGGGGGTGTGACGCACATGGCCTTCTATTTTGGGGCTGAAGCCTCTTGATTTGCATGCTCCCCCAGGCCTCCAGGGAGCCCATCTGCCCATCTGCTCCTTTGATTCAGCCACTCTTGGTCCCAGGGGGAGGTCTTCAGTGTCTAGGACCACGTGCTGCACACAGCTCCTTGTGGTTCTACTTGACCCAAGTTCCAGATTCCTGAAGAACAGAGAGAAGGCTCCCTGGTGGGCAGAGCCCAAAGTCTTAGCTGTTGAGAGTGGTTCTGCCACCACTGGCAGGCTAGTTGTTCCCCTTTTGCCTCGGTTTCCTATTGGAGAAATACAGATTGACTCTAGTGCCCTTCCTGAGCATGGCTGGAAGACTTCTCTGTTCCTTAATCACGGCGATTGCAGCTGTTGCAATCTAGCTTCATTGTTCAGCCGGAGAAACTGAGGCCCACAGTGGTTAAGTTACCCACTTGGTCAGTGCCAGAGCTGGGCTTCCTACCAGGGAGTCTGGCTCACAGTAGGGTCACGGCCACTGAGCCATTACCCTAGATGGGACCACTTGTCCTGAGACAATCAGTCGTACCTCATTTATTCTCAGGTGGATCTTGGTATGGAGGCTTACTGTGTGTATGGTCAAGGTTTGTCTAAGTGTTTAAGATGGTGTTGGGGTTGTAGTGGTACTGGGAGCCGTGGAGGAGGGGGTGTGCTTGCCCCTCCTGGGGTGCCTTAGTGACCCATAGAATGGAGATTCTTTGGTCTCTTGCTCATGAGCATTCCACGGGGACCTCCCACATGCCAGGCATCTGGAGGTCACGCAGCGGGGAGCAAGGATACCAAGATGGAAGGCAGTCAGTCATTCTGAAAAGTAACAGCCCATTCAAGATCCTCCCCCCTGAGAGGCAACACATCACCCTCACAATCTTGACAGCCATTGCTTGGTTGGCAGATGGTTACACTGCGGCATTAAGCACATTCTGATGACCTGTTGTTTGAGTTGGAAGAGATTAAAAAACAAAATCCCTGAAAGGCATTCCCATTTCCAACAGGCCTAGGGCGGCCATGACCAGGCTGTTGACCGTTGCTGTTCCAGAGATGCTGGCTTGCTCGTTTCTTAGTACCAGCCCTGCCCTTCCACTGCAAGAGGCAGTGAAGGTTGCTTCACAATGGGTGTGAGTTTCCTTCGTTTCCTTCACTTTTCCCCGTGTGCTAGGCGGTGACTGCTATTCTTGGTCTCAGGAGGACCTCCCTGTCTCTGACGGCTCTCTTCCATCAGATGCTGGTCTGCTCATCTTGCAGCCATGTTTCTTGTCCTCACCGCCCATGGCCTGTGCCCCAGGTTACTAAGCTAGCTGTCGGGCCTGTCTGCGTCATAGGTGTCATCTGGGAACAGGTGAGGATGTGGATGGGGAGCTGGCATTTACTGAGTGTGTCTTCATACCTGGTGTTATTTTCAGTGTGCTTTATAGTTAGGCCTTCTCCTGAAAGCCCTAATCTTACAAAGGGGTCATTGAACCTTGGGGAAGGTTCAATTAGACGAGATACTAGGGCCTCACTCAGCCTGCCTGGGTCTGGCTGCTCCCAGGGTGGTCTGCAGCCCAATAATACTGTGAAGAGGAAAGTACAGGAAGTAGGAATAGGGCATAGAACCTTCTAGCATCCTGACATTACAGTGAAGGTGTTCATTAAAAAGCAAACTCATCTTCGGTGGTTTAGAAAAAAATGTAAAATCTGTGTTTCCTCATAGAGTTAGAAAATTTGCCATAGACCAGATTCTTTCTTGTGTGTGTGTGTGTGTGTGTGTGTGTGTGTGTGTGTTAGAGAGAGAGAGAGAGAGAGTCTGTGTGTGTCTGTGTCCTGGGGCTTGAACTCAGGACCTGGGCACAGTCTCTGAACTTCTTTTGCTCAAGGCTAGCACTCTACCACTTGAGCCACAGTCCCACTTCTGGATTTTCTGTGTATGTGGTACTGAGGAATCGAACCCAGGGCTTTACGCATTGCTGTGCAAGCACTCTCCTACCAAGTCACATTCCCAGCCCCTAAATCAGACTCGTGAATCCCTGTGTCAGTCAGTCAGGCCAGGTCTTGCTGCAGTGACACACACACACACACACATTGGCAGCTTTTTCATTTCATATACGAGAGGTTTAATTCCCCTCCAAGCTGCCCTCCAGGGCATCTCTGCAGGGGTCCTTGCTCATCCTCTTGCCTGGGGGCCCAGGCTGATGGCACTCCTGTTTAGCATGCACCTACAACCCGGGCCACTGTAGCCTGCCAGCGACACACGCCACTTCTCGCCTCCATTGTGCAGGGCAAGTCACTGCCACCACGGTATACAGTTCAGGGGGCAGGTAGGGAGGCAGGAGAAGAGGACCCTCAGTGGGCTCAGAGAAAAGAGGAGAGCTGTTAGTTCCTGCTTTGATTTCCTGGGCCTCCTGGCCAGCGGCTGGTTTTGTGTGGCCATTTCCCTTCTTGTTTGCTAAGGCAGCAGAAGCTAGGCCGGAGCAACCTATACCCTATGCAGGCATAATGCTTTCCCTGCCTGTCAGGCTGTGCCAGGAACACCTTGTGAGTAGGGTCAGAAATCTCTGACATTGTAGCTCCAGTCTGGTCTCCCTTTGGGTGTAACAGGCTGGCCCAAGGGAGGAGTCAGAACTGCTGTACGATGAGCGTTGGTCTGCGTTGGTCACCGGGTTGAGCTCAGATAACATTTTCTCATTTACGTTCCTACAAACTTATTTTAGGCTTTATTTCATGGATGAACAGAGCAAGGCTCAGAGCGGTTAAGGAGCTTCTTCCAGATCACACAGCTAGAACCCGTTGTTCTAGATCCAGGACTGACTTTAGGATCCATTTGAGAAACCAGAGGCTAAATCCTCCCCCCTCCCCCCATGTGTCTATTTTGGCTTGTTATTTAATAAAGAATTTCAGACACCCCATTCTATTTGAAGGATGGATCATTTTGCTTGGGAGGTAAAAAGTTAGGCAACCTTACTTGCGTGTACTTTAAAGCCAGAAGCTCATTTCTGGCAACATCCACTTTAGAAGATTTGGTCAGAACCAGAGGTTAAACCGTTTAACCAGGGGATTGTTTATAATATTATTTTGCTATTAAAGCAGGCGCAGAGTTGGAGCAGAGTGCGCCATTCACGAGGCTTATAAGATTAACAGGAGGCCTCAATGAACTCCTGGCTGGGAGGCTGCAGGGTGCCTTGTGTTGGCCCCGCTTTGTACTTGGGGTTCTTGGAGGAGCAAGAGGTCTGAGCTCTCAGGCCAGGGCTATGATGGCTATGTCTAGCCTACTGGGGTAGACTGCTGGTGCCTTTCGCCTTTCTCATTTTCTTTCTTGTTGGTTTTCGTTGGGCTTTTAACAAAAGCCTGTTTGGGAAATGCCAGCCTGTCCACCCACCCCTGTTTGAGGAGGAGTCTGAGGTGCAGACGCCCACTGAGTTCAGGTCTTGAACCTGCCCTGCACATCCGGTTGAATGGAGATGTCCCCTCTGCAGGTTTCGGGAAGTAAGGGAGTGCCCCGAAAGTCTCCCTCCCCACGGCCCCCATCCTTCCCATACCCAGAGGCAACAGACCCTATCCAGAGAGAGTCTGCACAAGGAAGCACCAAATTTCTTTCTTCTTTGGTCTTTGTTTAAGCAAATGACAGATGTTGTGTTTTCATGGCAAAGCCATGCACGGGCCTGGCCTCCTCCTGCTGATGACTTTCCATACGGATGCTTCTGGCTTTTTCCTGGGCAGTGGCCATGGGTACCTATCCCTGGGACACAGCAGGAATGACTCCTGGAGAAAGTCCCAAGCACGAATAGCCCGGTCACAGGTGACAGGCCTCCGGGCACTGGGAGGTTTTGAAATCCTGCTGGGACTCTGACACTCGCCACCTGCCCTGAGAGAAGGCCTGGAGGATGTGGATGCGGCTGGGTTGGGCTCCTTACCCTGTCCCTCATCTGCACTTGCTCTGCCAGCGGCGCGGCTCCAGAGCAAGCACCACTTTCTTGGCACTTGTCACCTACTGTGGGTATCCAGTGTGGGTAGGGGGGTTTGAGTCAGGGTGTCACATTTAGTAGGCAGCCACTCTGCTGCCTGAACTATACTCCCTTGTACTTCAATTATTTTTCAAGGTCTTTTGTTTGGAACTTGAACCATGGTCCACTATGCCTGGCTTATTGGTTGAGATGGGGGTCTCACTGACTTTTTGCCTTGGCTGATTTTGAATTATGCTTGTCATCAGCTCCACCTCTGAATTTGCTGGGATTACAGGTGTAAACCAGTGTGCTTGAGAGCAGTGAACTCTGGAGGGTATCCTCAGGAGTGACAGTTTTCATGACCAGAGGAGTCCTTTGCATATTGCTTTTTAAATAAAGGCCTACTCTTCAGAGAGACATAGGCTCTTGTGAAAAGCTAGGTGCAAGTGATTCAGTGCCAACAGCGCCTTCTTCCTGCAGGATTTTGTTAGCTCCATCGTGGAGAGAAACAGCCTGGACAGGACCACTCTCTCTGTCCCCCTGCCCCCAGCCCCAGATGTAATATGGGGGAGTTTCCTGTGTGCCCTTGGACTGGGGGGAGCATGCTTTTGGAGCCCAGCTCCTGAGCTTCAAATAGAGGCTCTGTCTTCCTGCCGGGGCCACTTCTGTGCCTCTCCGCATGACCTTCCTGTTGCAGCATGCCTGGCATAGGTGGGTGCTCATGGCCCAGCTGTCTCCCTCCTGCCCTGTCTGTCTATTTTCCTCATGCCAGCTTGAAAGCCTGGGCTGGTGTGGCCACATGTACTGTCTCACCCTTGAGCTGTGGTCAGGGCCCAGACCTGATTCGGGGGACCCAGGACTCCTCTCTGGACCACCCAAGGGCCTGGCATGTCTCTGTGTCTCAGGGCCCACCTGCCCTAGCTGGTCATCTCGGGTTGGGTCTTAACTGGGACGCTCCTCATGCTGCTGTCTTCCTGTGCCCCTAGCTGACAGGAAGGAGCAGCTGGCTCTCCTGTGATTGGAGCAGGAGGAGGACTGGTGGGATGTGGGACTGGGTGGGGGCTGTGGGTAGGGGAGGGTGGGCAAGGGCCTTTGTCTGGAGTTGGGGGCCTCAGAGGCGCTGTATTCATACACAGCTGATCTGGCTGCCAAGTTGCGCCCTGCTTTCCAATCAGTCACGTCACAATTTCAGCTGAAGGTGCTTTTCTTGTCTCTGAGGGGACATTTGGCAAAGTTCCCACTGACTTTGGCTTTGGCTCCCCCTGGTAAGTGTCCCGATGCCATGCCACTGCTCCTCCAGTCTATAACAGATGGTTCTCAAGGTCTGATTGGGGCCAGACATTGGCTCCTCGCTGCTGTCCAAGGGCTTCGAGGACCTCATGCAGGGCTTCTGCTTCCCTGGTCTGGAGGCTGAGGCAACCGGTGATGAGAATTGTTCGTGGAGACAGTATGAGGACTGATGCCTGCTTCCTCCATGGGCCTGCTCACATTTTGACTTCTGTGAAGCTTGGAGGATTTACCTCTGATTAGTGTGGAGGACTTCACCAGTCCTTAGGACAGCCTCACCCTAAGCTTGGTTATCCCAGGCTCCGTTCAGCAGACAGGAAGTTGTGGCTTGGCTGAAAGTGGCCCAACTAGTGCGGACAAAGGAGGATGTAAATCCTGCAGATGGGATTCCAGAACTACCTTTCTTGAAGCTCTCCCCACCGCTGCCCTTCCCACTATTGGGTCAGACCTGCCGTAGAGTCGTGTGTGTGTGTGTGTGTGTGTGTGTGTGTGTGTGTGTGTGTGTGTGTGTGTGTGTGTGTGTGTGTGTTTTCATTGGGAATTTAAACACACACACTGAGGACATAGAAAAGTGAACCCATATGTCTCCATGTGTCCAGTGTTCACTGGCAACAGTCTGAGCAGAGTGAACCCAGAACCTGCCCTCTGCCTCAGCTGCTGAATTCTTGTGGCACAAATCCCTGATGTTACTTAAAGAGAGCTCTCTAAAGGAAGTTTTTAAAGAAAGTCATAAACATAAATGCAGTGCTATTCTCTTGCCTAAGAAACAAGCAGCGTTTGCATGATATCAGATGTACAGTCAGCATCCACACTGCCTAATTGTCTCATAAATGCTTTTGGCTGTGGTTTGGTCGAGTACAGACCCAGACACAGCATACCTTGTATCTGCTGATGTGTCTCATAAGGGTTTTAAATGACTTTGCCACTCCAGGAATTTGGCTTTAGAAGTTTCCATATTGCAGGTGTTAGTGGTTGCTTCCTTGTGTGTCATTGAATGTGTTCCTCTGTGTCCTGTGCTTTCCTGTGAATTTCTAGACCAGCCATGCAGTGCACTCCAGTGTAAAATACAGGCTTTGAAGATGACCCTAGTAGGAAAAAAATGTAAAATATCTTAAAACTTTTATGATTGTATGTTGAAAAAACATGTTTACTATATTGGATTGATAAAATGTCAATTATAAAACAAATAGCAACTATTATAAATAATATAATGATTATTATAAATAATATATAAATATGTAATGTTATAATAAAATGCTATATAAATTACTTATATAAATTTATATGTAATTACCAATATATAATTATTCTAAATAGAGCAATATATATTTAGAATATAAGTATTATTATATACTTATAGATACTTACAAACATTGATTTTACTCGTTATTATACTTGGATAAAAATGTGACTCCCACAAAATTTAAAATTATTGTATGAGGGGCTGGGAGAGTGGCTCAGTGGTAGAGCGCTTGCCTTGCATGCATGAGGCCCTGGGTTCGATTCCTCAGCACCACATAAGCAAAAAGAAAAAAGCTGGAAGTGGTTCTGTGGCTCAAGTGGTATAGCTCTAGCCTTGAGCTGAAGAGCTGAGGGACAGCGCCCAGGCCCAGAGTTCAAGCCCCGCTACTGGACCCCCCCCCCAAAAAAAAAATTACTGTATGACTCATATTGTATTTCCATTCCCCCTACTCCCCCCCCTTTTTTTTTTCCTGAGACAAGGTCACACTATGTAGCCTCTGCTGGCCTTGAACTTTCAAATCTCCTGCCTCAGCCTCCTAAGTGCTGAGATTGCAGGTGTGAGCCACTCTCTCCAGCTCATACTGTGTGTCTTTCAGAGATCTCTCATTTAGAGACTTGGTGGGTTTGGGTTAAGAGGGGTCCAGGCGAGTCCTTCTCTCAGGAACCCCTCTGCACTTCCCTCTGCCTCTCCAGGTACCCTCACGTCCAGGTGGTCCCAGCAGCCTGGGCCGTCCGAACACGCTCCTCGTCAGCTTTGTTGGTGCTGGACTCAGTCATCATGGTCATGCCCTGGCCTAGCACTTGGTCAGGTGTTGTAAGGCTGCCTTTCTGTCCCGGGTTGTTAGAGGGAATTACCTGAACAGGGCTTTGCTTCTTGGGCAAGTGTGGCTCGGGTGTTCAGCACACACAGGAAGAGCAGTCTTTTCTGTCAACCTTTAGAGCGGGCACCTGAGTTTGTTGGATCTTCCAAAGATTTGTCTTTTTTACTTATTTATTTATGTTATAGTCCGATTGAATTCCTGAATTTATATTGGATGAATTCTTTTATTTTCTCTGTTGTTCCTGTCTTTGGGCAGTGTGAGGCTGTGGGGTACATGTGCTGGGTATCAAACTCAGGGCCTTGTGGCTCCATCCTGCGGGAATTATCTGCATCCTCTCCTTTGTTAACCTGGTTAGGCACTCCCTTTCACATAAACACACAGTCCTGTTTGGATATTACTTTTTGGTGGACTGTATTGGTACATATCTATGGGGCACCTTGTGAGATTTGCTACATGTCTGTGTGTGTCATCATCAAATTCAGGTAATTAGCATACCCATACCCGGGATGGGGTTGCAGTTTCTGTGGGTGAGAACATTCTTAGAGTGAGGCCTGCTGGCACCCATCCCTGCCTGCGGGGCCAGGATGCTGGAGGCTTCCTGCCCCCCGCATTCATAGCCACCTCAGTGCTGAGTTCCCAGCAGGAGGCCAGGCTAGGCCAGGGGACACAGGCCAGCTCGGCTGGCTCCAGCCCCACGCATAGTAGGTGATCCGGAAACAGCTGCTGAGTGAACGCCAGGCCTGAAAGCTGATCTGTCTCGCCACCTGGCCGCAGTGGGCTCCTCTCCACCCCGGTTTGCTCCAGAGAAGCCAGCATCGTGCAGAGCTGACCTCTGGTCTGTGGCAGAGACAGAAACTTCTTTATGCTGGGCTGGGAACTGCTGTGGTGGGGTGAGGGGCCCTTCCCCAGGTCCAGGATGAGCTGTTTGGCAGGGGGCACAGTCATAGCCGTAGCCCGCTCCTGACTAGTAGTTGTACTTCTTTTTGCCTCAGGTCTCTGAGCCCACGGGCTGGCTTTCCTTTTACTGGACTTGACTCTGCTGTGCTGTGTGCCCAGAGTACTGACCATGCATTCTTGTCTGCTGGTAAAGGAAGATTTTGTATATGCTGGTCCCAAAATGTGCCCCGGTGTTTCTGTGGTGACTACTGCTGCTAATTAAAAAAAAACAATAAAACACAGCAACAACCAAGAACCAGTTCTCCTACCTCACCCCACGGCCAGCTTGGCTTGTCTAGAGGCACTCATCTCCAAAATAGTGTGTGTGTTTATGGAGACTGACTTCCCATAAGCAATGTGGAGAGGCTAGAATCCGGTGACACTTCCGGTCTATTTGAGGAATGGATTTTCGCCTGGACTGGTGGTGAAGTGGCAGGTGCTCCAGCCCATGTGCTTGAGGGACAGAGAGGAGAGTGGGCAGGGCAGCTTCCCCAGGAGCATGTGCATGGCCACCTCCATGCATCAGGGTGAGGAAGGCAAGGCGGCCTGGGGGAGGGGCAGGAGTGCTAGTTTTGAGGGGAGAAGATGCAGACCATGCAGCTGCTCCTTGGCCTGTGACCTTGGGGAAATGACTTGACCTAACCCAAACTCCATTTCTTCAACCATAAAACAGTACTGTGGGAGTGAGGCTAGAGTGTGACTGACTGCCTGATGGCAGGTGGGGTGGGCAGTCCCAGGAGAGTGGCCACTTGTAGGGGCTCCTGAGTGCGTGGTGACATCACCACTTATAACCTAATGGGCATCACAGACCAGTTCCCATGCTTCCCAGCGTCCTGGTGAACACTGGGCAGCTTAAGAAAGCTCCCAAGCTGCTGCCTGGTTGACAGGCACATCCTGACCGTTGCTGGCCCCAAGACTGCTATTCTGATTCTATCTATAGAGAGGTGGACCACAGGCCGAGTTGGTCCTTTCTGCAGGGATGAGATGCTGGCAGCAGTACCTAGGGCATCTTTGTCTGAGGACCTGTGACAGTGCGCGGGCACAGCTCACTATATCCAGTGGAAGACCTGGGGGGGGGGTAGTGGCACAAGCTTATTTGCTTATTTTTTGGTCGGTTGTGGGGCTTAAACTCTGGGTCTGGGCATGTCCCTGAGCTTTTCAGCTCAAGGTGAGCGCTCTACCACTTGAGCCACAGCGCCACTTCTGGTTTTCTGGTGGTTCGTTGGAGATCAGAGTCTCACGGACTTTCCTGCCCAGGCTGGCTTTGAACCATGATCCTCAGATTTCAGCCTCCTGAGCAGCTAGGATGACAGGCGTGAGCCACCAGTGCCTGGCTAGCTGGAGAATTTTCTAGGAGAATAAGCCCCAGTGCATTGGTGCATTTTCCTTTCTGGCAGGATAAATGGCAGGGCTCCCTTTGGAGCCCCAAAGACAGTGGTATGCGGGAAGTGGAGGGCAGGCCACGAAGCTGTTGGAAGGCCAGAGTCAGTAGGATGCTGTTTGACCAGTCACCCAGCTAAAACCTGTGGGTTACCTCATCCCTCTGTTTCCTCTTTGGCTCTTGCTTTGGTCAGAAGATAACTGAGCACAGAAAATCTGTTATCCTTCAGAAAGTGTGAGTGCCATCTGCTAAAGGTCAGCTTACCTGGCTTGTGGGATGCTTGCTTTTGGAAAGTGGAGGGAGGTGTCAGGTCTGTGAAGTTTCCATGGCCTCCCACGGAGGCCAGAGTACGGCCAACTCTCTGACTTGTCTGGGAATGAACAATAGGCCAGGCCTGGGAGAGGCCCTCTCCTGACTTCCCCACTGGGACCCCGGCTGGGCCGAGCCCTGGCCAAAGCCCTGCTGTGGGTGGGTAGCTTAGAGCCACAGCTCTCCCACCACCAGCTGCCACTTACTTAAAACAGTTTACGTTGACTTTTACTAAGCATTATTTCAGTTCCAAGGGGTGACAGGGCACTGGGGGGCATTTGTGGGCAGCCCCAGGTGGGTGCTATGACTCACCAAGCCCATGTCATCAGCATCAACATCACCTAGTTCACAGACCAACATGTGACTGCTCCCCTACATCCTGTACCCCATCTCAGCCTCATGTGTTGAGTTGGTTTAAAAGTAAGGGATTCCTGTGTCTTTCTTTTCCTGAGGCCGTCATACCTGCCTTAGTTTGACAGCAGAGCCTGGGCTGCTCCCAGGAGGACCTGACCCTGACTCTCTTCTGTGCAGCTGATCAAGGGAGTTCTCAGGTCTGCGAGTCAGCCACGCCCTGCTTGGGCTCTCCTCCCAAGCTAGGAACGTGTTGGGACGGAATGGTAGGGTGGGGATCTTGACTTTGAAACTGGGCAGATAGGAGTTTAAGTCTCCGGTTTCCTACTTCCTGCCTCTATGACCTTGGGCAGTACTTAGCCTCTCGGAGCCTCAGTTTCCTTATCTGTAGAGTTATTTTGACCTGAGGATATTAGGATATATTGAATGAACTTTGTCAGCAGTTTTTTTTTTTCCCCACCTACTTGGTGGTTTCAACCCACCCTGTGTGTGCATCATGGATGGCTTTGTGAGGAGCTGGACATCTCACTGTGCCTTGTTCCTCTTTGAAATGCTCAGAAGAAACAGGAGATGCGATTTACCATCAGGGCTGTGAGCAGGAAGTCAGGTGCTGCCTAGTCCTGATGCTGGGCCCTTTGGACAGAGACTGTGGCTTTGCTGTGGTGACCAACCCACTCTTCCTTTCCCACCGTGGGAGATAAATCTTAGACTTTCCTGCCTGCATTGGCTTCGAACAGTGATCCTCAGATCTCAGCCTCCTAAGAAGCTGGGATTGCAGGTGTAAACTACCAATGCCCAGCAAAAAGAGGCCTTTTGAACCAGAAGAATGCCTCACTTTGGAAGGCTTTTTTTTGTTACTTCCTGGCTCTTGTGATTGAGGACCGCAGGCTGCTCTCAGCCCCAAGGCCTTGTGGCAGGCCTTTGTGAGTGGCCTCTGCATCATTGCTTGCGAAGTGGCTGGTACTGCATGGTTGCCATGGTAGCGCAGGATGTGGTTCCTATGGTGATGGTCCGCAGTGGCAGGAAGACAGCAGAGGTTCAGTTATCTGGTGGCCTGGTGGCTCTGCACTTGCCACCCCTGAACAGCAAACACAAGCCGCTCCCCACTGCTCCGCATTATGTGGCTGTGGCTGCTGAGGTCAGTTGCCTCCCCCAAAACGTCACTGCTGCTTCTTGGAAGAAGAGGATGTCTGCAGGGTGTATTGGCTGGTGGGCGGGGTGGGTGCTGCTTATATTTTGGCTGAACCAGGGATCTCCACAAAGCCTTTTATCTTTCATCCTCTGTTTTGTTTGTAAGCAAATGTGAACTTTCAAAATGGCCACAGTCGGGGGGCCTGTTGGCTTCCTATGACACTTGTCCCTGAGATCAGGGACAGGAAAAGGTGTCATGAGCATTTCTTTCCCTTCCTGGCTTCCACAGTCCTGTAGGTGGATGGGATGTTTCCAAGGAGAGGCAGCCCACAGGGCCACTGACCGGTTCTGGGCACACTTGGACTTGGTAAGGCTGCCTGAGAGAAGGGGGAGCTAGGAGGGTCCGCCTCAGCTGGAATCCCATCACCCCATTGTGGCAACAGTGCTTTGCTGGTGCCCATCGGAGCTCTGATTGGTGATCGATGATGTCACTGGACTCCTGGAGCATGATTGGTGGACTGGACCCTTCATCAGAGCCTTAGCCAGCTGGCCATAACCTGGGTTGAAATCAGAGGTGGAAGGCCCGTGGGGCTCCTTTTGTCCCTCCACTGATGGGCTCCAGACTCAGCACTCCTCCTCAAGTGTCTGTTACCTGTGCAGACAATTCCTCCTTCAGGCAGAGGCCAAGTAGTAGGTTCCAGCAGAGGTGGGGGCTGGGTTCTGGCTCTTGGCAGGAGGATGCTGTCAGAAGCCCGTGTGTTGCGAAAGGTGGCTCGTTTCCTTTTTTCTTTTCCCTCCCTTTTCCTTTCCTGTGGTGCTAGGGATTGAACCCAAGGCTGTGCGTGTTAGGCAAATGCTCTACCATTGAGCAGCATTCCCAGCTCTTGATTTTTAGACACATGGTTTCACTGTGTTTCTCAGTCTGTCCTGCTGCAGCTCAAGACAGACAAACAGAGCTGTAGATCCAGGTTTCATGGCCAGCCTGCTCTGCTGTGTCGGAGGCGTAACTTGGGCAGGTTAACTAAATCATCTGTGATATTAGCTGTACTCTTGAGGAATCTTCAGGGGTTGTTAGGTCTACAAGTGCTCATCCCACTGCCAGTATTTCTCAGATGTGCAGATCAAGGGCTGAGAAGCAAAGTGATGCTCAGGGAGCCCTGCCAGGAGCTGTGTGGTATGGAGCCTTCTCCAGCCCCTCTGCCAGGATGCTCTGCCCTCGAACACAGGCCAGGCGGCTTGCGTCCTTCACAGCTCACGGAGGACAGTATTCATTCTGGTGAAATGTGGATTACATAAAGTTAACCATTTTAACCACTGGCAACTGACACAGTTCCTTAAGGACAGTCACATTGTGTCACCATCCCCAGACGGTGTCACCACCCATAAAACACTGTGCACTGAACAACCCTTCCCCACTTGTCCACCAACTCCTGGCAGCCACTACTCCTGCTTTCTGCCCCTGAATTCATGACTTTGACTTCTAGGGGTCGACCCTAAATAAGGACACACACACACACACACACACACACACGTACACACACACACACACATACACACACACACACACACACACGACGTGGCCTTTGTGGCTGGTTATTTCACTTGACAAAATATCTTCACTATTCATCCATTGTCATTTTTGACAAGTTTCAAGACTGAACTTGAGATTGAGATCCTTCTGCTTTAGCCTCCTAAGAACTGGGGTCTTGTCTTTAGTTTCTTTCCTTTTTAAGGCTGAGTAGTACTCCGTTGTGAGCATGGATATATATTTCTGCATCGTTTATCACTTGGCACTTGGATGGCATCTCCTTTTGGCTGATAACAGCAACAGGTGACGCTGGTGAATACTGACCCGCAGTATCTATTCAATTGCCCATTTCCCATTTGTTTATCCCTGGGTTTTACGGGGGACCTTTCATCATCAAAAATCAAATAAAAGTAAAAGCAAACTCCTGACTTCCTGGCGTTTTGTCTTGGGTGCTTGAGTTCAGGGATCTGAAGACACCTCACTGCAGTTGCCCGTATGTTTGTTTGGGTGGCTCTGCGGCCCTGCTGGCGTGGGCTGTCTGCAGCACCTGTAGCAGCCACACGTGTTTTCTTGTTGCAGCCTTTGATGTTCAGAGTTCCACAAGTCCTCAGATCTGCAGCTGGGCTTTGTTATTTTATAATGTCACTGCACACCTTAAGATTCATTTTGATAATTAGATTATTGTCTGTTATTCAGTGCATTGTCCTAGGAATGTATTTAGTACTTTTAGAAGGTTGTGGGTCTGAACTTGAACAAAGGACCCAAGGCCTTGCCAGGTTCAAGGCACATGGAGGCCCCCGAAGCTTTCTCTGGGGTGCCCAGAAGGGGTATTGCCAGCCAGCTGCACAGGGCAGGCCAGGCCAGGCCACAGCACCCCTCCTGACCTGTGGGGTTGCTGTGGGGGGGGCAGGGGGGGGGCACGGCGTGGCCAGGAGGGGAAGTTGTTAGGATTCCTGGACCTCTCTCCACTCTTTCAAAACAATCAGAGCAATTCCCGGCTAATTCCTGAATCTTCTCTGGTTTCCCGAAGGCTCTGGGCATGTTGTAGGGTGGGTAAGGGGTGGGTGCAGCAGTCTGAGGCCTGGAGCCCTGGAGGAAGCCCGGGCCTACTGCACAGACAGCACACGTGTGACCCAGGCCAGTCTGAACTCGAGTGGGAATTTGTGTGCTTGATTTCTGCCAACATCAGAGCTCTCCTCTCCAGCTTACTCACTCAAAGCATGTGGGGGAGGGGGGGCTGGGGACAGGTGGTGGTGGAGTCAGGGTTGTACCCCAGCGTGACTTGGCAGAGACCTGGGGTGTGGGGTGTGCATGTGGGGAGGGGTGAGTTGCTAAGAAACTTTGACTCTAGGGCCCGCGTGTTGAACTTGGTACGTGCTTCCATAGTGACTCTAATGCAGATGGAGGAACAGACGGGGGAACCAAGAGATGGATAGAGAAAAGGCAAAGGCCGGAGGCCGTCCTTCGTAGAATGTCGGCGATGGATGTGTAGTAAAAACTTATTCGACTTTTCTTTTTCTCAAAACATTGTTTTTGGTGTGTGGTATGTGTGATTGAATCCAGAACCCTCGTTCCACTTTGCCACCGAGCTGTACCCCAGTTATAACTTTTTTGAGGTGCAAGTATTGAACTCAGGGCCTTGTGTGCTCCCTGATTTTTTTAAACTCAAACTTGGTGCTCTGCCACTTGAGCCACACCTCTGCATCCTGCTTTTGCTGGTTAACTGAAGCTTAAGAGTCCTTGGATTTGTCTGCCCAGGCTGCCTTTGAATTGCAATCCCCAGACCTCATTGTCCTGGGTAGTTAGGATTACAAGTGTGAGCCATTAGTACCAGCTAGGCCTCTGTGTTAGGACACTGCATAGTCCCAGGTGAGTGTGACAGGAGACTCAGCTTGTGCAGGAAGGTTCTGGGAGCAGTACAGATCCCTTGGGACCTTGGCGGTTCCCACCCCCTCCCTTGCCAGGAAGGTGGGGTGTGTGGAGTATCACTGCAACCTGTACTTTTCTAAAGTTAAACAGATCCCGCTGGTGGGAGGATCCGTCTTCTGCGGCCCGTCTGACTCGGTGACTCACCCGTCCCCTCCACTGATGCTCCTGACAGCACCTTGGGAGCAGTTTGCCTCCTGCTCACAAAGGCTGCTCCTCACACAGCCCCCGCCGGGCTTCTCCGCCCCCTTCCCACGCTGCGCTCCGTGCTGGGGCCTCCCAGGCTCCTGTGTCACCACCAAGGGGAAATATCACCCATGTCAGAGCCGTGAGCCTCCTCCGCTGTGAGCTGCCGTGGCCCCGCCACGTGGCATTTAGGCAGAGTTTGCATGCTAGGTATGCCCGGCCAGACCGGCGGCACCCCTGCCAGAGGGACAGATGGAGACCGGGGCAACAACTGGCACCTGCACACTTGCCCCTCACGCGGCGCAGACCCACCTGCTGCTTCCCCACGGGCTACCACTGGCAGGGAGTGGTAGCCATGCTTCCACTATCTGGTGGGCACCATGGGAGTCAGCTTTCTGCTTCTGTAACAAATACCTGGGAAAAGTCAACTTAGAAAGCAAAAAGATTTCCTTTGGCTCATAGCTGTGGGGGCCTCCATCTGTGCCAAATCTGGCCTGTGGCAGCACAGGATATCTAAATAGAGGACTGGTGGAGGGGCCGTGCCCTCAGTGACCCTAGACCCACCTGAGAGGCTCCGCCTACATCCCCTCCCCCCATAGCACCTGGAGGCCGGGGACCAAGCCTGGAACACATTAGATGTGGAACATTCCAGATCCAACCTATGGTAGTCATGGTTGAGTGGTGTGAGGCATCATTGGGTTAAGATGAGGTTGTGCTGTTGGAGGGCAGAAGAGGGTAAGGATGGAGGCCACAGAATTGGGGGCTCCACAGACCCCAGAACTGGAGAAATGCACAGAGCAGGTTCACTGGATGTCCAGAGGGAAGTAGCCCTGCTCATCTTCATTTGGCCCTGGCTGCTGGAGAGCATGGATTTCTATGGTTTTCAACCATCCAGTCTGTGATTTTCCTGTGGCAGTTCTAGTCGTGGATTCATGGCTCAGTCTCGATCCTCTGTCTGCCCTTTGTCTATCCTCTCATTCGGGAGAAAAGTGCTCACAAAGCTGCAGGAGGGGGCATCCTGCCCAGACGGCTCGGCTGCCCCTCGAGGACCAAGCCCAGCTCCCTGCCTGACCTTTGCCTGCAGAATGGGTTCACAGGGTTCAAGGACCTTCCCCTTTGTGTCCCCGTCACTGCTCTCACGAGGTCAGACTGTCCTGGCATTCCCAGACTGGCCGCTTCAATCCGTGCCACTAGGTAGGGAAGGCAAAAAACAGGTAGAGGATTGGCTGAGCAACATTTATTTCTGTTGCAAATGACTAGTTGGGGCTAGTTGTTGATTATCTCGCCTTGGTTGCTTTTTGGATTTAGAAATGGCTCATAAATTTGCTTACGCGGGCCCTGTTTGTCCTCCCCTGTGAGCTCAGCACACACCGTGAAGCCACACCGGGATTTGATTTCTTCACGGCCCTCTGTATCTCACACTTAACTGTCCTTTTCTTCTTTTGGTCAGTCCTTTGGCTTGAACTCAGGGCCTAGGCTGCTTGAGCTGGCTTCAAACCTCGATCCTCAGGTCTCAGCCTCCTGAGTAGGATTCCAGGAGGGAGAGATTAGCGCCTGGCACCTTTACGTCCTTTTCAGTCACGTCGCCTTCATGACCTGCCAATCTCCAGTTTACAGGCAAACTAGCCAGGACCACAGACAGCTAGGCAAGGTAAATGCCCAGGGCCATGGTCACAAGCGGTCTGGGGACTCGGTTCTGTGATGTGCAAATAGCTTAACTACTAGACATCAGTGAGAAATGCAGTGTTCACCTTTGGATGAGTGTTGGGCTGATGTGTGTGTCAAGTGCATGTGCAGCTTTGCGTGTATGTGTACGCACATATTTAGCTGTCACTAATTTTGAGACCTTTTCTGAGTGCCTCTCCTGCCCAACCAATAAGTTGAGCCCCATAGATAAATCACTGGCTTATTTGCAGTCTCCTCAAGTACCTTTCAAATCCCACAGACAGCCTGCCTCCCCAGGGACTGGGCTGGCCTGCGCCGGCTGGCCAGCTGCAGAACGCCCACAGCTGCTCCAGAGGCCGAAACAGGAAGTGAAGCCAAAGGGCCCAGTAGGTTGGGGCTCCCCTGCCCCCCCGCCCCCCATTCCCAGGGACCAAGGGGGACTACCATCCTGAAAGTCCCCTAGGAAGGCAGAGGCTTGGCAGGGTGGCACATGGGGTGCCACTCCCCAGGATGCAACTTTGCACCCTTTCCCATGGTACTATGCCTGATCTCTCAATGATTAACCGTGCGACCTTGGGCCTAGCAGCGTGCCTACACCTGTCTGCAAGCGCAGTTTGGCACATGGCGTCCTCCCCTCCCCTCCTTTCCCCTCCCCTCCTCTCTTCTCCCCTCCCCTCCTCTCCTCTCCCCTCACCAGCTAATCTGAAATGTTGCCCCTTTCCCACCCCCTTTTTATTTCCCATTCCCTGCCTATTTTTTCCTCCTCAGCACTACTGTGAGTGAATAGACTTAATAGACTTTTGTATTTTTAATTTATTTTGTTCTGTTGTTTCCTGCCGGGTTTTTGTGTATTGTTCCCCCCACTCCCCTCTGCGCCCCGAGATGCCACATGTTCTGTGCCCAGGAAATAACTTTGGACAGAATGAATGAAGGCAGCTTCCAGGTCATTCCTCACTGAAGTTTGCCTAAGCTCACTGGTGACTAGACTTATTTATGTTCTGCTTACTCTACAAACTAGAGCCTGGCCAGAGCCCTGTCCTGCAGAGGGAAGAGGCCCAGGATGTGTCCTCTAGGCATGTGCTGGGCAGCCGGTGACCAGCTGTGTCTCAGAGCTGGGCCTTTTGTCCTCATGAGCAACAGCACCGTCAGGGTGGATGGCTCTGGAGCCTTCAGAGTGTGTTAACAGCGCAGTGCTCGCTCAGGTTTTGTCCCATTAAACCTCACTGACACCTCCATTTTATGGTTTTGCTTATTACTGTTTGTGATTTATTTATTTTTTACAAGTTGTTTAGATCCTTTGTTTTATTTTTAATGGAGGAGCTGCCTTTTTTTGGAAAGCACTTTGTGAAGGTTTGCTTTTTCATACAGAAAAACAAATCTTACAGCAGTTGTTAACCTCCTCCAACTTCTTTGGTTCTCTTTAGCCTCTTAATTTTTGTTGGAGGTATTTATTGATCTGTGCATGTTTCTTTTTTTTTTTTTTTTTTTTTTGGGTCCGGTCATGGGACCTGAACTCTGGGCCTGGGCACTGTCCCTCAGCTCTTCAGCTCAAGGCTAGCGCTCTGCCACTTGAGCCACAGTGCCACTTCCGGCTTTTTTCTTTTTGCTTATGTGGTGCTGAGGAATCGAACCCAGGGCTTCTAGCATGCAAGGCGAGCGCTCTACCACTGAGCCACCTTCCCAGCCCCATGTTTCATATTTTTTATCTCACATTTTTCTTAGTGACTTAGTCTAATTTTTCATTTGTGACTTAGAAAAGTACTTCCAAATTTTAAGTTCAAACAAATAATCCCTTCCCTGCTTTTTTGAGATGAAATACAGGGTGGCTTTGATCTTCTTTACTTAGGCTCTGGAATGCCAGGATTATAGGCTTGTGCCACGTGACCAGACAAGCCTGTTTGTTTGGGGCCGGGAAGGTGGCTCAGGGTTAGAGTGCTTGCCTCACATGCATGAGGCCCTGGGTTTGATTCCTCAGCACCACATAAGCAAAAAGAAAAAAGCCAGAAGTGGCGCTGTGGCGTTTGGCTTGAGCTGAAGAGCTGAGGGACAGCTCCCAGGCCCAGAGTTTAGCCTCCACAACGGACAAAAACAAAACAAAGCAAAACAAAAACCCAACCTGTTTATCTAAACCAGGTTTGATTGTGAAGAGCAGGCAGGTCCAAAGCCTTTCTTTGCTTCCTCAGAATTGCTTCACGTGCTAGCATTTCACCCATAACAACCTCATTCCGGTGGTTTAAACTCTCCTCCCTGGCCCTGGGTGTCACAGAATACTAATGTCAATTTTAAAGCCTTCCTCTTAGGTACTGATCATTCCTTGTCCTTGCTCTGTCACCGTGCTGTTTTATTCACTCAAGATTCATTTGTCCAGAGTCCATCCCTTTCATTTTAAAGATGAAAGAACAAAGAGGGCAAGTAATTTGCTCAAGGTGACACAACTTGTTGGTGTCTTAAATTCCCATGTGCATGGAGTTCCCTCACAGTTGGCTTTGTACATCTCAGGGTTCCTCCTTTTATACCTCTGCTCATGGCATACCCCTGGAAAGCAAGGTTATTATTATTGTTGTTGTTATTGTTATTGTCTTATATCTGTAGTGAGTTCTTTTTTGTGTGTGTACTAGGACTGGTACTGTCCCTGCACTTTTCTGCCCAAAGCTGGCACTCTGCCACTTGAGCCACAGCTCTACTTTAGCTTTTTGGTAGTTAATTGGAGATAAGAGTCTTGGAGATGTTTCTTCCCAGGGTAGCTTCAAACTATGATCCTCAGATCTCAGCCTCCTGGGTAGTTAGGATTACAGGAGTGAGCCATGGGTACCTGGCTTATAGTAGGTTTTGAGTATAGTCAGTCATGTGTAGCAGGCACCTAAAGTTAGTAGCAAGAACGGGTTTGGATGCACATTTTGTAGCACCGTGCCCAGCAACTAAAAATGCTCATAACTTACTAATGGTACACAGTTACTGTAACTTTTCTAGGGCTGTGGCTTTTCTGAAGCTTCGTCCTCCCTTCCCACTGTCAAATGCTGTGGCCATGTATCCTTGTGTTGTCCGGATCTCCCATTTACAACTATCTGACTCTTACCTAGCTCCCTCCCCAATAGATTATTGCAGTAGTGCTAAACTCCACACGGGCTGGCAGGCAATGCAGGCATAACAGTTACACACTACACATTTCCCTGAGCTCAGCTTACGTGGCCCTGGTTTCTGGAGGAAGTTTGTGTGTCTGACATGAAGTCAAGCCCACACCCTCCCTGTCTCTTCCCAGGGTTGTGCACTGAGGGCCGTAGATGCTTCTGGGCTCCTTTGAGATGACTTGATCCTGCCCATAGTGCTAGCCCATAAGCAGAGGCCCCAACACCCAATTGGGTTTGCACAGCAGCCAACCCCAGCCAGTGGAGATTCATTTCCTGGTAAAATCTTTGAAATCAGATAAGTGCTAATTGCTTAAAAAATTACCCAAGGAGAGGCCTGGCTACAGTGGGAGCTAATAAGCAGGTTTGCTAGCCCACTTGGAGGGTGCCTGGAGGATGGTGAATTACCTGTTCCTTACCCTGCTGCAGCGGCCCACTGGGAGAGCACCAGGCAGAGTGGCATGGCCTGGTACCTTCCTCCCCTGCAGCATTCTGGTCTGAGCTCTAGGAGCCAGACACTCCTTACAGTTTGTCTATTTTATAAAATTGGGTGAAATGCACGTATCAGAGTTGAGTTGAGACCAGGTCTCCTGTGTTTACCAGTCTGGCCTTGAACTCTTGATCCTCTTGATTTAGCCTCTGGAGTGCTGGGATTCTAAGAATGCATTAACACAGCAAGCTAAAATTCCCCCCTTCCTCCCCCAGTCCTGGGACTTGAACTCAGGGCCTGGGCACTAAGCCTGTCTGTGCTCAAGGCTAGAGCTCTACCACTTGAGCCACAACCCCACTTCTGGCTTTTTCTGAGTAATTTATTGGAGATAAGAATTTCACAGACTTATCTGGTTGGGCTGTCTTCAAACTGCAGTCCTCAAATCTCAGCCTTCTGAGTAGCTGGGATTATGGGTGTGAGCCATTGATGCCCAGCAAATCTCTCCTCTTAACTGTCTCTAAGTGTGTGGTTCCATAGTGCTAAGTATATAGTGCACGCTTAATCTCTAGAATTTCATGTATCTCTCTCCCTTCCTCTCTGTCTCTTGTGTGTGTGCACATGCGCGTGTGTGCGTGTTCACAGCATGGCTGTCAATCATCATTGGAGATGAGTCTCATGGACATTCCTGCTTGGGCTGGCTTTGAACCTTGATTCTCAGCTTTCTTAGTAGTTAGGATTACAGAAATGAGCATTAACACGCAAGTCCTAGACTGGGTCCCCAAGGATGGATATGGCGCTTGTGACCTTCAGGTGGCATGGGAGGCTATGTGACCGTTTTATTCAGGTGTTAGTAGCACCTGTCATTTTACAGGTGAGGAAACTGAGGCAAGTTGCCATTTTTCTCTTCAGTACATGTGGTAGACTTGCAATATACATGGAGAAACATACCCACACGGCATCCAGCTCAGTGAGTCCTTACCTCACATGTAGCAACTACCCAGATGAAAGCAAAAGACTGTGAGCAGCACCCCAGGCTACCATCCTACTCTTCTGGTTTCTGCCAGCATCGAGTAGGTTTGCCTGTTCACCAGACTCCATCTCAACCAATGGCCGGGTCAGGTGTCCTGGGCCTTCATCCCTCCTGTAAGTGGGAGGAGAACTGCAGGCCAGGCCAGCTTGGGGCATAACTCCAGGTCCCCGCCTTGAAAATGGCAAAAAAGGATTGGAGGCCTGGTTCAAGTGGTAGACTACCTGCCTTGCAAGTGTGCGGCCCTGGGTTCCATCCCCAGAACTACCCCCACAACAAAAAGAGAGAAAAGAAATGGCCAAAGTGGGTTTCACAGGGGCTCAGCAGCGAATTAGACCTGGAGATTTCAGGATCTGCTTTTTTTTTTTTTAATGAGGAAGCTCTCCCTGTGGTGTTCTGAGTGATAAAAAGACTTTGGGGTGAAGAGGACTCCAAAGAGGTGCAGGGCAAAGGTCAGCTGAAGGTGTGACCTCCCACAGAGTGGGAGGAGCAAAGTCTAGGTCATTCTGGGAAGTAGAAGTTCAAGCATAGGACACATAGGTGTCAGGTGACAGAGACCAGATGTCCCAGACAGAGTAGTAACAGTATTGATAAACTTTGCCAGAGTCTTATCCTATGTTTGGTGCTGTGCAGAGTGCACGTGTGCGCACACACACACTTGCGCACACACCCCTGAACATAATCCTAGGAGGTGCTGTAATTGTACCCACTTTTCAAGTGGGAAAGAGTTTGGGCAGGTGAGGTCACTTGCCCTAATGTAGGCCTCATAGAGCTGGACAGTGAGAGATGTCACAAATTGGATGACCTTCCCCTGGGAGCTTGGAGGCCAGACACTGGAGATGACGGCTCCGCTCCCTGCATGCCTCGGACCTGAACACGAGCTGGCATTTCTGGTGAGGGTGGTTGGGATAAGTTGGACAGCGTTGGCCAGTGTGATCATCGTTAGTGGGCTGGCACGTGTCTCTGTACTCTGACTTCATAAGGCAAGTGACTGGATGTGTACAATTTTGGACAAGCCTGGTTTGGAAGCAGTTGATTCGGTTACAGTTTTATATGGTTTTCTTGGTCTTGGCTTGATCCTGTGGATTTCTGTTGGTTTCAGTAATTTTGGGGTGGTGATCCATCCCCTGCCAGATGAACGAAGTCACACTGACATTGCATCCACCCTGAAGAATGTGGTAGAATGCCCTCATTCCAAGAAAATAGGAAAGATTACAGCCGCACGTGACTTCTGAAACCCGGACGGCAGTGGTCACGACAATATGGTTATCTGATTCTTTTCACAGGCAAGTTGATTCCTTCTGAGGCCATTAATTTTGTTTTCATCCAGTGGAAATTGTGTTTCATTTTAAATAGAAATAAGAGTAACAATGTCCATCTGCTTGCAGAAATCTCATCTGTTATAGCTGATAGAATCAGGCTGTGTACAAGTTCAGCATGGGTCAGACATCAGCATTTATATTCTGGGGCCCTGGAAATTCGATTAGCTACTGCCGAGGATGGCCTTGCAGCAATGGGGTGTGATTCCTGAGCTGAAGCAGCCCTATTATCCCTGGGTCATCCAAATGCCGCATTGTTAGGGACCCCCCCATGATGTAGTCCAGCTGCACAGTGTGTGCTGTTGGTACTTTCCAGGCAGGCGGCTCAGTCGCTCAAGAGAAACCACTGCAGAAATGGTTTCCAATAGGAGGGGGCTGGAGGGGGAGAGGCTGTACAGGATGTTCCTTCTATACCAGGTGTCCTGTGGCAGTGGTCACGGCCTGCCCAATCACAGGGCTCACAGGGAGAGGTGCTTGCATTGAAAACCCCAGGTGCACCTGCCCAGTAGTCCTGTTCTGGTCCCCACTGTTGAGGATCTTCCCAATTTTGACCTGGACCACAGGGCCAGTGAGGACTCCAGCCTAACCTACTTCTTCCAGATCTTCCTTCATCACTGGAAGCCTTACCTGCTTCCCCTTGCTTAGCTGGACCTCCTCCAACCCACCTGCCTGGGCTACCTACCTGCCTACCTGCCTACCTACCTACCTACTTACCTACCTACCTGCCTGCCTACCTACTCACCTACCTACCCACTTACCTACCTACCTACCTGCCTGCCTACCTACTCACCTACCTACCTACCTACCTACCTACCTGCCTGCCTGCCTGCCTGCCTTGCCCGCCCGCCCGCCCGCCCGCCCACCCGCCTGCCTGCCTACCTGCCTACCTACCTACCTACTTACCTACCTATCTGCCTACCTACCTACCTACCTACCTACCTACCTACCTACCTACCCACCCACCCACCCACCCACCTACCCACCTACCTACCTACCTACTTGCCTACTCACCCACCTACCTACCTACCTACTTGCCTACTCACCCACCCACCTACCTACCTACCTACCTACCTACCTACCTACCTACCTACCTACCTACCTACCTCCCTCCCCACCCACCCACCCACCCACCCACCCACCCACCCACCTACCTACCTACCTACCCACCCACCCACCCACCTACCTACCTACCTACTTGCCTACTCACCCACCTACCTACCTACCTACTTGCCTACTCACCCACCCACCTACCTACCTACCTACCTACCTACCTACCTACCTACCTCCCTCCCTCCCCACCCACCCACCCACCCACCCACCCACCCACCCACCTACCTACCTACCTACCCACCCACCCACCCACCTACCTACCTACCTACTTGCCTACTCACCCACCTACCTACCTACCTACTTGCCTACTCACCTACCCACCTACCTACCTACCTACCTACCCACCCACCTATCCACTCACCTACCTACCTACCCACCCACCCACCCACCTACCTACTTGCCTACTCACCTATCTACCTACCTACCTACCATCTACCTACCCACCTACCTACCTACCTACCCACCCACCCACCTACCTACCTACCTACCTACATACCTACATACCCACCTACCTACCATCTACCTACCCACCTACCTACCCACCTACCTACCTACCCACCCACCTACCTACCCACCTACCTACCTATCCACCTACCCACCTACCTACCTACCTACTTACCTACCCACCTACCTACCTACCCACCTACCTACCTACCCACCTACCCACCTACCTACCTACCTACTTGCCTACTCACCCACCTACCTACCTACCTACTTGCCTACTCACCCATCCACCTACCCACCTACCTACCTACCCACCTACCTACTCACCCACCTACCTACCCACCTACCTACCCACCTACCTACCCACCCACCCACCTATCCACCTACCTACCTACCCACCTACCCACCCACCCACCCACCCACCTACCCACCTACCTACCTACCCACCTACCTACCCACCCACCTACCTACCTACCTACCCACCTACCTACCTACCTACCTACCTACCTACCTACCTACCTACCCACCCACCTACCTACCTACCTACCTACCTACCTACCCACCCACCTACCTACCTACCTACCTACCTACCTACCTACCTACCCACCTACCCACCTACCTACCTACCCACCTACCCACCTACCTACCTGCCTACCTACCCACCTACCCACCCACCCACCCACCTACCATTTGTAAGTAGTTATACAAAGGAAACGGGTTTCAATTCAGCATTCGAGTTAGTGAGTACAATGCATCTTGATCTGTCCCAACCCCACCCATCCTCAAGTCACGTGGTTCTGTTCTCATATGTGGACATTGGATATTTTGACTGCATTTTCCCACTTTCCCTTCTCCATCCTGTCCAGCGACTGATCCCTGCTTCCTTCACTGACTATTGATACCTCCCCAACTGCTTTTGTTGTGTTTTTGCACCTGGGAGAGGGAGACCCCATTTCTTTCTGCTCTGGGTCCAGGACAGGTGTACTTATGTGTGCATGCATGTTTGTGTGCACGTATGTCCTTGCTTGTGCAAAGGCCCATGCTCTTGACTTCGGAGGCGTTGAGTAATTTTCAAAGTATCTAAAACCCTTGTGCTATTTACTCAGCCTCTCGTTTTCCAGGCAGAGGAGGCTGAATTTGGCCTACACTCTTTTTGTTTTCATCTCCTGCCAGTTCTTTACCAGGCCTTGGGCTCCACCCTCAGCCGACCTTTGCTGTGGTCCAAAGATTCTCCACCCAAAGATTCTTCACCCCAGACCTCTGCGGGGGCCAGGTGTGGTCAGGGGTCCCTTCCTCTTGGACCCTGCTCTTGTTCACCCTCCACCTCCACCCAAGCATGGTCAGGGGTCCCTTCTTCTCAGGCTCCCTGCAGTGTGCATGACTCAGCCTGCCTGTCCCTGCCAGCACCACTGCTTGTCCGGTTAGAGGCTAGCCCGTCCGGTCTGCAGCACTGCCAGCAGCTGACAGAGTGTGGAGGCTTGGGGATGGTTGGCACGAAGGGGCAGAGCGAGGTTCTGTAGTTGGAAGTGTGCTTTGTGTGGTAAGAGACTGAGAACAGCAAAGCCAGCAGCCATGAGGATACCGGGCGGTGGCCAGTGCCTCCTCTGGGCCCTGCCTGTGCCTGGCACCTTCCCATACGGATGCACGCGTCCTGCCCAGTGCTGAGAGGTGGAGCCAGCCTCCCTCTTCCACTGGGGAAACAGAGGCTCCAGTTCACACAGCCTGTGGCAAGTCTCAGATGCTCACCCTAAAAGTAGGGCAAGTTACCACTTGACTGGTCTGCGGTTGTTCAGGAAGCCAGCCCTGCTTGGCATCATTTCTATGCTCATGGTGGCTTTTAAGCTCCAGATGCCCAACTTTCTTAGGCATCGGAACCACCGTTTGCTCTCTGTGTAACCCAGGACCTTTGCACAGGATTTCCATGTGTGATTGCCAGTCAGTGTCTCCACTGAGTGAGAGAATCCCTGACTTTGCCTCAGGCTGTGTCGCCGCCTCACTGGAGGCATAGCTAGTGAGCGTGGGAGAATCCAGTGCGACCTACATTGGGGGAAGTGGGCCGGGGCAGTGGGCGGGAGGGACACGGATGATGGCTGTGAGTAACCGAGTAGAGGAACATCACACAGCCAACAGTTGGGAAGGAAAGGCATCTGATTTATAATAGACTTCAAATTCAGCATGGCTCTTCGGAGTCAGGGTGTTTCCTGAAACTTCAGTACCCGGGGGGGGGGGGTGGGGGGGAGGGGGTTCTGCCACCTGAGCCAAGAGGCAGAGGCAGGGAGCCGCGCCTGGGGGGCAGGGGAGCCCCAAGCTGTTGCTGAGTCAAGAGCAGGCAGATTGCCCTACTTCTTGCCCACATTGGAGAGGACTGGGAGGAACCGATGCCTGGCTGGCTCGCGGCACCGTGAGCTTCTGGTGGATGGTTGGTCAGCTTAGCAAGGGAGATGGGCCAGGAGCGCCAGCCCAGAACAGCCGTTTTCCTGAGGCTTTGTAGGGAGGGGAAAGAGCATCCAAGTCACAGGCCATCCATCCATCCGTTCATTCATCTGTTCATTCATTTCTCCTGCCCTCTTCAGCTCCTGTTACTGAGGATCTTCCCCAGGAACCCTAGAAATCATTTGGATTCAGCGATGAGCAAAGTTACCCATATGTCTTCTGTCCCCTACCTGGGGGGGGGGGGGGTCCACAGTAGAGGATTGTAATGTGGGTGACAAAGGAAGGGCCACACGTGCTCACTCAGCGTGGGTGCACACATCTGCTCATCGTCCAGTGTCCTGGCAGCCTAAGCCTGTGAGCTCCGCCTGTGTGGTCACGGTTAGACAAGATGGAAGGCGCCATGCTCCGGTACACGTTTGTGGCGAAGGGCTCCTCGGCTCCGTGGCCGCTGGGCCACCCTGAGCCCCACAGAGCTGGAATGCCCCATTGCGAAGGAAGGCTCTGCTGGACGGGACAGGCCTGGCGCAGGGCTGGTCTTGGAGTGAATGAAGATGCGCATCTCCCCCCCCCCCCCCCCCCCCCGCCCTGCCCATTGCCTGGCATGCTGGAACACAGACAGTTGTGCTGGCTGGGTGCAGAGGGGTCCAGTGAGGTCAGGTGGAAGGGCAGCATCTGGGTAGAGGAAGAACACATCAGGGCCTGGCTTCTCGAAGGATCCTGAAGACAGGGATGGACGGATTGTAGACTCCGTGTGTGTTTGGGGGATGAGGGCATTGGCCACATATAACTTGGGGTAAGCTTGAAGGGAGATGTGGCTCAGGCTCTCGCAGGATCCCCGTGACCGCTGGTGACAGTGTGTGCCAGCTCCTGCTGCCCTGACGGTCAGGAGCTGGAAGCAGCCTGGCAAGCCAAGCAAGAACCCTGTGGCCAGGGGTAATGGCACTCAGAGGGGAGGTCTCGGCTTTCACCCAGAGGGTGCTGGGCCTTGGGAACAGATTTGCCTTTTGGGACAACAGCTGGTGGCAGCAGGTAGGCCCAGGAATGCAAAAGGAAGAGGAGGGGACAGTCTGCCAGGCCCAGACACCCGCCACCAGCCCGGGAGGTGGCCCTTCTTCCTGGTTCCAGCATATGGAAAGAGAGTCAGTGTCTCCACCAGGCTGAGGGACTCCAGGCTTGGGGCCAGCTGGTGCCTGTGGACCAGGCACCCTGGGAGATAAAGGACCATCAGCTCTGCTCTGCTTTGCTCTCACTGAGCGGCCCAGCCTCCTCTGCAGGCGGCATGGGCACAGTGTGAGGTAATGACAGCAGGGGTTTTGGGGACTGCCCTCACGCAGGCGGGGTTCCGAGGCGCCATGTGCTTCTCATCGAGGTGCCTCTGGGTTGGGTCACTCTCAGGCCGGTCTGCTCAGCCTGGGTGCTGTGGTATCCACACCCTCTCTGCTCAGCACCAGCAGCTCAGTCCCTCCCCACTGTAGCAAGCGAAGATGCTGCCCGGTGTTCCCGAGTGCCCCAGTTGGGAATCCCTGCGTCACAAGCACTGGCCCATTTATTCTTAGGGTGACCTGTTTTCCAGAGAGGATCTGGCTGGTGTCGGAGCTTCTCTGTCAGGGCTGGGACTTGGTTCCAGGTCTGGCTGTCTGGGCCGTGTGTGCTCTTGGGCACCATTGGCTTGGACTGGAGGGGCAGGGATGCATAGGAGGTAGTTAGGAGAGGTGTTTCTTTGATATTTGAGTCCTGTCCTAGTCAATCAAGAAATGACACCAAGCTGCCTGCTGGTGGCTCACGCCTGTCATCCTAGCTACTCAGGAGGCTGAGATCTGAGGATTGTGGTTCAAAGCCAGCCTGGGCAGGAACGGCCAAGAAACTCTTTATCTCCAATAAACCACTCAGAAAACCGGAAGTGGAGCTTTGGCTCAAGTGGTGGAGCGCTAGCCTTGAGCTGAAGAGCTCAGGAACAGCACCGAGGCCCAGAGTTCAAGACCCACGACCAACCCCTCCCCAAAAGAAACGATACCATAAGTATAGGGATATATATCTATATCTGTCTGTCTGTCTGTCTGTCTATCTATCTATCTATCTGTCTATCTATCTATCTATCTAGAGTGAGCAAGGGAGGGCGCAGCAACCGACAGTGAGCTGGTGCCTGGCTTCCTGACCCACCGGAGCACTCCGATGGCCGGTGCATTCAGGGAGCAGTTTGTTCTTGGACAATGATTAACCCAGCTGAGCTAGTAAATCATTCTGGAGTCAGAACTTTCCCCGGGGAAATGCCAGCCTTGCAAATGTGTTTGTTTCCAATCTGCTTTTTCTTCATTGGGCTTCAGTTACCCACCAGGCCGGGAGCTGGCAGCGCAGAGGGCCATCAGGAGCCTCCTCTTAAGCTGATTCCTGCCAGTGTTACAAAGCCTGGGGACCCCAGGAAACACCCTTACACAGGTTCCCCCAAGTCTGGATTCGATGGTGTGCACATGCACATGCTCGGATATTAAAAAAGCATCCTTCAGTGAAATCCCAGGGGTCCTTAGAGGTGGGGCTGAGGCCTCCGGTTTGTCTGTCTTCAGGAGGTGCACTGTCCATGATGAAATGGCCGCAAAGGACAGCAGCCGTGAGGATGCGCCTTCGCTCAGCCCAGCAGGCTAGACAGACAGTAGAGGCTGGTGCCAGGCCTAGTGCCAGGAGGACACCGGTGCCTGTGGACTTCCCAGAGGTGCCTGCCATCCCTCCCACTGTGCGTGCGCCAGAAGCCCTGCCTAGACGCACGCACACGTCCATGAGATGGACTCCGCCTCTGCTCTGGAGCCATGGCGGCGCTGGCAGGATGGTGTCCGGAGCGCGTTAGCATCAGTGACTGTCCACCTAGCCTCCCACAGTGTCACATGGCTGCCACTGCCAGCAGAGGCCAGAGGGCTGTTTGCTTCTGGAGCTCAGCTGATTAATTAGAAATTCTAAGAGCTAGAATTACTCTGGGGCACTGACAGCCCTGACTTTTGCCCACTAGTGACAATACCCCATCCTCTTGATGACAGCCCCAGTGCCTCCACATTTGCCCAGGGGAGGAGAATGGAAACCCTGACCCACCATGTTCCCCTCCCCCAGCACCCCAAGCCCTGTCAGCTGAGTCACCATGGCAACTGAAAGCCAAGCACAGGGGAGGATCTTCTCACCACTGTTTTCCCATTAGTCACTCTAGCTAATTAGCAAGTGACAAATGGGACAATAAAGCTCTGAAAATATCCATCCACCTCTTTACATCCTGGCCACAGATAGGGCAGGCTGGGCCTGGCTGGGGGGCAGAGAAATGAGAGGACATCGGGGGGCAGGGCAGTCAGAGCATGGGCACTGGGAGTGGCAGGCGGTGCATGTGGCTGTGGGCGTGCACCTGGGACGTGCGAGGCGTGTGTGTACTTGATGGCTGTGTTCCCTGGATCTGCTCACTGGGAAAAGTGGCTGAGCTTCCCTTCCCACTGTCCCTGGAAGCACGGGAGGAGTCTGCCAAGGTGTCCTTTATGCCTGGAGCTGGCTGAGACCCCTCCCTGGTGGGGGGAAGTTCATGTGATGTTGGTGATGGCTGCTGTCCCCATCCCTGTGGGTCTCAGGATGGGTGGCTTCTGCTGCTAAGGTGATACAGACGCCTGTGTGAGCTGGCCACCGTGTTCACGCCTGTAACCCTAGGAAGCTTGAGATCTGAGGACTGAGGTTTATTTTTATTTTATTTTATTTTTGTCGGCCATGGGGCTTAAACTCGGCTTGGGTGCTGTCCCTCAGCTCTTCAGCTTAGGGGCGAGTGCTCTACCGCTTGAGCCACAGCGCCACTTTCAGTTTTCTAGTGGTTTATTGGAGATAGGTCTCACAGACTATCATGCCTGGGCTGAGTAGCTAGGGTTACAGGTGTGAGCCACCAGCACCCAGCTCAGGACTAAGTTTAAAGCCAGCCTGAACAGACAGATCTGACTCTTATTTTCAGTTAACCAGCAAAAGGCAAAAAGTGGAGGTATGGCTCAGGTGGTAGAGAGCCAGCCTTGGATGAAAGAACAAGACCACAAAGCCCTGAGTTCGTCACAGTACTGCTGTGAGCATGCTCACGTGTGCACACATGCATGTACGCACACCTGTGTACTCCTGCGTTAAGACTTCCAACAGTTTCTCTGTCTCCACTAGCAGTGTGCAGACTCAAACTTCTAGCCTTGGAACTGTGACTAGTGACTTCTGTCTCCTCTTGTGACATTTGATTAGCTGGAACTAGTGTAGCCATGACTCATAAGGGCAGGGAATCTTTGTGTGTGTCTGTGTCAGTGTCAATTTGGGGGCTTGAACTCTGGACCTGAGCACACTGTTCCTTAGCTTTTTTTCAAGGCTAGTGCTTTACTACTTGAGTCACAGCTCCACTTCCAGTTGTTTTTGGTGGTTAATCAGAGAAAAGACTCACAGACTTTCCTGCTGGGGTTGGCTTTGAACTGTAATCCTCAGTCTCCTTAGTAGGTAGGGTCTCAGGCGTGAGCCCCTAGCACAGGGGGAATCACAACCCTTTGTGTACCCGGAAGGGAAAGGAAGCAGGAGCTTGTGCTGATCCGAGCTCTGCAGCCCCCGGCCCCGGCCCCAGGCAGGACCCTACCCTGGCCGAGGTTCCAGAGTGGGATCTGTGCAATGGGAATTTGGGGACATTGCTGTCCCAGGGCAGAGACCTCCAAAGGCAATGGCTTAAAGCCACACAGTGAACCTAGAAGGGGGCCCGAAGGCCAAGATCAGGCTCTCTGAAGGTTGGTCCTCCTGGAGGCTCCAGGTGCGGTCCATGTGCTTTCTCAGAAAGCCTCAAAAGGCGCCTGGGCCCCTCCCTCCAGTTTCTCATGTCTCCCTGCATCTGTGACCTCTGCTCATGTCCTCATATCCTGTCCTCTGACCCCAGCTCTGTGCCTCCCAGGGCCCTGTGATTATACTGGACACCACATTTTCTGGGGGCTCATCTTCTTGCCTCAGCTCATTGGTTTCTCCCACCTCTGGGGTTGATTGCCATGCCGGGTAACCTCTCACAGCTTGGGGGGGTAGGGCGAGGAAGTCCCTGGAGGCCATTCTTCTGCCCACCCCCTCGGGCTGCCCTTTCCTCCCTCTCCCTGGGCCTGCATTGTTGTTTCCTGCCTGGTGGGTGCCGAGCTGGAACTGGCTGCAGAGCACAGGGACACTGGAGGGAACAACACAGGGTGGTTTGGGGAGCAGACGGCACCCAGACAGTACTCCGTACCCAGGGCCTGAACCCTGAACTGGGTTGAGCTTCCTGCTGTCTCTTTCTGAATGTCTCTTTGTGTCCACCCATTCTGATAGTGGCACCCGCTCCCATTCCTGCTGCATTTCTGAGGATGGAGGGTGGCTTCCTCCTGGTCTGGCATGGGGCGGGCCGGGCCTCCAGGAGGCTGGCTGGTCTTGGCCACAGGGTTGTGGGAAATAGGATGGGCGTCATTGCAAAGGCACTGGGCAGTTGGGTGACTGTTTGTCCTGGGGGGGCATTGGCCCATGGGGCCTTCCTCCTCCTGCTCAGGCCAGAAAGCATGGTTGTTCCAGAACACACATTCCAGACAGACCCACCACCCGGGCTGGTGCCAGCCCAGGACAGGCAGCAGCTGTGACGCGCTGCGGCTGTCCCAGCACGGCGGGGGACAAGGCTGCTCTGGCCAGAAGGAGGGAGACCTCTAACTACAGCCTGGAGGTCAACCCGGCCTCAGACAGCACCTTCCTGCCCAGCCCTGCCAGGGGCCTGGTGGCTTTTCCCTTTCCTGTGTCCCCACCCCTTGCCAAAAACTGTAGGCACCCTGGCCAAGATTCTTCTTTGGGGTGGAAGAATCAAAGAATGAAGCATGGGCTTTGAACTAGCAAACACGGCACATCTCGGACGAGGGACCACCCTCAGGCCGTGGGCATCTTGCACCCGCATTGCTTAGTGCCAAGCCGAGGAATCTGTGTTTCTAGTGGTCTGTGACGTACGTGCTGCTCGCGCCAGAGTTGCCCATGGAATGGCCCTGTGTTTTCTGTTCCAGGCATTTAGAATAACTATGCTTGTTAAATGTTTATTGATTGTCTTCTTTGCTAAACTCAAATGAGGACAGGGACCTTAGTTCAGAAACAGTGATTCTCAGCAAGTGTATGTTGAGGTTGAGGGGAACCACCTTTTCTTTCAGACGCGTTTTACCTGTGTCTAGCAAGCCCCACATGTGTAATTTAGCATCAGGAAAATATTCTCCCTTTTATATCAGTTACTGTGTAGGTGAGCTATGTAAAGCCTGGGGAAGCAGGCACAGGAAGCTTCAGAAAATGCGTCAGGACATACAATGCATTCACAGAAGATAAATGATAAGTGCGCATAGTGACAAAGTGATGAGCAGTAGATGCGATTGGACAAAGGTAGCAGCTATTCCGCACTTTGCAAAGCTGTGCCCAGGGCAGACATCAGTAATCAATTGCCACTCTTTCCTGCCAAGCCCAGAGCAGCTGCAGGATCCAGGAAGCCATAACCAGGTACTTGAGAAATTTGCAGTATCCCAGAATGACAGAATACCCATGTCTAATTTCATCTTTACCTCCAGGTTCTACTTTCTTGCTTATACCACCACCACTTCTTCTCACTCTCACTCCTCTCTCTTGGTGAAGTCTAGCCTTGAACTCAAGATCCTCCTATCTCTCCCTGTCCAGTGCTGGGAGTGCAGGCATGCACCATCATGTCTAGCCTCAGTTACCTCAGTAGGTACCTTTCTTCCCACCCCCTTCTCCCCACCGGGTATGTGTGTGAGCCTGGGCAGGCTGCTTTGTTCTTCCTTAGGCCTCAGTTCCTCACTGGTGAGGTAGAGATAGTTCCAGTATCAGACAAAGCTTGGGGACCCCATCAGCTGTGAGATGTGGCCTTCCATGTCCTCAGCTGGGATGGGGGTGTCCCTGGCCAGCCTTGGCCATGTCGGGGAACAGGCGGGACCAGTCAGCTCATTTCCCCTTGTGGAAAGCCGCAGGAAGGATTTCCAATGCTGTCACGGTTATGGTAAGTGGTAGGCATCATCTGGGGAGCGGTGACTTGAATGTACGTCACAGAAAACAGATACCCCAGGTTCTTGTTCCCTAGCGCTCCAGCGAAGCCGGGATCATCCTCCACCTGGGTGGGCACGTTGGCTTCCTCCTGTTGGCAGTCTTTGGACACTGATACCTGGTGACCAGGTGCTGGCACAGGTGTCTTTGCAGGGCTTGGTGATGCTGCCGTTGGGCCCCAGGAGAGCAAGGTCCCTGGCTGATGGTAGAGGAGCCCTTGGGGTCCAGATGGCCCTAATGGGAAGGACCTGGACAGGGAGTAAATGTAGCACAGGCCGAGCTGGTGACAGGCCTGCTGTGACTCACACGTCTGTGTGTTGCTTATCAGTGTTGCCTGGGTGGGTATGTTGCCTGGGCTCCTTGCTTCCCCCGAGAGCATGATGAAGCCTTTTTCCTCCGTGTTGATTCTCGGATTCACATTCCTCCAGTGCTTCTCTGCCAAGGCACCTGTGCTGATGTCACTGGGCGTCACCGAAGGAGCAGAGCCCTGCAGCGTAAGTGACCTACCCTGTCCCCTTACATGGAAGGGTGTGGTGCTGGAGAGCACGCATGCGCGGAGCCACACAACTCTGAGTAACGGCAGAAGGGGCAGCCGGCAGTGTCCTGCGCGTGGATCCAGAGAGGGGTGCTGGATGAGCGGCAGTTCACTCGTTAATGTGAAAAACCATTATTTTCTATCATGACAGAAGACATTTTTTAATCCCACCAACAGCGGGGGAGACCCAGGACGAGTCCCGCCCCCCCCCCCCCCCCCCAGGCCCCGCAGTGGCCAGGACAGCCCATGTCGTCCACTGGTGAAGTGGAGCTCCCCAGGTGGAGTGAGGGACGGAAGCAGAGATGTGATGTGGGTGGAGAGCTGGAGGTGCCACCTGCAGTGTGGCCCGGTGTTCAGTTACCCCCGGAAGCATCTACAACAACATGGAGCCTGTCCCCAGCCCCTGAACACAGCAGAAGGAAAGGTTCAGAACTGACCACCCTACACACGGTCAGGGATCTGAGGGCCACCCCCGCCATAGTAACGGTCCCCATCCTCCTCACCCTGACTCCAGCCAGCCACAGAGGGTCTGCTGTCCGGCCGTCTGGTCCACAGCCCTCCTACTCACAAAGCACAAAGAAAGGCCACTGAACCCCCCCACCCAAGAAGGAAGCCTCAGGTCGTGTTGGGCCCAAGGAAGTGTGAGGGCTCGGGCCCGGCTCTGGGTATTACCCTGATCAGTCACAACCAGGCATGGCTAGGCTTTCCAGAGGGGCCAGCGGTGCCCGGGGGCCGCTGGAGGAATGACCGTGATGCTCGGCAGGAGCGGAAGCGGGCCTGCTAGGTGCAGCCCACCAGGCCCCCTCTGCCGGCCTTGTGGCGGCATAACTTGCAGTGAAAGGTGCCTTGGTGGTGCCTGGGCCCCGAGCTACCCAGCAGGTACCAGCTCATGGCTTCTGTCCCCAGTCTTTTTAGGGAGGTGCTGACCTGTCAACCAGCCCCTGCGGTCACCCAGGGGTGGGGGTGGCCCTCTGCCCCAGGAGTGACACAGGCAGCATCTGTCCACGACCTGCCCCGCCTCGGGAAGAGACGTCATTTCACATCTGCCTCCTGCACGGAGCACGGGGAGACCTCCTTCAGGATGCTGGCACCTTCCCCATGTCCTGTGTCACGAGGGGGGCTGCGTGTCACCAGGGAGGCCGGGTCTCTTCGTGCTATCCTTTAGGGCCTGGTCACAGAGCCCTCCCTGGGCCCTCGGCCATCTGGGAAGCAGTCTCGGGATAAATAGTCCTTCTTTGAGGCTGAAGACAGGCGCAGGGGACCTGGAGGCCATTCACTGCCTGTCATTTGTTTGGACAAGCCAGGCTGCTGCCAGTCCGACAAAGGCGCTTCTGAGCGGAGGCCACCGTTGCCCCACGGAGGAGGGGGCGCCGGTGAGTCTGGACACGCCGGCCTCCGGATAAAATTATGTGCTTGGGGTTCGGGTGGACTTAGGCCTCATTCATGTGTGTGTGTTTGCTCAGCCTGCCAGGCCTCTGTTGGTCCCCAGCCTCCGGGGGACAGGTCGGGGCCTTGCCGTTCCTGAGGGTGAGGGGGAGTGCCCCCCCGCCCCCGTTCTCTCTCTCTGTCCTGTCTCGCTCAGCCCGCCCCACTCCCACACTGCTGGGTGAGAGGCTGTGGAGCCGGAGCCACGCACAGCTGCTCTCTGTCCCAGGGCCTTGCTGTGCACTCAGCTTGCTTCTAGACCTGTCTGTTCCTTTGCGGACAGGGAGGCTGAGGTAGCCTGCTGCTAGGCAGTGCGCACGTCTGATGCATCCACTCAGGCAGCTGGGATCTGTAATTCTGCTCCTCCTCTCCCAAAAGGCACGGGGAAGGAAGAGAGCAGCCCAGGGCCGTCCCGAGTAGAGCAGGTGAACGGGCAGCGCTTAAACACATGGTGCGATACTGTGGAGTATTCCACAATGTGGAATGGCTCACTCTGGGTGATGGAGTAAGACGTGTGTGCGTGGAATGGTCCCCGTCACAGAGGAGGGTCAAGGGGTCAGGGGTCCGAGGGATGATTGCTTCTCAGGGAAGTCACCAGCAAGGGGGCACACGGGCCACGTGAGTGCACGTGTCCATCCGTGTGTGCGCGCGCGCGTGTGTGCATGGGTGCGCGCACACGCACTTGTGACCGAGTGATTCTGAACCTGTTATAAGGCTTGTTCAGCCTTAACTGTGCATATCTGCTCAGGTGGGTGCTGAGCTGGGAGGGACCCTGACACGCCAGGGAGGCCCCTGGGTACTGGGTGACAGTTGAGTGGGGACAGCAGAAGGGAGCTATGTCCCCCACTTTGGCAAGGATCACATTGTCTCTAGGCCGTGTGTCCCCCACCGAGGCGTGGCTGGGGCCCAGGTCAAGGGCACCGTGCCTGGGTGGTGAGTCACATGCTCTGTGCCAGGCAGGAGCTCCAGGGGACAGGGGTGGCCCCATAGAGCGAAGCCCTGGCAGGAGGCACGGCCCTTGGCTGGCCAGGAAGGAGGGAGGGGAGCGGAAACTTTTACATTTGCTTTCTGGCTTTCAAACGAGTTAGCAGGGAGCCACTTCCCAAATCAACAACAGCCCGAACCTTGACTCTTTCTGTTTCTGAAGCTGCCAGGGAAGGGAGGGCTGGGGCTGGTTGTTTAACAAAGTGGCTCTTAAGCAGGCAAACTAGCCTCTCTAAACCCTCCCGAAAGCTGTGTGGTGGCTGACAAGGTGCACTGAAAAGTGGCAAAGGAAGCCAAAGGAAGTTAAATAGCCTTCATATAGAAAGAGCAGGTAGGAATCAATAAGAAACTGACAATCACAGAAAAGATGCAAAACAAGGAGATGCTGTGGGCAGTAGTGATGGGAAGAACATGGAAGAAGCAGCGTGGTACAGGGATTTCCCCAGAAAACCATCCCAGACTTCAGTGCCCATGGTCTTTACAACGGGAGCACCCCGGCCCTCCCTCCCCCCAAATTGATCACCTTTTGCATAGCCTCTCCTGGGTGCGTACCCCTCCCTCACACTGGGCTCCCTGAGAATGTTAGGGGACTGCTGTGCCAGCCTTCCTGTAGTCTCTGAGGCAGCTGTTTGCTTTGTAGCTGTCTGTGAGGAGTAAGTGGGTATGTGCCGAGTGTCTGTGTGTATGCTGCTGTATGCACACAGCTGTGTCCAGCCCATGGAGCCTTGCTCACCCCTCAGTGCTCCCGTGGCCATCTGTCCATGGCCTGTGTGCGCCAGGCCTGTGCCACCAGCAGCTTCCTCTTTCGCTGCCTTCCTCAGGGCTGAGAGAGGACCGGCCTCGCTACCACATCCTCCTGAGAGGCTTGGCCGGACCCTCGCTTGCTACTGTTTGAGCCGAGGGGAGCCACAGGTCCACAGCCTTCCCCACATTTCCACTCGCATGGCCTCCCTGCCCCTCATGCCGGTGTGTGGGAGCGTCCTGGTCCTCCATGCTGCCGGGAGAGCCGCAGCTCTGGAGGGCTCTGGGGTTGAGCCCGGCCCCGCCGCCTCCCAGGGCACGCCCGGCAGTGGTGTGCGTGTCTGTTTCACGCCGCACATGGCCTCCCAAGTGACGTGAGGGTTGGTTTTGAAGAGGCCAAGGCTGAAATGGTTTTCTGTGGTGGCAGTCTGCCGCTTCAGCCCCGTGTCTCAGTCCACATCTTCCTTCTTTCTCAGGCTCTGTAGGGCCCTGGGGGAAGGGAGGAGGAGGCGGGGGGCGGGGGAGAGGAGACTCCCTGGCAGCAGCATCATTGTGTCCCATATGGTTCTCTAAAAGCATGGCACTGGGCAGAGTTGCCATTCCTATGCCCAGAGTGCCCTGGCACCACCAGGACTCAGAGGGTCAGTCTCAGGAGGATGACCATTGCCTGTGCCCTCCTCTGGTGCCCATGCCATAACACAGGAGAGGAGCGGCGGGTGTGATGTCTGCAGCAGGAAGGAAGAGGAGGTGTCATCTGGGCCCCCCACCCCTTGCGGACATGAACAAAGCCTTGGAGGGGTGCGCTGAAGAAGCAGGCACACCGAAAACCAGCATCCATACCCCAAACCTGGCTCTGCCATGGGCTTTCCTTCTGAAGAGCCAAGTAGGGAGAGAGGGGAGGAGAAATGAACAGCTTCGAGGTGGAGCAACCTGAGGGACATGACCTTGGCTGGGGACCAAGGTCAGCGTCAACGACGACAAGGCAGGCAGAGAGCAGGCCCCCCATGAGAGAATGCACTTGACCTCTGGGACCTTCCTCCCCGAGCCTATGCTGCCAGTGTGATGGTGAGGAAGCCCAGGCCCGGGCGGAGGTCAGCCTAAGCGGATCTGAGTGCACTGCTGAACGCTGGCGTGGGGCCCACAAAAGGCAGGCCCGAAACTGCCCGGGCGCTGCTGAGCCTGTGGAGGAGACACGGTGCCTGACTAGCGTGAGGTCCTGGAACAGGAAAGGTACATGAGAGGAAAACAGGAAATCCCCACAAAGTGCGGACCGTAGTCATAACAATGCGTTAATTCTATTTCGTTAGCTGTAACAAAAATGCACCACACTCTGACAGAAGATGTAAATAGAGGAGCCTGGTGTGGGCACATGGATGGGAACTCTCTGTGCTGTCTGCAGTTCTTCTTTTAAGTCTGAAACTGTTGTAAAACATAAAACCGATTGAAGAAAGACTATCCTAAGAGGGGCAGGCTTACACAGCATCTCGCACATAAATGTGCCAAAGGTTCCTTCCTCCCAGTCCAGTGCTCAGTGAGTCCAGCCTGGAAGCCCTAGTGTGCTCACCAGAGCGTCCATCCACTCAGGAAACCCAGCTTCTTGCACTACGCAGAGTGGACCTGTGCATAAGTGACCTACCTGGCTCCTCCCCACTATACCATAGCTCCCCCCCGCCCCTTGGCCTTCAGTCTTCTTGCTGGAGGGGGTGGTCTCTGGGAAGAGCTAGGCCACTGGATTCTTTGTGGACTCCATAACTAATCCAGACTGATGATAGCATTCTCTTCTCCCTGACACTTGGACCATTGCCCTGTTCTCTGCAGGGTGCCCATTTGCATGTTCTTCCCAGGGCTCCGGGAACCTGGCTCACCCCTGGAAAATGCCTTGAAAAATCAGATCTCCTTGGATCTCCAGAGTTCTGATTTCTGGCAATGGCACTTTGGGCTCAGGTTCCCATCTCTGTCCCCAGAATTGCTGGCGCGCATTCCGCGCCCCCCCCCCCCCCCCCAACACACACACACACACACACACACACACACACACACACTTGGCTCTGGTGTTTGCCCTGGTCTTTCCTGGACCAGCAAGTTCTCTGGCTCTTTCTAGGAATAGGGTTGGGTTAGAAAGAGCCCCTCTCTTGGGCCAGGCTGAGCTGTGGAAATGTTAATTAATGAGATGTTGAGGACCTTCCTTGCTGGATTCTGGTCTTTGATGTAACAACAAAGATCCCAGGGGAGCTCGTGGTGTTGGGCACCTGTGTGCCAGCTCGTTCTTTCTTGGTTTCTGCCCATTGCATCCCTGGGAGGTAGATCTTACCCTGACCCTTTGCAGATAGCTTAACCACCGGGCCCTGCTGGGAATGCCAGCACCATCAGTCATCTTCTAAATCCATAAGACATTGATAGTACTACTACTACTACTACTACTACTACTACTACTACGTCGTTGTGCAAAGGGGTTTCAACTCAGCAAGTCAGGTTATGTGTATTTTGTGTTCTGAATACTGTCATCCCTTCCATCATTCCCCCAGCTTTCCCTACTCTGAAGTCATGTGGTTCCATTCTCACATACATGACTGAATATAATGGCTGAATTCTCATGTTCTTCCTCTTTCCATTTGTCTGTCCCTACCTCCCTACGTCTAACGCCCATCTCCTGCAAAACCTATTGGACTCCTTTCTTGAGAGCTCCACTTGCCTGGCTGGTGGCCCAGGATTCCAGAATCTGCCGTGGCCAAGGTCCCTGGTGGTAGTTGTGAAATGGACTGATTGTCATGGAGCGGGTGGGTGCCGACTTTGCCCTGCTGCGCTGTTTGCCTCGGGCTTCCCTGTGCTAGCACGCCCTGGGGAACCAGCGCGACTGGACACCTTCCCTGCCTTATGTCCAAGTCTCTCAGGTTCAGTGAGTTTCAGAAAGGAGAGAAATGCCAATATTAGGCTTGTATTTCTATAAGCAAAACGACCTCTGGTCCCTATTGCTGAAGTCATAATAATGGGAGAAAATAAAACACCAAATCTTTTCACCAAATAGGAACTAGTAGACTTTTTTTTTTCTTTGCCAGTCCTGGGGTTTGAACTCAGGGCCTGGGCAGTGCCCCTGAGCTTCTTTGGCTTAAGGCTAGCAAATCTACCACTTGAACCACAGCGCTTCTGGCTTTTCTGTTTATGTGGTCCTGAGGAATCAAACCTAGGGCTTCATGCATGCTAGGCAAACAGCACTAAGTCGTGTTCCCACCCAGCTAGTAGGCTCTTGAAGCCATAGAGCGGAAGTCTGAAAGGAAGGCACATCTCCTCATGCAGGCTCTACATCAGGAGTGGAAAGGAGCTTGAACTTCAGCCTGGGGGCAACTTTGAGGGCACCAAAGTTCCAATTTCATCATTGAAAAGAGGATGTCATTTGTATTTTTAGAAGCCAGTGCGTTCTGCTTATTCTGTTGGAGACAGTTTTGTGGTTTGGGGTCCTGGGTGGGAGGAGGGAAGGAAGGAGGACCAACCGTGGAGGCAGCACCTACCACACTGGCGTGAAGCCCACTCCAGGCTGCAGGGTGTCCTCCTGTGGGCTGGTGGCGAACTGCCTGGTGCAGGGCAGGAGGGAGGATTTGAGGGGGAGGGGAGAAGTCACTCTGTTAAACTGAAGAACAAAACTGAATGGTGAATTCCAGTATTGTTTTTGGCAAAGCCCTTTGTACCTAGGCCAGCCCATCGCTGGCCCCAGGCAGCTCCTTTTCTGTCATCTCGCACCCCTGCTGGGAAGAGAGGAAGGGGAAATGGCCAGCCCTCTGAGGTAGAGGGGGACAGCAGGGCAGGGCTCCGAATGCTCCGACCTTACTTCAGTCCTGTGTCCCTTGAGTGAGCGACTCCTGCTTCTAGAGCCCGTGCTCCTCATCTGTAAGATGAGGCTGTGCTCAGGGTGGGCAGGCCAATTCGTGCCTATAAAACACTCCCAGGGTTTACACTGTGCAGCCCTGCGTCTGATTGCAGGACTCTGCTAGGATTTCATGTGTTTTCCTCTACCAGCCTCCTGATCTCTGCTGACTTCCTGCGGTTCAGTTTAACCCCACACTCTGGGCTTTGCCTCTAGAGTGAACCTCGGTTGCATTGCCACTACAGCCGCTTTAGGTTAAAGTCAGGAGACCTGCGCTCAGTTCCCTGGGAACTGGCCACATTTCAGGGCTTCGTAGGCCACCAGTGGCCACTGCATGGGGCCACGGGGCAGCACTGGTCTGGAGGGGTGGCAAGAGCCAGAAGCCCACCTCACCTTCAGGCTCCACGCCGTCCCTCACACCCTTCCCTGCCCGCCACCTCCCAACCCCTGCTGGGCCTGCTGTAGCCTGCTGAAACCAAAGGCTTTCACAGCCCCAGGAGTCCAGCTGGCTGGCAGGGGCTGTGGCAGGGCGGCCAGGCCTGGCACCTGGCGCCTGCATCTGAGCAGGACCTCGGAAGCCTGAGACCTTACCCAGCACGGTCCTGCCTGGCTCTGCCTGGCTTATGGTTGCTTCTGGTCCACTGGGGAAAGGCAGGGGTGTGATGGAAACCAGGACACTGTCAGAGGAAGAGGGAGGGACATTTGGGATATTGTAGTTGCCCCTAGCAGAAGGAGGGAAGGGGAGGGAGTGTTGGAGCAGTGCTAACCCGTGGCTCTGATGTCGGCTGAGACATAGCCCCTCACCTTGGCCTCTGTATTCACACCCATCTAAACACGCCACATCCTGTGCTGCTGCTGGCTACGGCAGCCTCTGGGGTCAGGCCCTGTCCCTGCTCTCCAGGTGTCCCAGCCCTGCAGGTCCGTGAGGATCCAGCCAATACAGTAGTAGGAGGACCTGTGCAGGTCACACGCAGGAACCGCGTCCTCCTCAGCAGGCCGAGGTGTGGCTGATGGAGATGTGATTGTGTGCTGAGGCCTGGTCCCTTCCCGTCACATTTGGCCCCTGCCTTTTGCTTCTGGAATGTATTCCAGGGTTTGCCTCATGACATCACAACTGAGCCTGGCTGAACGTGCTCTGTATGCCAGCCCTATGCTGAATGCCTGACCGAGATCACTGCATTCACCTTCCCACTAGCATGCGTGTGGGGGACCTTCTGTGACCCTTCCTGTTGCACAGAGGAATCAGAGGTCAGAGTGAGGCCTCCGAGCCTGAGCTTGAATTGTTGCAGTACCCCCCCCCCCCATGCTGTCAGCGGAGCACTCCCCACCCTCTCTGCAGGCTGCAGGGACCTGAGGCACAAGCAGGAGAAAACATCGCCCCGTACTGAGCTGTGGGTTCTAGTGGGGCCTTCTCACCTGGGAGGGCCGGTCCCATAAGAGGCTGACTTCATCTGTTTGCCGAAGTAAATAGGCTAAGGGGCCCCTGGGGCTGCAGCCGGAGTCCCATGGCCTCTCCTTGCGCCCCTTACTTACCTCCATGGTGCCTCCAGGGATGTTTGAATCGCTGTCCATGTGACGCGCGCAATGACGGTGCACCCTGTCCCTGCCACGTGGGCCATGGTGCCTCAGTGCAGTGTCCCGGGCAGGCAGGGCTTCCTAGCGGAGTGAGCTGTGGGTCTGTGGGCTGTGTGCGTGCAGTGGTGTCTCGGGGCAGGGATGGTTTTCTAATGCAAGGTTGGTCCCTTAACAAATACTTGGAATAAACTTTGTCTCTTGACTAAACGGAAAATTTTCAGACTGAGGGCAGATTCTTATAGATGCTTAATTGTTTAGTGCTGTTCTGAGCACCAAGTGTACCATCTTATCATCTAATCCTGAATCTTGGAGCTGGCGGTGCCCATCAGACCTGAGATGGCCGCAGGTTTCCTTGAAGAAAGGACCCAGAGCAACCAGAGCTTTAGCATCCCCTCAGCTTAGTTTTGTTTTGGAAGTGCCAGTACCAGGCTTACACTCACTGGGGGCTGTCCCTTAGTCTTTTCTGCTCAAGGCTGTTGCTCGACCACTTGAGCCACAGTTCCACTTCTGCCTAGGCTGGCTTAAACCGTGATCCTCAGATCTCAGCCTCACGAGTAGCTAGGGTTACAGATGTTAGTCATCAGTGCCCAGCAGTCATCTCAGTTTTAAGGGGAAATTCCGCATCCGTCTTGGAACTGGTGAAAGACAATATTGTTCTATTCCATTTTATAGGTGATGTCAAGGCACCGAGAGGTGCAGTTAATTGTTCAAATGCACAGTGAGAGGTAGACCATTAATGTGAACATGAACACGGTTTCCTGAGCTTGACTTCTTAACAGACTGCTCTGTGGGTGCTGGGCATGGAGTGATCTGGAGCTCTGTTGTGCTGTTTTCCCACGCTGGAGTGTGATTGCTCTTCCTTCCTCTCTGTGACTGGCAGCATCTCCCACCTGCGTTTCCCACGTTCATCCGCTCGGTGCTCCGTGGCTGGGTTATGTCCACTCTTACCTTGTCAGTAGAGCAGTCATTGCTCTGCTTTTCTTTTATTTATTTATTTTTTTTTGTTGGTCTTGGGGCCTGAACTCTGGGCCTGGGCGCTGTCCCTCAGCTCTTCAGCTCAAGGCTAGTGCTCTACCACTTGAGCCATAGCACCACTTCCAGCTTTTTCTGCTTATGTGGTGCTGAGGAATCGAACCCAGGGGCCTCATGCATCCAAGGCAAATACACTACCACTGAGCCACCTTCCCAGCCCAGCAGTTTACTGTGCTTCTGAGTCTGCCTTCAAGTCTTTAGAACTTGAAGTAACTTCTTGTATCCTCACAGACCCTGAAGTAGACCTGGATGGGGAAACTGAGGCACGGAGTATAGGACCTGCTTGCCCACATTGGACAACCTAGAGCAGGGACTGGAAGCCAGGGAGTCTAGTCCCTGAAATGGTCAGTCCCTGTTCTTTTCCTGCTCCCTTCCCCTCCCCAGGTGGTCCCTCAGCCTGGAGCCCCTTTGCCTCCTCCCCTGAGCCTGAGCGTGGGCCCAGGCCAGACCTTGGAAGCCACTTATCAGATGGGACTGTGGAAAGGTGGGGACTTGGAAGGGCCCCCCAGGGAATCAAAAGGCTGTTCTAAAGGGCAGTAAACAGCCCTTAATTGCTGCCCTGGGTTTCAGTTGCAGACAGCTCTGAGTCAGCCGTGGACCTTGTTGCCATAAAGAAAGGAGTGCCCGCCCCGTCCCAAGGCCACCCTTCCAGCCAACACAGAGTCCCAGGTCCCAGATCCCCAGGGAGATGTTCCCCAGGGTAGTGGCCGCCACCACTGGGCTTTCAGGATTCAGTGAGGCCTCTGTCCCGCCCTGGACACAGCCTTGATGAGTGTGTCGTTTGGGTTTCTGAGTCTGTGACATTAGAAGGAGCCAAGTAGGACAAGGCAGGAGACTTTGATGACCCGGCACGTGGTCCTCGGGGAGCAAGGGAGAGGCCATATGCACAGCGGGTGGCATGTTGATGCCAAAGCTGCCTTCCATGCCCAGGAGCTCCTGATGGTGGCAGTGTGCGGTAAGGGAGGCTCCAAGTGACGACCGTGTCACCGAGGAAGGAGCAGAAGATGGTCACATGGTTTGCTTGTAAGCAAGGAAAGAGAGGCATTTCTGTCTAAAATTATAAAGAATTTCTAAAGGGCTTTGGCACGCACAGGGTAAACTCTGGCTGGCTTTGCCTCTGACCTTGGCTGCCTGACCAGGCAGAGAAAGAGAGGATTGTTCCTGGGCCTGCAGACGGGTTCCTGCCAACATCTGGGCTGCCCAGTCCCTTTGTCTCCCCATTGATGGCAGCAGCACTGGGAAAGTCCTGGGCCTTGGGTCAGTGTGAGCGTCCTGGCATGCCACGCCCCCTGAGGTCAGGCCATGCACTTCTCATCAGCGAAGGCCGGGCGGGGAAAGGAGGCTCCGTTCTTCACCCCTGCGTGAGATGGACCACCCGTCTATTCTTGGTTCTTATTGAGCTACTGTCTAAGGCTAAATCTGATTTCTTTTTCAATCAGTGCCTTGTTTTGCATTAAAAATAAGGTCATTAGGGTTCTTGTCTCCGGGTGAAGTGAGGGCAGGTGCCTTGATGCCGAGGCGTGCCTCAGTGCCTCGTGCGCGTGTGCAGGGGGCAGTGCAGTCCTGAGGTCAGCTCGTTGCTTTAGCACTGGTGCTGGAATTTGAACTTAGAGCCTTCAGCTCTCACTTGGTCTTTTTGTGCAAGGCTGGTGTTCTTCCACTTGAGTCACAGCTCTACTTCCAGCTTTTTGGTAGTTAATTGGAGATAAGGGTTTTATAGACAGAAGTCTGCCCAGGCTGGGGTTCAGTTGAGATTCTCAGATCTCAGCCTTCTGGTAGCCAGGATTGTCAGGCTCAGTCCTCAAGTTTCACTGTCCTCCTTTTCAGTGTCACCCTAGTCCAGGCTTCAGGGTGCTTGTTCTCTTCTTTGGGATACTTCTCAAGGGGGCTTTGGGAGAGATCAGAACATCCACCAAACCTGACAGAGGCCGCCGGGCAGGGCTGAGCAGGCAGGAGCATTATCCATAGGCAAAGCAGCACTGTCTCCCAGTGACTGAGACACCATCACAAGTGGTCATGTTTTCAGTGGAAAGAAGTAGAGAACTTAAACAGAGGCAGGAGATGCAGACAGGAAGTATCTACAGTATTCTAGGGGAAAAAAAAGTGAGAGGTGGCCAGGCTAGGGGAGAGAGAGGACTGAGACGTCCAGGCCACTTGTGGTACGGGAAGCAGCAGGGCTGGCTCCGGGGAAGGCCTCTCTAGGGCTGAGCGCTAGGAGATGTTGAGTCTGCTGGAAAGACATCAGAGCAGGCTGGCTAGCGCTTGGGGGTGCCCTGGGACCAGATAGGGTTCAACTCATGTAGTATCACCAGAAGATGAGCCCTTTACCGAGCAACCCCGTGAAGGTGGGGGCTTTGCTTGGATTGCACGTATCCCCACCACTGAGAACCTGCTGGCAGTATCTGTGTACCACACAGGAAGCACTCAGTAAATATTTGATGGTGGAGTAAACTATGAGTTTGAAGCTCAGGAAGCAGACTCTTAGTCCAGTTTAGATTATTTATTTCCAGCTAAGTATGAGGTAGCATTTGTCTATATGTATGAAGTCATCTTTCTGCTGTCAGAGAGCAAGCCCTGCTTTACCAAGAGTGGCTGCACAGTTTTCTGTGGAAATGGGTTAGGCCATTGGTGGTGGTGGGGGAGGGTGTGTGTAGTTTCTGTTTGTTTGGTTTTAGGGCCAGTTCGAGGGCTTGAACTCAGGGCCTGTTGTAGGTGATTGCTGTTTTTTAGCTTTTACACTCAAGGGTGGTGCTCTACCACGTGAGCCACAGTTCTGCTTCTGCTTTTTTGATGGTTAATTGAAGATAAGAGTCTCATACACTTTTCTGCCCAGGCAGACTTCAAACCTCAGCTCCCAGATCTTCATCTCCTGAGTAGCTAGGATCACAGGCATGGGCCCAGGCGCCTGGCTAGGAAGCCTTTTGTCTGATGGGTGGGAGCCCTACGGAGCATGGCTGAGGTGGATGCGTGTGGGCATCCCTGCTTCACGAACGCCGTGCCCCCAGAGCTGCCAGCACCCAGGCCCTTCTCCGCACGAGCCATGGCAGAGATTACCCTTGCTCCTGTAAGCCCTGAACAACCCATGTCACCAGTGACCAGAGGCAAAGCATCTGCAGTTATCACCTGTTGGGTAAATTGTGAAGCCAGGCTAGGGATACAGGCCGTATGAGCTGAGCCCACATTTCCTAGAACTTTCTTTTACCCCACCTGGCTTTCTCCTGGAGCCCAGTCTGTTCCTGCGCTGTCCCTGCTCACCCCTACCTTGCAGGAGCCGATTGTTTGGGTGTGTGTACCGAAGCACATTGGTCCCTCTAGGGCCGGAAGAGACGAGAGGTATCTGCTGCCTCCATCACTACTGGGTCTGAGCAAGAGCCGATGTGTGCAGATTGGATTCCCTTGTCACCCGTCCCGGAAGCTGCCGGAAGCCTGCAGCCCCAGGCAGGACCCAGAGGAGGAGTCCAGGGACTCCCCGTGAAACACATGCCTTCCCCTGCCAGCACTTGCTTTTCCAAGAACTACTGAGAACCATTGTGTTTATTTGTCTTTGAAATTCTACCCTTGCCTGTCCCAGGAGGAGTGAGATTTTGCAGATCCCCAGTCACTTTGGGACCTGTGGGACTGAGCTCCTGGACCAGCCCCCCCCCCCCCCCCCCGCCGCCCCCCCCTCCCCCCGCCCAGGTCACTGTCGGCTGTTGAAAGGGAAGCAGTTTACTTTTTAAAAAAATTCACCCCCCCCCCCTCCACACACACACATACACACACTGGAGAAAAGCATAACTCATCTTCTGGAATCTCCATCCTTCTGCTCTCCATGCTTTTTCCCCAGGCCTGTTCAGAAAAACTCTTGAGAAAGTTTGGGTACACGTGTCAGTTGCAGCTTACCTCTCCCTCAGAGGGTCTCAGGTGGGCTGCCCTCCTGCTGGTCATTCTCATCATGTAGAGAACAAGAGAGCTGTGCAGACCCACCCCCAAGGCCTCAGCTCCCTCCTAAGCCACCTCCAGCCGCCTCACTGCCCCAAGTGGATGAATGGGATTTGGCTTTGAATACAGATGGGCCTAGGGGATTTTCCTTCAAATGTGTCCCCAGGAAGTTTCTGTAGAACTTATCTAATGCTTCTGCAGAATTTAGGGTTCAGGCCAGCTAGAAGTCCCCAGAGGGGCATTGCTAGAGACAGAGGCCCATCCATTCACCCACAGAAGCCCAAACCAACCAGCTGACTGTAAGTTTGAAAGGCATCCTTTGTGTAGGGTTTCATCCGGTGGTTGCCTGGCCTGTGGCAAGGCAGAATCATGGCAGAGTGTATGGTGGGGGGTGGTCTGCTTTGTGGTGGCCAGGAAGGAGGGAGTGTGATTCCAGGACTCCCTTGGAGGGCGTGGCCCTAGTGACCTAACTTCCTCCCGAAGGTTCTGCCACCCCTGACAGAACCACAGGTTGGTGATGAAGCATTTATCACATGGGAGTGTGTAAGAGCCAAATCATAGGAACATTTCTGTGTTCTGTGTTAAAACTCTCCAGAAGGAAGAGCAGAGAGAGAACATTCTACTCACCTCACATTCATGCATGTACGCATCCTTGAATCACCTTCGTAGTCTCTCTTGAATGCCTTAGACATGGCCAGTTCTGGCCCACCCTTTGTCTTTGTAAATAAAGTTTTATTGTAACACAGCCAGGGTCATTAGCACACTGCCCAGGCCTGCTTTCACACCAGGGGAGTACAGCTCATTAGCCCAGTTAGAAGAGACCATGTGACCCTCAAAGCCTGAAGAACATTCTGGCTCTTGACAGAAGCATTTGCTGGCTCCTGGTTTAGAATCCTACCAGGCTCAGAGGGCGGGTTTCACTGGTAGTTAGCAGCCTGGCGTTGAAGTTCTCTTCCCTGGGCCTCAGTTTGTTCAGCTGTGAAATGGGGTCAGAGTAGCACTCCTCTCCTAAGTGTTCTGAAGGAGGTTCTGGGAAGTTGTACAGAGCTTGTCATCACCCCTGGACCCAAGCTGAGGTGCTGAATTGAAATGCAGGTGCCTCTTCCTAAGAGTTCTGGGCACCAAAAACAGCTCATACAAGTACAGAGAAAGAACCTGGGATCAGGGTGACCCCAGGCTCACAAGCAGCCAGCATCAGCGTGCTATCTTGGACCACTGACAGTGTTTCCCCCAGCCCTGCCTAGCGTGTTTGGGGACCACAGGCTTCGAAACTTTACCACTTGAGGCTGCTCTCCTCATGTTGGAACACGGATGCGCTCCAGCTGACGTGAGGCTGGCATGTGACTTGGAAGTTGGAATGTGGTCGTGTAGAGAGGTGCAGCTGCTGGCCTAGCCTGTGACCCCCGGGTTCCCACCCCTTTCCTGGGGCTCTGTGTCAGGCTTGCCTCTGCTGCGGCTGGGAGCTGCCCCCGTCCATCTCCAGCGGGGCTTGTCCTCTCAACCCAGTCATCATTTTCTCCTGGGCAGGGTGGCCCCTGTCTGGGCACCGGTTTTCATAGTCTTTCTGGAATTCTCTGTGAAGATTGGCTTTTGTTTTGGTCTGGTCATGGGGCTTGAACTCTGGGCCTGGGCGCTGTCCCTCAGCTCTTCAGCTCAAGGTTAGCGCTCTACCACTTGAGCCACAGCGCCACTTCCAGCTTTTTTTCTTTTTGCTTATGTGGTGCTGAGGAATTGAACCCAGGGCCTCAGGCATGCAAGACAAGCTCTACCACTGAGCCACCTTCCCAGCCCCCTGGGCTTTTTGTTAAAAATGAGCATTTTAAACCAAGTGTGGTGGTACATGCCTGCAGTCCTTGCATACGGAAGAGGGGGAGAGACGATGAGAACATAAGAGAGATTAGGCCGCGGAGGGCGGGCTCTGCCTCAGGTCCTCCTGAGCCCAACAGCTCCGGCGTCCCAGGCCACAGCTACCACCCAACCCCAGCCCCTGCCCTTGTTTGCTATGCCCAGGATGCCCAGAGCTCCCTTGCAAGACCTAACTCAAAAGGACACCTCAGGGAATTCTCCGGGATGTTATGGAACGTTCCACCTCTCTGTCTCCCTTGCTCTGTACCACGCGTGCCGTCTGGTAACAGTGCTTATCACTCCGGACTGTCGCTACCTTTGTGTACAGCTGAGCCACCCGTGGCACAGCTAGCCGGCACGAGGCTCCGTGCCCGGTCTGGGAGGGCCGCAGGGACGTGGTACCATGGATAAACGTGGTGGCCTCAGGCAGCAGTGCCGGCTTTGGTGTGGCCTTTCTGCAGAGCAGCTGTGAGTGGAAGTCCCCTTCTTCCACAGAAGGGGCAACTCCCCCCTCTCCCAGCACTGAGACAGATGGTGCTTGGCTGAGATTTGGTTCTGGAATGTTCTGCATCCAAGCGGGCTGCAGTTGCCCTTAGATATGACTGTGGACTCGGTGAGAATGGTGCGGGCGGGCGGAGGGGGGTATCTTTTGAGTCACTCCAGCTGGTCCAGCTGGTTAAGGCACCCACCCCATAGCATGGGTGCCAGCCACTGTACCCCAGCGACCAGATTCCCAGGCTCCTAAGGCTTCAAGGACTGGAAGGGTCTGGATGTGGGAATATCAGTTCTCTATTATTAAACTTCTTGAGGCCTTTGGCCATAAAAGGGGGCAGCTGCCACAGCTGGACCTGTGATTAATGAGCCCCCAATGCGCCTCCTGACCGTGTCGCGGACGCCTGGATGGCCCTGCACAGGGCTGCCCAGCTGAGCTCCAGGCAGAGGTGGTCCTCGGGATCTTGTTGGCCTGGGGGATGTTGGAGGTAGGCATGAGGAGGTGGTTCAGCCTGCCCAGAGCGGCTCACCGATCACATTGCTGGCTTGTCCCCATCTCTTTGACCCTTTCTGGAATAATCCACGATTGAAGGAGGAGCTTGAGCAGGGCCCAGTCTTCTCATGAGCAACTGAAAATATTTCCCACCACATACTGAACTCCTACCAGGCACCCCTACTGCCGGGAGTTGAACCCACGGAGCTCATGAAGGCTCAGACCCTGCCTACCATCTTCCCTAAACCTCTGCTCCACCACACTGTGTCACGCTGTCTTTGGAGGCTGGGGTCGTGGCAGAGCAGCCCTCGCCCAGTGCCGGCCACCTTGCCAGCAAATTACTCTCTGCACACACCCTTCAGATGAGTGAGGCAGCCATCACTGGCTTCTTAGTTGGGAAGCACTTCCCATACCACAATTCCCCGTTCCACAGTGTGAAATTTGCTTGTCCTTCCTATTCACGTCTGTTCACTATTCTTATCGAAGCACATTTTTGTCACCCTCAAAGATAGCCCATGTCCATTAGCAGTAATTCCCCGCTTCTCTACCCACCCGCTCTCCTCCAGCTCCCAGTAACCACTAATCTGTGTCTGTCTCTGAAGATTTGCCTGTCTGGACATTTCCTCCACACAGAGTCAGACAACGCGTGGTCTTTTGTGTCTGGCTTCTTGCAGTCAGCCATGTTAGAGGAACAGCCAGACACTAAGGGCGCAAACCTGACATCTCCATGTGTGTGGTAGATTCACAGAGAGAGGCCAGTGAGGGGGCTGGGGTGGCAGGCAGTGACTTGGGGTATCCTTTGGGGTAATGAAAACCTCCCAGGGCTCCCCATAACACCTGGATGTCCTACGGGCCTCTGAACTGTGCATTTCTGAGCCCTTCCTGCTTGATTGTACTTCAGTTGGTGGAGGGGCCCAGAGGAACCCAGGGGCCTCCCATTGCTCAGGGCGAGTATGACAATGCCCTGCGGTCACGGTTGTTTGCTCTGGGAGCGTTCCCTGCCATCTGACAGGCAGTGCTCCTCTGGAGCACTGATTTTCCTGCCAGTGGGATGGTACCCGGGAGCCCACCGTGCAGCGCGGTCCCTTGGGATGACTCAGGACCCTCCCTATGTGGGGAGGAGACCGTTGCTGCCATGGTCTGTCCTGCTCATTGTCAGGGCCATTTTCAACCCCATTCCCGGTAGGGCCAGACCTCTGCCCCTCCTCACCACAGGCTCAGAGGGGCCGACGGAGGGACTTTCCAGCTGGGTTTCTCCTCCCGGGGTCCAAGCCTCTTCCATGGCCTCCCCTCCCCCTCACTGAGAGCCTGCCTTGCGTCAGCCGGAGACTCGTCCTGGGGGCTGTGGACGTCACGATTCATGCTCATCTTCAGAGAAATCCCCATGGAAACCAGCAGACACGTTTGGACGAGAGCAGCCGCTTCCCTAGAAAGGCAAAGTAGAAGTAGAAAGGCTGAGGCCTGGAGCCATGTGGGAGCTGGGTGTGTTGGCCATTCCAGCCTCTGCAGCTGGTAGGAGGACCTTGAAGGTCCCCCAGATTGTCCCCCAGGGGTCCTCACAAGGCCTGTCTAGCCCATCTTTGCTGACTCCAGTCCAGGCCATCACAGCGTCCTGGGCCAAGAGCTCACCGCAGAGCCAAGGAAGGGAATAGCGGCTGGCCAGTCTTGCAAACACAAGATCCTGCACCCTCCGCCCCAGAGCAGAGGGGCAGAGAGACAGCTCGCTCACCTGTCCCCAGCTCCCGTGGGAGGCCAGCATCCCCAGGACCCCAGGGGGTGACCCCTGCACCTTGCACAGGATGCTTACACGAACCAAACCTGCCTGGTTAGACCATGGTCAGGCCACCAGCAGCACTCAGCAGAGCCGGTGGCCAAGGACAGCGGCCCCTTAGCCCGGGCCAGGGCTCCCAGCCTCTCCTTAATAAGTCTCTAATGAGGGTAATTTGGCAATGGCGTAAAATATGCTCTTACCCTTTGTCCCAGTAATTCCACTTCTGGGAATCCGGCCTAAAGAAATAATCCTAAATATAGGGTAGAAAAACATGTCTCACAGGGTGTCCGCTAGAATTGTTTAGAGTTCCCAAAGCGAAACAACATCCCTGGGGGAGATACCCCCCACCCCGGGTGGGGGGAGCAGAATGTGTTGCAGCCACTAGGACCAGATGGTTCCAAGGTGACCACTCCTGTGCCAGTGCCTGTATGGGATGCGGTGGGCTGAGGCGTTGCAGAATTACACGGTTTGGGTTCTGTTTAAATCGTGTGCGCCTTTGACGGGGAACGGGGTGCACTGGCGTGCTCCTGGGTGGTCCTCGTGTGGTTTCGTGAAAGGTCGGCTGTTCCTCGCCTTCCCGTGAGCTGCGTTCACGCCTTGTCTTTCTTTTGGCCAGGCTTGGGTTGTGACTGACCTGCAGTGAATTCACCCCTTCTCCTGGGTGGGAGGTAGTCAGCAGCAGCTACTGAAGCGGGCAGCTCCTCCACCCTGGCATCTGCCCACCCAGCCCAGCTCCTGGGCAGCTGGGCGCATCTGATCCCATCCCTAGAGTTTTGTTGATTCTAGGCTATCAGTGGAACTAGGTGAGCTTGCGTTCAGGAAACTTGAGGCGCCATGCTCCGGCCATGCTCCGGGCCTTCCCTGTGGGCCTGCTCTCTCTCTCTCTCTCTCTCTCTCTCTCTCTCTCTCTCTCTCTCTCTCTCCTTTCTGTCTCTTTCTCTTTCTCTCTTGCCCTCCCTCCCTCCCTCCTCCTTCCCTCCCTTCCTCCTCTCTCTTTTCTTTTTTTAGAAGGTAGCAAGGAATGACTTAGCACCGTAAAACTACACCTTGAGGTGTGAGGCGGGCAGTTTTCAGAGGGCCGGCTTCCTGCGCTTGTCAGAGCTTGGTATTTGGCCCGTAGGGTGGGGTGAGGTGAGGTGACTCAGGTGGTGTGGCGTTGAGGCCCCAGGCCCTCTGGTGTGCTAGCACGGGGGCTGTGTGTGGGAAGGCACACACCTGTGCGATCCAGAAGGCCAGGCCGGGTGCCAGCAGGTTGGATGCTTTGTCTCCTCTCCCCGCCCCCCCCCCCCCCAACTTGAAGGCCATCAGTGGAGGGTGACAATGGTCTTTACGCCCCGGGCGGCCTGGCCTTGATCAGGGAGAGAGCCGGTCAGCTCAGTCATTGGCTCAGGGTGTCACCCCGTCCTTTACTCATTCCTGCTCACCTCTCCCTGCAGGCCTGCCTGCCCTAAGCTGGAGTTCTGTGGGTATGGCCTGGCCTGGCCACTTCCTGCTGATGGGGTCCTAGGGTTCTTGGGGGCAAGAGTCCTAGGAACCTGTGGCGGCTGGACAGTGCTGGCGTTAAGAAGGTAGCCTTTCTGTTGTGGACTAGCAGGACCAGCGTTGTCATGAAACCACCATGGGCCAAAGCGTTCTGCAACCCTGAGGTGACACTTGCAATCAGGTCCCAGTGAGCCCAGGCAGGAGTCAGAGCAGAGAGCCCGGGATCTGTGTGATCCAGCAGTCTGGGTCAAAGGCGAGGTCTGCCCCGACTGGCCTCTCAGGACTGGCCAGGCGTGGCCTTGTTGCATACCAGGTGCCTCGCAGGAGGCACTCCCGTCCTCCGGCTTGAGGAGGTGAATGGCTCAGAGCAAAGAAGACGAGAGGAAGATGAGTCAAGAATGCAGAGTTCCCATCTGCTGCAATTCCCTGGCGGGCACAAGTCGGGAGTCAGAACTTGGAGGCAGGAGCCATGTCTGAGGGCTTGTTCGAACTCCTCCCTCGGGGTTGACTGCTTCTCAGTCTTAAAGGATTAAGATGTTGGCAGTCTGACTTGGTACTTCCCTGGCCAGGAGTAAGCTAGCACTCAGGAAGGGACACATGGGAGTAGCTGAAGTGTATGAGTCAAAAGAACCTAAAGCTAAAAAGCCTAAAACTAGAGACACCACCATAGAGCGAATGCAGAAGGAAGTCCGAGTCCAAAGACAGCCAGGTAAATAGTATAGGGAGTAAGTTTGGCCAGGTGCAATGTAACCCTAGTTACTCAAGAGGCTGACACCTTGAGGATCGTGTGTTTGAAGCCAGCCCAGGCAGGAAAATCTGTGAGACTCTTATCTTTAACCAACAAAAAGCTAGTTGGAAAGCATGAGGCAAGTGGTAGAGTGCCATCTGAAAGCAAGAAAGCAGAGTGAGTGTACAAGGCCCTGAATTCAAGCACATGCACACACATAGGCATGTACATGCAGTGTGCACGAATATTTAGAGTCCATGGAAATACTGTTTTTACGCCTCTGCTTACATAGTAGGGCTTTGCATAGGCTAAGTTGTCTTTCTCTGTCTCCCCGTGGAGGTGTGCATCTGAGGGCTGTGGTCGGTAGCCATGTCTAAGAACCCTTGCTCTTGGCTTCAGGTACTTTTGGAAGGGTTGCCACCAGTAACTCCGTTTTTGTCGTTGGGGTTTGAGACGTTCTATAGCTCATGCTCTCCTTGTTTTGGTGAGTCCTGGGCAGATGTTTGGGGGGAGCATCCCTCAGTTGTTTATCTGAATTTGGGGGAGGAAGACCCCAAAAATGAAGTTTGGTCTTTTTTCACAGTATGTCCTTTCATGAATCTTTTCACTGTGTTCCTGGTGCTGTGTTGATTAATAAGCCTATGACAAATTCAACCTCCCTTAATGCTTCCCACAATGCTATTAAGTAAATTCCTGATCTTCTCATTAGAGGAACCCGGCCCAGAGAAGTGCATTAATGTGCTTAAGGATACACAGGAAGTGGCTCAAACATGTGTCTCCATGGTTCTAAAGACTGCCTTTGGGCCAGGTGCTATTTGAGGCAGTGCAAAAGCAATCTTACACAGCTTCAAAAACATTTATGCGTAGTCTTTTTGGACAAAGTCTTGCTGGCAACTTCTAACACGCACACACACGCATGCACGCACACACCACCCAAACCCGGCCGGGTCATGAGGAGTGGACTCATAGCCAGTTGCTCAGGTAAATGTTGGCCATGTTCAGGACAAGGAACTGTACCCACATGGCCTGGCTTTGGTCTCCAGGAGGATTGTGGGAAATAGAAGCTTCTAGGCTTCCCGTTAAAGTGCTCAGTTGTGCTCAGAAGAGCTGAGGTCTGGATATTGGGCTTGGTCTGCAGTCAGGCCACATGGCAGCACATGGTGGCCAGTCAGAAGCCCAGTGCACCGGCCAGAGGCATGGGCACGGATTCTGTGCCAGCCCACCGGGAGCCCCAGAAGGAAGTGGAGTGTGGGGTTTGAGATCTTGACACTCAGCTCTGGGTGCCCAGTGTAGGATGGCATGGACAGCGGAGGGGACCTGATTGATGCTTTGTGGGCCAGAGATGATAATGGTGGCCGGTGCTGAATTCTGGGGACACTCCCCAGTCCTTTTCCTCCGGGGGTCCCCCATCTGTCCACACTCCACACCTGTGAGCAGCGAGTCCCCCAGCACCCCTCTCCACTGGTCTCTGGGACGCTCCTGGGACCCGGGTTCTGAGCCTCCGTGCCCGGCCAGCCTGCATATCTGACCTGTGTGTATGTGTCTTTCTTTCTTTCTACAGCCAACTGGGTACATGGAAAACTCAGTCTCCTACAGCGCCATTGAAGATGTCCAGCTGCTGTCATGGGAGAACGCTCCGAAGTACTGTTTACAGCTCACCATCCCTGGGGGGACCGTCCTGCTGCAGGTAGGAGGAGCCAGCAGGCTGCACTTTCCGCCCCTCCTCCCTCCCCCCCCCCCCCCTCCAGTTTCTGCTCTGCCTGGCCCTGGGCAGCGGTGGGCCACTGCCGCTGCCCTGCCCTCTCCTGTCTCAGAAAAAGCTGTAAGGGTGCCTAACACCAACTGTAAGAAAGGCACAAATGGAGCAGCCTGAGGAGGAGGAAAGAATTGCAAGGATTGAGCTCCTTCTGTATGCCTTCACTGCCTTAGTATTTGATCTTAAACCCAAGAAATGAGTTGTGAGGGTTCCATTTGGCAATGAGGAGACTGAGGCATGCAGGCCCAGTTGCTAGGCCTTAGAGGACCATGAGAAGCAATGAACCACACGTGCTGCCTTCTCATCTGTACAAGGAGGAGGTTTCTTATTCTTGGTTGATTCTGGAACCCAATGGCCGTACCTCCTGCTCGGAGGAAGAATGTGTGCATTTGTTTATTAGTCCAGGATTTGATGTTAACAATGTAAATTGGTGAAGCAAAAAGGAAGCTGTAATGCTGAATCTATTGAAACACGTGGGAAGTACAGGAGAGGATTTCAGGCATCGCTGGATCCAGGAGTCAGATGATGACATTAATATTCAGCATGCCTCTCCCTTTCTTCCTCTCCCTCTTTGCACTTCCTGGCTCTTCTTCTGTGTGTTGCTTCATCAGGAGGCTGACTCTCTCAACATGTGGTGGGAAGAGCAGGTCCTTGGCCACCCGAAGCCACATTCCTACAATCCTTAGAAAAACAAGCCCGTTTCCTTCCCAGTACCTTGCATACAGTCTCCTGGAAGACCTTGGTTGGCTCTGCTGAAGTCCCGTCCCTCAGAAATGCTCTCCTGGTTGCCTGCCCACCGTGACTGATCCACCAGGCCCTCCCCGGACCGCAGGAGGTGGAGGTGGGGGGTGCACTCAGAAGGGAGAAGTGAAAGGCAGAATGAAGCGGCACAGCCACATGCCGGCCCCTGTCCTGCAGGCATCAGTTCCAGAGGAACCGAGTCAGAACTTGGCCAGAGAAGTTTCCTCTTCAGCTGGGAAGGGCAGAGCCTTGGCCTCCTTAGGAACATTTCCTTTCTGTCTGTCTGGGAAAACCTCCTCTTGCCAGATAGATGCTCCCTGAAACCTTCTTCAGGTAGCCACTAGGGTAGGGGTATGCGACTCAAAGAGTAGAGGACTTGCCTAGAAAGTGTGAGGCTCTTGAGTTCAAACCCCACCTAGCACTACCAACATACATAGTGGCTATATATATATATAGCCACTAGCTTGGGACAAGTGCCAGGATCTGAAAGGTGCTGGCCCATTCATCATGGCCAACGCATCCTCTGCTGGAGGACACGGAAGACCCTGCCCACCCCGGTCTGTCTTCCTCTAGTCCTGCTCTGCCCGCTGAGGACACGCCCCTCCCCGAGTCCTGTCCCCTCCATCCTGCCTCATGGGCCATTTCCCCCTCCTGCCACTTCCTCCTCCTCCCTCCTTGCCTTCCTGTCCGATGCTGTCAGATGCCGCACAGAGCACCATCCACACCAGGGTGGAGATGCCAACCCCCTTGGGTGGAAGACCATCTGGGCCGCAGTAGCCAAGAGAGGCCGGCAGGCCTGGGAACAGCCCGCCCGCTCTGTGGGCTGTCTTTCCTGTGCTGGAGAGGCCGCATGCTTGCAAAGCGCCCAGAGCCTCTAGGGAGGCCGAGCCATAAACAAATGATTGCAGAAGCCGGTGGCTGAAATAGAGGCATGTCCCAGCGGACCAGGGCCCAAGAGGAGAGGAATGACTCAGTCTGCCTTAGGGTGCCAGAGCAGGCTCCCCAGGGATCCAGCATTCGATCTGGGCACACAGGGTTGAGTAGGAGTGTGCCAGGGTGGTGGTTGGGGGTGTGCAGTCTGGGTAGGGAGCGTGTGAGTGGGGCGTGGAGCTGGCTGTGGCTGTGGCTGGATGGAGGGCTGCATTTAGGGTCTGTGGCTATGTCCAGAGCACGCAGGTCCCGTCCGCCAAAGGAGGAAGTAGCAGCCTGATGAGGGCCAGAGGCAGCCATTGAAAGCTCTTAAAGGATGGAAGGCACCCTAGGTTACAGGTGCAGAGCCGACATGGAAGGGACAGAGGGACACAGGAGGGAGACTAGAAATGGCTGGGCAGGGCAGGGAGGCCCTGACCCCATTCTTCCAGGCTGGAGCTGGCTACTCTGGCATGGGAGGCCCTCTTGGTCTTGGGGCTGCTTGAGGAGGGCCAGAATGCCAGTCACCCTGGGCAGAGGGGCTGCGGGGATGCAGGATGCTGGTCAGGGCCTGGAATGTTCCTTTAACCCGGCCGTGGCCGGGAGCCCAATGGTAATGACTCGCCTGGACGGCTGCTGTAGGCAGGGCTGTGCGTCAGAGCTCCCGCTATGGGGCCAGAGCTGCGGGCGGGCGGGCCTCTGGCTCCCCCAGCATCCCCCTCGCCTGCCACCCCTACTCGGATGCATAGTCAGAGGTAGAAGCGGCAGAGGAGGAGGAGAGGCAGGAGAGAAGAGGGAGGCCGGCAGCTCAAGATCCAGAGCAGATTTAGCTTGGCAGAGAGCGCAGCAGCCTTCCATGGTCCCCGGGGAGCCCAGGTGGGTGCCGCTCTGCCCCTTGCAGGGCACCCCCAGCTTGCAGGGCACCCCCAGCGTAGGGCAGTGGCCGCAAGCCAGCTCCTGCCTCCACGCTGGTCCCCCCCCCCCCGCCCCCCCCCCCCCCTCGGTGTGTGCAGCTGGCTGGAGATGACCGCCCTGTAGTTCCAAGAGGCCCGGTGACACTTGGCTCTTGGATGCCGGGCACCTTGATCCTGCTCACATTGTGCTTGTAATAGTGGCAAGGCCTGGATTTAGTGATGACACATGGTCACCAAGAGCCACCCCAGTGGCCCTGGACAGACCTTCCCTGCTGACTGGTAGGAGGGGCAGAGGGGCCTGTGCACCGTGGTGTGTGCGCTGCTTAGTCTGCCCCAGGGGGTTGCATGCGCTCTTCCTCCATGCAGCTGGGTGCCTGGCACCCCATACAGCTGGTTGCCACTGTGGTGGTCTGTGCAGGCAGCTCTGGGGGACACTGGGGAGCTTTGTGTCTGGGGCGTGGCATACGCTTTTCTGTGCACTCCTCCTAGGAGCGTGGTCTTGTGTGGGCTCTGTATGCTTCCTGTCTTGCTCTGCCCTAGCACGGGGCTTAGCCTCTCCACCTGGGGAGAGAGGGGGTGTCAGGATCCTCTGGGGGTCCCTGTTTCTCCTGCCTACCCCCACTGCTTGCTGGTTTGGGTGTGTCTCTTTCAGGATGCAGCTGTGCCTGTCTGATTTCCTCCATCTCTGATCTTTTCTCTCCGACTCCCTTCCCTCCTTTCCCCTCTCTTCCCCATCTTTTCTTCCTCTCCCCCCCCTCCCTCCTCCCCCCCACCGCACATTCTATTTCTCCTATCTGGTTCTGTCATTCTCTGCCTGCGTCCTTCTCTCTCCTCCTCCTCCTTCCCTTCCCTTCCTCTTCCTTCCCTTGTCTGTCTTCAAGGGGGTTCCTCACAGGGCTCCTGCTTCACTAGCATTTGAATCTGTGCCACAGGCAGGCAGACCTCACAAGGCTGCCCTGGTTTCTGGGAAGACTTAAGTGGGCGTTTGTGCCATACCCTTGTCCCCAGCCCAGAGACCAAGTAATATGCCTGCAGGCGCCCGCCATCCCGCGTGGCCACCGCCACGCTTCTAGATGCTTTGTGGATTCAGCATGAACTCCCCTAATGCCTTGCTGTTAGCATCTCTGGCTACAGAAAGGACCAATTTATCTTCCTCCTCCCTCAGTATCCTTTCAGCTGGCGTTGCATTGAGGAGGCCAGCCACACCAGCACATAAACGGTGCGATGCAGGTGTGCTGGGCGCCTCACCGGGCCCGGGTGGGGCACTGGACATCAAGGATCCGGGCCGTGCAGACCACCTTTGGCCGGCTCTGCCCCCGTTGGGCTCCCAGCCGTCAGTGCAGCGCGGGGACGGTGTCTGCAGCTTTCTGGACCATTTTGCATCTAAACCTGGCTTTTCTCAGCAGTGATTCTGAAAGCCCTGCTGGAGGCCAGGCAGCTGTTTACCCCAAGGCTAGCAGCTGGCCGGGACAGGGTGGGTTCCCTTCTTACTGGAAGTCAGAAAGAAAGACCTTTCCGGGCTGCGCACACTGCTGTTTTCCCCCCAAAAGTCGGGCCAGGAGCCTGGACTTGGGAACGTTACCCACAGCGCGCTCCCTGGTTTTTCTCACCTCTGAGACAATGTAACAATGAGATAGAACTTGGCAGCTTTCGCAGAGGAAATTGGGCAGAATTCGCCTGGAAGCAGCCCTTGAGAGACTGATCACGGGCGGGCGGGCGCGGTGGGAGGCTGCTTGGGCAGGCCCGTGGCCGAAGGGGGCAGGGGCAGGGGCAGGGGCAGGCTGGGCTCCTTCCCGTGTGCTCCATGGATTCTCTGAGTGACGCTGGCACCCCTCGGCCCGGTGGTCCTGCTTCTCTCTGCTGCCAGCCATGTGGCAGGGGTGCTTTGCAGAGGTGACCAACCGGTCCCTGCCAAGGCCCAGCGGGCCTGCTTCCCCGGGCAGGGGCTCAGAGGACGCCCAGCAGTTTCTGGCAGAAAGAGTGGTCCCTCCCACCCTGGACCCAGCCTGCGCCTCCGCAGGGAAGGTGGCCAGTCTATCTGCAGGGTGTGGCCTCTGGCCCAAGTCCCGCCTCCAGCGGGTGCTGGCGCATGGCACGCCCGCTGCTCAGGGGGAGGGGGAGGTATCTGTGGGGCAGCCCAGAACTGCTGGGTGACCCAAGGCAGTGGAGAGGGGCCTCCCTGGGCCCCTTACCTGTGAGCTGGACCCACAGCACGTCTCCTTGGCTTGCATTGAGGAGGCCAGCCACACCAGCACATAAACGGTGCGATGCAGGTGTGCTGGGCGCCTCACCAGGCCTGGGTGGGGCACTGGACATCAAGGATCCGGGCTGTGCAGACCACCTTTGGCCGGCTCTGCCCCCGTTGGGCTCCCAGCCGTCAGTGCAGCTCACAGGCTCAGTGATGGCCCCTGGACAGCCAGCACTGTATTGGGTCAGCACCGGTGTGGCTGTTTCTAGAGCCACTGTCAGTACCTGCAGGCGAAGGAAGGCTACCAGACCAAAGGGCTCTTTTCAAGTTGTATTCTTTTTTGTAAAATGTTGAATGGCTGAATGAGTATAACGATGGACCACTTATCCACCCACCCACCCACCCCTACAGCCACCCGCCTATTCATGCATTTCACCCATTTACCCACTGTGTGTCCATGTGTCTATACATCCGTCTGCCCACTCACATACCCATCCATTGGATCATCCGTCTGCCTGTGCGTGCATACATCCAGCCACCTCCCACCCATCTGTCCATACACACCCACCCCTGCAGGCATGCAGCATCCATCCATGTACCTGCTCATCCATACGTCTGTTCATGCTTCCTGGCCCAGTGCATGTGCATGCTTCCAACCATTCATTCATTTATTCAGCTCATCAGCCTTCAGCAAACATTTCTCTGGGTTTCAAGGGCACTGTGGTACATGTGTCAAACATGTTTTCTAACCTTGTGGAGCCGCAGCCAATAGAGAAGAGCCCGGCAGGCGGCTGCAGGACAGTGTGAGTCGAGGAGGGAGTCTGGAGAAGTCACTCTGGAGAGTTGGCATTTCAGGTGGGACCTGAGGGGCGCATGGGAGTTAAGTCAGGCCCCGTGGGGAAGGCGCGAAGGTAGAGCATTCCTGGCTCGGTGTTCAGGCTGTGTGAAAGGCAGCGCAGACAGAGCAGGCTGGGATTGCTGCGGTAACAAGTAGCCCCAATCCCACCTGGCCGGAAGCTGCGGAAGGTTCTTCCTCAGCTGTGTTCTGTGTCTGCTGTGGGTCTGCTCTAGCGCTGCTGGTGCTCACGTTGCCCGGAACATTTCTGCCACTGGGGCAGGGGCAGGGAGGCTGTGTCTTTTTGTGTTTTTCTTTACAGCTCCACTCCCTCATGTTGCAGTTTGGTATACAGCTGGTTAATAGATGGCACTCGAGACATATTAGGGTCTGATGGCAGAGCCCAGGGCAGGCAGGGTGAGGGCATGCGTTTGGGCTTGGGACGAGCCAGCTGGTGACCAGACTCCTCCTGTTCTTGTTACAGGCCGCCAACAGCTACCTGCGAGACCAGTGGTTCCATTCTCTGCAGTGGAAGGTAAGTCGGGACCTAGCAGATGGTGGCTTCGAGCCAGCTTGTCACTCAGAGGCTCTGCCTTCCTGACAGTCCAGGTGGGGGCTTTGCTCTGTGGCATCATCCTTGAAGGCCAAGGAGCTGGACTTTGGCGCTTGAGGAATTGCGTGGAAAGTGACTTTCACAAGGCTAAGCTTGTGTGAGGCTAAGTACGAGCCCTGCTCCTGTGCCCACTTTCCTTCTATGCCTGGCTCTCTGGTCTCACTCTGTGGGGCATGCCCGCGGTCCTCCAGGCCTGTGCTGGTCCCTTCCAAGGCCAAGGCCAGCTCCCCTGAGGACAGTGCTTCTCTCCTCCTCCCCCCCTAACTCTGTGTCCTGCCTAGTAGCCTTGGCGGTGGAGCTGGTGGTGGGGCGGAGCAGCACCCACAGGAGGCTGTTCCTCGCCCTGCCTCTTTGCCTTCTGATCTTGCCTGTAGAACCAGCCGTGATAGGTTGGCTGGAGCGACAGGTGGTGTCACCAATTGTCCTCGTTGTAGGGAGCTGGCCAGCCTTGGAAGCTGGGGTCCCCTGGTCCCTCAGGGGCTCCACACAGATGGAGGGGAGAGAGACCCAGACCATCACACTCTTGTCTTAGGCACTTTTCTCCTCCATGTCAGCCTGGGTCCTTTTGTTTTATGCCTGTGGTGCCAGGCCCTAGAAGCTTTATACAAGGTACCAAATGGAACCTGCATTTATTGAGCTCCTGCTGTGTGTGGAGCTGGCCAAGGCTCAGTGAAACGTCTACAAATTGGTGAAGCCTGTCACTGCCACCGCTCCTGCAGTGTGGATGGGGAGGTCGAGGCCCAGTCTGCAGACCGAGATGGGGCCAACGCTTGTGAATCTGAAATATCGTGGGGTCAGAGGGCCCAGGTGGCAGCTGAGAGAGTGAGGTAGCAGCCACTGAAAAGCCACCAAGAATTTGGTTTTCTGTGTGGGGAATGTGCCTGGTGCCGGCTCTCTGTGATCAGGCGCCCGTGTGTCCCTGGCCTCCTAGAAATGCAGTGGAAGAGGGAGGCTCTCTGGGGGGTGGCAGTCACACACCGATCGTCAGGACGGCGTGTGGCCATTTCCACCATCGGGGACCGCGGCTGCCTCATCTGCACTGCCTGTGTCCTCCGTGCTCACCATGGAGGACCCACAGGCCACCTCCACTGGCAGCCTGCCTTGTTCCTTGGCTCAGGATGGGGAGGAAAGTACCTGGACACCTGTAGCCCCCCCCCCTCCCCCCGGAGGTGGGGAAAAGCACCATGGCCATCCAAGAGGTGGCCGATGCACGTGGACTGGGCTGCCTGCAGGGGTGGTTTTGCACTGGGTGCTGCCCCCTCTCCTGCCTGGTCAGCCTGTCCCTTGGCAGCCATTTGCAGGCATTCCATGACGCTGCTTGAGAGAGCTGTAGATGGGACATGACTGTGACCAAGGTGGCACAGGAAATGGGCACAAGGAGCCCATCTGGAAGATGGTATAGGAGTTCACCTGGGAACCTCATGTGAAGGATGCAAACAAGGCCAGAACAGGGCCCCTGGGCTCCAGCAGTTCTCCAGAATATCTGAAAGTCTGGACTCAATTGTGGTTGCATTTGGGTCTTTTTTGGGGGAGGGAGGGAGGAGTGGCCTGTGCTAGGGCTTGAACTCTGGGCCTGGGTGCTGTCCCTGAGCCTCTTCTGTTCAAGGCAAGAACTCTACCATTTGAGCTACAGCACCACTTCTGACTTTTTTGGATAGTTTATTGGAGATAAGAGTCTACAAGAGTCCTCACATTATGATCCTCCTCACATCTGAGCCTCTTGAGTAGCTAGGATTACAGGTGTAATCCTGGGAGCCACCGGTGCCCAGCTTGGGTCTTTTTGTTTTTTTAAGCATCCAGAAAGTCAAGGCTTTCAGAGAACTGGCACCTGCCTGGCACTGTGTTCTCCCTACACAAGCGTGGGCGATGTCTCAACCGTGCCTGAGACACAGGGGCCGTTCCCCTTTCCCAGTTGCCCCAGTGATTTAGGTGTGTCGCCACCAGGTGGCAGTGGCATCTCAGTGGTAGCAGCTTGGCTGAATTCCTGTGGCTCTTGGTTACCTGGATTTGGTGAGGGGTGGGGCAGAGAAGCATTTGGTGTTTTAAAGTTGTTTGGGCTAACAAAAATGAGCTGGGAGACCTGGGTGTGAATGCTGGTTCCGAAGCTTACTGCCCTGGTGCGAGCGGATCCAGCACCTGTTTCTCTAACTGGGTGAGTGAATGAGTGAGTGAGGGCCTGCAGTGCCTGGTGGCTACTTTCTGGTCCATTGTCATGTAGCAAATGAAGGGATCAAGGCTCAGAGAGGTCAGCTGGTTTTCTCAGTTACACAGCAACCGGTCTGTCCTGCCTTCTTGATCAGTGCCTTTCTCTGAGCTCAGAACTCATCAGCCCTCTCAGAACATGACCTTCTACTGTAGCCTTTTCGCTCTCCATATTTTCCTTTTTTTTTTTTAAATCTTTCCTCTTTAATCACTAGAATATACAAATTGAGGGCATTTAGAAATTGCCCCGTTTCAGCATGAGGTTTTAAAGTTTCTAGATGTTTTTGAACACTGATGCCATGGCTGCAGCACACGCATGTGCAGAACATGTTCATCTATTCAGAAAGCGTGTGCTCCTCAGAGCCAGGGCCCTGCTTCGCTGTTCTGGTCTTGCACTGGCATCTGGGGGCCCTCTTCCGGGACAGCGGCCCCCCAGGGCTGACAAATCTTAATTATTACAATGGGAGTTTTCGAAACCCAGCCCTGTCCCAGTCCTGTCAGCTCTTTCTCTGCAGTGTTCCATTTGCAGAGCAGGCAGAGGACCGAAGAGCCTGCCGGGGACAGCAGTGAAGAGCTGCCCAGGGCTTGGGCTGTGGCGACCTCTGGGGATGAGGGGCAGCATGTGAACACGGTGTCCCTGAGCGCCACACGCGTCTCTGTGGGCTAGCTCAGGACCTGGTGCACTCTGCTGTCGGGGCCTCCTGCCCTCAGTGCTGAGCACTGATTTGTGTGGGAAACAGTCTCCCCAGATAAGCTCTGTTTATTTGCAAGTGAGGAGGCCGGTGGGCAGAGTGGCCACTTTGAGGTTCTCCTCCTTTCCCCAGGCAACTCAGCTTTGTCCTGCCTTCCGCAAGTCCTGGAGGCCTAGGCCCACAGGAGTTGGGAGTCTTTCCATCCTGGAAAAGAGATGGGCTAGCCTGGGCTGGCCAGCGGAGCGGGCCCTCCCAGCCCCCTCCAGAGCAGAGCTCATGTCCCACAGGCTCCCTGGGAGGGTGGCTCTGGGGGTTTGGGTGCTGGGCTCCCGAGGCCAGCCCCTGGGAGGGTGGAAATGTACAGTTAGTTGTACATGAGGCTTCCCTTTGATCTCCTGCCCAGGCCCTCGGAGGCCTGGTCCTGGCGAGACAAGCAACCACATGCACGGGCGGTCGGGGGGGGGGGGGGGGGAGGGGGAGACACAGCCACAGTTGTAAGCTCAGGACCGGCCTGTGTTCCAGGCTGCGGGGGCATTGCCCTGTCTCTTGGTGTGGGATTTGGAGGATGCCCTGTGGGCACAGGCACGGGGCGCAGACCTGCCTGTGAGCATGCCGCCGGGTGAGCACCACCTGCGCCTGGACCAGGCTCTGAGGGAGCCACCTGTGAGGAGACGCCAGGCGGCCACAGGGACCAGGGCCAGCTGCACCTGCTCTGCTCTGCTCTGCCCAGCCGGGACCCGAGCTGCCTCCAGCCTTTTGCTCCCTGGCAGGCTTCCCCAGGCCGCCACACGGAAGTCTTGGACTCCAGGATGATTTTATCCCCAAGGAGCTGGCTCACTAAGAACCGCCCCAGTCCGGGGTGGGGGGTGGGTGGGGGCTGTGCTGGAGCTGGGGGCAGACTGTGGGTAAGGCCAGAGCCACGGGAGCACACGGCTGGAGGGAAGTCCCAGGGTCCTTCTGCATGGTCTCTGGCTGGGCCCCCTGCTGCTCTCCAAGCAGGCATGGCCAGCCCCTTGGGCGGTCACTCAGCCAGACCTCTGTGCCCTAGAGGAGGTGGGAAAGAAAAAAGAAAGTAGGGGTGGAGAGCGCCTGAGGGAGAGCACCGTATGGAGCGTCTCTGGGTTCCTGGGCTTCCCTCGTGCCGGCAGCTTGTCTCGTCTGCTCCCTCGAGCGAGCCTCGTGACAGTTCCTTGTGGCCTTTGTCACTCCCAGGTCTTACAGATGAGGGAACCGAGAGTCTGGGGGGATGAGGGACATTGGTGAGGCCAGGAAGCATCTTGAGCTGTCGAGCTTCAAATCTCTGAGCTGTTGCTACATGTCAGGGCCCAGCCACTGGCTTCTTTGGCCCTTGCCAAAGGACAGCTACCATTTGGGTCCCCTGCCCAGGAACCAGGGATAGTTCCTGCATTCTCTTCCGCCCGTCTGGCTGTGCCTCCCGCATGGGGAGAGGGGAAGGGCTGAAGGCACTACCAGCATGCCTGCCCCGGGAGCAGCGACACAATGGCCGCAAGCCCTTCACTGGTGCCTGCAAGGCTGAGCTGGTCCTGGGCCCCGTGGGGCCCGGCCGGGGCAGAGGCCACTCCAGGGATCCTGTTGCTCTAGCCAGACACCGCTTCACCAGGCTCCAAACCCCTCCCCGACTATCTAGGAAGGACATGTGCTCCAGAAGGTCCTTCCACACACCTGCCTGGTGTGTCCAGAGTCCTGGCATTTTTTTCTCAGGAGGCCTTTCCAAATCTTGCAGGCATTGGGATTATGCAAAGTAACCCTTGCCTTGCCAGCCCCTTCCTCATTGTGAAGCATCACACCTTCCTTCCCCCCAACAACAGCCCAACCATTTTCAGTCCCACCCGCTTCCACCCCAGCCCAGACGCACTGCATTACTGGCTCTCTGGGCTTCCTCAGGCTGTCCAGGCGGTTCCATCAGATTTGATGGAACCGCCTGGACAGACTGTTTTGGTCCCTGTGGTAGGGTAACGGGGCCTCCAGTGAGAAGGAAGGGGCAGCAGGAGAGCAGGACTTGGTCTTAGACTTCCTAGGGGCCCAACCACAGGCCCACCTCACCCTGGTCCAGTGGGAGGAATTCTGTCAGATTAATTTCTGGCCCTCAGTCAAAGAGGGTTTTGTGACCACTTAAGAATCAGTGGGAGCCAGGCGCTGGTGGCTCATGCCTGTAATCCTAGCTACTCAGGAGGCTGAAATCTGAGGATCGCGGTTCAAAGCCAGCCCGGGCAGGAGAGACTGTGAGACTCCGATCTCCAATAAACCACGAGAAAACCGGAAGTGGTGCTGTAGCTCAAGTGGTAGAGCACTCGCCTTGACCTGAAGAGCTGAGGGACAGCGCCCAGGCCCAGAGTTCAAGCCCCACGACCGACAAAAAAAAGAATCCGAGGGAGTGAGCAGAGCTCTGGAAGGAGGGGCTATCTCCAGCTCCAGCTCTGCATGAAGGGGTTTCAGGGGCTCAGTGGAGCTAGGCGGGCTGAGATGGGGAGAGGGGAGACCCTCACCGATCCAAGTATAACCGGAGGCTTTGTCCACAGGAGTACTCAACCCAAGGGTAGAGGTCTCACAATCTCAGGCTGCCAGTCCCCACAGGAGCACCAGTCTCCAGCATCCCCAGGCCCCTCTCAGTGGGTCCCTGGGGACCCTCTAACCAAAAACAGGGTGCTCTGGGATTGAAACTGACAAGTGGCAGAGGACTGGACAGCCTTGGGGAGGAGAGTCTTGCCCTCATAGGTATTTGCAATAGAGGAAAAACAATTTATTCATCTGTGGTGTCAGGAGCTATGCTGAGGTGGTCATACCGGGGTATCTGTTGGTTTCCCACGCCTGATGAGGCTGGTATTGAAGGAAGAGACGAGTGAGCAGAGTGGCTGATTGGAGGCCACACTGCTGGAGTCCAGTCACACTGGGATTGTGTCCCAGGCTAGAGGACCTCCAACTCTGTCTTGTGCCTGGCAGGATGCTTGAGGTACTTCTAGCTTCTTCCACCAGGAGCTGGCAGGGTTGTGGGCCTGGTAAGACCAGGGCTAGAGCACAAGGTCCACTAGAGTGCTGTTCAGAACAGAGGTGCACAGATCAAAAGAACACAACCCAGCCAGGGACTGGTGGCTTGCATCTATAGTCCTTCCTGCTCAGGAGACGGAGATCCGAGTATCATGGTTCAAAGGCAATCTCGGCAAAAAGTCTGTGAGACTCTTACCTCCAATTAACTACCAGAAAACTGGAACTCTAAATCACTGGCTGAAAATGATGCTTATCAGACTATTATGTACCCTAACACTTTATTACTCACTGGCTGCTGGACAGTGTTGTGTTGTGTCGTTTTGTTTTCGATGCGTTTGTCCAGTGAGTTGCTGAACATCTGCATCACACACGCACATTCCTGCTGTGTGTCCTGGTATCAAACTGTCAGCCATGAGGCAAACTACCAAGCCCTTCAGCTGACATGTTCTCCTGAGTGGCTGTACAAGTTATAGTTCCAATATATCTTAGCACTATGAGAGCCCCAAGATTGGGGCTGTTGAAAATTACATATACCTTAAAAAGAAAGGGGACTAAAAAAAAAAAGTAAATTCCCAAGCAGACACTAAAGGCTCACACCTGTAATCCTAGCTACTCAGGCTGAGATCTGATGATCATAGTTCAAAGCCAGCATACGCAGAAAAGTCTATGAGACTTCTATATCCAGTCAAGCACCAAAAAGCTGAAAGTACAAGAATGGCTCAAGTAGTAGAGCAGCACCAGCCTTGAGTAAAAAAGCTAAGTGAGAGAAAGCATGAGGCCCTGAGTTCAAGTCCCTGTGCTTTACATCAAAATACAAAATAAAATCCCCACTTTCCCATTAACCTTTCTTCCATTTTAAACATTCAAGCTGTAATTTATGACAAAATTGCATACATCTTAATTGTTGGGTGTGTAGAGTAACCACCACCCGGATTTCCAGCACCCTAGAATATTTTCTTGTGTTCCATCCTACTCAGCTAGATCTGGGCAGTATAGATTTGATTGCACCACTCAATGGCACTTAATTTTTTAAACTTACAGATGGCTTATTTCTATAATTTTCCATTTACTAGTTCATACTATGGTATTAGGGTGTGCATCTGAGCTGTTTCCAGAAGGCTCCTTGGCTGCCAGCTGATGGGCTCTGGGAAGGTGGATCAATCCTGAGTCTGACCTACCTAATCGATGTATTGATTCTGTGATGGGTTCGTTACTGGCATGTGGTGGGAACCCTAGGAGGTAGGGCCCTGCTCGAGTGGCAGGTCAGGGAGGCCTGAGAGATGGAGCATGTCCCTGGCCCCTCCTTGCTTTCCGGCCACCTCGAGGTGAGCAGCTCTGCTGAGCTTCCTGCCAGGAAGCGCCGTCTCACCACAGCCCAGGAAACAGTGGCACCAGCCAGCTGTGGGCCAATTCAGGAATGAAAATGCTAATGCACACACGGTTGACTCGTAAATAAAACAGTGGCCAGCCCAGCTGTGTGCGAGGTGGGGGTCCTCAGTCAGCCTAGCTGGATCTCAGCTCTTTAGCAAAGCACTATGCTCTGCGAGGAGGGGCTCTGTGTCTACCCATAGCACCTTGCTCTCACCCCTAGGTACTCTTGTGACCATCCCCACTCTAGGACAAGCACCAAGACCAGTAGAATGACGTGGCTCAGGCTGCAAGGCTAGAAAGGAAGAAGCTGGGGCTGTACCATGACCTGGGCCCCCAAGCCTCGCCTTGAACTCTCCTGTCACTGGCCAGGGCTTCCTCCGTCCACCTAGAGTGTCTACCGTGACTGCAGGGTCTTAGAACACTCCTTTCCCTCTTCTGTGCGACCGCTCTCCCAGGCCTCAGAAACAGCAATCCCAGCAGCTAGGAGAGAAGTGACATTTGCGGTTGTTGTTCCCAGGCAGGGAGGGAAGGGGAGCAGAGCTCCGGGTGTCACATGTTCCATGCTCTGATGGGGCTGATGACTCGCTGAGCCCTGCAAGAGGCTTCTCACATGAAAGCTCTGTGGGCGAACTTGCTTTCTGCCCTTTAAGACAGAGACCCCTCCCTCCCCCTTCTCTCATACTGGGGCTTGATCTCAGAGCCCAGGCACCGTCCCCTCGCTTCGTCAAGGATGGTGGTCTAGCACTTGAGCCATAGCTCTGCTTCAGTGTTTTGTTGGGAGGTGGGTATCTCAGCCTCATTTTACAGGCGATATGAATGTCATGGACTTTCCTACCTGTGCTGGCTTCAAACCACACTCTCAGACTCCTAAATAAGCTAGGATTACAGGTGTGAGCCACTGGCACCCAGCTTTGAACTTTTTCAGTGTGCAGATGAGAAACATCTTCATAACCAGAAGGTAGTGCCTCTGTGGGCCGGACCTCGTGAGGAGGCTGCCGGGGCAGCAGGTCCCCAGCACCGCTTGCTGCGTTTCCCAGGAGGTTCAGTCTGGGAGGAAACAATGGCCTGCTGTTTTGCTGTTTTGCTCTGAGGCTGCCGGCCTCTGCATTCCCACCCCTTGCCTGTTGGCTTGGAGACAAGGCCAAACACACACTAAAAAGAGCAGCGCCTATCCCCACAGAGGAATTAGACATTTGTCTCAGCCGGAGGTGATCAGAGAGCCCAGCGGGGTGGCAGCTCAGCTCTTAGGAAGGAAGGATTTGGGGAGGGGCTAATTGGCCCGAAGTGAGGCCCCTGGATCACCAGGCCTTGGTGGCCATTGTTTGCATCCTGCTCTCCGGTAGGCCCCTGCGCCACCCAGGACCACCAGGCAGCTTTGCACAAAGCCTGAGAAAGACCATGCCCCTCGGATGGACCTGCTTCCTGTTGGCAGCAGAATGCCAGGGTGCTGTGTCGCCAGTAGGGTAGAAGAAAAGGAGTGGGAGCTTGCCACACGCTTGGATAAAACCCTGCAGAAGACCGGGCTGAATCTGCCCGCCAGGCTAGAATAGATGTGCAGAAACACGGGAACCTACAGCACCCATGAGTTCCAGGGCCTCTGGACACTGGCCCAGAGCACGCTAGGCTCCTCTGGGCCCCGTTCACGACCGTCCACTGACACGTGAGGTCCTTGTCACAGCCTTGAACTCTCCATCGGAGAGGGTCATCCTCTCCGCTCAGACTGGGATTTCGCCCCAGTAACTCAGTGGGATTCACAAGGCCCCGGGCCCCACAGCCTGAAGGGGGTGTGGAGGGGAGTCCAGTGCATGTTTACCAAGTTGACTACTGGTTTTCACCATCTGTGTCACCTCACTCGTGCTGCACAGTGTCCCCTGGGAGGTGGATAGCCCTGACCCTCAGAATAAATAATTTACTCATACATCTGAACCAGAGTCCACACCCAGGGCCCGATGCCTTCTGTGCTGGCGGACCCTGCTGCGTGGTCCCTGCCAGCCTGCGGCAGTGCTGAGTGACTGAGCACGTCATCACTTCTGGTCGCCTCCAGGTGTTCTTACCAGGAGCTGTCTGGAACTCAGGCTCCCAGAATGCAACTGGGTTTCTCTAGGTGTAGAGTTCTCCGTGTGACCGTCTGAGGGTTCCCCCTGGAAGGATCAGCCCTTTGCTGCCGTGCCCAGGACCCCTCCTGGGAAGAAGTGGTGGGTCTTACCTTTGAAGCCCATCTGAAAGCAGCCAGGGGTGGTTGCTGGATTCTGGGAGCTGGAACTAGATTACGGAACTGGATTCTCTTTCTAGGGCATCCATACATCAGGGCCCTTTGTGGTGGGTGACTCAAGGAGCAGAGGCTTCCAAACCAAGCCGCAAACACACCAGATGTCCTTTGAAGTGTGTGCCCTATTTAAAGTCACTAGTTCAGTACACTGTGAGGCCCCTGCTGAGGGGCCCTGCCCTGAGACTGCGTGGAGGAAATCCTCGTCTGGGGTCGGGAGGTTTCCCAGTGTCGCCCTGGTTTCCAGGCCTCACCTGAGACCGCCCAGCACAGTCCTTCCACTGATGTGTTAGTAATTAATGAAACACCCCCTGCAGTCTTATGGAAGACTTGGTAGTAATTGGGTTCAAAGACCACTTTGACCCAGGGCTGGCCCCGGCCAGGAGGGAGGAGTGGGCCACCTGACCGGAAGCTGGCGGTGGCGCCAGGAGGACTGTACCCCGGCTGAGGTTTGGGTGAAAGGACTTTGAGGGTCTTCATTTCCATATTTCTAAGAGCATCTTGTCTGAGCCTGTGCGTGTGAAGCAGCTTATAAAGCACTGACGAGAAACTGCCCGAAGCTGGTTTGGCCAACATCCCAGCTGGTGTGCAAAGAGAAAGCCAGATGCCAGCCGTGTGTGCAGCATGAGGCCATCTCTGGACACAGCACAGGGACCCCAAAGCTGACCCCGCCGTGTTGCACCTGATTCCATCCGACTAGAGAAAGAAAAATCAACAGGCGCTCCAGGGACTTTCAGCCCCCTCTCTCACTGACTTAGACCTTGGGCTCTGAGCAGTGGAGATCTGAGGACAGGACTTTGTCACCAGTAGAGTCCTAATTTCTGAAACCCCTAGGGGCGGGGGTTGGTCTTTATTGCTCTTATTTGATTAAATGTATGGTTATGGGTGCGGCTTCCTGAAGTAATTGAAGCCTTGTGGGTGAAGCTGAGCAAGCACACCTTCTCCTACCAGGGCCAGCTACCTCTGCAAAGACAGCTGGCCTGGGGCCTGGGGCTGTGTGGGTGCCTAGCTGTGTGCCTGGGGCTCTGTATTTCCCGGTGGATTGTGGTCGTGAGATGGGATCCTCAGAGCTATCCGCATGCTCCTTCACTTTCTTTTTAACTGCGAGCTGTTATAACCACCATAATTAAGGCATTCCTGTATTGCCAACATTCAGAACTTTCTAGGTACCTTATTTTTTGAGCGTGGCTACTGAACTCAGCTATCATGTATCAACCTGAAATATTAGCTTTAACCCTGTCTGCAGCTCCAGGAGGCAGAGCCCCTGGTAAGCCCATTGTATAGCTAGAAAACTGAGGTTCTGAGGGGTGGTGGAATTTGCCTTGAGGCTACACAGCTTGTAAGTAGCTGGAGGGAAATCCAAGTTCAATTCTGAGAGTAAACCTAAGGCCTTCCTGGAGGCTCCCAGGTTGCTAGGAGTACCCCAGGGCTGCAGGCAGAGTACCACACGAGCTGACCCCCACCCCATCCTGCTGGTCTCCTGAGCCCCAGGACAGTCCAGCCATTCGCACCTTGTAGCTCTGGGGGCTCTGGGCCTTTTTCATTCTTAGTTCATTTGGGGAGCTGTAATAAAAAAAATGGCAGCTGGAGCTTACAAACAGAAGCAGACCGTACCTTACAGGTCTGGACTCCGGGAAGTCAGAGACTGCATGGCTCAGTGTGGTGGTCTTCTCACGGGTCGGGCAAGGCACCCTCGTCCATTGGCACCTTTTATCAAGACACTAGGTCTGGACCACCTCGATGCCCTCCCACCAACCTCTTCATCCTGGGACACCATTCCACCCCCCACCCCGTGGAGACCCTCCGCTCAGCAAGCTGTCCTGCCCTGGGCAGCCTCCCGCTGGGCCCGCTGAGGGCCTTTCCCCAGGCCTCTCCAGAACGCACAGACTTTAGGGGATGGTCTCATGCACTGCACCCCTGCCTTCAGGGCCCAAGGCAACATGGCTTACCATATTAACTTTAGCCTTCATTTTTTGGGGTGGGGGTCAGTACTGGGGATTGAACTCGGGGCCTCCCACATTCTGGGCGAGTGTTCTTGAGCCATGCCTTTCCCCACCTCCTCCATCATGCTACCTTTGCCTAGGCTAGTCTTGAGCTCAGAACCCTCCTGAGTAGTTAGGATTACAGATGTACGTTGCCATGCCCACTAGCCCTGTGTAAGTGAGCTGTTGGTTAAGTACATTCACACTGTTGCATGCCCGTTGCCACCACCCATACCCAGATGTTCCTCATCGCCCCAAACTGGAGCTCTGTCCTTTTCCCCACACATCACAACCCCTACTCAACCGTGTAAGACCTTAAGGACTTACATGAGGGAAGTCAAGCAGAATTCGTCCCTTTGTGATAGACTTGACAGAATGTCTTCAAGGTTCACCCATGTGGTAGCGTGTGTCTATGTTTCCTTTTCCAGGCTGTGAAATACTCCCATCGGGTAGGTACACTATTCATTGTAGTTCCTTATCCCTCCATGATTTGGTGGGCTGCAGTTGTTTGTCCTTCTAGGCATCTGTGAACATGAGCATGCCAGTACACCTATAAATAACAGCTGTGCCCAAAAAGGTGCCCATGCCTGGTGCTACCACCCACAGTGCCAGGCTGATGGGTCCAGGTGGGGTTCTGGGGTAGTTGGGGCTTTGCTAAGCCCTGAGGTAGGTTTAATGTGTAGCCAGGCCCTGGCTCAGTGGCTTGAGGTGCTGTTAGCACGGGCTGGCGCGGGGGAGGCCGGGGTTCCCGGCCAGATGGACAGTAGCTGCTGGTGTTGGTTGGTGTGTTGGGAAAGCACTCAGTGGAACCCCTTTTCCACTCTTCTTTGCCAAGGACCTGTATCATCCCCAGCTGAGTCCCCACCTGAATTCTCCTGCAAGTTCTTCCTGCAGCCTCCTGGGTCCCCAGGTGGCTTTGCTGAGGTCACTGATGATGCAGGTGCCCAGCTAGGCAGCCATCATGGCCTTCCTGAGGCAGGGCAGGGGCCAAGGACAGGCGTTCGGGTGAATGCTGACACTGCTCCCTGCCAAGGGACAGGACATCAGGCTGCCCCAGGCCGCAGAGGGAGGGCAGGCTGCGAGCAGAAAGCTGCCACCTGTGGTCCCAGAGGCCCGCTGCCTCCTTGGTGAAGTAGGGGCCGGATGGGGCCGCGGGGATGGCTGCAGCCCAGCTCGGCGTGGAGCAGCCCAGCTCTGCGTGGAGCAGCACAGCCAGGCGTGGAGCCCAGCCCAGCCTTGTCAGTATTTTCTGCGTGGACTTTCTTTCCCGTGGTGACCACCACCAAATGCCATAAATGAGGGGCTTTGAAAAGGAAGGCTGTGTGCTCTACAGTTTTGGGGTCCCAAGTGCCAAGTGAAAGGAGGGCAGGGCCTCTGGAACCCCTGGGAGTTCTTGCCCCACAGAGTCCCACTTTTTTTCTTCTTCTTCTTTTTTTTTTTTTTTTACCGGTCGTGGGGTCTGAACTCTGGGCCTGGGCGCTGCCCCTCAGCGCTTCAGCTCAAGGCTAGCACTCTACCACTTGAGCCACAACACCACTTCCGGCTTTTTCTGCTTATGTGGTACTGAGGAATCGAACCTAGGGCCTCAGGCATGCAAGGCAAGTGCTCCATCACTGAGCCACTTTCCTGGCCCCCACAGTCCTCCATTTGAGGGCTGCCTTCCTTGGCCCGTGCCCCTGCCTCCAACTTCATATGGCATTTGCTCCCGTGCATGCATGCTCCCATGGGCATCTCTAGTCATCGGCCATACAGCCCACCCTACTACAGAGTGACCGCAGCCCCATCTGCACAGACCTCCAGACAAGGTCGTGTCACGTTCCAGTGGTTCAGACTGGGACATCTCCTTGGGAGGAGGCACAATTCGATCCACATCACCTGCTGTTAAGCCTGTCACCAACTCCCTGTGGCAGGGGACAACACAAGGCGCCCACCGGTAGGAGCGTAACAGCGGGTGTGTGAATTAGAGCCCTCTGCTGAGGCTCAGTTGCATCCATTGTCCGTGTACCTGAACTCTGGGCCCAGCCAGCTCTGTGATTGGAATCTGGGTCCTGCACAGAGCCTGGGGCATTCCCTGACAATGGGTTAGAGAATCCAATGCCAGATGCCTTTGCAGGAACACTTAATTCACATTTGTGGTCCCTTCTGGTGGTTTCTCTCTTGTCTGCCTTCTTAAAACTATGGGGGAGCACCTTTTCCTGAACCCCGAGTGGCTCCAGGCACTACACATTGCAGTGGCAGCCAAGGCCTCTTCCCTGCCCCCAAAGAGCTCACCCATAGCTCATGAGTAAAACAACACATACGGTGTTTAGTGTGCGTGAACAGCCTCACTGTTGATTGCATTGGGCCTGGGGTGCTGCAGTCTCTGAACATGCAAGTGGGATGTGGTACCCAGACAGGAGCATGACAACAAGGCTGGGTCATCTCCTCCTCATCCAGACTCATGGTTACCTAGGCAACCAGCCGATGCCCAGGACCAGTGGAGCAGGACACCCACCTGTGCCTGGTTGTTGCCTTAGCAACAGTAATGGCTGCAAGGAGTCTGCCTCCAGTGGGCACTAAGGAAGCTGAGTACCCAGGTTGCATTCCTCCTTCAAGCAAATCACATCTCCTTGGAAGCTGGCTTTTTAGGCAGATAGGAGCTGGGTGCCCAGCCTCAGCCAGGCTGCAAATGCCCTGGCCAGGCAGGGAGGGGAAGCTCAGCTTTCCCTGGGACAGGAGGCAGCAGTGTGAATAGAGGTGTGGAGGGCACAAGTCAGGCACCTGTGGTACAGAGCTAGGCCACCCCCGATCTCTCTCACTAGCTGCCTGATGGTTTCTGTGTATACAAGAGGCTAGTTGTACACTCCTCCCCCCCTCCCCCGGCTGTTGTCAGGATCATGGAAGCTAGCATTCATGAACTGCTTAGCCCGAGGCCTGGCCTCTGGAGAGTCCCCCCAGGAGGGAGATGGCTTGTGCTCCAGTGTCATTGTCTGTCTTGGCAGCCATTTTATGGCTCTGAGCAGCATTGTTAGGGTGATCCTCGGCCAGCCTCTCCTGCAGGAGGTGCCCCCCACACCTACCTTGACCATCCATGAATGCGCTGGGGGTCGGACCAGCAGGCAGCCAACAGTGCGCAACAGTGCAGTAACGGCTGGCCCCTGGCAGAACGTGGCCTGGCATGGGGTCACGGAGGCACCAGCGGGGCTCACGGACATGCAGGTGTCTACAGGAAGCAGTGACTTGGACACGCTGGTTCACGGAGGCAGCAGGGACTGCTGTTTTCTCTCAGCCCGAGGCAGGGGGAGAATCCCAGTCAAGAGAGAAAAGATACTCAGAGTCTTAGAAGATGTACAGATCAGAAAGGCCTGTCTGTAACAGAAGCAAGCAGAACAAGCATTTATGACATTTTACAATGAGATCTGCGTATCCAGTTAAGGTGCTTATCTTATTGGTATTTCAAAGCCCGGGGCTCGGGAATGCCCAAATCTCCCTGGGGCGGGGAGGAACAAAGTTCCTCTGCAGGTGTCAGCTGTGCCAAGACTCCCCCAGGAACTGGCCAGAGCCCTCAGGGGGAGTTGGGGACCCGGGATAGGAGTCCGGAGAGGCCCAGCGAGTCCGCGCAGTCCAGGGAGGTCAGCTCAGAGGGGAGGAGCTGGTCTTGAAGACCTTGAGACCCAAAGCGCAGAGCAACGTGTGAGAGAGGTACATAGCCTTTGTCAAATCTGAAGCCAAAACGGCATTCTCCGTGCTGAGAGGACTTGAAGGCAGCCCTGTGGAGGGCTGAGGCGATGGATGGAATCCCCTACCAGTGCCAGGGCGTCTAGAGCACTGGCTTGGCAGCAGTGATGGATGGCAGCCATAGCCCGTCCCACATCGGGGAAGCCAGGGGGCGGCAGCTTGCCGTTCTCCCCGGGGAAGTAAAGCACCCTGGGGGCCCCCACACTAGGGAGGGAAGAGCCCGAGGTGGCGTCCCCAGGGGTTAGAAGCAAGCAGGGTCATCTTGTGCACACAGGCTGGCCTTGAAGCTTGGGGGAGGGGCAGATGAGCTGAGCCTCCAGCATGGTGGCAGAGGGGACACCAGGACTCTACGGCAGCACTGCCCAGGAGAGCCATCGTGGTAGAGAAGAATGCTGTCTGCCATGCAGTGTGGTAGCTACTGGCAGCTGCAGGGTGACAGTGTGACCAAAGCTCTGGATGGCCACTCGGATCCCATTCTGATTAAGTTCAGCCCGCAGCTCTGCTCCACGACCCACCCTAGAGCTGCAAAGCCAGGCTGAATCCTTCTAGCTTGATCATCTCGGTGGGATTCTCCCGCTCCTTCCCCTCCCCCCTCCGTTTCCCCTCCCCCGCAGCACCCCCCTCCGTGGTGGGGTGGGAGCATGCGTGCTGGCTTCTGTGTGCTTCAGAGCCACAGCTCCCTCCTCCAGAGGTGTGCTTCTAGTACATTTTGAGCCACACCTCTCCTGGCAGGGAGCCCATTTCTGGTGACAGCTTGTTGCTTGTAGAAGAGCCTACAGGCTCTGGGCCCCCCCCCCCCCCCCCACGCGCCTGAGATCCCAGCGTCTGTGCCTGCCTCTGCTCAGGAGCAGTTTCCAGAGAGATGGCGGGTGTTGCCCAGGTAACGTCCCTTCACTGACAAGCCAGAGGGTGAGGACAGCCGTGGAGCAGGAGGCTCTACCTGCTGGCTGGCTCTGCTGGCTGGTGGGGCTCCTGCCTGCTCTGGATGTGGGTGATCATCAGTAAGAGTGGCTGTGTAGCCAGGGCCTGGATGAAGAGTCTTACTTTGTGGATGCTCACATCAAGCCTTTGACAGTTAGTTTCCTGTTTTGCAGGTGAGAAAATGAAGATGTAAGTAATAGACTAAATTCTGGGAGCACTGGGGTGCTCTGCTTCGCTCACCGTGGCATCCTTAGGACTTCCACAGGGCTGAAACAGCCTAGTAGATGGTTCTAAAGTATCTTTGTTGAGTGGCTGGATTGATAATGCGTGGGTGGGTGGGTGGATGGATGGGTGGGTGGAGAAGTAGAGGATGGATGGACAGATGGATGGACAGATATGTGTAATAGGTGAATCAGTGCAAGATGTGGGGGTGGCTAGATGGATTAGTGGATGATGGATGGATGAATGGATGGATGGATGGTTGAAGTAGAGCTGGAATTTGAGCTGAAGCCTGCTGATTACAAAGCCTGCACTTTTAACATTTATTTAGCTATACTGCTTTTGGCTTTGTCTGATGACTTGTCCCCTAGGATGGCATGAAAAGGAAGTTTATTTGAGATATAATTTACATGCCATAAAATCCACCCACTGTAGCCAGTGGCTCACACCTGTAATCCTAGCTGCTCAGAAGGCTGATGATATCTGAGGATCAGGATTCAAAGCCAGACCAGGCAGGAAAGTCTGTAAGACACTCCTACTTCTAGTTTAACCAGTAAAAAAATGAGAAGCGGGGCTGGGAATGTGGCTTAGTGGTAGAGCACTTGTCTAGCATGCATAAGCCCTGGGTTCAATTCTTCAGTATCATATACACAGAAAAACCAGAAGTGGCACTGTGGCTCAAGTGATAGAGTAAGCCTCGAGCAAAAGAAGCTCAGAGACTGTGCCTAGGCCCTGAGTTCAAGCCCCAGGACTGGCAGAGGGGCGGGGTGGGCGGGGCTGTGGCTCACAGTCTTGTTTTAGAACATTGCCATCACTGAGCTTGCTTACAGCCTCATCCCTGTTGCTGTTCCTCAGCCCGGGCAAGGACTGGTCTACTTTCTGCCTGTGAATTTCCCTTTCCATATGTTTTGTATGAAGCAAATCACCAGTGTGTCATCTTTACTTGGCATAACAGGTGTGGGTCCACCTGCATTGCCATAGAAAGAATGCTGTCTTTTTCCTTGCTAGATATTCCACCGCACCCTGTTTCTCTGTCGATGGATGGGTGCACACAGGGTGCAGTGCCCAGGTCTTTGTATAGAGTACGTTTTTCCTTCTCTTGGACAGATTCGAGGGACAGTTTCTGAGCTGTGAGTTGATGTTTTAGCATTTCAATAAACTGAAACTAGTGTCTAGTGTGGCTCCCGCACAGTCTACCTCCCACCAGCACAAGGGTCCGTTTCTCGCTTCCTTCCCAACATGCTGTGGCCTGTCTTTTCCATCCCAGCTGCGTTAGGGACTGTGAGATGGAGCTCAATAGACAGACATATTCTTTTGTTGCTGTTTATGCTAGTCCTAGGGCTTCAACTTGGGGCCTGGTCCTTAGCTTTTTTGCTCAAAGCTGGTGCTTTACCACTTTAGCCACAGTTGCACTTCTGGCTTTTTACTGGTTAATTGGAGGAAGCGTCTCAAGTAACTTCCCTGCCCAGGCTGGCTTCAAAGCATGTTTCTCAGATCTCAGCCTCCTGCTTGGATTACAGATGTGAGTTGCTGGGCTGGTTCTCTATTGCTTTCATGTGCATTTCCCTGGCGGTGTAGAGGGGACGGGTAGTGAGACCACTCAGTCCGCCGTGAAAATGTAAAAGATTTTATTGAGTGAAAAGTGCTGACACGCCAGGACCTCACCTGGAGCTGGGATCCCAGGAAGCGGCCCGAGGGCCGGCCCATAGGGGCTTTTAAGCATTTGGGGATAGGGCAGGGCCAAGGTTTTGCATGTGGGAAGCAGGGGCATAGAACAAAGGGTGGTGATGGCCCGCTGGGTTAGGGCTCCCATTGCTCAGAAACCAGCAGAAGCAGAGTTACAGGGTTATGGAGTTACGGAGTTACAATTACAGTTACTAACTAAAGTTACCAGGGAAGCCTTATCCACAGCACACTTACATTTATATCTTAAAAATCATTCATTATCCATTTTACACAATCCAAGTCAAATATACTCCATCTTTACGTCCTCTACCATGTCAGCGGGGGCTGGGAGTGGGGGTAACAAGGTGAGCATCTTTTTTGTATGCTGACCCCCAGGCAGACCGTTGACCTTGTGAGTTGAAACGAGGCAAGCTTTCTCTACGAAGGGCCAGATAGCGACTTTGGAGTGGGGGCCACATTCAGTTTCTGCTGCTTATTCACACACACACACACACACACACACACACACACACACACACACACTTTGGAGTGGGGGCCACGTTCAGTTTCTGCTGCTTATTCACACACACACACACACGCGCGCGCGCACACATACACACACACACACACACACACACCCCAGAACTCTTAGAAAACCTATGGGACCATTTTTGGTGTTGTCCTAGACAGACAGACAGACAGGGGGCTGAGCCTGGCCATGTGCTGTAGCGTGTCAGCTGCTTTGAGTCAGTGTGTGTCGTCAGCGTGTGTACAGCCGCAGGCAGCTCCCAGGCTCAAAGGAATGCAAGGGTCTGCAGAGTTCACACCACACACACCACCCAACGATGCATCCTCCTGGCAGAGGGGGCTTGGCTAGAAGAGCACAGTTCCAGGGCAGAGCTCCAGGGAGCCTGGGATTCGGGGTTCCGGCCACAGTCCAGGCCCAGGCCATCCTGAGGCACTGCCTGCCAGGAGACATGCTCCGGTGTCACCTGGGAGGGGCCAGGCCCCGTGGCCCTGGACAGGCGCCTCTGTGTGTCCCGGGGTCCGGGGCCTCTTCTGGGATGCCCTACACCTGTGACATCGTGGCCGCCCCTTCACCTGCTGCTCCCACCAGCCCTTCACTCTGCCCCACGCCCGTCCCTGATGTCTGGCTCTTAGAGCCCGGGGCTCGTCTGCCTGCAGCGCCCTCCGCCAGGCATTCCTCACGCCTTTGGTGTGTGAGGACCTGCCACACCTGCCTCTGCCTGACACATGTGACCAAAAGAGGAAGGGTGCTTGGCACCAGTTTTGCTTCGTGCCTTGTCTCCTCGTCTCCTGCTGGGCCTGGACGAGTCCCTTGTCCTTTGCAGTGGGGGCGGGGGGGGGAGTATCACAGTCCCATGGCGAGCGCTGCAGCTGCCCACTACCCCAGCACCACCACTTACTGGCACCAGGACCCCCGCGTGTGCAGGGGTGTGGCTCTGAGGCCATCTTGACCTGGGTGGTATGCATGCTGAAGAGTAAGGGGAGCCCCGGCCAGTGCCCTGCACCCACCTCCCTGCTTTGGAACGGTGAACTTGCAGGTGGATCTTCTCTCTGCCCCAGCAGGACTGAGCAGGGGAGCACTTGCCAGCCGCCCGCGCCATTTGCACTCAGTCCCTTGTCTTAGAGTCTGTTCCCAGGGGGCCTTCATCTATGGCATGCTGCAGCTCAGAAGTCCTGGCACCTGGTATGTGCTCACACCTGGTGCCCAGGGTTCGATGACATTGCTGAAGCAAGTGCCCCAGTGTGCTCAGAAAGCCGTCACCCTCCCGGACCACAGAGGTGGGTGGCTGGTGAGCACCGAGCTGGGTCAGAGATACCATGTTAGTGTGGGCATTGCTGGTGGGTCCTGCTTTGACTTGTTACCTCTGGTCCTGCAGGCTGGGTTTTCTTGTTTAGAAAGACAGGGTGTCTGTCTGTCTGTCTGTCTGTCTGTCTCTCTCTCTCTCCCCTTCCCCCCCCCCCCCCCCCTTCCTTTGGAACTCAAGATCCTCCTGCCTCATTCTCTTCAGTGCTGGGATTTCTGAAATGCACCACGATGCCAGTCTACTTTGCAGCCTTTAAGTGAGGGCTAGTTTGGAATGATGCTGAGTAAATATTAATGATGGCTATTTCTGGGTTAAGGGCTTTTTTGAGGTCTTTTAAGTCATTCTCCCTTTTATGCTTTTCAATATGGTTTAAATATTTTATAATGAGCATGCATCATCTTTGTAAAAGAATGAAGTCATTCTTCTTTCCAGAGTAAATGACTTAATGCTAACCAGCAGAATGGGTACTAAGAGCGCTGACCACACTTGAGTAGCGTCCTCTGTGGGACCGTCTGGGAGCAGATCCTTGTGCCTTTTTGTTTTGGTTGGTCACAGGGCTTGAACTCGGGCTTGGGCGCTGCCCCTGAGCTTTTGTACTCCAGGCTATAGTGCTCTACCACTTTGAGCCCCGGCAGCACTTCAGGTTTTCTGGTGGTTAATGATAGTCTCATGGACTTCCCTGGCTGGGCTGGCTTTGAACCACGATCCTCAGACCTCAGTCTCCTTGTAGCTTTCTTTGGGACTCAGTAGGTATGGTGAGTTGTTTGAAAATTACATGGTTCTTTGGGTGCAGATGAAAGCCCAGCCTCGTTCCCAGGTGCAAGGACTGCTCACATGCTGAGTGCCTGAGATCCTCCTGCGGGGGTGGGGTGGGAGGGCACCTGGGCACCCTGGGCTGTGCCTGCCTGCTGTGATCTAAGGTGAAGGCAGGGGCTCTGCCCAGTGTGGCCTCGTTGATAGTAACTTGGAAGGTGCTAGTTACCATTCAGGGATGCCTCTGGGGACCAGGTGTGTCACGTCACCAAGGCAGACACCCATCATGTCCTCACTCAGAGCTAGCTGCACCCCTTGCAATTCTTCCAGCCCTGGAAGGGTGGAAATGTTTCCAGTTCCCTCCATTCCTACCCCTGACACCTCGGACTTTACCTCAGCAGCCTCTTTCCCCTGCTTTGCAGGGTCTGAGAGGAGCAGGAGACCAAGAGGAAAGAGGTGGACTGGTGACAGGAGAGGGTGGGGCATGGTGGCTCAGGTTGTAAACAATGGCGAGAAAGAAAAGCCTCTGCATTTTGTGCCTGGGTGGTTTTTCAGAGATGTAAGTATCAGAGCTTCTTTTGTGTTGTCTGTTGAACCTGGACTGTAGAAGAGAAGATGCAACTCCATCCAGGAAGTGAACTCTGTCCAGGAATTACTCGAGTTACATGCTGATGGGCGGGGTGTGGCGCTTGTGCCCAGTTGACAGGTGAGGGACCCCAGGCTTTATGGGAAGTTCCAAGTATGGGCGACTCTAGACTCATCCTCCCGTTCTGCCAGTTATCGATCGAATCTGATATGGAATTTTTCTTCCGGTACTTCCATCTTTAGCTGTGCTTTCTTCAATCACTTCCTGATTCTTAACTCAGAAACGGCTCGGTGGGACTGCGGAGGCCTGCGAGCTTCTGCTCGAGCCTTGGCAGTCAGGGGGAGCCCTCCTCTCCTCTCCACCCCTCCCCTCCTTCAGACTTAGGCTCAGAGACTGTGCCGTGTCACCCCAGCTGGCTGCTGGGGCTGTCCCCAAGGAGCGGGGCACTTAATGATGAGTCCATCCAGTTGGCGTGTCCCTGCAGGCCAGGCAGCAGCGGGGCAGGCAGCTCCGGAGACGGAGACGGGAGGGAGACTTGCCAGGACCTCCGCCTTCCGACCTCTGTTTCCATGATGTCAGAGAGGCGGAACTTGCCTTGGCCTCAAATCTGAGAGACAGCAGCCCCCACCCCACCACTCTGGCCTTGGAAGCCAGCGGAGGTGCGCATGCTCCTGTCTTCCTTGCCATGTTTGTGTTGAGAGAGCCCCAGGTTTTCTGGGGCTGTCCTGGGCTCGGGCCTGTCCTGGCCCTCATCCTGGCCATCCTGTTGTGTTACTGCTTTCCGGGGGACCGCTGAGAACCTCAGAGGCAGCATCTGCAGCCCGGCCTGCACACCCAGAATACCCCATACGTGCTGTAAAGATTGGCGGAAGAGACGATTGGAAAGAGAAGAATTCTTTTCTCTTAAGCCATTGAGATCGGTGTGGAGGTTGCCCTTCTGGTGTTAGGAGCTCGGCTGTCTGCACCCTGTGCCTTGGTCCCTTCTTCACGCGTCTGTTCCTCATGTCATCTCGAGTCTTCTGCCCTTCTTAAGTCGTATCTCCTTGTGTCTCCCACCCAGAAAAAGATTTACAAATACAAGAAAGTCCTGAGCAACCCAAGCCGCTGGGAAGTTGTCTTGAAAGAGATCCGGACGCTCGTGGACATGGCCCTCACGTCTCCCCTTCAGGACGACTCCATCAACCAAGCCCCCCTGGAAATTGTCTCGAAGCTGCTGTCAGAGGTGAGGCCCTCCTCCACTCCACTCTGCCTCTGTTCCCATGCACACACTGTTTTGTGTATGACCTGGGACTGGGGCTTGATCTCAGGGCCTAGGCACTGTCTCTTACTTAAGCTTGAGCCATAGCCCTACATCTGATTTTCTGTTGGTTAATTACAGGTAAGAGTCTTAAAGACTTTCTTGCCTAGGTTGGCTTTGAGCCTAGATTCAGATCTCGTCCTGAGTAGCTAGGATTATAGGTGGGAGCCACCAGTTCCCTGTGCATCTCCCCTTTGAAGTTTGCATTTGCATCCGGAGCTCTGCTGGCAGAGGAGGAGGTGGCAATGGAGGCTCTCTTGCTCTGGCTGTCTGAGCTTCACTGCCTAGGGCTTGTCCAGACTCAGAGTCAGGGCTAGTAGGGCTGGTAGCAGCAGCCTCGGCACCAGCAACAGATGCCAACTCCGGGATCCTCTGGTGGTTTGTGCAGGAAGCACATCAGTGACACCTGGCCGTAGCCTGGCACAGCTCTACCGGCCCCTCATCTCCCCACGCAGCCACAGTTGGGCTTTGTGTACCCGACTCAGGATTTAATAAAAGAAAGAAAAAAGTAACAGGAGATTGCACAGCCAAATGGGAATTCTAGGTTCTCTCACTTTTTTTGGGGGGGAAGGGAGGCAGTCATGGGGCTTGAACTCAGGGGCTGGGCACTGTCCTGAGCTTCTGTTCACTCAAGGCTAGCGCTCTACCACTTGAGCCACAGTGCCATTTCGGGCTTTTTCTGCTTATGTGGTGCTGAGGAATTGAATCCAGGGCCTCGCGTATGCAAGGCAAGCGCTCTACCACTGAGCCACCTTCCCAGTACTCTAGGTTTTCTCTTTAAACAATAAGACATTCAGAAAACTCAGCCACTGTGCCCAGCATCAGGCAGCACCCTCAGCTCTGCCAGCGGCTCCACATTAGACATGGCCCTGCATGCCAGGCGCCATGTGCACTGCCTTCCTGGCTGTGTTCTAGTACGGCTGTCTGTCAGCCTTCTACAAACATCCCTGCTTGCCTGCCTGGCCCCTGGGGACCCCGAGGGAGATTTAACCGAGTCGCCGTCACATGATGACAGTTCCCCAGGTCCCTCCTGCATACTCTGCTCTTTCTCCCGCACACTCCCTGCTGTCCATCCTGCAGGCCCAGGCCTGCCCGCCGTCCCTCAGTGCAGGCACCCATTCTGCAGTGCTGATAGACACTCTTTCGCCTGGGAGGAGACCGGGCAGAGGGTGCAGAACGGTGGCAGTGGAGACGCCCTCAGGGGAGCTGGTCTCGTTCTGTTCCACAGAGGAGGAAAGCTCAGATACTAAGCTGACTCACACCCCATGTCCAGCGCCCAGTCCCAAGTTCAGGCCTTTCACCTGGAGAAAGGAAATACACCAGTCAGGTGCCGGGGCCCCACGCACGGCGCCCCTTCCCATGTTCCCATTCTGTCCACAAGGCAGCTTTGCTGTCTTCATCTCATACATAAGGAAACGGCGGCCAAGGGATACCAAGGGACCTGCCCAGCCCACCGTGTTGGGCTGGGAATTCCACCCCGAGCTGCCTGGCTCTTTCTTCTGCAGACCACATTGTCTGGTCTTCCCTGGTACCACCGTCAGGTATAGCAGTGCCCAAGGTGGCCGGTGTGTCTTGTAGCCAGCTGTGGGCCAGGCATTGGAGGGCAGGGCCCTGTGTCGTTGGCTGGGCCCTGGCACCAGGCCTGCCTGACACGGAGCCTGTGGAACACATGGTCAGTGTCACAGGAGATGCTCTGATCTGGACCCCGAGCACATCTCTGCCAGGTATCTGGAGAGGAGTACTAGAAAAGCGCTGAAATGTCAACGAATTTATTCAAACTAATTTTGTTTTTGCAAGTCTATTGCTGGAATTTGAGGTTAGCTGCGACATCTCGGGCCCACTCACGGAACACCAGGGTTCCGTGGGAACCTCTTTTGAGAACCACTGAGGCACCGTGGTAAAACACCACCTGGTGCTACGTGGAGGCGCGTAGAAAGTCCACTCACCCGTGTCCCACACACCTGTGTCCCACACACCTGTGTCCCACACTCCTGTGTACTGTGAGTCGGCCTGCTGGCTCCTGGGCAGAGTCCTCACAGAGGGCCGGCCAGGATAGACACCAGCTTCCCCTTTGGCCAGGGTAGAAGCTGAATCTCACCAAAGGCCCCACGGCTTAGCCACCGTGCCTGCTATGGCGGGGGGGTGGGCGGGGGGGGGCGGGGGGGCAAGGTTCTGAGATCCCCTGGGCCTTTGGAACACAGACTCTGTTTTCTTGATTGTGTTTTCCTTTTTCTCTGTCCTGCTCTTTAGAACACAAACCTGACCACCCAGGAGCATGAGAACATCATCGTGGTGAGTCCCCCTCTGCCCTGCCTGCCTCCTGGACCCCCCCAACCCCGCCCAGCCCGGCCCGGCCGGCTCCATGGCCCCTGCTTGGTTCTGACTCTCAAGCCCCAGTGGATGGGGGGCGGGGGTAGGGGGCGCTAGTCAGTCTTCAGGGCTCCTGAGTCTGCTCTGGGAGGAGCTAGTCATTTATTTGCAGTGTCACTTGTTTCCGGAAAGGTCACAGGTCGTTTTCTGCCCCAAGCATCTGTCTTCTTCCATCCTAAACAACAGTGAACAGAATTCCTTCTGATATCTAAAGTAGGACATTATTTTCTGGGATTCAGTGATGCACCTCGGGGAAGAAGCTCTGCTGGGGTAATTTTAAGCTGTGAGACGAGGCAGGGAGAATGCAGAAATGAAATCGCACCCATTTCAGGCAAGCCCTGCTTGAACCTACAGTGACTGAGGCAGACCATATAGGACATGTCACCTGTTGTAGGAAGACAGATGTAAGAGACAGGCATAAGAGAGGGGAGAGTGATCTGAAAAAGGAACCCGGAAGCTCCCCTGAAGCAGTGGCATCTCAGTTGGGTTTTGAAGGATTGATAGAAGTTTGCCAGATAGCAAAATGGAACAAAGGCATCTGGAAAGAGGAAACAAAACTCTGCAAAGATGCAGAGATTTAAAGCAATCTGGTGTCTTCTGGAAGCTTCTCTATTGCTGGAGCATAAAGCATTAGAAAGTGAAAAGTTGGGAGTCAGACCTAGAATTGGAAATGAGAGACGGAGCTCTGGGTGCTTGGAGACGATGCACAGTGAGCCTGCCCAGCAGCTCCCCTGGCCTCTACAGGAGCAGTGCGCAGGGCCTCAGGCCCCTCGGGCTCTTCGCAGTTGAGCAAAGGTCGTGGGCATCCGCCCCTCAGCCTGGTGAGCCCAGCGTCATACTCTGAGCCTGGCAAGAGGTGACCCTTGGCCTGGGGTCTCGTTCAGGGCAGTGTCAGTGCCCGACACCTAGTGGGTGCTCAGCCAGCACTCGCCAGAATTCCAGCACCCCATCATGGCTGCCTGCGCTCTCTTGCCGGAATGGGGAAAACGGCCCCGGGCCCCGTCACCTGCTGGCACCTTCTCCAGTGTCTGCCATGGATCAGTTCATGGGACGAACATTTGTTGAGCAGGGTAATCGGCTCTGCCCTGCAGGCAGACAGGAGGGGGGGCTGTGCGCCAGGGGCGCGGCCGAGGGCCAGGTTCATTGTCAGTGTTGGGGGTGCGTGGAGGAACGGTTAAGGGGACCTCAGTGAGCTCTTGGGAGGAGGTAAGGGTGGGCAGGGGTTTCCAGGAGGAGGAGCCTGCGTTATCGTGAAGGACAGATGAAAACAGCACCGTGGAGAAGGGCGGGCGGAGGCCGAGCCCGGCTGAGCAGAGTCGGGGTAGAGGTGGTAGCCCCTGTCCCCATGAGACTGCCTTCAGGGAGGAGGGGAGAGAGGGAGGAGCCTTGGAAAAAATTTGTTCTGGAAACCCAGGCTGCAATTACCCAGCTACGGGACGGAGCTGACCCCTTAATGGGGTCAGGCTGGGCGTCCCTGCCCAGCAGGCAGGCCTGGGAGCCGAGGGGAACTGACATGTCAACCCTGCCCGCCACACCCCCTTCCTTCAGCATTACTACGGGGCACCATCATGACCTCCTTCCGTCCAGGAAGCACATTATCATATTTGACCTATTGGCAGTTAGTTACCCTAGTGGGGCTTGGTGGGTTTCATGTATTGATTTTTCTACTGGAATCTGATTTGGCTTTCTTCATTCTCTTGGCAAGGATTCTAATCAATAGAAACCACGATTGGCTGGCATGGGGTGTCACTGGGCAGCGCAGGCCTGGCATCCAAACCCCAGCCTGGGCCCAGCCACCCTGGGGGGTGCAGCATGCCAGGAAGGGTTCAGGCTCCATGTTAGACCTGGGTTCAGTTCAGACCTGACAGTCACCTTAGGTAATTAACAGTTGGAGGTAAAAGTCTCATGGACTTCCCTGTGGGTTGACTTTGGCTCTCAATCCTCATATCTCAGCGTCTCGAGTTAGCTAGAATTATAGGCGTGAGCAGCTGGCACTCACCCAGCCAAGATCACATTTGTTCCCAGTCTAGTAAGGAAAGTTTGATCCCAGTCTGGGCAGGAAAGTCCATGGGACCTCTTTTTTCCCCCTCCCCCGTGAGATTCTTATCGCCAATTAACCAGCAACAAACAACAACAAAAAAAGCTAGAAGTAGAGCTGGAGCTCAAGTGGTAGAATACCAGCCTTGAGCAAAACAGCTCAGGGACAGCACCTAGGCTCTGAGTTCAAAGCAAAACAGCTCAGGGACAGCACCTAGGCCCTGTGCGCGCTTGCGCGCGCGCGCACGCACACACACACACACACACACACACACACACACACACACACACACACACACACACACACACACACACACACACACACACACAGCCTAGTGCTGGCCACGATGCTGTGCTGTCTCAGTCAGGTGCTCTGTTCTGAGGGACACACACACACACACACACACACACACACACACACGTAGCCTAGTGCTGGCCACGATGCTGTGCTGTCTCAGTCAGATGCTCTGTTCTGAGGGACCTGGGTGGACACCAGGCGGCTCTGAAGCCCGGGAAGTTGCGTTCATCACCATGGGTGTGTGAGGCTGCGTTTTCATCTTAAGTTGCCTCCCTCTGCAGACACTGCGCCCCTTCCCGCCCAGCCCCACCATGCCTTTCCTTCTGGCTGATGTCTGTCCATCCGTGTCTTTCAGGCCATCGCTCCTTTGCTGGAAAACAACCACCCACCACCAGATCTCTGTGAATTCTTTTGCAAGGTATGGTGGTGCCACAGTGGGGCCCTGTTGCACGAGGCCTCTGCACACACGTGGGGCCAGATGAGGTGGGCTGGGGTGGTGTTACACAGCCCAGGCCCAGCAGCCTGGGTCTGTCTCAGACACCAGTGGACGGCCTGCGGGCGGCTGTTCTCACACCACATTCTTCTCTGCCAGACATGTTTAAGAGCAGGGTTGCCACCCAGGGGTCCAGGAGGGGATTGTCTGCTTTTCTTTGGAATATTCCTAGTTGTCTTGGGAGGCAGTTTGCGGCTGATTTTTCTAGGCCCTTGACGTCAGAGCTGGGTTATTCTTAGCAGAGGCTCTCCAAGCACCGGCTGGCCCACAGAGGGGGCCTGGCCGTGGGGCTTTCCCTGGCCGGGAGAAGCTGGCAGAGTGTGCCAGGTCAGCCTGGAGGAGCTGCGGGGCAGGGAAGCGTGCCCAGGGATGCAGCGCCAACCTTTTCAGCAGGATTTACACACTACATACCCAGCTATGCCAGGAGCGGCATCCCTGGTTCCTAGAACACAGCTTGGTGACACAGAGCCGTGTGTCTGTCGCAGAGCAGCAGAGCAGGCATCCGGGAATAGGACCCAGGTGCCCCAAGCCCTGTGGGTGTCAAGAGGAGACAGCCTTCACACATACACACACACATATGCACGCACACTCACACACCTGGCCTGAATCTAAAATCTAGAATATTCTAACTTCCAATTGCTGACATGAGTGCACCTGACAAGTCACAGGAAAAAACACCGACAAACTGAAAATATAGTTTAAAAATGCCCTTCAGGCTCTGTGTAAAACCACATCATAAGTCTCTTCTTTAGACTCAGTTGGGTCCCCAGGATATCTCATTATGTACATGCAGATATCACAGAGCTGCAGAACCATCTGGCCAGCCGAGTCACCAACGGTTTGCAGAGTAGTCTGGCCTAGGGGTGCCGTTCTGAGGGAAGCCAGACCCTGGAGGTTGCACAGGATGCGGGGCTCCAAGGGCCCTTGGCTTGGGGAGGTAGGGTGGTGATGGCTCGCAGGATTTTGGGGACATGGAACCCTGTGGCCTGTACTGCTGGTGTGGCTAGCATGTGTTCTCAGACATCTACCAAGGGCAGCCCTGGAAGAAGGGCCACAGGGACATGCCGGGTGGGCTTGTCACCTGGGACAAGGGATTCACATGCCCACTGACTGTAGCCCTCCCTCCCCAGCACTGCAGAGAGCGACCTCGGTCCATGGTGGTCATCGAAGTGTTCACCCCTGTGGTCCAGAGAATCCTCAAGCATAACATGGTGAGTGACCGGCCCCAGACTGGCTTCAGGCTGTGATCCTCTGATCTCAGCCTCTGATTAGCTAGGATTATAGGCGTGAGCTACCAGTGCCTAACTAAGGTTGCTTCTCCTCTGTCTTCCCACCCCCCCAACCCCCACCTCCCGCCCCTGCAGTGCTGGGATTATTAAGACTAGAGTTTCATGTATGTCGAGCAAGTATGTGTGTGTTCACTGAGCTGAACCCTAGCTGTGGGTCCACTGACAGGGACACAGAGGGTGATTTAGGGGTACCAATGCCTGTGGTCATCCACATCATTTCTGCCTGTCTGCTCATGAGCAGCCCCGGTATGTGTGAAGTGCAGGGAAGGCCTGTGCAGCCCTGTTCCTCATTCCTGAGCGTGGGAATGAGCACAGGTGGGCAGGAGTGCAGGCTCTCCTCCCTGCCTTACCTGTGTCTCCTGGCCATCCGAGCCCCCGGCCCCTGGCCAAGCACTCTTGGCACTTGCTTCTCCACGGCCTGCCTGCTGACATGCGGTCGTTGGGGAAGCGGCGAAGACGCCATCTCGTTATGCCACTCAGCTGGAGTGGGAGGGGCCCTCTGTCCTTGGCCAGAGCCTCTTAATTCAGCCTCCTCCTCCCAGGCTGGGAGTGCCGCCTTGTCTCAGGCTGTGCCTTCGGCCATGCGCTTGTCCTCCCCACAGCCGCAGCCCCTCCTCCCTGCTTCCTGCTGGGGATGACAGGGCTGCATGCCAGTCCTTCCTCCACCCATCCTCCCTGGCCATTTCCTCCACACCCACTTCACACTTTCTCCCCCTCACTCCCGCCACACACGCCACACACACGCGCACACATACACGCCACACACACGCGCACACACACCACATGCACACACATACACGCGCACACACACCCACCACACACGCACGCACGTACCACACACCACACACATGCACGCCACACATGCACACACGCGCACACACACACGCCACACACACACCACACATGCACGCGCACGCACACGCCACACACACATGCCATACACACGCCACACCACAGACACACACACACGCCACACACAGCACACACGCACACACCACACGCACGTGCACACACACACGCCACACACACGCACACACACGCACACACGCCACACGCACGCCACACGCACGCACGCGCGCGCGCACACACACACACACACACACACACTGGACTTGTCCAGCCGTCCTTCCTTTATCTTGTCTGTCTGCCTTTTTGTGTCTTTAGTTTGTTTTGTTTTGCTAGTCCTGGGCACTGTCCCTGAGCTTCTTTTGCTCAAGGCTAGTGCTCTACCACTTGAGCCACAGCCCCACTTTGGGATTTTTCTGTTTTATGTGGTACTGAGGAATTGAACCTAGGGCTTCATGCTTGCTAGGCAAGCATTCTACCACTAAGCCATATTCGCAGCCCCAGCCTTTTCAGTTTTTGAGAGAGCCTTGACATGTATCTGATCAAGCTGGCCTGGAACTCAAGATCCTCTGGCCTCAGCTCCCAAGTTATTGGGATACATAGGCCTGTGTTTGCTGTCCCTCCACAGGTGTGTGTGTGTGTGTGAGAGAGAGAGAGAGAGAGAGAGAGAGAGAGAGACTTAAGACAAACTCAGGGCCAGGGCTCTGTCTAGCAGCTTTTTCACCCAAGACTGGCATTCTGCCACTTGAGCCACAGTTTCACTTTCAGGGTTTGGGGTGGTTAACTTGAGATTAAGAGTCTCATTGCCTAGGCTGGTTTCGAATCACAATCCTTAAATCTCAAGCCTCCTGAGCAGCTAGGATTGTAGACATGAGCCGTCTCAGCCGACGCCCATGTGACTTTCGAGGGTCGCTTTCTCTGCAGCTGATAACACCTGACATCACATGTTCCTTCCTTCCGTTCATGTGGGTTCCCTGCCCCTTATGCCTCCCCGCCCCCAGGCACACCCATAGGAAGTCCAGCATCCTTCCTAGGGTGACGGCCTCACACCAGGTCCTCTGAGCAGCACTGACTGCCCAGACACTAGCTCACTGGAAGCGAAACCCACAAGTTCTTGGGTGACTGCATAAGAAGTTTCCAGCTTCCTGGGGTGGACAGGGGCTGAGCTGGACCTGAGCAGGTCTGTGGTTTGTGCTGACCTCTGACCTCCCTAGAAGAGCTTTGAGGTCCAGGCCAAGACATCAGACTGCCAGAGGCCGCTAGAGGTGTGGCTGAGACAGTTAACCTTTGAGGCAAAACCTCAGTGCGCTTCCTCCCAGCTGTTTCCCCACCTCACACACCAGCTCCAGGCAGAGCTGGGGCCTGCACCCTTCTGAGCCCATAGTGGCCCTGGCCCTGGCCATCCAGCTCACGGCCTCTGCTCTCTCTGCAGGACTTTGGCAAGTGCCCGCGTCTTAGGCTGTTCACTCAGGAGTACATCCTCGCCTTGAACGAGCTCAATGCGGGCATGGAGGTGGTCAAGAAGTTCATCCAGAGGTGGGTCTCCGCTGGGACCCCTCACTGCCGTGGCCTGAGCACTTCCCCTACAGTGACAGCCCCGTGTCACAGCTGTGTGACACGAGCAGGCACTGATTCTCTTCCCTTGGCTCTCCCTGCTGGGGCCGCCACGTAAAGGCTAGCACATGAGGATCCCCCAGCAGGACGTGGCACCCAGGGACCAGGAAAACTAATGTAACTGTCTCCCCCAGTGCCCGGTGGCATGAGGGTCTTTCCTGCCTCTGGGTTATGGTCTGCAGTCCTGAGCCGCAGCAACACCCCAGAGAGATTCCCCCATGCCAGCCAAGCCCGAGTGACTGCCCTAGACCCCACACCCGAGGGTATAGAGGGACCTGTGGCTCCCCAGGAGTGGCCACCAGGCCCAAGCACCAAGAGTCCAAGGACACGGCCCCGAGCCTGTGTCTTCAGGTTCTTTGTGTACCCGTTGCAGAGGGGACCGCATTAGAATGGAAGACCGGGGCAGACGGGGGCTTGTGCGGGCCACCCGGGCACTTGGACCTGCCACCCACAGCTGGAGCTTTGCCCTCGACTGTCACCAGCCAGCATGGCGGGTTCTAAGGCCTCCATAATGTGCTGGCAGAGTGGGTGCTGCCCTCCCCCCCCCCCCCCACCTCTGCACACAGCCTCTCACCACATTCTACTCTCTTCCAGCATGCATGGCCCCACGGGCCACTGCCCTCACCCCCGGGTCCTGCCCAACCTGGTGGCTGTGTGCTTGGCTGCCATCTATTCCTGCTACGAAGAGTTTATCAACAGGTCAGCACCGGGATGGGGGGACGGGGGATGGGGTGGGGCTCCCCTGTCACAGGCACACCTCGCCTAGGGGATTGTCCGGGTAGTGTCTGGGCTAGGCTGCTCTCAGGGCGTAGGACTCAGTCCTGAGGCATTAAAAAAGACCCTGATGGGCACCAGTAACTACAAGGCTGAACTGTGCCTGAGCCACAGGAACCAGCATCCAATGCTGCAGCTTCCTATAACAGAGAGACAGGAGAACCATGCTGGGGGTGCGTGCAGATGGGCAGGTACGTGCATGCGCACCAGGCAGGGGCACTGGGAATGCAGGGTGTGGCTCGAGGTTCTGCGCCCGGGTGCAGGCAGCCTGGCTTCAGCCTTGAGGACAGCTGGTCTCCTTGAGGGAGACGCTTGCAGGGTCACGTTTTCCCGAGGCAGTTGCAGAGCAAGCCACTGTGGGAGCACGCAAGGTGGGTGAAAGGTGAGCTCTGGACACCAGTGCCGAGAAGAGGGTGCAGAGGGCTTTGGTCTAGGAGTCATTCCCAAGAGCAAACTCCCAGCCTAAGACCTGGGTGCAAGTAGCCTGCTGCGGAGGTCCCAGCACTGGTTGGGGCCACTCCTGTGGTGGGTGCAGAAGGATGCCAGTGCCAGCAGTGTTGGGGGACTCTGCAGTGACATCTAGCGTCACTGGGCGGCTGTGCTCTGTGGGACTCTTAAGGGGACCACACTGTCCAGGCACCTCTAGAGCTTCTGTGAGTACACGCACACCCACAGAGCCGCATGCCCAGCTCCTCACATGCGTCTGACTCGCCCGCGTGCTGGGCTGCTCTGAATACCTCAGGGGTGGGGCAGGGACCAGAGGAGAAGCCGCTCCTCCCGCAGCACCCCTCTGCCTGTGCCCAGGAGTGGAGCTCTCCAGGGTCAGGATGCTTGGCCGCACTCTAGAAGGTCAGAGGTGATGAGAACCAGAGCCAGGAGCACTCACTGCTGCTCCCACAGGCCGCCACACTGGTCTTCCCCTATCCCCGCTTGCTTAGGTCTCTGCTGGGCCATGTGCTAATGAGCAGTGGAGCTGCAGGCGGCCCCTGCCTTCTGGAGGGGGTTGAGGGGGTCGGGGTGAGGCTGGAAAGACCAGGGGCGTGTATGTAATATGCTGAGGTGCGGGGTCCCCACGCTGGCTGTGTATTAGAGCCACCTGTGAAAGTTTGAAAAAAACCAAGTGGAAAGCTGACCCTGGTGAGCCAGCGTGTCCGCTTCTGTGTGTCTTTTGGTCTGTTTGTCATCAACGTGCACACACGTGTTTATAGCAGCATTACTTTTAATAGCCCCAAACCAAAACCTTCCGCAAGTCACATGTCCACGGCAGTAGAACAGATAAATAAACGTGACGCACACGGAGCCCAGCACCCCTAGCCAGCCAGCCACGAGCTAAAGACACAACGCGGAGTAAAACTGGCCGGGCTCAAAGGGTGTCCCCTGTGTCACTACTGGTAGTGGTGCCAGAACAGGGGCCGTGCTGGTGAGCACCTCTCCGCCTGCCATGCTGCCAGCTCTCCTGTGGAGTTCGTTTCACAGGAAGCTCAAGATGAGGGAGAAATGTAAAGTGTGATAACGGGGAGTGGAGGCCAGAGCCTTGGTGCCTCTGGCGGGGCTCGGGGGTGAGGCTTCGGGGCTCCTGGTACCCCAGGGAGTTCTTCCAGTCCTCCTCCCAGACGCTTGCAGGGTGTTGGTGTTGCAGAGTGCCCTGGCATCGCTGGAGAGCCCCAGACACCAGCAGAGTCCACGCTGATGGCTATGAGGCTAAGAGGTGTGCACAGTCCACACGCACACTGCCGTCCTGTGTGCACGCGACTCGTGTGCCCGGCTCCTTGCTATTTTGGGAAGCGCAGCGCTTCCTGCCCCACGGTCAGATAGAGTGCCGGAGGTCAGTGGTGGTGGTGGGCATATTTACGGCAAGAACATTGGCAAGCACCAAAAATCGGGCAGTCTTTGTCCTGGTGACAAAGTTGCTAGATTCTTCCCAGCATACTAGGAAAAATAAAAGATGGCAGGGCTCCCCTTGCCATTCTGATTGATTGAGGCCACCCTGGCGTGGTAGGGTCGTCGAGTTGAACTCCTGAGGTGGAATGGAGATCTCTTGCTGAGTGAGTGGGAGGCGGGGACCTCCTGGCTCTAGCGAGGCCTGAGGCCAGAGGGGTGCTCCGGGCAGAGGCAGTTGTACATACAAAGGTGACAGAGTTCTGGTGGACACATTTTTTTTCCACCTGTGGTTCTCAAGTGCCTGGCCCGCCACTTAGAAATCCAGAATCCTCTGAATTGGACATGTCGTCCTAGCGCGGAGGGAGCTGAGCCATAGAGACAGTGAGCTCAGGCCAGCCGAGCTAGAGAGCAAGACCTTGTCTAAACACAAAGACAAGCAGCATGCTGGCCTGGGGATCTGCATCCTGCACTCTTCAGGACGTCTGTACAGGGGAGCACGTCTGCAGAGAGGAGCAGAACAAAATCCTGAAGCTGAGAAGAGAAGCATAAGGAGGAGTTGGTGAGGGAGGCGGGCCGAGGCACGGGGAGACAGCAGACCGAGCTCCTCAGGCCCCGGCCTCCCAGGGCCCCTAGGGCTGGAGCAGGTTCAGGTTCAGCAAGCTGGGGCTTGCCGCATGGGCAGCATGGGCTGGGGCTAGAGCCACACGTTGTACAGCCAGGCTGCGCTGTTTCGGTGACAGCATTTTTATTCAGTGAGCATTGATGAGTTTTCAGTAGGAAGAGACAGAGGCGGAGCCATTTCCACCCCAGCCTCTCCCCACCCCCAGCTGCCGCTGGGTGAGGATGGGTCTCGGGGCAGGCCCATGGGGGCGGTCGGGTGGAAGAGGGGGAAGCATGGGGTGGACAGGACCGGCCCTACCACCTGCTTCGCAGCCCAGCCTCAGCGCCAGGCTCGGCAGAGCCAGCCGTCAGCTGTTCAGGTCTCAGCTGATAACTGTTCCCTTCTCCTGGCTGTCTCCTAAGAAGCTAGGGGCTGCTGGGGTGTTCCCAGGCTCGGGCCCCCCGTGCTCCATTGGTCAGTACTGCCCAGATAAAACCACAGTGTCCTCAGCCCTCCGCTGTGCTCTCCGTGAGCACACGGTGTACCCACATTCGGAACAGACAGCGTGACCCAGGTTAGTGTGGCTCTCAAGCCCAAACAGCCTTGAACAATCCACTCCCAAACACAGCAACGGCAAACCCGGAGGAATGGAGTGTGGGCGTTTGGGGAGCAAATGAGGTCTGAACTGGAGAAGCTGCAGCCGCCCTGCCCTCCCCCGCCCCCCCTCCCCAGACCACACACAGCTTGCCGCCCACCAGAGATTCTCCGTATTAGCCAGTGGATTTTTATTTTTTTCCCCCAGGCGTGTTTACAGTATATTTATTCGACTCCTTTGGTGGGCCGGGCCCAGCCCTGGCTGATAGCAGGTGTGGATGAGCTTGAGCCTCCCTCTGTGTAGACTCTTGAGTTTTGCACACGGCCCCTGGAGCTGTTGCACAGAGCGCCATCGCGTAGCCCGCCCTGCACCCTGGAACATCTGCTGCCCTTCGGGGCACAGGGCACAACGTGGCCTGGGTGAGAAAGACCTGGGTAGGCCACTGTTTCCGTCACAAGCATGGTGCTCAGGACTGTGTGGAGCTCAAGAGTCTGAACCTCTGGAAATGGTTCCCATCAGGCCTCACCCAGAGATGCAGAGTGTGTAGGTTCTGGGGTGTTGAGGGGCCCGGTAACCAGAGAGAATGCCAGGGGCAGGAAGAAGAAATCGAAGGGATTTTCTGGGGCATTAGGGGCTTTGGAAGGCCCTACGGATGGAAGGGGCTGGGGTTGTGCAGATCTGGCCTGAGCTCAGAGCTGTGGACTTGAGCCCTGGGGTTGAGGGCAGGCCCCTTCACCCGGTGCTTCTGACCTGTCATCTCCCTCAGATGGTGACTGGTCTCATCTGTGCGGCAGCACAGCACTGCCAGCTGGGGCACAGCCCAGGGAGCCAGGAAACACTTGGTGAAGGAGACACTTTACCAGATCAAGTCTCTGACAAGTCCCACTGTAAAGAAGCCTAATTTCACTGTGTTTCAAACATCTGTGACATTAATGATGCCGAAAGAACCCTGTCTCCTGCTACCACCCATTTGCCACCAGGGCAAGAACCGCCCCTCTGGCTGCTGGAGGCCATGGGGGGAGGAGCTCCACATCTAGCTTGCTTAATTGGAAGATAAGAATGTCATGGACTTTCCTGCCTGTGGTGGCTTTGAATCACAGTCCTCAGATCTCAGACTCCTGAGTAGCTAGGGTCACAGGTGTGAGCCACTGCTGCTGTGCTGTGCTGTGCTGGCCTTTCTGATCACTGAGCGGGACCCATGCTCACCGCCCTCTCCCCCTCTTCCCAGCCGTGACAACTCCCCTAGCCTGAAGGAGATCCGGAACGGCTGCCAGCAGCCGTGTGACCGGAAGCCCACCTTACCTCTGCGCCTGCTGCACCCCAGTCCGGACCTGGTGTCTCAGGAAGCCACGCTGTCCGAGGCGCGGCTCAAGTCGGTGGTCGTGGCCTCCAGCGAGATCCACGTGGAGGTGGAGCGCACCAGCACTGCCAAGCCAGCGCTGACGGCCAGCGCCGGCAACGACAGCGAGCCCAACCTCATCGACTGCCTCATGGTCAGCCCCACCTGCAGCACCATGAGCATCGAGCTGGGCCCGCAGGCCGACCGTACCCTGGGCTGCTACGTGGAGATCCTCAAGCTGCTGTGAGTACCACCGCCCTCCCCAGGCTGGGGCTTGGGGCTGGCTCTGCTGCCCGGGGCCGCCTCACCCGTTGGATTACCACAAGTGGAGGTGGGCATGGTTAAGGTGTGGTGGTGTCTGCGCACTCAAGGTGGGAGTGTGGGGCCAGGCACCAGTAACCAGTCGTGAGGTTCATAGTTCAGAAATCTGTGACACTCTGACCTCCATTGAGCCACTAGAAAACCGGAAGTGATGGTATGTCTCAAAGTGGTAAAAGAGCTCAGAACAGCACCCAGGCCCTGAATTCAAGCCCCGTGACTGACAGAACAATAAAAATGAAGTTGGTTGTGTGGAAGTGTGCACAAGTGGGAGCACCCAGGGTCGTGCACCGGGTTTGAGGGTCTGGGCATGTGTGCAGCTGCCTCTGTAAGCATTATATATGCTAGTGTGCACAGTGTGCGCGTGTCTGAGTGTGCAGGAGCCTGTGGTACTCACACGTCTAAGACATTGCCACACAGTGTGCTGTACGTGCGGGTTTGCTCTGAGCTTCTGGTTGTGGTGTGCATGGGTGTGAACTGGATGTGGGCATGCACGTGGACTTCTCTGAGTGGCCTGTGGGGGGGGGGGAAGCACGTGTGTGTGTGCATGATTTTTGCCACAGAAGTGGGATGTACACAGGTCTCCCTGTGTATGTCTATGAATCAGTGTACATATTTCTGTTTTATAGGAGTCATGCACACTCGTGTGGTGTGTGACATTTATGTTAAGTGAATTTGTGTACAGGTGCACGTTCTATTAGCGGAGGGTTCTTTATGCAGGGAGCGTAGAAGTCTGGGCACTTGTGCATGGCTGTCTGAGGAGTTGTGTGTATACATTGTATGTGTTCTAAGAAAAGTCTTCCGGTAGACCTTGCCGAGGTCTGGCAGCTCCTCAGAGGCGGGGAGGGGGGTGAGATTATGGTATGCCCTTGGCAATGCTGCCTCTGAACTCAGTGCTGTTCCTGCCCAGCCCATGCCTCAGCTGCCTGATGGAAAGCGGGGGAGGGGGCCTCAGACCTGCACTCACACAATTAGATGCAGTCGGCGGCGGCTGCTGGACTCTAAGGAGTCTCAGTAAGGGCTGTGCCTTCCCATCTCCTGACACCACGCTTGCCCACCTCCTGACACAGGGTGCGTGTCTGAGGCCAGTCACTCCCCAGAGCCCGCCCCTCATTGCAGTCGGTGTGGGCTGGGGTTCCCTGGCCAGATCTGCTCCGAGTTCCCTCAAGGCAGGGAGCCGTCCGCTCGTGGGGGAGGTCACAGCCCAGGAACAAGTCCGGGTTCTTGGAGCATAGCTCCTGCCCCTTGGGGCCCAGCCCCAGGTGTGCCCAGGTCCTGACTCCCAGGTTCCTCGAGCACTGGGTTGTACGTGTCACCGCACAGTTGACACGTTCTTCCCTTCTTCGCACACGCTCATGAATGAGGACTCTGTCTGTTCCTCCTGTCACTATACCACAGGGCCAGGACAGATGGAGCCTGGGACAGTCCGGAAACTACTCGGTCCCTGGCCAGGGTGGGGTGGGGTTGGCCCCCTGCTCAAAGCAGCAGTTCACACCCAGCGCCAGGTCTCTGCAAGTGGGTGTGAGCTTCTAGAAGCTTCTTTCATGTACTCAGGCACGTTAGGTGTGAGCAGCAGATGTAGGCTGGGTCTCACTAGGTACATTACCCTCCCCCCCCCCCCCCCCCCCGTGGCACATCCTATTTCATGATGTACGGGGTGATGCGTGTGGCTGCCTTGGCACAGCCAGCAGCCCAGGACAGGCCCCCTGAACACGGGGGTTACAGTGCCGACTGCAGGCGTGTTTCCTGGCCTAAGAGAGCATTGAGAGCAAGACGATTTAACAGCAGCATTTGGAAAAAGAGGCAAAACCGGGATGGCGGCCGCGTGCATGTGGATTGCTAGAAACTTCCATGTGAGTGTGAAGCAGTGGCCGTGTTCCTTACCTGCTGAGCAGCTGTAGGCAGCATTCCCGGCGCCTTCCTCGGAGGTCTGCTGTGAGGATTCAGGGATGGGGGGGAGATGCCCGAGTGCAGCTCGGGCTGTCCGTTAGAGTCCTGCAGCGCTGCCTGGGAGTTCACCTAGAAGACGTGACGGAGTGAGGAGCTGCCGTGGCTCAGAGGGCATGTGGAAGGGGACCTCGGGGCCTTGGCCTTGCTTGGCTACCCGCATCCTCTGTTGAGTGGTACTGCAGTCCTGGGAAGTCGATACCAGATTTGAAAGATGCCTCGGTGGGCTCAGGGCCCTGGCCGGGGCATCCTAGCCACCTGTCGCATGGTAAGGCCTGAAGAGCTGGGACTCACAGACAGCACTAGAGCCATGTTAGGTTTTCTGGAATCCTATGGATCCGTTACAGATAGAAAAAGAAAGGAGCAGATTGTTGGTTCAGTGGGCAAGCTAGCTGTGAAAACAGATGCTAACGACAGGGGCGCACCCCCGAGGCTCCTGGGCATAGTCCAGGCAGCCCCTCCCACTGCCTGCACACGCGCGTGCGCGCACACACACACGCGCGTCCCGCACCCACTCTCCCCCTCACACACCCAGCGCCTGGCACAGCACATGCTTAGTTGATGTCGGTTTGTATCATTCTTGCAACTTATCTCAGGCCACTAGGGTTTCCTGGCAGTTCTTTTCCATGCATCCGCCTCTGGGCCTTTCCTCAGAGCCACCCGGAGTTCAGTTGGCCTGAAGACTGCCCTTTCTTGGGGAGGAAGGTAGGGTGGGGAGAACCCCTCACTTTGGGGTTATGACATTGTCCGTGACCGCGAGCATTTGTCCTGAGGTGGAAAATTACCTTACTCTGTTTCAGTGTAAGCCCCGTCGATGGATGGCACGTAGACGGGCAGACTATCCAGAGGTCTGAAAACTGTGTATGAAGGGCAGATGGAAGTTAGGGAAGATGTCAGGGCGGTTCCTTGGAAGAGGATGGCAGATTGTGACACATGGGATGTAAAGGAGGCTTAGGGTCACAGGAGCAGGAGTCAGCCCTCCGCCCTGCCACTGGGCAGATCTGCCCTGCCCCTGGAGCCAACCCCTGTCCTGCCCAAGCACGTGGCAGAGGCTGGCTGGCACGCTCTTGCGCTGCGCCTGCATGCTGCCCTGGGCTGTCTCTGGCCCCTGGGCCTTTGGTTCTGCAGCCCTCTCCCCAAGCACCTGCCACCCATCAGGCTGGCGCCCAGCCTAGGGCTGCGCAAATGAGACTGAGCCCCTCCCTGGGCTGCTGCGGGGCAATATGCGGGGGACTGTTCTGTGACTGTGTGGAGATGTCCCGGTGGCCATCCCATCCTCCCCGAGGGTCCTGCGAGGTGCCAGGCTGGGCCAGGGACCAACTACGTCTGTATTCCCACTTCAGCCAATGCCCCAAAGCCAGAAAGATGGGGAACCTGTGGAGAGCCTGTCGCGTGGGGTAGGTGCAAGTGCGTGCACCGAAGGCCACCATTCAGATGCACAGCACAAGGCTTCTCCAAGCCAGCGGGGAGGGGCAGAGACGGTGCCAAGGGACTCCCCCAGGCTTTTCCACCTTAGGGAGCTGCTAGGCAGCACTCCCTGGATGGCCACTCCTCACCGCCACCCTTTCTCATTCTAGGTCTGACTACGACGACTGGAGACCGTCCCTGGCCAGCTTGCTTCAACCCATTCCATTCCCCAAAGAGTAAGTTCCCCTCCCCCATGGAAGAGACCTCCTTGCGGGGGCTGCACTTCAAAAAACACACCAAGTCACTGTGGGGAGACCCCATGACCCACGGACGGGATAGCCTGGCTCTGGGGCCACTCGGAAAAGTAGGGCCACACAGAATGTGGCAGAGTCCCAGGGACGCACTGAGCTCAGGAGGCCTCCAGACCCTCCCCATCCAGCCATGACGGACACACAGTTTTGAATATGCCTCAGCAGGGACCAGTAATATTTGTTCCTCTTGTCTCCCAGGAAGACGGTAAAGGTAAAAAAAAAAAGGCAAAAGATAATGTGTCAGGTAGAGTAGTGCACACTTGTAATCCTAGCATTTGGAAGCCTGCAGCAGGAGGCTATGGAGTTTCCAGGCCAGCCTGAGCTACAGTGCCTCAAAAAAAAAACCCATAATGCATGTGGAGTCGTGTTCCATGCTGGGTGGTGAATGCTGGAAGCTTCCCTGCACTCACTACCACCGTTTGTTCGTGTTGCACTTCTGATCTGGCCAGAGACGGCCCCTCTGTCTTCCTCTCACTGGCCTTCACCCCGGTGTTGAGTTTCCCACAGGCGCCAGGCGCAGCCGTGGTGAGTGCGGGCCTGAGGAGGCCGGGTCCGAGTCGCCGCCTCAGATGCCGCTGGGGCTCTGTTGAGATAGATTGGAAGAAGCCAGGCCCCAGGAGGCGGCCGGGGCTCTCTGCGGAGCCCATTAACAAGCCTCTGTTTATGAAATGCGGCCCCTCCGAGGAGGGCATTACACTCAGTAATTGCCCCATTTGCTGGCCCCGCCAGTTCCCTGGAGGCCCCCGGGACTGGAGACCAGAGAAATCTGACTCCTGAGAGCTGCTCTGTGTCGCAAGGGCCGTGGTACCGCAGGCTGCAGCCGCTGTCCCCACAGGCCTGGGCACACTTGACGGGCCCATGATGCAATGCGCCTGGAAGAATGGTCCCTGAGTGCCTGCTGACGTGCGCCAGTCATTAGTGTGGCTGTGCCTTAATTGTGGAACAATTAACGAACACACCTGGGTCCCCAGAGCCCACACGTGTCCCGGGTGCATCACGCTCCGGGTTAGCGCTGCGGGTGTTGACAGGTGTGTCGCGGTGGTGGCTCTGGGGTGTGGGGGGCTCCATGTGTTTGTATCACTACCACCCTCGCCTCCCACCCAAGGAGATCTTTGTTCAGGAGCTTAGACTAGGCACAAAACGTGAGCATTTCATTCTCAATTTCCCTTTCATTCTTCAAGTCAGACGTAAAGTCTAGACGTCCCTGGAGGAAACCGGAACCGGGCTGTGCCGAGGCCCGCTAACGCCTTTTCCCTTTGTTTCTATGCAGAGCCCTCGCACACGAGAAGTTCACCAAGTGAGTATGCAGGCCGCACCCTCCTCACCCTCTCCCAGTCCTAGTGTCCCCACCGTGAGGTCACCCTCCTTCCAGTCTGCTGGGGACCGCCTGCATCGTGGGAGGCCACAGCGGCTCCTTCTGAGTGCTCGCCTGCACCCCCACCTCTGCACACACACCCCCAGTCCACGCGTGGCCAGGCGTCCCCGGGAAGCACCAAGTACACCTTGGACCTGCCTGGCCCGTGCCTCTGGCTTCTGCCATGCCCGGCCTTGTGACCGCTCTGCCCGCCTCTCTTCCAGGGAGCTGAAGTATGTGATTCAGAGGTTTGCGGAAGACCCGCGACAGGAGGTGAGCCTTGGTCTTTTCTCTTTTTCTGGTGCAGGCATGGGCTTGAATTCAGCGCCTTACGCTCTCACGTACCTTTTTTACTCAAAGCTGGCCCTTTACCGCCTGAGCCACGGTTCTACTTCTGGCTTTTTGCTAATTAGTTGGAGAGTCTCTTAGATTTTATTGCTTGGGCTGGCTTCGAACCACGATCCTCAGATCTCAACCTCCTGAGTAGGATCAGAGCCTTTGGTGCCTGGCTTCTGGGGCAGCTTTTGACCTCTGGGTCACGTGGCCACGGGTTCCCCGAGGAGCCACACTGCCTTTCAGAAGCCGCGCTGATGTGCTCTCCTGGCCTTGAATTTGTTTTGTGTGGTGTGGGCTTGTTCCCGTAATTCCCTCACGAGAAGCCTGTGAGCAGGCCCTTCCCGGCCGGACCCCCTTTTTCTGTCCAATTGCCCCCCTTTCAGAGTTGAGAAAATGGAGGCTCATCGCCACCCTGAGGTTGCCCGGTGGCACGTGGCCCAGGCTGAACGCAAAGCTCACGGGCCTGGCCACACAGCCCCGTCCTCTTCTCACAGCGCAGTCTGGGCGCTCGGTGGGCCCCGGGTCGTGCTTGTCAGCAAGACAGGCTCTCGTCCGTCGCCCTCACGGTCCAGCCAGGTCACTGGGTCTGTCTGGCCGGCAAGGAGTCTGGGTTTTGAACAAGCATTCTTTATGGTTCTCACGTGGTCTCTAAAGCCACACCGGAAAGCTTGCTTCGAGAAGGATCTAGTTCTAAAACACGGTGCTGCTCACAACAGTTTCAGAAGCAGTGCTGTGTGACAGGGAAGGCATTGGAAGGCTGGGCTCCAGCCATGGTCCTTGCTTTCACCCAAAGTCATTCCTTAGCACGTGTGAAGAGACAGATTCTCAGAATGCCAGCACCAGCCAGCCTTGAAGTGGGAAGAACAAAAGTAGGGCCAGCAGCTTCCAGAACAGAGCAGCAGAGGCAGCTTCTGGAAGGGAAATTTCCGAGCCAGGGACACACGCGTGAGTCCTCAGGGGGCGGAGCTTTAGGAAGGAGCAGCTGTCCGAGGTAGCACCTGAGCCCGTCCTCCTCCTGGCCCTCCGCCCCCTGCCCTGTGAACCTCTCCTCCCCTCCCCCTCCCCCTTCTTTCTCCTTAAGTGAAGCTAGAATTGTTACTTTAATTCTGTGCCATATTTGTCGAGTGGCATTTCCTAGTCTTTGAGTCCTTACTCCTGTGAGGAAAGTATGTCAGTCAGTATTGACTTGTCTTCCGGCTACTGGGAAGTACAAAAAGCCCATTGCCTAGCCAGGCACCGGTGGCTCACGCCTGTAATCCTAGCTACTGAGGAGGCTGAGATCTGAGGATCACAGTTCAAAGTTCTGGGCAAGGAAAGTCCGTGAAACTCTTATCTCCAATAAACCACTAGAAAACCGGAAGTAGCTGAAGAGCTGAGGGACAGCGCAGACACAGTGGTTCATATGTGTAATCCCAGCTATTTGGGAGACACAGATTAGAAGGGTTGTGGTTTGAGACCAACCTGAGACTCAAGCTACTAGCAGGGTGCGGTGTTGCACACGAGTCATCAGAACCGCAGGGGGGGGCGAGGGGGGGGAGAAAAGAGAGGAACAGCCCTGGGGCTGAATTTCAAGCAGAGTTTACCCTGGGTGGCCCTGTCCCGATGAGGCCTCAGCACTGCCCCGGGCCTACTACCCAGCCGGGCCTGGCCTCCATGCTGGGAGCCACTGGTGCCTGTGGGGGAGGGTCTCCAGGCTACCCCAAGGGAACTTTGTAGGCTGGAATCCCACAGCTGAACGAAGTGACACACATTCCTAACCGCTCGGCTGGTGGACATTTTCCTGGGCAGATTTTGGGTCACGGTGTCACCGGGTCGCGTCTCTGCCCGACAGGTCCACTCGTGCCTGCTGAGCGTGCGGGCCGGCAAAGATGGCTGGTTCCAGCTGTACAGCCCCGGAGGGGTGGCGTGTGACGATGACGGGGAGCTCTTCGCCAGCATGGTACGCAGCGCGGGCCTCGGGACGGCAGCGTCTCCCCGCCAACCTCGACCCTCCCCCAGAGCTGCTGCTCACCAAGAACACAGCTGCCAGCCCCGCCTGTCCACCTGACCCACGGGCCGTCTTCCCACACCCCCACGCTCCCCCTGCTCCCGGAGCTAGGGCGCTTACCGTCCCCCGTCTTATAGATGAGGCCGCTGAAGGCCCAGGCACCGCCTGCCTCAGCCACAGTTACCTGTCGCACTCGTGTTTTGTGCAAAGGACTGGGTGTGGCAACACGCGGCTGGATTCCAGAAGGCACTACAGAGCCACCAGCGCCATTCATTCTAACAGTGAGGGTCCCTTTAAACTCCTATGAAAGGAAGTGGGTATTGGCCTTGCCCAGGCTCGGGTCGTGGCCCAGCCGCCCACAGCTGCTCCCTGGGCAGTCACCTGCCTCTCTGGGCTTCGGTGTCCTCATCAGCACCGCAGGGAGCACGGTTGACCCCTCAAGGGAACCACAGCAGTTTCCCACAGCAGCAGGTACGAGTCTGTGCTGCCCACGCGTGGGCTCCCCAGCCCTGGGCCTGATGACCCTCGTCTCCACTGCCCCCATCGTGAGTCTAGGGAAGATCTTTGTGCGGTCATAGCAAACTGAGGCTCCGCCGCTGGACGCACTCGTAGTGGACTTTCAGGTCCCTTTCCTCCCCCCTCAGCACCCCTCACCTGTTTCCACGGGGCTCCTCGCCCACTGCTCGGTGCACCCCCCAAAATCGCACCCCCTTGAGCACTTGGACCACCTTCCACCAGCTCTGTGGCCTCCCCTCTGATGTCACCGCTTACCACGGCAACGCCCCGTGCCCCGCCCCTCCAGGCGGGGACTGCTGCAAGCGCTAGGAGCTGGCAGTCTCCCAGCTTGAGAGATTCCGTTTGTACACCAGAGTTGTTAATGATGGCGTGGAAAGAAATGTCACCAGGGAAGGAAGCAGGCAGCCAGCGGGCTGGAGATGTGTTGTTTCCATGGAGATGGAGCTGTGTTGTTTCCATGGAAATTCACGATGAGGAAGTGGGCCCTGGACCAGACAGCAGGCGCTTGATACTGTGTGCGGGGGAAGCGGTCTCCCCGGCTCTGATAGCATCTGACAGCAGGTCGGGGTCCCCTTTCCTCAGACTCCCCACCCCCCTTATACCAGAAAGAAAGACACCCCATCCCCAGACAACCCGGGAGGGGGCAGGCTTGCCACGTGCGTGGATTGTGGGGTAAGCAATCTTGGCAAACGCCCTCAGGAGCTCACAGTGCCAGCGCCAGGAGCTGTATGTAACCAGCAAGTTACCATGTTAGCCTCCTGCAAACTCTCAGCTCAGTGACTCCCAGTACAGTGGTAATGTTGTGCAGCAGTCACCACCACCGTCTCTAGAACTTTCCTGGTATCCCAGCTTCACCTCAGAGCCCACCAGGCGCTAACCATCCTCCTGCCCAGCCCCACTGCCGTGTCCCGTCTCCTCCCTGCCAGTGCGCCTGTTACAGTCCCCTTGGTCACTCGGCAGAATGTCCTCAAAGACGTCCATGTGGGGAGGGGTCTCTACGCAGCCACTGCGGGTCTGGTGGTCGCTGAGGGCCTCACTGTCCACACGGGGTCTGGCCAGGGCTGGCCCCAGGGACCTGTGCCGTGGATTCCTCCATCCTCACCTGTCCCTTCCTCCCCGCAGGTGCACATCCTCATGGGCTCCTGTTACAAGACCAAAAAATTCCTGCTCTCCCTGGCGGAAAACAAGCTGGGCCCGTGCATGCTCCTGGCGCTGCGGGGAAACCAGACCATGGTGGAGGTGAGGGCTGGGTGGTGGAGGTGAGGGCTGGGTGGGAGGGGGGACGGGGGGGGCAGGCCCAGCTCTCCCCAGCTCGAGAGCACCACCTCAGTTGTGACTGGCGTGTTGGAGGGAGCGGTGGCAGGTCCCTTCTGTGTAATACACCTGGGGCCAGGTCGGGCATGAGCTACCACACTTGTTGGTTGTGCACACGAGACTGGGCGCTGGGCACCCGCAGTGCTCACTTCTCACTCGGGGTTCAGCTGGCTCACCGGCGGGTGGAGGCAGAGGGGTCCTCCCAAAGCCTTCCCACACCAGTCTGAGGACACAGTTGGAACAGCTGGGGCTTCTGGCCTCCATTTGCATGTGTGACCTAGGGAAGCCACACATGCCCAGAGTATGAGCCCAAGCCCCTCACAGACCACGTGCTGCTCCTCCCCCTTCGATTGCCTGCCACACCTCGAGGCCCCAGAGTCCCAGAGAGGGCAGAAGCCCGCCAGCTTAGCCAGGAAGTCAGGTGGCATCGCCACCTTGGCATCATTCTGCCCTTTAGAAGTGAGTCACTAGCCAGGCACCAGCAGCTCATGCCTGTAATCCCTGTAATCCAGCTGCTTAGGAGACAGATCTGAGGATTGTGGTTCAGAGCCAGGCAGGAAAGGTCCTGAGACTTAACTGAAAAGTGGAGGTGTGGCTCAAGTAGTAGAGTGCCAGCCTTGAAGGAAAATGAGAAGGGAAAGCAGTCAGGCCCTGAGTTCAAGTACCAAGTCACCAAGCTAGTTGTGTGTGGGAAGACAGCTCTGCCTCAGGTGGGGACCAAGGAACTGCAGGCATGGTGCTGTAAAACAGCGTGTTTCCCATGGAAGCGGCCGGGCAGCGGGGTCAGAGCCCCTGAGGCACCGAGTCAGCACAGGCCAAGGCCCCGTGGCGAGGAGAAGCTTGTTGGAGGTCAGGGTGGCTGAAACAGTAGATCTGGAAACGAGGGGAGTGGGCTGTGGCTGGATGCGCGTTGAGCCCGTCAGTACCAGACCAGAGGTGCTGGGTTGGGGTTTACAGCAGGTAGCAGGAGAGAGGAGCCGTGGGGGGCTGGAGCCCCCCCTGGGCGGTCCTGGGAGAAAGTCCCGGCAAAGGATCTGGCCAGCATGTTGACCCAACGTGACCGCCGCGCCAGGGGACGCGAGGTGGAGGCCGCTAGCCTAGCTCTGCACACCTGTCTGGGGACACCAGTTCCCAGTGAGCTCTTGGGGTGCCTGGTGCACACAACACACGGGGCTCGTGTGTGGACCCTCTTGGGCCACGCATGTGACGTGCGTGTGGCTTGCACAGATCCTCTGCTTGATGCTGGAATACAACATTATTGACAACAAGGACACGCAGCTGCAGATCATCTCCACGCTGGAGAGCACGGATGTGGGGAAGCGCATGTACGAGCAGCTGTGCGACCGCCAGCGGGAGCTCAAGGAGCTGGTGAGCCGCGCCCGGGGAGAGGGATGCTGTGCCACAGGGGCCTGGCCACGCTCTGTCCCATCTTGCCACCAGTCCCCAACACAAGCCCAGGCTTGCTACTACCCCTGCTTCTCTGCAAAGGGCGTTTGTGCACATGCCCACAGGCCCGGTGAGGCGTCCTTCTGTATGGGTGGCCACAGTGTCACTGCTACCTGTATTTCTTAGGATTGCGTCTGCATAGAGCAGCCATGAGAGCCGGGGGGGGACGGGGAAGGGGGTGCGCAGGGCGGGGGGCCGGGTGGATGGCATCCTAATCCATCTGCTTTCCCTGCAGCAAAGGAAAGGCGGTCCCACCAGGCTAACACTGCCCTCAAAGTCCACGGTGAGTCTTGGGCATCAGAGGCGGGGTGATGGGGGGGCGCTCTGTCAGGGCCAAGTGGGGTACAGGAAGAGAAGCAAGAACCAGGAGAGCAAATGGTGAAGCCGTCAGGTGGTGCTGGGTGTGTGTGGGGCTTTGGGGTGGACACCAGCTTAGCACGTATGAGGACCTGGTTCAGTGTCCACCACACACACACACACACACACACACACACACACACACACACACACACACACACACACACACACACACACACACACACACACACGGCCAGTCTTTCCTAACAATAACGGCTGGTAGCAAGTTTACGCTATTGGATCACTAATCTCTGCCCTGCAGTTTGGTGTTGATTGGTGTTGACACTGCTGTTTCCAGGGTTTTCAGGGATCTTACAGTCTGCTTCCTCGTGGTCTCTGATGGAAGTGTGGGTTCCAGACAGGGCCAAGACAGTGCACCAGGAGGCCCAGCCAGCAGGAGGGAGTAGGAGGTGGAGGAGAACGTGCTCTTCCTTCCAGAAGGTTCTAACATCTCCTTGTGCCTGTTCAGCACCTGGCCTGCAGCTGTCGTTCAGGGCAGCCAGGTGGCAGCTACACATCAGAGATTGTGGGGTGTCTGTGGCTCACACCTGCGATCCCCGCTCCTCGGGGCATCTGAGGGTTCCAGTTTGAAGCGAGTCGGGAGTGGCTGCCCTCGGGGCGCAGCCTGGCGCTGCAGGCAGGCTTTGTGGTTTCCTTCGTGCTGGGAGCTCAGGGCGCGACCTCCCTCCCAGCGGGCCTCCCAGTCACGCGCGTGCACACACCGCTGTGAGGGGGCAGCGGCCTCACGCCAGCCACGACACCTCCGCTGCCTCACCGCACGCCCTGAGCCCCGCTCCTGCCCCTGCAGGACGCTGACCTGGCCCGCCTGCTGAGTTCTGGCTCCTTCGGGAACCTGGAGAACCTGAGCCTGGCCTTCACCAACGTCACCAGTGCCTGCGCCGAGCACCTCATCAAGCTGCCCTCCCTCAAGCAGCTCAACCTGTGGTCCACGCAGGTGCCGCCACCCCCCCACTCCCCTTCCCCTGCTCCCCACCCCTGCACAGCCCCCCTGCCTGCCACACCTCCGCCCTCCACAGGGCTGTCCCTGAGCCCGGTGCCCGTTCCCCCCAGGCAGGAGTGGAGGACATGCTGTGGCCCATTTCTCAGTGGGGACCGCCGAGGCCTCGGGGAAGGGCATGCGCAGACTCCTGGGTGGGGGAGAAGCGCAGCTAGAGGAGACGCGGGGCCTGCTGCGGGGGGACGCATGGACGGCCAGTGGTCGTGGGCTGCCGACACCACCTGCCACGCCACCCCCATGTTGGCAGAAGGAAAATTGTGCCCGTCAGCTGGCCCCACCGGAGCCTGGAGGCCTGCCGAGCGCAAGGCCCCTGGACTCGCAGGGAGGCCCTGGCCCACGCCCCAGGCCCGGCCTACGTTCAGGAGGAGAGTGGCCCCCCCCCCCCCCCCAAGCTCATGGCCACAGCTCAGCGCCGGGCCCGCCCGCTGCTCTCCCTGCCCAGCAGGGTGCTGGAGAGGCTGAAGGTCTCTGTTTCCCACAGTTTGGCGATGCCGGCCTGCGGCTCCTGTCAGAACACCTCACCATGCTCCAGGTGCTGAACCTGTGCGAGACCCCAGTCACCGATGCCGGGCTGCTGGCCCTCAGCTGTGAGTGCCCGGCCGCACGCCCAGTCCCTGCCAGGGGCTGGGAGCAAAGCAGAGCGGGGCACCTTCCTTGGGGAGCTCCCCGTCTGAGCCAGGCACCAGTGGCTACCCAGAAACTGAGACCTGAGCATCCTGGTTCAAAGCCAGTCAGGGCAGAAAAGTCCGTGAGACCGCCGATGAACCACTAAAAAGTCACAGGTGGAGCTGTGGCTCAGGTGGTAGAGCACTAGCCTGGGTGGAAAGGCGCAAGAATAGAAGCCAGGCCCTAAGTCATGCCCCAGTGCCAGCATACAAAGGGGGAGAGGCAGCCTAGCGGAAAGGGTCATTGCCCTGTTCTGGGGGGCTCTAGGAGGAGCGTGGAGGCAGGGGTGGGATTCAGGAGAGTGCATTCTCTCTAGGTAGGACTGGTCCTGATGCCCACTGCAGGCTTCGGTGCCCACCTGGCCCCTCAGGCACCCCAGAACAGACGGAGACGTTTGTCTCAGCCAGCTTAAGAACCAAGCTGGTTCTTGGTTTAGGAAGGGGCGGATCTGAGATGCGGCCCGACGGAGGCGCTGTCCCGCTCCCCACTCAGAGCCCGTGGGGGGGGGAGGGGGCGGCAGGTGTGCGGCGAGGTTTAGCCATCAGAGGGCAGGGGCACAGAGGCCCAGTTCCAGCCACCTGGGGAGTGAACAGCACCGCAGCCTCCCGCCCGTCCCCACTGGGTGCCGCCGGCCATCCGCCGCAGCTGGCATGCACTCACTGTCCATCTGTCCTTGCACAGCCATGAAGAGTCTCTGCAGCTTAAACATGAACAGCACCAAGCTCTCGGCTGACACCTATGAGGATCTGAAGGTGAGTGCTCCCTCCCCTCGGCCACAGCTGTCTGGGGGGCGGGGCGGGGCTGCCCCTGGAACAAGAGGCCTGCGGGAGGGAGGGAAGCCAGGGTCCGGCGGGAGCGCAGAGGGCCCCGGGCAGCAGGTGGACAGGCTCGTGGGACTTGACCCCGCGTCGCTGGGCATCTCCAGAGCCTGGTGGAGCTTGCATGTCGGGGTGGCCTTCCACAGGGCAGACTGGCGGGGAGGGGTGTGACGAGGCCCCTTCCGGTTCCCCGCAGGCCAAGCTCCCTAACCTGAAGGAGGTGGACGTCCGCTACACCGAAGCCTGGTGAAGGCCCGGCTGCGCGGGATGGCGCCAACCGTGGGACGTTGCTTAGCTGTAGAGCAGTGGGTCCTGGGGTCACACCTGGCACCGGCTGCGGGATAGATGGGGGAGTCTCGGAGGGCGAAGGGGGGAGGGGAGGGGGACCGCAGCGCCCAGTCCCACCTAGTTCTTTTAGCTTCATAATTGGAACCTCTGACCTGACCGAACGCGGACTTCGCGGCAACCAGAGGGGCTCCGCGGCTCGGGAGGGGAGGCGGGCCCCTTCGTGGATTTCCTTTGCCTTTGTGTTCAGTGCCGTGTGGGAAGGTCTCGTCACCCCCACACCATCTCGGCGGGGGGGCGGGGGCGCTGGCCTCCCCGAGGCACCAAGCTGAGCTGAGGTCACCCCGCGTCTGGGGACAAAGCCCAGCCCATCTCCCCCCGTCCTGCGTCCTCACCATTGCTATGCAACGTGGTTCTTGTTGTACATAAGATTTAAATAATGCACCTATTTAAGAAACGTTGGCAAATTGCAGGTCTGGGACCTGCTGTTATTTATGAAGTCTTTGACCCCCCCCCCCCCCCCCCCCAGCCTGTAGTACTGTACGAACCAGTCAGCCGTCGGGTTAGTGCTAGTGTTATTGTTATTTTTTTAAAGGAAACAGACAAAAAAAGAAAAAGGAAAAAAAAACACAACAGAAGTCCCTCCTTGGAGAATTGATTGCTTTTCCGTAGCGATTCTGTGTGCTGATGCTGGCCGGTGGTCTGTGCGTCACTGCTGCTGTATATTTCTGATTTCTAAATGTTCCCAGCTTCCTCAAGTGGTGGCAGTCAGGCTCGGGGTGGGGGGAGGAAATGGGGTTCCATACTGCAACTTGCTCCTCTAAGACCCAAACTCTTCCTCTCTCCCCCCTTTTATCGATTTGGAGGGGTGCTCACCCTCACCCCTGTCCGCCCCCTGTAGAGCTGCCCCCCCCCAGCTCAGTCCCTGCTGGCCTTCCCTGGCCTTGTCCTAACTGAGACTTGTGGCCCTCCGTCATGTGCGCCCCCCCCCCCCGCCCTCACGCATGCCGGCCTCTTGCATGGTCTCGGAGAGGAGAGAGAGCGCCCCACCAGCCTGACCACCATGCCCCCCGCGCCCTGACAAGCCAACCTCGTGTCCTTTATGAGCAGTCGGCTTTTTCTTACCAAGCCCTCTCTGTACAGAACAGCCCCTGGATGGTTTATTTGGGGTCCCCCCCAGCCCCTTTTTTTTTTCTGTTGGTTTAGCACAAGTACTCCCTCCTCCCTTTCCTCTAGCACCTCCTGCTGAACCCACCTTCGATGTAATTGTTTTATAAATATTTAATCTTATTCAATGGAAACCATGCTTTTGTCGTTTTATACTTTGCTAGGTAGACTTTATTACCCCTGACGACGCCCTCATTTTTTTAAAAAAGGAAAAAAAAAAAACCACCACCAAGAGCAAAATTGGGTTTCAGTCCTAATTCACTTTTACGTGCCAGGTTTTTTCCCCCCGTGTGGGTGTGTGAGTGTGTGCCTGTGCACGTGTGTGCACACGTGTGTGTGTGTGTGTGTGTGTGTGTATGTGTGTGTAGTGTGTTCTGTTTTAGTGTTCTGTTTTCTGTTGTCGTTTTCTGTTTGGTTTACGACTCTCCCCTTCCCCCAGTTTCGTACTTCACAGCAAGCACCCTGGTGCCGGAAGAAGCAGAAACAAAAAACATTTTTAAAAATTAAAAAAGAAGAAGAAAGAAGAGCCCCTTCCCCGCACTGTTGCTTTTCCTGGTGGTCCCACTACTGTCACGTAGCTGTACAAAGAGATGTGAAATACTTTCAGGCAAAAATAAACTGTAAGTGACTCATCGACGGCTGGTCTCTCTGTGTACTTTGGGGGGCGTGGGGGCCCCTGATCCCAGGCCATGGGCAGGCCCAGCACCCCGTTGAGGTCCCCCAGCATCCTCCTGTCCACCTCCCCTGCCACACTCCCACCGCCTCCGTGACAAATCCCCACGCCTTGCCTGCCCCCGGCCCTGCTCAGCCTGCCTCCTCCCCGCGCGCCTGCCCCCTCCCCCTCCCCCCGCGCCTGCCCCCTCCCCCTCCCCCCTCCTGCGCCTGCCCCCTCCCCCTCCCCGCGCGCCTGCCCCCTCCCCGCGCGCCTGCCGTCCTGCAGACCCTGACCTACAGGCTGGAACTCTGCGTTTCTTTTTTTTGTTTGTTTTCCTGTTGGTCGCTGGGCTTGAACTCAGGGCCTAGGCACTGTCCCTGAATTCTTTAGCTTAAAACTAATGTTCTATCACTTTGAGCCACGGCAACACTCCTGGTTTTCTGGTGGTTCATTGGAGATAAGCATCTCAAGGATTTTCCTGCCTGGGCCTGGCTTTGAACCCAGATCCTCAGCTTTCAGCCTCCTGAATAACTAGGATTGCAGATGTTAGCCACCAGCGCCCAGCTGTGGCTCTGCGTTTCGGACACTTGGGGCCCACAGTCTAGGCCTAACCATCAGCTCCCTTCCCTCTCCCTTCCAGCGTGTCCCCCTTACCCAGTGATGGGCCTAGTATGCCTGCAGTCCCAGCCCGGCCCTCCTGCCCCAGCAACCTCATCTTCTTGCCCGGGCCTCTCATGAGGACAGGAACACGCCCCTGACTGGCCCTTCCGGCCACCCAGCTCCATGCACCCCACCTCCCCCAGCCCCAGCGCAGCCCCTGCACTGCAGGCACGAGCAGGGATGCCAGTGGCTCAGCACTCCCAGTGCAGGGGCCGCAGGAGACAAGGGAGCCTCCCCCGTGGGCCTGGGCTCGAGCGGCACGGCCGTCTGGGCAGCCACACGTCATGTTCGAGAGCCTTTACTTCATCTTCACCCCCAGCCCAGAGTAGAAGTCTAAGTGGGACCTGGGAGGGGCCGGTGGTCACGGTGTCTGCAATTCCTGCCCCTCGCTGGCCGGGAATGGAAGATGGACCGCCACTTTGGAAACATCTGCCAAAGCAAACACGTGCAGAACTCAGCTCCTACAGATACCTACACCTAAGACTCGTGATTGATTCACATCAGTTGGGGTGGGGAGAGATGTTTTGTTTTCTAAACCAGTCCTGGGGCTTGAACTCAAGGCCTGAGCTCGCTTTTGCTCAAGGCTAGTGCTCTACTACTTTTGAGTCACAGAGTCATTTCCAGCTTTCTGGTAATTAACTGGAGATGAGTCTCAGACTTCTCTACCTGGGCTGGTTTTGAACTGCAATTCCCTGATCTCAGCCTCCTGAGTAGCTAGATGTCAGGCATGAGCCCCCAAAGTCCGGCCACATCAGAATTTTTGGGTTGTGTGGTTTTGTTTTTTTGGTCGGTCATGGGACTTGAACTCTGAGCCTGGGTGCTGTCCAGCTCTTCAGCTCAAGGTGAGCACTCTACCACCTGAGCCACAGCACCACTTCCGGTTTTCTGGTTTATTGGAGATAAGAGTCTCATAGACTTTCCTGCCCAGGCTGGCTTTGAAACTTAATCCTCAGGGCTGGGAAGGTGGCTCAGTGGTAGAGCGCTTGCCTTGCATGCCTGAGGCCCTGGGTCCGATTCCTCAGCACCACATAAGCAAAAAGAAAAAAGCTAGAAGTGGCGCTGTGGATCAAGTGGTAGAGCGCTAGCCTTGAGCTGAAGAGCTGAGGGACAGCGACCAGGCCCAGAGTTCAGGCCCCACAACTGGACCCCAAAAAAAAAAAATTCTCAGATCTCAGCCTCCTGAGTGACTAGGCTTACAGGTGTGAGCCACAGGCGCCTGGCATCAGAAATAACCCAATCGTCCACCAAGTGATGGTAAATACATGTGAAAAATAGAAAAATAATGGGATATGATTTGATCATAAAAAAGAATGAGATACTGACTTTTTCTGTGTCACTAATGAGCCCCAAAATTGTGTTGAGTGAAAGAAGCCCACACACACAATATAATTCCATGTATGTGAAATGTCCAAATCCAAAATGGGCGAATCCATGGGCACAGGACACAGATTGGTGTTCACCAGAGGTCTGGGGTGAGAGGAAAGCCTCTGTCTGGTGCATTCTGCAGCTAGATAGAATCTCCAACACTGGAGATTCTGTATGCTGCGGAGAGGCTGGCCTGGAGCGTGTGATCCTCCTGCCCCAGCCTCCCCAGGGCTGAAATCACAAGCACGCCAATCACAATACCTAGCCAGAGTGATTTCTCAAAGTGACAAACAAGCTGGCTGCTGTTCCCTGCAGCTGTGTCAGGGCCTGTGCGGGGGCAGCTGTGCGGCACCGCGTCCTTCCTTAAAATACAATACCCTACTGCCACCTGCTGGAAGGTGTTAGCAGACCCTTGAGTGCCGGGGCCTTGCGCATGCCCAGCCTGCACCCATGTACCGGGGAGCAGGTGTAACTTTGGCTGCCTTTTCTGCCAGCACTCTAGTGATGAAGCCAGAAAGAGAAGGAGGGAGGGAGGGAGGGAGGGAGACCCATTCCAGAACCTTTGTACTCAGATGTGGCCCATGGATGCTACACAAGTGAGGTGAGGGTTGGAAACGGTCTCCCGCCACCCTGGATTACTGAGTGAGCGGTTTGAGGCCACTGTCCCCAGGCCTTGTCTCCAGGTTGTAATCACCCGGGGGAGTGTGAAACCCAGGCAGCTAGCTGCCCACCCCTCACCCCCAGGTGTGAGTCTGCGCTGGGGCCTTCTAATGCAGCTTTCCAAAGCTTCCAGATGATTCCAGTGGGTAGCCGTTGTCAACACCACTGGTCTATACATGTCTCATGATGGAGGACCCTGGACCAGCGTCCGGACCCCAGGGAGCTGCTTAGGAACCCAGCGGGGGGACAGGCCTGCCCACATTCCCATGTGCTCTCAACTTGGTGCTGAGTGAGTATGCAGATGTCCTGCTCAGAGCATCATAGCCTGGCATGCCCAAGGTGCATGCTGGGAGCGTCCCTGAGGCCAGTCAGGGCAGCTGTATGCAGAGAGCAGCCCAGAGCCAGCCCCAGACACAAATCCTGCCCCCGGGGCAGGATGGGAAGGCGCTTCTCCGGGCTCCTGACCGCTGTTGGCTTTTCCTCCTCTGTAACAGGGGGACCATGGATGGGACCAGGGACCAAGGGCCAAGCACCAGGCTGGCTCTCCCAGCATGGCCAGGGAGAAGGGGCACAGGCCCCTCCCGCTGAGGGAGCCGGGGAACAGTCTCCTTGGGAACAGGCTCTTCCTGGTGGGCTCCTGTCTGGGCTTTCACCCTGGATTAGGAGGCCAGCGGCTGGGATTCCCGGGGCTGGCGGTGAGCAGCGGGCGCTGTCCACTGAGCATGCGTGTGGGGGGCTATCACAGCACTACCCCAAGGAAAGGTGACCCGCCATGTGGAACATTTAAAATGATAGAGGTGTGATTGTGTGTGTGTGTGCGTGCACACGGGTGTGTATGCTCACGGGATAGAAGTAGGGCCTGAACTCAGAGCCTCTTGCACTTGGCTTTTTGATTATGGCTGGCACGCTACCACTTGAGCTGCGCCTCTACTTCGGACGTTTTGCGGATTCATTGGGGAGTAGAGCCTCTTGGATTTGTGTGCCCGGGCTGCCTTTGCACCAAGATCCTCAGCTCTGAGCCTCCGAAGTTGCCAGGATTGCCGTGAGCCGCGGCGCCTGTCTGGAATGAATTTTGACTCTGTACTCTCTTTAGTGGAACCTAGTTAATTAGAGTCACGTGTTCCTGTGAGTGAGTGAGTGAATGAATGAATGAATGATTGCGTGGGAAAGGCCAGTGTGACCAGTGGCTTTGTTGGTGGGGTGGTGGACGTCCAACCCCGGGGCTGGACGTGGGTCTGGATTTTTCTCGGCGTCAGGCCCTGCCCACCAGAGTGCTGCCGGCCCTCCCCCGGCCCCGGCCCGATCTTCCCCTTGAGCCGCATTTGTCCCTGTGTCCCTGGGCCGCCAGGCTTCCAGGGGGGGGCCTCAGAGCTCCCTTCCTCATGGGGGCAAATGGCTCCGTCACCGGGGGGGGGGCACGCCCCCCATCTTCTCACGGCCTGGCCTTCGGCCGCGGCTCTGGCACAGGTGAGGGAGGATGGGGAGTCTACAGATCAGGATGGGTGGGGGATGGCTCCCTGCGGGGAGGGGGTGAAAGGTCCTCACAGAGCTGGGACGCACTGAAACCCTCGGTGGTACACTTGACACGGCGTCCGCGCGCGAGTCCGCCCGAGAGGCTGCCGGGTGACACGGTGACATGGGGAGCCCTGGTTCCTTCCCCAGCACCACACACGCATGCGTGCACACACACATGCCTCCATGTGCGCACACGCACCACATGCATGCACACATGCCTACATGTGCACACACGCACCACCCACGCATACATGCATACACACACCACAGGCACACATGCATGCACACATGCCTACATGTGTGCACACGCACCACATGCATGCACACACATACCTACATGTGCACACACGCACCACCCGCGCATACATGCATACACACACCACAGGCACACATGCATGCACACACCACAGGCACACACACATCACACACACAGGTGCACACCTGCCCTGGGCTGGGCACACTGGGGACACACAAGCCTGGACTTCAGGTGCACACAGCCTGAGGGCGGAGACCACACGGTCCCCAGCGATCATCTCCAGGCCACCCAGGCCCCGCCAGGACCTCGGCCCTGCGGAGGCCTCAGCCCCGAGAAGCCGCCGAGGAGGGAACGGTTTTCCAGGTGGAGGGAGGCGCCTGTGCAGAGGCCCAGGGGCAGAGCCCGGCACTTGGGAGTAACAGATGCCAGGATGGGAGGAGGAAGGGGGGAAGAGGGGGGAGGAGAGGGGAAGGCAGGGGGCGGGCGGGGGGGGGGGGGGAGACGCAGGCCCTGGGGGATGGGAGCTGTCGAGGGCACGGGTGATACTGTGTGTGATAGCCATGTGGAGCAGTGGGAGGGGAGCAGAGGGAAAGGGGGGGCAGCGCACCCCGCACGGGCTGGGCAGGCGCTCCTGCCAGTGAGCCCAGAAGCAGGGCCTTAAGCTAACTTCACCCTCGGACCGGGCATGTCTGCTCACACCTGTTGGCCTGCAGCGGTGGAGGGGTCGGAGGGGACCAGGGGGAGGGCGCTAGCCCCGCCACCCCCATCCCTGCAGGGTCCCAGGGGCTGCAGCAGAGCGGGGCCGGGCGGGCCAGCCGCTGGGGGTGGAGGCCGCCTTCCCAGCCCAGGCTTTGACGTCAGTGTCGCCATGGAGACCGGCTTCCCTCACCGCAGCTGCCGCAGTAGGCCCCCTCCCCCAGCCCCAGGGTGGGGAGCTGAGTGAGGCTGAAGACCAGGCCTCGGCTCCTCGCCCTGCGAGGGGGGGGCTGTCAAGCCAAGACAGGGCGCCCGCTGCTCCCCCTGTGGCCCAGACGCCGCTCCTTCTGGTGCAGAACCCCAGGGATGAGGCCAAGGCTCCCCCACCTCAGGTCCCAGGACCTTAGAGTCCTACCTGGGCACCCGTGGCTCATACCCACAGTCCTACTACTCCCGAGGCTGGGTCCTGAGGATCCCAGTTCAAAGCCAGCCCCGCCCTGGCGAAAGTCCCTGAGATGCTTATCTCCAGTGAACCACCAAAAAGTGGAAAGTGGTGCTGAGGCTCCCAGGGCAGGGTCAGCCCAGGTCCTGCTAGCCCCAGGGGCGGGGGGGGGGGGGCGGAGAGAAGAGGGGGGCTGAGCCCCTTGATAAACCACCACTGTGTTTGCAGACACCCCCTTCTTACAGAACAGCTGCTGAGCCCTGCTGCCAGGCCAGGCCCCAGATGCTTTACCCAGTGGAGGAGGGGAGGAAGGGAAGGGGAGGCCTATGTGGGGACCAGGGAGGGAGGAGAGCCCGGAGAACCCCACACCAGGCCCAGAGCTCCCCACACCAGGCGTTTCTTTGTGTGGCTTCCCGGCTCTGTCAGATCTTTCCAGCTGTAGTGTTGTTTTGTTTTGTTTTTTGGTCATGAGTCTTAAACTCAGCCGGCACTGTCCCTGAGCTCAGGGTTCCTTCGAACCACAGCTCCACTTCCGATTTTCTGGTGGTTCATTGGAGGTAAGAGTCTCATGGACTTTCTTACGTGGGCTGGCTTGGAACCGTGATCCTCAGATCACAGCCTCCTGAGTAGCCAGGATTTCCAGGTATGAGTTATGGGCACCTGACTTGCGCTACATTTCAGTGAGGCCTGAGGTGTGGCCCCTTGGTTTTCTGCCCAATGTGGGGAGCTCACACCTCCATGCTGAGATTAGGCTGCTGGGAGCCTCTCTCTCCTCCCGCAGCCCAGAACTGCAGGGTGGATTCAGGGTCTCACACTCCATAGGCAGGTCCCCTCCCGTTTGAGCCATGCCTCCAGCTCTTTGTTGCTTTTCATTCTTCTTCAGATAAGGTCTTTCAGCTTTGCTGATGTCTGGCCTTAGACTGCGATCCTTCTACCTATGACTCCTGTGTAGCGGGATGCAGGTTTGAATGAGCGCACCTGGCTTGTTAGTTGAGATGGGGTGGGCTCTGGCTAACTTTTTGCCTGGACTGGCTTTGAACCATGATCTTCCTGATCTCTACCTCTGGAGCGGCTGCTGGGTTTATAGGCTGGAGCTGCCATACCTGGCTTCGATGGGATCTTCGGATCTCAGCCTGCTGAGTAGCTAATGATTACAGGTGTGCGCCACCCACTCCTGTCTCAAGAGGGCCACTGTATTTTGAAATCATCCCGACAGACCAACGGCTGGAGTCTCACCTCCTCTCCTGGGGTTCTGGAACCTTTCATGGGCCTCAGAGCAGGGGCTGTCAACAGACTTGCAGGTCACATCCACTGGGGACACCCACAGCACAGCCACCAGGTGCATCGTGTTAACTGGTCTCAGGAGAGGTTTGGACATCGGCATCTTTGTTTGGTAAAATGATCTTAGGACTTTCAGCTGTGAAACACAGCGTTTACATTCCCGCTGTGATAAAAGTATTTATCACTTCGTTTAAGCCTTTCACGTTTCCTTGGCTTTGGGGGCACGACTTGCTTTCCCAGAAGGCAGATTTCTCACAAATTCAGGGCAGAGAAACAGCAGATCCCACAATGAATGGAGACACAGGACCAGAGCTTCTCTGTACCAATGGACTGGGCCCGGTGGCTCCAGCCTGCAGATGGAGGGATCACAGGTCAAGGACGGCCCAGGCAGATAGAAAGTCTGTGAGACTCCATCTCCAATCAACCAGCAAAAACACTAATACCTGGCATCGTCCTGTACACGTGAGGCTCCTCCCAGGGACGCAGGACCAGGGCTTGCGAAGCACTTCCTAGTCTCTGCTTCCCCCTGGTGGCACGGCCTGGCAATGACAGCACCATGGGGCTCTCCTGCAGGCAGGCCTCAAAGGGACCAGAATACCCAACCCCTGGGTAGCTGGAAGGCTCCACCCCTCTCCCCCATCTTTCCTAGATTAATTACATGGCTCTGAAATTTGAACAGGGTTGTTTGTTAGAGAGATGTCACAGACTGTGTGACTGTGAAGGAAGCCTTGCACTGTGCCTCAGTTTCCCCCGACAGGGTCCTGAAACTCCTGATGTGTTGGCCCAGGAAGGCCCCAGGACGTTGTTTCTTACTCTCAGCATGACTGCCACTTTGGGCCAGGTCTTCTTTGCAGTGGGGGCTGGTTGTGGGGGCTGGTTCTGGTCCCAGTGGGGTGCTGAGAAGCACTTGACCAGCTGGAGGCCAGCGGCACCCCCATTTGAGATGATCAGAACTCCCAGACATGGGCAGATAAAATACACGCTCCCCAGTTAAATGGGAACTTTCACGTAAACAATTCATCTGCTTAACACCATTATGTCCCAGTGTTCGCATTTTTATTTGCTGAATCTGGGGCCCTCTACTGGGGGACAGCATGGCCCCTGGGGAGAGTCAGGGTCCCAGGGAGCTTAGGGTGCTTCTTCAGAGAACACAGAATGGGCCTAGAGAGGAAGGCAGCCCCTGAGCCAGAGTTGCACCACCGCCATGTGGCTGTGGCAGAGGGGAACCTGCCTTTAGGCCCGGGTTTGTGATCTGGTCTCTCTACTTCCCGAGAACCAATTCTTTGGGGGCTTCTAGTGTTTTCCAGGCAGGGGGCATATAAGGAGGCTTCACACGAGGGCTAGATCACCTGAGGTCCGGCTGTCCACCCCCACCCCACCTGACTCTGGGCCAGGGCTGCAGCTCTTGGACATGGGGTAAGGTCTGTCTCTTACCTGTCTGATGGCAATGGGGCAGACATGGTGCCAAGAAGATGGGGAAGGAAAGGGAGAGAAATACTAGGATTCTGAAATTCAAATGTCCTAAAGTCAACACGAACATGTCTTGGTTTTTGGATTTTGTTTTGCTTTGTTTTGTTTTTGAGGCAAGGACCTACGATGTAGTCCGGGCTGGCCTTGAACTCACAATGACCCTCCTTGCTACTGGGATTAAAAGCATGCACCCCCATGCTCTGTTTCACATGGATTTTTTTTTTTTTTTGGTCGGCCGTGGGGCTTGAACTCTGGGCCTGGGCGCTGTCCTTCAGCTCTTCAGCTCAAGGTGAGCGCTCTACCACTTGAGCTACAGCGCCACTTCCGGTTTTCTGGTGGTTTATTGGAGATAGGAGTCTCACGGTCTCTCCTGCCCGGGCTGGCTTTGAACCGAGATCCTCAGATCTCAGCCTCCTGAGTAGCTAGGATTACAGGCGTGAGCCACCAGTGCCCGGCTTCACATGGATTTTAAAAGAAAGTTGTGCACTGGAGTATTTCCCTCATCCATCCATAAGCATTCAGCAAAGAACACAAGATTCACACTAAACGCGGTGCTGAATGAACCCCAGCAACGGCTGCAGGTCTTGCATCCAGGTCACAGTTGGGCTGCTGGAGGAAGGGAGGCTTTGGCAACACCGGCTGTGGACAGGCTCCCTTCCTCTCTGCAGAGCCCACACCAGCCTGTCCGGCCTTAAGACTGAATCTTGATTGGTTGAAGACAGTCTGGTCCCTCCTTTTCCTCCCCCTGATTGGATAAAAGTGGCCTGTGACCTAGTACTGACCAATGGGAGCTATGATGCCTGTGTTGGGGGTTGTGAGTACCTTGACCATTTCCTTCCTCTTCCAACTTGACTCACTCATTATTTTCAAACAAGTGACTGAGTGGAGACTAAACTCAAAGTACTTAACCCCAGAATGGCACAGACACTGACCGATGAACAGCAATGCAGAATACCAGTGGGGTGTCAACCCCAGACTTCTTGTGGGTGCACAGACCTAGGTCCCGGGGAGCCAGAGGTGAAACTCCACGCAGCTGTTCCCAAGCTAAGCAGGGAGCTTCTAGAAGAGCAAGCAGGCCCAGAGTGCATTTCCCTCGTTAGCCTTTGGCTCTGACCTGGGGGGGAGGGGCACAGTCAGCGTATCTGGGGTAATGTGGGAAAGAGGGGGTTCTTTTGGTCGGCCATGCATAGGGCCTGGGCGCTGTCCCTCAGCTCTTCAGCTCAAGGCGAGCACTCTACCAATTAAGCCACATCACCACTTCTGGTTTTCTGGTGGTTCATTGGAGGTAAGAGTCTCGCAGACTTTCCTGCCCGGGCTGGCTTTGACCCACGATCCTTAGATCTCAGTCTCTTGAGTATCTAGGATGACAGGCGTGAGCCACTGGTACTCGGCTTGGCAAGGGGGAAGGCCTGCTCTGAGCTAGAGCACGCAGCTGGCTCTGACGGCCGCCCGGCCTGCAGCAGGACCACTTGGCCCCTGGCAGGAAGATGGCGGCCCACCAGCCATCTCTGTGCTGCCCTCCTTCGGCTGACAGAGGAGGAAGAGGCGGGGTGAGCTGCGGGGGGGGGGGGGGGGGGGGGGGGGGACACACACAGGCCCAGGGCCCTGGAGAACCCAGCAGTCAAAGACACTGCAGGAGTGGAGACGAACCCTCAAGTGAGCTCTGGGCGGCGCCCTCCAGGCCACCAAGGGCTCCAGGTTTGTGAATTCATAATCCGAATCTCTACCTGCGTGGCTTGGCCTAAGTCCGTGTGGGTTCCGCTTACCCAGCATGCATGGAGACTACAACTCCCAGAAGCCACTTGGACCAGAAGTGGGCACCAGACTCTGACTGCTCTTTATTCTGGGAAATGTAGTTCATATGTTGCCAGGCTTGGAAAAGACTCAGCGTGGTGCCTCCTGGGATGATAGTTTTGTGCAGTCTGAGGGTCAGGCTGTAGGAGCAGATGACCCTCGCCCCTGGGGGGGGAGGGCAGCAGATTCCCCACTTGGGGTTCAGAGTTTCCGTGTGGGATCCTCCCCCGTGCGATGGCAAAACACTGTTGATGGATTATTTCTCTCTCAAACTTGAATAAACCTCCCAGAGCCTCAGCCCCAAGTAATAATAATTCTTACCTTGCAGGCAGATGACATCTACCAATTAGCAAAGTGCCTGCTGTGTCTGTGGTTAGAACTCCTCTTCTTTTAGAACTACAGCGACGGCCAAAGCAAACGGATGTGTTTTGCAACAAACAGGAGTGCTTTGCTCCCAAGGGGTGATTTTGACTGTGGTCACAGGTGGGACCTGGAACCTCTGGGGTTGCAGGTGAAACCCAGGCTCCGGTGCTCGATGTCTCTGCAGCGATGCCAGCGGGGGGCCTCTCTCTGGGGCCGGCTCAATGCCCTCAGCAGAGCGTCCTCAGCGCTCATGCAGCAGGCGTCAGCATCGCCTTCCTTTTTTATGACAGCGTACTATTCCGCAGTGTAGGCTCTCTGTGTCCTGTGTGTCTGCCACTCTGCCGATGGCCCCTTGGGTTGCTTTTGCATCTTGGCCCCTGAGAGCAGCGTTGCTCACAGCTCCGCCAAACAGCCGTGTGCAGGGCTCTGCAGCATTCTTGTAGGTGAACCCCCAGACATGGGGGCATGCAGGTTTGTGGGGGTGATGGCTCAAGAGTTGTCTGAGAACCGGCCCAGGTCCTGGGTTGGACTTGGGTGTGGTCCTGAGGAGGCCAGCAATGGGAAACGTGGAATAGGGAGATACAGGCCGTGGTTCAGATCTGAGCTCCGCCACTTCACTGCCGTGGGACCTGGGCTGCCCCTCCCCCGACCATGCTGCAGGACAGGAGGCCACGGACGGACAGGCATCTGCAGGGTGACTGCTGACGGTTGCTCAAGGAGCTCAAGGCCGGGCTCGGTTATTATTATTCTGTTTTAAAGATTATTACATAGAAAAAGTAGGTGTTGTTCTAAAACGACCTTTGCGCACCTCCTGTGCCCCACCCCCCACCACAACACGGGGCGTTGCCCTCGGAGCTGGAGGGATGGTTCACGGCTGGGTTCCTGTCTTCCAGAGGGAACCGCCCAAGGTGAAGACGCACGCAATCCCTGTGTGTCCCTGGGAAAATTGCTTCACCTCTCTGAGCCCTTTCCTGATCTGCCACAGGGGTCTGGTTGGGGTCAGAATCAGATGGATCAAAAGATGTCGGTAGCTGGGTGGTGTTTGGCACACACCTGTAATCCTAGCTCCTTCGAGGGTGAGATCTGAGGATGGAGGTTTGAAGCCAGCTTGGGCAGGAAAAGTCCCTGAGACTCTTACCTCCATTGAGTCATCAAAAAGCCAGAAGCAGAGCTGTGGCTCAAGAGGTAAAGCATCGATCTTGAGCAAAAAAAAGCTCAGCGCCCAGGCCCTGAGTTCAAGCCCCAGGGCTGGTGCAGACACATGTGTGGGGCAGCAATGCTTGTCCCAGGAACTTCAGCTGCCTCTGCAGGGTCTGGGGAGCCCCCCCCCCAGGAGCTCCGGGCCACCAGAGAGAACATTCCACAAAGTTCACCAGAAGGTCAGGCATTTCCCTCTAGCCCGCAGGTAAGAGTGAGCTCACCTCCAGTGGGACCCATCCATCCAAGCCCTGTTCCGGGCCAATCAGAGCACGCCGTCCGGTTTCCATGGAGACGGGGAGGCCGCAGGGGCCTGGGCAAGGCTCCAGCCTTCCTCCAGCAGGGTAAAGGCCCAGCACGGCCTGGGGTGAGGGTGGTACCCTGCCCTCCTGCCCTTCGGCTGGGGCGCGGGGGTTGCAGGCATTGGCTGCCGGCCTGGGTATTTCTCTTAGGCTGCTCTGCCCGCCCTGACTTCCGCCATTCATAATATTTATCTCTGCCAATCCCCAAACTCGCCCATGAGGTCACACCTCTGGGAAGGCACCAGGGCTCAAGGTCAGGCAGCAGAGACGCAGGGACTGGTGGGAAGTCAAACTCTGTGCAGGTGGCCACCGCCGTCAGACTGGCTCAGGCCGGAGGAGGAGTCCAGGGCGGGGGAGGGGCATCCAGGTGTCAACCAAGACGCTGGTGTGAAAAGCACAGACCAGTGATGGGGACGGGGCTTCATGGGAGGAGAGGTGAAGTCGGCCAAGCTCCAAAGCCCCGTATGTGTCCCCCCGGGTCGGGCTCCCCAGCCTGTGCGGGCCTGCCTTCCCAGCAGCCTCTTCCCATGCCAATGGACCTTGAGCGCCCCGAGCCTGCAGCCCGGGCCTCGCCACACACACAGGGACCCAGCTGTTCCCCTGTGCTGCCACGGCTTTGGGAGAGAAGAGGGAAGGAGATGCCCGTCCTCAGTGGAAGTGTGTCTGTGGGAGCCCAGACACGTTATGACGGAGAAACGTGAGCAGAGAACTCACTGGAGGAGTTGTATTTCCCTTACTTTGGGAGTGAGTGGAAGGAAAAAGAGCTCTAGGAGGAGCCACACCAAAAGCTCTGTCCATCTGCTCACCTGTCATCTTCCATTCACCATCCACCGCCCATCCCCCCAGATCCTTCCACCCACCCAAGTCCTGTCTACCCACCCAACATCTACATACGTACCTGAAACCATCTATCCATCCACTCATCCTTTACCCAACCGCCCATCCATCCATGCATGCATGCATCCATCCAACCATCCAACCATCCATCTATCTATCCATCCATCCAACCGTCTATCCATGTATCCATCCTTCATCTACCCATCCATCCAACGAACCATCTACCTGTCCTTCATCCACTCGCCCACTCATCCATCCATCCATCCATCCATCCATCCATCTGTTCACCCATGTATTCAATGATCATTTGCTGAGTACAAATTTCTGTCAGGCCATAGATTAAAGCCATTATTTGACATTTCCCCCCAGTTCTTTCTTTTTTAGTGTTCTGGGGATAGACCCACAGTCTTGGAAGTTATGCACCACTGAGCTACCCTACCCTACCAGTCTATTCAATGTTTTTGGTGAAAGTCTTGGGGCTTGAACTCAAGGTCTAAGTACTCTCCTTGAGTTTTTATGCTCGTTATACTCTATCACTTGAGTCACAGTTCTACTTCTGGCTTTTTGGTGGTTAACTGGAGATAAGAGCTCACAGCCTTTCTGGCCTAGGCTCCCAACTGTGATCCTCCGATCTCAGCCTCCTCAGTAGCTTGGATTACAGGAGTGAGCCACTGGTGCCAAGCTGTTTTGGTTATTTTGAATAGAGTCCCACACTTACGTCCAGGCTGGCCTGGACCATGACCTCCGATTTATGCTTCCGGTGCCCCCCATCTATACTTCCTGTGTTGCTGGGATGACAGGTATGATTTTGTTGCAGCTGCCCAAGACACCCACAGGCTGGCCAGTGATACCACACAGGGTTCGCTGGGGGCTTCATCCACAGTCCTTGGGGACAGGGCACTCTGTGGATGGGGGTGGCCAGTCCCCTGGGGACCAGAATGAAGTCTCAGTTGGCTCCTATGGGAGAGAGAAATGAGGGCTCCACCCCCCCCCCCCCCCCTCTGCCATGAGGCAGTCGTAGGTGTCTGCTGACTGGGTAGGGACTTTTTTTCTTTTAACTTTGTTTTTTAAATGTGTCAACCAGGCCTGGGCTGGCGGGGTGCGGTATGCTCTGCACTGGTGTCTGTCAACACAGCTGTTTATGACGGCTCCTGCTGTAACCTTCAGCTTCTGGAGGAAGCTGGCCAGGCCCACGGGGACTTAGGTGGCTGCAAGCTTTTCCTGTGGCCCACTGCTCCTCCTCCGACCTCGGTAGGCCCAAATGTCACCTCCCCCAGGAGGCTGTGACCACCAGGCGTGAATCCTGCCCGTCTCGTCCACAAACGTCACCGGCTTTGTCTGAAGCCAGCAGACCCATCTGGGAGAGTCCGGCTACCCAGGATCACCGCCCACGGTCTGCTTCCATTTCTTTTCATTTCTTTATTACTTGTGTGTGTGCGCCAGCCCTGGAGCAGGAACTCAGGGCCTGGGCGCTGTCTCTTAAGCTCTTTTGCTCAAGGCTGGTGGTGCTCTACCATTTGAGCCACAGCTCCACTTGTGACTTTTGGTGGTTCATTGGAGGCGGTAGGAGTCTCACAGACTTTCCTGTCTGGGCTGGCTTTGAACCACAATCCTCAGATCTCAGCCTCCTGAGTAGTTAGGGTGACAGGTGTGAGGCACTGGCGCCCCACTAAGTGATGCTTCTTGACTTGACCCCCAGACATGGGCCTGGCCAGGGCTGGGCAGCTGCGGTTCTCGGCACAGGGGGTCAGCACGCGGGCTGCTCACGCACGGGGCCCGAGGGGCGGCTCTGGGTGGGGTCCTGCTTAACCAGGGCCTGTGCCCAGGACACGCCTGTCCCTCTCCCTCCTTTCAACAGCCCAGTTCCTGAGGAAGACAGTGTGGCTTTCAGAGGCTGACTGGCGCAGGGCGCGGGGCGTGCGCCCGATCGGGGCGGCCTTCCTTCCCCGTCCCTCCAGCGGCAGCCCTGTGACAGCGGTGCGCGCCTGGGCCCCGGGGTTTGTTGAGTGAATAAACAAGCCCATTAGCACCCCAGGTCTGAAAGGCCCAAAGAGGCCCGGTTGGACGCAGAGGTGTCCCCAGCAAGCCTGGTCTGCCCCGGAAGGCGCGCGCGCGGGGCTGGGGTGGCACTTCCGCCCTCGGAGCCCCGCGGGCAGCGCAGCAGCTGGGCTGTGGCCTCTCCCCCGGGACCGTGCAGGTCTCAGAACAATGCCGGGACAGGAAGCCACGCTCCAAGGCCCTCAGAGCTTTCTGGGCAGTGCTGGCAGCCAGGGGAGGATGGTGAGGTGCCCGGGCAGGGCGGCGGCCTGGGCCTGGCTGCCCGCCTCCCCACAATGGCCACCGTGCTGCGTGGCTTCGGTTGCTGGCGCAGCTCAGCGGGGCGTGGGGCGCAGACCACCTGGTCCTCCCCGCTCCCCACCACCCCCGCGTCCTGTTCACTCGTGGGGTCAGCGAGTTCAGGGAGCTGTGCAGCCACCATGGTCAACTGCAGAGCATGTTCACCACCCTGAAGAAAGATCTGGAACCCCCTCTGTCCCCCCCCAACAATGTCCCTACATCCCCTGTTCTCACAAACCCTGGATCTGTCTGGTCTTGGAACGCGCACATGTGTGGGCTCTGCTATCCCATGAGTAGGGGTGGTCTCCTGATGGGAAAGTGGGGTTCAGAGAGGTTGTCACACAGCCAAGGGAGGGCAGGACTGGGCTTGGTCCCCCCCCAAGTCCATGCTTCCCCCTGTGCTCTTCTCCCGCGCTGAAGCGCGGCCCTGGCCTGCAGCTGCCAGGCACTGTCTGCCTCTGACTTTCCCTTCTCGCGTGGATGGCGCTCAGAGGGAGACGGGTTCAGAGAGGCGAATGGACGCCGGGCGCCGTGGTGCACACCTGCCACCCCAGCTACTTAGAGGCTCACATCTGAGGGTCGTGGTTCAAAACCAACCCAGGCAGGAAAGTTTGCAAGACTCGAATCTCCCAGAAACCACCCAGACGCGGAGCTGTGGCTCCGGGAGTAGAGTTTGGAGCGCAGGAACTCAGGACAGCACCCAGCACCCTGAGTCCAGCCCCAGCATCCTGAGCTCCAGCCCCGCCCCCTGAGTTCCAGCCCCGCCCCCTGAGCTCCAGCCCCGCCCCCGGAGTTCCAGCCCCGCCCCCTGAGTTCCAGCCCCGCCCCCTGAGTTCCAGCCCCGCCCCCTGAGTTCCAGCCCCAGCATCCTGAGCTCCAGCCCCGCCCCTGAGCTCCAGCCCCGCCCCCTGAGCTCCAGCCCCTCCCCCTGAGTCCAGCCCCAGCATCCTGAGTTCCAGCCCCGCCCCCTGAGTTCCAGCCCCGCCCCCTGAGTTCCAGCCCCGCCCCCTGAGTCCAGCCCCAGCATCCTGAGTTCCAGCCCCGCCCCTGAGTTCCAGCCCCGCCCCCTGAGTTCCAGCCCCGCCCCCTGAGTTCCAGCCCCGCCCCCTGAGTTCCAGCCCCGCCCCCTGAGCTCCAGCCCCAGGACCCTGAGCTCCAGCCCCAGGACCCTGAGCTCCAGCCCCAGCATCCTGAATTCCAGCCCCGCCCCCTGAGTCCAGCCCCAGCATCCTGAGTTCCAGCCCCGCCCCCTGAGCTCCAACCCCACCCCCTGAGTTCCAGCCCCGCCCCCTGAGTTCTAGCCCCCCTGCTGAGCTCCAGCCCCCCCCCCCTCTCCCCCCCCCCCCCCCCTGAGCTCCAGCCCCAGGACTGGCACAAGAAAAATAAAAAGTGAGATCCAGGCAGGGCCAGTTAAGTGTGGCTGCGGTTAAGGGAGAAAAACACTCCTGGAAGAGATGTCAAGCCGGGCGCCAGGGGCTCACACCTGTCATCCTAGCTGCTCAGGAGGCTGAGGTCTGAGGATCTCGGTTCAAAGCCAGCCCGGGCAGGAAAGACCGTGAGACTCTTATCTCCAATAAACCACCAGAAAAACCAGAAGTGGCGCTGTGGCTCAAGCAAAAGCAGCTCAGGCACAGCGCCCAGGCCCCGAGTTCAAGCCCAGGACTGGCAGAAAAGAAAGAAGATGGCTCTGAGCCCAGCCGGGACGGGAGCGCGAGCGGCCGCAGCTCCCGCAGCCCGGCCCGGCCGCCCTTTCGGGTCGGGGGCGGGAGGGAGCCCGCGCGGGGCGCCGACAGAGCCCCGGGCGCCCCATTCCCGCCACGTCACCCGGATTCCACGCTCTGCGCCCGGCCGAGCGACGGCGCTGCCTCAGTTTCCTCCGGGGCGCGCGGAGGCGGGGCTCCGGGCCTGGGCGGCCCCGGGGTGCAGGAGGGGCCGGGCGGCGCGGCGGGGCCGGCCCGGGGTCACGTGGCGCGGCCGGGCCCCGCGGTGCAGGGCGTTCGCTGCCGGGGCGCGCGGGCCGGGACGCGGCGGCTGCGCAAGGGACGCGGAGCCCAGACCCGGGAGGGGCGGGCGAGCGCGCGGCGGCGCCCGGCGGCTCCTCCAGGTGAGCGGCGGGGCCGGGGTGGGGCGCGCCGTCGGGGCTCCCCGCCCGCGGGGCCCCGCGCCCGGGGTGGGGGCGGCGCGGTCCGGCCCGGCTGCCGGCCACTTCCTCTCCGGGCGCCGGCGCCGCCTCGCCGGGCCGGGCAGCGGGCGGGCGGCGGGGCGTCGTCGGGCCCGGGCCCGCGTGGGTTCGCGTCCCGCCCCGATCGCCGGCCCCGCGCCCGCCGGCTCCCCCGGGGCGCTGGGATTCCCGGGCCCCGCGCGCCCGTGCGCGGCCCCGACCCGGGACCCGGCGCGCAGCCACTTGGGGGACAGACCGCGGGGGGCCCGGAGCCGGAGCCGGGGCGGGCCGCGAACAGGTGGGCTCGCTGGAGGACCGTCTGGGGCCGGGGTCCTCCCCGGGGCGCCGCCGCCCGAGCCTGGAGCCGGGCGGGATCCCCGGCTCCGCGCGGGCCTCGCTTTCAGTTCTGCACGGCGCCCCGCGTGCCGGGTCCCGGGGCCCCGCGGGCCGCGCGCTCCGCGGCGCTGAGATCGGCCCGCACCCAGGGACCCGAGGGGCCGCCCGGCGCCCGGGGCAGCGGCGGGGCCGCCGGGAGGAGACGCGGGGAAGAGCCGCGCGCGCCGGGGACCCCGACGCGAAGTGGAGGGCCCCCACCGGCCCCGGCCCCGGCCTCCTCCTCCCCCCTGACCCCGACCCCAGTCCCGGCCTCCTCCTCCTCCCCCCCCCCCGCCCCGCCTTCTCCTCCGCCCTCCCCCCCTCCCCTCCGCCCTCCCCCCTCCCCTCCGCCCTCCCCCCCATCACCCCCGACCCCCTCCTCCGCCCCCTCCTCCGCCCCCTCGTTCCCCCCCCCCCCCCCGGGGTCGCCAAGCCTTTATGAAAATGGAATTCTGAAACGCAGCTTTCCACGCAGCTTTCCAGATCCGGTTGCTTAGAAATGCCCCATCTGCCCCTCCACCCAGTTTGGTCTTTCTGACACTCATCCGGGGTGCCACTGTGTGCCCCGCTGGTCTAGAACCCTCATCCTCCTGCTGTCTTGTCTGTGCTGAGTACAGCCCTCCTGTGTAAATGGATATGTTGTATATATAATATTTTTGGTCGGTCGTGGGTCTTGAACTCTGGGCCTGGGCGCCATCCTTCAGCTCTTCCACTCAAGGCGATTGCTCTACAGCGTGAGTCACAGCACCACGTCCTGCTTTTTCTGTGTATGTGGTGCTGTGGAATCGAACCCAGGGCTTCATGCATGCTAGGCAAGCACCCTACCGCTGAGCCACCTTCCCAGTCCTATTTTATTTATGTAGTTGTAAAGGAAAAGGGCAGTGAGAATTCATGATCTTTCTGTCTGTCTGGGGCTGAGGCTGGGTTTGGGGTTCTCTCCCATGGGTGTTCGATCATAAGTACCTGTCTCCAGTGGGTGGGAGGTGCGCCTGAGAGCTGGTGCTGGTATCTGAGTTGCTCCAGCAGCTACGAAGTGAGCAGTACTTGGAATCCCGAGGCGGGACGGCACCTTGCCCTGGTGGTTGTTATGAAAGGGCTTTGTACTCCCCACTTTGTCCTTGATTTTGCCCTTAGAACTCAAGAGGCACCTGGCTGGTGCACAGTGAGACCGGGTTCAAATCCTGGTGCTTGCGGTGTGACCTTGGCCAAGTCCCTTCACCTCTCTATTTTCCAAAATGACAGAGTTAATGTATCTTTGGTGGTTGGACCGGGGGCTGCCAGGCCATTGCGCCCGATGGGGCGGAGCTGCGGGCTTCCTTCCTGTCTGGCCGGATTCTGCCACCTGCGGGGTTCTGAGGGGCCAGGGCCTGCTCTGAAGGGGCTCTGGGGCGCCAGGGCTTGGCCTGTGTGTCTTTGATGAAGTGGTGCTGTACACATTGGATGTACCTGGGGGAAGCAGGGTGGCCCCGGGGAGCCGGGCTGGGGGGCTGTTGAGTCTCCTGACTAGCAACTGCGAATGCCAGCGGGTTCTCGGGTCTCCCTGCCGGCCTTCCTGCCACCTGGCAGTGGTGAGATCCAGACACTTCCTCTTCCCAGGTGCAACCTCTGACCTCTGAACCCCCACCACACCCCAGACACACGGGGGGGGGGGGGGGGGGGGCGGGGGCGGGTGTCTCACTACCCACCTTCCCTCACCATGACACTGGGGGAGGCCTGACTTCTATCCCACACCTGGGAAGGCCTGGGGTCCCAGGGCTGGGTGGAGGGAGGAAGGGCAGAGGGCAGGGCAGGGGTGGAGGGAGGAAGGGAAGGGCAGAGGGCAGGGCCTGGCTCTTTCTCTGCCTGCTGCACTTGCATTGTAGCCTTGGTTCCCAGAGCCTGGCAGAGAGCGGACCCTGGACCGGTGCCGGCCGGCCGGTGGGTGTGAAGTCAGGGTCTCGCGTGAGGGTCACTTTGGACCCATTTTCCAGGTGAGGGAAGGGATCTAGATTTTGGGCAGTGAGGTGACTGGAGGAGGAGGCAGCTGCTATGCTGGTTCTGGTGTTAGAATGGGGTCTCTCTATAGAGCTATTTTGCAACCTTGAAGTTGTTACAGAGTAACACCTGGGAGGGGGTGGAGCTGTTAAGGGAATTTGGAGAGATGGGGGGGCCGGGGGGGGGGGGGGGGGGGATAAGGATGCACTGCCCACCGGGGTTGGCTTAGGAGCGCTGTCTTTGCAGCCTTGTTGTAAGGTCTCAGGTACCTGAGCGCAGCTGTGCGGTTCACTTTCTTTTCCACAGCTGGGAATGGAGGCTCAGCCCAGGATCCTCTGGGTCCCTCATGGTCCCAGCGCACACAGTGTCCCTTCTGTTTGGGGCCAGAATAAGGGAGCGGTGCGGAGGTGCGCTCTGGCTGCCGCTGCAGGGCTTGGAGCAGGGTAACATTTTTTCCTGGTCTTCGGGCTCCAACTCGGCTTGGGCGCTGTTCCTGAGCTCCTTCTTTTGCTCAAGGCTAGCGTTCTACCACTTGAGCTACAGAACCACTTCTGACTTTTTCTGTGATTAATTGGAGATAAAGAGTCTCAGGGACTTTCCTGCCCAAGCTGGGTTGGGATTACAGGCGTGAGCCTCAGGTGCCCGGCTGGATGACATGGTTTGATTCCTGTCCTGAAGTCTTTCTGTCTGCTGGGTTGAGCATGGCCCCCAGGGGTCAGGGCTGATAGGGCACCCCAGGGCAGGTAATCAGAAGAGGGGGAGGGCTTGGACCCCAGGGGAGCCGGCGGAGGAGAGGGTTCGATTCTGGGTTTGCTGCCAGAGTTTGCTTGTGGGTGTGAGAATGCTCAGACAAGGATTTCTCCAGAACTCGGGCCTAAGCGCCTCTCTGATAAGCACCTGCCACCCACGCACATGCACACGGGCACTCGGCTGTGGCTTCGCCTTCCAGAATGTTCCAGCTGCCTGCTTAGAAGGGATGGATGGATGGACGGAGGCCTGGCAGGCAGCTCCCCCGGGATTTGACGTTTCCTGCCATTTTGGTTTGCTTTCCAGTCTCTCAGGACTCTACAGACATGTTGGGACGGCTTTTCTTTTTGTCTGTTCCTGGTTTGGGCGTGGGGCGTGGGGAGGTGTTAGAAGTCGCAGGAGGAGAGCGTGGGGTGCCGGAGCCCATCGGGGCTGCTTTGCTGATCTCACGCTGGACCCGAGCGGCTGCGTGATTTGGTTATTCAAAGCTGCTCTGCCGGTGGGTCGGGAGGTCAGGCGCCTCCCACAGCTGGATTTCCATTTAGGCCCTGCGACCTGCATGGATTCTCCCAGCAGCCAGCGACCTCCTCTTACTAGAACCTTCTCTTCCTCACAGCCATGACCTGTTAGCTAACTCACCCCACCTGAGCTGATTGAACTCTTTATCCCGCCCCACCAGAGTCCTTGCTTCTGCTGCTCCTGCCCGGCGTGACCGACCATGACCACCGTGGGCAACGTGGACACCCTTCCCGAGCATGAGAAGAGTCAGCTCAAGAGGGCTCTGGAGCTGGGCACCGTCATGACCGTGTTTAGTTTCCGCAAGTGCACCCCCGAGCGGAGGACCGTGCAGGTGATCATGGAGACGCGGCAAGTGGCATGGAGTAAGACGGCGGACAAGATGGAAGGCTTCTGTGAGTACTGGCCGGGACGGGCCGCTGGCCGGGACAGGCCCCTCCCCTGCTCCCCGCCTCCTCCTCCCCCCCCCCCCCCCCCCCCCCCCCGCCTTTGGTGGTTGGTGCTCCGGTGAATGAGTTTCTACCTTGTCGGCGCACAGAGCTTGCTCTATGGAGAAAGTGCATCCAGGAAAACTGTGCCGTGACAGATGCGTGGAACTGGCCAGTTTGGAAGCTGGCATTCCGACACTGTGCGGCCTCTGTCGGCTTGGACAGGGTGTCCATCCCCACGGGAGCTCGGTGGCCTCAGCCGTGGAAATGCCCAGCTTTGTAGCCAAATGCCAGCTGGAGTTTCCTGCGGACCCCAGCAGGGAGAGGCCTTTCTTGGCTCTGTCCAAGAGAGCAAACACATGGCTGAAGGTTCTAGAACTTTCCAGCACCACTCTGGTTCTGGTGGAGGAGCTGCCTCTCCTCTCCCTCACCTCCTTCCCGATTTGTTAGCACATCCAAGCTCCATGTGCAGGAGGCGCGCTTGACTTTTGATTTGTTCTTAATCGAAAATTTAAAACACATTCCTTGAATCCCAGCACTGGGGCAGAATCTCTAGTTTGAGGCCAACCTGGCTGTCTCGAATAACAAAGCAACACAAGACAACGGGTCAAAGAGTGGGGGTTGAGGCAGCTCATCGGTACGCGTGTCGGTACGCGTGTCGCCAGGTCCTTCACCCCCCGCGGCTCGCTCGTTACCAATTTCTTTTGTCTTCCAGAAACACTTTATGCTTGTGTAATATGTGTGTGTACGTTTTACACAAATGGGAACTCCTCTACAACCCTCTGTACCTTTTTCCCCTCCACTTCATAATTACCTGGGGGTGCTGACTTATCCCCGTTCTTTCCTGGCCTGGACCCGTTCTGGGCGTGGCTGCCGGGTGACAGCTCAACGCAGGACGTTTACTGCGAGTGTAGTAATCATCCTTTGCATTTTTGGTGGTTCATTGGACAGTAGAGTCTCATGGACTTTCCTGCCTGGATTGGCTTCGAACCACGATCCTCAGATCTCATCCTCCTGAGTAGCTGGGATGACAGGCGTGAGCCACCGGCGCCCAGTTTCCATATTTTTTCTTTAACTTGGCATCACGAAGAGGGGTCACCGTTACCTGAGGCAGGTAGCGAGTACATTTGTCTTTGGGCAGTGTCACCCTCCATACAGTTTTAAAGGCATCCAGTTACCCAGCCTGGGGATCAGCCCGGCATCTTATTGGTTTTGGATATTGTGTAGTCTCCTATTTTCCTGTGTCAGCCATCCGTTCTGGGAACACTTTCACAGCCAACTTGAGGCCCTCTCTTGGTATTTTCCATAGCACGGACCTCTGCAGGAGGACCAGAAGGCCACGCGTCGGGCCGGGGCCCAGTGTGGTCAGTGTGTTCGTCCATCCGCCCCACCTCCACGCCTGCCAGGGTCTGGGCAGGCGCCATTCAGAGTTTGCAAATGGGGCAGCGAAAGCCCAGTCCCCGGGGCGTGGCCCTGCTTCCTTCCCTCCTGACGGTGTTTGCTCTGGCTGGGCTGGGAAAACCTCAGCAGCCATCAGGCTTCTCTTGGCCACAGGACCAACAGTCTGTCCCCGACTGGCACCGCTGCGTGGGTGCGTGGTGAGCCCGGATGAAGGCTGCTGTTCTTCCTCGGCCCCGCCTCCTCCGTGGAGTGACCAGCCAGGGCTGGCGGCTGACGCTCGGGGCTGGCGGCTGGCGCTCGGGGCTGGCCGTGCTGACTCTTGCTGGCGTCCGTTTTCCTTCCCATGTTTGAGCCGAGCGTGGGGGGCTCCCGCCTGTCATCCTGGTCACTCAGGAGGCTGAGATCTGAGGATCTAGGTTCACAGCAACCTCGGGCAGGAAAGTCTGTGAGACATGTATCTCCAAACCAGCAAAAAGCCAGAAGTGGAGATGTGGCTCAAGTGGTAGAGCATAGCCTAGAACAAAGAAGCTCAGGAATAGCATCCAGGCAGTGGGTTCAAGATGCAGTGCTGGCAGGTGGGTGCCCATGTGTGTGTGTACACACGCATACACTCATGAGCATGTGTGCGTACGCACACCCACACGCGCGTGAATAAGGCTTCAGTGACTTGCAAATTGAAGTGGGTTCCAGAAATACCTGCTGTGCAGAGTCCCCAGCAGAATTTTCTCTGGATTGAAAGGACTTGAACTTATTTCCATTCCCTTCCTTTTAGCTTCTGGAAGCTTCCCTCAGTAGATGTTTCATTGACAGGTGTTGTATAGCTAACCAACACTTCTAACTATCCTTATCAAGAGGATAGCTACCATTTTTATTTTTATTTTTTTTATCATTTTCACTTTATGAAGCAATAGTTCTGTTGAAGCCTGCCATAGAATTCATCCATTATGACGTATAATCTAGTTTGTTTGCTTTTTAGTGTGTTTATGGATCGGTGCCAGTGCAATTAGTTAATATTAAAATGATTTCAAATCCCATACACTGAGCAGTTGCCCCCTCTGCCTCAGTTTCTGGCAATAATAAATTTGCCCTGCGTGTTTGCTGATCCTGGACACTTCACATGAAGCAATCATAATTGTGGCCTTCGCTTCTGACTTCTGATTTAGCATGTTTTGGACTTAATCTTCATTGCAGCATGTGTCAGGACTTTCTTGCTTTCTATTGCTGTGTAATATTCCATTGCCTGGAGAGGTGACTTCTGCTGCCTTGGTGGTCATACATTGCTTCCTCATCTTGGATCAGAGATCCTATTTGCTAAGAGCTATTTTCAGGCATAAAAAGGACCACTTTTAGCCTGAAGGGCCACGGTTAGCTTCGTAGCTGGCTGAGTCTGGCCGGGACAGTGTTATAGAACGCCATCTGAAAGCCAAACCAAAAGCCAAACTTCCATGGTTCAGATGGCAGAGCACTTGCCGAGCAAACTCCAGAGCCTGTGTTCAATCTCCAGTACTGTGCTAATTTTTTTTTGTGTGTGTGTTGGTCATGGGGCATGAGCTTAGGGCCTAGGCGATGTCCCCAAGCTTTTTCACTCAAGGCTAGAGCTCTACTACTTTCTTCCAGTTTTCTGGCAGTTAATTGGAGATAAGAGTTTAATGGTCTTTCCTGCCAGGGCTGGTTTTGAACCATGATCCTTAGATCTCAGCTTCCTGAGATCTACAGCTGGTGTGGTGGCCTGAGCCTATCTAGATCCTAGTTATGTTGGAGGCATTCAGAAGGCTCTCAGTCCGGCCTAGTGCATACCCTGTCCCCGAACCCCTTTCTCTCAGGCCTGGAAAGCCGCGATCCCTATGGATCTGCCTCTTTTGAGCGTCTCATATTCATGGCAACACTTAGTGTGAGACCTTTGGTGTCTGCTTTCTTTTGTTTACAGTAGTGTTCTTGAGGTTTTCCATGCTGTGTGGAGTATGCCAGTGCTTCTTTTATATGTCTGAGTAGGATTCCGTTCCATGAATAGACCACACTTGAAAAAAATCCATTGAATCCAGGTGCTGGTGGCTCATGCCTGTAATCCTAGCTACTCAGAAAGCTGAGATCTGAGGATCGAAGTTTGAAGTCAGCCTGGGCAGGAAAAGGCCATGAGGCTCTTTTATCTCTAACAATGCCCCCAAAACCAGATGTGGAGCTATGACTCAAAGTGGTAGAGCACTACACACACGTCCTCCATTCCTCCATTCCTTCATGGACATGGGGATTTCTTCCGTCTTTTGGGTGTTAGCACACTGTGTCCCTGTGGATATCCATGCATGGCTTTGGCTTCGGCGTGGGCTTTCAGTTATTTAGGACGTATACCTTGATGTGGGGTTGCTCTGGTTGGTCCGTTGGGGGAGTTACCGGCTCCCTTGTGTGGGACCATGCCATTTTGTGTTTTCCTTCTGGCTGTTTTGGGGGTGAGCCTCACTGTGCCCCAAGGGGGTTGAACCTGTGATGTCTGCCAGTGAGAATGGCCAGGAGAGTCCTGAGGGGCTCGGGGCCGCCTGGGGCCCCAAACCACCAGCTCAGGGTTGGAGTTCCAGCTCTGTCTCGTGCCGTGTGCAGCCTTGAACCAACACCGGGGCCTTCCCACTGCAGAACAAAGAGAGACGGGGCTCAGGCAGGCGCCGGGGGCCTGGGCGCCGTGAATGCTGCCGCAAGGAGGCGGAGGTGGTTTTTGCTTCTCTGGGAGACCCTGGGATGTTTTGCCCCTGATGGGCACCCAGGGATGGGCCGCTGACGCCTCTAACGTGGCCTTTCTACTCCCTGTGGCCCTGTGGCCTCCGCTAGGCCTCACCTGCGGCCCTGGGCATGCGCGTCATCACTTCCAAGAGCAGCCTGGCCTTGGCTCTGTCCCGCTGTCCGCGTGGCTTCCGTGGGCATTCCTGCACAGCTACATGTAAACGAATGAATAAGAGAGAGAGGAGAAGCCCTCAAGGTTTCTGAAGTCTGGGCCCTGGAGCTTTCGTGATAGCACTTTTTGTGTGCCAATACTGGGCCTTGAACTCAGGGCCTGGGTGCTGTCCCTGAGCTCTTTTGCTTAAGGCTCATGCTCTACCACTTTGGGTCACAGTACCACTTCCAACCTTCTGGTGGCTCATTGGAGATGAGAGTCGCACGGACTTTCCTTCCTGTGGCTGTCTTGGAACTGTGATCCTCAGATCTCAGCCTCCTGAGTAGTGAGGATGACAGGCGTGAGCCACCGGGCCCGGCTATCACTGTATCTCAGGTTATTATTGGTCAAAGTGGGTTTCCAGGGCAGGGAGAAGAAACAGACCTGTGTGCTTAGTGGGAAGAGCGTGGGAGGTGTGTCTCATTGTTCTAGAATCTTCTTCACCCTCTGTCATCCTGAGGAACACTGTCCACCCTTTCGTGCAGCTGTGTCCTATGTCCCTAAAGCCTTGGTTGATTAAAGTTCTCCCAGGCACCGTGGCTCACACCTGCCATGCTAGCTACTCAGGAGTCTGAAATCTGAGGATGGCGATTTGAAGCCAGCTCAGGCAGGAAAGTGCCTGAGACTCTTTTGTTTTTTTTTTTTTTTTTTTGGGGTCCGGTTGTGGGGCCTGAACTCTGGGCCTGGCACTGTCCCTCAGCTCTTCAGCTCAAGGCTAGCACTCTACCACTTGAGCCACAGCGCCACTTCCGGCTTTTTTCTTTTTGCTTATGTGGTGCTGAGGAATCGAACCCAGGGCCTCAGGCATGCAAGGCAAGCGCTCTACCACTGAGCCACCTTCCCAGCCCATGCGTGAGACTCTTATCTCCAATTAGCCACCAAAAAGCTGGAAGCGGAGCTGTGGTTCAAGTGGTATAGCTCTAGTCTTAAGTGAAAAGATGCAAGCTCAGGAACAGCACCCAGGACCTGTGTTCAAGTCCCAGTACTCACTTTCTCTCTCTCTCTGTCTCTGTCTCTCTGTCTGTCTCTCTCTCTCAAGTTCTCATGCTACATTTGCTATGCAAGGAGACCCAAGTGTGTATGCAGAGTCTCAGAGGGACGCCTGCCAATGTGAAAATGTTGGTCTGGTCAGTTCAAGGCCAAACAAGCTGTGTCCTGCATCTCCAGTGCAGCTCACACCTGCATCTCCTACGTAGCTCACACCTGCATCTCCAGTGCAGCTCACACCTGCATCTCCCGTGTAGCTCACACCTGCATCTCCAGTGCAGCTCACACCTGCATCTCCCGCATAGCTCACACCTGCATCTCCAGTGCAGCTCACACCTGTATCTCCCACGTAGCTCACACCTGCACCATCAGTGCAGCTCACACCTGCATCTCCAGTGCAGCTCACACCTGCATCTCCCGTGTAGCTCACACCTGTCTCCCGTGTAGCTCACACCTGCACCATGAGTGCAGCTCACACCTGCATCTCCTGCATAGCTCACACCTGAATCTCCCGCGTAGCTCACACCTGCATCTCCAGTGTAGCTCACACCTGCATCTCCAGTGTAGCTCACACCTGCATCTCCAGTGCAGCTCACACCTGCATCTCCTACATAGCTCACACCTGCATCTCCTACATAGCTCACACCTGCATCTCCTACATAGCTCACACCTGCATCTCTTACATAGCTCACACCTGCATCTCCAGCGTAGCTCACACCTGCATCTCCTACATAGCTCACACCTGCATCTCCAGCATAGGTCACACCTGAATCTCCAGCATAGGTCACACCTGCATCTCCCGCGTAGCTCACACCAGCATCTCCCATATAGATCACACCTGTATCATCAGCGTAGCTCACACCTGCATCTCCAGTGTAGCTCACACCTGCATCTCCCGTGTAGCTCACACCTGGATCTCCAGTGCAGCTCACACCTGGATCTCCAGTGCAGCTCACACCTGCATCTCCCGCGTAGCTCACACCTGCATCTCCAGTGTAGCTCACACCTGCATCTCCAGTGTAGCTCACACCTGCATCTCCAGTGTAGCTCACACCTGCATCTCCAGTGTAGCTCACACCTGCATCTCCAGTGTAGCTCACACCTGCATCCCCCGCGTAGCTCACACCTGCATCTCCCGCGTAGCTCACACCTGTATCTCCCGCGTAGCTCACACCTGCATCCCCTGCGTAGCTCACACCTGCATCTCCCGTGTAGCTCACACCTGCATCCCCCACGTAGCTCACACCTGCATCTCCCGTGTAGCTCACACCTGCATCTCCAGTGTAGCTCACACCTGCATCTCCAGTGTAGCTCACATCTGTATCTCCCGCGTAGCTCACACCTGCATCTCCCGTGTAGATCACACCTGCATCTCCCGTGTAGATCACACCTGCATCATCAGCACAGCTCACACCTGCATCTCCCATGTAGCTCACACCTGCATCCCCCGCGTAGCTCACACCTGTTTCTCACATCTGCATCCCCTGCGTAGCTCACACCTGCATCTCCCGTGTAGATCACACCTACATCATCAGCACAACTCACACCTGCATCTCCCGCGTAGCTCACACCTGCATCTCCAGTGTAGCTCACACCTGCATCTCCAGTGTAGCTCACACCTGCATCTCCAGTGTAGCTCACACCTGCATCCCCGGCGTAGCTCACACCTGCATCTCCAGTGTAGCTCACACCTGCATCTCCCGCGTAGCTCACACCTGCATCTCCCGTGTAGATCACACCTGCATCCCCTGCGTAGCTCACACCTGCATCCCCCGCGTAGCTCACACCTGCATCTCCCACGCAGCTCACACCTGCATCCCCTGTGTAGCTCACACCTGCATCCCCCGCGTAGCTCACACCTGCATCTCCCGTGTAGCTCACACCTGCATCTCCAGTGTAGCTCACACCTGCATCTCCAGTGTAGCTCACATCTGTATCTCCCGCATAGCTCACACCTGCATCTCCCGTGTAGATCACACCTGCATCTCCCGTGTAGATCACACCTGCATCATCAGCACAGCTCACACCTGCATCTCCCATGTAGCTCACACCTGCATCCCCCGCGTAGCTCACACCTGTTTCTCACATCTGCATCCCCTGCGTAGCTCACACCTGCATCTCCCGTGTAGATCACACCTACATCATCAGCACAACTCACACCTGCATCTCCCGCGTAGCTCACACCTGCATCTCCAGTGTAGCTCACACCTGCATCTCCAGTGTAGCTCACACCTGCATCTCCAGTGTAGCTCACACCTGCATCCCCAGCGTAGCTCACACCTGCATCTCCAGTGTAGCTCACACCTGCATCTCCCGCGTAGCTCACACCTGCATCTCCCGTGTAGATCACACCTGCATCCCCTGCGTAGCTCACACCTGCATCCCCCGCGTAGCTCACACCTGCATCTCCCACGCAGCTCACACCTGCATCCCCTGCGTAGCTCACACCTGCATCCCCCACGTAGCTCACACCTGCATCTCCCGCGCAGCTCACACCTGTTCCTCACACCTGCGTCTCCTGTCTAGTGTCCCTCTCTCCTTGAGGGAGAAGGAGCTCAGGGAGCACTTCGGGGTGGGAGGAGGGACCCGAAGGGGAAGTCTGACCGGGGAGGGGCCTGGAGCCCGCGCTCGCCGGTTCCTCTGGCGCCGGCTCGACACTTCCCCTGTGACAGGGCTGGTCCCTGACCTGTGAGGCCAGGTTGTACCGCCTGCGTGGCGGGCTGCGCGAGGGTTTGGGCGCTGCTGTGCGCAGCCCTCCGCGGTGAGGCCCGTCGCTGCCCGCGGCCCTCCTCCCCGAGAGCCTGGGCTCCGTCTGTGCTTGTTGCCACCTGCTCAGCCTCATGTTCCACCAGACCCGTGCCTGTGCTCTGGGGGCTCTTCCTGCGAGTGCTCATGGCATTGATGCGTCGCTTCTGCCCTTGTGTCATGACCAGCATGCACCAGGAGCATGGCGGCGCGGCGTGGGTGGAGGCCTGTGTGTAGAGGCCTGTGTGTGTGGAGGCCTGTGTGTGTGGAGGCTTGCATGGGTGGAGGCCTGTGTGTGCGTATGTGTGTGTGTGTATGTGTATAGGCCTCTGTGTGTGTAGAGGCCTGTGTGGATGGAGGCCTGCATGGGTGGAGGCCTGTGTGGATGGAGGCCTGCATGGGTGGAGGCCTGTGTGGATGGAGGCCTGCATGGATGGAGGCCTGCATGGGTGGAGGCCTGTGTGGATGGAGGCCTGCATGGGTGGAGGCCTGTGTAGATGGAGGCCTGCATGGATGGAGGCCTGCATGAGTGGAGGCCTGTGTGGATGGAGGCCTGCATGGGTGGAGGCCTGTGTGGATGGAGGCCTGCATGGGTGGAGGCCTGTGTGGATGGAGGCCTGCATGGATGGAGGCCTGCATGAGTGGAGGCCTGTGTGGATGGAGGCCTGCATGGGTGGAGGCCTGCGTGGATGGAGGCCTGCATGGGTGGAGGCCTGCATGGGTGGAGGCCTGTGTGGATGGGGGCCTGCATGGGTGGAGGCCCGCGTGGGTGGAGGCTGCGTGTTTGTAGAGGCCTGCGTGGGTGCAGGCCATCCTCCCTGCCGGCCTCAGTGCTGCCCCTTGGTTGCAGCACAGCTGATGGGCATCCGGAGCTTTCGGGTCATCTGTCCAGCAGCGCCAGTGCTTCTGGAGGCCTCTGTGGCCTGGTCAGGGGCCGGGCAGGGCTGCCGGGGACACCCTTCATCGGATGGATGGAGGGTGGACAGCGTGGTTGGAGCAGCTCGCCCGGATCCCCTCTGTCCCGTTTCCATGGAAACCCAGGAGCACGTCACCCTCACCCTGGAAGGAGACGGGAGTGTGGAGGGCAGGCCGCAGGGAGGGCAGGCCGCGTGGGGGCAGCCTGCGTGGAGGGCAGGCCGCGTGGGAGTTGATCAGAAAGAGATGATTTTTGTCTTTGTAAATCTGTAGAAGCTCTTTGGATTTCAGGGAGTCGGGGGGTCCCTACCATCACAAAAGCGTCAGCTTTTTAGTGAGCATTTAGGGTGTTCGTTTGTTCTTTCTTCTTTCTTTCTTTCTTCTTTCTTTCAGTCAGTTGTGGGGCTTGAACTCTGGGCCTGGACGCTGTCCCTCAGCTCTTCAGCTCAAGGCGAGCTCTCTACCACTTGAGCCACAGCGCCACTTCCAGTTTTGTGGTGGTTCATTGGAGATAAGAGTCTCATGGACTTTCCTGACCCGGCTGGCTTTGAACCACGATCCTCAGATCTCAGCCTCCTGAGTAGCTCGGATGACAGGCGTGAGCCACCGGCGCCCGGCAGGGTGCGCTTTCTTGGGGTTGCATCTGACTATCATGAGCGGTGCCCTGGTCTGCACGGACCGTCCCTAGTACATTCCCGCCTCCATTTCCATTTTGTGTTCTGCAGTGTTGGAACCCAGGGCCTCACTCATGCCAGGCAAACACCCTTGAGCCCCAGCCTCAGTTTCCCCTTTTATGCAGTGAGGGGGAAAAATGTTACTACTGTGGAGTGGGATTTGGTAGGGATTACATGCGTGCTCCCAGCAGGCGTCCACGTGTGTGTGTGTGTGTGTGTGTGTGTGTGTGTGTGTGTGTGTGGATTGTGACCCAGGCTTCTCCATTGCACCTGCTCTGGGTGGTAGGGGCGAGGCGTGTCTAGCGTGGGCTGCGGTGCGGGGCTGCGAACCACGACGCACATCGGAGCAGCCTCGGCGGCGCAGGCCTTGCTGGCGGCTGCAGGCCTGTGTGTCCTGGTGTAGGCCATCCGGTGCCGCTGCCCCTTTGGAGGCGGGTGGACCCTGGGTGCCCGTTGTCTGTCCCCTGGCCTCGGCGACCGCGCTGGGCCCCGAGTGTGGCGGGAGCAGCACCTGCCTGGGTTGAGCCTCAGGAAGTGGCCACTGTTGAAAACAAGCCTGTGCAGCCGGCGGTGAGCGCCGGGCCCCTGAGCGGATCACTGGAGTGCAGGCGCTGAAAATAGACGCTGTCCGCGAGTCCCCGCCCGAGGGATGGTGCTCAGGCTTTGCATAATTTCCTTCCCACAGCGAGAGGTTTTCATTACAAACAACTTTTGGGGACCAAACTTAAAACAAGCAAACAAAAGACAAAACCACGCTCAAAGGTCCAAACTCCTCCCCCCCCTTCTGTCTCAATAGTACCAAACAAGAGCCAGACACAGGCACAGGTTCAAATCCCAGATTCAGCACTTGCAGGCTGAGTGGTTTTAGACAAGCTTCTTAACTTCTCTGTGCCTCTGTGTGTGATCACACCAGCCTGTGTGCAAAGAAAAGCAAGCAAGCCTTTGACGTGCATTTGAGACGGTGCCGATGCCCATTAACCCCATCTCCTCTCCTTCCTCCTCCGCCTGGCCTAGAACTCGTGCTTAGTCCTCGTTGCTTCCAGCCAGTGTGGCAGGCCTGGAGGAGATGATTCCAAGGCTCTTTTGTTGTTAGTGTTTGCGATGCAAGGCTTGAACTCAGGGAGCAGGGCTCAGGCAGGTGCAGGGGATCTGCGCTGGGTCTAGGGGGCCGGGGACACCAGGACAGGTGCAGTGCGTGAACCGCGTGGCCCAGCCTGTCGGCAGCGTGGGCCGGCTGGGTTTGCAGGCTGCTTCTGCAGAGCCTCCCTTTGCAAGCGTTGACTTAGCAGACACTCAGACCTCTCCGAGCCCCGCTGCAGCCTCCTGGGGCTCCGGCCGGCCTCGGTCGCTCTGTCATCTTGCCGTGGTGGCCGGTGTCTTCCTCCGAGTAGGCCGGCCGTAGGGTTGGTTGGCACGGCCGGGGCGTGATGCCACATCCTGGGAGGACACACGGACGCTGTCCTCCAGGGCCTGGGCCGCTGGAGTCAGACAAGGCGGTGGGGTGGCGTGAGGCCTGCCCAAGGCGCTCTGTGCGTTTGAACTCCTTTCCCCTTGACATGGCTTTCTTTTCTTTGAGTTATGGAACTTAAGAAAAATTAAAAAAAGGCGGGGGGGGGGGGGGAGACAGGCACTGGTGGCTCACACCTGTAATCCTACTTACTTGGGAGGCTGAGATCTGAGGATGGAGTTGTGAGGCCAGTTCAGGCAGGAAAGCCTGTGAGACTCTTATCCAATTAGAAAAAAAAAAAAAAGGCAGGTTGAGCAACAGCAACAAAATGATGCACGTGCTTGAGACCCTGAGTTCAGACCCCAGTCCCGGCGCACGGCGCATGTACGCCCAAACAAAAACCCCGGCAAGATGAAGACGAGAGAGCAGGTGGCGTTCTGAAGCTCGGCCTGGAGCTCCCTGAGGTGAGCTTGGCCGCCAGCCTCTCCCCTCGCACGCCCTGCCGTGGCTTTTTGTCTGTGCTGTGCTTGTGTGGACCCGGAGGGGCACTGAGGCAGGTGCAGAGGGAAGAATGAGCACTGTGAGAGGATAGGTGTGAGTCCTGGCACGTGCTAAGGCCCTGTGGTCGAGGAGCGTGTGTTGTGCTTTGCGAAAGTGGCGGGAAGTGAGTTTGGGAACTCCACGTGTGGCGATCTTGTCTTGACTGATCTTCCCTTGTACTCTTTTTCTTTTCCTTTTCTGAGACCAGGATTTAAACTTGGCATCTGATGCTTTCGCTCATTAGCTAGATCTTTACCACCTGAGCCATGCGAGCTGAAGAGCTCAGGGACAAACAGCATCCAGGCCCAGAGTTCAAGCCCCACAACTGACAAAAAAGTAATATATTAGATGCTCAGTAAGATAAGCGTGAGTGACTTACAGCTGTCACCCAAATCCAGACGTGGGCCACCGCTGCCCCTCCCCCACCGCCATCCCCACCGCCTCCCTCTCCAGCCCGCGCCTCGGTTTCCTTGGTAGGTCACCGTTCACAGGCAGGGCTTTTGTCTTAGCCTCTCTATAGCCTGGCATTCTGCCAGCTCAGCTGATACAGCTGCTACGGTCAGATATGCCCATTTACTGGAACCACCGTGTGTGCGTGTGTGTGTGTGCGCGCATGCATGTGTGTGTGTGTGTATGTGCACACACATGTGCACGCAGGCCAGTCCTGGGGTTTGAACTCAGGGCCTGGGTGCTGTCCTTTAGCTTTTCTGCTCTACCACTTGAGCATCACCCCCATTTCTGGTGTTTTTGCTTTGTTTTTTAACTGGTGAACTGGAGATAAGAGTCTAGCAGACTTTCCCACGCAGGCTGGCTTCGCATTGGGATCCTCTGATCTCTGCCTCCAGAGAAGCTGGGATTCCGGGCGTGAGCCGCCGTGCCGGGTGTAGAAGCTTAAGTGGTGGCACTCTCTGCTCTGGGTTCCTGCGGCGGGTCTGTTTGGTTGTCTAAGAACGGTGCCAGGCCCGTGGGCCTCGGGTGGCTCAGGGCTTTAGCGCCTGTGGGCCGTGCGTGGACATTGTCCGCGCTGTGGGCGGCACGGTGGGCCTCCCTGGTGCTGTGGCCTCCTGTGGAGGCCCACCCTTGCTCACCCCGGGTGGGGAGAAGGAAGGGGTGCAGGGCAGTGCCCAGGGCGAGACCCGGGGCGGGGATCCTGGGCCCGGGCCGCAGACCCTTGTGTAAGGAGGCGTTCCCCGCCTGGGGACCCCCAGAGGCTGGGCCCTGGCCCTGGCCGCCCCCCCCCCCCCCGCCCGGCGCAGGGGAAGGAAGTGTCTCACCTCCTGGCCGCGCTACAACAGGAACTGCACGGCCGCCGCGCTGCCCGGCCTGGGGTTTGCAAAATGCCCGGCCCAGTGGGGAAACGCGGGCGCTAACCACAGCGTGCGCAGGCCAGGCCCCAGCAGCGGCCCCGGCCCTGCGGGCGGCTGTAGGAAGCACTGAGCCCGGTGGTGGTCACCTTGGGGGGGGGGCTCGGCCATGGTCCAGCCTCTGGCTTCACCCCCGAGGGTGGGGGCGGGGCTTGGCCCCCCCCCCCCCCCCGGCCCCCCTCAAAGCCTTCACCGCCCGGGTGACGTGGACAGGTTGGAGTGGAGATCTCTCCTGGCCTCTGCTCAGGCAGCAGCCATGTTTTAGGAAAGGTCACTGTGTCCAGTCCCAGGGGACCCCCCCCCCCAACTCCCTCCCCCCTCCTGCAGGCGCATGCGCTTCTCTGCCTAACTTCCTGGAGAAGTCAGGTGCTCAGTGGACGCGCGCGAGGGCCGGCCCGCTGCCTCGGGGTGGGGTGGGGTGGGGTGGGGTGGGGTGATGGCTGGCTGTTCAGAGCCAGGTGACTATGGAGTAGGCCGGGTGAAGCGCGGGCCTTCCTGTGGGCAGCGCGGGCGGAGGCTGGGCGGGGACGCGGCCAGAGTAGTGGCAGGCAGCCGGGCGAGCAAGAAAGGGGAAGTCCTGGGGAGGAAGGGACTCACACAAGCGGCGTCAGGACCGGGCCTGCACACGGGGCCCTGCTCTCCGTGAGGACAGCCGCTGCTTCCTGACCCTGGCCTTGGGGAAATGCTCATGGCATGTTCAGGGTCCGAGGGGGGCTCAGGGACCTGTGGCAAAAGTCCCTTTAAAGAGCTGGAGCTGGCCGTCTGCCGGTGGCTCACGCCTGTCATCCTGGCTACTCAGGAGGCTGAGATCTGAGGATCGTGGCTTGAAGCCGGCCTGGGTGGACAAATCTGAGAGACTTATCTCCAAGTAAGCAGCACAAAGCTAAAAGTGGCTCAGGTGGTAGAGCACTGCTCTTGGCAAGTCCTAGGACTGATGCATGTGTGCGTGCACACACACACACACACACACACACACACACACACACACACACACGAGGTGGAAGGATCACAGCCTGTCCAAACCACCCCTGCCTATGCCGTCTGGGCTCTCTCCAGGGCTTGGCTCTGTCATCAGCCTGAGGGTCTTGAGCTGACATTGTCCGGCCTGGCCTGGCCCTGGGGCTGAGCGGAGACACCTAGAAACTCCCAGCCTCTTCTGTGGTCACTCGCTAAATATGAGGGCACCCCCCCATCTTATCTGATGATTGACTTTGGCAGTAGGAACCCTGAATGAATACTGTGGTAGCTCTCTGTGGCACAGAGCCTTAACCTGGCTTTAAAGTCTTCAGGAGAGGGGCTGCGTGGGTGGCTCAGTGGTAGAGTGCTTGCCTCTCATGCATGAAGCCCTGGGTTTGAATCCTCAGTACCACATACACAGAAAAAGCTGCAAATGGTGGTGCGGTTCAAGTGCTAGGGCGCTAGCCTTGAGCAAAAGAAGCTCAGGGACAGTGTCCAGGCTCTGAATTCAAGCCCCAGGACTGGCGTAAATAAATAAAGTCTCAAGGAGACTTTGAGCTGGCATTGGACCTGGGGGGGGGGTGCGCTGTGGGCATGCCCCCGGAAATGGGAGCCACTGGACCCATCCTTTGTCTCGGGCATCAGAACCCAGCCAGATGGCCCTGGGCTGTCTCCACCTGCCTGAGCCCACTCCTGTCAAGGTGGCTGGGGATGCTCGCCATCCCGTCGGGTGTCTCCGTCCTGAACTTGACCTTGGCAGGGCCCCGGAGGGCACTGACCTTGGGGCTCAGACCCCAGCCCTTAGCTCCCAACCCCCCCCCCCCCAGCCTGGTTATATAAAAGGGAGTCCGAGGCCACTTCCTGGGGCTTCAGAAAGTGTTCGGCCTGTGGTGGGGGTACTGAGGCCTCTCTGCATGGCTGCGCCTGCTGGTTAGAGCGTCAGGATTGTGGGTTCGGTTCTGAGCCCCCTCCCCCTGTTGTGGATGGGTCCTGAGTGGATAGAGATGAGCTTTGTTTGCGGCAGAGACGGTGAGGAGCCGGTGGCCAGGCTGCTGCCGTCTGCCCTCGGGCCTGCGCTGGACGCTGGGGAGGGTGACGGAGGGCCTTTGAGCACTAGCTTCCGAGGGTGCCATCCTGCTCCGTGGAAAGGCAGAAGGGAAGCCATCTTCCTGGCACCACGCGCTTGGGGTGCCCGCTCTGCCCTCGGCCGCAGGACGGCGGGCAGAGCGCTTCCTTTGCTCTGAGGAGCGTAGCAACTCCTCCATCAGAGCAGCGAGAGCGTCACGTGGATCATCGAGCAGAGCCGTGAGGGCCGTGCCCTGGCACCCGTGCCCGCGCTCCGAGCCCTTCGCTTGGAGACTTACGCAGACGCGTGTCCCCGCTGTGTCGCCGGCATCCCGGACTCCCAGCTGATTTCCTGCATCCGAAGCTCTTTCTCCCGCGCCGGGGATGGGGGTCTGCGCTGGAGGGGCTGGCCGGGGGTGGGGGTCTGCGCTGGAGGGGCTGGCCGGGGGTGGGGGTCTGCGCTGCAGGGGCTGGCCGGGGGTGGGGGTCTGCGCTGCAGGGGCTGGCCGGGGGTGGGGGTCTGCGCTGGAGGGGCTGGCCGGGGGTGGGGGTCTGCGCTGGAGGGGCTGGCCGGGGATGGGGGTCTGCGCTGCAGGGGCTGGCCGGGGGTGGGGGTCTGCGCTGCAGGGGCTGGCCGGGTGTGGGGGTCTGCGCTGGAGGGGCTGGCCGGGGGTGGGGGTCTGCGCTGCAGGGGCTGGCCGGGGGTGGGGGTCTGCGCTGCAGGGGCTGGCCGGGGGTGGGGGTCTGCGCTGGAGGGGCTGGCCGGGGGTGGGGGTCTGCGCTGCAGGGGCTGGCCGGGGGTGGGGGTCTGCGCTGGAGGGGCTGGCCGGGGGTGGGGGTCTGCGCTGGAGGGGCTGGCCGGGGGTGGGGGTCTGCGCTGGAGGGGCTGGCCGGGGGTGGGGGTCTGCGCTGGAGGGGCTGGCCGGGGGTGGGGGTCTGCGCTGGAGGGGCTGGCCGGGGGTGGGGGTCTGCGCTGGAGGGGCTGGCCGGGGGTGGGGGTCTGCGCTGGAGGGGCTGGCCGGGGGTGGGGGTCTGCGCTGCAGGGGCTGGCAGGGCTGTGACCCCCCACCAGTTTCGCACTTGTGCTGGGAGCTGCGTGTGTGGCTGCTCTTCACCTGGGTGACCGCGTGGCCTCCTCCATCTTTGTGGGGCTGTTCTGTGTCTCCCTTCCCCCCCTTTTTTAAACATTCCCATCTTTGTGTGTGTGTGGGGGGTCTGCAGATTTGAACACGTGGCCTTGTGCTTGCTAGACAAGTTCTCTGGCCACTTAAGCCTCCCCTCCTGTTCGTAGTCCTCCCCTCCCCCGGTCGTGTCTCCCGCTGGGATCTTGCTGCCTCTGTCTCCCAGTTGCTGGGCGGTGGCAGTGTCCCCACACCCAGCCTTAACGGCTCTCTTCTGGCCGGGACTCCAGCCATCTTAACTGTCCCTCTCCAAAGCCCCCATTGCGCAGGTCCCAGGACCCCTCTCCCTCTAGCCTTCATCGTTCATCTCCAGGCTCAGAAAGGGCAGGACTAGAACCTTCTTCAGCCCACATCCGAGTCGCCTAGAGTTTTTGTGCCCCGAGGGACTTGTCACCAGGCCAGAGCTGGTGACTTCCTGCCTCGTCTTCCCCAACCCGGCGTGTAGAGATAATAAACAGCCTTGCAGACGGGCATGGGCGTCTGAGAGCCCTCGCTGTGCTGTTGGCGCATGAATGGAGGTTCTGGGAAGGAAGACGGACCAGGGGTTCCTTTAGAAGGTTCTGGAGTCCAGGTGCTTGAAACTGAAAAATAGTTGTCAGTATTCTCAGAACCCTTCTTTGCCTGTTAAGTACATGCACGCGTGTGCGAGTACGCATGCGCACACACACGTACTCAAAGCACAGGGCTGCTGGCCGGCCGAGCTGGCAGTGATGGGGGATGGTCCTTAGTGAGGAGCCCGGCTGCCCTTGTGCGCCTTGCGCTTCTGCGGCCGGGTTCGGCTGGCGTCCCCGCTGCCTGCCGCAGTGAGCCCGGCCCTCCACAGGTGCTTCCTCTGGGTTGATGCCGGGCTCATCAGGAGGCTTCAAGACCATGTATTTCTGGCCTGGCTAGAAATAGCGGGGTGCTGCCAGGACAGAGGCAGCCGAGGGGTGGGGACGTAGCCGCCGGGGTGTGTGGGGGAAGTGAAGAGGGATTTCTGGGGTTCACCACCGTAGTTCTGCTGTGGGAGTGAACATGGCTTCCAGACGGCGTGCGGCCCGGGCTGCCAATGTGGCTCCCTCCTGACTTACTTTCTTTCATTTTTTTGTCCATGGTGGGGCGTGAACTCAGGGCCTCGGTACTGTCCTGAGCTCTTTTGCTCAAGGCTAGGGCTCGACCAGTTTGAGCCACAGCTCCACTTCCGGTTTTTGAGTGGTTAATTAGAGAGAAGAGTCTCACGGGGATTTTTCTTTCCTGGGCTGGCTTCGAACCACGATCCTCAGATCTCAGCCCCCTGAGAAGCTAGGATGACAGTTCTGAGCTACCAGCACCCGGCCTTCCTGTCTTTCTGATTGGAACAGGAATGTGTGCTTGATATTAAAATGGCTTTTCTTCCTTCTCAATAGTGTGTATTTCTTTTTTGGGTTTCTTTCTTCCTTTTCTCCCTTTCTTTTGTTGGTTTGTGTGTGTATGTGTATTTGTGTGTGTGTGCTGGGGCTTGAACTCAGGGCCTGGGTGCTGTTCCTGAGCTTTTTTGTCCAAGACTAGCACTCTACCACCTGAACCACAGCTCTACTTCTGGCTTTTTTGGTGATTAGTTGGAGATGAGAGTCTCATGGAACTTTCCTGCTCTGACTTTGAACCGTGATCCTCAGATCTCAGCCTCCTGAGTTGCTAGGATGACAAGTGTGAGTCACTAGCGCCAAGCTAAAGGCCAGGTCTTCTAGATTCTTCCAAAGCTGAGAAAGCCTCTGATCACCCCCAGTGCTGGTCATCCAGCTGGAGGAGGTGCAGCTAGCTAAGTGCACAGAGCCCCAAAACCTTGGCTCCTGGAGCAGTGCAGGGTCCCGGGTCAAGAGGCGGAGCAGAGACCAGTGGTCCCGGCGCCGGGCGTGGTGCGGGGCCCGTTGTGACTTCCTCTGGTGCCACACCAGTGGAGGAGATCGCACCTGAGCAGACCACGAGAAAAGGGAGGGCGGGAGGGGACCTGCCCGGCCCCCACTCCCCCACGCCGGCGGGAACAGAGCCTCTGGTTTGCATCTCGGCCTCTGGACTCCAGGATTTCTTTGTGGGCTTTGTCCTCCCTCCTCAGCTGAGCCCCAGGACTTCGCCCCAGCGCCCCTGCTGAGGCGTGCACACTGGGTCCTGTAATTCTCCTGTGCGCAGACGTGTCGGCTTGCACAGCCTGCCCCCCTTCCTGGGCTGGAGGGGGGCACCCGGCACCCAGCACCCGGCACCGCCTCAGCCAGTGCTGCGAGGACTGAGTCAGCCGGGAGGATGGGGGCCTGGGTGAGAATTCTGAGCGTGCGTTGTTTCCTGTTGTGTGAGGCCGATGTTGAGGTTGCAGGCATGGACCTCCGCGGGGTTGATGAGGAGAGAAGGGGGGTGGGGAGGAGCTGTGTGGGGAGGGCCGGAAGAAGGGGGGCAGCTCCAGGGGCAGTGAGGGGGTGGGTGGCCGGGCCTGGGGAAGCGTGCGGTGGTGCTGGGCCTGGGGTGCGCTGTGGCCAGGCAAGGCCGTGTCTGTCGCTGTGTTATCTGGCTTCGTCAGGCAGGAAACCCAGCTTCTAAGGCTGCTGCGCAGCAGCTACTGTGAGAACAAAGTCATCATAGTGACGTGCGCACTTGGCAGAGAACCCGGACCCCCCCCCCCCCCATGGCTGCTATTATGGAATTGGTGGGAATCTCTGAAGACTTTTTTCTCATGTGCTTACACATGTGTGTGCATGTACAAATACCGGACTGATATGTTCCTGAATATGTATTGGACAGACACATTTTTTTTGAGGGGGGGAGAGCCTATGTTCCAGCATATTCCGTGGATATAAATGCTGGGTTGTCCATGAATCTGAATGCCCGGAGTCCTCAGCACCGCCTAATGCCATAGAAGGGTCTGGGAGGGCGCGTCTCTCCTGAGAATGGGGCCTCATAACCCCCTAACCTTGCAAGCAGGCCAAAGCCCAAAGAGCACCAGAACTAAGGATGAGGCCATTATGTCTGTAAGACCTTCAAGGGCCAAATACAAGCAACAGATGTCTGGCTTGCAGCAAAAGCTTAAAGGGACAGCAGGCAGATAGGCCATGTTCAGGGACAGAGCACCGAGGACGCGAAGAGAGCCGTTCTTCCCGGCTTGACCTAGAGATTCAGTGTAGTCCCAGCCAAAACCTGATAGGGTGTGCGTTTATCTATCCTCAAAAGTTCAATTCCAGGGGCTGGGAAGGTGGCTCAGTGGTAAAGCGCTTGCCTTGCATGCATAAGGCCCTGGGTTCGATTCCTCAGCACCACATAAGCAAAAAAGAAAAAAAGCCGGAAGTGGCACTGTGGCTCAAGTGGTAGAGTGCTAGCCTTGAGCTGAAGAGCTGAGGGACAGCACCCAGGCCCAGAGTTCAGGCCCCACGACCGGACCCAAAAAAAAAAAAAAAAAGTTCAATTCCAGCCCGGCACTGGTGGCTCACGCCTGCAATCTTAGCTACTCAGGAGGCTGAGATCTGAAGATCGCACAGCAGGAAAGTCCATGAGACTCATATCTCCAATAACTACTCAGGAAAAGCTGGAAGTGGTGCTGTGGCTCAAGTAGTAGAGCACTAGCTTTGAGCAGAAAGAAGCTCAGGGGGGCTGGGAAGGTGGCTTAGTGGTAGAGCGCTTGCCTTGCATGCATGAGGCCCTGGGTTCAATTCCTCGGCATCCCATAAGCAGAAAAAGCCGGAAGTGGTGCTATGGCTCAAATGGTAGAGTGCTAGCCTTGAGCTGAAGAGCTGAGAGACAGCACCCAGGCCCTGAGTTCAAGCCCCAGGATTTGTGGGGGAAAGAAAAAAAGCTCTATCCCCAAACACCTTATCTCTAAGAAAGGAAAAACTCAAAATTCCCTGCTCTGCATTCATCATTCTGACTTCTGACACCAAACATGGAGGTTCCCCCCCACCCCGGCCCCCAGCACACAGTACCCCAGTGGATGCCAGCTGACTCAGTTCAACTCTGATACCACGTTCCATTCCACAGGCTGTAAGATGATGACCCACATCTCACCAGCCCCAGGCTCCTGACTGAGCAGCTACAAATTGGGGGGGGGGTGTCACAGAACTGCCTCCCTTGGGTTGTGTACATTTGCTAGACAGACTCCCAGAATCCTGGAGAACACTGGCTTATTGGCAAGAACAGCACAGACAATGTGGGTTTGGGGGAGGCCCAGGGCCAGGTGTGGAGGAGGGTACCTGGCTTCTGTGCCCAGCGGCATGCCCGCCGTCCCCCAGAAACCTCCCTGTGTTGGGTTCCTATGAAGGGTTTGCCTTGTAGGTTGAGGAAAGCACAGGCCAACTCAGCCTCTGCCTTTGTCCCCTCCCTGCATGGAGGGAGAGGGCTGGGAAGGCTGATGTGGCTTATAGATCTCTGGTTGGATGCTCAAGGGTGTGAGGAGTTGTGTGCTAGGAAATTTCAGTATAGATGTGAGTGGCTCTTTTGCTCACATCTGTGAACCTTAGTTACTCAGGAGGCTGAGATCTGAGGATGGGGATTTGAAGCCAGCTAGGAAAGTCCAGGAGACTCTTATCCCCAATGAACCACCAAAAAGCCAGAAGGAAAACTGGCTCAAATGGTGGAGCACCATCCTTGAGTGAAGAAAGCTCAGAGATAGAGCTTTTGTGAGTGAAGGTAAAAGGTCATCAAGGTCAGGAGGACCTCGCGTGACACTCAGGGGGCCTTGTGGTTCACCTGTTGTCTGGTAGAATCTTCTCCAAGTTCCATTACCAAAGCGTACGGTCCTTGTTTAATGTCTGCATCTCTGGAGAGGAAATTGGGAAATCCCAAGCCCTTTTATCAGCCACCTTTGCACTACTGGGATAAAATACCCGAAAGAATCAACTTGAAGGAAGAAAAGATTGATTCTGGCTTAACAGTCCCTGATCACCTGGCTCCACAGCACCATGGCGGAGGGGAGGTGGTGGAGCAGAGTTGCTCACCTCATGGTGGCCAGGAAGCAGAGAGAGGAAGGGGCAGGGTCAAATGCACCCTGTAAGGCCACGCCCCCAGCCACCTCCTTCCTCCAGTGGCCCCGCCCCCTGGAGGCCCCATTCAGTCATGAAGCCATCCTGGAGGAATCCATTGATGAGATCATGGCCTTCAGCATGCTGTCACCACTAAAGCATGTAGACACTGGGACCAGCACCGGATTGACCTTCCCCACACCAGCTCTGGGGACACGCCGTTTGCCTCCGGGGCTGTGGGGGGCTGTGCACCCAGGTGCCACCGCTGCCTTCTGATCCGCCCTCTCCTGCTTGTTTCTTGCAGTGGACATCATGGAGATAAAGGAGATCCGCCCGGGGAAGAACTCCAAGGATTTTGAGCGTGCGAAAGCTGTGCGCCACAAGGAGGATTGCTGCTTCACCATTCTGTACGGCACGCAGTTCGTCCTCAGCACGCTCAGCTTGGCAAGTGGGTGCACGTTCATCTGCTCCTCAGGAAGTTCTTCACTGGCCAGTCTCCACCCTGCCCGGCTCCCCCCAGGCCTGGGGTGGGGTGGGGGAGGGGCGGGCGTTCAGTTCTAGCTGCTGTCCAGCTGTGTGGCCTGGGGCAGCAGCTCAGCCTCTGAGCTGCAGGCTGCTTGGAGGTGGAAGGGGGGGAGTGGTCATGCCCACCTCACTGGGAAGGTGTGAGGAACATTCCACCTGTCCGCCTTTGGGTGTAGAGAGTCGATAGGTGGTAGAAGTGTGCTCACTGCAGGCCAGGCTCTCCAGACACAAATACCAGTTGCAGAGCTTGCCTGGCAAACGCCCATCTGAAGGTACTGCCTTGAGATCTGCATGTGCACACACACACATACACACCACATGCACACACACAGTGCATTATGAGATCTTGTATGCACACCCATGCACCACCCACGTGTGCACACAACACATGAGATCTTGTATGTGCACACATGTGCATACAGCACACACACATACAGCACATGCATGAGATCTTGCATGTGCACACAGCACCTTATGAGGTCTTATATGCACACAGGCACATACATGCACGCAACACATGCATAAAGACAGTATGCAATGCATATGTGCAACATATGTGAATACACAACACAGCGCATAACACACGTGTGTGCACCCAGCATACAATGCTCCCTGCACATACATGTACACACTACCATGTGTCACAAGGCACATGCACAGCACTAACACACATACCACATACCACACATGTGTACACAGGACACACTGCAACCTGCACACATATATGCATTCACACAACACATGCACACTCATACCACACATGGCAAGTTACAGACTCATGGCAGTACACACATGCACACACAACACACATCCATGTGTACACTAGCAGCAAACATAGCACATCCCACACAAAGCACATGAATCACACAACACAAAACATGTATCACAACACAGTAGTTATACGCAGCACAATATGTGTTACACGCATGCACACACAGCCACGCATATACGCAGCACATGTATGTCCTTGGCAAGGCTCAGCACACACATGCACACGGCGCACATGTGGACACATGGTGGGTGGGAGGCTGACTTTGCTGGAGAGCAGGTCAGGCGGAGCCCGGAAGCCCCCGGGGCTCTGGGTGGGGAGCCCAGGGGTGCCCGAGGTCGGGGTCTGAGTGGCTGGCTTCAGTGCACCTCACCTGAGGGTTGCCCTGAGCCCCAGACCTGGACGGAGACCCCAGGCCCCAGGCACTGCTCTGGGCACACTGCTTCTCGGGGCCTGTTTTCTCCACACTCTGTGGCCTTGGCCTGCTGGCTGCAGAGTGGCAGCTGCCTGTCCCAGAGCAGGGCGCTTCCCTCGGGACAGCGGCGCCTGCTCCCTCCCAGCCCCCTCCCCGTCCACTGGAACCAGAAATCCTGCAGTTCCCTGAGGAACTATTGCCATAGGGCCATGAGCTCCACCGCTCGGTGACAGGACCAGAAGCTCCTGAGATCCGGATGGCCACCCGAGGCATCCCATCTCCACGCGTGTGGCCTGGAGCCATGTTTCCTGCTGTAGGGGTGTGGACTGCAGGGGGGAAGGGTGGAGGGTCCTGGGCAGATTGTCCTGGATGGGCCGGGGCCTGTGCAGCCACGAGGTGCTTCTCAGAGGACATTGAGGTGGTACCTCAGACAAGGCGATGAGTGGGGGGTGGCAGGCGGGGCGGCGCGGGCGGCGCGGGCGGTGCTGCCCCCACCCAGGCACGGGCTGCCCACCTAGCGTGACCCGGTGGCGGTCAGGGGTCAGCGGCGCGGCTTCACGCTGTGAGTCGGGAGACACCCGGGGCTCCCCGGGGAGCGTTTCCTTGTGACCTCGGCACTTGCGGGTGGGGTGAAGGCCTGGAGTGTGACTCCCCGGAGGGGTCAGGCGGGGGTACCCGGCGTGGAGCCCAGCGCCGGTGGACGGTGGGCGTTTGTTTGGAATCTCGGTCCACTCTGGTGGCCAGCGCACACAGCGCAGCCTCCGCTCGGTGACGCTGCTGGAGGCCGGCAGGGCCAGGCGGTGGGGCGGGCGCCGAGGGTTCTGGGGACGCCCCCCTCGGTTTGCTGGGGCCGCCTTCCTCACGGTACCCGTGCCAGCGAAGGGCACGGCCCCCTCTTTACTTCGCCTGCACCCCATCGCCTCTCAAGGCCCCATCTCCGAATGCTGTCATGCGGGGTTGTGGGGGTGCGGGGGCTTCGGCCTCCGGCCACGGGTGGCTGAGGGTGGACTGTTGGGAACTCGAAGCCCGAGAGGGGCCCAGATGGCCCCCGGAGCTCACCCCTCCCCCCGGCTCCCCCCCCTGCAGCCGACTCCAGGGAGGAAGCGGTGAAGTGGCTGTCTGGCCTGAAGATCCTCCACCAAGAAGCGCTGAGCGCCTCCACCCCAAGCATGATCGAGAGGTACCTGCGTGCTCCCCGCCCTGCCGCCTTGGGGGACACAGACCGGGGTGGGGGGAGGTGTAAACGTGGGGCTTCGCATCTTTGAGGCTCATCGAGTATCTGGTATACAGTGGTGCTCAGTAGAGGTGGTGGATTCTCCTGCTGTGCTCCCTGGGAGGGTGTGTGTGTGTGTGTGTGTGTGTGTGTGTGTGTGTGTGTGTGTGTTGGGGGGAAGGGATTGGGGTGAACTCAGTGAGCCGAGCCTCTTCCCTCTGCCCCATTTTCCTGATTGGTCTGGGCATTCGTGACCCTCGGTAGAGGGAGTTAGAACTTGATGAAATCTCCCCCCCTTTTTTTTTGGTTGGTCGTGGGGCCTGAACTCTGGGTCTGGGCGTTGTCCCTCAGCTCTTCAGCTCAAGGCGAGCGCTCTACCACTTGAGCTACAGTGCCACTTCTGGCTTTTTCTGCTTATGTAGTGCTGAGGAATCAAACCCAGGGCCTGATGCATGCGAGGCAAGCGCTCTACCACTGAGCCACCTTCCCAGCCCCAAATCTTGCCTTTTTGTTGTTGTTGGTGGTTACGGAGCTTGAACTCAGGGCCTGGGTGCCGTCCCAAAGTTGTTGTTTTTTTTTTCCCCTCCAGATTTCTTTTGCTCAAGGCTAGCACTCTACCATTTTGAGCCACAGCTCCACTTCCAGTTTTCTGGTGATTCATTGGAGATTAGAGTCTCACGAGTTTTTCTGCCCGGCCTGGCTTTAAACCACAGTTCTCAGATCTCAGCCTCCTGAGTAGCTGGGATGACAGGTGTGAGCCACCAGTGCCCAGCCTGAAATGACTTCTTTTTTTTTGCAAGGAGCATACTGGGACTTGCACCGGTTTCTAATATTCTTTCTCTTTTGGTCTCCAATCTCTTCCTAGTTGGCTGAGAAAACAGATTTATTCTGTGGATCAAACCAGAAGAAACAGGTAAGAATCCTTCACAAAATTTGTTTGCTTTAGACTTACAATTTATTATGATGTTTCGGTTGCCAGTACTGGGGCTTGAACTCAGGACCTCACGCCGTCTGTGAGCTTTTTCTGCTCAAGGCTGGCACTCTACTCCTTGAGCCACAGCACCATGTCAGGCTTTTTGGCGGTTATGTGGAGACAAGGGTCTCACGAACTTTCCTGCCTGGGCTGGCTTTGAACTTCAGGCCTCATCTGAGCCTCCTGAGTGGCTGGGGTTCCAGGTGTGAGCCGCCGGTGCCTGGCTTTGGGGCTCAGTGTGGGTCCTGTCCAGGGCTGGGCTGAGGTGAGGTGGGGTTGCTCCAGACCTCACTCTCATTTCTTTAACAAATGTGTGGCCTGGGTGGATGCTGTGCATTCCCAGCAATCATCTCTGTGTCGAGGCCTACACGATCAATCCTTCTCCGTTGGGTGTGAAAGATGAGGGTGCAAACCTCTGTGTAAACTTGTGCATGTGCAGACGTCCACATCCGGTCACGGGTCGGGACCTCCCGGGCTGCCGACTTTGACCCGCTGTGAACCTCAGGTTTGAATGATGACGGCTTACATTTGCTTAAATTTGCATTTCTTTCTTTCTGGCCACGCCCACTCTTCTTTTGCTTTTGGTGTGTTGGTTCTGGGTTTGTTTTGGAGATGGGTTCTTGTGCTTTGGCCTGGTGGACAGTCGCGGGGGGACCTCAGACTGTGCTCTTCCTCCTGCATAGCGGGAATTACAGATTTAGGCTGCGGTGGCTGGCTTGGTCGGAAGATGAGGTCTTGCTGACTCTTTGACCCCAGCCGGTTCAGACCACGATCCTCCCATCTCTGTCTCCCGAGTTTACTTGGATCGCAGGCGTGTGTCACCACACCTGGAAAAAAAACCCATTTATTATGCACTTTGCGTGCCGGACTTTGAGTCATTCTCTCTCTGGAGAGAGTCTCTCTCCGTCGGTGCCTGTACTGGGACTTGCACTGCATGCTGACTTTTTCTCTTCTACTCAAGGCTTTGCCACGAGAGCCACAGCTGCCCTTGGGCTTTCTGCTTGTTAGAGATAAGAGCCTCACGGAACCTCGCTCCTCAGACCTCACCTCCCACATAGCTGGGATCTCAGCTGTGAGCCACGGTCCCCTCCGCAGGGAGGAAGCGGGCTTCTGGGTGTCACCTCCCTGCAGCTCTGTCAACACATGGAAAAGCCCCACCTTTCCCGAGGCCCACAGGGAGCGCCTCACAAGCCAGTGTCCCAGGCGCCGTGAACACGCGGCCGCTCCCCCCTTTCCTGCCGCCCACGGGGAGGAATCGGCTCATGGTTTCCTGAAGGAGAACCCGGGGATCCGAGGCCAGGGCAGGGCTCCAGGCGGCAGGGCTGAGCCCGGATCCCAGGTGTTTTGCTTGGCCTGGGTTCCTGGGTGGCTTCTCAGCCTCTCCACTGGCACCGTGGTGGCAGTTTGTGGAGAATGCGTGGGGCAGGGGCTCCCGCTGGGCATTCTCGGCCCAGAGAGGCCGAGTCACGTACCTGAAGCAACTCAGCTTGGTGTGGACCGCGCCAGGGTAGACTATTCCGGGGTGGCTTTTTCTTTTAAATTTTCCTCTTGAAAAGCTAGCGCGAGACAGAAATCTGTCCTTCCTGATGAGGAAAACCAATGAAGCTAATGTCTACCATGAAAGCTATAGTTCTGTATGTGACCGCACACAGAGCACGTGTTTACCCATTTTGAGGTTGGCACAGCCGCATCCATGTCCAGCACAGCTGGAGGGCTGGCAGGGGCCTCCAGGGTCTGGCGTACCCCACCGCGCCTTTCTTCAGAGTCTGCTGGGATAGTCTTCCTCTTAAAAGCTGAGCACGACTCCCTGCATCTAGAGACATTCCTATCTTCTGCTTCCGGCAGTGGGGATTGAACCCAGGAACCGCAGCTTGCTCTACAAGCTTCTACTTGTTAAGCAATGCTCTCAGCCCTTTGGTTTTCATGCACGTATTGCCAGCCTGGCCTGAGATTCCAATCCCCTGCTTTCCATCTCTGCCTGCCAGGTTGCTCGGATTACATGCTTGAACCACCTCACCTCTCTGGGGATTTTTCTCCTGAGGTGGGGTCTCACTTTGTCCTGGCTGGCTTTGAATTTATGATTCCTCCCCCCCCCCCCCCCCCCACTGCCTCTGCCATCTCCTGAGTAGCCGGGATTATAGGCCTGCTGCACCATGCTTGACTTACAGGTGATATGGTGGGTGTCCGTCCATCGCTGAAGGATGCTTGGGCTGCCTCTCCTTGTCCGCTGCTGTGGCTAACGCTCCCCGCCTCTGCTTCCCGCTCTGGGCCCCGTAGTCTGTCCTGGCCCTCTTCGTAACAGTGTGAAGGCCTGTGGCGCTGTTTTATGCACAAGGCCATTCACGCCGGGCACACGGGCTTCCATTTTCTCAGCATCCTCCCCTCCCCACGGCCCTGCGGCAGATAAGACCTTTGCGGACGCAGCGTCCGCTTCCTCCGTCCTGCGGGCTGTGCGGCTGGGCTGGGGAAGGTGGCAGCGGAGACAGGCGTGGCTCCGTGCATCTCCCTCTGTGCCGATGGCTTGCGTGTGGTTAAGAGGCTCCGGGCTGGGCACGCCTGGCATCCTCTGGGCACTGGAAATTGAATAATTAAACTATATAGCTTCACAGTGAAGCCGGGAGCCAGAGAGCTTGGTGCAGTCCCCGGCAGGGTGCCGCCCAGGTTCCTAGAGGGCCGAGCCCTGCCCAGACGGCCGCTGACCGTGTCCCAAGGAATGGAAGTTACATGCCATAGAATGAGGAGTGGCAGCACGTGGCCGGGGCCATTCGAGCCCCCGCGGGTCAGCACAGATGTCGGCCGCTTCCACCCCCTGGAGAGTCCTATCCAGCAGAGGTGTAAAGCTCACCCTCTCGCCTGCCGCTGCGTGAGTGGTGGTTGGCCATTTCATGTCCCCGGGCCGCCGTGTCCTCAGCTTAGAAGAGTCATCCCTACCTCACACCTTGGGCATTGGGCTGGCAGGGAAGTGTGCGTGTGTGTGTGTGTGTGTGTGTGTGTGTGTGAACCAGCTTTGCTCGATTGGGAATGGCTGTCCCAGGTGCACTGTGGACTGGATCCTGGCCCTTGGCCAGGCTGGCGCTGGAGACTGAGAAGAGCACAGCGATGGTTTAGTAATGTCTGCTGTGGAGGAGGCGGAGGCTGCTGGGGGGTGCGGGTGTGGATTCCAGGGGAGCTCGGGAAAGGTGGTTGAGGCGGTGCTGGTTGGTGTGCTGACACTGGGGGCTTGCTTGGGCAAGGCAGCTGATGTGGGGAGCCGCTGGGCGGTGGGCCTCTCGTGCTGGTTCGGGGTTCACGACCGTCCCTGCTGGGGTCGGCCAGACCGCGGTGTGCTGTGCACCCCGGTGCAATCTGTCCTGAGATTCTCTGTTCTGGCCGGCCTCCAGAACTGTCTCTGGCGGTGGGCACGGCCCCCTCCTGGCACAGCGCTAGGAGGTGCATCTGCGCACCGAGAGCTACTCCCACGGCCGCGCACACTCTCCACCGCTGCCTTGAGGTTGATGGTTGATGAGCTGCTCTCTCTCTCTCTCTCTCTCTCTCTTTCTCTCCTTCTCTCCGTCTCTTTCTCCCTCCGTCCCTCCCTCCTTTCGTTTCCTCTCCACTCAGCATTGGCCTCCGAGAGATGAAGGCCATTCTGCCCACAGTGAACTTCAAGGTGAACAGCGTGAAACTCCTCAAGGACAAGTTCATGGTGAGTCTTGCAGCCCTGCCGCTCCATCCTGCTCAACGGGCCGCAGGCCCGCCGGGCGGCCTGCTGTGCTGGGGAATGGAGTTCTAGAAAGGTCTCTGCGCTGCAGAGGTGTAGCCTGTGGTGACTGTGATGTCTGTTTGAGACCTCAGCTCTGTCTCCCCACCACCCTTCCCCGGACAGTCCCCCATTTCCTTCCCGGGAATATGAATACATGTGTCATGCATGTGTGCCTGTGTGTACATGTGCATGTGCACATGTGTGCACACACACATACGCGCTGTATTGGGGCTTGAACTCCAGATCTTGTGTTCTTGCTTAACTTTTTCACTCAAGGCTGGTGTTCTACCACTCGACCCACAGCTCCACTTTTGGCTTTCTGGTGGTTAACTGGAGATAAGAATCTCACAGACTTTCCTGCCTGGGCTGGCCTGGAACCTTGGTCCTCCTGTCTCGGCCTCCTGGGTAGCTAGATTGTAGGTGTGAACCACCAGCAATCCAGCTTCATCTTTCAATTACTGAGCTCCTAGAACTGCTGGCCACGCCTTCCTCTGACCTCTCTGGAACGTTCCTTAGGCACTCACAGAGAACACAGATGGGTGGAGCAGAGGAAGGGGAAAATGTGGTTTCTTGGAGGCCCTGGGGGTGGGGCTGGGAGGACTGGCGGCCTTCCATGTTACAGATGAAGGCACCGAGTGTCTTCCAGTGGTGTGAAAATTAAATTACCCAGAGCCATGAAGCCGTCTGAATGGAGTCAGGCTTAAAGAAAAGCATTATGCTTTAAAGTATAAATTATATGTAGATATTTATAAAAGCATCAGGATCGGGAAGTCTATTTTCTTTTTTGTTGGTTGTGGGCTTGAACTCTGGGCCTGGGCGCTGTCCCTGAGCTCTTCAGCTCAAGGCGAGCGCTCTACTGCTTGAGCCACAGCACCACTTCCGGTTTTCTGGTGGTTCGTTAGAGATCAGAGTCCCACAGACGTTCTTGCCCAGGCTGGCTTTGAACCGCCATCCTCAGATCTCAGCTTCCTGAGTAGCTGGGATGACAGGTGTGAGCCACCAGTGCCCGGCTCTTCCACAGTTTCTTTGCCCTCCTGCAGGAGGAGTTCTCTGCAGCTTTTGGAAACTGGGCTGAGACTCTTGCAGGGGTTTTGGGGTGCGCTGCCCTGGTCCCCGTGTTTTCACGGGCAGACAGGCTAGGAGCCTGAAGACAGTTTTGGTTAAGATGGACTTTAGCCAGATGCTTTCTGCTGAGGGCAGAGGCCGGCGTCGAGCAGCTTCTGACGCGCGGTGATGGCACGTGCTTGCTGTTGACAGGAAATCAGCGCCCACAAAGACGAGCTCAGCTTTGAACAGCTGCATCTCTTCTACAAAAAGCTGATGTTCGAGCAGCAGAAATCGGTAAGAGGGTTCACAGAGTCCCGCCTGTACCAGGAATCCCAGACAGGAGCCGCTCCTCTCCCGCCTGGCCAAGGAACGACCGCCCTATACAGTTGCCTTTATTTTGGTGTGTGTATGTGAGCAGGTACTAGGACTTGAACTCAGGACCTGGGTACTGTCCCTGAGCTCTTGTGCTCCAGACTGGCGCTCTACTGCTTGAGCCACAGCACCACTTCTGGCTTTGTAGTGGTTCCTTGGCGATAAGAGTCTCCTGGACTTGCCTGTGGGAGCTGGCTTCCAACTGTTGATCCTCCGATCTCAGCCTCCCGAGTAGCTAGGGGGACAGGCAGGCTGCATAACTCATCTAACATCCTCGTTCTCTGCGTGTTCCCATTGCAGATACTTGATGAATTCAAGAAGGATTCCTCCGTGTTCATTCTGGGGTGAGGAGCTTCCCGCCTGACTCTGGCACTCGGAGCACTGTGTCCTCTGCCCCGCTGACCTCTGGGACGGCCGTCGTGGGGGAGGTGGGGGGGTGCTGACCATCCCAAGACTGTAGCAGGAGTAGCAATGCATGGTGGGGGGCGGGGAGAGTCCAGAGCATTCTGGAAAGAGGCCTGAAGGCCTCGGGTGCTTCTTGCAGTGTCCTGCGTGGGATTGCACAAGTGAGCCGTTTTCTTGTTTGTCTTTTGTTTCAAATCAAACCTGAAACTCTTAATGGTCAAAGTCGTAGCGAGTTGACACGCGGACATGGCTTCGCGTGGCGCTTGACATGTCACAGACACCAAGGACACGTGTGCCCTTAGAGTCCCGCTGCGGGACTTGTCAGGGCCTTCCCTAGCAGCGCTCACAAGTCCCACAAGTGTCCTGTGTGCCCCACGCCTTTCTGACCAGAAGATGTGTTTGCATGGGGCTGGGGACACCTGGGCGGTGGCTGGGGTCTGGGGCTCGAGTCCTCATGGCCGAATGAATGCCTTATCTCTCATCACCGTCCAAATCTGACCCTGTCCACGGCAGAGCACATGCCAGACGGGTGTGCAGTCTTTGTGTGTGTGTCTGCACACGCATGCGTGCACCAGTAGTGGAGCTTGAACTCAGGGCCTGGGTGCTTTCCATTAGGTGCTTTTTTTTTTTTTTGCCAGTCCTGGACTTGAACTCAGGGCCTGTTCCTGAGCTTCTTTTGCGCAAGGCTAGCACTCTACCACTTGAGCCACAGCGCCACTTCTGTCTTTTTCTGTCTGTGGTGCTGAGGACTGGAACCCAGGGCCTCAGGCATGCTAGGCCAGCGCTCTACCACGGAGCCACCTCCCAAGCCCTCGTTAGTTTTTTGCTCCGCGTTGGTGCTCTGCCACCTGAGCCACAGCTTCACTTCAGCTTTTTCCTGGTTCTTGGAGATCAGAGTCTCACCGACTTTCCTGCCCAGGCTGGCTTTGAACTGCGATCCTCAGATCTTAGCCTCCTGAGCAGCTGGGATGATGGCGTGCGCCGCACGGTGCCGGCCTCCTTCCTCGAGCTCCGGGCCTGGCGCTCTTTCCCAGCCGTGGCTGAGCCCTGGTCTCCCGGCCTCGGCGCGTCTGTTCTAGCAGCCGCTCGGCCTCCGGAACGGGGGCAGAGGCCCTGGGGCGTCCCCGCCTGCCCTGTCCCTGCTTCTCTGTGGGGACCGTGTGCTCGTGGGGCCTGGCTCGGGGGCGCTGGCTGCCCGTGAAGGCCCCCTCCTCTCTCTCTCCCCGGGGCAGGAACACGGACCGGCTGGAGGCTTCTGTGGTGTACCTGCAGGACTTCCAGAGGTTCCTCCTGCACGAGCAGCAGGTGAGGAGACCGCGGAGCTGGGGGCTGGGCGGTAGCCTCACCCGTGCCCGGGCTGAAGGCGGGTGCCACACAGCATGGCCGGCTTCCGCGGCTGGGTCCCGCGGGCCGGCATTGATGAGGAACGCCACAGGGAGGGGCTGGGTGGCGCGGGGTGGCTGCACCCCGGGGCTTCGGCTGGGAGCTGGGCTGCGCGTGGGCTCTGGGGCCTGGCACGTCCTCAGGCGTGCTGATTCCCACAGAAGGTGGCATGGGGCCCCGGAAGATGTGGCCAGGGCCTGCGGACGTTGTTGGGTGCCACAGTGGGAGATGCAGCTGGATGTGGGGGGGGGGGGATGCGGAGGCCACGGATGCTTCTGGACACCCCGTGGCAGCCGGGGCCCCCCTCCAAAGGGAACACAGTCCCCAAGACGGCAGGGCTGGGACTGAGACACGGGCATGGCAGTAAGGTAAACCTGGGTCCTCTCACTGGCTGTGTGGCCTCGGGCAGGTGTCTTAGTCTCTCTGTGCCTCAGTCTCCTTCTCTCTAAATGGGGAGGAGAGGCCCCCCCCCCCGCCAACTGAGGGACCAGAAAACGGCCATAGTATGAGCACATGCGTGGGTGTCCTGAGTTTACAGTTCCTCTTTATATCGGTCATTGACAGATCAGTGACCCGGCCACCGCTCCCTCCCTCTCTCCCTCCCTCCCTCCCTCCCTTATTTCTTTCCTCATTTTCTCCCATCTAGTCTTTGTTTTTTAGAGTACTTTTTAGGGTCACAGCACAATTAATTTACCAGGTGCCGGTGACTCACGCCTGTCATCCTAGCTACTCAGGAGGCTGCGATCTGAGGATCGTGGTTCAAAGCCAGCCCCGGCAGGAAAGTCCTTGAGACTCTTATCTTCGACGAAGCACCAAAAAGTTGGAAGTGGTGCTGTGGCTCAAAGTGGTAGAGTGCTAACCTACCATTCCAAAAGCTCAGAGACAGCGCCCAGGCCCTGAGTTCAAGCCCCAGGACCAGCAAAATAACAACAAAGCAAGAAACAAAACAGACAAGAAAACACACCCCAAACCCAGATCAGCGACTACTGAGCCCGCTAACATTTAGATCGTCCGTGTTCTTGCCTTTGCTTCCTCCTGCAACCCGCCCGCACCTCGCTTTCCTGGCTGGAGAAGCGCCGCGTTGCGCACGGAACGGGGTCTACTTGAGAAGCCACGATCCTGTGTCACATTCCCGTTGCGCGTCAGGTGACAGCCCCTGTTGCAGGAGACCCGCAGCCCCCAATGAGGCCCGGGTGGGATGGCTGCCCGAGCAGCGTGCCAGGCCGTGCCCCCCGTAGAGATGTGAATGGGGGGTGGGGAGCAGCTCTGGCTCAGCCTGAGGCCGGGCCGGGGCTTAGCCGCGGGGGACGGAGGGGTTTATCGGGCTCCGGGACACGTTGGCCGCTGTGACACTTAACTGTCTTTCTGAGCTGTTTTATTGGCCCGTGTGACGCTGCTGAACCATGCCGCCAGCCTTGTTCTTTGCTGGTGGCCTTCGAGATGGCCCCCCCCCCCCACCGCGGTCACTCGGGGTGGCCTCCCAGCCCTGTGCACTGAGAGCTCTGTAGCGTTGAATTGCATTCTGGGAAAGAACTGGTGTCCGGCCTTAGAGCTGCTGTCCAGCAGCAGGCCTAGCGCCACCTGGTGGCCACGGGTGCCATTTCTCCTGCAATAGAGTGAATGAATGACTGGACTGTCATGAATGACCGGCGGGAGGGTCACGTGACCCAGAGAGGAGTGAGTGAGCCTGCGGAATTAGAACCCAGCACCCCTAAGCAGCCTGTGCGTTTGGGGGACGGGTACTCTGCATGCCTCCTTGGCCCTTGGGGCGAAAGTGATTACGGTTCTTCTAGCAAGCACGTTGGCTGCGTGCGGTTTAGAACGAAAACCTGACTTATTTATGCACTTGCTTATTTGTTTTTGAGACAGATCCACCCGGCCCGTGCTGGCCTTGGCTGAGGTAGATCCTCCTCCCTCAGCCTTTCCATGCTGGGATTACAGGCATGTGCCACCATACCCGCCTCAAAAACTTAAGATAGTGAAAGAGATATTAAATAGTCCCTGTCCTCGGTACTGATCCTGGTACGTAATGGCAGTGTTGTAATCAGGATGGAAACGTGGACTGTCTGAATCTCCACTGATGGCAGATGAACATAACTCAGGGGGGAGGAAGAGGAGGAGGAGGAGGAAAAGAAAGAGGAGGGTGTGTGTGTGTGTGTGTGTGTGTGTGTCTAAGAGTGGGGTTAAAGGTCAGCCCCTAGAGCTGGTTGGGCCTGCCTGGGTACTATCTCCCTCAACTTCTGTACTGATAGAGGCCCCAGATTCCCCATTTATACAGCACAGAGAATAGCATGTGCTTCCCGAGGTTGTGTTCAGTAGAGGTAAAGTGGTCATTTGTTTTTGAGTGTGTGCCAGTATTTGAACTCAGAACCGCTCACTCTTCCCTGGCGTTTTTGCTCCAGGCCGGTGCTCCACCACGCAAGCCACCGTTTCACGGCAGGTGTTCTATTTTTCGACGTGTTGTATCTTTTGCTGGTTAATTGGCTTTGAGCTGTGATCCTCAGGCCTCAGCCTCCTGAGTGTCTGGGGTTACAGGCGTGAGCCTGTGACCAGTGGGAGGGAAGATTTCAGCGTGGGCCTCGTCCAGTCCGTGCGCGGTGTTGCTTGCGCCGGGGCTTTAGTTGTGTATTTACTTTCATTGCTGCGCTGTATCACAGTGTCGAGGCATTTTGGGCCTCTTCTGGCAGAGGTCACACAGAGGTCCTACAGCTGCTGGCACCCGGGCCTTTTAACAAAGCCGAGAGCTCGTTCCGAGGGAGGTGGACGGCCTCCTCGGCCGTCCCGCACTCTCTGACGTGTGGACTGTGGACGGCATGGAGCGCCGTCTCTGCAGCCTCCTGGCTGGCGCTCCTGCCCAGGGAGATTGGCAAGAGCCACCGCAGCCGGGCATGGTTTGACACCTTGTGCCAGCCAGGCGGGGCTCTGCGACCCCGTTATGTCTGTCACTGGCCCCCTGCTCCTTCTCACATCCGCCCTTCCCATCCACCATAGGGCCTGGGGCACATTTGCCCTCCTTCCCTCCCTCCCTCCCTCCCTTTCTCCCTCCCTCCCTTCCTTTTTTTTCCCTTCCTTCCTTCCTTTTTTTGAGTCTGTCTTGGGACTTGAGCTCAGGGCCTGAGTCCTTGTTCAAGATTAACACTCTACCCTTTGAGCCACAGCTCCACTTCTGGCTCTTTTAGTGCTCACTCAGAGATGAGTCTCATGGACTTTCCTGCCTAAGCTGGCTTTGAACCGTGAACCTCAGATCTCAACCTCCTGAGTAGCTGGGATCACAGATGTGAGCTGCTGGCCTTTCTTCTCTGTAAGAGCAGAGGATGTAAAACGTGGGCAAAGCGGAGGGGGTCAGCGGAGGCAGCAGCAGTGTGCTTCCAGCCAAGTTCTATCTTTTCTGCCCGTGACCACCGGGTGTCAGGGTGTGGGGGGGTAACGGCAGTAGTGGGGGCAGTTTGCACCCTGTGGATATGTTCCTGAATGTTCTGGCACTGCAGAAGCAATTACTGAGCTGGCCACCTAGAGTTCAGTCATCACTAGCCTCTGATCTGGGCAGCGCACGATCTCACATGACTCCATTCTGCAGCTGTTTTCCAGTTTGCTTACTTGGAACGCGGACCGCTGCTTCCCAGCTCTGTGAACTGCCATCTTTAGGGGATCGCTCTGGGCCTGTCTGTCCTTGCCTCTAACGTGGCAGTGACGTCCGGAGTGTTAGGGACTAAATCTGTGCCAAGAGCTAGTCAGGGCAGGCACAGGCCACTTGCAGCCGTCACTTATTTTTGTCAATAAAGTTTTATTGGGACACAGCTGTGCTCCCTTGGCTTTTGTCGGCGATAGCTATTCAGGCATTGCCAAGGCAGAGCTCAGTGGGGCACCAGACGGCACTGCATGGCCCGTGGGGTCGGACCTACGTCCCTTCTGCTCCGGTTCCTAGCCAGGCCTGCGCGGCGGGAGGCCTCGGCCGGATGTGTGGCCCCTGCGGGCCGCGACTCAGAGTTGGCTGAGGTTCCGTCGTGGACCTGAGCGATGAGGGTCTTGTCACCTGCATTTGTGATGATTTCTCGTTTGTCCCCCTTGTCCCTTGAAGGAGCCCTGGGCTCAGGATATAAACAAAGTCCGGGAGCGGATGACCAGGTTCATCGATGACACCGTCAGAGAGACTGTGGAGCCCTTCCTGTTTGTGGATGAGGTACGGGGCCGGGCGCGCGTGCGTGCGTGCGTGTGTGCGTGCGTGCATGTGCGCCGGGTATGTGTGGGCCGGGCGTGCGTGCGTGCGTGCGTGTGTGCGTGCATGTGTGTGCGTGCATGTGTGTGTGCCGGGTATGTGTGGGCCGGGCGTGCGTGCGTGCGTGCGTGTGTGCGTGCATGTGTGTGCGTGCATGTGTGTGTGCCGGGTATGTGTGGGCCGGGCGTGCGTGCGTGTGTGCGTGCGTGCCGGGTATGTGTGGGCCGGGCGTGCGTGCGTGCGTGTGGGCCGGGTATGTGTGGGCCGGGTGTGCGTGCATGTGTGTGTGTGTGTGCCGGGTATGTGTGGGCCGGGCGTGCGTGCGTGCGTGCATGCATGTGTGCGTGCGTGCGTGTGTGTGCGTACATGCGTGTGCGCCGGGTATGTGTGGGCCGGGCGTGCGTGCGTGTGTGTGTGTGTGCGCCGGGTATGTGTGGGCCGGGCATGTGTGCGTGCATGCATGTGTGCGTGCGTGCGCGCGTGCATGCGCGCGTGCGTGCGTGTGTGTGCGTGCATGCGTGTGCGCCGGGTATGTGTGGGCCGGGCGTGCGTGCGTGTGTGCGTGTGTGCGTGCGTGCCAGGTATGTGTGGGCCGGGCATGCATGCGTGCGTGTGTGTGTGCGCCGGGTATGTGTGGGCCGTGCGTGCATGCGTGCGTGCATGTGTGCGTGTGTGTGTGTGTGCGTGTGCCGGGTGTGCGTACGTGCGTGTGTGCGTGTGTGTGTGTGTGTGCGCCGGGTATGTGTGGGCCGGGCATGTGTGCGTGCGTGCATGCATGTGTGCGTGCGTGCGCGCGTGCATGCGCGCGTGCGTGCGTGTGTGTGCGTTCATGCGTGTGCGCCGGGTATGTGGGGGCCGGGCGTGCGTGCGTGTGTGCGTGTGTGCGTGCGTGCCAGGTATGTGTGGGCCGGGCATGCATGCGTGCGTGTGTGTGTGCGCCGGGTATGTGTGGGCCGTGCGTGCATGCGTGCGTGCATGTGTGCGTGTGTGTGTGTGTGCGTGTGCCGGGTGTGCGTACGTGCGTGTGTGCGTGTGTGTGTGCGTGTGTGCCGGGTATGTGTGGGCCGGGCGTGTGTGCGTGCATGTGTGTGCGCCGGGTATGTGTGGGCCGTGCGTGCATGTGTGTGTGTGTGCGTGTGTGCATGCGTGCGTGTATGCGTGTGTGTGCGTGTGTGCATGCGTGCGTGTGTGCGTGCGTGTGTGTGCGCCAGGTATGTGTGGGCCGGGCGTGTGTGCGTGTGCGTGTGTGCGTGCGTGTGTGTGCGCCAGGTATGTGTGGGCCGGGCGTGTGTGCGTGTGCGTGTGTGCGTGCGTGTGTGTGCGCCAGGTATGTGTGGGCCGGGCGTGTGTGCGTGCGTGCGTGTGTGCGTGTGTGTGCGTGCGTGTGTGTGCGCCAGGTATGTGTGGGCCGGGCGTGTGTGCGTGTGTGTGCGCGCTGAGTATGTGTGGGCTGTGTGTGTATGTGTGGGCAGGTGTGTGTGTGCGTGCATGTGTGTGCGCGCGCCGGGTATGTGTGGGCCGGGTGTGTGTGGGGGTGTATGTGTGTGTGTGTGTGTGCCGGGTATGTGTGGGCCGGGTGTGTGTGTGCGTGCGTGTGTGTGTGCACACGCCGGGTATGTGTGGGCCGGGTGTGTGTGGGGTTGTATGTGTGTGTGTGTGTGTGCCGGGTATGTGTGGGCCGGGTGTGTGTGTGCGTGCGTGTATGTGTGCGCGCGCCGGGTATGTGTGGGCAGGTGTGTGTGTGGGGGTGTATGTGTGTGTGTGTGCCGGGTATGTGTGGGCCAGGCGTGTGTGTGTGCGTGTGTGCATGTGTGCTTGTGTGTGTGTGTGCGCCGGGTATGTGTGGGCCGGGTGTTTGTGGGTGTATGTGTGGGCAGGTGTGTGTGTGGGGGTGTATGTGTGTGTGTGTGTGGGCCGGGTATGTGTGGGCCAGGCGTGTGTGTGTGCGTGTGTGCATGTGTGCTTGTGTGTGTGTGTGCGCCAGGTATGTGTGGGCCGGGTGTGTGTGGGGGTGTATGTGTGTGTGTGTGTGCCGGGTATGTGTGGGCCAGGCGTGTGTGTGTGTGCGTGCATGTGTGCTTGTGTGCGTGTGTGCGCCGGGTATGTGTGGGCCAGGCGTGTGTGTGTGCGTGTGTGCATGTGTGCTTGTGTGTGTGGGCCGGGTATGTGTGGGCCAGGCGTGTGTGTGTGCGTGTGTGCATGTGTGTGTGTGTGGGCCGGGTATGTGTGGGCCAGGCGTGTGTGTGTGCGTGTGTGCATGTGTGTGTGTGTGGGCCGGGTATGTGTGGGCCAGGCGTGTGTGTGTGCGTGTGTGCATGTGTGTGTGTGTGGGCCGGGTATGTGTGGGCCAGGCGTGTGTGTGTGCTTGTGTGCGTGTGTGCGCCGGGTATGTGTGGGCCGGGTGTGTGGGGGGGTGTATGTGGGCAGGTGTGTGTGTGGGCAGGGTGTGTGTGTGTGTGTGTGTGCAGACAAGTGTGAGTTTGCCTCACACCTGTGTCTGCTGAGGTTTGCTTCCTGTCTCACCTGTTTAAGGGAAATTGCCATTAGAAGCTACTGGTCCAGCAATGTCCAGACCGCATTTTTTTTCCAGTTATTGATTCGGCCGCCAGAGGGCGCCAGCCACCAGCAGGAGCCGTGGTTCTGACCAAGTGCCGGGCTTTCTGCTGGTGGCTGGAGGGCAGGGGAGGGGCGGGAGGGGCGGGGGGGGGGGGGGGGAGGGCCGGGAGGGGGTGGGGGCGGGAGGGGCGGGGGGGGGAGGGCCGCGAGGGGGTGGGGGCGGGAGGGGCTGGGGGGAGGGCCGCGAGGGGGTGGGGGCGGGAGGGGGAGTGGGGGGTGGGGGCGGGAGGGGGGGTGAAGGCGGTCGGGAAGCTCCCGCTCCTGCTGCTCTTTTTCAAGGACCAGGAGTTAGGCTAAGACATGGCCTGCCCTCTTGGTGTTCTGAACGGCCTTGCGTCTTGAGCCAGGGGCCGACCCACAAATGTGCACTATTGCCCGTCGAGGTTCTGTCCGAAGCCGGGCACTGGTGGCTCACGCCTGTAATCCCAGTGCTCCACGAGGCTGAGACCCGAGGACCCGTCAGAGCCAGTCCGTGAGATTCTTATCTCCCAAGTAACCAGCAGAAAGAACTGGAAGTAGAGCTGCGGCTCCAGTGTCAGAGCACCAGCCTTGAGCAAAAAGAAAGAGAAACAGAAAAGCTCAGGGACAGCACCCAGGCTCTGAGTTCAAGCCCCAGTACCGGCGCGCACACACGCACATGCACACACACACACACACACACACATACACGCACACACACATGCACACGCACGCGCCCACGCACACACACGCACGCACACACATGCACATGCACGCACGCACACGCACACACGCACACACACACGCACACACACGCACTCACGCATGCACACACACGCACACGCACACACACACACGCGCACACACACGCACACACACACGCACACACACACGCGCGCACACACACGCACACACACGCACACACACACCCGCCTCCGTGCAGGAAGCATGTGTTCTCGCAGTATTCATAGTTTGGGCTGAGCACTGGGTCCCTGCGCATGCACACGAGCGGGCGGCCCGTGTCGTCCGTCTGTCTGTCCTGGGATCTGGGTGACGGCGGCCGGGCCTGCGCCGGCTCCTGCCTCCTGGGCGCAGCGCGGAAGCCTCCAGGCTCTGCCCGGTGCCGCGAGTGACCGGCTCCTGCCTCGTGGGCGCAGCGCGGAAGCCTCCAGGCTCTGCCCGGTGCCACGAGTGACCCGCGTCCGTGGCTCTTGCAGTTCCTCACCTACCTGTTCTCCCGGGAGAACAGCATCTGGGACGACAAGTACGACACGGTGGACATGCAGGACATGAACAACCCCCTGTCCCATTACTGGATCTCCTCCTCCCACAACACGTGAGCCCACACCACCCAGGGCCTGCCCGGCCCGCGCGGGGCGGGGGGGGGGGGGGTGCGGGGAGCGGCGGGGGGGGGGGGGGGGCGGGGAGCTGGAGGCAGGATTACACTGAACAAGGCCGGAAGGAGAGTTTCACCAGGAGAGTGAACGTGCAAAGGGCCTGGGGCAGGAACACCAGAGCTTAGCGTTTGGGAGGGCAGCTCGGGAGAAAAGCACAGCCAGCCTGATTGCCAATCATGTGAAAGGCAGCGGGGGGCCAGAGGTGGCTATTAAGCCGGAGAATCACGTGCTTACACCCGCCTCTTTGGGTGATGGGCAGTGCCAGAAGAGAGAGAAGCTTAGAGGGGTCCCCGTCTTTAATCCGTGAAGTGGGGCGGGGAAAGTCCCTGCTCACTGTAGACTGATGCCTTCCCACGCGTCTCCAGGCTGGGGGCTGAGAAGTTTAGGTGAACTCTTTTGGGAGGCAAATTGATTCGAAGTTCAGCCTCCCAGGCTTTATCCCTTGATTTACAAATTGGTGTCTTAACGCCATAATCGCACCTACTCAGGAGGCCGAGATCTAAGGATCACGGTTCAAAGCCAAAACCCCAGGCGGAAAAAGGCAGTGAGATCCTTGTGTCCAATTAAACGGCAAAATGCCGGACAGCAGGTATGGTTCAGGTGGCAGAGCCCCAGCTGTTGAGTGAAAACGGCAAACAGAAGTGCAGGACCCCCGAGTTCAAGCCTGGCGCGCGTGCGCGTGCACACACACACACACACACACACACACACACTGAATTAAGTCTCCCAACGTCTGCGTGGCCTCTGTTCGGATCCTGCCAGTGGTGCACGTCTGAGGCCCACCGTGCGAGTCTGGCCCAGATCCCCAGGCTGAGGTGCCCTCCCCCCACGGTGCCCCCCCCGCCCGCAGGTACCTCACCGGGGACCAGCTCCGCAGCGAGTCGTCCACCGAGGCCTACGTGCGCTGCCTGCGTCTGGGCTGCCGCTGCATCGAGCGTGAGTGTCGGCCGCAGCTCTGCGGGTCCCAGCCCCCCACCTGGGCCCCTCAGGGAGGAGGCTGGCCGGCCCCGGTAGCCCCGGGGCTGGGTGCGGGGTGTGGCTGGCCAGGGGCAGCATCTGGGGCCTGGCCGGGCCGCCCACGTCCGCAGCACACGCGTGTCCCGTCCAGCCGGTTTTAGCTGTGGGCCCTGCGTGTGCCAGGCGCCTCGCAGCCCCTGCTTGGGAGGGGGGGAGGCTAGTCAGATGGTGTCCTGGCTGAGCCGATGGCAGAGGCTCGTTGCTGGTCACCGCGCGGCCTTGTCCTCTCTCTATTCTGTCTCGGGCTGGGGCGCGGTGCCGGCCAGCGCCCCGAACTTCCCGTGTTCAAAGGCGGTTTTGGCCCGCTGCTCTGCATGGGCGGGGCACTCATTGCTTTGGGCTCCTGAAGAGAAAGAGGAGGGGCCGGGGTCCCCAGAGCCCTTTAACGATCGATGCCCCAATGACTTAAAGACCTCCCACAAGCTCCTGCCTTGTCACGGGCCGCCCCCCAGGACAAGCACCCCACACACGGGAGACTCCAAGCAGGGCGGTGCATTTGGCTACATGCCGGCCACATTCAGGGCTCGCTAAACACTCCCATGCCGTCAGGGGTGAGGGCCAGTTGCTCCCACACTCCCTGGTGTGTCTGCCCCGCTGCCCGTCCCGGGACCTGGGCTGCCCACCCCCCCCCCCCCCCCCCGCCTTGGTGGACCCGAGGCCGCTCCTCCTCCGCAGTGGACTGCTGGGACGGGCCCGACGGGAAGCCCATCATCTACCACGGCTGGACCAGGACCACCAAGATCAAGTTCGAGGACGTTGTGCAGGCCATCAGGGACCACGCCTTTGTGGCGTCCAGGTCAGTGGGCTTGTTTGCCAGGAAGGCAGCTAGACGGACGGACGGACGGACGGACGCACACTGCCCGCCCCCTCCTGGCTGGCACCGGTGAGTCTTCCTGTGGCCTCCGCCGTGGTCATTGGGGGTGTGTGGAATAGCACCCCGAGAATGGGCTCTGGCACTCCACACTTTGTTTCGTGTGTTTATTTTTGGTGCCGGTCCCGGGGCTGGAACTCGGGGCCTAGGCGCAGCCCCCGCGCTTTTGGGCTCAGGTCCGGCGCGGCCATCTGAGCCAGACCTCCGCTTCTGGCTCTGTTTTTTTTTTTGCTGGTGAATTGGAGATCTGAGTCTTGTGGACTTTTCTTCTCAAGCTGGCTTTGAACCTGGGTCCTCAGATCTCAGCCTCCTGAGTAGCGAGGATGACAGGCGTGAGCCACCGGCGCCTGGCTGAGGGGTGTCCTTGGTTGGGCCCCCTGCTGGGTGGCCTGCTCTCCCTCCTCTGCCCCCCCATGCCTTTCTGGCCTGGACACGGTGGGTGGAGGGCGGTCCCGCTGGCCCCTGCTCCGTGCCCCTGAGCCGGGCCTGGCCCCTCCACCACCCACAGCTTCCCGGTGATCCTGTCCATTGAGGAGCACTGCAGCGTGGAGCAGCAGCGCCACATGGCCAAGGTCTTCAAGGAGGTGCTGGGCGACCTGCTGCTGACCCGGCCCACGGAGGTCAGTGCTGACCAGCTGCCCTCACCCAGCCAGCTGCGGGAGAAGATCATCATCAAGGTAGGTGTGCAGGGATGACCAGGCAACCACCAGGGCCGCCGCGACCCCGGGGGGGGGGGGGGGCGCCCCGGGGGGGGGGGGCGCCCCGCAGCCTGGTGCAGTGCTGGCTCTCCTTACACACGCCCTGACCCGGCCACGGTCATTCAGCTTCTCAGTGGGTGCCCCTGAGTCTCCTCCCACCTGGGGGGCTGATACAGAACCCATCTCCACTTCCGGCTTTTTGCTGGTTAATTAGAGATAAGAGTTTCTCTCTAAGGTTGGGTGCCGGTGGCTCACACCTGTCATCCTAGCTACTCAGGAGGCTGAGATCTGAGGATCCAGGTTCAAAGCCAGCCCGGGCAAGAAAAGTCTGAGACTCTGATCTCCAGTGAACAGCCAGAAAACCGGAAGTGGTGCCGTGGCTCAAATGATAGAGCACTGGTCCTGAGCGGAAAAGCTCAGATATGGTTCCCAGGCTCTGAGTTCAAACCCCATGACTGACAAAAAATAAAAATCAAAAAGAGTTTCTCAGATTTGTCTGCCCAGGCTGGTTTCGAACCAGGATCCTCAAATCTCAGCCTCCCGAGTAGCTGGGATCACACTGATGGCCAGCCCCACATTAACCTTGAGGGCCAGGACGTGTGTGTGGGATAGGCCACACTTGGGGGATAGGTCTCACTCGGGGGATAGGTCGCACTCGGGGGATAGGTCGCACTCGGGGGATAGGTCACACTCGGGGGATAGGTCACACTCGGGGGATAGGTCGCACTCGGGGGATAGGTCGCACTCGGGGGATAGGTCGCACTCGGGGGATAGATCGCACTCGGGGGATAGGTCGCACTTGGGGGATAGGTCACACTTGGGGGATAGGTCACACTCGGGGGATAGGTCGCACTTGGGGGATAGGTCGCACTTGGGGGATAGGTCACACTCGGGGGATAGGTCACACTCGGGGGATAGGTCACACTTGGGGAGGTCGCACTCGGGGGATAGGTCACACTCGGGGGATAGGTCACACTCGGGGGATAGGTCACACTCGGGGGATAGGTCGCACTCGGGGGATAGATCACACTCGGGGGATAGATCACACTCGGGGGATAGGTCGCACTCGGGTATAGGTCACACTCGGGGGATAGGTCGCATGCGTGAGTATGGGGGGGTCAGTAAGCTGATCTCGTGGGGAGACAGGTCGTGACAGAGAAACCCCGAGAGCGTGGGGGGCTCCGGCTGAGCCCACGGGGTAGAGACCGCTGCTCTGTGGCGCGGAGGCCGAGGCTGGGCTGGCAGCCTGGACGCGGCGCCCTGGCTGGGCCATGTCTTGGAGGGGACGCTGCAGCGCCCCCTGGCGGCCCTGTGTACTTTTTCTCCGCAGCATAAGAAGCTGGGTCCCCGAGGGGACGTCGATGTCAATGTGGAGGACAAGAAGGACGAGCACCGACAGCAGGGGGAGCTGTCCATGTGGGACTCCATTGACCAGGTGGGCCGGCCTCCGCCAGCCGGCCTCCGCCAGCCGGCCTCCAGCCTCGGCCCGGGCCAGGGCCTCCTCCCACCTCTGCACTCCTCCTCCCCTCCTCCTCCTGCTCCTCCTCCTCTTCCCCTCCTCCTCCCTTCCTCCTCCTCTCCTCCTCCTCCTCCTCCTCCTCCTCCTCCTCTTCCCCCCTCCTCCTCTTCCTCCTCACCTCCTCCTCCTCCTCCTCCTCCTCTTCCCCCCCTCCTCCCCTCCTCCTCCTCCTCCTCTTTCTACCTCTTCTTCTACCTCCTCTTCTTGTTCTTCTTGGTCTTGTTCTCCTCCTCTTCCCCCTCCCCCTCCCCTCTTCCCCCTCCCCTCTTCCCCCTCCCCCTCTCCTCTTCCCCCTCCCCCTTCCCTCTTCCCCCTCCCCCTCCCCTCTTCCCCCTCCCCGCCCCCTCCCCCTTCTCCTCCTGCCCCTCCCTCTCCCCCCCTCCCTTCCTCCCCTCCCCCTCCCTCTTCCTCTCCCCCTCCCTCTCCCTCTTCTCTCTTTCTCTGCACATGCACACATATGCACACTGGTCCTAGGGCTTGAACTCTGGGCACTGTGCCCGAGCTTCTTTTGCTCAAAGCTAGTTCTCTACCACTTAAGCCACAATGCCACTTCTGGCTTTTTCTGAGTAGTTAATTGGAGATAAGAGTTTCACAGACTTTTCTGCCTGGGCTGGCTTTGAGCCATGATCCTCAGATCTCCTCAGCCACCAGCGCCCAGTTCTCTTTCATTTAAAAAATCTGTGTGTGTGTGTGTGTGTGTGTGTGTGTGTGTGTGTACGTGTACGCGCACGTGCATGCGCATGCTAGTGTGACTCCTGACCACAAAAAGGGCGTTAGTGGATACAATTGACTGAATGCAAGAATATACACGTACATTGACTGGGTGCTAATTTTGGAAAGTTATTTTTTAGCCGGGCGCTGGTGGCTCACGCCTGTAATCCTAGCTTCTCAGGAGGCTGAGCTCTGAGGATTGGAATTGGAAGCCAGCAAAGAGTCTGTGAAACTTGTATCCTCCAATTGACCACCAGAAAGCCCAAAGTGGAGCTGTGGGTTCAAGTGGTGGAGTGCTAGCCTTGAGCAAAAAAAAAAGCTAAAGGATAGCTCCCAGGCCCTGAGTTCAAGACCCAGCACCTGCACACACACACTAAATTAAATAACTAACGTCATGATTAAATGCTGTAGAAAGTCTTCAGATCAACAAGCAGGAAAAGCCAAAAAGTAGAAGGTAGCCATAAAGACTCCTAAGACCACCTGCCCCTTACGAAAGGCTAAACGTGAAACACGCAGGAGAATTTGATATTCACACAGTCCTAAAAGTGATCAAAGAAACCAAAGTAGAAGTCTTATTTATACAACAAATGTCTACCGAAGAGCCAGTTCAGTGTCAGGAACATGGAAGAGGAGGCAGTTCCCGGTTCGTGGTGGGGTGCTGTCTGTGGGGTGCCCAGGTCCTGGGGCATGGGGAGACTGAGGTCCCCTGTGCTCTTAGAAGTGGACTCGCCACTACTGTGCCATCGCCGACGCCAAACTGTCCTTCAGCGACGACATCGAGCAGAGCGTGGAGGAGGAGCCACCCCAGGTACGTCACTGGCCGGGTCTCCGCCGGCTCTGCCGGCCCCAGGTTGGCTGGCAGGGGTGTGTGTGTGTGTGTGTGTGTGTGTGTGTGTATTTCAGCACTGGGCTTGAACTCAGGACCTTATGCTATTGCTTGTCTGTCTGTGTTTTGCTCAAGGCTGGCACTCTA